>NC_060138.1:772554839-773797312 GCF_021461385.2 Schistocerca piceifrons
ATCTTTTTTTTTTCTTTTTTTAAATGTTCGCTGCGGACAGGATTCGAACCTGTGTGGGGAGAGCCCATTGGTTTTCAAGTCCAACTCCTTAACCACTTTTTTTGTGTTACATTCTTTTTTTGTGTTTTTATTTTAATACAAAATTAGGTAGTTCACAAACACTAAATGAAATGCATCCTCTGCAAAAACAAAAAAAAAAATCATTGTAAAACAAATCACAAATGTAAAGGAACAGGGATACAGGGATGTTGTTTTTATTTATTTTCCATAAAGATCACTCTGTTAAAAGGAACATGTAGATCATTTCACGGTACGGTATGTGCATTATATATGGAGCGGTGAGAGAAGCGTGAGGTTCATTATCAGCTGTCAAATGCGCACACCGACTGCACCCGGGACATCCCAACTGCGTGGTGGGTCGAGGAAGACTGCCTGAAGATAGTTGGCAAAGGTTTTCCGATAGTGTGACCATCTATGAACCTCATTGTGGGCTTGCTGCAAGAAATACCAAAAGTCGAGTCGCGACTTGGCAGCATCCCCATAGAGGTACGCGATCGTCCAACCTTCGACCCAGATGATCGAGTGTGATTTAGTCGCCGGAAAGTAGTCACTCTCCGGATGTAAGAAGGAAGCAGGTGTAATATGTTGCGGGGTCACACGGAGGCAGCAAGCCACCATCTGTCTTCCTAGGAGCCATACGTCCTCCACCGCGATACAAGTTAAGCGGTGATGATCGTCATCCACTTGGCGACATTTGGGGCATAGTGAAGTGTCCACTAGTCCAATTGCATGGAGTCGTCGGTTGGTGTTGAACTTGCCACAGGTGACAGAGAACCACAGTGCCCGAACGAAGCTAGGAAGGAATTTTTGGTGCACATGTCTCCAAATCTTCGGCCAATGCAACTTGAGGTGTGGGTTCAATGACATTACGACTTATCCGTCGTAGCAGCCAAACATAAAATTCCTTCGCGCATGGTGGTCTCGTGCGCGGAAGCTCGTCGCTGGTATAACTAAGTTCCACGATAAATGTTGATACATGCGCAAAATGTGACGTAATGTTGCCCACCGCCACCGGAGGTGTGAGGGACGCTGGAACTAGGAGATCCAGTAGGCGGGATGTAAGGGAATCACGCCCGCTACGCCATTGCTTGTACATCGTGGCTAGAAGGAGCGCCGTCGCTCGGCAGTGAACATTCGTAAGTCCGAGTCCCCCCTTGTCCGTAGGGAGCGTGAGCGTTGCGTATCGCACCTTGAGGGGCGATCCAATCATCACAAAATAACCGAGTGCTGATTGAAGTCGACGTCCGAGCGTGAGTGGTAGGGGCAGGATCTGCGAAATATGCACCATTCGAGAAACCACATAAGTGTTCAGATATTCGACCCGCTGCAAAGAATCAAGGCGCCGTAGGAGATGTTGTCGGACCATGGTACGTGTTGTCTGTAAAATACGTCGGTAGTTAACTGCCGCAGTATGTTTTTCAAATGAGGTAAAGTCTATGCCGAGATAGCGGAATCGTTGCACATAAGGAAACGAACTGATTTCTTCCGGCTTAAGGCCCCTTCCAACCGGCATTTCCGCCGATTTGTTCATGTTCACTGCACTACCCGCCGTCACACTGTGGTCCAACAACAGTTCAAGGACCGTCTTCACCTCTTCCTTAGAACGAACGAGCAGCAGGAGGTCGTCCGCATAGGCACAACATTTGAAGGTGTAGCCCCGCAGTTCCATCCCAGAAAGAGAATTTGTTAGCCTCCCAATTAATGGTTCCAACGCATCGCGAGCAGCAGCATCGAAAGAGGGCAGCCCTGGCGAATGGATCGTCGAATTTGAATGGGCCCTGCTATACGCCCATTAACCTGTACCAAGGATTGTGCGCCCCCACTACCATCTGAGCTACCGAAGCACGACTCACGCCCGGTCCTCACAGCTTTACTTTTCTGCCAGTATCTCGTCTCCTACCTTCCAAACTTTACAGAAGCTCTCCTGCGAACCTTGCAGAACTAGCACTCCTGAAAGAAAGGATACTGCGGAGACATGTCTTCCTGTTTTACTGTCCCTATTCATAAGGACAGGCAAAACGAACGTAGCACTAGAGTAACTTGGGACCGCTCTATCGAGTGGGGACGTAAACTCCCGGTTTAAAAATCATTTTATTTGTAATGTGAAACAAATCGACGCTTCCAGTCGACACTGCGCGTCGCATGAAGACTTGAGCCTGATTTGTTTGGGTTGACTCCAGCTACACATTGCAAAAACGAAATTGTAAATATTTACCGAAACACTAAAAAAACGCGCCTGATGACTGGTAGAAGGAATATCCCGTGTAAACAGCAAAGTGGTCAAACCAAAATTACTTAGCAGCAAAGATTGGCAAGATACTTACATTAACGGCCCAGTGTAATAGTATCCAAAACAAATATATCGATTGAAATGGAGCAACGTCTGGAGAAACGTACCCAACGTTGACCTCACGTCGGCCGTCAAATCTTAATGGAACCCCATCGACAATGACTAATTCCCCATCAATCTAAAACTCCGCAAAATAGACTTAATCAGACTCACGGCTACATTATATGCAGAAATGTTGCTTTATTAATCCACAGATTTACGTCTGAACATCTGAAAGTTCCTCCAATCAGCAATTGGCAGTGATCGGCAGTACAGCCCTGCAGATGTAAGTGTAATTGAATTGATATGACCGGAAAGACGCATATACCCGAGAAAAAAGAATAATGCTCCAGTCTGGATACTTGCGCACACTGCAACATATAAAACACATCACCTAGCAGTAACGTTTATCGGCTGTTTAACACACACTGAAAATAAACACTAGAAAATCCCAAGAGTTGGCTGAAAGCTTTGGCAACATGCTACAAATAGTGACCACGCCATAGACAACAACACGAATAAGAAGAAAGTGATGATGACGATCAAAATACTAGTAGTGATGCTGTAGGTCTATCCTTTGAAGGAAAGAAATTGATGATAAAAAACCGGAGTGAACTAAATGCATTTCTTAACTTCTGTAATTTAGAACCACAAGAAGGTAAATTAAAACTTCTTGAAACCAAAGAAAACGATTTTCAACAAATTTTAATCTTCTGCCAACCTTTTCTCGTGCTTGAAGGTACAAAAGAGACGGAAAAAAGTTTACGAAGTTCCGCCGTATTTCGCTAGCAATGATCCGAAGTTCGAATGGAAATATTTTCTCCTCCCTTCGCCAACCAGTCAAGCCTGAAAGCCGTGATTTTTTAACGAGCAGTGGAAGCCATACGCCGAGCTTACGTACCGCAAAAACTCTCGATATTTCGGGGGTGCCTACTGCAGGCAACATAAGCGTGAGTCCGTGCCTCGACCTACAAAACGCCAACAACGGCGGCGGGCGGAATGGAAAAGGTCAGCGATTGATCTATCGGGATATTATCAGCGCTGGGCATTTGAATTTAAATGGGGCAGACTTCAACTCGAGTTCATCCCGTCCGCGCACGGTTCACAGACGCCCCTGTTTTGGAGGGCGGCACGAGCAGGCAAGAACAAGCCACGGGAAGAGCGCAGCGCTAAGCGGTAATTGGAGCGGCCTTGGCGTAGCAGTAACGCAATGCACAACCCACGCCCCACACAGCACGCTCTCCCAAAACTCGCTCTGCGGTTTTCCGCCAACCTTAATCCAATTCCTGTGGCCCTCTGCCTGCTTTTGCGGCCAGACGTGGGCAGTTCAAAAGGCGAATCGCTCCTCCGACTGAGGGGGTAAAGCTCCGGTATTGTATCGTGACATTATCATATTAATTGGTGCCTCAAACCACACCACACTAAGCAGTACTTCCAAGCACGTTCATACACTGATTATAAATAGGCAGTCCTTTATATCCTGCGAATTATTTCTATGTGGATGTGCGTCACTCTTCTTAGGTAATCGATTTCGTTCATTTATAGGATTTTGTAAACACTGATGTGGGATGCTGTGCGCAATTTATCAACAAAACACACTCTTTTCGGTAAATTGGGAAAAAAATCACAAACCTGAAAATCATGTAAGAACTAATAAACCAATAGTCATGAAATCGCTGTTTTTCACTGATTTTCGTTAATACTGAACCGATGAAATTCGCTAGGGCTACCTATGCTGGGCAGACAACCGCAGTAAACTGGTAGTTACCACTGAAAGACTTAGAAAAGAATAGACTCATCATTTACTGAATAGAAGGTTGAAAAGGCCGCATCCGTGAGTGATCTAGTAGTCTACAGCAATTTCATCAAATTTGTTTGTGTTACCGAGAAAAAAATGAAACGAAAACATCATATTAGAGTAAGAAAGGAGTCAAAATCGCGCACACTTTAAGTTACAGCCGCGCGCACTGGAGTTAGGCGCTTGCTACAGATACCTGGATGTAGCCGCAAATATACACTTTGCGTTAACGTGCACATCACAGAGTCGTGCTATCAACAATGTGTGTTGTATGAGGTCTGCAATATATTGATAAATTCTCGGCGACTTTAAAAGATTTTACAATATCCTTTTAGGTCGGCTTCGTTTTATTCCGGGGTAAAAATAAATGGAGATACCGTACGGCTATCGCCTACCGTCGGGTAGACCGTTCGCCTGGTGCAAGTCTTTCGAGTTGACACCACTTTAGCGACTTGCGTGTCGGTGGGGAGGAAATGACGATGATAAGGACAACGCAACACCCAGTCTCTGAGCGGAGGAAATCTCCGACTCAGCCGGGAATCGAACCCAGGCCGTTGGGTATTACATTCCCTCGCGCTGACCAATCTGCTACCATGGGCGGACTATTCTGGGGTTATAGTTTCTTTTAATAACACACCATAACAAGTTAATGAACAATGTAACATATTACGTAAAGCTACATACAGTATAAGAAGTACCTGAACAATGTAACATACCACGTAAAGTTACATTGACACACAGCTCATCGGTACCGGCGTAAATATGATATCGTGCTCGCGCGATCAAGTTTAATGGAATGCCTTACAGTACATTCCAGGGACGTCCCTCTTTCGCACATTAAACCACAACGAACCAGATGCTCACAGGATCAAGTGCTGGTAAGCAAAATGTTCACCTCCTTTTCATGCGTCCGTGTCGGCTAAATGTTCAGATTACTCACAGTAACACTTGCCAAACACAAGATTTTGCTTACACACTATGCCTTTCGTAGGTTCTCCACCTCAGTTACAAACACTTAATAGTCCCTGTTTTTAGTTATAACTTCACTGTAACTTAGGTCAAGAGTTTCTAATTCAGAGATTTGTCACTTACGTTACACAGTTTAATTTGGAACTCGTCTCTGCGGATATCTCTGTTAGTCGTGAAAGCAAACATGTTTTCATTGTATTCACATGAAGACAGTATTTATCATTATTCCACCGCTCCTCCTGTACAAGAATATTCCTATTAGACTTTCAAATCAAGTTAAGCCGATTTTGATTTAAAATTTCTTACTACGCGGTTTCATCGCTATATGCACTACGCTTTCACCATACCACGAACTTGAAATATCTGCACACAGCAGAACAACGACACTCCCATGTGCGAAAATACACGTAAAGGAAACCAAAAATAGAGAATAGCTCAAACTAAGGAGCATTACATCTTCGTATATGCACAACTTTGTATTGAAATATTCGTCCATCCCTTTTATCTACTTACAGCTGATGAATCTATGCCTAATTTAGCTCAAGAATTTCATTTTTAAAATAAGAAACTGGAAGAACAACCATAAAATACTGATTCCGTAAAAAATATTTACATTTCCCTGTCATTACTCTTCTGCAGCTCATACTAGTTTCAGTCATTTCAGTTTCATGGTTAAGTGACCATCCATTTGCACAAAATGCTCACACTGATTATATATATATTTATATCATGTGTATGTGTGTGTGTTTGGAATTTTCCGTTACTTTTAGAGGGCAGTGAGTTGCTAATGTTCTGAACAGGAACCCATGTCCGGAAACGAAAGGTTTCCGTTCTGCAACGGTACGGTTTCAGTTTAGATGTGTAAAGCGTCCACGTCTACTTCCACTCAGGCTAACTGGTCCTGCATACTTGAACTTTTTACAAAATGTACTGCCACTGAATGTTGTAAGGAAATGTGGTTTCAGCATGATGTCATATCACCTCATTCCTCACGTGCAGTTCGCAGACATCTCAACAGGCAATATTCTGAAAGATAGATAGACCGAGCTGAACCTACTGCGTGGAGGCCGGGATCACCGGATTCATCTCCTCTGGTGTGGTATGCGAAGTTTAATTTACGAGACTCCTATAGAGACTGTTGGATATCTGCTGGCGCTATTTCTGGCTGCTGCATTAGACAATGAGCAGACACCAGGTGGAAAGGGTGTACCAGACCGTATTTCGTAGGAATAACGCCTTTACGGACGTTGGTGGCCCCACATAGAGCCGCTGTTGTAATGCATCACTACTGGTCTGTATGTACAGTATGCTGGGTTCATTTTCCTTTTGGAATAACAAACACTTAGTGTATGAGTGTTAACACAAAAAATTGTTCAAATGTGTGTGAAATCTTATGAGACTTAACTGCTAAGTTCATCAGTCCCTAAGCTTACACACTACTTAGCCTAAATTATCCTAGGGACAAACACGCACACCCATGCCCGAGGGAGGACTCGAACCTCCGCCGGGATCAGCTGCACAGTCCGTGACTGCAGCGCCTCAGTGTTAACACAAAGAAATGTAAGTGATAAACGGCTTTTTCGTTGTTTTCTTTCGAATTTTTACCTAATAACTAAACTGCGTCACGCTAATTCAATTACTCAAACACAAGTGGATGAATTTAACATCTGAACTGAAAACTCAGGACAGAAACGGTACATTACCGGACATAGATTTCTGCTCAAAATATTGTGTACATATCACCCTCTACAGCTCCTACAAGTTTGTAACGGGAATTTCCGAAAAATTTGCAAGTATCCATACTTATACTAATTATCCACTAATAAATGAATAGTATTTGAGGGAAAAAATGAAGAGTACTTATTAGACTTTGCCCGAAGAAAACATGAGTTCTTTTATAAATACAGTTTTCAGTTTACATCTCAATATTTTTCATCTCAGTCTTCTGTGAATTCCACATTTAAGCACACACTGCACCTACAGCAAGACGAAGCGTAAAGTAATTTTTATACAAATATAGTGTTTCACGTAATTATTCACAAAACCTTCGGGCATACAGTAAGTTGTTCAGAAAATAAAAGTAGTATTTGCTACAGTCAGCGAAATTGATGCATATTATATTAGGATTATTTTAAGTAGTGATCTGCTAGTTTATACTTTAGTTACACACATTTGATTAATTTAAAATTCCCAGCATAAAAGCGAATATTTCGTCCTTCGTTTACTTCGGTCTTCACACACATCATTTGCCAAAAACGCTTTCACATATCAGAGAAAAAACTAATTACCGTTACTCATGCAGATATCTTTCCAGATCCCAGTTACAATATATTCTTTTAAATTTGCCATATTTAGAAAATGCCAAAAGATGACTATCTGGGTATGGTATGTTGACTATTCGATAGAATCCCGTATAGAATAATTACCATTTGCCATTTCTTTCATGTAAACCAGACCATTTCGAATGAGACTTGAGCATCACTGTTACTCAAACTAAATATTTCTGTGAAGGAACTTATCTTTTGTCGTATGTTCTGGCATGATCAGTGAGTGCAAGAAGTGTTTTCCTTACCATTTCTTCCAGAGCATGTTGTTCTTCAGGCAGACGTGGTAATGGATTTATGCATTTGTTTGTTTCCTTATGGTTATCAAATAATTGTTTAGGTATGTACGGTGTTGTAACAGAACGTATTCTGTACCATCTCAAAACACTTTCGGCAAACGTGATTTCCTCCCCTCTCCCCTTCCCTCATTTTAAACGTAATCGGGAAAGGAAGGCTCTGGTTGTCATTCCCCTGTAAAATACTTCGCGCTCTGACATTAGGCAGCCGCACTGGGGCGGATCGAGTGACAAACAACAGTTGCGTACGAAAATTTAGAATTTGTACTTCCATAAGGTCATAACTGCGTGCTTTCAGAATTATGACCAAAATTTTCGCGCGGTATAAGTTGTTGATGCTAATATCCTGCAAGTATGCTTTTTTCTTCTTAAAATATAAGGTCGAAATGATGTTTCCTTTGAACTATACTGTTCTGCTGGTACAGCATTTATCCGCATCACTTGATCAGCCATTTTCTATTAATTGTAAGCTCCAAATTGCTTACATCTGCATTACATATTTAATTAAGCCTAAACACTAAATGTGGGAAAATTTTATGTAGCTCGTAAATTGTCGTAAAGTGTACTACTTAACACTTTATTCAAAGGAAGTCATAATTTATGGGTTGTGCATTAGTTAATTATCATTATTAGATCGCCAGCGGCATGTTACATATCAAACTAAGGACAAAATTTACTGTTTTGAGCCATACTGCAATCTTAAATTTTTCGAGGGTTTAGTAAGAAATGCCAATGAATACAAAGTACTGAATTTGTTCTGCAGTTTACAGCAACAGGTGAAAGATGGGATTTTAAAATATTATAGAGTGTGTGTGTGTGTGTGTGTGTGTGTGTGTGTGTGTGTGTGTGTGTGTGTAAGGTACGGGAAGGAGAGGAGAGAGTGCAATGGAATGTACTTGCCTCAGAACCGAAGATGAAGTGACAAACAACGAGTTACATTAAACTCTTTGACGCTGGGACTTAGGTATTACGATTTTATCTTCTGCAGGGAAGCTATTTGATTCGGAACTCGAATTGTGATATTACGAAGAAACGTGATATTTTATTTATATTCTAATTACTGGGCAAGAGAGGATCATCTATGTGAAAATTTCAAACTCAGATGACACGTCAGTAATAAGCAAAAATGGAACGCCGGAAGGTCGAAGAAATATACCAAGTGTCTCTCCCGACGGTCGCCAGGCGAATTTCCTACAGCGTTAAGCTATATCAAATAAAATCGTCACAACGTCTGAACGGTTTGCTTTAGAATGTTCAAACTGCACGGTTGGCCACGGGGCGTGATGGAAATTAGCATGTACTTGCACAAGCGCTTTGTTGTTAAGCCCACTTTCATTTGGGTGGGGCCGTCAATAGGCAAAATTGGGGGACTGAGAATCCGCATTTCACTACCGAGAAGTCTCTTCACCCTCAACGGGTTGCTGTGTGGTGTGCAATGTCCGGTCACGGAATAATCGGTGCGATATTCCTTGATGGCACGGTGACTACAGAGCGGTACGTGAAGCTTTTGGAAGACTATTTCACCCCCACTGACGAATGTGACCCTGATTTCGACAAGATGTGGGTCATGCAAGACGGAGCTCGACCCCACCAAAGCAGAAGAGTGGTTGGTGCCCTGGAGGAGCACTCTCGGGACCGAATTTTCTGCGGTGTCCAGAGGTCGCTTGCATGGACCTCGATTGGCCGCCATATTCCCCGGATCTGAACAAATGCGACTACTTTTTGTGGTCCTATACTAAAGACCAGATGTACAGCAATAATCCCAAAACACTGCTTTGCAGAAAACAGACACTCGGGAGGTCATCGACAGCATCGATGTTCCGACACTTCAATGGGTCATGAGGAATTTCGCTAAACGTCTGCGCCACATCATCGCTAAGGATGGTAGGCATATCAAACATGTCATAACCTAAATCCGAATATCTTTAGTGACGTTTACAAATGGTTCAAATGGCTCTGAGCACTATGCGACTTAACTTCTGAGGTCATCAGTCGCCTAGAACTTAGAACTAATTAAACCTAACTAACCTAAGGACATCACACACATCCATGCCCGAGACAGGATTCGAACCTGCGACCGTGGTGGTCGCTCGGTTCCAGACTAACGCTTAGAACCGCACGGCCACTCCAGCCGGCTGACGCTTACATGTTGAATAAAGTGACGCTTACATGTTGATGCCGTAGTTGGTAACTAATTTACGTTTTCTTTATATATTCAGTAATTTGCAATTTTGTTTTCGCAACGTGTACCTGGAGTCAGCCCAAAACAAATCCTGCTCATCATTTGCTACATACGACGCCCACACTGAAGTCGTCTCTTCATTTTCCTGACGGTAGGACAATACACTTTAGAGTAGATCGTTTGACTGAGAAGGAGGACATCAAACAGACTAGACCCTTCAGAGTCCCATTATTTTAATGGCTGAGAGAGGAAAGATGGCGTAGCGTTACTCCATGGATGCCAGTTTGCGTACAGTTCTAAGTGATGAACTCACGTTTCATCGCCTGTGACGATGTGCTACAAAATTTTGTCACGATCATCTTCGTAACGTGCAACTAATGGTCCTATATTGTTCTTTATAGTCTTCTGTTAGACGGCGAGCAACCCAGCGGGCTCACATCTTTGATTACCCCAAGTGGTGGACGAGTGTGGCAACACTACCAACAGAGACGTCCAGCTGTGCTGTAAGGTGTCTGACAGTGATCTGTCTATCACTGCGAATGAGAGTGTCCGCACTTTCCAACGCTGCAGAAGTCACACCTATGTGCGGGCGTTCTAACAGGTTTCCGCGGCCTTGTTACGATGATGACACACACTATGTGATCAAAAGTATCTGGACACCTGGCTGAAAATGACTTGCAAGTTCGTGGCGCCCTCCATCGCAATGCTGGAATTCAATATGGTGTTACCCCACCCTTTGCCTTGATGACAGGTTCCACTCTCGCAGGCATACGTTTCAGTCAGGTGCTGGGAGGTTTCTTCGGGAGTGGCAGTCCATTCTTCAAGGAGTGCTGCACTGAGGAGAGGTATCGATGTCGATCGGTGAGGCGTGGTATGAAGTCTGCGTTCCAAAAGTTCCCAAAGGTGTTGTATCGTATTCAGGTCAGGACTCTGTGTAGGTCAATCCATTACTGGGATGTTACTATTTATTTATTTATTTATTTATTGTTCCGTGGGACCACATTAAGGAGAAGTCTCCATGGTCATGGAACGAGTCAATACATGAAATTACAACACGATTTTAGAAACAGATAAAATGAAATATAAGAAACATATTCAGTTGTAGATTGTAGAAACAGATAAAATGAAATTGAAGAAACATATTCAGGCGACACGTCGTAAGTTTAAATAAAGAAAATCAAGAATGTAACACTGGAATTTGCTTAATTTTTTAGCTCTTCCAGGAGCTCCTCGACAGAGTAGAAGGAGTGAGCCATGAGGAAACTCTTCAGTTTAGACTTAAAAGCGTTTGGGCTACTGCTAAGATTTTTGAGTTCTTGTGGTAGCTTATTGAAAATGGATGCAGCAGAATACTGCACTCCTTTCTGCACAAGAGTCAAGGAAGTGCATTCTACATGCAGATTTTATTTCTGCCTAGTATTAACTGAGTGAAAGCTGCTAACTCTTGGGAATAGGCTAATATTGCTAACAACAAACGACATTAAAGAAAATATATACTGTGAGGGCAATGTCAGAATTCCCAGATTTTGGAATAGGGGTCGACAAGAGGTTCTCGAACTTACACCACACATAGCTCGAACAGCCCGTTTTTGAGCCAAAAATACCCTTTTTGAATCAGAAGAATTACCCCAAAAAATAATACCATATGACATAAGCGTATGAAAATATGCGAAGTAGACTACTTTTCGTGTTGAAATGTCACTTTTTTCAGATACTGTTCTAATGGTAAATAAAGCGGCATTTAGTTTCTGAACAAGATCCTGAACATGGGCTTTCCACAACAGCTTACTATCTATCCGAACGCCTAGGAACTTGAACTGTTCCGTGTCGCTTATAACATGCCCATTCTGTCTGATTAAAATACCAGTTCTTGTTGAATTGTGAGTTAGAAACTGTAAAAACTGAGTCTTACTGTGATTTAGCATCAAATTATTTTCCACAAAGCCACGAACTTATTTCATGAACTACATTATTTGTTACTGTTTCAATATTACAAACACGATCTGGTGTCACCAGCAAACAGAAATATTTTTGAATCACCTGTAATACTAGAAGGCATATCATTTATATAAATAAGAAACAGCAGTGGCCCCAGCACCGACCCTTGGGGAACGCCCCACTTAACAGTGCCCCATTGGGACTGAACATCACTACCACTCTCAATATTGCGGAGAATTACCTTCTGCTTTCTGCTCTTAAAGTAAGAGGCGAACCAGTTGTAAGCTACTCCCCTTACTCCATAATGTTCCAACTTCTGCAGTAATATTTTGTGGTCAACACAGTCAAAAGCCTTCGCTAAATCAAAGAAAACACCTAACGTTCGCAACCTTTTATTTAATCCGTCCAAAACCTCACAGAGAAAAGAGACTATAGCATTTTCAGTTGTTAAGCCATTTCTAAAACCAAACTGTACATTTGACAGCAAATTATGTGAATTTAAATGCTGCATTAACATTGTATATACAGCCCTCTCGATAACTTTAGCAAACACCGATGGCATAGAAATAGGTCTATAATTATCAACATTATCCCTGTCTCCCTTTTTATAAAGTGGGTTCACTACCGAGTACTTTAATCGGTCAGGAAACCGACCACTCCTAAAGGAAAAGTTACAGATATGGCTGAGAACTGGGCTAACATACACAGAACAATACTTCAGTATTCTGCTAGATACCCCGTCATATCCATGAGAGTTCTTGGTCTTTAGTGATTTAATTATTAACTCAATCTCCCTCTTGTCAGTATCATGGAGGAGCATTTCCGGTAACAGTCTCGGAACACTTTTTTCTACAAGCGCTATATGATTCCCTGTTGGGACTAGATTTCTATTTAGTTCACCTGCTATATTCAGAAAGTGATTGAAAGTGATTATTAAATACTGTACATATATGCGACTTATCAGTGACACGGACATTCCCACTACGCACTGATTCTATATCCTCGACCTGTCTCTGCAGACCAGCCACTTCCTTGACGACTGACCATATGGTTTTAATTTTATCCTGAGACTTAGCTATTCTATCTGCATACCACATACTTTTTGCCTTCCTAATAACTTTTTTAAGCACCTTACAATACTGTTTGTAATGGGCTATTGCATTTAGATTGTGACTGTTTCTAACGTTTTGATATAATTGCCACTTTGTTCTACAAGATATTCTTATACCTTTAGTCAGCCACCCAAGCTGCCTGTTTGTGCTAGTATCGTGTTTTGAACGTTCTAACGGAATGCAACTTTCAAAGAGCACGAGAAAAGTCTTGAGGAAAGCATTATATTTATCGTCTACTGTATCAGCATTATAAACATCTTCCCACTCTTGTTCCTTGATAAGGTTTGCAAAAGTCTCTACAGAAACTGGATCAGCTTTCCTGAGCAGCTGATGACTATATTTAACACGTGTTGCAGCACAAAAATCTTTTAAAGTTAAAATTTGTGCATCATGATCTGAAAGGCCATTCACCTTTTTGCTAACAGAATGCCCTTCTAGTAATGACGAATGAACAAAAATATTGTCTATGGTTGTTCTACTGTTCCCTTGCACTCTCGTTGGAAAGAATACGGTTTGCATAAGATTATATGAATTAAGGAGGTCTACCAGCATCCTTTTCCTTGCACAATCACTTATACAATTTATATTGAAGTCACCATATATAACTAACTTTTTGTATTTCCTATAAAGTGAACCAAGAACCTCCTCTAGCTTTAGCAAAAATGTTGTGAAGTCGGAGTCTGGGGATCTATAAATAACAACAGTAATAAGTTTGGCTCCACTAAATTTAACCACACCTGCACAACATTCAAACACCTTTTCAGTGCAGTACTTTGAAACATCAATTGACTCAAATGGGATACCGTTTTTCACATACATGGCTACTCCCCGACACCGCAAAGAGCTCCTAGAAAAGCTGCCAGCCAACCTGTATCCTGGTAAAGGAAGCCTCTGAATTATCTCCTTATTTAAGAAGTGTTCAGATATACCAATAATTTCAGAGTCAACATCTATAAGCAGTTCACTAACTTTATCTCTAATGCCTTGTATGTTTTGATGAAATATACTAATTCCCTCATTAATCGGATACCTAAGCTTTGTCGAAAGTGGTTTCTTTGTTAGAGAGACTTCCCTTAAGCAGGAATACCTGCCAGCTGACTTCAATCTAAAAAAGGTACAGCTCTAACTCCCACAACTACCGGAATTTTCCCATGAGTGATCCCACCACCCCCACCTATGCTGTCACCTCTAAGCTTTGCCAACCTCCCCTTTCCATACCTGTTGAGGTGCAGGCCATGTCTAGTGAAACCCGTCCTGCTGATAGACTCCACCGACACCACTGAAATGTGACTCATGCCTTCTGTCATTAGCGCACCCCCAAGTCTCATGTTATTACGTCTGACGGCTGTATTAAGATGAGGCCGATCGTGACGCTGAAACAGTTCCACGAAATGCACATTCGTGTTGCCAGTCTGAGTGGCTATCTTTTCCAGGTCACCATCTATGTCATACTCCCCATCCCTATCAATACCATTACCAGCCCCACCCACAATCACTACCTGATCCTCTTTTGTAAAATCCCTACATAACCCCCCCTACGTTAAATGTCAGCTGAGCCAATCCTGCATTAGGCTTCACAATGCTGGTAACGTGGTACTCACTCCCCAAAACTTCCTGCAACTGCTGGCCTACACCTCTACCATGAGAACTACCTAACAGCAGGACCTTCTTCTTTCTGTTAGACTTTGCAACTGTCCTAGCCACCTAACTGCTGAGGTCTGCTGCATACGTCCTACATCTACAGCTACTAGAGATTCCTCTCCACTAGACTCTGACAGTTGGTCATATCTATTGTAAACACCAATAGTAAAACTATCTGAAAATCTCCTTCTCCTAGCAGATCTCTTGCCAACAGCCAGCTCCCATTCCCCAACCCCCTTCTCCCTCCTCATCCTATCTAGCTCCTCCTGTGCGTTTTTCAACTGCACCTGAAGGGCACAGATCTTACGCTCCTGCTCCTCTATCAACTTACTCTTGCTAGATAACCTGCAGTTCCAGGAGAGGATCTCACCAGAATGGCCACAGGCTTCCCCACTGCATTCACCCCAGTGAAAATACTTCGAACAAGTCTCACAGCGCAATCCACTACTCACGAACCTACGGCAAAGCCCACACTTCTCACTCATGGTAAAATTTTACAGTTATTGAAACAAGAAAACAACTTTATCTAAGCTCCGCTACTACAATAAGAAGATGTTAAAAACTGACTACAATAATCACAAACTTGCTCTACAAGGAAAGTAATTACTATTATTGACAGTATTAATCAACAACAAATGAGAATATAGCAAAATACTAACACAGAAAGAAAATCAAACGTCTAATGACAGTAACGAAATTGAAAGCAGTTCGCAAAAATTTCTTCTGAAGTTATTTCACCGGAAAACACCAAGAACACCGGTTGAAGACTACTAAAGTTTCTAAATAAACTACTATACACAAACAATTAATTAGTACTTAGCTTTCGATGCGCCGCTACAGCTGCAACTGGTCAGCGCGGAATGTAAACAGGAGTAAGAGGTTAAGTTGCTCGATACGAAACACTCACAAATATCAGGTCACAACACAAGAAAGGCAGAGATGAATGAAGAAACCACTAATAAGTCACTTATATAGTAAATATTATCAAAAAAGCCGTTGAAATGTATATCTGCAACCTAAAAATAGATGAAAACTTAGAGAGCGATCTCACACGCAGTCACGCACTTATGACTGTCGCGCTTATGACTATCGTGTATCCACTCCGCCACCGGCAGTGCATTATGAACAGTTGCTCTATTGTGTTGAAAGATGCCATACTCTAATTGCTCTTCAACAGTGAAAAGCAAGGAGGTCCTTAAAACATCAATGTAGGCCAGCGCTGTAATAGTGCTACGCAAAACAACAAGAGGTGCAAGCCCCCTCTATGTCAAACACGACCACACCGTAACACCGCCTCCGAATTTTACTGTCGGCACTATACACGCTGGCAGATGATGTTCACCGGGCATTCGCCATACCCACACCCTGCCATCGGATCGCCACATTCGTCACTCCACACAACATTTTTCCACTGTTCAGTGGTCCAATGTTTACGCTCCGTACACCAAGCGAGGCGTCGTTTGGCATTTACCGGCGTGATGTGTGGCTTATGAGCAGCCGCTCGACCATGAAATACAAACTTTTCTCACCTCCTGCCTAACTGAGGTCGCTGATATGGGGAACCTGGCACTAGGTGGCAGCACAATGCACCTACTATGAAGAAATTATGTTTTTGGTGGTGGCGGATACTTTTGATCAGATAGTGTACGTCTCGCTCAACGACTCACTGCGAGGTCTCCGTAGACATTCCTCAAGCGCATATGAATATCTGCGATATTCTGGTTTGCCGCCAAGAACAACTCAATGACAGCTCTCTGCTTGAAACTCAACTCCTTCGCAGCGGGAGAGAAAAATAATATTTTGCATTACCTATTGAATGTCCATCGTAACAACGACAACACTTCATTTTCATTTATTTTTATTTTAATATTACAGGATAAGAAAGCTGTAACGGAACATCTTTAGAGAAAGCAATTGCAATAAGGTCACAGAGTCATGTTTGGAATTCACTTCCTTTGTTATAGTCCGATAAACTGCTCTAGAGATCGATTTTAAGACTTCTGTTCTGAATATTCGATTTCAAACGTAAATGAGTAGAACGTTGCCTTCATAGCGTTGGTGTGCTCAAAGAATATCAGATGCACATATTGCTTTATTGTCTATTGTAAACCGGTATACGTAATTGTAACGGGAAGAGCCACAGCGTGGTGCTGCTGGATGGTACGGAGCTGTTGGCGCAGTGTGCTCCGGCCTGGCCTGGGCAAACACGGGTGGAGCGGAAGCGGCTCTGCCAGAGTGCCGAGATGTTCTGTGCCGTGCCGTGCCGTCTCCAGTAATTGAATGCTCGCGGGCGGCCGGCTGCTTGCTTGCTTGCTTGCTCCCGCGCTGTGTGGTCTTCCTGAGATGCTTAAATGACGGATACATCTTGTACCAATTACCTCGCCAGCTCGCTGTCAGTTTAATCTCAGACACCGTGATTTGCTCATAACTGATTTGCTCGCCATATCTTCCTCTTCAGCCGCGCAGATCGTATATTCAACCTGTACAAACAGCAGCTATAGTAAACCCCATTGTTAACAGACGGCCTTCCACACATTTCATTTATATGTCTACTTCGCAAGCAAGACTCGGGCAGATTATTGCTAGTTCGTGGTTTACGGAAGCCATTGCTTCCATTTTCTGAACACAAATAACTACTGCAACACCCCATTTAGGGGAAAATACAATAGACAATCGAAATGCATAGGAAGAAACTATATAAAACACAGTAAAGCTTAAATTTTGAACGATGAGTATTTGGTCATGCAGTCCGATCATTAATATTTTCTTGAAACATGATCTCCCTACAGTATCACGACATGTATGATCTGCCAGGAAAATTTCAACAATCACAGAAGCTTCAGTCGTTCACGGAACCGCATCCTGTGCACAACATAACTTACGCAGTTATACGAGTAGACCTTTCAAATGTGTGGGTAAGCATGTACAGCAGAAAATATGAGAGGGTCTTTCACAACGATACGATTCCACAAAACTTAAAGCGGAATAGTCTCTTGTCCTTGGAAGGTCACTGCACAGCATAAAGCAAAGGCGTTCATCATTACACCAATGATTTCGCAATACCTCTTAGTGGAAGGTACTTTAAATATTAGATACACAGATGTTAACAAAAAGTAAATATGCCGCTCAGTGGACCGTACATTAAGTATTACAGACACTGATCTTAAAAAGGGTAAATATATGATAGATACTTCAAGGGTCGATGCGGTATCCTAATCGATTTCCTACTGAACACAGGGCAGCCTGTCAGTAAGTTCACATAGGACTTAAATGGAACAAGCACCATTCTAAAATCTGAGTAGATCTCAAAGTAAATTAGAGAACATTGCGAATAGTCATTCTAATAACCAGTTCTATAAATTAGAGTCCACAGTAAACTCTCTTACAGACTCTTAAAATGAGGTACTAACTAGTTCCGTTTCCCGCAGCTCATCCTATTAGCTCTACGAAAACCCGCATACTATATCTGATGCACTTTTGAGAACGCTTTTCCGGTAATGAGTCCTGTTGATAATCGAAAGTTTGTTATGGCACTGTAATTTAGCGGCTGGTTTTAGAAGACCTGTGCATGTAACCAAAGCATAAAGTAGGATAACTATCGCGGAACGTAGCTCAGTGTGATAAGTCTCTTGCGGGTATATCCATGAACTGATACACCGACTGTCTGAATCTAAAGCCCCCGGATAACGGATACAGGGCAGGGCTCACGATTTCTCTCCCCTCCCCCCTCTCTCTCCTCCCCCCCCTTCTCTCTCACTCTCTCTCTCTCTCTCTCTCTCTCTCTCTCTCTCTCTCTCTGTCTCTCTCTCTCTCTCTCTCTCTGTCTCTCTCTCTCTCTCTCTCTCTCTGTCTCTCTCTCTCTCTCAGAGGCACCGAAGTTGTACTGTATCAGATGAGTCCCAGTGACAAAGAATGAGATGCCATGTTTTCGTAATAAAATGTACACCGGAAACAGTTAAGTTGCTCGCATAGTGAAAATCACAAAAGGTATGCAAGAACGTGAAAGAGGCGTCGGAGAAGCCTGCTGCGCTGTTCCCTGAAAGTTTCCGGACGTAACCCATGAAACTAAAAGATTATTACTTTCTCAGCATTTATATCTTCATTTTGGAGCCAAGTAGGTCAATAAGTTATCAATGACTATTTATCACGCCCTTTTCTCTTGAAAATTTCTGTAACAAATTCTTCAGGTATCTGGTGTTCGTGAGACGTCCAGTACATATCTACATTCATTTCACAGTTTTACCCTCCTTGTCAAAATTAGCGGCCGGTGAAGCATATGGCTTACATAAAAATAAGTCAATGAAAAAAAAGCCCTCTTCTTGGTATTCTTGTGTTTTTCGGGTGATTTGAATGCGGAGCCTCTAAATCATCAGCTTCTACCCTTGTCTGGGATTGGGACTACATCTGGTGGTACCGAAGCGTTCATCTCATAACTTTTCCAATTAGCACTTAACCTCCTTAAAGCTGCAGCTCATTTCACGCACACAGCTATGCACTGCCTACGTATTTGCAGTTCGGCCAGCCTCGTAGGTAGTACAGCGCAAAATAGTGATGGGCGAGAGGCGACTAGTATTAGCAAAGACTTCAAAGGCCTGCTATGGTTCGTTGTTGCAGCTTAATGACAATACACTGAAATCAAAGATGATGGACATGTTATGTACGTCAAACAGATTACACAGAAAACTCGTTATGGTATATGACAAATTGTAAAGAAACATTTTCATTCATTTAGAGCTAACCAAATACGTAAATAGAGCAAGATGCAGCTGTCATCTCCGAATCTCCCTCTCAGACAATACTACGACAATCACAGAGGCCTGCTTTGTTATTACCGTTCGCTCTTCTGAGAGAATCAAAAAGAACTGAGCAGGGATGGGAAAGCTAATGCAGTCCTTCATTGGTACGCTTCAGGGCACAGTCCGAAATATTTACACGGAGAAACTTTAGATGGTTATAGGAAAGGCTGCGTCGATCTTAATGTCCCCATCTAGTGGACGAATCACCATTAACAATGCAAAATATTCTCTCGCCATAAGTCCCTTTGGAAAGGTTTGAACTTAATGAATGTCTTCGCCTGCGGGCATCTGTCTCCTGCACACATACACATAGTATTTAGAATGCATCGCAAGAGCACTCACTGCGCGTACCTTACTTGTAACTGAATGGTGAAAGAAAGAAGATCGCGTTTTTCAGCACTTTAGACACCTTTCGTAACAACACACTGTACTTTGTAGCTCTATAGATAGTGTAGAACTGGTACCAGCCTATCATGTGATCCTTAAAGGCAGATTTAAGTCGAGGCAGAGGAGTAGAGTATGTATGTCGATGTGACGACATGGCATGCCTTAGCGCTTTAGACAACAGGCGCCGACGACACCACACACAACATAACAATATATATGCAGTGCGGGTTGCAGCAAGTTCAGCCCCTATGGTTCAAATGACACGGGACTTCACAGCAGGCCGCGTACTCGGCGATGATAGTGTCGTTGACAAACCTCGCCTCTTCATGGATCCACTGTGTCACAAGCCGAAAACAGGCCCACACATATCCACCTTCGAGGCGGCTATTTAGGCCAGTTCACCAGCTGCGAACAGCAGTTCCGTCGCAGCCATCAACCAGAGGGCCTTCACGTACGTCGTGCTAAGAATCACCGTCGTCCTGGACAGCACTCTGCCTCCACGGCGCTGGGACTTAAAGCGTTCAGCAACGTACCGGCTGGGAATTTGAATAACGTGTACTGTTGTTTTATTGACGCACAAGATAGGGTCAGATTTGAAGTTTTCTATGTCTATAGTTTCTATAAATTTTCTTCACTCTTGGACTCTTGATTCGTCAGCTAGTAAAGTACCTATACAAGATTTCCTTAAGTGTTTGTTCTTTCTATAAAATGAAGTTGGGGGGGGGGGGGACTTAATTCCGTTCGAGTTAAAGTTTTGAATATTGCTTTATTCGATTACATAAAGTGACTGACTATTTCCAGCATTGAGGAACTCAATTATTTAATTTGTGGACTTGGAACTCTAACTTTCGAAGGAGTTTCATTTATCTAGTTTTTGAAGACTTTTGATCTATTAAGACTGGCAGGAGCTTGATAAGCGTTCGAACTGCGTTTATCAATAAATTTGTGTGATTACGTCTACTTGCCTTTGTTTGTGGATGTATCTGTAAAAAGGGATACACTAGTGACAGAGTGACAGTAAGGAGACATCATGCTTGGAGATTCTGATGACCACACAGTGAATGAAGCTCGATTTCTTGGTCTCGCAACGTTGACAGTCCTTTCTACAAAGAACGACATACCACTGGCAGCCATGTGACACGCTTCAAGATCTGTGAACAAATATCCTAAGCGACTAACGGATAACGGTCAGGCGCAGCACCTGCTACGGTCGCAGGTTCGAATCCCGCCTCGGGCATGGATGTGTGTGATGTCCTTAGGTTAGTTAGGTTTAAGTAGTTCTAAGTTCTAGGGGAGTGATGACCACAGATGTTGAGTTCCATAGTGCTCAGAGCCATTTGAACCATTTGACATTGCCCCGCATTGGCGTTTGGTGAAAGAAATACGAGTTTATAGAGTATCGGACCAGATTTGGCACTGGATTTGAGACTTCTTTGCACATAGAACTCAACACGTCGCTTGTAACGGAACAAAGTCGACAGATGTTGAGGTAATTTCGGGAGTATCCGAAGAGAGTGTGATAGGGCGATTACTATATACAAGGTAATATAAGTGATCTAGTAGACTGTGTCGGAATCTCTTTAAGACTGTTCACAGAGGATGCCGTTGTTTTTAAGAAGGTAGCAACACCATAAGATGATGATGATCTGCAGAAGAACCTATGCAGGATGGATGTATGATGCAAGGACTGGTAGTTTATCCTAAACGGAAATAAATGTAACATATTGCGCATACATAGGAAAAGAAATCCACTGCTGTGCAACTACTACACTACTGATGACAAATGGCTGGAAACTGTAATTGTTGCAAAATATCTGGAAGAATCTGTTCACAGCGACCGTAGCTATAATGACCACACAATAGATGCCAGGTTGAAATTCATGGGAAGAACCTTAAGGAAATGTAACTTGACCGCTGGATGTTCGAGTCCTCCCTCGGGCATGGACGTGTATGTTGTTCTTCGTAAAAGTTAGTTTACGTAGTGTGTAAGTCTAGGGACCGATGACCTAAGCAGTTTGGTCCCTTAGGAATTCACACACATTTGAACATCTTTTCACCAGTCTGAGACCCTTGCCAGGTAGAACTGAATGAAGAGATGGAGAAGATCCAACGAAGAGTGGCGCATTTCGTCATGGGATCGTCTATTCCTCGCGAGTGTTACAGAGATGCTTAACAAACTCCACTGGCAGACGCTACAAGAGGGGTTTGTGCATCACGGGCAGGTTTACCATTGAGATTTCGGACAACATCGAGGAACTTCGAGAAATTAGAGCTAGTACAAAGGTCTAGCGACAATCATTCTTCCTACACGACATTCCAGACTTGAATACGGAAGAGGAATCATACAGTGGTACCAGAAGTATCCTCTGGCATAAATGTTGAGGTGGCTTGCGGAGTATTAATGTAGATGTATATGCAGATGCAGAAAATACTACAGCCGGCCATAGGGCTATTGTTGTTACGCAAATATCAAATTGCTCTGTGGAGACCTTCAGTTGATATTTTATGGAATGTCGGAACCTCATTCCAAAAAATGAAAATGCAGCCTCGCATCAGTTACCAGTATTACTTATCTTTGAATCATTAGAGCTGCTGCACGTGTTGTAGGCATAGAGCGTCAGCAAAGTAGTCGGTCAGCCTTACGCCTTTGATCGTCAGATGGCAAAGGCATCGTTTTCACAGCGGAAGGGGACTACACATCATCGTAGCTCCGCCAAGTAGCACTAAATATTTGTACATTGTATACACTAAACTTCCTAATCAGTCACTCTACCTGTTACTGAAAACCGGATTAAAATTCCTACGGTACTTACGCAGATCTTTGGTAGGTTACGAATGCATTGTAAGTGCAATAAAAAAATAATGTGATACAATTACAAGTTAAGTTTTCGGACTTTTTTCTTTACTTGTTCTATACAACCTTGCTTCTTGGAAAATTTCATGATTCTAGGTCAACGGGAAGTACCCCACAGTATTTTATGAGTGAGTTTGCAGGTAACAAAAAATGTTTAAATGTATGTGAATTCCTAAGGGACCAAACTGCTGAGGTCATCGGTCCCTAGACTTACACACTACTTAAACTAACATATGCTGAGAACAACACACATATGCCAGTGCCCGAGGGAGGACTCGAACCTCCGGCTGGAGGGGCCGCCCTGTCCGTGATAGGACGCCTCTAACCGCACGGCTACCCCCCCCCCCCTCCGCCCCCGCGGCAGGTACCAAAAAATGGCCGCATCTTTTCAGTGGACTGACTCAAACATTTTTTTTACACTACCAATTGACGCCAGGCCCTAGTATATGACATAAAATTCAACTTTATACCTTTATCTGTTTTCGCTTTAACCAATTGAGGTACGGATCCCTAAAACCGTTTCGGAAAAAAGGAATTTGTTAACGGTTAATAAATCTTTCTGAAGGTATTTGTCTGGAGTGCAAGCTGATATGGTAGTGTAAACAGGCAAATCAAAGAAGAAAGAGAGAGAAGCTTTCCGATTGTGATGGTATTGAAGAATGGTTGGATGGATAGATCGAATAATTAATGCGGTGATGCTGAGTCAAATTGAGGAAAAAATTGAATTTACGGCGCAACACAAGGCATCAAGGAAGCGTCGCTTCGGTAGTGAAAGAAAGCATAGGGGTTAAAATTCGTAGAGTGAGAACAAGAAAAGAATATAGTAAGCAGATTCAAATAAATGAAGATTGCGATAGTTACGCAGCGATAAAGAGGCTTGTACAGTATAGTCTGGCATGGAAAGTTGCATCAGACAAGTTTCCGGATTGAAGGACACAACACAACAGCACAACTATCGGACTTGGCCTTTTTCACTAATGCTCTTTTATTGGAAAATTTGCAGTCATTTCTGGTACTACATTTATTGGTGAAGCACACATTATGCAAAAGTAATTACCGATATAAATATGCGTATTATGTATGAAAGGCGTAGTAAAGGAGAAAGATATACGTTTGTGGATCACCGAGGAACGAGTACTCGGATATTGTCTGTTTTGCTTCACGGGCGGTTTTCTTGGTGTATACTTCGGCAATGTTACACTGTTAAACAATCCTAAATTTATATTAATTGTCTAACAAGAGACCATATAACGGCACTGTTTGTTAATTAAGGCAACCTGAGATTGCTGTGGGCGTAGCGAATGCACGAATTAAAATTTCTGAATCGCTGAATAAACAGAACTTAATTAAAGCACACCACACGGAGAAAGCTTTGGTTTAACGAGTATCATTATCTCATACTTCATGCGTACCAATTACTGTTAACCAGGTGTTGTTCAAGTGTGTAGTATCAGGAAAGGAAATGGGGAGACCGCTTGTAATGATTCAACGATAATTTCACGCACTCTGTAACTATTAATAAGATGGAAATAAGGGTTTTTAAATATTTTGCCGTAACTGCGGTATTGTTTGAAAAAATACCTTGCAGCAGGCAATCAAACTATTCATTTAACTAAATAAACGTAGATAAAAACTACATATGTAAAGCGGAACAAATCTGAACGTCTGTGAATCATTGTTTCTTTACCTTGTTAGTATCGTTCGTTTCATTGTATTTCATATAACAAAGTTTCGAAGCAAATATAGAAGGAGAAAATCCTCTTTGATTGCTATAAGAAACAACCAACAACTCCACCTGAAACACAAATCTTATCTCCTCTTCTTCACTTATACGAGGAAGTCTTTAAATATCTGTCTTCCTCTACAGTTTTTGTCCTGTGCAGTTACCTATAGTACGGTGCAAGATATTCCGTGGTGTCATAACAAATATCCTAAAATCTTGTCTCTTGTTCTTGTCACTGTTTTCCATGTATTTCTTTCCTCGCCGATTCTGCAGAGAACCTCCTCATACCTTAGCTCAACAGCTCACCTAATTTTCAACATTCTTCTGTGGCACCACATCTCAAATTACTAGATTTTTTTCTGTTCCGGTTTTCTCACAGTCCACGTTTCACTAACGTACAATGGTGTGCTCAAAACGTACATTCTCAGAACTCTCTTCCTCAAATTAAGTTCTATGTCTGATACCAGCAGATTTCTCTTGATAAAGAACGCCCTTTTTGCCAGTGTATCCTGCTTTTTATATCATCCTTGCTCCGTCCAGCGTGGGCTATTATGCGGCCTGTGTAGCGGAATTACTTCGTCTGCTTCGTGATTCCCAATTCTGACACTAAGTTTCTCGCTGTTTTCATTCACGTTACTTCACATTGTCTTCGTCTTTCTTCGATTTTCTCTCAGTCGATTTTCTGTACGCATTAGACTGTTTATTCAGTTCAACACATCCTATAATTCTTCAATTTCACTGAGAATAGCAACGTCGTCAGCGAATCTTATTTTTGACATCCTTTCACCTTGAATTTTAATTCCACTCTTGAACCTATCCCTTGTTTCCGTCATTGCTTATTCGACGTTTACATTGAATAGCAGTGGTGAAAGGCTACATCACTGTCTTACACCAGTTTCAATTTGAGCACTTCGCTCTTGGTCTTACAGTCTTTTCACTCCTGATGTTGTATATTTCCTGTCATTCCGTTTAGCTTAACCCTATTCTCAGAATTTCGAAGATCTAGCACCATTTTACACTGCCGAACGCTTTTTCCAGGTCGACAAATCGTAGGAATGTGTCTTGATTTTTCTCCGGGTCTTTCTCTCATTATCAACCGCAATTCCAGAACTGCCTAACTGGTGCTTTTGTCTTTCCTGAAGCCAAAGAATCGCCACACAAGAGAAATTAAATTTTCTTTTCCATTGTTCTGTATATTTTTGCTGTCAGCAAGTTAGTTGCATGATTGTGCGGTAATTTTTACACTTGTCGATTCTTGCTATCTTCGGAATTATGTGGATGATGTTTTTCTGTCCACTAACTCTAATAATTCCACCAATCATTTTCGAAAGTCCTATGGAATGTTTTGCATCCCTTCCACCTTATTTGATCTTAAGAAGTCCAAAGCTCTTTAAAATTATGATTTTAATACTGTGTGCCCTATCTCTTCCCTGTCGACTGCTGTTCTCCTGTCACTTCATTAGACAAGTGCACCACCTCACAGAGGGTTTCAAATACTCTTTCCCCCCATCCGCTCTCTCCTCTGCATTTAATAGTGGGATTCCCTTTTCACCCTTAATGTTACCGCCTTTTCTTTTAATTTCACAGACGGTTCTTTTGACTTTTCTATGTACTGAGTCAGTACTCCCGACAATAATTTCTTTTCCAATTACTTCACATTTTTCGTGCAGATATTTCGTACTAGTTTCTCCGCACTTCCCATTTATTTCATTCCTAAATGACATGTATTTATTTATTCCTAAATCACCTTAAGATACTTGCACTTCTTTATTTCGTGTATCAACTGAAGCACTCCAGTTATTCATGGTTTCTTCGCAGTTATCTTCCTCATACTTATGTTTTTCTTTCCCAATTCGGTGATTGCCTTTTCTAGAGATATACATTCCTCTTCAACGTAACTGCCTATTTAACTATACGTTGTCATAGTATCTACAACATCAGACAACTTCTAGCTTATGTATTTATTCGTTGTATTTCAGTATCCCAATTCCTTGCACATTGGTTCTTCCTGACTAGCCTCTTAAGCTTCAGCCTCTCTTCATCATTACTAAATTGTGATGTGAGGCTGTATGCTCCTGGGTACGCCTTACAATCCAATACCTAATTTCGGAATCTTTACCTAACCATAAAGTAATCTAACTGGAATCTTCCCGTATCTCATGGCCTTTTCCAAGTATGTCTCCTCTCACGATTCTTCAACAGAGTGGTTGCTATTACCAGCTGAAACTTATTGCAGAATTCAATTAGTCTCTCTCTTCTCTCAGTCCGACTACCAAGCCGATATTCTTCCCTAACCCTTTCTTCTACTCGTTTCCCTAATACCGCATTCTAACCCCCATGGCTATCTGATTTTTATCCAACTTTGGTTATAGAATTACCGGTTCAATCTCCTCATATACTTTCTCTATCCGTTCATCTTCTGTTTGCGACGTAGGCATGCGTACCTGAACTATTGTCGTTGATGTTGGTTTGTTGTCTGTTCTCATGAAAACAACCCTATCACTGAAATGTTCACAGTACCTGATTCTGTGTCCCACCGTCCTATTCATAATGAATCTTACTCCTCTTATGAGGTTCTTTGCTGCTGTTGATATTACCCTATACTTGTCTGACCAGAAATCCTTGTCTTCTTTCCACTTCACTTCACTGACATCCACCATGTCTAGACTGAGCCTGTGCATTTCTCTATTCAGATTTTCTGGCTTCCCTGTCACGTTCAGACCTCTGACACTCAACGCCTCGACGCGTAGAACGTTATCCTTTCATAGATTATTCAATCTTTTTCTCATGGTAACCTCCCCCTTGGCAGTCCCCTCCCGGAGATCCGAATGGGGGTCTATTCCGGAATCTTTGCCAATGGAGAGATCATCATGACACTTCTTCAAATACAGGCCACATGTCGTGTGGATTCACATTATGTGTCTTTAATGCAGTGGTTTCTATTGCCTTCTGTATCCTCATGCCGTCGATCATTGCTGAATCTTCCGCCTTTTACCGTCAGTTTCCCACCCCAAGAGCGAGAGAGTGCCCTGAACCTCTGTCTGCTCCTCAACCCTCTTTGACAAGGCCGTTGGCAGAACGAGAGAGTTCTTATACCGGATGTCTTCGGGTGCCATTGTTGATTATTTTTACTCAAAATTTAAACAGTGATGAGGGTCGAACAAGGAACCAAGGATGTTTCGGTTACTACTCAAAGACGCTGCCCCCCCCCCTTTTCTTTAATCTGATTTTGTTCGCTGTATTTGTTCGGGGCCGACGTCCCATGACGGTTGTTCAGGTTCACCGTTGATCCATTCACTCAGTTTTTTATCAGAGAAGGCAGCTAACCCTCTCACAGAACACGCTGAGCTACCGTACCGGCTCGCTTAGACCACACGACAACTACAATGATCTCTTTCAAATTATGATTAAAATCTTACTTTGTTAACGACAGCATTCATGAAAATACATACACGCACCATGTCAGTATCTTATCACCTACTTCGTCGCCGCACATGACACACAGTGACTTAAGCGTTGTGAGAGTTACTATCAAATGACGTGGCAGCTTGGCAAGTTAACTGAACTCTCTTCAAAACTAATATAAGAAGGGCACTGGAAAATGGTACCCTAATATATGTGGAAACTTACTGCAATATCCTTTACTATTCTCTAATGCGATCTCACTGACACCAAGTGGAGGTCCCTTCGCTATTCTCCAGAACACTTGTGAACTTAGTTGTCCAATTGTTACCCTGTACACCGAGGTGATCTCTCAAACGGTCTACGATAAGTGGATGTAACTAATGGCAGAAGTGCGAGGCCCAGCGCAATATTGCCCGCGGATTCATCAACGATTTACGCAACATGGTATGGTACTTTTATTTCGCATTGTGCCCTCACATATTCTCGTTTATTGTTCTTTATTCACAAAATAAACAAGATGATTCCTCTGACAATTAAAATTCTCTTCGATCAGTTTAATCACGTTCTTGACAATAAATAAACGTGATATTTGAGTTAGGCATAAAAATATACAGTCAATAATGATACAGGGCCACAGACAAAGTTAATGCTGTCTTGGTGATCACTTTGTACCCTAATTTCTCCGTCCGTATCAGTATTTGCCACTATGAAACGAGAGAGTGACTTAATTATTAATAAGTGGCCTTTCCATTTTGTGTTTCGCCAGTCAAATGAATATGCCCTCTTTCTGGTATCACACATTATTTCGCAACCCTTATTTTTCTTTCACACTTTTCATTTTATCACATGAACAGGGCTACTGAAGTCTTGAACATCGTTAATGTGTTCTGTGGTGGGTACGGTCATTATTCTTTGCCGAACAAGTGAATGTCATAACATACAAATCCTAACAATCTGACGCTCAGATTACTTGAGTCGATTATTCTGAGCTGATACACATTGATCTTTACTCAATAATTTCGTTAACTAAGACTGTATACTTCACATGCAAAACCAAGTTTACTTGCATAATCAATACTAGACGTCATGCTTCAGTTTTAATGTTTTTTTTTATTTTAATATCATGACACCTGTGTGTGCCACGCTCATAATAATATTTCTTGTTTTACTTATTTCTTTAGTGCATTACGCCTGTTAATATTGCGCAACCATAATATCATAGAACACGACGCATCAGTGAAATCTGTAACCGCTGATGACAATAGTTTGTACCGATCACCTCTGTTGGGTACCCTCCCCCCCAAATCAACAAACCAACCAAGAGTTTCTGTTTTGAAAGTGCAACAATGTTGGCTGTGCAGCGCGAACTGATTTCATAAACAATCTGGTGCACAATCAGGATCGTTCTTGCATTTATGAATGTCTTTAAGGTTCATATTGGGTATTAATTAATCCTAGGGTGGAACTCAGTATTGACTTTTCCGTTGTTTTGTAGAAAGATAATTTTATGTAACTACGTCAGCTACTGAATGTAGCTGACAGATAAATCAGTGTTCGCAATTTAAGTCGCAATCTTTAATAATCATTTACCCGCTTAAGCTTTAGTTGACGTCGATTAGCATGGACACAGAAATTTAACAACAAAAAATATCGATAGCCGTGGTTTAGGACAAAAGAAAACTCGCAGCTAGGTAGTGTGTTTTAAACTGATCTTTACTTCGAGAGGGACGGAAAATGCTTTCTGCATATTTGCGAAGAGGTTGCATGAATGATGGAACTTCACTCATATGCAACATTTTTGGCGGCATTACCTAGATAATTCGGATTCTTACCTCTGTTGTTGAAAGATGAGCTATCAAAATTTAGTTTGATTTAGTCACTTCTTTTCAGGAAAACCGGGATTTCCTAATTGATCTACAGGTGAATACGTTTTATAAGCCATCCTATTACATTATGGAACACTATTCGTCAAAGAAATACGGGAAGCCTGAATTTCAGTGGCCATTCTGTGGTTTGAGCCGTCGTCCTCCCAAACACTGGGGACGGGCCGCAGCGTCAGCAGTGACCGGACGCTGCCTCCCCGGTGTCTGATGGCGCATAACGCCAGACACACCGACTGCGTAGTACGTGAAACACCTTGTGGTTCAACAAGCTTTTTCATAATGGGTGCCACAAGCACAAATTTATTGAAAAACAGATCCATTTTTCTAAGAAGTTTGTTATGTTAAGATCACTGCACTTGATTTCACACGATCAAATGATTTTGGTATATTGACAGACATTCACCCTGTGCACCCACACAGGATGACTGTGTAAATCACGAGGTCAAGTAAACACAACACGGCCGAAATCAGTTAATCGTGTGAAATAAATGACTGATCATATTAAAGCGAAGATCGAAAATGGGATTGTCTTGCATCTTGTATCTCGTGGTTTCACGCAGTGCAATTTTGGTAGTTAACTATGATGATCACTGACATTAACTTTAACTATACGGTCATTTCTAGCTGAGAATTAACTTAGAATATATGTGAAATGAAATGATCGAATAGCAGTGATGGCAGGGAGTCCTACCTGGGAAGTTCGGCAGCCGAGTTGCACATCTTTTCAGCTGACGCCACGTTGGCCGACTTGCATGGTGACGATGATGAAATGATGAGGACAACACAACACCCAGTCCCGAGTGGAGAAAATCTCTGAGGCAGCCGGGAATCGAACCCAGGCCCACTGCATGGCAGTCAGACGCGCTGACCACTCATTTAAGGGGGTGAAGTTAGATAAGACGTGTTTATAATTTAATGAAGTCTGATTATGATACATGGCAATTGCAACAGAAACGGTCAAGTAACACAGTTTTAATGGCCATAAGTGAATGTTTATATTAAACCTAACCTATGTTTGAATTTACTAACCGAAGGACGCGCACACCTACACAGATATGTCCAAATGTGTGTGAAATCTTATGGGACTTAACTGCTAAGGTCATCAGTCCCTAAGCTTACACACTACTTAACCTAAATTATCCGAAGGACAAGCACACACACCCATGCCCGAGGGAGGACTCGAACCTCCGCTGGGACCAGCTGCACAGTCCATGACTGCAGCGCCAAGACCGCTCGGCTAATCCCGCGCGACTACACACAAATATTCTCAAGTAATATGTTGACGTATTGACACTGTTCATGAAAAATTAGAAGTAGCAACAAAGCCTGATGTATTTGCCAGTGATACGCAGCGAAAAATCATATTTTCGATACAGTGATTGGAGTACTAGCAACGCTGGTATCATCGTAATACGCCATCAGCGGCAATAACTAAGACATTCTGCTGAATGGTACTCGATCCAACGCCGTAGCGAAAGTATGATGGACGCCTGTTCGTAAACTAAGTTCCCAAAATGTGCTTCAATTCTCCGGTTTTCGAATTGGCACAACCATTCGAATATTTTGTCTTTCCGCGGAACTCCGGTCATATCGTTGACACAGGTATTGATGTACACAACAGCGATACTTTGCAGTTTCACAGAGACCGCGCCCGTTGTGTACCGCACAGATAAAAGTGTAGCGGCTGAAAGCAAAAAATACAATGGAGCTCCACACGCGAATTACACGCCTGGCTCGGGCCGTGCTTTAGCGTGCCGTAGTGGGGGCGAGCGCGAAGCCGTGCGTCGACGCGAATTATTTGTCGCTCCGGGCGGACGACTGCTCGCTGCTTTGTCCCGACAGGATTATAGGGCGCAACGCCGCACCGGCCAATCAAATTGTGAGCAAGCCGCGCGTGCACTCGGCTCGATTAGCTTCCTGTGTGCCGCAATAGATCGCGCTGCCGCTGCGTGCGAATTTTATTTAAACTGCCCCAGCGGCAGCTGGGATAGGCCGAGAGTACGGTAGGCCGGAGTTGTGCAGAGGAAATACTATTTCTTAATACATTAGCCTGATAAATCTTGGAGAAGGTAGCAGGTTCATGTTCGACTGAAATAAGTTTGTGATACTTTAAGGGGTAAAAATAAAGAGGTCTATTGTATTTCTTCACTACATTTAAGTGCCTGGCAGACAGTTCATCGAACCACCTTTAACCTATTTCTCTATCGTTCCACTCTCGAATGGCGTGTGGAAAAAACAAACACTTAAATCTTTCCGTGAGACCGCTGAACTGAAATAATATTTTCGCATTCGGAGGAGAAAGTTGATAACTGAAATTTGTGAAAAGATCTTACCACAACGGAAAAAGCGTTTGTTTCAATGATTGCACTCCAAATGCCGTATCGTATTCGTGACACTCTCTCCCTCTTTCAGGGTAATACTAAACGATGTGCTCCTCTTTGAACTTTTTTAGTGTCATCCGTCAGTCCTGTCTGCTTCTGACCCCGTACCACGGAGCAATACTCCAGAAGAGCATCGACAAGCATGTTACAGGTTGTCTCTTCAACGGACGTGTTGTATCTTCTAAGTGCTGTGCCAATAAAACGAAGTCTTTGGTTCGCCTTTCCTACAATATTACCTATGAGATCGTACCAATTTAAGTTGTTCGTAACTGTAATCATCAGGTATTTGGCTGAATTCCCAGCCTTTAGGTTTGTCTGACTCGTCGTGTAATCGAAATTTAACGGATTACTTTTAGGTCTCGTGTGGAAGACGTCACTGTTCAGAGTCAATTTCCAGTTTCGCACCATGCAGGTATCGTCTCTAAATTACTTTGCAGTTGGTTTCGATCTTCTGAACACTTTACTTTACGGTAAATGACAGCATCATCTGCAAACAATCTAAAAAGACTGCTCAGATTGCCTTGTAAATTGTTTATGTGAATTACGATGGTCAGAGGACCATTAACACTTCCTTAGGGATCGCCGTATATCACGTTCGTTTTACTCGATGACTGGACCTGAAGTGGCTCGATTAAAACCCGCTTAAGAGGAATGGTGTCAAAAGCCTTCTGGAAATCTAAAATTGCGGAATTAGTTTGAGATCACATGACGATTTCACTCACCACTTCGTGTGAATAAAGGGCCAGTTGTGTTTCATAAGAAAGAAATTTCTGAACCCGTGCTCACTATGTATCAGTAGATCGTTTTATTCGAGCTCTCTCCTAATGTTCGAACACAGTACATGTTCCTAAATCATACTGCAAATCGACGTCACTGACATGGCTCTGTAAGTCAGCGGATTGCTCCTATTTCCTTCCTGAGTATTGCTGTGACTTCCCTAACATTTAGTCATCAAACTAATTATTTAATTGATGAAGATTTCTCGGGTCTGTGCGGCTGGTCCCGGCGGAGGTTCGAGACCTCCCTCGGGCATGGGTGTGTGTGTTTGTCCTTAGGATAATTTAGGTTACATAGTGTTTAAGCTTAGGGACTAATGACCTTAGCAGTTAAGTCCCATAAAATTTCACACACTTTTTTTTCTCGAGTCTCCAGCCGGGTGGTAGCGTTGATATCTCGGGACGTTTCGGGAAGTGTCATACTATCCATCTTCTGGCGAAGATGGGTAGTATGACACTTCCCGAAACGTCCAGAGATATCAACGCTACCACCCGGCTGGAGACCCGAGAAATCTTCATCAATAGTTTACGCTGGGAAAGCCTACAGTCACATATAATTATTTAATTACGATTTCGTCAATCTCTGATATTCGACAGGTCACTTCCTTCATTTTCCATTTAACAGCCAGCTGTGGATAAACACGTCGCGTAGATTTTGCCGCGTTTCATGCTTTTGTGTGCCATCCGTGGTGGTCGAGCGGTTCTAGACTCTTCAGTCCGGAACCGCGCTGCTGTTGCGTTCGCAGGTTCGAATCCTGCCTCGGGTATGGATGTATGCGATGTCCTTAGGTTAGTTTGGTTTAAGTAGATTTAAGTCCCATAGTGCTTAGAGCCATTTGAACCATTCTGAAGCACTCAGCCTCATAATGCCAACTGAGGAGCTATTTGAATAAGAAGTAGCGACTCCAAGATCTGATAAGTCAGCAGTACGACCGGGAGGACTTTGTACATCCAAATGAGGCCGAATGGCAATGGATGACACGGTAGCCGGTCGACGTGCCTTGGGCCTTCAGGACCTGGACGAGGAGCTCGTTTTAGTAACAGTAATATTAATATCTCATCTTAATTGTGTAAGCAGGGGAAGAAGCGAGGAAGGTGAACAGGGAAGAGAAAACAATGTTAGTTGAAGTGTTAACATAGTCACTGTGCCCTCACTTCCACATAGATGCACGTTACACCATTCTCGCTGCAAACTGCAGTCTGTCTGATAATGAGGTTTCCTCCCTCTGCTGCCAGTCAACAAGTTATTAGATAGCATTCAACTCTAGCGGTACTAGAAACAATTTATGTATCAGTACTCCGACCGCTCTTTGACAAGGGAATTGATCATGAGACTGAATGGCATTGAATTAGGATAAATTATGTAAATATGATGTAGTTTGTCAGTAATTTACTCACAGGGATACAATTAATGCGCAACGGTTCATGACTGAGGCAGATGTCAAGGGCTGCAATTTTCGTCTTCGTCAAATACATCGTTTGATGCTTCAAGTCTTTTGACGGTGGGTATGGTTGCTCACCTCTTGTTCTGATCGTGGAGAGGAAAAAATAATTCTGCGTTTTCCTGTGTAGTGGTATCAAATTGCCTGCAGTATCTCCTGAAGAAAATTAAACAATTATTACAGTTTAAAAACATTTTACACAGGAGGGGTGGCCGGTACCATGATCACACCTTTTTACCCACTTTGCCGATTTTGACTTTTAGGGGCGAGAGGAGCGTTATATAGCACCTGGTGTATGAAAGGGTAGACACGCTCCTTTGCTGTTGAATTTGCAGTGATTATACGCGAGTTTTCTGGCTCCTGTTAGTGTGCATCTCAGCAAATCACGTGTGTATCCCTTTGTCGTTGAGACGCATCGGTAATAATTATATTCGAAAGACGGAAACGACTCGTGTGCAGATATCGACGTCTTGCACAAAGTGACCTCTCAGCTGAGACTGCCAAAAACGCCTCCGTGACTGTCTGGTGTTATAAAGCACGGATACGCTTTAAAACTACTGGCTTATTACATTGAAGAAGATCTTTGATCAACACCCTTCTGTGAAATATTTGGCAATGTACTAGAGAATCTTAACAAACATCCGTGATAAAAGTTAAGGCGTAGACCTAGCTTTGATCGAGGTCGCCATTATATACTTTTCGCTTGCCTTGCTTTAGAGCCTTCTACATAAAAAATGAGGTCGAAGTTTATCTGGTGTGTCGCTACAATCACAGCAATCACTTCAAATTACGACGAATACGAAATTCTTCATAACACGAAACACGCTGACCATAAAAACCGCAACAAGCGGTTTGAATCTTATTAAAGAAATAGCTGCAGCAGTCAACTGCATTTGAACTAGTAGCACTGTGGACGCTTTAAAGATGAAATGAAATGGACAAAGGAATCTGAGGTGGAAAGCTATTTGCTGTCAATGAAATATACATAAGTGAAGTAAATGTATTTATTTGTACTCTAAGTAACCCAACTCATCTTTCATGAATTCATCCATAAATAATTTATATGCTAGTTCGCATATCTCTGAAGTAATGCTTGAATTGCGACACTGTGGAGTTCGAGTGCTATATTGCCAGCTGCAACAGCTTTCACCTAACCATGAAACGATCTTTAGCACAAACGGCATTCATGATTTAAATGACGAAACACTGCGTGGTTATACATTTTTTCATGCTTAGCACGACGTGTTTCGAGAATTTATTCTCATTATCAAGTGCACATGACAACATAATCATTTTATGTTATGTTTCGGAAAATCGAATAAAATGAAACTAACTTGTCATCAGCAGCAGCAATCATTTGACATCCTTTCCTGATGAAAGGTCGTATTTAGACTTGCATCCACGGTGCTGCAGCATGTTTCCTGACGTTATCATAATTATAATTATAGTTTTGACTTTAGTTTGTCTGGTCCGTTTGTTTATTTTTACGACCTTCTTAGTAATTCTCGTCATGCACACCTCCATTCCTCTCAGTGTAAATCACGTCTTTTAAATGGTTTTTGTGTTAGAATCAATGTCTCACTAATATAGGTCTAATCCGATGAAACTCACTGATCGTAATTTTTCGTTTTCAGATATGAAGGAAGATCAATTTTAAAAACGGTATCTGTTCTACCCTAGGTATTAGACGCAATTTTTATTCTTATGCTTATTGCTTTTCCTGTCCTTCTGGGATCATCTTCATTTGTCTTAAATACAGTGCGTGGACAAAGTCATACTGAAGCCTATGCGTCTAGGTACAGTCGTGTGGCGAAAACCTTTTCCTGACTCCCACCGAATTCCAAATGGGGAGATTTCACTGAAAGCAGACCGTCAATCGCTCTGTATGGTTCTGACGAGGCGACGTGATGTCCGATTTCTAACCCATATGGTTGCCTTATACGACGGTTTACAGTTGTGAAGACATCGTCTCCGTGATACGGAATAGACACTAGACAATATTTCCCTCAGAAACTAAAATTCTCGAATCTTCGACATGGTATGACCCATGTGTCGTTTGCCGATTATCTTCTACATTCTAAGTCAGCAACGAGCTACCACGTTGACTATACACCTCTCTGTAACACAGCCGCATCATTCGGGTGTCATATGTCACACCGTCAACTGGAAGATACTTCCTATGACGTTTTGCCACTCAGTCTACAAAAGCCACTTAATTCGTTCCATTACTTCATTGTTATTTTTCATTCTTTTCTTTGCGGCTAATTTATTGTACATTATTTTAGGCTTATTATAGTTGCATTATACGCCTACTTCCAAATTTACTCCAGTAAGTTGTTCCATTAGTGGTTCAAGTTGATCTCCCCTATAAGCAGGGCATCACAATGACTCCTTGGCCGTCATGGTGCCTTTCGCGAGCTCCAGTGGGCCCATGGATGCCTACATGAATGTTCCCCAGACCACAATGGAGCTGCTGTCAGATTGTCTCCGTCCCGCAGTACAGGTGTCAAGGAGCTGTTCCTCCTAGAAGACGACGACGGATTCCCGCCTTAACATCGCCTTGATGAAGATACCGGGATTCATCAGAACACGCAATGCTCTGCCACTGCGCGAAAGTCCAGTGCCGATGATTAAGCGCCGATTTCAGTGATAGTTACCGAAGTCGTGGTGTTAAAGTTGCACACGGTGATTCATGGACTACACTGGCCCCTCGTCAGGCGTGTTCGGTGCATCGTATGTTCAGACACACTTTTCCTCAGCCCATGATTAAAGTCTGATTTGAGTTCCACCATAGTTTGCTGCCTGTCCTGTTTTACCAGTCTGCCCAGCCTACGACATCCGACATCTGTTATGAGCGGTAGCCGCTCAACTCCACGAGATCTGGACGTGGTTTCACCTCGGTTTCGTCATGTGCTGAAGACACTAATGACTGAGCTCCAAGAACACCCGACAGGTCGTGCGGTTTCCGAAATGTTCGTGTCGAGCCTCCAGGCCATTACAATCTGCCTTCGGTCAGACACAAATAGATCGCGCGCCTTCCCCATTCTACACACGGACAACATGCTCATTGATACTACATGCACCGTATGCCTGACTAGCAGTTATTCCTCGCCAGGTGACGCTGCTATCGCCTGGACGGGTTTATTTCGATAGTAGGTCGGGGTAATACTGTTCTGGCTGATCAGTGTAGATTAGCCTTCCTTCTTGGTTCAAAATGCCTCTGATCACTATGGGACTTAACATCTGTGGTCATCAGTCCCATTGAACTTAGAACTACTTAAACCTAACTAACCTAAGGACATCACACACATCCATGCCCGAGGCAGGATTCGAACCTGCGACCGTAGCGGTCACGCGGTTCCAAACTGAAGCGCCTAGAACCGCACGGCCACACGGGCCGGCTACTTCTTGGTGGTATCACTGTATGACCCATGGAGTGCGCTCCCTACATCCGAGGGCTATTTAACAGCCATTATGCCGTCGGCGAGTGTCAGTTTCTCACGCAACCCTTCCCCCGCCCTCTTCCCCTCCTCACCAGGTAAGGTGTGTACGCAGTTTCAGCCGAACTGTACTCTCGCCGTTCCGTACACTGGGACCCTGGGGGCCCAATTTGCTGCGTCGCTCGACCGAACGCCTGGAAATAGGCAACCTGATATTGTCACTCTCACAGAACAGCGCGTCGCGCGCACATACGACGCACGCCTCCCTGGGGCTCCGTTCCCGCCCCAAGAGGTGCCCCAGTTTACTCCAACACCGACTGTAAACTCCGCTCACCTAGAGGTCTCTTCACTACCTTCTTTGAATACCGAATAAATATATAGGTTTATCATGAACGTAAAGAGAAAATTAATATGCCTCGCAATTAAAAACTATGTCTTTAGATCGAAGGCGTTCAGCGCTAGGGGAGGTATGGTAAAGTGGCCACGCTAATGAAACTGAAGTTTCACCAAATCGTGTTTATTGATAGAAGCTTGCCGTTTGCATATTTTGAATTTACGTATTCTTTTAAGTGCAAACACTTTGTTTTTCTTGGACTGAACTGTCAATGGTTTTATGCATATTATTAGTGTGATGAGGAGCATGAAATTGTTTTACTTGCACTTTTTTAAGGATAAAAAAACTTATCGATAATGATCTTCTTACAAGCTTTAAGCATCAAGATAGATTTTCTTAGACTAATATTAGCATGCTGTCTTTGTCTGCCATCTCCACCTGTTTGCTAAAACTGTGCAGTATCTTGTTCTGCTCTGCCAGCTGGAATGGTAATATTCATAGACTGTTGACTACAAATCCATAAAAACACTTCCGTTTCAAAAACATAATCAAGATTTCCTGCTCTTGTTTTTTGTTGAAGAAAGTCCAAACTTCCCGCAATCTTTTTTCACCTACTGCATCTCTGTTCTTTTCGTGGAATTCTTTAATTATTTAATTAATTCAAAATTATCACAGACGGATGATAGCTTTATATATGAAAGTTCAGTATTACTTATGATAAACGGAAATAACTCTTATGGTGGTAAGCTCATTGGGCACTTTTCCCGACGAGTAATGTCGCCAGCTTTCCCAGTCGGGCACCACGTCGCCATTAGTGGTTCATATATGAAAACAGCAAACCGAAAGAAAGAAAAAGGGACTACATTTGTAAAGCATAAAATGTTGTCTACACTTTGCTGTGGATAAAAAGTGTTACTCTGCTTTTAGGTGAAGCAAGAAGAATAATATAAACAACTTATCTTACACCAGATGCCTGACTATCAGAAACGTTTTTACTAAAAGGTAACAGAGCTTCCTCTGTCAAATTCACTGACAACAATGACTGTGTGTATTACAACTAGTATGACCACTTCGCAGCAGGCAGCAGTCACCTTTCCCATCCTGGTCACTTTATCCCATCTTCCCTTACACCAGTTCGTTGCCTTCTAACCAAGGTTCGATCATACCAGTTATCTTCGCAAAGATGAATTCGGAGAAAATTTTGAGCAATAGAACCCCACGCATTATATTGGACAATGAACATTCCACAGAAACAAAAGTAATACTACGTGGACCCAAGGAAGAGTAACACAATCTCTGATGTTCTCAAATAGGTTCAGCAGCCCTACACGTTTATTCACTGAGGGGGCTGTTGGACAATCGGAAATTGCAAAAAGATTTACGAAAAGAATTTTCACTTTCTGTATAATTGGAAGATCTCTTACAATGTGGGTAACTGTAATATAATGTCCTGTAGTACCTGATTACAATATTAATGTTGAAAATCTTGAACACGTCATATCATATAGATACTCGTATTTGGTGTTGATACTAAGGAGCGATACGAAACTGAACGAAGGCGTAAACATACCATTAAGAAAGGCAAATGAAAGACTTGAATTTTTTGGACGAGCTCAGGGTAAATGGTGTGTGTCTCTAAATATGCTAATGCGACTGATTCTAGAGTATTATTCTGATGACTGGAGTCATAAGCATGACCACAGACGTGGTGCTAGAATCCTAACAGCTCTAACGAAAGCCTAACAGAAATGCTGGTGCAATTCAAATGGCAACCGTGGAAGAAAGGTGACGTAGTTGTCCCTGTCTACTCTTTTACTGAAAATTTATGGACCTGTACTCGAAGAAAACTGAGCGACTTTTATTCAGCCGCCACCGTATCTCTCTCTGAGGCATATAATGGGCCACTTTCTCTTCGCTCATTATCCGATTGGACTGGTAAAGAAGATACTGTTACCTTGTATCCTCCGCCATTCACTGTACAATGGCTTACGGAATACATATGTAGATGCAGATGTAGAAGAGCTCGATTCTTTCACTGTCGCGTGGAGTGGCCGCGCGGTTAAAGGTGCCATATCACGGATTGCGCTGCTCCTCCCGCCGGAGGTTCGAATTCTCCCTCGGGCATGGGTGTGTGTGTGTGTGTGTGTGTGTGTGTGTGTGTGTGTGTGTTGTTCTTAGCATACGGTAGTTTAGTGCAGTAGTGTGTAAGTCCAGAGACCGATGACCTCAGCAGTTTGGTCCCTTAGGAATTCACACGCATTTGAAAATTTGATTATTTCACTGCTTGCTCTCGAGGACAGACCATTCCTACAATGAACTTATCCATCTCGAGAAATATAGTTTAATAAAACTGTAATACAACATACTGGTGTAGCAATTACAATATTTGCACAATTGCAGAGCACAGATGTAATAGTTGTACGACAGTGAGTAGGTCGTTTGGCGGCGAACAAAAGGAGCACTGAAGTTTAAGAAGCGGCTCAAAACTGGAACAAATATCAAAAGAAGGCAGTAAAACTAATAAGAGAGATATTTTTGCTTATACCTGGAATGTCAGGCAAAAGAACGTACAGCCAGCCATAAACAAAAGATGCGGTGTTACAAAGTACTCTCACCGTAGTGGCATAGCCGATGTGTTGGTATAGACCAGAATACAGTTAACACGAGACATGCACAATATAACAACGGTACAGAATAAATAAATCATATTTAATTTCAATGAAAATATAAATTATAAGCATATATAAAATAATTAAAGAATAAACAACTTCTTACTCAAAATGGAAAGAAAAAAGTTACATTCAAATTCTTTAAAAACAAAGAAGTTCGCAGTATATCTAAAATCTAAATCTCTTAATTTCTTACAATAATATGTGAATGTTCTCGTTAGACCCCTCACTTTGTGGCGGTACACCAGTGTGGCAGGCCGGTTGCGGAACGCTGAAATACGCAGCCGCAAGTCGTATCTACAAATATGCCTTTGAGAAATCAGAATGCATAAAATATGCACCTAAACAGCCGATTACTTACGTATCAGCCTTCACCAGACGGGAGCCAAATTAGACTCATGAAACTTGGCGCTACACTAAAGGTAGCTAGAAGTATGTGCAACAAGAAGTCCTTCATAAGAGTATGGAAAATACAGTGTCTCAATGGAACAGGAAGATTGTATACTTCCGGCATTGTAATAAGAAACTAACGGAGAAAATGGAAGAGAATATCGCATAAAAATATTAGGGTACAGCAAGTCAATTTACTATAATTGTATATTGACAAGCCGAAAATAGAATTATGAGGCGGTAATAAAGTTGCAGACAGTAGAGAGAAAGACAGTTACTGCTCTACAAACATTGAAAGAAAAAGCGGTAAAAAAAACAGTTGTTAGATACTTTTGGTCACGTCAAAAGACACAATCAAATTTTTAAAAAAATTAATAACCAACAGTAATCAACTGCAGTGGTGTAAGGAGAAACTAGAAACGGCCAGCAGAGCTGTGGTAAACTATCACATGATGACAGCTCCAGCTCCGAAGGAAGAAGTCTCGTTACTTGGTTTCTGTTTGCATTATATGTGGTCGAAAACCTGTTTTTACTTGAAATCAATTTTCTGGCATCGATCACGTTCTTCAGCCGTACTGAACAGTCAGAGGAAATGATTGCCACACTATTGAAGAAGTACCACTTCGAAATTAAGAGCACCATAAATTTAGCATAGGCGGACGTATGAAATATCCTCAGTGAGACTGTTGCACCGTGACATATGTTCTACGTATTAATTTACTAAATGGCACATATTTGGGGAATGGCCCGATAAAACTGCCCTGAAACTCAAATTTTATAAATTACAGTAAATATTCTGTTACCTATTTTACCCTTAGGTCTTGTGTTTATGTCATGTATCATGCTACACACCTGTTGAAAGCACAGAAACATAAAAACAGTACAAGGAACGTATCTCTGATATCTACCAAATGGCGAATGGGTCATTTACAGGAGGATTACGGTTCAAATCAGCGCCCAGGCATCTGGAGTTACGTTTCCCACAGTTTCCCTTAAATTTACCAACGAAAAAAATTGCATTCCATTACCTGAAGACACACAAACATTTTATTTCATTTCATGAGATATCCGCCATAATTCATTAGCAGTGAATAAGGATTTAAGGGAAGGCCTACTTATTTTCTGTATAGATTATGCTTCTGTTCTCCAGTTACTCAGAAAGGTGTGCAATATTTCATTGTTACTCCAACTGGCGAACCTCATGCTTGTTTATACAGGACGTCTCAGGAGGAATATTTAGTACGCAGAGATATGACAGGAAGCGAACAACTTCATATGGACATATGCTCTATTCCGGATGGTTACCCAGAGAGAACACCTTTAATGTTCATTGTTATTTGTCTTCTGTATTATTCAATACAGAAAAATGATTTTTAAAACAGAAGTTGGCGTGCCCATTCGATAGAGCGATCACAAATCAGTCTTCTGGCTCGCGCTGATTATTACCGCCAAGCGGCAGATGGTTATCCTTCGTGTTTTACTTTCCCTTAAAGTACGTATCGATAAACAAATACACTGTTCAAAAGATTTACGGGAACACGTCTATCAACGTCCGGTGTGTTAAATCTGCTTTGATACAGGCGGTACGTGTGGTCTTATTGCATGGCTTGAAATATTCGCTTTCGGTGTAGGCAACAATTAAAATCATTCGCCATCTACTGCGCTTATCATACATTACAATGTCAGGTGACCCCTCAAAATGAAGTGACTACTGGAGACACAATGATTTCTAGTGAGTTACACTGATGGAAGTTGTCCTTTTTGAAAATTGTATTCAACCAAGCATACGCAGCGCCAAATCATTATCCAGTACAAGCTGTATGGGTGGTCTGTTTGATCCAAAAAGTATGAACTTTCGAACGTTTTATTGCACATGCCAATACTTCTCCATGTGTTGGAGAAAGGCAACAGGGAGGCAAGTTGGTACAAAAGGCAAGTTGGACAAGGTTTCCGACGCATTAAAACCTCACATTAAGATCGGTATTTGGCCTTGCCCGCGTTGCGGCGTCGTACGGATACTGCCAGAGCACTGCAAGACGATCGCAAAAGGACCACTAGAGCCGCTGTGTCTGATCAGACTTTAATGAAAATGATACGAGAAAGGATCTTACAACCCACACGTCCTGCTCGAGTACACCGCTTGATACAAATCTTGGAGCTCATCTTCAGTTCTACAACTCCCATGTCGACTGGCAACTTCCTCATTGGCGAAACTAGTTATTCATAGATGAGTCCAGATATCCTTTGACAAAAGATGATGGTCGTGTCGGTATGCGGAGATCCGTAATGAGCGATACCTGTCAAATGTCGTCCAGAAAACTGACAGATTTCCAAGGTTCTATGATGATGTGGGGAGGTTTCAGTACTGACAGCCATACGGATCTTGTTGTTCGTGGTAGCCTTACTACTAGACAGTACATCGAACAGATCCTGTCAGACCACATGGTGGCTGCCCTGTGGCCCCGAATTGCTTGTAATGTCAGAGTCTCTGAGGCTAGCTCAGGAGTAATGTCTTGCGAAGCCTGGTCATTGAAGTAATGGAATGGCCAGCACTGAGTCCCGACCTAAGTCCCGTCGTACATGGGACGTGCTTCACAGATATGTTTGTAGTTGTCCTGTTCCACCACAGACTCTCCAAAAACTCTCTTCGACTTGCACTGAAGACAGAGAACGGATACCACAAAGTGTCATCCGTAGTCTTATACTGAGCATGCCACATACGTGCCAGGCAATAATAAATGCTCACGGAGCGCATACATGTTACTGGTGATCTCAGAGTCCCGTGAAAAGCACCCAGGATTACGGAATTTCTATTTAAACGATCAAGGATGTAAGACTGTTTTGTTATGTTCGTAATTTTTTAAAGATAATGGTATGATTTGGTAACATACCCAGTCCTCAACTATTGCTCACTGGAGTATGGTAGACGCATAAAGTCATGTTCCCCTAATTTTTTTGAGCAGTACATCGCACTAATTTGGGATCCTTCTATCGAAAGAGAACCGAAAATTCATTAAATGTGTTCTAGCTCGGAAACCATTAGGAATATGGCAAGTGTCCATAACAAGCTTTTTGCTTCAAATGATCGTTCCTGTCATAGCCCTGAATACTGAGCATTCCTCGTGGGAAATCTTCTCTTATAAATTTGTAATGCAGGTAGCAACAAACTGATGTCTCGTCTCACTCCCCGCTGTTACTATGTAAACCATTTCAGCACACAGCAAATTACATATACGAGTGGTGATCTATAAATAGGAACAGTCAAAAGATTACACTGTGGCAACGAATAAAAAAAATAAGAAATTTTACATTTAACCTATAAAACAGAATTAGTACTTATTTATCGGCTACAGCATACCATGCTTTATATATCTGACGTTGTGTTATTGACATTTACAACAATAAATAATGAATGCAAAAAGGGGAAATAATTCGTTTAAGGCAGGAAAAAAACATCAAAAATTTTTTCACATTTCACTCATCACCGATGTTTCTTTTTGATACCTGATACGTAATTGCTAATTGCCTATATCAGTCTCGAAGTTTCATTTTGTACAAGCATAGCAAAGTATCCAGGGAATGTAAGGTAGCGACAACTTTTTCTATTTGGATTTGTTTCGGGTGACATGACAATTATTTCTTGTTGCAATTGTAATCCATATCAATTAATTAAATCCCCACTGTGTGGTTGACAGTACAAATTAATGTACGAATCGAACGATGTGTAAGTGCTGCCACATCTACGAGGTTATTGACCAGTTTCCACTACAACATGCAACCTGCAGATAACAGTTTGGAGTTACATACATCAGGAATAAAGCCGTACACATATGCGCTCAAGAGTCGAGAGCTTTCATATTTTCTGACATGGTCAATAAATTCCTAATTTGTGGTTAAGTATCATAAAATATCATTAATTCATTTAACATGTGAGGATAAAAACGTGGCAACAATACTAATATTGGAAAAAGTTTCATGAACTGCAAAGTAATGAAGTTCAGACAACGTGAGTAAGAACGAATAATCAACGTTAGAATTTAAAATTTAATGTCCCGTTATCAGCCGGGTCTTAAGAAATCGTTAAGTTAGTTAGGTTTAAGTAGTTCTAAGTTCTAGCGGACTGATGACCTCAGCAGTCAAGTCCCATAATGCTCAGAGCCATTTGAACCAATATTAAGAAACTGAGAATTAGGTTAGCAGGAGGAGGGCATTGGCGGGTCCTGGAATTTGACAGATTCGTACCATCAATCACCTGAATTGATGTAGAAGAATAAAGGAAACGTAGAAATAAAACGCACATATGTAACTGATGTGTAAGCACAGCATGGAATTCAACTTCTGCACAACGACACAAGCTCAGCACAATAGGTTGTGGAATGGTAGGACTGGACCAAGTGACATCAGGCAATCACCATCGACAGTTGCACTGAACATTTATTTGGCACATTCAAACAAGACAAATAACAAATAAAACCATCAACACTGAACGTCCCCTTAGAAAAATTAATGAATTGCTGTGCTGATAAACCTCTTACATTATTTGATTTTCAAACAGCTGAGCAGAACTGAACGTACTCAGACATTTCGCTCTTTACCTATTCTGGTCAACACTAAACTGACAGCCAATATTTTTAGCGCAACGCAATCTGATTTTTAATAATCCCTACAAAAGAATGGGTCTGACTAACATTAACCTATACGTTTCACAAATCACTTACCTCACAAAAATCTTCGTTACTCGAACTACTGCAATACAGCGAGCGCCACTCCTGCTAGATAAGTAAAAGATTCAAACTACTGAAGGCACTAACTACTGATAGGCATAGTTAGTAAATGAAAGATTTTGATAGAGAACAAGCAATGTATTTACCTTAATAGTGTTCAAAAGTCATAATATATATATCAGGCCACGATATCCAATATTACAAATTTACTCTTTCTGATGGACACACGTCCAGATCATCCGCTCTCAAAATTCCGCCATCTCTCTTCCCACCTCCACCATTGCTGGCGGCACACCAACTGCGCAACGCTACGCGCTGTTAACAGCCAACTGCCCAACACTACAATAGCAAATTCCAACAATGCCACCCAGCCACAGACTGCACACGGCACAGCCAGTGATTTTCATACAGAGCGCTACGTGGCGGTGGCGTTACCAATATAAGAACCTAAACAGCCTACTTACAACACATTTTTAAAATTACCATGTAGGTGAGAGCAAGTTAATTCAAAATTTACCATTCATAAACCACAGTACTTATGGCCTATTACACATTTAGTGAAATGAGATAAAAATTGTTTACTCGAAAACTATGATCAAGCTGAAGAGCAATTTACTAAAATTTAGCGAGGAAATGTAGTCTTTCAGTACTGCAGAGATTGGTATTACGAATGTAATTCAGAGTACAGTCAACAACAAATCAGATACCATGGAGCACAACCACGTTACTTAAATGGCAGGCACCCTACAAAGTAGGATATAAAATATAAAATTTCGTGTGACCAAGCAACCTTGTGGGATTCAACAACTAGGCCCAAAAGCGCACACCCGCCCATGCAGCTGTTTCCAATACAGGCTTGGCATAGATCCCCAAACGAAAACAGCAATGGTCACGAACAAGCACGAAAAATCCCAGAACTAGTGGGTATCTACAACAGACTGACGTCTGCCTTAAGTAACTAGAAACTCATTAATTCATTACAGCACATCATCTGTAGAATTAATCAACCTATTAATGAATATCAGCTAATCAGTACAAATCTTATGTGCGTAAGGTCAATTACACATTAAGCCGCGAGCGAACTAGATACACGGCCATCCTGCACGCTCGGGCAAAGGGGGCAGAAAATACACAACAGCACAAGCAGGACGCAAACCAGGACCCCGCACCTGCTACCAAGACAAACAGCAGAAGCCTCGATAAAATGAAATAAAATGCAAGTAACTAGCGTGCAGGTTAACGGCATATCGAGATCGCCCCTCCCCCTGATGCAACGCACAAGGCGACTCCAGACAAATAGCCCGTGAGGTAACAGGCGAGTTGTGGCGCCCTGAAAATATTCTAAGTTCGGAGTTGACGTGGCCGCGCGGGCCGCTCGCCTGGCCAACTGCGTGGTGCCGACCAAGAGGGGCAGCCACAGCGCGTGGTCCAGGGACAGCGTGGCTGGGAATTCCATAGTGACGCTTTGTCGATGAAGGAGACACGCCAGGAGTGCCGAAGATGGCGGACTTCGTGAAACCATAATGCCAAACATATCGCGGTTCATATAGAATTTAATAATAGCCAGAGGAATTATGATACCTAGAAAAGAAACATTTACATTACCATTATTTGCACGACAATTCCGATGATGTAATCAGATTTCAATATCTTTATTAGCTTAAAGTTACACAAGTAACACCCAGCGACGAATTTCCAAAATCTGAACGGTTCATCCGATTTTGTCGATCGCTGTGTCTTTAGAAAGCTATTGGTGTAAACCTAAATTGGTATAAATTACAGACATGTAACCTGAATAGTACACGGGTTATTGGAGGTCAAAGTCGCCGATTACTATCGATCGCGCCAGGCCGTAAGTATTCCACAGTTACACGAAAAAACGGTAGCAGCATGCTTATAAATATATTTATTCATCTATGTCTTTGTTTATATCTGATATATACTATTCATGAAGAAATTGGTCAACTATTTACTGTGTTTTAGAAAGGACAGAGACATTAGGCTACTGGCCTACCTTTTGTTTCTATTCCTTTTATATCTGTTTATTTGATTTGTTTATGTATTTAATAATGTGTATTAGCGTGTGTTTATGGTAAAGCCGTTGGAATACTTATTTAATTTCAAGTTATTCAAATGTAAATCCAGTATTTGGAATGCGTTTCAAAATGTTTGTGAGTGGGCGTTGGCTTGGAGACATGACGGGAGAGCTATCGCCAATCACAGCGCTCGTTACTAAGGGAGGCGAATACTGAAGTGAATGGAGGGGCAGTTCTGAACAGGGCGGCGCGAGGGACAGTCGCACAGGACACGGACGGTTCTGGAGAGGACACGAGAGAGAGAGCTGGACAGTATGGCGCGACGGACTCATGGTCGCGGGAGATAGAAATATTTCATACTGCCGACTTGTGCACATGTGAGATTTCCGTGGCTTCTGCAGTGAAGAAGTAGTGTGCGTTTAGAAGTGCCTATCTCGCGAGCTGTGTTGTTGTTCATAACTAACTATGAGAAGTAGGAATCTATTGTTTCCCTGTTATTCAACTGTCGGCTTAGTGACCGAGCAGTTCTAGGCACTTCAGTCTGAAACCACGCGACTGCTACGGTTGCAGGTTCGAATCCTGCCTCGGTCATCGCTGTGTGTGATGTCCTTAGTTTAGTTAGGTTTAAGTAGTTCTAAGTTCTAGGGGACTGATGACCTCGGCAGTTAAGTCCCATAGTGCTCAGAGCCATTTGAACCATTTTTTTGTTATTCAACTTACATTTTATTGAATTGCGGGACCGTCGACACCAATAAGTGTTTTAAAGTAATAAAGGGAATTCTTAAAGGTACGACTGATATCGTATTGATCATTTAAAGTCGTTAAAGTAGTACCTGCAGAAATTATTTAATTGCAATCTTCAATGTACAAATGTTTGTTACGTTCAAAATTCGCAATTTCCAACCTTCGACCATTCGATTCTTGTGTATATTCATATTGTATACTGTAGACTCAGCAGTATTTGGCTTGTAATGCGGCAACTATGCATCCCAGCCCATAGACAACGAAGCCAGCCAAAACATTCAATATTTCAACTCTGAGTTGGAGAGTACGTAGTTGAGGGCCGCAACAGCACTTCATTTCATTTATTCTTTGAAAGCCCCCAAGCCACACTTAAATTTGTGATTAAATCAGAATTAATTACCGTATCTACATACTGTCATTGAAGGAATTTTTGTACTTTCATTAATAGAATCAGTTTCAAACTATTTAAACAAATAACAACTGACCTCTCAGTAACTTGTAAGAATTTATGAAACTGCTCATTTAGAGTTAGACACGTGTCTCTCAGACACGCTATCACTTCAGAAAGAAACGTAACAGTAATGTTATTGCAATTCGCAGCAAAATATATCCAGGGAAAATTTTATCCATGTATATCTATTGCGACTGGCCAGCTTAACTCCGTCGTTTGATACAAATACAATAACCAAGACAAGAACCAGCCAAACTGTTTTCAGTGGCGGTTAACGCTGACAGTAGCAATCTACAAACAGAATGTATCAGCAATCCAGGCCCTAGTAAATGTTAATCATCACATCACATACAGCTCTCACCAGAACATTGCGTACTAAGCAAGTTGAAATTAACACATTAGAGGACAGACTCAGGAGGAGTAGCAACGGCCGGCCAAGAAAATGAAGTCAACAGCACTGAACCCAGTAGTCGATTCCGGCCACAATTTACAGCACAAGCAAGGCCCTCATTCTCTTGCTTGTTCGACGAAGCCAGCCGCCGCAGATCCCGGTGCCAGGAGACACGCAGGAAGCGAATTACACCAACGGTTTCCCAGTCACGTGACTGCTTCCACACCAGCGATATTTACTAAGGCGCCGTCCCCCGGGTAGACAACCTCTTTTAGATGTGCTTTTCCTGCTGCCTCGCACGACGCCTGTACTGTGCGCCAGGCTTCCCAAATACGTTACTGCTAGGCCTCCCAAAGCAAAATCCTCGCTACTTGCTAGAGCTTTCTCGTCACTCCCCGATTGGCCCGGTAGGTGGTGCCACCGCGCGCTCTGCGCACGACACCTGAAAGATGACCCATACCGGCAGAGGGAATATCGCTGATCGAGGCCCATGGCTCAGTAACTGACCCTCGCTGTTGGTACGTGCACCCGGTCATGAATTCCTGACTTCTGCCAACATCTTCGTCTTAGAGTAGCGCTTGCACTGTATGTCCTCAATTATCTGTTGGATACATTGGAATCTTTGTCTTCTCCTATAATTCGTAACCTCCACAGCTTCTACTAGCACCACGATATCTATTCTCCGATGTCTTAACACATGCCATATCACACTGTCGCTTCTTCATGACAATGTTTTCCATATGTGTCTTTCTTCGCCGATTGTGCGGAAAACCTGCAATTTCTCTATCTTATCAGTCTCAAAATCCCTTTACAACACCATATCTTAGAGCAGTTTCGATTCTCTTCTTTTCCGGTGTTCCCACAGTCCCACTCAGCGCTGTGTTACAAACGAACATCCTCAGAAATTTCTTCCTCGGATTAAAGTTGGTGTTTGACACTCGAAAACTTCTCATGGTCTCCTTACCTGTGCTAGTCTGCTGTTTACTCCTTCACTTTCACTGAGGATTGCGATGTCACGAGTATGTCTTATCACTGGTAAGCTTTCACTCTGAATTTTAATCCTAATCTTTAATCTTCCTTTTATTTATGTCGTTGCTTCTTCGATTTATAGATTGAACAGTAGCGGCGAAAGACTACATCCCCGTCTTACACCCTGGTCTTCCATTCCTATTGATCTCTCGTAATTCGTGTTCATATTGTACTATTATCCGTCTTTCTCTACGGGTTACTCATATTTTTCTCGCACTTTACATTGCGGAATGCTTTTCCTCCCAGGTCGACAAATCCTATGAATGTGTATTATTTTTTCAAAGATTTTGCTGACATAACCAGTCACAACGTCTTTACCTTTCCGAAAGCCCAACTGATCGGTAGCTGACAGACACACAGTTTCATTTTCCATTTTTTGCCTATTATTCTTGTAAGCAGCTTGGTTCTCTGAGCCGCTAGGATGATTGTACGATAGTTCTCGCTGTTATCTGTCTTTTTTATATTCATGATTGTGAGGATGTTTTCCCTAGAGTCTGACGGTATGTCTTCAGCCTCATTGATTCTACACACCAACTTGAATAGTCACTTGTTTATCACTTTTCCCAAAGATTTCAGATACTCCGTGGGAATGCTATATATCCCTCCTGCCTTATTTAATCGCAGTTCTTCCAATCTTAGTTTACACTGTGACTGTAATACTAAACCCCATTTGTCTTCCATATCGACTGCCATTTATTCTTCAATCGCATCAGACAAATCTTCCCCCTCGTGGAGGCCTTTCATGTACTTTTTAGGGTTCCATACTTCAGTCGGTGAAAACAGAACATTATAGAATCACTTTGTTGTCCGCCTGGCTGTCTGTTAAAACCCCTTCCCCTCAGGAAGAGGTAGAAGTATGAAGTTCACATTTACATCAAATACTAAGGTCTATGGTCCCTTAGAGGTGTAAAAACTTTGAGCTTCTAAGTCAATTTAATAAAAAGATACTGTCATTCATGTCACGTGTTTTGATACTCGCAAACTCAACTCACCAAAACCTGTAGATGGGCATCAATATACAGGTAAAACTCGTTATACGCGATAGTTATATTCCACGGAATCGCCACGCAGGCCGAATTTGCGTAATTCCAGATCCATTTTGTGAGTAAAATGTAAGGTTTGGTTCCAATTTGCTTATATATCAAGTTTAAAATAGCAGAGTTTCTAAGTATTTTTACTAAAAACACCCATTTTCATCTTTCTGAAAAGCATTTTACGAGGGCAGTTCAATAAGTAATGCAACACATTTTTTTTTTCTCGGCTAATTTTGGTTGAAAAAACCGGAAATTTCTTGTGGAATATTTTCAAACATTCCCGCTTCGTCTCGTATAGTTTCATTGACTTCCGACAGGTGGCAGCGCTGTACGGAGCTGTTAAAATGGCGTCTGTAACGGATGTGCGTTGCAAACAACGGGCAGTGATCGAGTTTCTTTTGGCGGAAAACCAGGGCATCTCAGATATTCATAGGCGCTTGCAGAATGTCTACGGTGATCTGGCAGTGGACAAAAGCACGGTGAGTCGTTGGGCAAAGCGTGTGTCACCATCGCCGCAAGGTCAAGCAAGACTGTCTGATCTCCCGCGTGCGGGCCGGCCGTGAACAGCTGTGACTCCTGCAATGGCGGAGCGTGCGAACACACTCGTTCGAGATGATCGACGGATCACCATCAAACAACTCAGTGCTCAACTTGACATCTCTGTTGGTAGTGCTGTCACAATTGTTCACCATTTGAGATATTCAAAGGTTTGTTCCCGCTGGGTCCCTCGTTGTCTAACCGAACACCATAAAGAGCAAAGGAGAACCATCTGTGCGGAATTGCTTGCTCGTCATGTGGCTGAGGGTGACAATTTCTTGTCAAAGATTGTTACAGGCGATGAAACATGGGTTCATCACTTCGAACCTGAAACAAAACGGCAATCAATGGAGTGGCGCCACACCCACTCCTCTACCAAGAAAAAGTTTAAAGCCATACCCTCAGCCGGTAAAGTCATGGTTACAGTCTTCTGGGACGCTGAAGGGGTTATTCTGTTCGATGTCCTTCCCCATGGTCAAACGATCAACTCTGAAGTGTATTGTGCTACTCTTCAGAAATTGAAGAAACGACTTCAGCGTGTTCGTAGGCACAAAAATCTGAACGAACTTCTCCTTCTTCATGACAACGCAAGACCTCACACAAGTCTTCGCACACGAGAGGAGCTCACAAAACTTCAGTGGACTGTTCTTCCTCATGCACCCTACAGCCCCGACCTCGCACCGTCGGATTTCCATATGTTTGGCCCAATGAAGAACGCAATCCGTGGGAGGCACTACGCGGATGATGAAGAAGTTATTGATGCAGTACGACGTTGGCTCCGACATCGACCAGTGGAATGGTACCGTGCAGGCATACAGGCCCTCATTTCAAGGTGGCGTAAGGTCGTAGCATTGAATGGAGATTACGTTGAAAAATAGTGTTGTGTAGCTAAAAGATTGGGGAATAACCTGGTGTATTTCAATGCTGAATAAAACAACCCCTGTTTCAGAATAAAATGTGTTGCATTACTTATTGAACTGCCCTCGTAATTCAAAATTTATACTTCAGAAATTTTATACCAAAACACAATAACAGAATAAAATCAGTTTCAAGTCCGTATACTATCTCAATAGCCCATGAATCATCTACATCGGAACAATCTGATAGCGCTGTAGTCAGTTCAGTTTCCGTGACGGATTTCCTTCCATGCAAATCCTTTGTAGCGGAAGAATTCTCTCTAGGCGCTTGACATACATTTGAAGTGCCGCACTGTTTGGCAAAGTAATGTTTGTCGGCAATGTAATCTTCGATGACAGTTTATTACTCAACTCTTTGTAACATTTAAGAGTCAATTTTGATGGAAAATTCGTCATTCGATTCACTTTATGAAACTTCCCCTTTGAACAATTATACATGACTGTGCTTAAACTGACACACAATATTTTGTTAGCGCAACGCAATCTGACTTTCAAAATTCCCTACAAAAGAATGGCCCTGACTAACATTAAACTATACCTTTCACAAATCACTTACCTCACAAAAATCTTCGCTGCTCAAGCTACTGCAATACAGCGAGCGCCACTACTGCCAGCTAAATAAAAGATTCAAACTATGGAAGGCACTAACTACTGATAGGGATAGTTAGCAAATGAAAGATATTAATAGAGAACAAACAATGTATTTACCTTGATATCATCATATATAAATATAGCAGTTCATGACAAATTACAAATCTCCGCCATCTCTCTCCCCACATCCACCACTGCTGGCGGCTCACCTCCAACTGCGCAACGCTACGCGCTGTTCACAGCCAGCTGCCTAACACTACAATGGCGAGTATTACAACAATGCAAAGCAGCCACAGACTGCACACAGCACAGCCAGTGATTTTCATATTGAGCGCTATGTAACGTTGCCAATAAGAAAACATAAACAGCCTACTTACATAGAGAAAACATAAACAGCCTACTTACATAGCCCCCATGCTCCCCACATAAAATTTTACAAATTTTTTTTGGGCTGTGGCCAATAATGATTTGATAAAATTTTTCATAATTACAATAACAAAGAAATCAAATGCACACACTTATTGATACAGTGTTGGTCAAAAGCTAACCTTTTCTCACAGTCCATAAAGACAGTCCTCATCATTCGTCACAGTAAAATTACAGTGTTTTTCCTTTTTTTTTTCAAAGTCTGAACAGTAAAAGAAAATGCACACAGAAGTAGTGGATTTCCATGCTGTCTTGAAGAAGTAGTGGTGTCCTTCCAATGGAAAGACAGTGCTGACTCTTGACATGCTGACAGGTAATGGGCCACAATGGAGCAAACCCACAGCAGAGTCATTCGAAGTTTTGAAGAATATTGGTAGGTAGGTCATCACAGAGCAGACCCACTGTAGTCCTGGTAGAGATTACGGTATTGGTGGGCCACCAGAGGTGCGGACCCACTGCAGTCCTTGTAGAAATTGGTGGGCCATCAAAGATGCAGACCCACTGTAGTCCTTGTAGAGATAGCCAGCAGCCATCTGTTGTGACTGTGCAGGTGCACAATCACCATTGAAGAGTCTTGCGGATAATATAGCAAGTCCATAAACCACCACTTGTGCACTCACAAAGTTTTTGAAATTGTCCTTAGAACCAGCAATGCTGTTATCCAGTCCCTTGCTGAGTTATTAACACACGTGCAAACACTAACAGTCCCTACTTCTCACATAGTGTCCATATACTATGACCAACAGAAACGTGTGCAGTGAAATGTAACTAACAAGTTAATAATATCATGAACTGGTGACAATTACAAGTTAATAACATAAGAATACAATTACAAAGGTACAAATACATCATTAAAGAACATAATAGTACAGATAACATTTGTAGTAATATGGGCTTTACAAAAGAATCGAAATAACATATACATCAGTGTTACAGGAATTATGACATGAGTACATACATAGAAGATCAGAATAACTTGTGAAACATCAACTTCACACATGAGCATTAACACAAAACAGAGTAAATAATGTCTAAACATCTTTACAAAGTAAATAACATATTATTAATGCAAATTGTATTTGAGGATAACAGTATTCCTCATCATAGTGAAAGTAGCTGAGTATTAGAAAAAGTCTACAACCTAAATCATATCAGATAAACACATAAAGACAGAATGAACACAAATACACAAGGGAACACAAACATATAGCGGAATAATACAAAAGGAAAGGACAGGGTTCGTTTTCAGTGTAACTTTTGGTACTGCAGTATTTTGCGAACAAAACCTTTTTTGTTCTTGGAGATCTCCCTTCGTTCATCATTATTCCCAAAAAGTCCTATCTGTACCTCTTTTCTGTATTCTAACCATATTTCTTTCAAAATAAATATGGCTCATTGTACAATACTCATTTAGGCCCAAATCGTTTTCATATAACTTTCAAAGCATTGTTTCCCTATTCTCCATAGTTAGGTTCTTATATAGTCTACCCCCTCTTAAGCTAACTTAAATCTACTGAGCTCAGATATTAAACTAAGGAACGAGGCAATGCAGCAGCACATAAAACAATTAATATAAACAGCAATGAAAAAAAATGGAAAATCGCAAAGCAAGCTACAGTAAATCTAAATTACCAAGCAATGCAACATTACAACTAATATGAGGCAATGCGCAGCAAACAAAAAAATTAATCTGGCTTAGCAGAGTAACACAAATTAAAGTTCAGTAGCACTATGCCTGGCAAACAGCAGTAACTTATACCTAAACATGACATAGCTCAAGCAGAAAAAATAGTACACTAAAGATAACAATGCAGATAAGGGAAATGTATAATCACATCTTAATGTCTAAGTAATTAAAGTGGTGCACCACAACAACTTATTGTAAAAGAAATATTACCATGTACTTGAAAAGAATATTATGTATGCAGTTAATGTTACTGGTCCCTTCTTATTGTTCTTTCCTTTCCAAGTGCTCCTTTTTTGAAGAATGTGGATCACAAAATTATTATTTAATAGATCTGTTGACAGAAAGTGTTCACATTAGCAAATGCATTTAATTTTATTTTATGAAACCAATGCTGCAGCACAGCTGGAAAACAGATGTCAAACGAAATAAGCAATTACGCAAACCAAAGCATAAAAATATCATTCAATAGTCATGTGGCATTTCGTAAGTCAGTAGCTCTCAACTCTCGTAGAAAGACACTTGTCATAATCAGGTGTGCAGATGTACGAATATTTCCCATCAATTCATAAGCATTTCAGTAATTAGCACAAAGTACGAGTAACCATATGTTTTCAGGTAATGAGCGTGTAATATTTGCGATGCTTTCTACAAAGGAACGTCAATAGCCAGGATAATGGCCTCCCTTTTTTTTTCTACCTGTGCCGCTGAAAGGCTAATGGCTTTTTTTTTTTTTTTTTTTTTTTTTTTTTTTTCGCCGGCTGTCGCCCAGGTGGAAGCCCGCGACGCATTACGTGCAGGTGGTCACTTAACTTTCTTATGGAAATATTTACGACACCAGTTTCCGCTACAGTGACAGTCTCATATGAAAATTTCACAGGTCGAAAATTTACGTCACAAGTGTGTAGAAACAAAATCCTATGAATATAACAGTGTGCAAAAAAATTTTCGCCAGCATTGTGATACATTTACGCATTTACACACACATTTCATAACTCTTAAAGTACGATTCTCGGTTTCCAACATCCTTTTCCACAAGTCAAGAGTCCCTACCCACTATTCATTACTCCTTACCTTATTACACATATACGTATCCATCGACACTCGTCAATATTTCGTCATTATAAATATGAAGCATAATCAAATAACTCATATAGCCTCAGCCTATTAATCATAAACATACCTCAGCAGCATAATACACATCGTCGTCGTAAAAATAACATCATAACACCTCAGTCAAATCTCAAAATCGTCATAGCTTCCTCCAATAATTAAAAAAATTCTCTGCTCATGTCAAAAGTGTCATCTGCCTCAAACATACTTTAAAAATCATGAATCCATACCAAATACATCATTCAAAGCTCTCATAGTATCACAATGGTTCCAAAAAAAAATATGAACAGTTTACAAAGTACAGACAAAATACAATTTCATAAGTGTGAAGTTATCCAACTCTGTAATTGCGTAAACATCTGTCACTGATGTAGTAAAAAAAAATGTTTGTTTCTCTGTCAAATAATCAGATAGCTGTGTAATTGTGTGTTAGAGAAATATGGTACCGAAGTGTAAAGTTGTATAAGCAAATACCATATTAGCTAGGGTTCCTTGTGGTTGCCACACACATGGTACACAAAGTAAGCGTGTACCCCCCTGAGGATTAATGTAATTATACCCTCAGGTGTTACAGATTACAGCAATGGAATGAAATGTATCACGGAAAACTTTCTTTGTAATTCAAAAATCTTTAAAAATAAAGGTTTTGAGTACAAAATTAATCACTGAAATGCGTGTCCTGTAGCGCTAAATGTGCGTCTTGTTGCAACATAATCTCTGTGGAAGTGTCGTAGTTATTGTCCTCCGAAAGCTAAGTTCTGCAGAAGTCAATGTACTTACCTCATAATACACAAAAGTGAAATGCTTTGCGTATAAATGTCTTAGTTATTACGCTTATTTCCGTGATGAGGAAAGTACTGTACTGTAACGTATTGTTGTGCTACGGAAAAGGCAGTCTCATTGCAGCTATACTACAAAAGTTACTACTAAAACCTGTTTTACTTTCCAGAATAAAACAGAAAACTGTGCAGATATAAAACAGAAACACTGCAAAAGCAACATTGTAAATTGTCACTCATTAGTAGCGTCGTGATAAAATCGTGTAGCTGTCACATAAACTAACCACTGTGTCGTCTAGTATCTCACAGAAAGTACTTTAAACCCAGAATGTATTTTCAAGTAAACCAAAAGTTGCATTAAAATCTCATTAGCAGTACCAGTATGTGTCCTAAGTACGTAAGCCTGATAGTCGTTACGTAATCGTGCAACTAACAAGCAAGAATGTACAATTAACAACACTGTGTCGTCTGTTCATTATGACAATGCATTCGTAATTTCTGTTTAAATAAGTTCTCTTGGTTCTTGACTGGATATTTCACTTCAAACATTGTTACATGTTAACAGATTCTAAATCTGACAAAGCATACCAGAAATGTGAAGTGAAAAGTTTTATGGCAAAGACAAAGTTAAAAAGCATATTATCTTTCAATAAACGGTTTTACATGTGAAATGTGGTGTAAACCCTTACTCTTCCTAGTACGCAGAGTTTCAACTTCAACGCAATTATCATGTGGTATACGTCGGATTCTGTAAGGTCCATTGTAAACTAGAAAGAATTTGTGACTCAAGTGTTTCTTCTTATGTGACAATGAATGAGCTTTAATGAGAACTTTCTGACCAATATACAATTTCTTTTCATTTGCTTTACCGTGTAGTTTTCTCCTTTTGTCTGCTCCAGATTTTATATTTTTAAGAGCCAAATCAATTATGTCTTTGTGTCGAAGTTTACGTGTATTTGGGAAAGGTACAAGCTCTCTGATTCTGTTCGGTGGTTCTTCATTCTTTAGTACAAGAGTAGGTGGTAAAGCAGTGGAATCATGAGGCATTTCATTCAGCACTTTTTGAAATAAGTGTAAATATCTGTCCCAATGCTGATGCTTTCTGTGACAATAAAGTCTGCAAAGCTTATTGATTTCTTTCATAATCCGTTCAGACGGGTTACAATGTGGTGAGTACAATGAAATAAAAACAGGTTTGATTTTATGGTTGTGAAGCATGCGTGACCAAACAGCAGATCTGAATTGCGGTCCGTTATCTGAAATGACTTTACTAACGTGTCCAACTTCACGTAAGAAATTTTTAACAAAGGCGTTGGATACAGACCGTCCAGTGGCTTTACGTGACGGTGTGAAAGAAACAAATTTTGAAGTAAGTTCAACAGCGACTAGAACGTACGAAAATCCATTAGATGTTCTGACGAGCGGTCCCAAGAGATCAACAGCAGCAAATTCTTTTAATTTAGAAGGAATGATAGGAAACAGCGGAGCACTATGGGAGATAGTAGATGGTTTCGCCTTTTGACAAAGTTTACAAATAGACAAGACTCTTCGAATTCTCTTTTCCATATTGTTAAAATAACAAGTCGTTCGAAGAATATGATAACATTTTCGTGGGCCAAAATGTGCGTAGCTGAAATGAATGTACCAAATGAGCTTATTAACAAAATCGTCTGGAATGCAAAGTACCCGTAGCTTGTCATCAACAGTGCAGCGTTTGAAGAGTATGTTGTTTCTAACCAGGTAATAATGCCGAATCTGAGTGTGTGTCTTTTCATGCCATTTACTTTTGATGTCTCTCCAAATCGGATCTTTATCTTGTTCATGAGCAATGTCTTTTAAAGATGTGGTGATGAAGTTTTCAAAGGCGACTTTCTGAATGTAAAGAATACTGAAATTTTTCTCGAGGTTGCCTTCTTTGTTACTTTTCTCAAGCCCAGCCGGTGCGCGTGACAGTGCGTCCGCAACAATGTTCTCCTTGCCGGGAATGTAGACTATTGTGAAGCGGAATTCTTGCAGAAACAATGCCCAACGTCATGATTTAATTTTGAAGACATAAGAAATTGTAATGCACGATGATCACTGTATACTTTTACGTGCTTACCAGAAAGAAAGAAACGGAATTTGTTAAATGCCCAAACGATTGCTAAAGCTTCTAATTCAGTAACGGAATAATTTTTTTCAGATTTTGTTAGCACTCGGCTAGCAAAAGCAATGGTTTTCTGAATGGTAGTGTCATTTTCTATGGCTTCTTGAAATAAATGGGCACCAAGACCGACTTTAGAAGAATCCGTGCTAAGGCAGAAATCTTGTGATAGATCTGGATGAGCTAATATTGGCGCATGAAGTAACGCTTCTTTTAAAGAATCGAATTCCAACTGTGCTTGTTCGTCCCAGTTCCAAATAGTATTTTTTCCAGTGAGAGAACAAAGTTTTGGTGTAACAAGAATTTGCATATTCAGAAAACGACGGTAAAAATTTACGAGACCTAGAAAACTGCGGACTTGTCTTTTTGTAGATGGAACTGGAATGGCTCTGATTGCTTCTAACTTTTCAGGATCCGGCTGAATGCCTTCAGAAGAAATAATATGTCCCAAAAACTTCACTTTTGTCCTACCGAATTCAGACTTTTCCAAGTTAACTGTAATTCCAGATTCTGCAAAAATGCGTAACAAACTGTTGAGGATGCGATTATGTTGTTCCCATGAAGCTTCTGCTATTAGAATATCGTCCACATATAAGGTGATGTGACGTTTTAAGAACTCAGGCAATATGGAATTTAGCCCGCGAATGAATGCTGCTGAAGAAATGTTCAAACCAAAGGGAAGTTTCCGAAACTGATAACAAACGCCGAAACAAAGGAAAGCTGTGTATTTTCTACATTCTGGATGAAGTTCGATCTGATAAAAGCTGGATCTGAGATCAATGGAAGACAACACTTTTACACCATTAAAATTTTGAAGAAGTTCTTCCATCGTCTGCGGCCTGTCTGTTTCAGGAATAATGATAGTATTGATTTGTCTCGAATCCAAGACAAGCCTGATCGATCCATTTTTCTTCTCAACAACATGTAATGGATTGTTGTATGAGCTTACTGCAGGCTCAATAATGCCCTCGTCGGGCATAGATTGTATTTCTGTTCTAACACTGTCCCTATAATGTGCTGGAATTACATATGGTCTAACACAAAATTTAGTATGCTCACGAACACGAAATTGGTATTGAAATCCCTTGATTGTTCCTGTTTTATGAGTAAAAACTGTGGAATGTTCTTGTAAAATCTCAAAAAGGTCCTGCCTATCAGTGTCATTACAATTCTCAATTGTTTGAATTTTATTCTGAATTAACTTATTAGTGTCAAATGCGCCGTCGACATCATGCCTGTCAGTACTTGCAGAGTGATTGTTAGTGTCTAGTTCCGTAGAAAATTCCGATCTGTTGTCTAACAGAAGGTAAAGCCGATTGATTTCTTCGTCATGGTTTGAGAGCCAATCTTCAAATTTCAAAGCTATTGACTTACCTTCTTTCTCTAAACTTATTTCAGCATCGTGAAAGTTTAAGATTGCTTTGTATTCATTCAAAAAGTCTACTCCCAATATAATTTCCGTCGACAATAATGGAACAATGAGAAAGTTCATAGAGAAGCTGTGGCTTTGACAAAACGTTCTAAATTGGTTTGTTGGCGTACATCTACACTTTTTCCAAAGATTGCACCTTGTAATTTAATCTTATGTAACGGAAGTGTGGGGCAATCGTTCGATTTGTTGCATTTGCTAAAGGCTGTTTCACTGATTACTGAAATGGGACTGCCAGAGTCAAGTACTGCCGTAAATTTTACGTCATTTACTGTAATGTGAATCACAGGATATGCAATGTTGTTATGTTTTACGTCGTGTTCTTGGAGTAAGATGTCCCTAATGTCTTCCATTTTTACGTAATTACTAGCTACGGCAGCTGCGTCGTTAGTTTCATACGTGCGTTTTGTGGCTGCCTGCGGTGTGAGTCATTGCCTATTGTCTCTTTGTTGGCGCGCGTCGTTATTGGGATTTGGAGACCTAACTTCTACAAATTCACCGTGACGAGAGGGCCCTGCCCTGTTTAAATCCCGCCAGTTCCCTATGCAATTCGGGTCTGTCGTTACGATCACATCGTCTGTCGTCATGTCGGTAGTTCCTGTAGTTTCTTTCTTGTCGGTTAAGTGGTGGAGAATTTCTCCCTGAATCGTAACTGCGCGCTGGACCGTTGCGTCTCAAGTTATTCTGTCTCCCGTAATAATAATTGTTTTGGTTCCCATATTGTCTGTTTCTCTGATTGTCTCTGTGATAGTCATTACCGCGGAGAGGTGATCTTTCCCTGTAATTATTACTACTCTGCCAACGGTTGTCATACGGGTGGTGTCTGTTTTGGTCACGATTTGTGTTGTGAGAATAGCCTTGTCGCGTCCAGTTATTATCGAGGAATTGTGACGGATGTGACCTGTAATTGTTGTGTTCCTGTTTCCGCATTCCGCGATTGTCAGTGTCAATTTCCAATTCTTGTAACAGTCCCTGAAAAGCTTCAATGTCGTCTTTGCAACGTCCTGCCAAAATAATGTGTCGTAAATGTTCAGGCAATTTGATTAAGCAAATGCGGATAAGTTCTGAGGGGCTGTATGGGTTTGACAGGTACTGATTCTTGTGCAACATGTCTTCAAAATATTTCATGAGACTGGAAAATTCAGATTGTTCGAAACGTTTCATCATTATGATGCTTTGTTTTACTCGGTCTTGTGTGGCCTGAGACCAATATGCTGAGAGGAAGGCATGGTAAAACTCTCCTTCACTGTGGCAATCGTGAATGACCGACCGCATTCTTACAGCTGGTTCATTCTCTAAGTAGCCACACATAAATTCTAATCTGTGCTCTAATGACCAGTTGGGAGGAAAACAATGAGAGAATTGATGGAGCCATGCTTGTGGATGAATGTCGTTGCCAGAATTCTTAAATGTTTTGAATTTACGTGTAGTAATGAACAGCTTATAGTCAAAATCATCATGTCGGCGAGTCACATATCGGTCATTGTTACGTCGTGTCGGCTGTTCAATCTCAAAATTCGGTGCACATTGCCAATTTCTTTCATAGTTTCCGAAATGCGCTGTGTTATTATTTTGTGGCTGTTCCGTATTTCTATGTCCCTCTTCCCGTATTGGGTCGCGAGTGTCCTCTGAAATACGTAATTCTTGTACTACTTGTGCCAACTGATCTTGCACTTCCCGGATTTCTCTTTTGTACTGTGTATTGATTTGATTTTGATTTTGTTTGAATTTTCTAATTTCTACATACTCTTCAGTGTCAGTGAGGGCTACAGGTGTTGTGTTATTCAGATCATCATCTACCTTTGTAGATAAGTTAGTGAACTGATCTGAAAGTTCGGCTACTTTATCCGATAGTGAAATTATTTCCTCTGTATGTTTTTCTGAACCAAGTTTCAGAGTATCTACTGTGTCCTTTAAGTTTTCCTGAGTTTTTGCAAGTTGCGTAACCGAATCGGTAGATGCAACTGAGTCAATTTTAGCTTGCAAGGTGTCGTGATTTTCATGAACAATGGCTTGCAGTTCTTTTATGGCTGCTTCGTGATTCTGTAATACATTTTCATGCCGCGAAAAAATAGGTTGAAAATGCTCACAAATTTGTGTTTTTACGTCATTACAGACCTTTTGACATTTCGATTCGATGTTATGTAACTCAGTGGTTAAATCTTCACGTGTTTGTTCAAGTGTAGTGTCTAACTTTTGAAGATTTTGTTCCATTGTGTCTAACTTTTTGAGATTTTGTTCCACTGTGTCTAACTTTTTGAGATTTTGTTCCACTGTGTCTAACTTTTTAAGATTTTGTCCCATTTGTCTCTGATTTTGTTCAAGTGTTGTGTCTAACTTTTGTAGTTTTTGTCCCATTTGTTGCATTAACTGTAATAACAATGCACTGGTGTCTGAAACATGTTCCTCAGTGCTTTTCGGCAGTGAAGTTGCACCGGCAACATTCACATTTTGACAAGCGGAAAATGTGTCTTGACTCATTTGGGAAAACGGTGAGGACGCAAAACCTGAATCTACAGTATTTGCAAAATTGTGTCCTGTCATTTCGGATTCCTGAGGCGAGCTATTGCCGACCGATCGATCGATAATGCTTCCCTCTTCACTAATTGTTTCACTGCCTACACCATTGTTTGCCGCCCGCTCCATTTCCCTATGCACAATTACCAAATTACTACTTTGAACATCAGTTAATTCATTACTCGGTGGCGCTAACACACTGCTTTCATTTTCACTGTCATTTCTCAGTTTACTTTGGAGCCTAGTATTACGTTTTTCACACGCCATTATTGTCACAATATTTCACACGACAACACAGAAAAGCACAATTTGAAGAGCAAAAATAAGAGAACACATTAACATAACACTGAAAATAATATCTAGTTAATTGCAGCTGCGAAATACTTGGTGCAAATCTACAAGCATGCCACAACTGTTTTCCTGTACAACAATGAAAGACTGTAACTACAAAGGAGATTTTCTCTACAATTACGCGCTAGCAATAAACAAAATCTACACTAATTACACAAACTACAACAAAAAATCAGAAGATTCCAGTGAGGTATCCTCGGCTAAGGGTCGACATATGAAACTTCCCCTTTGAACAATTATACATGACTGTGCTTAAACTGACACACAATATTTTGTTAGCGCAACGCAATCTGACTTTCAAAATTCCCTACAAAAGAATGACCCTGACTAACATTAAACTATACCTTTCACAAATCACTTACCTCACAAAAATCTTCGCTGCTCAAGCTACTGCAATACAGCGAGCGCCACTACTGCCAGCTAAATAAAAGATTCAAACTATGGAAGGCACTAACTACTGATAGGGATAGTTAGCAAATGAAAGATATTAATAGAGAACAAACAATGTATTTACCTTGATATCATCATATATAAATATAGCAGTTCATGACAAATTACAAATCTCCGCCATCTCTCTCCCCACATCCACCACTGCTGGCGGCTCACCTCCAACTGCGTAACGCTACGCGCTGTTCACAGCCAGCTGCCTAACACTACAATGGCGAGTATTACAACAATGCAAAGCAGCCACAGACTGCACACAGCACAGCCAGTGATTTTCATATTGAGCGCTACGTAACGTTGCCAATAAGAAAACATAAACAGCCTACTTACATAGAGAAAACATAAACAGGCCTACTTACAACTTTCCTCTAAGATATCGCAGAAAGGCACATGCAGATAGCATTCCCTGAATGAACAAATTCATGTAGCGTGGTTTGCAGGACATATCTAGTGTTCAGTGGCAGAAACGAGACTTCACTGTTTTTATTTCAGTCAGTAATGGAAAATGGGTGGCTGGGAACATCATCAAGGAGGATAAGAGTTTCGAAACGGATTTTTTTCTTTCTCACAGCAGGCCATCAATTCTTTATCTAGTTCATTAACAAAATAGTTGCTGAAAATAACATAATTCATTCACTTTTTTTATCCCATCTCCATTGAACTCCCATCCTACTCTTGTCAAAACTCCTTTGTGCCGAGGGATTTTGAGAGTGGTATACCACAAGGAGTTTTTGTATTGCATCCCCTGCAGTACTTCCTCCGAAAAGAAGGGTGCATTGGTCCTTGGCAGCCTTACAGTCAAGTATAAATGAAAATGCCGCTACATATTCGTTTTCGAAATTAAGCCCATTTCATTAAGGTTGAAAATTTTCTTCACAGCATAGCCTTTTCTATCTAAATCCGTTTCAACCTGCGTTCAAATTCCTTGTTTGCAGCTCCATCTGCTGCAGCTGCATCTTCTGTCATTTTAATGTTATGGAAGCCAAAACGATGTTTAAAGCGATCAAAGGAACTCTAGCTGGCAGAAAAAGGTGTTGTTCACGTTGCATAGCAGTGGAATTCATATTGCAGTCCTAGTGTTTACGCTCTTGATTTAATTTCACCGAAGGTCCTTTTGACTTTTTTTATATTCTGAACGAGTCTTTCCGGTGGCCGTTTCTTTTTTCATTTGTTCACATTTTTCCTGCAGCCATTTCGCCTTCGCTTTCCTGCACTCCCTATTTGTTTACTTTCTAAGTTACATTTCTGTATTCCTGAATTTCCCTGAACATTTTTATACTTCCTTTTTCCTTCAGTTAATTTAATTTTATCTTCTGTTACATTAGGTTTCTACACAGTACAGTCTTTGTAACTGTGTTTGTCTGCCCAGCTTCTGTGATTACCCTTTTCAGAGACGTTCATTCCTCTTCAACTGAACTGAATACTGCGGCATTCATTATCGCAGTATGTATAGCATCTGGGAACTTCAAATACTTCTCATCGTTCTTCAGCACTTAAGTGTCCCACTTCTTCGCACATTGATTCGTCGGATGATTCTCTTTATCATCAGTCTACTTTTCATCGTCACTAAATTGTAATCCTGTTCTCTATCTACACCTGGTATTGCCTTACAATAAATATATATAATTTCTTACTCTCTGTCTGGCCATCATGTAATCCAGATGGAATCTTACTGTATTTCCAAGCCTTTTTCAAGTATACTACCTCTTCTTGTGATTTCTAAACAACATATTTACAATTTATAGTGAAATTTGTAACATAGCTCAGATAACCCGTCTCTCTCTCGTTTCAGCTACCGAGGAGGTATTCCACCATAACTTTTTCTTCTATTCCAACCCCTACTATCGCTTTCCAGTCCCAAATGTTTATTAAATTTTCATCTTCTTTTAGATAATGAATTACCTGTTTCATATCCTCATACACTTTCTACAGTCCTTCCTCTTCTGCTTGTAACGTTAGTATGCATAGCTAAATTGTTGTTGTTGCATTCACTTTCTGTTCATTCTGATGAGAACAACCCTATCACTGAACTGCTGGCAGTACCCCACTCTCTGTCCATTGCTTTCCCATTTATAACGAATCCTACTCTCATTGTACCATTTTCTGCAACTATTGGTATTACCCTGCGTTAGTCTCACCAAAAATCCTAATCACCTTTCCATTTCATTGTCCCCCGTTATAACTAGACTGAGCCTTTTCCTTTCTCTTTTCAGATTTTCTATCTTCCTTACTTTCTTGAATTTTTTTGAAAGAAAAAGGTGTTCACATCCCAAGTTTTATTCAAGGATCCGCGGAACAGAGTTTAAGAAACGCTGCTCTAAGGAATAATGAGCGATACTTTAACCAAACATCTATCCACAGGTAAAAATATACTTCTTCGTAATGTTAACATTCATCCAGCATTCACAACAAGTGAACTTAATATACACACAGCATCAGCACTTCTCGATGTCAGTGAAGTAACTTTCATTTCTGGACGAGGATTTATGACTGTTTTTATTTAAAAAATACAGGAAGGACGAGGACTAGAAGGATGAACCACTGTAGTCGAATACTTTTCTGGAATATCTCGAGCAACGGAAATAGCTTACTCGTTTTCATCTATCTGCGACACGTACAGATGATACCTCGAAGGGAAATTCACATTAGCATACGGTAACACCGCTACTCGGTCCTTTAATGTTGCCTTACATATCTCCTCCTCCTTATCCATCACTATCCCCGTTATCACAATATCTAGCACATTTCTTTTTTGGTGGATATGGTGAGTATTTCTTTCAGTCCGTTTCTACTGCCGCATCAAACGTATTAGCATACTGATATCTGAATGAAGGTGAAATTGGAGGACAAACAGAGTATGCTTCATACGATATTAATAATGAAGTGGTTGCAGTCTTTGGTACAACTGAGTCACGGCCGGGAGCCACATGGGTTTCTGAGCACGCTGCACTATCAGTTTGTTGGAAACGAAGTAGTACATGATAAGAGTCATACGTGTACCACTGTTGGTGGAGAAGTATCTTGATTCAAATGGCTCTGAGCACTACGCGACTTAACTTCTGAGGTCATCAGTCGCCTAGAACTTAGAACTAATTAAACCTAACTAACCTAAGGACATCACACACATCCATGCCCGAGGCAGGATTCGAACCTGCGACCGTAGCGGTCGCTCGGTTCCAGACTGTAGCGCCTAGAACCGCACGGCCACTTCGGCCGGCCGAGCAGTATCCTCAGATATGTTACAGTGAACATGGAAAGATGGTAATTGAGCCACGGAAAAGTAGACAGTAACTGCTGCTCATGCATACATCAAGAAACAGTATTGTCAGCGCGCACTGTTTCCAAGAGCACAACTTCTTGATGACTTTTTGCGCAGGCATTTCAGTATGAACATAGGTCCTGTAGTGGGACGAAATTAAGCGTCACCCATCCACCAAAGTCAGCCCAGTTTGCAGGTGACTATAAGTTTAATTTAGTTTTGTTTATGTGTTTTCTTATTATTTGTAATATATGTGAATTATCTAAAAGTTTGTATTTTTTTATGTGTTTCATGTACGGAGAGGTCGGCGCAACGAACGGGGACAGCATCTTCGTTGCCGCGATCAGAGAGGAAATTGCTGGCCGCTATACGTCGCGGGTCGACAGCCAAGGAGCAACAGAAGATCCTGGAACCGAGTTGTTGCGTCGTGCTTCTAAAAATTAAAAATGAAGTTTTATACTCTTTTTGTACAACAATGACATCATATAGATCTTAATCTTATTGAAATGTTAGTCACTGTCTGTCAACGCTCAAGTTCACATCTATATGTGTAGGAAGCTAATAAAATAGTGTATGCTACTAAAGTTGAAACACGTGTCTTGAAGATTTATTTATGAAGAGTTATGTGAACGGATTAATAATATATTTGACAAGATTATTGATTCAGACAGCGTTGGCCGAAACTTTGAATCTAAAAAGTTTATTTAATGTGTGATTCTGATATCGATTAGATCAAGATAACGTGTGTCGATATAATTTTCTGAGGAGAAACAAACGAAATTTAAATTCGAAAAAGTTACGGAAACCAATTGGCCCAAGTGATGTAATTCTCTGCACACGACTCAACTGATGTTTTACAGTTTCGTTCAAGAACCATTCTATGACAATTTAAAAAGAATATGAATCATTTTTGAAGTGGGTTGTAACTGACGTAGGTGACGAAGTCTGCACATGGTCATATATCAAACGAAAACCTAAGGCGTCGTTACACAACACCGTGGCGACCTTAGAAACAGGACTTGTGTGCAACTAAGGCACACAGGTACGAAACAAAGCATCAAGAGTCCTTCGGAAGTCAACGCGAGTTTCTTGGAGCCTTCACCAGCCAGCGGCGACTTCGCGGGTGTGGGCATCTGACGGAGTGCAGCCAAGCAGTACGGTCACGCAGTTGTTCCACGAGAAGGCGCATCTGTTGGGCAGCAGCTGAACGCTGCAAACCTCGACAACCCTTTTTCTCCCTAAACTAATAGGCCCAGTACGTCAGCTGCGGGGCGTTCCTCCGGCTGGTATTAGAGGTGTTGCTGAGGGCTTCGCCTGTCTACGGCGGTGCCGGGCGTGGTTGCAGCCAGCGACGTTTCCGGTGTTCGACTCAGCGTCCTGCCGGTTGCGGAAACGGGGTCGCAGCATCTCAGCGGCTGCATCGACGGCTGTTACATCTGCAGCCCATAGCAGCACACTGATCATCGAGAACTACAAATTACAATATTAAGTGTCCGGTGAGTTTGTTTCAAGTTGGAAGTGGAGTGTTGTATATAGGGAGTGTGCTTTTACAGGATTGTTGATTACAAGTCTGCGTGTGTAGATAGTTAATATCTTACAATAATGTCGGGAAGTGAAATGTCAGACGAAGAGCAATCTATGTCCGATAGGAGCATGAGATCCCTTTTTAGGGCGATCGCTAAATTAAAACAATCTAACGGGGATTTCCTAGCTGAATTAAAACAGTCTAACGTAGAATCTACTGCTAGATTAAAACAGTTTAACGAAGAATCTATGGCTAGATTAAAACAGTCTAACGAGGAATCTACTGCTAGATTGAAAGAGGAACTAAAACAGGAATTAAAACAGTCTAACGAGGAATCTACTGCTAGATTGAAAGAGGAACTAAAACAGGAATTAAAACAGTCTAACGAGGAATCTACTGCTAGATTGAAAGAGGAACTAAAACAGGAATTAAAACAGTCTAACGAGGAATCTACTGCTAGATTGAAACAGGAACTAAAACAGGAATTAAAACAGTCTAACGAGGAATCTACTGCTAGACTTAAAGGGGAGCTAACAAAATCAACAGACAGGTTGCAGGAATATCTTAATGAAACCAGTCGAGAATTAAGTGATAAAATAGAGTCTTCTAAAGTTGAAATGCAGGAAAAATTAGTAGGACTTAGTAATAAGATTGCTGATAATTGTAAAAGGTTAGAAGAACATATCCAGGAATCGCGCGAGGAAAAAGCTCGCATGCGACACGATATTACTGACTTATCCGAGAGACTAGATAGTGTCAATATCTTAGTTGTAAATGAAATACAGAAAAATAACGATATGTTACGAGATGAATTTTCTATGCAAACAGAAACTGTTCGCAGAGAATTATTGAAATCTATTAAAGAGGTCTCTACCAAACCTGTAGAGATTTCTTCAATAGATAATGTAGAATTAGAGACATTAACTCATCAAGTAGAAAAGGACCATACCGAAATCGAAAACATGAAATTTTTAATTACTGAAATATGCAGTAATCTTGAGACTGCCAAAGATAATAACATTGATGAAGGTACAGAGCGTTCACATCGTGAGCACAGTGAAGAATCGATATTAGCTAATCGAGTATCCAATACAGAAATGCGGATACAGGAAATTACTAAACGGTTATCGGAATTAGATAATAACGAGAACATTTCAGGTAGCAGAGGCAATAACTTAATGAGAGACAACAGTCGCATCGAATTTGCTAGCTCAGACGACAACAATATGAATAAAGCAATCACGGCAAGCCAATCCGATGCAACTCCGTCTCTGCAATCTAAACAAAATCCGACTATTTCTCTCGCAGAATGTCTGGATGACATAACGACAAATTCAAATGTAGCAAGTCGATTTCCTGTATTCAAACCAGGAGGCGAACTTCATCCTATAATCTTTATAAAAGCTTTTGAAACATCATTATCTTCTAAATGGAGTAATGAAAAACGCATTCAATTTGTAATAGGACATTTAGAAGCAGAAGCTGCGGAATGGGCAGTACTGCATAGAACTGAATTCAGGGATTGGGATGATTTTGTTAAGCAATTTAAACAAAATTATTGGTCAAGAGGAAAACGACAACACTTAACTTTAGAGTTGTTAGACCCTCCTCCATATTCTAAACGGTGGAGAGGTTATAGGAATTATTTCGAATGGAATTTAAACCGTGCTAAATTAATTGAAAGTCATCTAATGCGAGTCCTAATTAGTGGATTACCGTATTATGTAAAGGAAAGAAAAATGTTATTCTACGAATTATACAAAACCTTAATAATGGGGACGAAACAGTTAACACCCGGGGTGTGTGGTTATATTTTAACGACTTGTTGTATTGGAAAGCACAGAGGGAACACCAGAGATGGAAAATCTGCATTCCGAAAACTGTTGTGGACGAGTTAATTACTTATATTCATGAAGGTTACGGGCATTTTGGAATTCATAAATGTATTAAACACATAATGAAGTATTATTATTTCAAAAATATGTCACGTATTGTGAGAAGTATTATTAGGGCTTGTGAAACCTGTCAAAAGGTTAAAGTTAATACCAAATCTAAGCGTTATAAATTATATGCTGTAATTCCTCGAGGTTTGTGGGATCTACTGTCATTAGATTTTTTCGGCCCTCTGCCTCGGAGTTCAGGAGGATTAACATATGTGTTTGTTGTAATGGAATGTTGGTCCAAACATGTGAAACTGTATACTTTGAAACGAGCGAATACAGCAAGCGTTATACGCTGCCTCACCCGAAATTACTTTGTTAACTGGGGCATTCCTAAACGACTTATGTCTGACAACGGTAGTGCCTTTATTAGTCAAAGATTTCAAGATATGATAAGACAATATGGAATCAAACATATCTTAATTTCGAAATATCACCCTCAAAGTAATTTAGTAGAAAGAGTCATGAAAGAATTAGGACGATTATGTAGAACTTATTGTGCACATAAACATACTCGGTGGGCCAAACTAATGCCTGAATTCGAAAAGATATTAAATGAATTGCCTCACCTAACGACGGGATTATCACCTATAGAAATTTTAGGCAAACGAATTATAGGTGAGCCTTTACTAGCTGCTTTACCTTGGCCACCAGTAAATGAGATCCAACGATGTATCCCAGACGAAAAAGTTTGCGAACAGATTGTAAAAAATGCCGAACGGAGAATTAAAAGTTATAATCAACAGGCTATAGAACCCTCATTTCAGGTAGGAGATCTTGTGTTAGTACGATCTCATCCTAAAAGTTCTAAGATCGGTAAGGAATGTAGAAAATTCTTCTTGATCTTTGAAGGTCCATATGTTGTACATAAGATTGTACATCCCAAAGCATTACTTCTTATGGAACCTTCATCAGGTGTAATTAAAGGATTATATAGTGTTGATCAAATGAAACCCTTCATTCCTAAATAAGTTAATATTTAGTATATGTTACACACGGAAGAGCGTTCATAGTTTATTCATGTGAAGTTTTTCGTGATAGTTACGTGTTATTTTAAATAAATGACAGAAAGCTTAAACATGTGTTCTACAATAATCTACTGGTACTTCAAAAAGAGAAAGATAACCAAAAGGGGGATTTATATGGAAGAAATTTTGCTCTTAGGTCAAAAGGAATTTTGCGTATTTTAAATTTACTCGGATAGTAGGAACCAAAGGGGATGGTTAATAGTTTTAGGGACCATGGGCGTCCAGAGCTATATGGCTCACGAGAACATAGCAGAGTGCCTTTAATAGAGGTTTGTAATAGTGTTAATATAGAACACACCAAATGGGGCTCTCTCGCTTGTTTCTCCTAAATAAATGGCCATTACCCAACAAGGTGTCCGAAGGTAAAGAGAGCCGTGCCGAGATTCTAAAGAAAGTTTTGCTTGATTTCTTCTTGACCTCAGGCATAAATAAGGCATTAGGGAAGAGAATGACGTAAAGTAAATAGTACTATTAGTTATTGTGAGAAACTTATTAGTAATATACATTCTTGGAAAGAATAACTCTAGTAAATAAATGAAACTGAAACTAATCTATCACAATTTGAACGCTCTGTCCTAATGTACAACGTTAAAGAACGTACTAAATTAGTATTTATTAGCAACTATTAACTGAAGAGGAGCAATCTCCCTATATTCGGTTACGAATTACCATAAGAGCACAATTAAGAGTAAATGACAAATAGTCACAACGATATCGTATTAAAAGGATTAAATATATCTAATAGCAAGGACTCTAGGTTACGTAAAATGTGAGGAAAATGTATTAACAGTTAAATATTGTATATTGAACAGTTTTAATTCCGGTTAAAACCTGACAAACTGAGCTTGTGGGTGGGGTATGTAGTGGGACGAAATTAAGCGTCACCCATCCACCAAAGTCAGCCCAGTTTGCAGGTGACTATAAGTTTAATTTAGTTTTGTTTATGTGTTTTCTTATTATTTGTAATAAATGTGAATTATCTAAAAGTTTGTATTTTTTTATGTGTTTCATGTACGGAGAGGTCGGCGCAACGAACGGGGACAGCATCTTCGTTGCCGCGATCAGAGAGGAAATTGCTGGCCGCTATACGTCGCGGGTCGACAGCCAAGGAGCAACAGAAGATCCTGGAACCGAGTTGTTGCGTCGTGCTTCTAAAAATTAAAAATGAAGTTTTATACTCTTTTTGTACAACAATGACATCATATAGATCTTAATCTTATTGAAATGTTAGTCACTGTCTGTCAACGCTCAAGTTCACATCTGTATGTGTAGGAAGCTAATAAAATAGTGTATGCTACTAAAGTTGAAACACGTGTCTTGAAGATTTATTTATGAAGAGTTATGTGAACGGATTAATAATATATTTGACAAGATTATTGATTCAGACAGCGTTGGCCGAAACTTTGAATCTAAAAAGTTTATTTAATGTGTGATTCTGATATCGATTAGATCAAGATAACGTGTGTCGATATAATTTTCTGAGGAGAAACAAACGAAATTTAAATTCGAAAAAGTTACGGAAACCAATTGGCCCAAGTGATGTAATTCTCTGCACACGACTCAACTGATGTTTTACAGTTTCGTTCAAGAACCATTCTATGACAATTTAAAAAGAATATGAATCATTTTTGAAGTGGGTTGTAACTGACGTAGGTGACGAAGTCTGCACATGGTCATATATCAAACGAAAACCTAAGGCGTCGTTACACAACAGTCCGCGTTGGCATCGGTATTATATTGTTAAGGAACCTGTTCATCTGGGCGTTTCCGGCACTTTCGGTTCTTACGGAAACCAGAACAGAAGTAAATAGCTACCTCAAATTTATTGCTCTTCCCTCTAAAGGAAATAGTACCTGACAGAAAAAAATTGGTTAGTTTTGTACAGTTAGCATAAGCATACAGCGATCTGAAAAGCATCATGATAAACTGTGGTTGATGTCTCTTTCCTTAAATTCAGTGAGTATTAATCCTACCAAATACTTCTGTGATGTAATCAGAATTCAGATCAGAGCTTCCTCACCCGATTCCCGTAATCTAGAGGAATTACATCATCTGCAAGTTGGAGTTTAGTGTCATTTCCCCCACAGATCCGCACGTACGCCATGTGTAAGTACTACTAGGTGTTTCCTTATAGATCTATAGCTGATTTGTGCCCTACTCCATCGTTAGAAACCAATTATAACATTAAAATATTCTTCAATTAATTAAGCCAGTAAAATTGCAAAACAATGAACACAGCATGCAACAATCGTCAAATTGGCTTCTGGACTTGCAAATGATCACCATTTCAATGCAAGTGCACGAAATACGTAAGAGCAACGCCATTTATGTTCTGTATACAGGGTGGCTACAAACAGTCTGAGAAGCCTGTTAGGCTGTTGCAGGGAAGGTTGTGCTGGCAAATAATCGTTCTCAAAACAATTCGATATGTTGCTCCGTTTCCAAGTTAATTAGTTTTTAATTTAGCCAACCAGGCCTTTGCGCGCACAGGATCAAGCGGCCCGCTAGATAACTCTAGTGTCTGTTGTTGTCACACTACATTTGATGGCGCATGGGAGCGCTCAGCGTTTGTATCAAATTCGATCCTTAGTACCGCCCCATGTCCAGTTTTGGTACCGTTCTCTTGTTCGGTTTTAGGAAACCAAACGAACAACACGTTTGGTGACACTGTCTCGTCCGCAGCTCGTGGTCGTTCGGTAGCGTTCTCGCTTCCCGCGCCCGGGTTCCCGGGTTCGATTCCCGGCGGGGTCAGGGATTTTCTCTGCCTCGTGATGACTGGGTGTTGTGTGATGTCCTTAGGTTAGTTAGGTTTAAGTAGTTCTAGGGGACTGATGACCATAGATGTTACATCCCATAGTGCTCAGAGCCATTTGAACCATTTTTTTGACACCGTCTCCGGCGGGCAGCTGGAACTGAGCTGACAGAAGCCTGATTGGATAATTCTAAAGCTAATTAATTCGGAAACGGCGCAAAGTATTTAATCTTCTATCAACAATTATTTCACAGCCTCCTTGCAACACTCTTACAAGTGTTTCAGAGGCTGTTTCTGGCCATCCTATATAAGGAAATCACATTTCAATGTTGTTTGCTTATGTGAACTTGTATTATGCCTCGGGTAAGAAGACGGAATGTCTAGCAGTATGTAACGAATACGACAGCGGTAGGATCACATCCTGTCTAGACGGCGTTTTATCGACCTGCAACATTTCTGCTCGTGTTGGTTGGGATCTCACGACTATCATGCGAATACGGAATCGATGTGTTTACTCAATGCCATGCAGGCTCTAAGCACTCTGGAGTGACTAGTGGCCGAAAGTGCTCATAATTTATTACCTTGAGTCGGGATACAGGCTTGTTTCCAACAAGACACTTATTCACAGGGACAGTGAGACAGCGTCAGTAGTGCGGCCAACGATAACACTGGGCACAGAAGTACCACCAAGGTGTCTTTTCAGACGAGTTCCACTTCCTCATATAGCATCTCGAGGAACATATCTGCTTGTGGAGTCTCAAAGAGGAACGAAGGTCGTCAGATTGAATTCATCTTCATAAGGTCCCAAGCACCCGGCGCGATCGTAATATGCGCCATTGGGCTCAGACAAGGATCAGCTCTGGTACGCACAGCCTAAAAGTTCTAAGATTACATTGTTCCCATCCTGTCCTGACCTACGTCGATATAGAAGACGTCGTACTGTTGACCCTGGCCAGCAGGATTCCCAACTAAGACCGACTCGATGCCCGGCCGGAATAAAGCAGTAGTTGCTGCGACACGTGGCAGCTGTGTGTTCTAAATTTGCCATTCAAAAATCACCTGAAAAGTTAACCACGTACTCTTCCTATCATGCTGTGTACGCGCAATGATATTTGCTATCCTATCTGGCATTGAAATTTTAATGGTCGGCAGAGTCGACGTCCTCACCATTTGAAACTCTGGAGAGATTACCGATTGTAGACAAGATTTTAAGTCATAATACTAATCTATTATGTTCCTCTTTCTGTATGCTGAACATGAGCTAGACTTCGACTTCCTTGATGTTCTTCAAAGCCAGATAGATGTTGGACGCTTTCGCACACAAATTACAGAATTATGCCGTGCTTCTACATAGTGATAGTAAAGTTCTGGCCATAATTCATACAAAAAGGCCCTTCGATTATTGCAGGACGAATTATAAATGTCGTCTATCAGAATATCTATACCTCACACACTACAGTTAAATCTCTAATGTGCTCAGATGAACGCCTCAGATCTTACAGCTAACCTGCAGTGACACTGCTCAACATTCATTACTGTCTAATAACTGCTGAATGTTACTGCCTACTTCAGACTGGTATGGTCGGCACGAACGTAGTGACTACAGATATGGTTATGACTGGCGAGTGTCCTACGATAGCACTATGACTCTGTAAGCACTGGGACAGACCAGTCGACAATGCGTCTGTAATAGAAGGTGATGAAACTCAGCCTGCAACATAGTGGCGGAGATTAAGTCATTCAACTGAGGTTTAGATAGCCTGTATTTCAACCCTTGGTGCTATACGATTAAGGGGCATTATGCCGCGGTTTAAGGCATATTTTCGTGCCTAATGCGTCTTACCCTATTGGGCGAGACTTCACGGAGGTAATCAAGACATGATTAGTTGATTTTCTGGCTTAGTCTAGTTCACCTAGCTTACTATTTTCGACTAGCTAAGCTATTTTATGAAGGAAGTGTAATGTGATCAAGAACAGAATTCACGCAATTTTAGATCTTGGAGCCGCTATCTCGTACTCAAGCAGCTTCTCAGTTTCCAACACTGGTAGGAACTGCGTTCACGATATTTTGACTGGGTGCAAGTGGTCTGAGTTTAAGGAGCAATACCTCTACTGTTTACTCGAATCGCAAGCTCTCTTACGCCACATCACACTGTTGTCCAAATAATAAGCGGAACCGGGAAAAGGGAACTGTCAATAAATCACTTCAAAAGAACACCAACATTTTCTTAAAAACCGAATTGTTTTACCTCTGGGTAAGAAAGGCGTACTTCGTACATGGAATAGTCACCTGACAAAGTAGCGATAAGGATTGTACTATACCCATAAGGGCTTGGTCATGTCTGCAGTTTCCTGGAGAACACAGTATAGTTTCCTAGTGAAGAGTAACCTGTTTTATTGTTTTATAAGGAGAAGTTCTACACCCTGTTAGTCGCTAAGGTGAATGCCGCCTATAACTGTCGCGCTCAAGTAGTTCAGCGGCGTGGCTCTGATGAAGCAATGTGATATTCAGAGATGAATCATGTCTGAATTTGAAGAACGATTTTTGTCACAGATTTTGCTATTCGGTTCGATCAGAACAACACCTCAGAAAGAGTCAGGATTGGTACTGAACGCACATTCGTGTGGTGTGGGTGGGCAAAGCTTCACATTTTAGGTGGTGACTTGAAGACTATACTAAAAGCCGAGAGGTACAGATTGCGATACTTGGGGGGCGAACTAGTACTACAGCCGGCTAAATATCACTGTCAGTATGGTTTAACTGGGACTATCCACTTAAATTATTGTAAGTCGTTTCTTTTCTTTTTTCAAACAGACAGATAAAACTAACTCACATTACCAACTATCAATCACACACAACCTGTGTGATCTGCACCATATCGTTCATTAGTTGAAAAACAGCTGCCTCATCTTGATTCTTCAGGTACACTGGGTAGAGCTTGCATACCAAACAAGCATGTACGCTATAAGAGTATTGGATGGTTTCTTTAGTTTGTCTGCCTGTACTGTTTACTCATTTTTAAAAATACAACAGATACTCACTTACCAACAGACTTCGAGGACTTGTAGATGGTGACTCGAAAAATAAATTCATGCTAGAATATCATGCCCGGAAACGTCACCCACCGACATTTCAAAGCATCTAAATTATGGAGGAATAATTTGCCGGCATGTCTCCATTTCGGCAGCACGTTGAAGATCAGTAAACAGTTGCGGGAAACATGCTCGCGACCAGTTGACGAGCCGCGAGGTGCAAAAACTGACGTAGAGAGTGTCGTCTGAGCGTTCTGTGAGCCTCCTTGCTCGCGAGCGAGTACACACTTCAGAACATGCAACACTGCCGCCCCACTGAGCCTGAGAGCCCCTTTGTCCTCGCCGCAAAGCACGGCAGGTGGCTCGCCCCAAGTGGCTGACTTGCCCCTCGCGGGCAGCCTACAAACGGCAGCTGCAGGCGCAAATCCTCGCCAAGGACCTGACAGTACCGCCTAAAGCGGCCTCTAGACTATCGATAACATTGGGAAATAATATTTTGCAATACATTGACGGTTGCCTCCATACTGTGAAGTGGTATTGGGCAAACTTCATGTCAAATCTCAGGTCTGTAAACACGGTGGGTATGGACACCACCTGCCGTTGGCCCTTCTGATGGCCTTGCACTCACGGAAAGTGAAGAGGAAGGTAGATGAGTGAAGGAGTAACGTAGGAAGACTGAAACATAAAAATTTAGTAAGTGACTTGGGGATAAGCAAGCCAACGGATTATTGTAATTTTCTGAGGAAGTAACGCTCGCACATTTGATGTAGACCTACTTTTCGCAAATTGTTACACCTACAATTAAGACAGTGGACACTCACTTGAGAGAGGCTATTCCTGCAACTCGTCGCCTGTCCGTTACATTATGTAATATTGCTGCAGGAAACACATCTGAAGATCTAAAATTCGTATCACCGCAGACAATAACCGTGATCGTGCTAAAAACGTCCACAGCTGTTATAGAAAACTTTAAACCTTACATAAAGATCAGTAAAGATGTGCATGCGTATATAAAGCTGAAATTGTGGTTATATTTGAATTAGAAGAGATTTCCCCCCCTTAAAAAGAGTTCGTAACACCAAAAGTACCAGAATGTTAGCTCCAGTAGCTGGACACTTTCAGCGCCGCTTTTCGATGCGCCCGCGCGGCTCCCCCCGTCGGAGGTTCGAGTCCTACCTCGGCAAGGGTGTATGTGTTGTCCATACCGCTAGTTAGATTACGTAGTGTGTAAGCTTACGGACCGATGCCCTAAGCAGTTTGGTCCCATAACATCTTACCACAAGTTTACAAAATTTTTTCGTTGCGTTTTCCATAATACGTCCTCAACGAATTAAACTCTTTTAGCAATTAGAGCTTATCTGCTTACTAATACATTTCCCTATATTTACTTCCAACATTTACTAACCGCTGTACGCTTCCAATAGAAATAAAATAAAAAAGTGTTCTGAAGACTTCGTAGCCATTTTCACAGTTCGGTTTTTACAAGACTAGCGCAAAATAAACAATCGAGCTTATAAGGACTGAGCTGACAAAGATGTACAATATTAGCCACAGATTATACAGTAGACCCAGTTTGCGAATTGTAAATCTAATTACAGCAGCTTCGTCAGTATTTTGCACCATATACAGCACAACCTTCAGCCTTAACAATAGCCACTCGACAGTACAGCACAATGAAAAGTGATGACTGCTTGGTCTTCAGTCCTAAGACGGGTCATGCAGTTTTGCACTCTACTGTACGAGCCTCTTCTTCTCTGAATAACAACTGCAGTCTACTGTATTCCTCTGTGTTCCAATTCTTGGACCGTTTATGGGATGCTCCATTCCATGGACGAAATATAAGCATATACGGGCCACTGGACGAGCGCCTCCAAGTAGGCCGCCGCGCGTTCGTAGGAGCCTCTTAGGCTGTCACGCACTTCGTACGCTATGACTAAACTGCTGGCGCGCGTCAAGGACCTCCGCTTCAGGTTGGGACGTTACTGATAGTCTTAACAGATCCCGTGGAGGTTCTCTTGGTCTCCCTATGTAAGTTTTAGTCCCCAACCTCCCCCCCCCCCTCCCTATACCACTTTTCCGCAATACTGAATTGATGACAATCTAATGACTCAGATTCTGTCCTGTCAAGCGATCGCTTCTTTAGTCGAGTTAATTAGTTTCATGTTTCAAGGATCACTTTGCAAGATAAATCGTAATGGTGTGGAAAGAGTCATTTGATATTCACATTGCAAATTAATATGTAAATATGGCTACAAGCTGAAAATTTATGTTTCATTTTTATTTTTTTATTTTTTTTTCAATTTACGGATAAGAGTTAGCAATTCTTATCCAGCATATTTTACAAATTACAGTAGCAGAAATTCTTCTACGGAATAGAAGGTGTTGTCAAAGAGAGTCCTTTTCGGTTTGTTTTCAAATTTTACTTTGCTCTCTGTCAGGCACTTTATATCACTGGATAAGTGATAAGTTTTTGTTACAGCATTATGCGCCCCTTTTTGTGCTAAAGACAACCTTAATGTGGAGGAATAAACGTCTTTTTCCTTCTGATATAGTAATTATGTACAGCATTGTTCTTTTGAACTGTAGTGTATCACTTACAACAAACTTCATGAGGGAATAAATATACTGTGAAGCAGTAGTCAGCGCTCAGCTCCTTAAAACACATGTCTAAAAGATGATCGTGGGTGAGCACCACATTTTCTTCTTATAGCATGTTTCCGGCAAACGGGCACTTTCTTTCTTAAAAATGAGTTGCCCAAAACATTATTCCACATGACTTACTGAATGAAAATGTGCAAAATATGTAAACTTACTGATCTGTCTCTCCCCAAGATATTCTAAGTCTAAATGTGGGTGAACTAAGTTGTTTTAGATTATGCCATAAATATTTCTCCCCCCTCCCCCCCCCCCCCGTTGTATTCAGTAATTCATCATTAGTTAAGCGATCTACCCATCTAATCTTCAATATTCTTTCACTGGACCACATTTCAAAAATTTCTATGTCGTCTTGTCTGAATTGATTATCATCGTCGTTTCAGAAAATTCATCCTAACACTTAAATTTATATTCAGTGCTAACAAATATCTCTTCTTCAGGAACGCTTTTCTCGTCATAGCGAGTCTTCTTTGGCCACCATTAGTTATTTCTTTGCTCAAAAGCATAACTCATCTACTACATTTAGTGTCTCACTTCCCAACCTATTTCCCTCAGTATTACTTTTATTCGTCTACTTTCCATTAATCTTATTTTGCTTTTGTTGATTTTCATCTAACATCCTCTTTCTAGGACGCTGTCCATTTCGTTTAGCTGCTTTTATAAACTCTCTGCTGCCTTTGACAGAATTACAGTGTCGTCGGAAAACCTCAATGTTTTCATTTTTTCTCCCTCAACATCAATTACTTCCCCAAATTTTCCTTTGGTTTTCTTCACTGCTTGCTCAATGCATAGATAATTTACAACAGTTTCCCTCTCCCTTCTCAATCACTGCGTCTCCTTTCATGCCCTTCCACTTTCATAACTGCCGTCTGGCTTCTGCACAAGTAATAAATATCCTTTAACTTCGTGTATTTCACCCCTTCTACCTTCGGAATTTCAGAGAGCGTGTTCCAGTCATCATCGTCAAAAGCCTTTCCTAAGTCTACAAATGCTATAAACATAGATTTGCCATTCTTATAACTATGAGAGCATGGTCGAAAGTAATGCCTCCAAAATCTTGAAGCTTTTTAAATCAAACAAACTTTGTGCATGAAATACATTCCTAGTTGCGAACGCGAAGAGCACTCAGCTGATAAGGGAATGATGACAACGAAAATTTGTTCCAGTCCTGGATTCGAATGCTGATTTCCTGATTTACGCGAGTGGTAGTCTCAACCGCTTCAGCTATCCGTGCACGACACACGGTCAGGCCCATATGTCGCCATTCCTGCGTTAAAACGTGTACTCGCACACTCATTATGTAATTCCCCTACGGTGGAGAACATTTTAATTGAAAGTCGCTGTCTGGTATCGGCGGATAAATACGATATTGCAGTGCCTGTGTTATTAAAAAGAACAACGCGATGTTCCTTATTGCATGCATGCATGCTTTGTTTGTCTGTCTGGCTCTTTCACTCATGAGTGGGTAAACGTATGAAGTTGAAATTTATGTCGCATACTAAAGTCTGTAGGCCTTAGGTGGTGTAATAAATTTAAACTTCTAAGTCAATGCAGCCAACAGCTACGGTCATTTAGGTCACAGATTTTGATACCCACAAACTCACTCATCAAGACCTATAGGGTTTTTCCCATTGGCCTAGAATCATGAAATTTGGCAAGAAGTGATGTCTTACAGTACTAACAAACATGGAAAACCCTTAAACTGTAAATCTGTAATTTTATTGCTACGGTCGCAGGTTCGAATCCTGCCTCGGGTACAGAAGTGTGTGAAGTCCTTAGGTTAGTTAGCTTTAAGTAGTTCTAAGTTCTAGGGGACTTATGACCTCAGATGTAATAGTCCCACAGTGCTCAAAGCCATTTGAACCATTTTTGTAATTGTATCACGTGAAAAAAAATTGTCACTTGCTATCAGACTGCGTGTCTGTCCGTCCATCTGTCAAGTCCCCTTTTTCTCAGAAACGGGTAGACGTATAAAGTTGAAATTCATGTCGTATACTAAAGACTATGGTGCCCGCACGGTTAACCGTGCGGTCTAACGCACTGCTTTCCGGGCGGGCAGGCGTGCCGGTCCCCGGCACGAATCCGCCCGGCGGATTTCCATCTGCCTCGGCGAATGCGAGCTGGTTCCTCTTGTTACGCCTCAGTTACACTATGTCGGCGATTGCTGTGCAAATACTTTCTCCATGTACGCGTACACTATAATTACTCTACCATGCAAACATTGTGGTTACACTCGTCTGGTGCGAGACGTTCCCGACGGGGAAGGAGGGGGGGGGGGGGGAGGGGGGATTGGAGGAGGATCCAGTGGGGGCCGAATCGCACAATAACGCTGGATTCGGTGTGGGGCGGGGGTGAGGTGAGTGAAATGGTGTAGCCTGTTGTGGAGCTGTGAACCAATGAGGGCTACGGCAGGGACGAATCCTCTCCGTCGTTTCTAAGTCTCCAGTTTCGTACAATACAATACAAAAGTCTATGGTCCCTTGGCAGTACAATAAAGTTAGCTTCTAAGTGAATGTAATCAAAATATACGGTCATTTATGTTGCATACTTTGATACTTGCGAATTCAATCATCAAAACGTATAGGGTACTTCCCGTTGATATAAAATAATAGAAGTTGGCAAGACGTAACGTTCCACAGTACAAGTAATGAGAAAAATCCGAAAATTGTTAACTTGTAACCGTATCACACCACAAAAAATATTTATTTCGTCTTTTGTTATTCGACGTCAAACCTGAAATTAAAAGAATCAGTAGTTTTGCATTTAGACTTACTGAGCCGCAATGATAAAAGTCAAACACTAGCCATCGAATGACTTTATTGCTCATATGACGCGTTTCGGAATTTATCCATCATCAGATATCCAGGAGCGATTATTGAACGTAGGTATGGCGTTTCAAGTTTTATGTGAAACAAAGTTTCGTGGACTTGTGTGCCTGAATAGAGAACTATTGGTTATTATAATAACAGCCGTCTGCCCCATGAATGACTTAATGCCACATTTCTGTTACTGAAATTGAAACGTTCTCGAAAATCTTGGAATCCCTGCGACCGCTATCTTGCCAGTACCAATGTCGATAATAGGTAAAAATGGTAGAGATTGCCGATTCCCGAACTGGATGAAGTGTCTATATACTAATTAAGTTTGTATGTAACCCTCAGTTTGAGAGCCTTATTAGCACCTGGCCAATTTTTTACAAAATTTTATTTCAAAATTATGTACAATAATGTGTAATTATTTTTATTTTTACAAATTTTACTAACCAAATGAGGATTGCTTTCCTTGTAACTGTTCACTTATTATAAGCAGAAAACTCCACTACGAGATCAAAAGTATCCAGACACCTGGCTGAAAATGACTTCCACGTTCGTGGCGACCTTCATCGGTAATGCCGGAATTCAATACGGTCTTGGCCCACCCTTAGCCCTTATGGCAGCTTCCACTGTCGCAGGCATACTTTCAACAAGGTGCTGGAAGATTTCTTGGGGAACGGCAGCCCATTATTCACGGAGTTCTGCACTGAGGAGAGGTATCGATGTCGATCGGTGAGGCCTGGCACGAATTCGGCGTTCCAGAACTCCGTGGAGGCCAGTCCATTACAGAGACGTTGCTGTCGTGCATTATCAACAGGTGCTCGATCATGTTCAAAGATGCATTATCAATAGGTGCTCGATCATATTGAAAGATGCAGTCACCATCCCAGAACTGCCCTTCAACAGTGGGAAGCAAGAAGGTTCAAAAAATGGTTCAAATGGCTCTGAGCACTGTGGGACTTAACAGCTGTGGTCATCAGTCCCCTAGAACTTAGAACTACTTAAACCTAACTAACCTAAGGACATCACACACATCCATGCCCGAGGCAGGATTCGAACCTGCGACCGTAGCAGCCGCGCGGTTCCGGACTGCGCGCCTAGAACCGCGAGACCACCGCGGCCGGCAAGCAAGAAAGTACTTAAAACATCAAAGTAGGCCAGTGCTGTGATAGTGCCACGAAAAACAACAATGCATGGAAGCCCCTCCATGGAAATCACGACCACACTATAACACCACCGTCTCCAAATTTTACTGTTGGCACTACACACGCTGGAAGATGACGTTCACCGAGCATTCGCCATAACCACACCCTGCTATCGGATCGCCACATCGTGTACCGTGATTCATCACTCCACACAACGTTTTTCCAACGTTCAATCGTCCAATGTTTACACTCCTTATACCAAGCGAAGCGTCGTTTGGCATTTACCGGTGTGATGTGTGGCTTATGAGCAGCTGCTCGACGATGAAATACAAGTTTTCTCACCTCCCGCCTAACTGTCATAGTACTTGCAGTGGATCCTGATGCGGTTTGGAATTCCTGTGTGATTTTCTGGATAGATGTCAGCCTATTACACATTACGACCCTCTTTAACTGTCGGCGGTCGGGGTTAGTCAATAGACGAGGTCGGCCTGTACGCTTTTGTACTGTTACGTGACCCTTCACGTTTCCACTTCACTATCACATCGGAAACAGTGGACCTAGGGATGTTTAGCAGCCGGCCGGAGTGGCCGTGCGGTTCTGGGCACTACAGTCTGGAGCCGAGCGACCGCTACGGTCGCAGGTTCGAATCCTGCCTCCGGAATGGATGTGTGTGATGTCCTTAGGTTAGTTATGTTTAATTAGTTCTAAGTTCTAGGCGATTGATGACCTCAGAAGTTAAGTCGCATAGTGCTCAGAGCCATTTGAACCATTTTGATGTTTAGCGGTGGGGGGAATCTCACGTACAGACTAATGATACAAGTGACACCCAATCACCTGACCACGTTAGAAGTCTGTGAGTTCCGCGAAGCGCCCTATTCTGCTCTCTCACGATGTCTAATGACTACTGAGGTCGCTCATACGGAGTACCTGGCAGTAGGTGGCAGCGCAATGCACCTAATATGAAAAACGTTTGTGTTTGGGGGTATGCAGAAAAGTTAATTCCAGCAATTGCTGGTTCTAGAGCAGTCTACAAGTTTATTCTGTAATATATCATTTGACATACTAGTCGAAACTAGAAAGTCTTCGTTACGGTCACGAATGGTGCAGTCTTTTTCTAAAGGCGGAGTTGTAGAGTTGTAAGTTGATCTTTGTGCTGTGGACAGAATGTGCTTCAAGTACGACTTATTTATGTTGAAAACTGTAATCCCTGTTGAAAATGCATTCATAATGTTTAACGAACTTGTTGAATGAGGACAGTGATCGCTAAGAAATCTGTGTATGCTCGAAAGAGCACTCTTTTAGTGATGTGCAGAAAACTGATGCTTAAGTTGCATTTTTTACTATGCATGAATAGGAAATGACAGGAAATGTGATGTAAATCTGAATAAGTATCTTTACTAATGTTGAAAAAACGTGGACTTTTACATTACCCCTGGGAGAGAAGGAGAAGTTGGGAAACACAAATACATCCACGAAATTAGATGAGAATTAAAATTTTTACTCGCAACGAATCAAATATAGAACGTTTTCCTTTTTATTTACATAGTGTCTCTAACTACGTGTTTACTTAGCTATATGACGAACTGAATTAAATGTCATTAATTATCATCAAAATACATAAAAAGGACTTTTAAATGGTCATTGGGGACAGCGTATTTATACCTTAATGCATTTTGAGTTATTTGTCTTAGCTGCATCACCCCATACACGTCATGCTCTCTCACGTATTGCTCCTTTTGCTGGCCCTCACTACATGCACTGAAGAGCCACAGAAACTATCTGCCTAATGTCGTGTCGGCGAGCACGCAAAAGTGCCGTAACACGATGTGGCATGGACTCGACTAATGTCTGAAATAGTGCTGGAGGGAATTGACACCATGTATCCTGCAGGGATGTCCATAAATCGGTAAGAGTACAAGGAGGTGGAAATCTCTTCTGAACACCACGTTGCAAGGCATCACATACATGCTCAGTAAAGTTCATGTATGGGGGTTTGGTGGCCAGCCGAAGTATTTAAACTCAGCAGAGCGGTCTTGGAGCCACTCTGTAGCAATTCTGGACATGTGGGGTCTCGCATTATCCTGCTGGAATTGCCCAACTCCATCAGAATGCACAATGGACCTGAACGGAAGCAGGTGACCAGACACGATGCTTATGTACGTGTCACCTGTCCGAGTCGTATATAGACGTATGAGTCTCCGAAAGCCCATATCGATGATGTTTCGTTGAATGGCTCGCACGCTGACACTTGTTGATGGCCCAGCACTAGAATCTGCAGCAATTTGCGGAAGGATTGTACTTCTGTCACATTGAACGATTCTCTTCAGTCGTCGTCGGTCCCGTCCTTGCAGGATCTTTATCTGGCCACAGCGATGTCGGAGATTTGATATTTCACCGGATTCCTTATATTCACGGTACACTCGTGAAATGGTCGTACTGGAATATCCACACTTCACCGCTACCTCGGAGATGCTGGGTCCCATCGCTCGACCGCCGACTGTAACATCACATTCAAACTCACCTAAGGTGATAACTTGCCTTGTAGTAGCAGTAACAGGTCTAACAACTGCGCCAAGCACTAGTTGTCTAACATATGCGTTGCCGACCGCAGTTCCGTATTCTGCCCGATTACATACCAAACGGCGCGGCCACTCCGCGCATCTAATTTCCGTGGAAGAAGAATTCCACTCAGAAGTAGATATCCACTAAATCTACTGACCAAAGAGATCTCCAGATCTGAATCCTACAGGACGCTTCCAAGGTGCGCTGAGTAGGCGAACTGCAGCCGACACAAAGGACTATTACACATCTCAGGACAGCTCTTCCTTAACAACATGGACTGTCAGTAGAGCTCGTGTTTAGAATACTGCCTCGCAGACATTCATCCCTGGAAAGCAGAAGTAACCATGTTGTTGTTACGGTAGCAACTGCTCCAACATACATCCATTGGAAACTAAGCACTGTACTGAAAACTTGGTTCCGTATACAACTATTAAGTAGAAAAAAGTAGTTTCTTTCATACTTGAATATGAAATGGTGACTTAGGAGAGTGAAAAAGTGAAATAACATACGCAGTTAGATCGTATAATTGTTTCCAGAATCGAGTTAGCATCGAACATAAGCCACTTTCCTCTCGACAAAAACGTGCACATGAGATGAGAGTATGAGAAACCACGAAGACGCAGATGTGTTTGCTCGATTCGATGAAAGACGTAAAATGTGATAAATTGATGGAAAAAGTCAGTTGACCACATAATGTTAAAGACTGAATGTTAAGAAAGAGCTTCTGTAACTAACTTAAAGCTCAAGGAATTCACAAAGGCACGAAATTTTCTAACACTACGCGCATGGATACATGCTCGACTTCGCAATTCACAGCAAGATTACAACACGAAATTGCTGAAAATTATGCCATGCAAAATGAACATCACGCGAATGAACTGATAGTAAAATCTTCTAATGAGCAACTACTCGAATAACCGCGAGTAAATGTGATGTTCTCACCAGTAACAGCAAACTCACTGAGCAGCATCTAACATCCAACCATAATCGGCCCAGCGAACACCACAGGCTGTTCCAAGAGATATGCAAGCATCTACGTTCACCAGCACACTGATTGGCTAAATGCACCCGTAAGCCTTCAGAGGTGATCACATTTCCTCCACAATAAAGAAAAGAGTCTATGCTGCACACACTGACGGAAGAAATGGCAACACCAAAAAATAATTTATGTAGAGCAATGAAATTTCGGGAGTTCTCTTCTCTAGGTAATATATTCAAATTATTAACACTGCAAGATTATAGGTCATTGTAACGGCAAGATAAGCCACAGAAAATGTGAAATTCTGGTACATTAATAACCGGTGAAACCGCCATAACGTTGAATGCAAGCATGCAAGCGTGCTGCATTGTATTGTACAGGTGTCGGATGCCAGTTTTTGTAATGGAGCTCCACGCCTCAGGCACTTGGCCGGTCAATACGAGGCCACCTAATGCTGATTGTGGATGACGCTGGAGTTGTCGTCCGATGGTGTCCCATATGTGCTCGACTGGAGACAGATCTGGAGATCGAGCAGGCCAAGCCAGCATATCGACACTGTAGAGCACACTGGACTACAACAGCGGTATGTGAGGGAGCGTTATTCTGTCGGAAAACATCCACTGGAAAGCTGTTCATGAATGGCAACACAACAGGACCAATCGCCAGATTGACGTAAAACTTTGCAGTCAGGAAGCGTGTGATAGCGACGAGAGAGCTTCTGATGTCCTACGAAATCGCACTCCAGACCATAACTGCAGATGTAGGTCCACTGTGTCCAGCACGCAGACAGATTCGCTGCAGGTCCTCAACTGTCCTTGAGGTGAAGCGCCGTATACCGATGCTGCCTTGGAGGCGGTCAAGTGGGAGATGTGTCTCAGAGCAGGATAGTGACAGATGGTGACGCGAGACTGGGCGCGCACGTAGTTTATGTATCAGCCGATAGAGGATAGTATTGGATAGGGGACTGTGATTTACTTCCGATTGTGCCCACTAGAGTGAACTAAAGTAACAATGTTTTTCATGAACTGTTCTAGTATTTTCATAACACTTTATGTCTTTTTGTGTATGTAAAATGTTATAAATATGTTTTAGCAGTATGAATGATGCGTGAGTGTGGTTTAAGGTTAATATGAAGATAATTGTTTAACGAGCTATGTAGTGGGATTTAGTGTGGGAACATTTCGAAAAAGTAAGTTTATGGTAAAGGGAAAGTTAATTCAGGTATAAATAACAATAGTAAATAACTTTATGCATAAACAAAACTTCAGCATATTAGATAATTACGTCGGTAAAAAGTATAGTCGTTAGGTTTACTATTTTGAGATTGGTTATTGATGAAAAGCGCGGACTGATGCGGGAGAATGTTGTTTTTCTGTTGACTGTTGAGTAAACTGACCAATGGTAAAGCAATATTCTTCGCGCGCCTTTCTCTGCTGGTAAAGAAGACAGAGTATTCTAGAGAGAAGTCGGAGCCTAGCCATGAAACAATTTGGACGTTTGTAGTAGTAGTTCCGATGTAAATCGTAAGTTGCCGGATCTAGCAGTGTTTCGTACATCAAAAGTGTTGTAAGTGTTGTAAAGTGACGGCATAATTATTCCGATGGATGTGTAGAAATTTTTAAGTAAATTTTGTGGCGAGAAAAGACGTAAATTCCGCGTGGAGTATTGAGCAGGTCGGTGGCTAAAAACTGTGACTGCATCAGGTGTGTTGTCACCGCCAGACCCCACACTTGCTAGGTGGTAGCCTTTAAATCGGCCGCGGTCCGTTAGTATACGTCGGACCCGCGTGTCGCCACTGTCAGTGATTGCAGACAGAGCGCCGCCACACGGCAGGTATAGAGAGACTTCCTAGCACTCGCCCCAGAAGTACAGACGACTTTGCTAGCGATGCTACACTGACAAATACGCTCTCATTTGCCGAGACGATACTTAGCATAGCCTTCAGCTACGTCATTTGCTACGACCTAGCAAGGCGCCATTACCAGTTTATAAAGAGATTGCTATTAATGTATCAACAAGAGCGATGTTCTCCAATTATGGATTAAAGTTAAGTATTCCAGAAGCTATGTACTATTTTTGGCTACTATAATTCCTTGTTATTTTCCAGACCTCACGCCAGCCTGCGTGAGCTTAAACGCGTGTCTTTCGGCTTCCTCCAAACTCCGTGAATTGGCTCCTGCCAATTCACAACATCAGGCAACGACAGACTTAATATTTTTCGAACATTTTCAATCAAAAACAATCCGTATTTCTGCAGCTATTACGTTTTCGGGAAATGCAACACCATAAACTTGCTAACGTGAGTGAAAGGTATTGTGAGTGACTGTGTTAAGACTAGCACGGGCTTGGCAGTGATACTTGTTCACTTAAGTTTCAGAATATATTAATTAAGGACAAAATTTCCAGCATTTCATTTCGTGTGAAAACTTCCTCCCGAAACCTAGCTTAGTGACTTTAATTGCAGCCTGGTTCACGTCTACGTACAATAGGTTTCGCTCTGCTTCCCTACTGATGATCTGCTGAGACAATGTTCACAGGTAGGTGCAGGTTCGTTACAAAGGGACGGAAGGAACCGCGCCGCTGCAGAATGCTAACTAACTGGACTCCTAAACAACACACAGCCCTGACTGGCACATGAGCAACAGAAGAATAAGCAATTAAAGACTTTAAATCAACCTGACGAAAACAAATAAATCTAACAAAAACAGGACCAGTTTTCTTCCGAAAACAGAACAGACCTCCACCCTGTCCCCCAGTGTGCCCGCCCTTCACACCACGGAAGTCTCATATGACGGGCGTTTTGGGGGCTAGAGGAACGTACGCTACAGGGCGCCCGGCTACGAGCTGCCCTTGCAGTAACCGATTTGCCACAGTTCGTCGTGCCACGGTGGTGCCAACTACTGCTCAAATTGCTGCTGTAGATGCAGTACGATGCCCCAGAGCCATACGCCGAACACGATGGTCTTCCATCTCTGTAGTGACACGTGGCCGTCCGGAGCCTGGACTTTTTGCGACCATACATTCTCGTGACCACCGCTGCCAGAAATCATGTGCAGTGGCTACATTGCTGACAAGTCTTCCCGCTGTATCAAGGAAGAAATATCCAGCTTCCCGTAGTGCTGTTATACGACCATAATCAAACTCAGTGAGCTGTTGATAATGGCGTCTTCGTTGTCTTAAAGGTAGTCTTGACTAATATCAACTCACTACACCCAGTCTCAAATGTTTCTAACGCTCACGACCGTTACAGCTAGTAGCTGTGCGAATGCGCACACTTTGCCCGACCTCTTACGGGAATCGTCACCTTAGATGGCACGAATAATGAGTGAATGGGCAAATATCGTTTAGGAAAATTACGAAAGAAGGTTGTGGTAAGTTGAGAATGTGGGTCTCACGTGAAGTGTGCAAGGGAAAAGTCCCTGCAGTGGCGCTGTCCTCTGTGCCGTCGGTGGTCCAGATGGATGCTGGCACGGTAGGTCAGCGTGTTCGGTCAGAGGGTTAGCTACCATCTGTAATAAAAAAACTGAGTGAACGGATAAACGAAGAACTTAAACGGGTGTCATCGGACGTCCGCCCCGAACAAATGTAGGAGATCCCGGGCTCGAGTCCCGGTCGGGGCTCACATTTTCAGCTGTCCTCATTGAGGTATATCAACAACACCGGTTGGCAGCTGAGGGTTTCCATTAATTATCATTTCTTTTTGTTACAGCTAGTGTTTATACCAAACCTGACTTGCAGTCTCATGGTGGTGCTACTAACGCCACTCTTATGCGACTCGCGCGAAATTTGAATAAACATTTTTCAGATGTAGAAACACACCTGCCAACTTTGGTTTATGTCGCACAACCGCTTCTTGGTGTTGCAATTTTTTTTTTACCGTCAGTGTATATCGATACTAGTTACTGAGAGGTATTTGCCAGTTATGAGCAAAGATTAGTTCGCGAGTTAATGCATGAATAATTTGATAAATTGTGGACTGAACTTAACGGGTAACTTACAACATGCTGTCTTTTCTTGACTAGTTTCAACGTTTTGACACTGCTATCAAAAATGGTTCAAATGCCTCTGAGCACTATGGGACTTAACTTCTGAGGTCATCAGTCCCCTAGAACTTAGAACTACTTAAACCTAACTGACCTAACATCACACACATCCATGCCCGAGGCAGGATTCGAAACTGCGACCGCAGCGAACCCGTGGTTCCAGACTGTAGCGCCTAGAACTGTTCGGCCACTCCGGCCGGTGGCACTGCTATCACTTGATAGCGTTGAAATAGAAGCATTCGGTCGACGGTGCAGGGTGAGTCCGCCAGACTTTCGCGTGGTCCCCCCGTGATTCGAGATAGGGCCAGGCCTACCTGTTGTGCCGCCGCGCCGCGCCGCGCCAGCTGCTGAATATTTGATCAGAGGACGGAGCGGCGCGCTTTCAGTGCCGGAGATGAGCTTCTCCCTTCCCCTCCTCCCCCCCCCCCCCCCCCCAAGCCTTTCAGCAGCTGCAGCGGCAAGGCAGGAGCAGCGGGGAGGCGGAAGCTGCAGCGCGAACCACGCCACCGGCCGCCAGCCTGCCGCCGTCCCCTCCTTATCTCATAACGCGTGCACACCACGCCACGCTACCTTACACCTAAACACGAGTTACTGCTCATCCTTCTGACCGTCGCCACCGCAGGGGCAGCCTAGCCCTACGACGGCAGCGTCCTATTGCTCTCTCCGCTGTCTCATGTCAGCGGGTATCCAGTAAGTCTTCAGGTACGGTACAGCAAAGGCACCAGGTTTCTTCATTACACCTCCTGTAAATTCCACTTGTTAGGCTGTTCGTCCACCGGAGTGACGTGGTAAGTGACGTAGCACAGGAATTGCATTTAACTTTCAACTTCAGGTGGAACAAACGCAGTCCAATGGAGAATCGCCTACTGAATGAAATGACACAAACAAGTCATGTGTCATGCTACGCCACTGCGGGATGAATGTGGCGTGCCATGTACCACGTCTTTGCTAGTGACAATTCACAGAAGTGTCTGCCTTTGGTCGTACGGTTACCTATGCACCCAGTTATATAACGGACGATCTTGAGTTCAGGATCCATCCTATCTGTCTTGGGGCGAAATATACCTATACTTACGACTACAGCAATAATGAATACATGAACAGAGACACCAAGATAAATCGTGGAAAAGGACTGCAAGTGAAATATCGAAGACAGATACAGAAATACAAATTAACTTCAACGTGACTAAAGAAATCCCAGATTTTTTGCAACAATACGGCGTTGAAATGGTTCAAATGGCTCTAAGCACTATGGGACTTAACTTCTGAGGTCATCAGTCCCCTAGAACTTAGAACTACTTAAACCTAACTAACCTAAGGACATCACACACATCCACGCCCGAGGCAGGATTCGAACCTGCGACCGTAGCAGCAGCGTGGCTCCGGACTAAAGCGCCTAGAACCGGTCGGCCATAGCGGCCGGCACGCCGTTGAAGTAACTCAATAATGACACAGGGAAATTTGTGACGGGCCGGGGGTCGAACTTGGATTTCTCGCTTTACACAAGCGGCCTCCTTAACCACCTCGGCTATCCGGGCAAATCTCTCCGTCAGACCCAAATCTCCATAAGCCTCACACAACAGAGGCCGTGTCCGCTGTCCATTAATTCTCTTCGCTCGCAACCCTACTGTACTCCCGTGAGAAACCCGACATCACTGTGCATCTGCGCTGAAATATTTGTTTGCTGCCAGTGCCCAATGAAGCAAAAGATCTGGTATTACTTTCGTCAGTATAAATACACGGTTGCTAATCGACTGGGACACTCAGATGTTTAGGACGGGTGGTAGGGACAGAACATTGAGTGACATACTGAGTGCACTATCCGAAAATTACCTCGAGCAATTAAACAGAGAACCGACTCGTGGAGATAACATCTTGCACCTACTGATAACAAAGAGACCCGAACTTTTCGACTCTGTATGTGCAGAACAGGGAATCAGTGATCATAAGGCCTTTGCAGCATCCCTGAATATGGGAGTTAATAGGAATATAAAAAAAGGGAGGAAGGTTTATCTGTTTAGCAAGAATAATAGAAGGCAGATTTCAGACTACCAAACAGATCAAAACGAAAATTTCTGTTCTTACACTGACAATGTTGAGTGTTTATGGAAAAAGTTCAAGGCAATCGTAAAATGCGTTTTAGACAGGTACGTGCCGAGTAAAACTGTGAGGGACGGGAAAAACCCACCGTGGTACAACAATAAAGTTAGGAAACTACTGCGAAAGCAAAGAGAGCTTCACTCCAAGTTTAAACGCAGCAAAAACCTCTCAGACAAACAGAAGCTAAACGATGTGAAAGTTAGCGTAAGGAGGGCTATGCGTGAAGCGTTCAGTGAATTCGAAGGTAAAATTCTATGTACCGACTTGACAGAAAATCCTAGGAAGTTCTGGTCTTACGTTAAATCAGTAAGTGGCTCGAAACAACATATCCAGACACTCCGGGATGATGATGGCATTGAAACAGAGGATGACAGGGTGCCAGGTTGAGATTAATTGGGAGAGTCCTTAGAAAATGTAGTCCATCAACAAAGGAGGTGGCTTACAAAACACTCGTTCGACCTATAGTTGAGTATTGCTCATCAGTGTGGGATCCGTACCAGATCGGGTTGACGAAGGAGATAGAGAAGATCCAAAGAAGAAGGGCGCGTTTCGTCACAGGGTTATTTGGTAACCGTGATAGCGTTACGGAGATGTTTAACCAACTCAAGTGGCAGACTCTGCAAGAGAGGCGCTCTGCATCGCGGTGTAGCTTGCTGTCCAGGTTTCGAGAGGGTGCGTTTCTGGATGAGGTATCGAATATATTGCTTCCTCCTACTTATACCTCCTGAGGAGATCACGAATGTAAAATTAGAGAGAATAGAGCGCGCTTTCAGACAGTCGTTCTTCCCGCGAACCATATGCGACTGGAACAGGAAAGGGAGGTAATGACAGTGGCACGTAAAGTGCCCTCCGCCACACACCGTTGGGTGGCTTGCGTAGTATAAATGTAGATGTAGACATAATGTGGTTCGAAAGATCAGACACCATGCCTAAGTAAATTAATTTAACATTATGTGGAAGAGAAATAAGATAATTTTCTACAAAATATACTTATATACAGGGTGTCCCATTTATCTAGATCACCCTAAATAACTATTTGTCCAGATGCAAATCCCAAAATGTTTCAAGCAAATGTTCTTAAGCCGTCTGGGGGACACTAATCAGCATGATTGCCTTCGTTGTAGGTGTTTCTTACGAAGATATGAACAGTAGTATGACTTTTTTAAATGACAACCTGTATTTTCTATCCGATAATGCATTTCCCCTCCTAAAGACCTATTCAAAAATGTATCACAGTGTACAATTCACTGAAATACAACGTTATTAATTACATAACACAACATTGACGTTGACGCTCCCAGCTCTTAGTGCAGGTACTCGGGGTAATGAAACACATCCACGTGCTGACGTTGGCAGAGGAAAAATTCAAACATAAGTAGAACGCACACCCCTCATTCCATCAAACTTTGTCACTTGAAGAGTTGTGTGAGTAGAACGTACACCAACGAAGAGAAAGTAGAAATGCTACTCGTCTATGTGTAATGTTAGTTAGCAGAGCAGTAATTTCAATACCGTTTTCTTATGTACGGGTACATTTAGTACAGTAGTTTAGTCCTTTTAAATACTGTTGTGTAGAGTAGGCATACTGTTAAGGCTGTCCTTCCTACAAACTGCATCGGCATCACTTTTATTCTTGTTGTTGTTGTTGTTGTTGGTACGCGAAATGCTGAGCAGGCAGCGGAACTATACAGAGAGTGATATCCTGACAAGAACCCACCTTCCCATCGGACGTTTTCTCGCCTTGGTGCGACGCTTCAGGAAACGGGAAGTTTCAACCCACGACAACGCAATCTTCGTAGCACTCGCACAGACGAATCTTCCGAAGTTGCTGTTCTCGCTTCCGTTGCTATGAATCCACATGTGAACGCACGACGGCTTGAACACGAGATTAGCATTACTAAAAGCAGTGTACATCGTATTCTTACATATCATCGGTTCCATCCCTACTATGTACACCTACATCAAGCATTGCATGGGAATGATTTCCAGAATCGTGTACAGTTCTGTCATTGGGCACAGCAGCAAATCCTAGCCAGCCCGAACTACTTCTCCAATGTTCTACTTATCGATTAATGTTCGTTCTCAAACAAAGAACAGGTAAATACAAGGAACATGCATTATTGGTCCAGCGACAACCCACGATGGCTTAGACAGCTGAAACATCGGCGTCATTGGATAGTTGACGTGGGATGCTTCGTACTACAATTATTGGCCCTTATTTCATCAATGGTAGTCTAAACGGCACAGCGTATGCCAACTTCCTCAGACGAATTTTTCCTCCTCTTCTGGATGAAGTGCCGCTAAGAACCAGAATGCTTATGTGGTATCAACACGATGGTTGTCGAGCACATTATGCCTTGCGTGCCCGTCGTGTTCTGAACCGAAGGTATCCTTCCTGATGGATTGGTCGAGGAGGAACAGTTACTTGGCCTGATAGGACTCCTGATATAAATCCTCTGGACTTTTTTCTATGGGGATGCATTAAAGACGTTGTCTATCGCGATATTCCAACAACTCCAGAGGATATGCAGGAACGTATCGTGCTTGCTTGTAATTCTCTTCAACAGGCAACACTAGAAGCAGTAAATAATTCTTTCATTCAACGAGTGCACCAGACCATCGGTGTCCAGAGTCACCACTTTGAGCACGTTTGAATGTTATACTCCTAGGCAATGGTACAGGAGAGCCAAAGTCAATTTTGTGTTATGTTTTTACTTGGTTTTCATTTGTTTTCTGACAACTGCAGTAAGTGGACGAGTTTGTGATTCCGGGCTAAAAGACAGTGTTGTGTTATGGAATTAATAACGATGTGTTTCAGTGAATGGTACACTGTGATACATTTTTGAATAGGTCTTTAGGAGAGGAAATGAGTTACCGAATAAAAAACACAGGGTGCCACTTAAAAAAGTCACACCGCTGTTCATATTTTTGTAAAAATCAAAGCTACAACGAAGGCAATCGCGCTGATTGATGTCCCCCTGACGACTTAAGAACATTTGCTTGAAACATTTTGCAATTTGCATCTGGACAAACAGTTTTTTAGGATGGTCAAGATAAATAGGACACTCTGTATGCTTTATTGATTTGCTGGACATAATGTAATATCAAATCCTTTCGTTATGCAACTACATAAAACTTTGACCTGCCGAGACAATGCTCCACTTTGGCTAGGAAAGAAAGTACAGATCCGATTTGTCAACTTGGTAGCTTTGTTTGCAGTGTAGCGACACAGGCCAAAGCAAACTGCCGCCTCCAGGTCGTTAGCAACATGTAGCCGATGCAGCATATCGCCGTATCGGCCACTTCCTTGAGAGCGACGCAGCTCTCCTGGTAGTGACCAGACTCGAAGTGTCACTGTCGTTGAAGAACGCAGCAGCACTTCCGCATTAGCGAAGGAGTTCTACGGCACTGAAAATTAAGCGACAGCCCGCGCCTTTCACACTGACAAGCACACTCTGGGCAAAACAGCCTCTACCAATTGTCTGCTCGAGAAACACAACGCCCTGTCCGAGCCAGGGGATAAGGTTCAACACCCGCCGCCTGACGTCTGCCTGATGCGTGGGCACTGCTCTAAGTTTGTTTAGGATTGGAAATAAAGGACTCTGGCAATATGTTGCCCGTCACAGACGGTGGGTTCTGTATGCAGGACATAAAGAAATATTACACATGTGTTCACCAAAAGTAACCAATGAGAAGACTGGAAAAGACTTTTTAATCGTTTGAAATTTATTTGGTGATTTTTTTATATAGTGTCATTAAGTGAGACAAACTGACCTTGATCATTTGCTGATTAACATTTTAGAAAGGGCACAATGTTAAAACTATTTATCATACCTTAATTAATGTTAGTAGAGTTAGTTGTTATAACTCCAACAGCAGTTTTAGCTTGTTGCAGTGTTGTTGATGTTTGAGTACAACAGAGAAAATGTTGAAGACCCAAGGGATTGTCTTATTGTAACCGTGAAACTTACCCACAACCACATTTTGGAGAATACGCCAATATATAAATATAAAATGATAAAACGTAAGACGAAATCAAAACAAAAGTATTAAACAAATCAGCTATGATGGTTAACTGATAATACACAGCAACTATGTTTTCTCAAGGAGCAGACTAGTATTAAATGGGTACACCGCCGACATTGATGTTTAAACCGCCCAATACTACCATTTGAAAATATTGCAATCTAGTCAGTTACTTTCTACTTAAAATTTTGAAACGCTATTAAGTTAATGAATTATTCTACTTGATTCCATAAATGTTTAATATTTTTCAGTTAAAATAACCCAAAAATTTAAATTTTAGCAGTAGATATCGCTTTTCTCAGTGAATGTTGTATTCAATACTTTCAGGTTAAGGACCTTACTTACACATCAATATCTCATTAAAACCATGTTGTGAGTAAAAGTGCCCGCCGCTGTGGCCGAGCGGTTCTATGCGCTTCATTCTGGAACCGCGCGACCGCTACGGTCGCAGGTTCGAATCCTGCCTCGGGCATGGATGTGTGTGACTTCCTTGGGTTAGTTAGGTTTAAATAATTCTAAGTTATAGGGGACTGATGACCTCAGATGTTAAGCCCCATAGTGCTCAGAGCCATTTTTGAGTAAAAGTCAATAACAGTTAACGAGATTTGCATTTTTAAAAATTATTTTAGGGTGGACATAAAGTATCTCCTTCCCCCCAGCTCTTGTGAAAGTTGGCTACACTGAGTCACAGCGCCAGAGATCGCGCCAAAGAGTTTTATTCCGCCGCCTCCACTGGTAGTGCTTGTTCAGAAGTTGTGGTGGTTAGTGCTTTGCTGAGAGGATGTTGATAGCTGTACTATTTGAAGCCATGTCGTGTGCAGTTGTTTTGATGGGCTAGACAGCAGATGTTGTTCGAATGGAGATGTTGTAATGATCAGAGTGTATTTGTAGTCAATATATATGAAGGTAAAAAACATCGACTTTCGTCACCTCATTGTATTTCTTGGGAATCTCAAAAAACAGTGGCCATCACCTTAGCAGTTGACAAAATGGTACTCGCCTTCTTCGGCGCACTTTCACCACACTTTGTTCATTGTTTTGACTGCCGTCGTGATTATTGTGTAATGATGGCCCCAGTTTTTATCAACAGACTGAAATCGGTGCAAAACGTCTTGCGGATTACAATTAAACATCGTCATGAATTGTATTGAAATGCTGTGTTCAATGCGCTTTTGGTGAGCAATCGTGTCACACATGTCGCACACAGCTTCTTCGTAGCCTTTTCTCCATGTAGGATATTATATACTGGCTTAGTTAGCATGCCTTTAGTGTCGGAAGTCTCACGAATTTTTATTCGACTGTTTTGCGTTACCATTTCTTAGTTTTTGTGAATGGTTTCCTTTGCGGTGACATCAAACGAACGGCCAGAGAGCGCTGCGTCTTAGGTACTTGTCCGATCGCGTTTAAATTTATTTCCCGAAAAGTAAATGGTCTTCAATGATGGAGCAGATTCTGAATGAACTTTATCCAGTTCTGTTTTGATATGTGTGACAGTCTAACGCTTCAAATCAAAATGATTAATAACAGCACGAAATTCGGCTTTCTCCTTTTTCAATCGCAGTTGACGCACTGAGCAATTCAGATGGCTGTCAATAATGAACAGTACATTGTTGACATTCCTTATACGGTCCTTATGATAATCAACAACCATGAGGACGGAAAAAATAAGTTCCCTTCTTTCATGGAAATTCACCAGACTTATCAAATCACCCTCGAAACGTACTATCCTAAGATGTTTAGTATCGGACTGTGGCGGTCTAGAGGAGGAGGTAGAGCCTACATTCGTGGACAATGTGACTGTTTTGCTGCAACCTTTTAGTTCTTTGGGCCGATGGTGCGGCATCGATGGCGTCTTCGTCGCCCGCAGTCAGCGCGTCGCTCGGCGCTCTAACCTCTACAGAAGAGACGTTTAAAGCGGCCGTTAGTAGCCGCTGCTAGAGAGGGCTCGCCAGACGTCGGCAGGTGGAGCTGCACACGCCACCAGAGGGCGCAGAATTCGCATCAACTACCGTTTGCAAATTGTTATCGATTCAAGCATGTTTTTATGCTTCCGCACTCAGTGCTCCGCCTCAGATTGTCTTCAAGTTACGATCAGGCTACTCACCGGTCACACCGAATGTAAGTGCTGTGAGACCTTAAGAACGAAGCCAGTGAGGCTTAACGAATCCAGCGCGACGATGGTACTGGCTGCTGCGATTGCTAGTGAGTACTGACAAGCAGGACTAGTGCAACACAGAAAGACAAGAGAGAGACTCACGAAACAAAATTATCTTACTTTACACCAAACATATGGCAAATAAATATATTTATGTTTTAAACCTTCTATAGTGTTTGATGTGTTGTAGAGTTATCATCCACCTCGTTACATACGACGGGAGCAGAAGTAACGGTCCATTAACATACGTGTCTTCATTCCTTGCTAAAATACGAATTTCAATCGTATAGGAAATATTAGTGAATATTAAACGGTTGCTAAAGGGTGGTCGAAGAGTGAGAAGTGGGAAAAATCCTTTTATAAATAATTTTGAGAAGAATTTTAATATATATACTGCAAAGAACGTCCGAGCCGCCATCAAACTTCGCGTTCTATGGAATGCGTGTCTGGATGAACAGACATTAATGGCAATTGACACCTCTCGAAACTAATTCTAAATAAATTCACTGAATACGAATATCTTGGCATCAACTGTGTTAAGTTTAGATATACTACTAATTAGTGGCAAGTTAAAATTTGTGTCCGATCAGGACTCAAATCCATATTCACAGCTTCGGCTATCCGTGCTCACCTCCTAAACCTACCAAAACTTTCACATGTAACATCCCTACATCACAGCCCTCTACATTCGTCACTTTATGCTCGCAGCTATACTCTGCATTCTCGCACCAGTGCACTTGCGGTATCATTTTCATTTAACTGTTAGGAAGTAAGTTCTACGAGGAACAGTGCCTGTAGATTTCATGTTTTTTATTTTAAATGGGCTGTCCCTGATTTGTTTTTCGAATTAATTGATGCAGAAGTGCTTATTTATTTTCAGGAGATTTGCGCAACGTCCAGTTTTTAAATCGCTGTGTGAAGCTAAGATAAACATGAATCCCATGGTTTAATATTTTGTGTTCAGTTGTTTTGTTAGCGGCGCCCGTAGCGATGGAACGTTTTTAATGCAGTCAGATACAAAATCTAGGACCTCACTTTTTACTTTCATACTGGTAACTTAAAATTCCCAGGAGATTTTTATTTAAGCCCCTTACTGCGATGGTTCACCTTGCTATTATAATAACTACAATACCACTGGAGTTTAGCATTAGGGATTAGAGAAAACATTAAATAACACTCAAATAAATTCAGCCTTCACCATAAGAAGGGAGGCACTACAAGAACCACACATCCCGGTATGTGCTTCATTGATATTTGTCGTATTCCAAACCTATTTTGTCGTTTCTCGTGCGATAACCTTGAAACAAATTGTTGCATGTATAATGCAAAGAACGTCCAACACACTTTTTTTTACGTAACCAAAAAGTTTTAAAGCCAAAAGTAAATTTCGTTTCTTGAATTATATTTTCAGGTTTGTTTTACGCTGTGTAGTACGTTATAGGCTTTGCGTATGTTTCGTTACATTCGACGCATTACCTTGCTGAGTTATTGTTTTAGTGGTTCTTTTACTAAGACATTGTTTACATGCAGATTGTGCATGTAACTGTCTTGGTATAATCTGATTCTGCTTCAGCTGAACAATGATTGTCCATTCATAATTAACAGGATCACAACCCATTCAGTAAACCAGCGAAAGACGAAGCAGGAATAGCCCCACGGTTTCAGAAAATATCGTTCTTTCGAAACACAGCTGGCTCTTTATTCACATAAAGGAATGAGTGCTGTCACCATGGGGATCTCAAATTGATTCCATATTCTTAGATTTCCGGAAGGTTTTTGATACCTCTCGTTACAAGCGTCTTCTAATCATATTAAGCAGCTCTGTAGTATCGCTGCTTCAACTGTGTTGCTGGATTCGTGATTTCCACAGAAATGCCACAATACGTAACAATAGGCGGAAAGGCATCGAGTAAAACAAGTGATTTCTGGTGCTCCCCAAGGAAGTGTTATGAGCTCTCTGCTGCTAATCTATATAAACGATTTAGGAAACGATCTGAGAAGCCCTTTTATGATGTTCACAGATGATTCTGTCATTTATCATGTAGTAATCTCGTGATAAGATCTGAACGAATTACAAAATAATTTACGCATGATATCTGCTTGGTGCCCATTGTGGCAGTTGATCCTGAACAATTAAACGTCTGAGGTTCTCCACATGAGTACTAACAAAATCCGTTAGGTTCGGTTACGTGATAAATTATACAAATTTGAAAGTTGTCGATTAAACTAAATACTGAGGGATTACAATTACGAGCAACTGAAGTTGGAAATACCACACAGATAATGTTGTGGGGAAGGTGAACACTTAGAACGTACATGAAATCTGTTATAGAGACTGCCTACGCTATGCTTGTCCGTCCTCTTCTGGAGTACTGCTGTGCGATATGCTATTCTCACCAGATAGGAGTTATGGAAGACACTGAAAAGTTCGAAGAATTGCAGCTCGTTTTGTGTTGTCACAAAATAGGTAGGAGGTCTCACGGATATAATAAGGGAGTTGGGGTAGCAATCATTAAAACAAAGATGGTTTTTCGTTGCGGCGAGATCTTACCACCAACTATCTCTTCCCAATGTGGGAATGTTTTCTTGACTCAAACCTACATAAGTAGAAACGGCCACCGTGATAAAATGTTAGAAATCAGACGTCGCACGAAAAGATTTAAATTTTCATTTTACAGACGATGTTCTATTCGAGGATGGAACGGTCGAAAAATGTTCTGAAAGTGAGTCTATAAACCCTCGGTCAAGTACTTAAGTGCAAATTGCATAGCAGTGATGTAGATATAGATGTATCTCAGCACATTGTACATAAGTTTCCACTAAACTGCAGTATCTTTTTCTTGCTATTTTGTTACGGTGTCCACAGCGATATACTTAGAGACGAACTCTTAGTTGACGAAATAGTTCACATGTGGACTTCCTGATATAAACGACCAACAGGCAGAATATTTTGGCAAGTGACAACGTTGCCGTCATTAGGCGTAACTGCTGATGTCAACGTGGCTGCTTGCCGAAATTTTGTGCCCGTAATACAATGACATACGCCAAACACCCATGAACTATTTCGTCATGAATTACTCCGGTAGAAGTCAAAGAATCAGGAACCTTCAGTCGTTTCTAGTGAAGAGATAAGAAATATTGTTCAAAATGACGTAGTATTTTAGTTTTAAAAAATCGAAGGGTATGTAACTCTAAATAGACAAAGCTAATTTTAATCTCTATCCTTCTAATCTCCTTTGTGCAATGTACCCGATAATCACAATAGCATCAACTACTTTGGACGGTCGACCGGCAGTAATAATTGGCTTTGAAGCTGCCACAACATTGCAGTTCTCAATTAATGTTGTTATGTCATAGATCCTATACAGGCACTCAATTACGGCTGTTGCCAACAGATCACGCTAAGCCTTAACGAGATTAACTCCCTAGCGATCTGCTGAATGAAGCGCAGCACCCGAGTAAATAGGACTAAGTGGTTTCATTGCAACAACTACACAATAAGAAAAAACCACCAATATGCAATTCCATCTCAAATGCTGGTAATGATAGCACAGGTGCCGAAAAATGCAGATACGTAAAGAATCATGGCTATTTACAAATGATCTACTTCTGTGAGTACAGATCAACACAACGTATAATTTTCATGCACATTTCCCCACAAAAATGGGAAGTAACAAGACTATCAGAGTCAAAGCCACGCGTTAGGTTCCACACTAGAGCGGGACTCGAAAGCAGATGATTACTTTTGACGAGAAAATCAATTGTTCTAACAGATCACATCCACGGACGATTTTACACATAAGTAGTAACAGGCTTCCTATTGCAACTTCCAGACTCCACCAAGGGTCATCTACGATCTTGTGGGATTACCACCTCTTCGGGAAATAGTTCCGGAATTTCGAAATTATGGCTCTGAGCACTATGGGACTCAACTGCTGTGGTCATAAGTCACCTAGAACTTAGAACTACTTAAACCTAACTAACCTAAGGACAGCACACAACACCCAGCCATCACGAGGCAGAGAAAATCCCTGACCCCACCGGGAATCGAACCCGGGAACCCGGGCGTGGGAAGCGAGAACGCTACCGCACGACCACGAGATGCGGGCTTCGAAATTATGACAGATGGTATATCACTAGGTAAAGTTTTGAGTGGTGTGTACAGGGATAGCACAACTGCTAGCGAATTTCCGAGTTACATAGATACCTGGTTTCGAGTCTCGACAATGCACAGAGTTTGAACCAGTGTACAGAATACTCAAGGCGTATACTCAAAGTAGTGGGAGGTTTCTATCTAGAAAACCAAGGACCGAGTGAGATGACGCAGTGGTTATCACATTGGATTCCCATTGGAGAGAACGACGGTTAAAACACGCGTCCGCCCATCCTGATTTAGGTTTTCCGTGATTTCCCTAAATCTCTTCAGGCAAATTCCGGGATGGTTCTTTTGAAAGGGGGCTATCGACTTCCTTCCCCATCCTTCCCTAATCCAATGAGACGATGACCTCGCTGTTTGGTCCCCGCCCCCAAGATCAACCAACCAACTAAAGACGAGGATACGTACGTAAAAGAATTATCATAAGAGTCACATAAGCCAGTAGAGGCACATATATCGATAAGATCGCTCTACCTCTGATCCAATTATGAAAGGTCAAATTTGGGAATGCGCAGACACGTGCGATGGACTACTGATTTATATGTGTTAATTAATTGCATCCGGCAGTTGCGAAGAAACAGTCTACCGTGCAGTCGCGTTTTTTCATGTCCACTTCAGCAAATTTTGGCTTGGTGATTTATTTCAGGAGCGCAATGTAGAAGCAGATACTAACGAGAACAATAAAAAATTACGTGATTCGTAGGTGCGTAGCATAAACTAATTCTGTTTTCTGCTGATGTTTCAGAGTTTCCTGCAAACATCCCAGCCTTTTAAGATGTTGGGCATAGTAATAACCAATTCAATAACGGTCTGGGTGGTGAAGACTAGCTCTGAAATTACCCTCTTACAGAGATGTGCTCTCGTCACCAGCGAATCAAATAATCACGTGAAACCGAGGTAGGTGGCATTCTGGAAAGCTACAGGGATCACATTCGAGAGGATGATGGTCTGTATTTAGTTTTTCTGTGATTATTTCCCAAATCACTTACGGAAAATGTCGGAAAGGTACTTTTGAAAAGGACACGGTCGATATCCTTCACCATCCCGTCCTAGTTCGAGCTTGTTCTCTTACTCTGATCGACGGAATGTTAAACCATTATCCTCCTTTCTTCTTCTTTTTCCGATATGAGGTAAAAGTAAAAGTAAAAAATACGAAGATCTAATACTTTCTACCAACTTTGATTCCATCAGGAACCGTTGTGCACAGCGACCGTAGACTATAAGGAAGGAGAGGCACACATCAGTCAGTCGCAACCCCATAAGTTTTTTTTATTCTTGCAAATCTAGATTTCAGCTATAAATAGCAATTTTGAGTGTGTATTTTCGTCACAATTCAACAGACTCGCGGCAGTTCATGTCACCATATGTTCTTAAAGATGTATAGGAATCATATAGCCAAGTAAACACATATAGTGACATGAATTGGCGCGAGTATACTGACCTGTAACGAAACTGCACTGAAGATGACTATTTATAGCCGTGATCTAGATTTGCATGAATACCAAAAACTAATGGAATTGCGACTGACTGCTGTGTGCCTCTCTTTCCAGATACTTTGATGATGGAGGTAAAAGTGAAAATCGGAATTAACAAGTAACCAGCAAGGACTAGATCCCATGCACCTTGTAGGTATGACTGGAGATGGACGAAAACTATCCCTCTGATGAATATTTCACCTGAAGTATTAAAGATATGACGTCTCACGGTCGGTAAGATCACTAACAAGGAAATGTGTGCACGAATCCGTCGTGGCCGTTTCCATGAGGTCATTTAGGAAAATCTAAGTCACGATAGCTGGTTCAACACTTGTCAGAAATCCCCACAAATTTAGTTAAACTAACAAAAATTTTTCTCATCGGTTTCACTATTTTGCTTCAGTCTTCAGTCAAATGGTCTGATAAAAACTCGTCCTACTCAAGTGTAACTTGGGAACACTACTTGGGTTTTATGGTGTTGCAGAATCATATGGATAAATGCCGTTTCATGCTCCAAAATGCTAGTACATGTCCCTGGTGAAGATATATGTACACTGCGCAACGGGATTAAAAGATCGCTTTTTTGAAACCCAGTAATTGCCTCCCATTGTAACGCATTGTAAGTAGGCTGTTTAAGTTCTTATATTGGTAACGCCACCGCCACCTGGCGCTCTGTATGAAAATCACTGGCTGTGCTGTGTGCAGTCTGTGGCTGGGTGGCATTGTTGGAATTTGCTATTGTAGTGTTGGGCAGTTGGCTGTTAACAACGCGTAGCGTTGCGCAGTTGGAGGTAAGCCGCCAGCAGTGGTATATGTAGGGAGAGAGATGGCGGAATTTTGAAAGAGGACAATCTGTACGAGTGTCCAGCAGAAAGAGTAAATTTGTAATATTGGATTCATGGACTGATATATATATTATGACTTTTGATCACTATTAAGGTAAATACATTGTTTGTTCTCTATCAAAATCTTTCATTTGCTAACTATGCCTATCAGTAGTTAGTGCCTTCAGTAGTTTGAATCTTTTATTTAGCTGGCAGTATTGGCACTCGCTGTATTGCAGTAGTTTGAGTAACGAAGATTTTTGTGAGGTAAGTGATTTGTGAAAGGTATTGGTTATTGTTTGTCAGGGCCCTTCTTTTGTAGGCATTATTAAAAGTCAGATTGTGTTGCGGTAAAAATATTGTGTGTCAGTTTAAGCACAGTCATGTATAATTGTTCAAAGGGGACGTTTCATATGTCGACCCTTAGCCGAGGATACCTCACTGGAATCTTCTGATTTTTTCTTGTAGTTTGTGTAATTAGTGTAGCTATTGTTTATTGCTAGCGCGTAATTACAGAGAGAATTTCCTTTGTAGTTGCAGTCTTTCATTGCTGTACAGTAAAACAGTTGTGGCATGCATGTAGATTTGCACCAAGTATTTCGCAGCTGCGCTTGCGATTATCTAGATATTATTTTCAGTGCTATGTTAATGTGTTTTCTTATTTTTGCTCTTCAAATTGTGCTTTTCTGTGTGATCATGTGAAATATTGTGACAATTATGGCTTGTGAAAAACGTAATACTGGGCTCCAAAGTAAACTGAGAAATAATAGTGACTACGAGCGTAGCTTATCAGCACCACTGTGTAATGAATTAACAGACATTCAAAGTAGTAATTTGCTAATTGTGCATAGGGAAATGGAGCGAGCTGCAAATAATGGTGTAGACAGTGAAACAATTAGTGAACAGGGAAGCATTATCGACCGATCGGTCGGCAACAGTTCGCCTCAGGAATCCGAAATGACAAGACACAATCGTGCAAATACTGTAGATTCAGGTTTTGCGTCTTCACCGTTTTCTCAAATAAGTCAAGACACATTTTCTGCTTGTCAAAACGTGAATGTTGCCGGTGCAACTTCACTGTCGAAAAGCACTGAGGAACGTGTTTCGGACACCTGTGCATTGTTATTACAGTTAATGCAACAAATGGGACAAAACCTTCAAAAGTTAGACACAATGGAACAAAATCTTCAAAAGTTAGACACAATGCAACAACACCAGAGACAAACACAGCAACAGTTAGACGCAATGGAACAAAAGCTTCAAACGTTAGACTCAGTGGAACATACGCTTGAACAAACACGTGAAGATTTAAATACTGAGTTACATAAAATCGAATCGAAATGTCAAAAAGTCTGTAATGACGTAAAAACACAAATTTGTGAGCATTTCCAACCTACTTTTTCGCAGCATGAAAATACTTTACAGAATCACGAAGCAGTCATAAAAGAACTGCAAACTATTGTTCATGAAAATCATGAGACCTTGCAAGCTAAAATTGACTCAGTTGCATCTACCGATTCGGTTACGCAACATGCAAAAAACTCAGGAAAACTTAAAGGACCAGTAGATACGATTTCAACACAAATGGACACTCTGAAACTTGGTTCAGAAAAACACACTGAGAAAATAAGCACACTATCGGAGAAAGTAGCCGAACTTTCGGATCAGTTCTATAACTTATCTGCAAAGGTAGACGATGATCTGAATGACACAAGACCTGTAGCCATCACTGACACAGAAGAGTATGAACAAATTAAGAAATTCAAACAAAATCAGAATCAAATTAATACGCAACATAAAAGAGCAATCCTGGAAGTACAAGATCAGTTGGCACAAGTAATACAAAAATTACATATTTCAGAGGACACTCGCCCTCCAACATGGGAAGAGGGACTTAGAAATACGGAAAAGCCACAAAATAATAACACAGGACATTTCGGAAATTATGAAAGAAATTGGCAAGGTGCACAGAATTTTGAGATGAAACCACCAACACGACGTAATAATGACCGATATGCTACTCGCCGACACGATGATTTTGACTATAAGCTGTTCATTACTACACATAAATTCAAAACATTTAAGAATTCTGGCAACGACATTCATCCACAAGCGTGGCTCCATCAATTCTCTCATTGTTTTCCTCCCAACTGGTCATTAGAGCACAGATTAGAATTTATGTGTGGCTACTTAGAGAATGAACCAGCTGAAAGAATGCGATCGGTCATTCACGATCGCCACAGTGAAGGAGAATTTTATCATACCTTCCTCTCAGCATATTGGTCTCAAGCTACACAAGACCGAGTAAAACATAGCATCATAATAAAGAAACATTTCGAACAATCTGCATTTTCCAGTCTTGTGAAATATTTTGAAGACATGTTGCACAAGAACCAGTACCTGTCAAACCCTTACAGCCCCTCAGAACTCAGTCGCATTTGCTTAATCAAATTACCTGAACATTTACGACATATTATTTTGGCAGGACGTTGCAAATACGACATTGAAGCTTTTCAGGGACTGTTACAAGAACTGGAAATTGACACTGACAATCGCGGGACGCGAAAACAGGAACACAACAATTACAGGTCACATCCGTCACAATTCCGAGATGACAGAAATAATAAATGGACACGACAAGGCTATTCTTACAACGTAAATCGTGACCAAAACAGACACCACCCTTATGACAGCCGTTGGCACAATAATAGTTACAGTGAAAGATCGCATTTCCGTTGTAATGAATATGACAGAGATAACCATAGAAACAGACAATATGGGAACCAAAAGAATTATTATCAAGGGAGACAGAATAACTTCAGACGCAATGGTCCACCGTGCAGTTACGATTCAGGGAGAAATTCTCCACCATGTGACCGACAAGAAAGAAATTATGGAATCTACCGACATGACGACAGACGATATAATCATAACGACAGACCCGAGCCGGCCGGAGTGGCCGAGCGGTTAAAGGCGCTACACTCTGGAACCGCACGGCCGCTGCGGCCGCAGGTTCGAATCCTGCCTCGGGCATGGATGTGTGTGATGTCCTTAGGTTAGTTAGGTTTAAGTAGTTCTAAATTCTAGGGGACTTATGACCACAGCAGTTGAGTCCCATAGTGCTCAGAGCCATTTGAACCATTTGACAGACCCGAATTTTATAAGAACTGGCGGGATTCAAACAGAGCAGGGCACTCGCGACAAGGTGAATTTGTAGCAGTTAGATCTCCAAATCCCAATAACAACGCGCGCCAACAAAGAGACTGACAATGACTTGCACTGCAGGCAGCCACGTGCGCCGGCTGGCTCAGAGAAAAATAACATAGACGCTAACCTTGAGAAAAATTTTAGCATTCCTTACCGACGTATACCGCATGATAATTGCGTTCAAGTTGAAACTCTGCATACTAGGAAGAGTAAAGGTTTACACCACATTTCACATGTAAAACCGTTTATTGAAAGATAATCTGTTTTTTAACTTAGTCTTTGCCTTAAAACATTTCACTTCACGCTACTAGTACAATTTGTCAGACTTAGAAACTGTTAACATGCAACTATGTTTTAAAGTTAACTATCCAGTGTAGAACCTAGGTAACATATTTAGACAGTAATTACGAATGTATTGTTATAGTGAACAGATGACACAGTGTTATTGTGTGTGTACATTCTTGCTTGTTAGTTGTATGATTACGTAACGCCTTTAAGGCTCACATACTTAGAGCATATACCAATACTGCTGACGAGATTTTAATGCAACATTTTGGTTTACTTGAGAATACATTCTGGAGTTAAAGTACTTTCTGTGAGATTAAAGATGACTTAGCATTTGGTTTCTTTGACAGCTACACGATTATACCACGACGCTACTAATGTGTGACATAATTTACATTGTTGCTTTTGTGCTGTATCTGCTTTATGTCTGCACAGTTTTTCTGAATTCTTCTGGAAAGGAAAACATGTTTTAGTAGTAACTTTTGTGGTATAGCTACAATGAGACAGCCTTTTCCGTAGTACAACAATACGTTACAGCACAGTACTTTCTTCATCATGGCAATAAGCGTAATAACTAAGATATTTATACGCAGAGCATTTCACTTTTGTTTATCATGAGGTAAGTACATTGACTTCTGCAGAACTTAGCTTTCGGAGGATGATAACTACGACACTTCCACAGAGATTATCTTACAACAAGACGCACAGTTTAGCACTACAGTACACGTATTTGAGTGATTAATTTTGTACTTAAAACATTTATTTATAAAGATTTTTGAATTACAATGATACAAAGGTTTTCTGTGATACATTTCATTCCATTGCTGTAATCTGTAACACCTGAGGGTATAATTACATTAATCCTCAGGGGGGGTACACACCTACTTTGTGTACCATGTGTTTTGCAAGCACAAGGAGCCCTAGCTAATTTGGTATTTGCTTATACAACTTTTCACATCAGTACCATATTGCTCTAACACATAATTACACAGCCATCTGATCATTTAACTGAGATAGACAAACATTTTTTTTACTATGTCAGTGACACATGTTTATGCAATTACACAGTTGGATAACTTTACACTTATGAAATTGTATTTTGTCTGTACTTTGTGAACTGTTCATATTTTTTTCGGAACCATTGTGATACTATGAGAGCTTTGAATGATGTATTTGGTAAGGGATCATGATTTTTGAAGTAAGTTTGAGGTAGATGACTTTATTGAAGGTCTTGAAATTATTGAAAGAAGCTGCAACAATTCTGAGATGTGATTGATCTGTTATGATGTTATTATTACTATGACGATGTGTATTATGCTGTTGAGGTATGTTTATGATCAATAAGCTAAGAATCGTACTTTAAGAGTTATGAAATGTGTGTAAACGCAGGCAAAAATTTTTTGCACACTGTTATATTCATAGGATTTTGTTTCTACACATTTGCAACGCAAATTCTCGACCTGTGAATTTTTTTATATGAGACTGTCACTGTAGTGCAAAATGGTGTCGTAAATATTTCGATAAGAAAGTTAAGTGACCTTCACGTAATGCATCGTGGACACCCAGCTGCGCGGCAGTCGCCTGGAAAGAAGTCATTAGTGTGTGCCTCTCAGAGTCACAGGTGGAGAAAAAAGGAGGCCATTATCCTCGCTATTGACATTTCTTTGTAGAAAGCATCGCAAATACAACATGCTCAAACTTGAAAACATATGATTATACTGTGGAGCTCTTAATTTATGATATTTACTAAAATGCCTAATGAAATGATAAGAAACATTTTCCATCTATTGTCTTTCTAGTTGAGAGTTTGCTCATTTTGTTTAATATCTAGTTTCTAGCTGCACTCCAGCATTGGTTAAAATAAAATTTTATAGTTGTACTAATATAGATATTTTATGCCTACAGATCCAGTAAATAATAACTTTATGATCTACTTTAAAAAACGAAGGAGCACTAAAAGATATTTCCCTCCACAGGGCTTGCATAAATAATTTTCTTTTCAACTACTTGGTGATATTTTTCGTAGAATAAGTTGTGGTGCACCACTTTAATTACATAGACATTAAGATGTGAATATACATTTCCCTTATCTGCATTGTTGTCTTTAGTGTACCATTTTTTCTGCTTGTGGGTTTGTCATGTTTAGATATATTTTATTACATTTACTGCAGCTTGCTTTGCCAATTTGCATTTTTTGTCATTGCTGTTTGTGTTAATTGTTTTGTGCTGCCGCATTGCCTCGTCCCTTAGTTTAGCATCTGAGCTCAGTAGATTTAAGTTAGCTTAAGATGGGGTAGGCTATATATGAGAACGAGTTGTGATGAGTTGGATGAAATGCATTGAGAAGCTATAAGAAAATGGTTTGGCCAAAAAAGGATTTTGAAAGAGGATATGAACAAAATAGTAGGGTTTAGAGACAACAGGTTTAAGTAGGATTTTCTTGGAAATAAATGATGAGGTAAGATAAAGGAAAATAAATAATGAGGTAAGAAATATGTGAACATATAAATACAGAAAGCATGCTTGGATAGGATTTTTTTGGTGTAAACAAATGTTGAAATAAGACAAAAGATGTATGGAATTAAGTTTTGGGTTGGACTGCAGTACCAAATGTTTACACTGAAAACAAACCCTGCACTTTCCTCTTCTGTTATTCAGCTATGTGTTTTTGTACCCTTGTTTGTGTTTTTTCCTGTCTTTATGTGTTTAGCTGATGAGACTTACGTTGTAGAATTTTTCTAATACTATGTTATTTACTTTGTAAGGATGTTTAGACATTATTTATCTGTTCTGTTGTGTTGCTCATGTGTGAAGTTGATGTTTCAAATGTTATTCTGATCTATGTATGTACTTATGTTATAATTCCTGTAACACTGATGTATATGTTATTTCGATTCTTTTGTAAATTCCGTTTTACTACAAATGTTATCTGTATTGTTATGTTCTTTAATGATGTATTTTGTACCTTTGTTATTGTATTCTCATGTTATAAAATTGTAATTGACACCAGTTCATCAAATTAAGTAACTTGTAAGCATTCATTTCACTGCACATATTTCTGTTGGTCATAGTATATGCACAATATGTGAAAAAAGAGGACTGTTAGTGTTAGGACGTGTGTTAATAATTCAGCAAGGGACTGGTTAACAGCATTGCCGGTTCTATGGACGATTCCAAAAACTTTGTGAATGCACAAGTGGTGGTTTATGGACTTGCTATATTCTCCGCAAGACTTTTCGATGGTGATTGTGCACCTGCACAGTCGCAACAGATGACTGCTGGCCGTCTCTACAAGGACTATAGTGGGTCTGCATCTTTGATTGCCCACCAGTACCATTATTTCTACAATGACTGCACTGGGCCTGCACCTCTGGTGGCCCACCAATACCATAATCTCTACCAGGACTACAGTGGGTCTACTCTGCGATGACCTACCTACCAACATTGTTCAAACCTTCGACTGACTCTGCAGTGAGTTTGCTCTGTTGGGGCCCATTACCTGTCTGCATGTCAAGAGTTAGCACTGTCTTTCCGTTGGAAGGACAACATTACTTCTGCAGGACTGCATGGAAATCCACTACTTCCGTGTGCATTCTCTTTTACTGCTCAAACTTTGAGGGAAAGAAAAACACTACAATTTTACTGTGATGAATGATCAGGACGGTCTTTATGGACTGTGAGAAAATTTTAGCTTTTGACCAACATTGTATCAATAAGTGTGTGCATTTGATTTCTTTGTTATTGTAATTGTGAAAAAATTTTAGCAAATAGGTACTGGCCAGTGCACAAAACAATTCGTAAAATTTTTTTTGGGGAGCAGGGGGGCTATGTAAGTAGGCTGTTTAGGTTCTTATATTGGTAACGCCACCGCCACCTAGCGCTCTGTATGAAAATCACTGGCTGTGCTGTGTGCAGTCTGTGGCTGGGTGGCATTGTTGGAATTTGCTATTGTAGTGTTGAGCAGTTGGCTGTTAACAGCTCGTAGCGTTGCGCAGTTGGAGGTGAGCCGCCAGCAGTGGTAGATGTGGGGAGAGAGATGGCGGAATTTTGAAAGTGGACGATCTGGACGTGTGTCCAGCAGAAAGAGTAAATTTGTAATATTGGATTCATGGACTGATGTATATATCCAGAATGAGATTTTCACTCTGCAGCGGAGTGTGCGCTGATATGAAACTTCCTGGCAGATTAAAACTGTGTGCCCGACCGAGACTCGAACTCGGGACCTCTGCCTTTCGCGGGCAAGTGCTCTACCAACTGAGCTACCGAAGCACGACTCACGCCCGGTACTCACAGCTTTACTTCTGCTCAGTTGGTAGAGCACTTGCCCGGGAAAGGCAAAGGTCCCGAGTTCGAGTCTCGATCGGGCACACAGTTTTCATCTGCCAGGAAGTTTGGTGTATATATATATATATATATATACTCCTGGAAATGGAAAAAAGAACACATTGACACCGGTGTGTCAGACCCACCATACTTGCTCCGGACACTGCGAGAGGGCTGTACAAGCAATGATCACACGCACGGCACAGCGGACACACCAGGAACCGCGGTGTTGGCCGTCGAATGGCGCTAGCTGCGCAGCATTTGTGCACCGCCGCCGTCAGTGTCAGCCAGTTTGCCGTGGTATACGGAGCTCCATCGGAGTCTTTAACACTGGTAGCATGCCACGACAGCGTGGACGTGAACCGTATGTGCAGTAGACGGACTTTGAGCGAGGGCGTATAGTGGGCATGCGGGAGGCCGGGTGGACGTACCGCCGAATTGCTCAACACGTGGGGCGTGAGGTCTCCACAGTACATCGATGTTGTCGCCAGTGGTCGGCGGAAGGTGCACGTGCCCGTCGACCTGGGACCGGACCGCAGTGATGCACGGATGCACGCCAAGACCGTAGGATCCTACGCAGTGCCGTAGGGGACCGCACCGCCACTTCCTAGCAAATTAGGGACACTGTTGCTCCTGGGGTATCGGCGAGGACCATTCGCAACCGTCTCCATGAAGCTGGGCTACGGTCCCGCACACTGTTAGGCCGTCTTCCACTCACGCCCCAACATCGTGCAGCCCGCCTCCAGTGGTGTCGCGACAGGCGTGAACGGAGGGACGAATGGAGACGTGTCGTCTTCAGCGATGAGAGTCGCTTCTGCCTTGGTGCCAATGATGGTCGTATGCGTGTTTGGCGCCGTGCAGGTGAGCGCCACAATCAGGACTGCATACGACCGAGGCACACAGGGCCAACACCCGGCATCATGGTGTGGGGAGCGATCTCCTACACTGGCCGTACACCACTGGTGATCGTCGAGGGGACACTGAATAGTGCACGGTACATCCAAACCGTCATCGAACCCATCGTTCTACCATTCCTAGACCGGCAAGGGAACTTGCTGTTCCAACAGGACAATGCACGTCCGCATGTATCCCGTGCCACCCAACGTGCTCTAGAAGGTGTAAGTCAACTACCCTGGCCAGCAAGATCTCCGGATCTGTCCCCCATTGAGCATGTTTGGGATTGGATGAAGCGTCGTCTCACGCGGTCTGCACGTCCAGCACGAACGCTGGTCCAACTGAGGCGCCAGGTGGAAATGGCATGGCAAGCCGTTCCACAGGACTACATCCAGCATCTCTACGATCGTCTCCATGGGAGAATAGCAGCCTGCATTGCTGCGAAAGGTGGATATACACTGTACTAGTGCCGACATTGTGCATGCTCTGTTGCCTGTGTCTATGTGCCTGTGGTTCTGTCAGTGTGATCATGTGATGTATCTGACCCCAGGAAGGTGTCAATAAAGTTTCCCCTTCCTGGGACAATGAATTCACGGTGTTCTTATTTCAATTTCCAGGAGTGTATATAATGACTTTTGAACACTATTTAGGTAAATACATTGTTTGTTCTCTATCAAAATCTTTCATTTGCTAACTATGCCTATCAGTAGTTAGTGCCTTCAGTAGTTTGAATCTTTTATTTAGCTGGCAGTATTGGCGCTCGCTGTATTGCAGTAGTTTGAGTAACGAAGATTTTTGTGAGGTAAGTGATTTGTGAAAGGTATAGGTTATTGTTAGTCAGGGCCATTCTTTTGTAGGGATTATTAAAAGTCTGATTTCGTTGCGCTAAAAATATTGTGTGTCAGTTTAAGCACAGTCATGTATAATTGTTCAAAGGGGACGTTTCAGCATTAATTTGAAATTTGGCTCCAAGGTGCCTACAACTTCCCTCTGTAACGCTGCAAAAGCCTGGCTCTCTCCTACATCATCCTTAGGATCGGTGACGCTCCAAGCAGAAGGTATAGACACGTGCGAAAAGAAAACCATAGCTCGAAAGTTTAAGTGAGCTGTAAGGTGAGTTACTGCTGTCACAATAGCACCAGATTTCATCACAAATTTTTCCAACGCCATCGCGAACATTTCACACAATGGGAACGTTGTCACAGACCCTCTCAGCCACATTACACCCCTTCTTTTGCCATCTCTGCGATGCATCTCAGAACCGCGACACCCGGCATTGAAACCACATGGTTTTCTTATGGGTGGCCGAACTAAACATATCAGATGCACCGCCGTTCACAATCTACACCAAAACGCCTCAGGGGGTGGCATAAAGGGCGCCAATGAAACTACCCCATTCCATGGTGCGTTGATCGCCACGCATTTCGCGGTTGAAAACGATAGTTAGCAGAGCGATGAGCAACAAAGAGATGTTTTGGACAACCTTTGACGTTGCTGACAGCCTCTAAAGTTTCAAACTTCTCTAAAGACATTATGGGTCTACATCTCCAATGGACGTGATTTTACCGGTTTGCAGTGAAACATGACAGCAATATTTGGTCTCGTGTATATGTTGCAATCACCTGGGGCTGTTATAAACCATTCGACGAAATTTGAAAGTCATCCTAAACAGCAAAGGGAGATTATGTTCTTACAACCCTTCTGTTTACTGTCCTCCTGTGGCCTCATCACGCAGGAGCGCAATGTTAAGATGGGCGTGAATAAAACTGCGAAGAGTCCCTCTGAGGCCTCTCATTTTCGTAGGATCCTCAGTGCCACCTATGTATTTTTGTTAAGCATGTTGTAAGTGTACCTCCAGAACTACCGACACCGAATCTGCCTGGGGACTGCTTTACAGCCTGACAGTCAGGTAACCCCTACGTTACCCCTTGGCTTTTGTAGTTTCTGACACACACACACACACACACACACACACACACACACACACACGTGCGGAGTAGAGTTGCATGGGTGGCATGGGGGATGTTGCTGGACTGGAGGTCTTAGGGGAACACTTTCCCATTTTATCATACACACGCAAATGTTTCACTCCCGTGTGATGACGCCAGATGGGAGCGAGAACAGGAGGGCTGAAACGCATAAGCACCCAGTGTTCCTTCGGGTTATTGTTCAAATTTCTTTGAATGATTTTGAACGGTCTACAGTGATTCCAGCCTGTACACAAGAGCAAAACTGCGGTCGCGCTGCACACCAAAGGGACGCAATAACGCTTAATGGGAATGCAGCACCACGGTATCCTTACAGAAGAATTGAAATGTCCGGTGAAGTTAAATGTGGGTAGAAGGGACTGTGACGACCTTCTTCCGTCTGACACGTCCACGGTGGCGATGGGAAGAATTTTGGTGAAATTTGATGCCCACGTGATATAGTTAACCCACATTACATCTCACATAGACTTCCAAGTTGTGGTCTTCCCTTTACATGTGTCTACAGCTTCTTGTCTGTAGCATCGCTGAGCCTGAGGGCAGCAGGCGCCACTCTTTTGAGTAATTACAGCGGAAGATTGTAAGCAACTTTGAGACAAATTTCAGAGTTACACGTTGCTATGGGAGGCAATTAAGGGATTTCGAAAAAATGGTCTCTTAACTTTGTTGCACCATGTAGTAACTTGCCTACACATATTGTTTCACATACGATGATGCCTGCTTCAACCTGCCGTGCAAGAAAATAAAAATGCATGAACATACCAAGAAAATGCTTAATAGTCGCCAGCTGTGTTCGGGTATTCCGAGCACTTACAGCTTGTCGTTTCTTCTAAGTAACCGATTCCCATATGTAATAAATCAGTATGGTGGAGGGAGGAGGATGTAAATAACGGTACTTTTCGCTTATGCTGAGAATTTCAGGAATGAGCAACATCTCCTGTTTCACCTCGGGTATTATCAATACTATCAGAAAAAACAGGGCATCAGGGTAAAAGAAATCCTTGTGAAGGCCATAAACATCCAAAAGCAATACACAGCCACCATCATAACAGCAGTTTCAGTTATAATACTAACTTCATTGTAACGAACGCTTCTCCTCAGACTTGTTAGCGCTTCCTGTTATCCTCCCTGATGTTGGGTACCGCAATGATTCTCCGTATGCGTATGGATGTAGACAGAGTGGCTGGGATGACTATAACCACGGATATTATTCATAAACCGACAACCTCGAGTTTCTAGCTAGAGGAGTAATTAATTTTGTATGAGACTTGCAAGTGGAAACAGGGCTTAGGCCCGAGGCATTAACAGCTGTAATCCGATAGCGGCATTCGGAGGCAACTGAATGAGTCATGTGCTGAATTAGTAGCGGCGCGCAGGTCGGATACGGGTATGAGAATGCAGGCGGCCGCTTAATTTGCAGACCGCAGCCGTATCGGTCTGCAGAGGCAACATCGTGCGCCACAGGGGGGTAGTCGCTTCTCTCCGTGGCAACCGTTCCACGGTCTCAAAGACGTTCTGCACCGGTTCATTGTGTATATATACTCCGCAAACTTGAGTACTTTTCGTTGTAGGAAGTATCCCATATCAAACAGAGCGATATTCAATCCCATTACATTCCCGTATTAAGCGAGGGAAAAGTGATTGTTCATATCGCTCCATAGATGATCTACAGTTTGTACAGAAACCAGACTGCAGCTATAAGCATCAAAGGAGATGACGGGGAGGCAGTGGTTGAGAAGGGACAAAAGAAGGGTTCTAGCCTATACCCAATCTTAATTAACCTGTGCATTGAGCAAGCATTTAACAGCGACCAAGGAGAAATTCCGAAAGGCAAGTAAAATTTAATATTTGTCAAGGACACTGTAATTTTGTCAGGAAGAGCAAAGTACCTGGAAGATCTTTGGAGCGAAATGGACAATGCTTGCAAAACATTAACAAAACATCAACAAAAGTGAAATAAGGTTAGTGGAATATTGTCATATTAAATCACGCAAAGCCGAGGAAATCATTAGAAAATGAAGCTCTAAAAGCAGCAGATGAGTTTTGCTATTTGGAAGGCAGAGTAACTTACGATAGCCCACGTATAGAGGATATACGACGGCTTTTTTTATTCTCCGATCGTTCACAAAAGGGAAACCACAGTGAAAATAAAAAATGTTTTATTTGCAGCATTTAGCTACTCCTTCCAACTCCGACTTGATTCTTGTCGTAGTGTAGTTCCAAGTTACAGTACTTTCATCATAGAAGACAGCACCTTTCCGTAAATTGCATAGGTTGGTCTGCATCCCACAGTCTGTGTCAAAATACTTTGGGTTGGGTTGTTTTGGGGAAGGAGACCAGACAGCGAGGTCATCGGTCTCATCGGATTAGGGAAGGATTGGGAAGGAAGTCGGCCGTGCCCTTTCGAAGGAACCATCCCGGCATTTGCCTGGGGCGATTTAGGGAAATCACGGAAAACCTAAATCAGGATGGCCGGACGCGGGATTGAACTGTCGTCCTCCCGAATGCGAGTCCAGTGTCTAACCACTGCGTCACCTCGCTCGCTCTGTGTCAAAATACTGTCTTCATAGCCAGTGATTGAAGTAAGCGAAGAGATGAAGGTCAGAGGAACTCAGATCCGGGCTGTATGGTGAGCGATCAAACACTTCCCATCGGAAACCCTTCAGGACCGTCGTTGTTGCACCATCAGTGTGTATATTTGATCGATGCAACTGCTCGACATCTTCAGGTGGTTGTGGCTGCTGCTGTCTCTGTTCCAAGATGCGACTGATGAGAATCGCTGGCCGGCTGGCTAACTAACGTGCCGGTCTAAGGCACGAGTGGGGGCAGGATAAGCACTTGCGTGCTGTGCCTGCAGGACCTAACCGTGTGAGATACGGGGAGTGTCCTGTAGTCATGGGGGTCTCCTCTCATCGGTGGCCTCGAAATGTATCACCCCAGGTGCAGGCATTACGCGCGCGCGAAGATGCTCGCAGTTGGAGGAAAGCTGCGATCCTGATGCAGCGTACAGAGAGCCACAGAAAGGCATTCCACGTATGCGCTGTGGGCAATGAATGTCGTTCTGGCTGCTCCTACGGTTAAAAGCTGAATTACATCTCAATAGTGCTTTGCGTAGATTCATGAATCTAAAGTTCTTGTTTTCCCTGTTTGATTTAATGGCAGACAGTGCTGGATTCCAGGCGGCGCAAAATTGGAAACTTGTGGTAAGGTCTTATGGGACCAAACTTCAGAGGTCATCGGTCCGTAAGCTTATACACTACTTAATATAACTTAAACTAACTTACGCTAAGGACAACACACACACCCATGTTCGAGGGAGGACGCAAAACTCCGACGGAGCCAGGTGGTGCGTAGTTGAAAATCTGCATCCCTGTTGATAAGACTGTCCGCTGTACGGTTGTATGTCGCGTCCTTAACTCACTATCCCAAAAAGATGACGCTGGGGATAAAATTTCAGTCTTTTCATAAAACATGCGAAGCCTGGTTTCCAGGCAGTGCTCCGTTACTGCTGATTTATCAGGTTGTCCCAGACAGAACTTTTATCATCAGCGTTATCTTTCTGGAACAGCACTGTCTCTCAATTGTGGACAATCTTATCAACAGGGATGCAAGTTTTCAATCAAGCATCACCTGGAATCCAACATTGGCTGCCACTAAATCAAAACAGAGAAAACAAGAACTTCCCATTTATGAGTCGACGCGACTTACTGCTGAGATTTAATTCAGCTTTTAACCATATGAGCGTCCGGCGGCGCATTCATTGCTTACACCACACGCACAGAAGGCCTTTCTGCCGCCCTCAGTAAGAGGCACTAGGAGAGCCGCTTTCCTCCAATTGCGAACGTCTTCGAGGCCACAGGGGTCAGTTGCCTCCTGCAGCAGTGACAGCAGCAACTATCACCACCTGAAGATGTCGAGCAGTTAAATCGATGAGGTATTGTGGTAGCCTATTTACACAATACTATCCGGCGTCAAAGTGAGAAGTGTGTTTGCTATTAACACTTAGTGGGAGACTACTGCTCTATGTAGAGTTGCGCTCTATCAAAACTTCGCTTCGGTAGTTTTGGTACAGTACATAAATGATTTAGTAAATGGTGAGATTAGTGGTAGTATTGGTAGGCAAAGAAAAATAAATGAATTTGTGAGAAGGAAATACTGAAGAGCCTCAGCAATACTGACGATTTACCAATGGAAAAATGGGCTGAAGAGATGAACTGAATGTTATATTCAGGAAGGCAATGGGCAAGGCTAGTCTGTGAAGCTGTGATAGCCATACTGCTAAGGTGGTTTAAAGGTTCGTGCAGCTGCCTAATAAGCAGGAGACCTAGATTCAAGTCCGGGTCGTGGCACAAATTCCAATTCATTTCTTCACCTTCTATCCTTGTCAAAGATAAAGTTGAGATTCATATGTCTCAAAGAAAATGTAATTCCATCAGGTCAATAGGAAATTCTTCACAATGATCAAAACCGAAAGTTTGAGAGGTTGCAGGGCACTCTCACTTCTGATCTGGTGTCATGTTGCTTAATGTTCTTAGGGAAGATGATCTTTATTACGATCTGACTTCGTACATCATGATGAAATGGTGGGCAGTAGTTTACGCTCTTGCTTGTGTGCTCTAGTGAAGTAATAGCGGTAAGCTTTACTTGCGTTCAAAGGAATAGGGTGCCGATTTAAATGACTGCAGTAAAAGCGTACTGCGAGTGAGGGCCGCGGGAAGCCCGTTTTTTCAGCGGAACCTGGGTGAAAACATTTCCGGACTGCCGTGTTGCGCAATCTCATTGTGCAGACAGATATGGATGGCGGCGGTCGGTCGCCGGTCGCGTCCAGGTAGGCTGACTTGCATCAAGGAGACGCCGCTGCAATGGCCAAAGCATTGAAGATTGACAGTAGAGCAGTGGATGGGCCCTTGTTAGGCAGGAAGTCGATGACACGACTGTGAGCGTTCTGCGAATTTCTGTGGGACAGGTCACTGGCGCTCAGACGTTACAAAAACATATTTGTGAAGGCACGAGGCTGTTAGCGAGTTTATGGCCGTTCTTTGGAAACTTCGAAATGGACACAACAGGGGAGACAACAATCTTTTTATGGAGGGCTGTGGTTCCATCCTGATCATGTTGTTAGCAAAAGACACATCATAAACGCATTGAAAAATAGGCCGTGAAGCTGAAACATGTTTTCCTTTTCTCCCAAGAACTTTTAAGTCTCTGACTGCTCAAATCTGTGTATGTAGAGCAAGGGGCTCTCTCCCAGCTTCGAATGCCACGCTCCAGCTCATGATTGACTTGTGCTAAAGTGGAGTAGTCTAAGATGTAAATGTGCTTTTAACCGAACTGATGAGGAAAGTGGAGAGGAAGAGGTGTGGTCACTCTTGTACTGGAAGTTTGCTAGTTAAGAACTACAGGTCTCTACCTAAACAGTGAGACTTTTGTTCTTTGCTAGTGTGCCACTTTGAGCCTGTGCCAGTCGCCTTCTGAAGCATCAGAGGTACTGCTTATAGCATCAGGATTACATCGAGTGATGCATGGCTGTACTTGTTTGTCTTGAGTCGGCCGTCTAAACGTTTGACATATTCCGTCACGCATAGTCGTGGGACGGAGTCAAATTGGTTTGGCAGACCAGCAAACGGGTCTATCTGCACACTGGAATCCACCAGGGTTTCAGAGGCTCATTTAGAAGTTCCTGTGTTCCGAATTAGCCGAACGCGAGACCGCGTACTTGCATTTTTCGGACGCGCGCCATTAATTACAGATTGCTGCCGTCCATGACTTCAGTCGCCGAACGCATCGTGGTGTGCCGCCCTGACAGGTAGAAGGGTAAAGTATTCGCTGCTACGGCTGGGGCTACGATACATATGTCTCAGCACCCTGTTCTTTCGAACCAATTTTTCTTTTTAGAATAGTAGGGTATAGATGCTTGATTGTGGGGTAGTTTTTGCGCCATACCCCGGATTCACGTGTATGAAGCCAGATAAAGAGATTAGTGTTCTGGCTAGTGTCGTGTGTCGATCCCCAGCTGATCACCCCGTATTAGTGAAAATGTTTGTCAAATGAGAATGTTTGTGTGACGTTTCTTTAATCTTTTTTTTTTATCTTGCGATGTTAAGAATGAATAAAGCTGTTATTTAGATCACAACTCCTTCCTGTGTTCTGATTAACGTTACCTTTACCATTTTTATTAATGTGCAGATTATAAAAGAAAGTAGCAAGCTTGCAAGTTTCCTGTTACTATTGCTAACTGTGAAATTTGTTTATGAATAACAGAGACATGTTATACAACCTTGACGAATTGTTGAAGCGATGTTAGATATGTGTTTATTTGGGGTTTTTTATTTTATATTTTTTGAGAAAATTGCAGTCACTACCGCAATGTGATAAACGTGTATTATTTTGTTATTTTTTCTAGAACAACCCTCTACTTCTAGTTACAAACCAACAACTTTCGAGTAAAAGTTGAATGAAACATTGACAGTTTCAGTTTCGCTGTAAGTACTGTTTATCTTTAAGTAACAGACACCTTTTATATCCTTACTCACAAGGGAACATCCCCATCGCACCCCCATCAGATTTAGTTATAAGTTGGCACAGTGGATAGGCCTTGAAAAACTGAATACAGATCAATTGAGAAATCAGGAAGAAGTTGTGTGGAACTATTAAAAAAATAAGCAAAATATACAAACTGAGTTGTCCATGCGGAAGATAAGTAGCTTCAAGGATAGTGTGAGCTCAGGAGCGCCGTGGTCCCGTGGTTATCTTGAGCAGCTGCGGAACGAGAGGTCCTTGATTCAAGTCTTCCCTCGAGTGAAAAGTTCTAATGGAAAGCAACTCTCAAAGAACATGAGAAATGTGTTAAGGAAAGCATTGTATTTATCATCTATGTTATCGGCACTATAAACATCCTGCCACTATTGTTCCTGGACGAGGTTTAAAAACTCTCCACTGCTGTTGGATTAACTTTCTTACACAGTTTTTAATTAAATATGACACTGGTTTGCGTACAAAAGCCTTTTAGTGTTAAAATTTGTGCATCATGGTCTGAAACGCCATTCACGCCTTTACTAACAGAATGCCCATCTATTAATGAAGAATGAAAAAAATAATTTCTATGGCAGTGCAGCTGTTCCCTGCACCCCAGTTGGAATAAATGCAGTTTGCATCAGATCATATGAATTTAGGAGACCTACCAACATCCTTTTTCTTGCACCATCATATACAAAATTTGTATTGAAGTCACCACATATAACTAGTTTCTGGAACTGAATCAAGAAGCCTCTCTAGCCTGAGCAGAAATGCTCTGAAGTCAGATTTAGGGTACCTATAAACAACAACAATTAGAAGTTTAGTTTCACTAAATTCAACTACCGCTGCACAACATTCAAATGATCTGCTCAGTCCAGTGTCGCGATATGTCTATGGACTCAAATGGAATACTGTTTTTTACATACAGAGCCACTCCCACACTCCACAAGGGACTCCTTAAGAAACAGCCAACTAATCTGTAGCCTGGTAAAGGATGCCTCTGAATTGTCAGATTATTTAAGTGGTGCTCTGATATACCAATAATTTCAGAGTCAACATCTATAAGCAGTTCACTAACTTTATCTTTAATACCTCTTATATTTTGATGAAATGTGCTAATTCCTTCTCTACTGGGAAACATTACATCCTCAGAAGGTGAGCCCTTAGTTAGAGGGACTTCCTTTAAGCAGGTATACCTATCAGCTGACTTCAAATCTAAAAAAGGTGCACCTCTAACACGAACTAATACAGGGTTTTTTTCCATGACTGACACCACCACCACCACCACCACCCACTACACTGTCACCTATAAGCTTAGTCAGCATCCTATTCCTACACCTATTGAGGTGCAGGCCATGCCTAGTGAAATCCCATCTCCTGATAGACCCAAGTGGCACCACTGAGATGTGAGCTATGCCCTCTGCCATCAACGCCCTCCCCAGCCCCATGTTAACACACCTAACAGTCGCATTAAGGTGAGGTCGATCATGACGCTGAAACAGTTGCACGAAGTGCGCATTCGTGCCACCAGTTTGAGTAGCTATCTTTACCAGGTCACCACCTACATCGCCCTTATCGAGACTGTTCCCTGCTCTACCCACTACCATTACCTGATTCTCCTTTGTAAAATTCTTACATAACTCCCCTATTCTGTCAGTCACCTGAGCCAACCCTGCACTAGGCTTCACATTGCTGGTGACCTGGTACTCACTCCCCAACACTTCCTGCAACTGCTGGCCCACACCTCTACTGTGAGAATTACCTAGCAGCAGAACCTCCTCCTTTCTGCTAGACCTTGCGACTAACCTAGGCGTCTTAATTGCTGAGGGCTGCTCTATGTTCCCTATTTCTACAGCTACACGAGGCTCCTCTCCACTCAACTCTGACAGTTGGTCATCGCTATTGCATGTACGCAAAGTCAACCGGTCTGAATACCTCCTCTTCCTAGCTGACTTCTTGCTAACTGCCAGTTACCATTCCCCACCACCCTTCACCCTCCTCAGCCTATCTAGTTCCTCCTCTGCGCATTGTAACTGCACCTGAAGAGCACAGATCTTACGCTCCTGCTCCTTTATCAACTTATTTCTACTACATATTATGCATTCCCAGGAGAAGACCTCACACTGCATTCCCCCCAATGAAAATACTTAGAACAAATCACAAGCCGTAACCCACTAATCACAAACCTACGACAGAGCCCACACTTCTCACTCATGGTAAAATTTTACAGATACTGAAAAAACTATACATCTACGTTACCAAAGTTCTGTTACAATAGTAGAACTATTTAAGAACTAACAATAATGGTCTCGAAATTCTCTGCCTATTAAGAAAACAACTACACATATTAATACTACTACACCACAGCTAATACCGATACCAACAAAATTTCACAAAATTATTAGATAAAACCAAAAATTCAAACGGCTACTGGAACCCTAAGAGAAATTAAAACACTGAATGAAAATTTTACTGAAATATTTCACTAGGAACAATCATAAACATCAGTTGAAAACTAAAACACGAAATTTACTAAACGACTTCGACGCACAGAAAACTCTAAAAAGCACAGCGAGCGAACGATTAGAAAAGTTTATTAAGTCGTTACTTAGGAACAAACGGTTGAAAACTTAATTTTAATAACTGTATTACAGAGCACAAATAAGTTTGTCAGTACTTACCTTTATAACCGCTACAGCTGCAGTGCACGGCCCGAAATGTAAACACACTACTGAGGTGCGAGGCTTAGACGAACGACACAAGCACACTCACGAATAATAGACCACTCGAGTCAGTAACACAGAAGAAAGACTGAGATTAATGAAAATCCACTAATAGTAAGACAAATAAACTTTAAAATAAGTAAATGAAGTCTAAAATTTTACAAAATATTAACGAGCAATTTCGACAGCAGTGCATCACACGTGAGGTCACACCAAAGAGTCTCTTTTCTTGCTGGGCTGCCTCCATCTTACCCTTGTCCTAATAAAAACAATTCACAATAATAAGAAACGATATGGAAAGTCTTGACGCTTAAAACAAACTTAAAACCTCTTGAAGTAAAGAGCTGATCACCACAATGATAGTAAGCGCAACAGGAGACACAACATAATTTCCTTGCGTCACTGTGATTCGTTCTTATTCCCAGGACAAATCACGGAAAGTGTGGAACAAATTGAATCGGGCCTGCAGAACAGTGAATAAAAACGTTATGTATACATTGTTGACGGATAGCGAACCAACGTTACGGATACACCGATCGCCCAAAGAGAGAATTTTAGACATCTCTGTAAGCACTCAGTCTCTCAATGAAACAAAGAGTTCTTTGCACTAGAAAAAGATGTCAGTATAAATAAGTAAGGAAGAAATTTCATTTCAGATCCTTAAAGTGTTGTCAGTAGATAGTAACGGGGCCCTAGTACCTTAAGGACGTCAATTCCGCTTCAAAGTCTGTTAATTCCCGGTGTCCGCCTATAATCACTCCAGAAACCTCTTCAGACGAATCACCTGAGTACAAATAACGACTACGCCAACGCACTGACCTTTTACCTTGTGTGCGCGATACTACCGCCATCTGTATATATGCATGTCGCTAACCCATGATATTTGTCACCTCAATGTACTCTTCGGGTGAAGGTGTTCAAATACATGCCCAGACATCCTGACTGATGTTTTCCATGATTTCCAGAAATCGCATGTGGAGACTGCAGGGATGGTACTTCGCACAAAACCATGATGAATTTCCCTCGGCATAGTTATCAGCTGAGCAATGTCTCCTCCTCCAACACATCTGATGTTGAAAGAACCGGTCCTTCCGCTTGGTGGTAAAATTTACATCACGTGGAGACATTTAAAAGCGTTGCCTCCTGCCACCCTGAATATCCTACCACGTTGCTCCGAAAATGACCTACATAGGTCAATGGTTAGATTAAACACGGGCATGTCATCAATGTGGTTTACAGGCAACCATCGTAATGGAGTCTGCAGACTGCGTAATATGTATCACGTGCTTCTTAGACTTCAGCAAAGCCTTTGATATTGTCGACTGAGAGATTTTACTTGCCAAACTTAGTAGCCTCATTTTCTCGCCGAGTGCAGTGCAATGGTTCTGCTCATGGCTGACGTCTCGTCAACAATGCGCCAAGTCCGGCACCAAAAAGTTATAATGGACGCAGGACGTATCAGCTGTCCCCCACAGTTCAATGGTGGGTCCTATACTCTTTTCACTGCATGTAAACGATGTGTCATCAGTCTTTTCCATATGTGGGTTGATGAGTTCCGATTCTAAGTGTAATCTTAAAAACCTGAAGACAGCAATCGAGAATCTCATTACCAAACTGAGTGCACTATCAAACTGGGCGCAACAAACAGTATTAAATCTCAACATATGCCGGCCGTTGTGACCGAGGGTTTCTAGGCGCTTCAGTCCGGAACCGTGCTACTGCTACGGTCACAGGTTCGATTCCTACATCTACATCTACATCCATACTCCGCAAGCCACCTGACGGTGTGTGGCGGAGGGTACCTTGAGTATCTCTATCGGTTCTCCCTTCCATTCCAGTGTCTATTCCTGCCTCGGGAATGGATGTGTGTGATGTCCTTAGGTTAGTTAGGTTTAAGTAGTTCTAAGTGTAGGGGACTGATGACCTCAGATGTTAAGTCCCACAGTGCCTAGAGCCATTTGAACCATTTTTTTCTCAGCCCATCAAAAACCGAAGAGGTACTGTTCAGCCTTCCTAGGTTCATTAGCCTGAAATATTTGGAATCCCTCCAATCTTTAATCATAAATGGGACATACATCAACTTGTCTCCTTCAGCAAAGAGTCTAGGAGTAACAATAGAAGAAAATACACGTAACTGTAATGTGGAGGAAGGCATCAGGATTTCTCCACATCCTATACAAATATAAGAGCTCTCTTCAATTGACCTGAAAAAGGAACTTGTACAACTACTTGTATTTTCAATTACTGATTATAGGGATTTTATCCTGCTAGACAGGGGTGTCCAAGACTCCGGCTCGCGGGCCATGCCCCGGAAAGTACTCAGCGTTGCTTCACATTTCCCTCACCACCAAGCTGCACTCTCTGAGTGCGTTGAGAGGGAAGAGGGAAAAACAGCTAATGCGCCGCATTTAAATGGCTGTACAGTCGTACTGCATACGATTTGGTTTTATATTTCACATTTCAGAACGACGTAGATCACAAACAAAATAAGTTTCCAGTATTAATTAATTATTTTTGGCGTGCTGAAGACACAATACAATTTTTATCTGGTACAAACTGTCGGCATACAGACAGAGGCATACAGTTTTACACAGTTTTGCACTCAAGTTATCACGTCATCGACACTTACTTAGTTTCATAACTGGACGAAAGGTGTTTCACACAAATATGTCGATCGAAATATTGTAGTACTTTTGCAACACCATTTTGGTGACTTGGAAAAAAAGCATTGTAAATATCTTGGACAGTTTTAACGTAAAAAGATCTGTAATTAAAACTGGAATTAATTTTTAAGTCAATCAGTTACATCTTCCCATGCAAAGAGGTGCTTTCAACTAAAACGGCAAACGGTCTCGAAAACAGCTCGAAAATATATGTAAGATTGACTGTGTCCTCAAAATCTTTAGAAAATTATCGTTGCAATTCTTTCAGGGCTACCATGAATTCTTCATATCTCGAGATTTCCTTAACGCCAGTGAGCTTATGGTACTGGACTGCCTTGGCAGAGTTTTCTTTTAAATGCACTTCCACCAAATTATAAAGAAATTACCTTGTAGTGTCTTACTGCGGGCAGTGTGTGGTCAAGTCCACTGAAAATGCTAAGTTTGCAATCCGTTCCGAATGCTCTAATTTTGGTTGCTGTACTCCTTTTCCTTCGTGAATTCAACAATAGCGAATCTTAAATCGAAAAATCGTGCCAGGTATGTCCCTTGACTTACCCAATGTAATTCGCAGTTAAATATGAAGTCTCCATGCTCTTCATTCATTTCCACTGAGAACTGAAGCAACTGAAAGTAGAATAAAGGGTATGAATTGAGTATTTTTACGTTCGTACCATTAATTTCTTAAAGTGTTTCATGTCTAAAAATTTAGCACAAAGTGTTTCTTGGTGTAAAGAACAATGAATCCCATCTATCGATCCTTGTAATTGTTTTGCTCTCTCACTGTCATGTAAAAGTTCAAATTCTTTTTGCATGGTACCATAACGTCGTTTCTATGTGAATTGAGAATTCTCACCCCCTCTCTTCTGCCATTCCCACTCATTCTAAAGTATTGTGACGATAGATCGCTAGACTGCCTCTTTTTGTGGAAACAGACACTGGGCCTGTGAACGTCCTTAATACCACGAACAAAAAGCGAATGTAAATAGAGCTGACACCACGAGTCTACAGAACTCAGAGAGATATGCCAACCACAAAATGCTGCACCGCGTTGCTAAACGATATGTCGCACTGTTCCGAGTAATTCCGAGAAGGACCGAGGACAGCCGATTGGCAGGCCAGCCCTTGGGCCTGCCTGCAACCTGCACACGCTACACGCATGAAGTGTGACAAGCCGTGGCTGGCTCTGCTGTAAGACTTTTCTCAGGAAGGCTGACGATGCGTGGAACTGATTATGAATGCCTGTGTTCGTTACATCTGTGATGTTCAACTCTTTGATCACATTTCACCAACATACGCACAGTTATCCTGAATCCGTGCATACAAGCGCAGATACTTCCACACCTTCAACCTTCGCTGTTGTCGTATCAGTAAACACTGTCCCTCATATCTTTCCTCTTGTCTGAACAACACGGCAGAAACATCCGTTGCCATCATATCAAAATCCTTTCTGTCCCACTCCATCGTTCAGCAAACTGCTACAAGTCTCTCTTAGTAGCAGGTATCCGACTCAGGAACAACCTCTCGCATTAAATTAGAGAATTAAATGACATCCTTAGCTTCAGAAGACAGGTAATGAGATATCTACTGAAAAGGCAATAAGATTACCACTCCCATTCCTATATGCCTTCGTTACCTTTGTACATCACTTTTTCCAACCTGATCTTCTTCATTTCCCAATATGTTTATTCGACGTAGTCAGATTAATTTCCTGTTCCCAGAATCGCTACGTCAGGAAACATCTATTTTGTTGATCTATAAAATCTTCTTTCATCTGCCGTTATCATTATTGCTATTAATGTTACAATATCGCGGCAGCTGCAGTAGTGCAGGTAACGCCAGCATTAACTTCCTTAGTTCACAGTCAGCATAATTCACACCTACCACCACTTAGACGCTCAGATCAGCTTAATACTAGTTGCCGTATTAAAATTGTTATTTTCTTTGATAACTATGACGTGATAGATACCACACGTGTTAAACCCTGGTCCCATGAAAGAGGGGACTTATTGACCCTAATCATATCATATGAAGTTGGTATCTGTTCTTTCGGACATGTCCGAAAGAACAGATACCATCGGTGACCATGCAGCTTTGTTAGAATGAAATGATAATTAAATCAAGACCCTAAGCTGTCGACAGGCGTTGATATACATCAACGGGAACAGTTGTATGCACACGCATTGTCCGAACTTTTACGGGACTTGGTAAGATTGTCTGCCGGGAGTAATGAGTGTAATGGGCAGGGGCACTATGAATGTAGTGTGTGGTTCTAGGCGTGCTGTCCGGAACCGCGCGACTGCTACGGTCGCAGGTTCGAATCCTGCCTCGGGCATGGATGTGTGTGATGTCCTTAGGTTAGTTAGGTTTAAGTAGATCTAAGTTCTAGGGGACTGATGACCACAGCTGTTAAGTCCCATAGTGCTCAGAGACATTTTGAATGTAGTATGTGGATATTAAGTTGGGAATGTGGGTCTCACGGGGAGCGTGCAAGGGATAATTCCCTGCCGTTGCACTATCCTCTGTGCCCTCGGTAGTTCAGATGGATAGAGCGTCTACCATGTAAGCAGGAGATCCCGGGTACGAGTCCCGATCGGGGCACCCATTTTCAACTGTTCCCGTTGATGTATATCAACGCCTGTCCACAGCTTAGGGTCTTGATTTAATTATCATTTCATTCTAATCATATCAGGTTAAATGAATAAATAAATTACATATTTCCATTTACATAGTTGCCAGCTAGTAACCGCTCTTCCTCCAACACTTCTGATATTGAGTGAACCGGCCTTTCCTTTCGATGGTGAAACTGGCAGCACGTGAAGAGCCTCCTGCCACACAGAATATTCTACCACATTTGCCTCAGAAAGATTCACATAAACTCACTGCTTAGATTAAACACCGGCTTGTCACCGGCGTGTCGGCTTAACGCAACGATCGCTATGGCGTTTGCAAACCGTGTGTGTGCATGCTGCATAAAGATAATCAATGGCAGGCAGGTCGCCGGTAAGCAATACATTCTATGCCGCTCGCCTGCTTATTAGAGATCACACGTGAATGAATAGTTCATTAGTGGTTCGTGTTACGTTTGGTCGGCGTCCATTCTGGTTCCCCGAAGCATTCTGTGTTAACTGGAATCGCCCACAACTAAGAGAATATTAAGCGAGAAATTTCATTCGTGCCTCAGGTTTACCACTAACACTTAAACTCTGCACTACTGGTCTTCCTCAGAACTTTTCTTGTCCCCGTCTGCATTCTTTTAAGTCATGTAATTAAACAAATCTGTTGTGCATCTGTAGTAAAGGATCTGCAATGTCACATTTCTTCACATGTTTAGGGGGACAGCACAGTCGCTATTTGTAAGCCACATATGTGCGCAGATGTATCATCAGTGTTTGTTGAATCTCGAGGTTACACTTGTTTCCTTTTTTCCAGATCTTTTTAAATTTTATTTGCTTTTTCTGTGTGAAATTTAAGTATACATAGTCCTTTCATTTGTAATGCTGAAAGGCGGTACTTTGGAGGCAAGAACAAATAATTCACTGGTGCCACAAAGGTTACTGTTTTGGATATAACTAATTTTATTGCTATTAACTTTCCGCTTGTACTTTCTAGGGACCACAGATTGTTTAATTTGATTCATCTTCTGATGTTCTCTACTTCTTCTTCAATATTCCTTCGTTCTCAGATCGTATGTCTTCTTCTTTTTGCTAATTTATCGGATACTCTCACATTGAGACCGTGGCATTGTACAAAACGTATGTTGATTCTTTCAAAGGAGAAAACAACAACCAGCAAGTATTGATAGTACTATTTATTCACAAAAATTGAGCCGTTATCGGATTCGAACGGACAGGTTCATCTTCAGACAGCTGTTTAGTTCTACATGCATGTAAACTTCAACAAATGTGAACAGCCATCTGATGGTGATCCTGTCGGTCCGACATTGGTAACGGCGTTATCATGTAAACAAATAACATTGACAATAGTGGCTGGTTAATGTTTTCTTCTTTGCAAGAATCAACCTAAATCTTCTCCTGTTCACATCAGTTTGCACGAAACCCTTTTGTTGCTACTAGTTTCTTCCCAAAAAATTGTCTTTCTACTCTTTCTGGTACTCGAACGTTTTCAATCTTTTCCTTATCTCTTTCAAATACACTGTAGTTGTTTTCTTTCCAAAACATGTTAGAAAATACGGTAAGTTAACCTACGTTACTCATTTTACCAACTATATCCTTTATATTATCTTCCAACATTAATTCCAAATTTTCTGAGTTCTGCAATATTTGATGACCTGATACCAGTCTCAAATTCTCTTTTCCAGTATTAATTGCTCTAGCTTATAAGTCAGTGTTCGGCATCCGTAGTGATATAATCATTCTGGACTTGCAACTACAACTTGTTTCCCTTTATTTGAGGGGTTTTCCCATTTACTCTTTCATGCACTTACCATATTGCGTGTCTACATCTACATCTACATACATACTCCGCAATCCACCATACGGTGCGTGGCGAAGGGTACCTCGTACCACAACTAGCATCTGCTCTCCCTGTTCCACTCCCAAACAGAACGAGGGAAAAATGACTGCCTATATGCCTCTGTACGAGTCCTAATCTATCTTATCTTATGTTTTTGGTCTTTCTGCGAAATGTAAGTTGGCGGCAGTAAAATGGTACTGCAGTCAGCCTCAAATGCTGGTTCTCTAAATTTCCTCAGTAGCGATTCACGAAAAGAACGCCTCCTTTCCTCTTGAGACTCCCACCTGAGTTCCTGAAGTATTTCCGTAACACTCGCGCGTGTTTTACATGGCAGATTTTCCTAAACTCTTCTCCTGAATGGTTCCTTCCGTTTATTATTATTATCTTCTGTTTCCTGGAATACTGTCTAGAGGCATGTTGTGGGAAGAACAGATTTTTATCTGTTTATTTATTAATTACTCTTTTCTTATTATACCGTCACACAGGTATAGAACTGAGGTCTCTCAGTGAAATGCCTTTTATAACAGTTATGGCTCCATATTTTAGATATGTGTAGATGACTTGAGTTAATCATTTTCCATTACTTTCACTCCAAAGAAGAATAATTCAGATTGACTTACAGGTATGGAAAATCCCTGAGGAAACAGAATGAAGTGTAAACATCAGTCATTTAAAGCGTTGATGTACGTACTTTGGATCTCCTTTCTTTTGGTTAGTTATGGTAGTTCACGTTCGAAGTTAGAACTGTCAACTCTGTTAATTTGATTTTATGTTGCTCTCTTATGTACTCTAGTGTCCAAACTTAGAGCAACAATTTACTGTTCGTCCACACTGTGTCTAAGTCACGACATAATCATACCAACTGTCAACAGATTTCCATACGATCATGTTCTGCATGGAAGATGGCATTCCGGTCAACGGGGAACCACCCCAGCGACGAAGTCAGGGCGCCCATCAAACGTGATAGTATTTGTCGGGTAGTCCCACATTCACATACTGGGCAGTATGCCACAGAGAAGACGTTTACCAGACTGTCTCCAGTGGAAAGCCGACGGAAGAATGGAAGCAGGACAGTGGCAAGCTGATGTGGCGCCATGGCTTAATGTGAATCGTTCTGTAATTTCTTTGGTGTGGCGACAGTTTGTAGAGACCGAAAATGCATCCAAAACACCAGGGCAGGGCCGACCACATTTGACATCAGAAAGAGAGGCCCGTATTTGGCTGTAAGGACACGACGGTACTGCCTTAGCACTGTATGGCAACCGCATCTGACCTCGCAGCATCCAATGGGCGTGTTGTATCCAGGCAAACGGTGTACAGAAGGGTGTACAGAAGGCTTCAGCAGACTGATCTTTATTGTTAGAGACTTGCTATGTTGGTATCTTTGGCACGTCATCACAGAAAGGAACGTCTTGACTGGAGTCGTCAACGTGGCACCTAGATGGAAGAATAGTGAACCAATGTTCTTCTTGCAGATGAGTCCCGATTTGGTCTGGAGAGTGATTCTCGACAGATTCGCCTCTGGAGGGAACGTTGAACATGATTGCGGGACCTAAACTTAGTGGAACGAGGCCGATATCAAGGAGGGTGTGGGCAGTGATTATGCTGACCACTCGAACAGCTCTTCATGCATTTGTACCGGGGAATCGGTAAGGTTTAACTGCTGTCAGGTATCGTCGCGAGATCTTGAGACCTCATGTGCGGTTGTTGCGAGATGCTGTGGGCCTGGACTTTCTATTGATGGACAATAATGCTCGATCACATAGAGCACTGGTGATTGATGTTTTCTTGGAAATTGAAGATGCTGTATGCATGAAATGGCTTGCTCGCTCTTCCGCTTTGAATCCCACAGAGCATCCACCAACCACTCTCCAGGACTTACGAGCAGCTCTGCAGGAAGAATGGGCGTTATTGCCTCAACGTGATACTGATGACAACATTCACTTCATGTCCCGCCGTTGTCAGGCCTGTGATGCTGCCAGAGGTGGTCACACACCATACTGAGCAAATTACTCAGTGTGAGCAAATTACTCAGTGTGAGCAAATTCATTAAGTAGGAAAGGACAAAGAACATTTTTGTCTACCTTTATGCATGTTACAGTTGTTTACGTTCTGTATTCTTTGCATTGTTTCTACTTCACTATCACCTATTTATACTGTTCTGTGGCAAAATAAACGCAACCTTGCAAAATTTTCGTTTTTTGCTTTAATCTTCGACACCAGTGTAGATATATGCAATGATTGCGTACCAGGAGCAGGGATGAAGGCTTCGGGACAGGAGGCTGAAGTCTCCTCATTTGAACATTAAGACTCACAGTCATTACGTGATACAATAATCAGATACATAGAGCATATTTGATTTGTTCACTAGTTAATGTAAGTATTTTGACCAAATGATCCAACACGTTTCTATAATTTACTGGTGTCCCAGGAGGAATTGTCGATATTACAGGTACGATTATTCGAACCAAAAGCGTCTAGTAAACACATACTCTAAAATGCATACCTTAAGGGCTGTGAGCACTAATTCGTCTTCGATACTATGAAGCAAATCTCTTCTACTGAAAAGTCTTTGCTTCCATGTTTTGAGAGGTGGTGGCATCGGCCAAATCCAAAATAATTATCCCGTTAACAAGGGCCCTAAACTTCATACGTTAAGAACGATGAGCACTTGTTCATCTTCGCTAATGCGAAACATATCTCTCCTACTGAACAAATGCTCATAGATCTTAAGGTATGGATTTAGAGCACATGTTTACTGCAATTTTTTTTTCTTCTTTTGATCCATACTACCTCCTCCCAAAATATGGAAAGCAAACAGCTTGTAGCAGACAGATTTGTGGAGAAGTGCTCATAGTTCTTGAAGCATGCATTTAGAGTCCATGTTTACTGGATATTTTTGGTTAGAATAATCGTACCTGCCATATCACCGACTACTGGCTGTTCGTCCTGGCACTCCCTTTGCACAGGGCGGACCAGAACATCACCAGAAGACTTTCAGAGGTTCTTCAGGGACACCTTCTAAGTGCTTTTGTACAAGGGATACACGGCCTCCGGCGGCTCGTTGAAGAGTTATTGCTTTTCGTTGTGTTTATTACCCTAGTTTTCTTTGTGTCTGTACAGCACTGAAAACAGTGCACGACAGTGAAAATAAGGACGGTGTGCGCTGTGTGTCTCGTCTGCATCCGTTCACGGTACCTGATGCCGACAAGAGTAATGCCCTCTTTAACTTGTTGCCCTCAAGTTCGCATTCATCACTGTTCGTTTTTGTCTAGGGTTATGTTTTCCGGCAGTGTTAGTTCTACTTTAACAGTAATGCAAAGCTGTACAGATAGGTCTATTGATGCAGAGATGGCCGATATGAACCTCGTGTGTGGGTTCACTGAATGCTGTGGAAGAGGGGCACAGCGACGCTATGCTGAGCTATACGATACTTTAGCGCCTGTGGTATTCCGACTTACGCTGCATGGTTCCTTTGGACATGCATGCATGTCCGAAGGAACTTAAAATCGTAAATCGGTATAATACAGGCACTGCAATATTGTATTCATCCGCCTTCTATCAAGTAAAATGTCTCTCCTGTACGAGAATATGCATAGTGTACGTACGATTACAGTTTGTAGATGCATGGTTGATGACATATGGAGGTTTGGGTCTGGCCGTGCGCCGTGCACGGATGGCCGAAGGTAAGGCGACAGCTCGCGATAAACGGAAAATCCGTATTTGAGTCCCGGTCCTGCACAAATTTTTTACTGTCATCATTCCATTCTACAGCTGATGGTTGTCCATATTCGCAACTGCGATCACATTTAACGTACTACGATGAAATGTTCGCCCAGGGGCGGTAACCACACCACAGTACTTCTCTATCTAAGGGTTGTTGCATTACTTTGTGTTGTGTGGTGTCCGGTTTGGTTATTGCATATTACAGGCTTCTGTACTGTTGTCAAGCTATTATCACAGAAACAATGGAGATTATGGTAACAAACCGAATGAACCATAATTACTCTGCAGTGAGCTGCCGGATATCATGGGTCCCTTGTAGCAATATACTCACAAGACATACGTGAACAACCTGTGAAAATTTGTTAGTGGAGTTCTGGTTCGCCCTCTATATTATATATAACAAAAATGGTTCAAGTGGCTCTGAGCACTATGGGACTTAACTGCGGAGGTCATCAGTCCCCTAGAACTTAGAACTACTTAAACCTAAGCTAAAGACACCACGCACATCCATGCCCGAGGCACGATTCGAACCTGCGACCGCAGCGGTCGCGCGGTTCCAAACTGTAGCGCCTAGAATGTATGGTAATACCACCGGGAAGAAGGTAAGAAATGTGGTACCAGCTGCCTCAGTCTATCTTCCTCAGCACTTTTGAAAATTTTCCCAAATGTTTTGGCATCTGAAAGAATTACCGCTTTCTGTTACTAACAACTCACCTCTCACCCCCACAAGCTCCCCTAACTGTACCTCGCTCACAGTCACTATCCCATTGCTGTACGTCGCAATAATCATTCACTCCGTCCGCGGCTCGTGGTCTTGCGGTAGCGTTCTCGTGTCCCGCGCACGGGGTCCCGAGTTCGATTCCCGACGGGGTCAGGGATTTTTTCTGCCTCGATATGACTGGGTGCTGTGTGTTTTTCATCTTCATTCACTCTCAAGTCGCCGTAGTGGCGTTAAAGAACTTGTGGAGCGGCGGCCGAACCGACCCGCGTGGAGTTTCCCGGCCACCAATGCCATACGCTCATTCACTCCAACTCGTCCATTCTCATTCACTCATTCTGTCCAACTCATTGTGATCATCTTTTTGTATCTCTCTGTCACTGACTCTTGTCTCACAGCCAAAGTCTGCTTTTTCTGTCCTACTACTACTATCTCCTCTCAGTGTCACTGTCTCCTCTTGCTCTCTCTTACTGCTACTGTCTCCTTCCCATCGCTGCTGTCTAATCTCACTGTCACTATCTCTCTCTTCCTCGTTGTCATTGTGATACATTCTGTCACTCATTATCACTGCCTCTCCCCCACTTCCGCTTTCTCTTTATTCCTGTCCAACTGGCACTGTCTCCTTCACTATTTTCCTAGCAGTGTTCTATCACTGTCACTTACGTTGCACTGTCACTATGTCCCTCTCTTTGTCTCACAGTCCCATTGTCTGGTTCGTTTTTTCTGTATCACAACCACTGTCTACTACATTCCAGTATTTATTACTTCTGCTTCTCTTTCCCATTGTCACTGTCTCCTTCCGTACCACAATAAAAAGGCACGAATATGTTCGCATGCCAAAATTTTTACGTGTAGGTGTAAGGTAATTTTGCATAACTGTAACTCAGAAAGGAACTAAGATATCAATAAAAAATTCAAAGCTGTTGAGATCGGGAACTTAGGAATATAGGCTAAAAATTTTATCCATTTACTGTGCATAGCCGTCTTGGTATCTGTAGCTCGGTTTTGGTCGAAAAGCGGTAAAAAAAGGTTTATTTTCGGTTTTATAAGGAACCACCCATGAAAAAGTTGGTGCCTCCATAAGCCCCTTAATGCCAACTGCAGAGCACATCAACTGCAAAAAGAGCCTAACCATTTGCTCTATTTACCTAAACAAGACAAAGTGTGTAATATTCGTATTTTGACCCTGCACTGTAGGATAATGCCAGTAAGACATTAAGACGATCCTGCTGTTGGGTACACAGCTCGTGCCTAGCCCTAAGAGCTATCCAAAACACTTGATCCTATGTCTTAATCGCCATTACAACCCGAGATATCGGCACCGGAAAATCCCGTTTTTATGCGCAGTGTTTTGGCACAAAGTGCATACTGTCTCATGCGCACCGATTACAGCCGATCGAACTTATTCTTTACTGGAAAGAGGCAAGTGATTCACTGAGAAGGTATTACATTTGTGGCTGCCTTGACACAAATGAGCAAACTAGTAATATATGAAGACTAAAACATTGTTTTATTAAAGGGAACGGCATAATCCGCAATGAAGAAATACGAGCACAGTTCTTTATTGCATTACGGAAACTGGGACCTATTAGTGTTAGTAATAAATTTACGCGTGAGCTCGTTGTTCATAAGCACAATAGCGGCTCGAAACGGGCAGCGCTCCACGGATGTAGGCTGGTGGGAGGCGTTCTCCTGCGCTTGTTTGGGACCTGTGGTAGTAATCGAGGACGCGCTGACAGCTGCGAACCACCTGCATCTCTTCATGCTTGTCTTCCCCGACGGCGAGGTCTTCTTTCAGCAGTACAATTGTCCGTGTCTAGGAGCCAGAACCGCGCTACAGTGGTTTGAGGAGCATTATAGAGAACTCACGTTGGTGGACAAACAAGCTATTAAGCAGGCGGTCATAATTTATTTGCCTGTCAGTGTATAACTTGAACGGCAAGAGCAAGTAAGTAATTAAGATTGCTTCATCAAAACAACATCCAAGTGCCAAGAAAGCTGGAAGCCAAGGCGGCAGCACCCTTTCTCGTTGTAGGTTAACACGTGTGAAAGTTTTTCGACGTTATTGCCTCGGGTATCCCCCCAGACGCTACAGATTCAGCCTGACTATACAGCAACAACTTTACTTGTTCACACTCCTTAGACTTATTTACTCCACAATGCTTTCGCACCTTAAGGGTGGCTGTCAAGTGTACACGACAGTCTAGGCTGTTTGACTGCATGTGGAGTGTAGTGAGACGTTGTGTGAGTGTTGCTGTTGTCTTCTTCTAATACCACCAAAGAAGATACCGATAACAAAACCCCACACGATGGACCAATCCCCACTAGCAGTATGTGTGAGGTAGCAGCACAGACGCAGGGAAGTCACGAAAAGCTAGGTGAAGGAGGAGCCTGAGGGTCGACAAAGCGGCATGAATGCTGCACGGCGGCCTCCTTTGCCGAATTCAGTGCGCTGCGAGACATCGCACAGAAGTAAATACAAACAGTGCGTTCTGCAAACTGACAGTAGCACAATGCACTACAATACAGTTTCCGTTCTGAATGGTATGTTTTCCGATAAGACAGTTTTGGGTCTGTGCTAACTCCCTCGTTCGCAACTCTACCTTTTGTAAAGAAACCAGCGCGATAACCGTAATTTCTTTGACTTCATATTCCGTCTGACTTCAATCCACGGGACACCTGTGGCGAGATTATAATTTAATTTAGGAAGTGCGTTCAGCCTGCAGAGGTCACGAACATTATGCCGTCACCCCTTTTCTCCTTGTTGGCCAATTTTTTCCCATTAACGAAATTCTAACCAGCTACCCGTGATTCGAGTACCACCACAAAAACTTGAGTCAACCTCCGCCACGGAGACGTGTTGTGTTGTATGAGCTTTTAATGATAGTGGGTTGTTTACGCGCATTGTGGACGTATTATTCTTAACGGATTCCGTAACAGCGCATTGAGGCTGATCGCGATCTGCTGGTGATGGATGCGAGGGGGCGCAACAGCTCATTTCGTTTGATTATTTAATGATTTGTGGCTGTTGAAAAACTTTTTTTCAGATTATAAACACTCGTCAAGTATGGACAGGAACGAATTCTTCAACGTTACTTATAACGGTTTCGCAACGTCGTGGTCTCTGTTATATTCGAAAACTGAAAGCGTATGTAGCTTTGGAGTAGAGAAAATCGTCGTGTCAAGCTATGAAAGCGTCTTTATTAATTTTATGTCAACATTTATATTAATGCTCATTTGATGACTGCTGGACAGACAATTGAAACCACGGAAATCACAGGACGCAAGGTTGTTAAAATATGGTGTTATGAGATCATCTGTAAACAAAGCTGACGGTATGTTCAACGTGTCTACGAAGTTTCCAGTACGTGTTACTTGCTATGCTTACATTCCTGAAAAAAACGCGCCCTTCGTGATATTGCAATGATGGGAAAAAACTTTGGTTTGGGTTCAAATACGTTTCTGTTTTCGAGATTATGCACTGTTACTTCGAGAACAGAGCTGGACAGGAACATTCTACAATCTTCAGTAACTCACTAACGGGGAGGAAGCAGAGATGCACATTAGAAATCCTTCCACCGATGGAAGGGACATCAGACACGGAGAACCAGCTCTTACTGAACCAGTGTGGGAAAAAGTAATCGGCAAAGCTCTCCATTACAGGACTGCCTCGGTAGTCGTCTAATTTGATTTAAAGCAGCCACAGAAAACTATACGTTAGTGTGTCCGGACGGCGCAGTCAACCCTGCTCCTCAAAAATACGGGTACACCTCACTTAGTGCATCCACATATGACAACTCGCAGATTTTTGTGGATTTGACTAAAATGTGTACTTCCCACTAATGAATTTTTCAACTTTTGTCACGAAATGAAAATATGGCACTGAGGCTGGCTGATCACAAAGTACCATATCCACTAATTCTCCAGCTAACTCACTTAGATTTAATGAATGAGAGAGTGCAGATGGTTTCTTGTGGCCCTCCTGAATTAAGACAATCGTTCACGTGTGACCTATAAACTTTGAAAAGAATGGACCTTTTTTGTATAGTCGTCATTGTGAAAAGACGTTCTTCCGAAAGATTAGAAAATGATTTAGGTCTATCTCCGTTGTTCTCCCTCCACTATTAAACTAAAAGAGTCTGGCTGACGAATTCACTCTATTTTCGTAGCTGACACTATGTCTTCAGTAGCTACCTAGTACGAAAAGCGTTCGTCAAATCTAAATATTTTAGCCGTATTTACAAACGTAGCAGACCTAAAATCGAATGGTCGTTAGGAAATGATAAATAATGCCTCAGAAACACCTCCATTGCGGAGTTTCTGGAGACGACTATCGACCTAGTGTAGCAAAAAATGTGAATCAGCCGAAGAGCCAACACGTTTCCATTGATCGACGGTCGAGTCCTGATAGTTTCTTGCCTAATGCAGTCGTAATTGATGATGTAGTTGGGACAACATGCGAGCACGTAGGGGTGGTCTGCTGCGGAGCTCCATGTTTACCAATGTACGATTAACGGAGTGCTCCGAAATACACTACCGGCCATTAAAATTGCTACACCAAGAAGAAACGCAGATGATAAACGGGTATTCATTGGACAAATATATTATACTAGAACTGACATTTTCACGCAATTTGGGTGCATAGATCCTGAGAAATCAGTACCCAGAACAACCACCTCTGGCTGTAATAACGGCCTTGATACGCCTGGGCATTGAGTCAAACAGAGCTTGGATGGCGTGTACAGATACAGCTGCCCATGCAGCTTCAACACGATACCATAGTTCATCAAGAGTAGTGACTGGCGTATTGTGACGAGCCAGTTGCTCGGCCACCATTGAACAGACGTTTTCAATTGGTGAGAGATCTGGAGAATGTGCTGACCAGGGCAGCGGTCGAACATTTTCTGTATCCAGAAAGGCCCGTACAGGACCTGCAACATGCGGTCGTGCATTATCCTGCTGAAATTAAGGGTTTCGCAGGGATCGAATGAAGTGTAGAGCCACTGGTCGTAACACATCTGAAATGTAACGTCCACTGTTCAAAGTGCCGTCAATGCGAACAAGAGGTGACCGAGGTGTGTAACCAATGGCACCCCATACCGTCACGCCGGGTGATAGGCCAGTATGGCGATGACGAATACACGCTTCCAATGTGCGTTCACCGTTATGTCGCCAAACACGGATGCGACCATCATAATGCTGAAAACAGAACCTGGATATATCCGAAAAAATGACGGTTAGCAATTCGTGCACCCAGGTTCGTCTTTGAGCACACCATCGCAGGCGCTCCCGACTGTGATGCGGCGTCAAGGGTAACCGCAGCCATGGTCTCCGAGCTGATAGTTCCTGCTGCCGCAAACGTCGTCGAACTGTTCGTGCAGATGATTGTTGTCTTGCAAATGTCCCCATCTGTTGACTCAGGGATCGAGACGTGGCTGCACGAACCGTTACAGCCATGCGGATAAGATGCCTGTCATCTCGACTGCTAGTGATACGAGGCCGTTGGGATCCAGCACGACGTTCCGTATTACCCTCCTGAACCCACCGATTCCATATTCTGCTAACAGTCATTGGATCTCGACCAAAGCGAGCAGCAATGTCGCAATACGATAAACCGTGATCGCGATAGGCTACAATCCGATCTTTATCAAAGTCGGAAACGTGATGGTGCGCATTTCTGCTCCTTGCACGAGGCATCACAACAACGTTTCACCAGGCAACGCCGGTCAACTGCTGTTTTTGTATGAGCAATCGGTTGGAGACTTTGCTCATGTCAACACGTTGTAGGTGTCGCCGCCGGCGCCAACCTTGTGTGAATGCTCTGAAAAGCTAATCATTTGCATACCACAGCATCTTCTTCCTGTCTGTAGCACGTCATCTTCGTGGTGTAGCAATTTTAATGGCCTGTAATGTACTTGAGCGTGCATCAGCTTCGTGTTCTTTCGGAAGAGATGCTATAGATAGCCATATATCCTACTTTACAGAGCAGAGAAGCCTCCGAACCCCACGTTCTCTGAAGAGTAGCGGACGTCCAACTGGTTAGGGCCTAGTGTTAATTTCACCGTCCATCTACCTCTTTCCGTAGATGCTTGCGACAGCTGCGCGTGAACATTCGACTACTTTCGCCGTTTTCGAGATAGTGCTTCCTTTGACAAAGTCGCTTATCTCAGTGTATTTCCCCATTTGCAGCCCATATCTTCGCTAAGGTGATTCCCATCCACCTCTGCTGTGATCACATACTTTTCATAACGCGTCACGTGGCTGCAAAGTCACCAGATGACATAGAACTCGCGAGGGGTAGCGGTCATAACGTTTTGGCTTGTCAGTGTGCACATAGCACAGAGATGGAATATTATTATCCTTATCTTTTCTGTCCATTTTGTAACTCATTATCTAGAAAACAAACTGAAGTACACACTTATGTCATTAGTGGATGTAAACTTGCCTGATTACAAAATTATATATTTCTTTTCCTTCAACATTTTTTTCCTTACTTACGGATGTCGACCTACTCCTCAGTGATCGCAGATGCGCTCATTCGATGAGCCACTTTGAAACTATTGGGATTCTAACTGTGATGCAACGAATGGGATTACGTATTGAGACCGAGCGAGGTGGCGCAGTGGTTAGACACTGGACTCGTATTCGGGAGGACGACGGTTCAATCTCGCGTCCGGCCATCCTGATTTAGGTTTTCCGTGATTTACCTAAATCGCTCCAGGCAAATGCCGGGATGGTTCCTTTCAAAGGGCACGGCTGACTTCCTTCCCTATCCTTTCCTAATCTGATGAGACCGATGACCTCGCTGTCTGGTCTCCTTCCCCCAACAAACCAACCAACCAACGTATTGAGCGTGGATTATGTAGGCAAGCGAATAACAGGACTGAAGCCCACTAAGTTGATCATGGAAACCAACTGGACGCTTCTAAATAACACGTATAATAACAAATTGTGTATACAACGGAGAAAATCATTAGAACTTGTCACAAGATGAAGTTAAGATGCAATACGCCTGCCAGCCTAATTAAGCAACTAGTTGATCGTAACAGATTAACAACACAAAGCTGCCATTTAATTATATGCGTTAATTACAACGTTCGATAAATCCCCTCCAAAATAGTAACAATTTAGCTTTAAACCACCTAACTGAAGCACGAACAAATAAGTCCGAGAGTCACTCAAATGGTCTCATCAAGATCGGCAAAGGCAATATAATGAACTGTCAGATGCTATACATAGTACATGCACAATAATTTGCAGTTTTGCTCCCGTAGCGGTACCTGACTCGAACTAGTAGTAAAACTAGTGCAATTTCTAGAGTGTCGGTGACGCTTCACTAACTGTACTGTTTATAAATACTGAACACAACAGCTAGCTGAATACAAGTAGCATCTCGATCGGTACTACAATACAGGCAATACACATAAAATAATACTCATAACTCAAGTTAATCTTTCGCTTAGGCACTGATCTACTGATTGAACGAATTTTGCAGTTCTTGTGATAAAAGAAATTAAATTCCAATAATTGTCCGTACACGCATATGAAACGTAAGTTAATATGCTTTTGAGAAAACAATTACTTTATTTCATTTAAAATTATATGTTAGGATCATTTGAAATTATTTGTTAGGACTTTCATGCAGAAATTTTAGCAGTTATTTTTCAGAAATATTGTTAAAATGAAATTTGAAAACGTAGAAGAATTTGAATGTAACGTTTCCGGATTCATTTCTCAAACTATAAACACTGGTTCGCCATACATGTCTGCAAATACAACCGTTAACTGTAGTGATCGCTTGACTAACTGCAAACGTCAGTGTCTTTGTGTCCTATGAAAGTTGCACTCATTTCTTTTGGATACTAATCTACTACTGCCGACAAGTCTGTCCGATGCAGACGATATGGCGGTAGCTGTCGACGATATGGAGGCGTGGCGGGTACTTACATGTTACCTGTTGGCTTTCGTATCTTCGGCCGACTTTTATTTTATGATTACTCGGACGTTTCGGCAGCACGATTGGCTGTCATTGTCAAAGGTTCACCCTCATTGCTACTGACGGAGTCCCACTGTCACTGCCTGAAAAATTATTGAAAACAAAGTCGGCGAAAGATTCCAAGATGAAAACCGACAGGCTGTACGTAACAGATGGCCACGAAAGCCATAACACTTTTTATCGAATACTGTTCCAATATCCGTCACAGGCGTTCGAGAGTCTTCCTCGAAGGCGTAAGTCCCACAGGCCTAAGTGTCGACAGCGTGGTGCAGAAGACAGGAGCACGACATCTGCCACAGGGCACCGACACTACGCGGCAGTATCATGCTGCCTTCCGCTGAATGGCGGCGCTTGAGGTTCACTCCCATTGCCAGCTGCCGTCAACTGCGGCTGTGCGGCCCCGGCAATGCTGCCTTCGCGCCTACCTTTAATACCGGTTTCATGTTTATTTAAAGTCTCTTCAAGTACCTTGCGAAAGCGATTACAGTATTCAATGGCTTCAAGAGAATCAGTCAACAAGTATCTCCACTTTCTTTGTAATGGTCTTTAGGCTGGCTGTAAGATTTAGTACCCTCGTCAGCCACTAGATGGCGCTGTTCCTTTCGCTTGTGATAGGATTCAGCATTGTCATATCAGTTCACTTTGTCCTCTTGCGAAGTAAAGATGGCCACGTCTCCACTTTCTTTGTAATGGTCTTTAGGCTGGCTGTAAGATTTAGTAGCCTCGTCAGCCACTAGATGGCGCTGTTCCTTTCGCTTGTGATAGGATTCAGCATTGTCATATCAGTTCACTTTGTCCTCTTGCGAAGTAAAGATGGCCACACCATTGTCAGATTCTGCTCATGAATAAGAGCGCTCTGTAATCTGTTTTTTGTGGCTTGAAGGTCAACCTGGAGCTGAAATGTGTACAAGACTTTCAGCACAACACGGGGATAATTTTTACTACAGTGAATTGTTCACCAGTGTATTGAGTAGTTCAGAAGCGGCTGTACAATCGTAAAGTACAAGAAACTAGTAGGTCGTCTAGCCACAAACACTATGTTGTGTACATAGTTCCGTGTAGGCAGCGCGTACACAACTTTCCCACTAGAGCGCGCCCCGCTAAGCACAACAGTACATGCGCAGCGCTCGTCCATCTCTGCACTACGAGATGGCGCTGCCATAGAGACGGACCAAAGTCTGCATCCGCCGATCCGCATATTAATATGTAACGCAGCCAATGAGATTGCTGCTAACGTAGAACCTTTTCTCCTCGCAGATCACACTCACGCAGTGATACATGAACGCTCTAGGTATTATAACGAGTGTACAGACCTCCGATTGGCCAGTCTGCATTTGTCTGCACCAGTCTGTACCAGTCTATAGTCAAGATTCAGTCTGCGTCTAATAAGAGTACCATATTCCTGTACATAGCCATGAAGATAAATGTATAGACACTTTTGTCAAGTATCAGAGATATATGTGAGAATAAGATTAACATACCAAATTACCAAAGGAACTTCAGATTGTCAATTTTGGTCACCGTCAATCTGCTACTCTAAGCATGCAAGTAGCATTTCTACCGTCTGACCTAATGGCAGAAGATAAACATGCCACGATAAAACCACCAGACATATTGCTGACACTCGCCTACTTCGTTAGAGCGACAAGTCAAATAATCTGATGGTGTGTGTACCGAAGATCTTATAGTACGCACACCACCCACTACTGATGCTAGCTTCAAGAAAGTGCGTGACAGGGTTTTGAATAGCCGACTACGCAACAGGCCTAACTTTTGTAAATCTGTGCAAGATAGGTCTCAAGATGAGTCAGTGAAGAGCCCAAGCGCAAATAATATCTGTCAGCAGCAACTGGATCATCACGCTGACGAAGGCGAAACTTTTTAAAACAAATCATCACTGGATATGAAACGAAGCAAATTACGGGGCATGAAACGAAAACACTCAAGATTTACGGCCAAAAAGGAACTGAACGAAAGTGATGCCCAATTTTTTTTGGGACGCACAAAAGTCAATTGTGGAAAGTTATCTGGAAAAGGGATCAACAGTAAACAGTCAACGTTATAGTGATATGCACTGCAACAAGATGAAGCCTGTATCCTTTTTTCTTTTCTTCTTTTTTTATTTTTTAATGAAAACGTCGACTCGTATAGTCGCCCACATACATGAAGCCTTTCAGAATGTACAGTTTGAGGTGTTCTTGACGCATTTCTGATCACGCCCAGGCAAATTTCCATTTTTTTTGTTTCTTTCAAAATAGTTTAAGAAGCCGCCGAATCGCATCTTACAAAGAGCCGAAGGAAGCGACGCTTACATAGCTTGCTGCTCAACCTAGTACTTTTTTCTGCGAATACTGCACAGCTTGTGCAGCGTTTCAACAAATGCACTGAACAGCAGTATGACCATGCTGAATAATTATTTCACTGTACTCTTGAGAAACTGTTACAGTAAATTAGGAAAATTTTCAATTACTTTTAAACACTGTCCATTCACATTAATGTGACCACACATCAAAAGCCTAAATAAGCACCTTTTACAGCCCAGACCGTGGCAAGGCGTGCAGAGAGACAGTCAGTGGGGCTCTGGAAGGTACCGACCGGGATGTGGAGCCATGGCGACCCCAGTGCGCCAGGTTTCTCTCCTGAAGATCCGCGGCGCGAACGGCCCGATCGAAGTCGTCCCACAGATTCTCGAGTGATATTAAATTCGGAGAGTTTGGTGGCAAGTGGAGTACGGTAAACTCAACGTGGTGCTCTTCGAACCACGCATGTACACTGCGAGCAGTGTGACACGCTGCATTGTCCTGCTGGTAGATGCCATCGTGCCGAGGGAAAACAAACTGCGTATAGGGATGGACATGTCCCCAAGTACAGATGCATACTTTTGTTGACACATTGTGGCTTCCAAAATGACAAGATCTCCCAGGGGGTGCCACGAAAACATTTCTCCGGCCATAACTCTCCCTCATGGTTATCTTTCAGACGCTCCACGACGTACAAGGCAACGGTCATCTGTTCGATGGAGCATAAAATGAGAGTTATCTAAAAGGCCACAATGGACGTCCAGCTGCGATACTGGTGTGCAGATGCCAGACTTAGTTGCCGATGAACGGCAGTCAGCATGGGACCATGAACCAGTCACCTGCTGTGGAGGCATATACCCAGCAAGGTTCACTGAATGGCCGTTGAGGAGGCCCCTTCATTCATTTTGGCGTTTGTTACTCAACGTCTGTTCGCTGTACACATCCCCGCAGCCGTCGTTCACCCCTGTCATGTATTGCCTGTGGTGCACCACAGTTACCTCAGCACCGGTTATAAGAAGATGGTTCAAATGGCTCTAAGCACTACGGGATTTAACATCTGAGGTCATCAGTCCCCTAGACGTAGAACTACATAAACCTGAGGACATCACACACATCTATGCCCGAGGCAGGATTCAAACTTGCGACCGTAGCAACAGCGCGGTTCCAGACTGAAGCGCCTAGAACCGCTCGGCCACAGCGGCAGCCCACCGGTTATAGATGGCTCCATTCTGCCGTGAACGTTGTACTTTAACCATGGCGGGACGCAAACGGTTTACAAATTTCGCGGTTTCGGAAATGCTTACACCCTTGGTCCAAAGCCAATGATGATGCCCTTTTGGACATAAATCGCTTCGTTTCCGCTTTACGACAACGACTGTAGTTTTCCCCCGTACACCTTACTCGCTTTATATACCCTCCTGCCGTCTATGGGTGGTTTTGCACACTGAGGTCGAACATAGGCGGTGGTCACATTGATGTGACTGGACGGTGTACTTATTCTCGTGCTTTACTGAAGCACAATAATTCTTAGCACAAGGAAAATCAACTTGTCTAATTAGAAAAGACATTTGAAAAAAAATATGTCAGTGATATAAAATGGGTGCTTTAGAAAGCCTGAACCTTGTAGCTTGTTCTGGCAATCAGAAAATTATGCCACTAGTTCTCCTGCCAAACACTGGTTATGAATGACCCTTACCCCACCTGAACTTTAATCTGATAATTACATGCCGCAGTTAGGTAATTACGCATTGCTTAAAAACTATAAAGGAATTTAACTAGCTGTTTAACGAATCCATAACTAATATTAAATTTTCATTTCCTTTTTAATCTTGTAACTCGAATGTGCAGGCCATTCTGCCTTACCAGTCATATAGCTCTAACGTAGTAGTTTGAACCGTAGTCGAAGTGTGTAAACTAACATTACGTGTTTAATAACATTGTAATTAATTGATTACCGCAGTTCGGTATGTAACTGCGCAGATCAGGAAGAGTGAGATAGCAGTTTGTGTAATACGACGAGTGCCTACCAGCTCATTTCATTGGTATGCAAATGGTACGCAAGGCAATAATAATCACATCTAAGGTTGCTTAACTACCGTGTGCTCTCTCTTCCCACTATCCGATGGTAACACGTCAGCGCCGGCCGAAGTGGCCGTGCGGTTAAAGGCGCTGCAGTCTGGAACCGCAAGACCACTACGGTCGCAGGTTCGAATCCTACCTCGGGCATGGATGTTTGTGATGTCCTTAGGTTAGTTAGGTTTAACTAGTTCTAAGTTATATGGGACTAATGACCTCAGCAGTTGAGTCCCATAGTGCTGAGAGCCATTTGAACCATTTAACACGTCAGCAGCGTTAGGTCCATCTGCAGCTCATAGTGTTACCTTACTTCTGAGTCACCGAGCAGCTATTCGGGAACAGAATCGGTCAAACGCCTACGTGGTGGTGATGTGGAAGAGGAGGCCACGCAGTCCAGCTGTTGGCGGGCTGTGGCGTTCCTGAGCCCAAAACCAGAAAGTCGCCACAGCAGGCAGCCGTGCTGTGCAGACTCCGCGGTGGGCGTGTGAAAATCCGTAGGGTGATATACACTAACGGAAGGATCGGGCTCCTCGTAAGCGCCTATGTAGCGAAGAGCTCACTATAGGTCTTTGTGCTGCTCTACCATTCATTTAGTGATCCTGTACATACTTCTTTATAAGTAAATCTACAAGTGCTGCTGTCTATCAGTGTTATTTCAGATTTTGCACTGTCGGAAAAATACACCCTGATCAGAACTGAGTAGCACTGAATGCAATCTTGAGGGAGAACATTAAATGAGCACATTACTGTCGTCAACTTTTAGTTCTGTGTGTGAGTGGAACAAGTTTGATTCCAAACATTACAAACAGCATGTACCGTCAAAATTTTAACTGTTGTGCAGATTAAAAATGTACCGGGTGATCAAAAAGTCAGTATAAATTTGAAAACTTAATAAACCACGGAATAATATAGATAGAGAGGTAAAAATTGACACACATGCTTGGAATGACATGTGGTTTTATTAGAACAAAAAAGAAAACAAAGTTCACAAAACGTCCGACAGATGGCGCTGGAAAGCAAAACGTCAGTGAGTGCGCATGACAATCGTGTGTAAAAGAAGCTGTAATGAGAGAAAGAATCAGATGCGCCAGCAGTCGCAACGTGTTGACGTTACCTGAAAATGCGCTTTTAGTGAAGCTTTATTATCAGAACGGGGAATGAGCTAGTTCAGCGTTACGATCCTATCGCCATAGGAAGGCGATTCGAATGGGTAAAGTTCCGTTGACAAATGCAGCTGTGGCGAGAATGATTTCGAAGTTCGAAGCCACGGGTTGTTTAGACGATAGACCAAGTAGTGGCCGACCGAGCACAAGGCGCAATGCTGCTGAGACAGTTCAGGGAGAAATGGAGACTGTAGAGGGTTCGTCTATGCACGGGGAAGTCAGTGCTCGTCACACCGGCATTCCATACACTACTGTTTGGTTAGCACTGAGGCGTATCCTCCGATGCTATCCGTGCAAAATCCATCGGCATTATGAACTGTTACCTGTCGATTTAATGAAGCGGAGGGCATTTGCGGTGTGGGTGTTTCAAATGATGGCGGAAGATGACGATTAGTTGAGTAACGTGTTGTGGATCGACGAAGCTCATTTCACGCTCCGAGGATCTGTCAACGCCCACAACTGCAGAACTTGTGGTACCGAAAATCCTAGCACTGTCGTGGAAACTCCATTGCACGACGAGAAAGTCACGGTATGGGTTGGATTTACCACATCTACCGTTAGCGGGCCTTTTTTCTTCGAGGAAATAAGTGATTCTGGTTTTGTAACTGCTACCGTGACGGGTGAGAGGTACGCCGATATGTTACAGAATCGCATCATCCCCAGCCTGGCTGATAAACACCTGCTGGAACGTACGATGTTTATGCAGGATGGCGCTCCACCCCATATTACTAGACGCGTGAAAGATCTCTTGCGCGCGTCGTTTGGTGATTATCGTGCGCTCAGCCCCCGCTTTCGTCATGCTTGGCCTCCCAGGTCCCCAGGCCTCAGTCCGCGCGATTATTGGCTTTGGGCTTACCTGAAGTCGCAAGTGTATCGTGATCGACCGACATCTCTAGGGATGCTGAAAGACAACATCCTACGCCAATGCCTCACCATAACTCCGGACATGCTTTACAGTGCTATTCACAACATTATTCCTCGACTACAGCTATTGTTGAGGAATGATTGTGGACATATTGAGCATTTCCTGTAAAGAAAATCATCTTTGCTTTGTCTTTCTTTGTTATGCTAATTATTGCTATTCTGATCAGATGAAGCGCCATCTGTAGGACATTATTTGAACTTTCGTATTTTTTGGTTCTAATAAAACCCCATGTCATTCCAAGCATATGTGTCAATTTGTACCTCTGTATCTACATTATTCCGTGATTTATTCAGTTTCCAAATTTATACTGACTTTCTGATCACCCGGTATATATGTGTGCTTATGAGTGTGTGTGTTTTTTGTAACGGTACACATATTTAGGCGATCTAATCGGACGCCCGGTATTGGTACAAGGTAAGATGAATAAACGCTGGCGCCCCAAGTGCACAGACCGAAGGGAGCGCTACGGCCAGCCCGGCTAGTTAACTGTTTCCGACCAGCCAGTTGCAGAGACAAGCAATGTCACCGGAAACGGGAAAATGACGGAATGGGGACTTTGGACGAAGCGTTGATCGCTTAAGAGGGCCGGCTATGCTCCAAGTAATGGTGAGCTTTGAAATAAACTGAAGGATGGCTTCCTACAGCTCTTTAAGACTCTATAATAATTTACAGTTCAAATATTAATGCAAATCTTAATACATCAACGATCCCTAAAAATGGGGCGTATCTAATGACATAACACTAATTTCAATACCTTTAGAACTACAGAAGTTAATTTTATAAATGATAGAGCATAGCAATCAGTCGTCCTCTTTTTGCAGGTATTATTTGGCAAATCCAGATTTCAGCTAGTGCCTAGCCACTATCAGTGCACTATTTTCTAGCCTCAATGCATGTCAGCTCCCTGTTGTTCGGGCATCAGTCACAGGTAGCCCTAACAACAGGGAGCTGACATGCATTGAGGCTAGAAAATAGTGCACTGATAATGGCTAGGCACTAGCCGAAATCTGGATTTGGCAAATAATACCTGCAAAAAGAGAACGACTGATTGCTATTCTCTATCATTTATAAATCAGATCACAGTAGTTGAGTGCACCCACGTTCGTAATGGAAGGTAACCTGACACAGAGGTTAATATTTAACAGTAAATAAACATTTTCACAATGAACGACTGAATAAACAACTTTTAATCGCTTCAATATCTTGCTCTACAGTCATCATCTCTGAAAGGTGTGTATCTGTCTCTATTTTATTTCTTGAATACCTGTGTCTCTTACATCTTTTTTATTACGAGAGGCCGGCCGCGGTGGTCTAGCGGTTCTAGGCGCTCAGTCCGGAACCGCGTGACTGTTACGGTCGCAGGTTCGAATCCTGCCTCGGGCATGTATGTGTGTAATGTCCTTAGGTTAGTTAGGTTTAACTAGTTCTAAGTTCTAAGGGACTGATGACCACAGATGTTAAGTCCCATAGTGCTCAGAGCCATTTGAACCACTTATTACGAGAATGTTTGTCAGAACATCGTATCTGCCACAATTACACTGCAAATGAATACAGCATGAATATCTCATATTTTGTCATACTTATCCATTTATTTAATGAACAGTCTACTATTTTGCCAGTAACTTTATACTATTCTTTGCACTGAATGTGTCAATTTTTGAATCATCACGTTGAAATCTGAACTGTTTTGAGCTGATAAAAATTTAGTGTATTGTGACCACGAAATGGGCTTAGTTTTCGTATATCTTTGACAAGTAAGTTTTGGGACTTTGCGATCATTCTCATAATGCTCTCAACGTAACTTTATTGCATTTGATAAGAGGATTTTCTGTCTATATTTTAACTGAATACCGTAGTACCACTTCCCGTTTATTTGAGATGGCTGGCCGGGGTGGTCGAGCGGTTCTAGGCACTACAGTCTGGCACCGCGCGACCGTTACGGTCGCAGGTTCGCATCCTGCCTCGGACATGGATGTATGTGATGTTCTTAGGTTAGTTAGGTTTAAGTAGTTCTAAGTTCTAGGGGAATGATGACCTCAGAAGTTAAGTCCCATAGTGCTCAGAGCCATTTGAACCATTTTTCACGTAATACAATCTGTTTCGAAATTAAGTTAGAGACGAATTTTTATGTAGTTCATAATTTAGAAGTCAGTGTGTTTGGGTTTCACGAATTTAACTAACTGAAAGAGAGTTCTAATACAACACAGCTTTTGAATGTATTCTGTATTTCGCCAACTTCAGGCCATTTTTAGAAAGAAGGATTGACGAACAGCTCTCGTGCCCAATCCGGTAATCGTAGACCACATAAGTATCTTTTAAGATCTTACTCTTTTAGGTGGAGAAGACAAGAATTTTGTATTAAGGATGGATTGGTTAGTGATAAGACGTTGTCAAGTTACAACATTAATGGAAGTTAATATGTCAAACTAAAGGGAAGTTATCAGAAATGCATTGAATCGTAGCTACATCTCTCAGAGGAACTTCATTACGCTGTTTCTATGAACTGTAACTGAAACGTCATACGAAAGACGTGCCAAGATTATCAAGTTTCTCGGACTTCTAATATCCTGTCTGAGAGCGGTCACTAATCTTGTCTGTCTCAAGTTCTTTGTTCACGGTATTTGCAAGCAGTCGCTGAGCCTCTCTATTGACAGCACAGAGTTCTAGAGGTTTTTTTTTCCCTTTCTGGTCATGTATAGCATACATGCGCGTGACCTACTTTTATCTGAGACGTATTGACAAAGCAGCTTCGGGTCTTTGTGACCATCTGTCGACATCCACGCAGATGCTGCGGCGCTGAAACCTCTGGTCTGCACAGAACTTTTTCTTTGTTTCTTTTTCAGCGAACAGCGCTGCAATTCCTACTGTACAGCTGCCTACAGCGGCTTACTGGAACTGCCCTCGTAACAAAGTTAGAGAATTTTGCATCCACATCTAAATATAAATCCCTCTGCTTGTAGATGGCGCTGTACAGTCACAACTGAACATTTTTTAACTACAACATATCGCTGTTTTTCGGCATTTATTTGTCTTCGGTCCACAGAAGGTTTCAAACCAAGCCCAATTTCTAGAATAGGTTTTTGTAACAGAAAGGATGTGCTGTTACTGCAAAAAATGTTACGCCAGTCCGTAATGTAACGTACACAAAACTCTTCCGGATGCGGTACCAATAGTTCTGCATAGCTAAAAACCCATCAGCTCCTAATAAAGCACCCTTTAACGTCTTAGAGGCACACTAACACCCACTACCTAGTACCCAGATAAGGAACGGCATGCTGCACGTGTGTTTACGCTATCTCTATGTAATCGTAATAAGGAATAGCACGCAGGTTCTTCTACACATCTTCTTAGTTTTTATTAAATAAGGCTATTCTGTTTTGCGTGTTACAATTCAGACAGTCGTTTATGCATTCTGGGAGGTGGCGTGCATCTCGATATTTTGTCGACCAATGGGTTCTTACTAAACTGGATGTCGCAGGCAACTGTCTGAATCCACCGGCCAAATATCCTCGAGGTTCGTTTCTTTTTTAATTACAATTTGGCGGTCAGGAAGTGTCATTAGAATATAAGACTTTTACTTTAAGATTCAGCGTCCACTTGAATCTATTACGTGAGATGTTCCAGATATTTGGAGAAGAACAAAAAGAAATATTCAGTAATAAAGAAAGAAAACGTTAACAGTTCTGCTTTATCATTTCGAAAGTGGAGAGTAAACCGGACATTGACAGGCTGATTAAAACACTGATTTTTCTTGGTTTTCGCTTATGCTTTACTCAGTGATTCCTTTGTACGAATCATAAGATGCAATAGACATTTAAAAAGTACGTACTATGTTAGTAAAATATTTAAAAACAAGTAATTCATTTAATGAAGTGTGCCAAACAACGCAGGCGCACTTGAACAAACCGACATCGTTTGCTCAACATTCCACTACGACGATGAAAACTACGAATGAACTAAACCAATCAACTATTGAAAGTGAGACTGTGGTTTCCTCTCAAACCAATCAACTATTGCTAGTGAGATTGTGGTTTCCTCTCAACAGTACATAAAACGTTGAACATTCAGGTAGATATCTGCTCTTGTGAATGCTTGATGAGTCTATTTTGACAGCAGGGAATCGTGTACAAGGTGATTCAGGACGAATTTCAGGAATAGTATCGCAAGGATTAGAATGTTTTGACAGCAGGGAATCGTGTACAAGGTGATTCAGGACGAATTTCAGGAATGGTATCGCAAGGATTAGAATACACTATATTAGATTTATACCTGATCTATATTCATGAATATGACATTTGATAGTGATGTGGAACGTATCAGTATAACAATAGGTTTATTTACATTTCATAATTTGAGTGTTCTTTATTCTTGAAAGATCACTAATTTATATCTAAAACTTCATCTAATGCCTAGAAGGAGGTGTCATTCAGAAATTCTTTTGTTTTTAAATGTTCGTAGGCTCTCTGTCAGACTTTTGATGCTATTGGGTAAATGACCAAAGATTTCTGTGGCAGCATAATTCACCCCTTCTGTGCCAAACTTAGATTTAAGCCAAACTAGTGAAGGTCAGCTTTACTCATAGTGTTGTAACTATGCACATTGCTACTGCTTTTGAACTGGAATTTGTTATTAATAACAAATTTCAAGAGTGAATATATATATATATATATATATATATATATATATATATATATATATATATATATATATATATATATATATATGTATTGCGAAGCTGCAGGAAGAAATATCTGCATGATGATGTTGGCTGGGCTCCAGGTATTATTCTACACGCTTTTGTGCAATAAAGGCTTTTTCCCTTACTGATAAATTACCGCAAAATATGATGCCATACAAAGCCAGTGAATGAAAACAGGCACAGTAAACTAATTTACTTACATGTTTATTGCCAAAATGTGCATTTACCCTAACAGCATAAGTAGCTAAACTCAAACGTTTCAGCAGATCATGAATGTGTTTCTTCTAATTCAATCTCTCATCGAAGCACACACCCAAAATGTGGAATCTTCTGCTTTAGCTACAAACTTCTGTTCAAACACAATATTTATTAATGGTGCCATTTAGTGTACAGAACTTCATGTCTTACGTTTTATCAAAATTTAATGAGAGTTCATTTGCAGAGAACAATTTAATAATTTCCTGAAAGATATTATTTACAGTTTCCTCAGCTAATTCTTGTTTTTTGGGTGTGATTACCATACTTGTATCATCGTCTAAAAGGAACAGCTTTACATCTTCGTGAATATAGATTGGCAAGTAAAAGACCTTAGATTGATCCTTGTGGGATCCCATTCTTGATACCGCCCCAGTTCGATGAATCCGCTGATTTTTGCACATTATGTGAACTGTTAATTTCAACCTTCTGTACTCTTCCAGTTAAATATAAATTAAACCATTTGTGCACTGTCCCACTCATACCACAATACTTAAGCTTATCTAGAAGAATTCCACGAGATACACAATCAACAGCCTTTGAGAAATCACAGGTAATCCCATTTGCTAATATTCAGTTATTCAAAGCATTTAATATTTGATCAGTGAAAGCATGTATAGCATTCTCTGTTGAAAAACATTTCTAAAAACCAAACTGACAATTTGTTAGTACTTTATTTACACAAATAAATGAAGCTACTCTTGAATACATTACTTTTTCAAGAATTTTGCACAAACTTGTCAGAAGCGAGACCAGACAGTAGTTGTTGACATCAGATTTGTCTCCCTCTTTATGCAGTGGTTGAACAATAGCGTATTTTAATCTGTCGGGAAAAATGCTCTGCTTCAGCAAGCTATTACATATATGGCTGACAATCCTACTTATTGTTGGGAATAAGCTTTTAGTATTTTATTGGAGATACCCTCAATTCCATGGGAGCTTTTACTTTTGAGTGAGTTTATTACTTTCCTAACTTAGGAAGGAGAGATGGGTAAAATTCAATTTTATCAAATTGTGTAAGTACTGCCTCTTCCATCTATAGCTTGGTATTTTGTAATGAACATCTGGATCCTATTTTCTCCACGCAGTGAATAGGCTCTCATAACTTTAATTTAATATAAAAAGTTAATAATATGTTTCTGTTACGATTTGCAGGAACAAAATCACAAAAGAGATTGCATAATTCTTAACCTGTGCGAAGGGAGTAAAATTATTCTGGGAGGCTCACTTACTGAACTGTAACAAGATCGAAGGTTTTTCTTCCCTCGGGGACGAGTCGTTTATGTTGCCCTAACCGTTTCATCTCATCTTCGTCACAAACAGGCTCAAATCACTGAAGTATTGTCAAATAGAAAGACTTCCAACAGGTGTCAGAACAACCCCGGTGTGGTCTCCTGGCCAATAAGGGTATACTACGATTTCATTTTTTATCGGAGGGCAAAAGGAAGAAGAAAAGTACCTGTAACGTGACAACATCTTCTAAGCTAACAGCGACGATCAGTTATCTTAACTACACCAGGAAGAGAAATATGACCAGTCGTGTCTTCATGTACAAAATTTTCCAGTAATTCACCTGAAGTTAACAATTTGACAATTCCGATCAAAGCGACCACGGCATGGTCACTCATCTATGTGACCGCGACCCTCATTTGAACTCCACGCACAAAGCAGCGGTCCTATAACCAGATTCTCGTTATCTGTTACGATTTCATCACGTCCACAGTGTACAGTACTGCAAGTGAGATTTACATTATGATGTATTCCCCTGGCGGTGCGGCATTCACGTGTGTGCAGTGGAGATGGATGCTAGCGATTTATGAACGGACATGACCGGCGCATTGATTAACACCAGTTAGTGTTTGTGTAAATGAATTGTTAATGTACCGATACTAACCGTATCTGCGACAGTTACTGGTACAGTGCATTCCGTTTCGTAATTAAGTAAATGCTAACACGTTTACTAACAAAGATTTTGAAACGAAAAAACGGTAAACTGCGTATCAAGTTCATGAGACATTAGGGCAGTTACACGAGGGTTGCACACAAAGTAATGCACCGCATTTTTTTCTTCAACAATTATTTATTGAACATAATGACAATTACACATACGAAAGAATGGTGTTTTATCTACACACCCTCTTTTTCCACGTAATCTCCATCCCGTTCTATGGCCTTCCTCCAGAGCGTGTATGCCGTGTCGGTACCAATCCTTGTCCTGGTGGCGAAGCCACTGCCTCATGGTATGAATCACCTCCTCATCGTCCTCAAAATATCTTCCACGAATGGTATCCGTTAATGGCCCAAAGAAGTGAAATTTCGACAGGGCTACGTCAAGGCTGCAGGGTGAATGGGATAGCACTGTCCAACCCTATTTTGGGATGTATTCAGCAGTCCTCACCGGCTGGAGCGTCCGAGCGCTTCTAGGCGCTACAGTCTGGAACCGCGTGACCGCTACGGTCGCAGGTTCGAATCCTGCCTCGAGCATGGGTGTGTGTAATGCCCTTAGGTTAGTTACGTTTAAGCAGTTCTAAGTTCTAGGGGACTGATGACCTCAGAAGTTAAGTCCCACAGTGCTCAGAGCCATTTGCACCATCAGCAGTCCTCAGACTTGTGTGAGGCCGAGCATTGTCGTATTGCAGCGAAACATTTCCTGGGTTTCTGTGACGCCGAAGTCGCCGGAAGCGCGTCTTTATTTTCGTTAAATCGTTGACAAATGTTTCTGAATTAATGATACTGCCTCTTGGCACCTTCACAGCCCCAGAACAGCGTGCTCATGACCTTACCGACGGAAGCAGTTGCTTTGAATTTTTTCTTCTGTGGTGAGTGGTAATGGCGCCATTTCATAGACGTCGTTTTGTTTCGGGCTCAAAATGGTGAACCCGGGCTTCATCAACTGTCACGATCCGAGACAAGAAGGCCTCCTCCTCAGCTTCAAAACGTTGCAACAAATCAAAACAAATTATTTTATCTGTGCGGTTTCCGACCCATATGGCACACACTTTTGGATATCCAAGTGTGTAGACAATTTCATCCACACTTCCTTTGCTGATTGACAGATGCACCGCCAACTGCAAAGTCGTAATGCATCTGTCCTCGCGTATGACAACCTCAGCTCGCTGCAACATGTCAGGTGCGACAGCCATGGATGGTCTCCAGGACCGTTGGAAATCGTGGAGCTCCGCCGAACCGTCTTCTGATGACCTCACCCTCCGTGCCTATCGACGAACTGTACTTCTGTCCACAGCAGATGCCCCATAGACTTTGCACAAGCGTTTGTGAATATTCCCTGTAGTTTCTTTCCCTGCAGTGAGAAATTCAATGACGGCACGTTGCTTATAACGTACATTATCTACAGACGCCATTTTGAAAGTGTTCTGCACTACGCTACCCGCCGGAAGTGAAGGAAACTAGGCGCGCTCACTCAGAAGACTTCAAATAATACGTACGCAACGTTTCGCATTCGTAGCATTGTTTTCGGCTGAGGAAAAAATGCAGTGCATCACTTTCCGGGCAACCCCCGTACTATAGGTGGCAGAGCTGCTGTAACCGCTCGTCGTAGACTTCTCCCACCAACTTCTTCAACAATGAGCTGATGAAACATCACAAGAGCAGTCCTGCTGGCCACATTCATGGCAATCGATAATCCACACGTGGCTCTCAGAGGCTCACTATTCTCTTACTGGGTACGGGCTTGGTGAACCTGACTTTCCTGGAATGGAGAACGGGAAGCGCCGCAATACTGTGAGTGCTTCAGCGACCACCATGTGGTTCGGCTGTGGAACTTCGTGAGTGTCACAGGGAATGGGCTTCTTGACTTACCCGCCAGGATCGCAAAGAGAAAAAAATTATCCATCTCAAAGAGTGCTGTGTGCTAATGAGATGCCTAGATGTTGAGGTACAACAGTCGTTAGCGGGCAACGTCTTGGGAACCTGCCACATCTCAGTTGTATAAGACCACCCAGGCAAGTCTGAATGGACTCATATGTCCCTAGCTGCTCGTTGAAAGGACATGGCGAATACGATCAGTACGGCCACTCCCCAAGTGATGGGTACCGTCTGGAAGTACTCACGCCCACCCATCCGAAGGGACGAGGGAGGCTAGTCCTCCTGGCACTCAAACCGTATTTAGTAACGGGACTCAAGGAGCTCTATATCAGACTGTGTCTGCACTGATCAAGCGGAAGGAGGGTGCTTTTGAAGATATGTCCGCTCTTTTTGATGAAAGGAGAAAATATAAAAATGTATTACATGAAGCAGGCAAAAAGAAATACAGACGTCTCAAAAATGAGATTGACAGGAAGTGCAAAATGGCGAAGCAGGGATGGCTAGAGGACAAATGTAAGGATGTAGAGGATAATCTCACTAGGGGTAAGATAGATACTGCCTACAGGAAAATTAAAGAGACCTTTGGAGAAGAGAGAACCACTTGTATGAATATCAATAGCTCAGATGGAAACCCAGTTCTAAGCAAAGAAGGGAAAGCAGAAATGTTGAAAGAGTATACAGAGGGTCTATACAAGGACGATGTACTTGAGGACAATATTATGGATATGGAAGATGATGTACATGAAGATGTAATGGGAGATATGATACTGCGTGAAGAGTTTGACAGAGCACTGAAAGACCTGAATCGAAACAAGGCCCCGGGAGAAGACAACATTCCATTAGAACTACTGTTGGCCTTGGGAGAGCCAGTCCTGACAAAACTCTACCATGTGGTGAGCAAGATGTATGAGACAGGCGAAATACGCTCAGACTCCAAGAAGAATATAATAATTCCAATACCAAAGATAGCAGGTGTTGACAGATGTGAAAATTACCGAACTATCAGTTTAATAAGTCACAGCTACAAAATACTAACACGAATCCTTTACTGGCGAATGGAAAAACTGGTAGAAGCCGACCTCAGGGAAGATCAGTTTGGATTCCGTAGAAGTATTGGAACACGTGAGACAATACTGACCTTACGACTTGTCTCAGAAGAAAGACTAAGTGAAGGCAAACCTACGTTTCTAGCATTTGTAGACTTAGAGAAAGCTTTTGACAATGTTGACTGGAATACTTTCTTTCAAATTCTAAAGGTGGCAGGCCGGCCGCGGTGGTCTCGCGGTTCTAGGCGCGCAGTCCGGAACCGCGCGACTTCTACGGTCGCAGGTTCGAATCCTGCCTCGGGCATGGATGTGTGTGATGTCCTTAGGTTAGTTAGGTTTAAGTAGTTCTAAGTTCTAGGGGACTGATGACCACAGCTGTTAAGTCCCATAGTGCTCAGAGCCATTTGAACCATTTTTTTCTAAAGGTGGCAGGGGTAAAATACAGGGAGCTAAAGGCTATTTGCAATTTGTACAGAAACCAGATAGCAGTTATAAAGAGTCGAGGGGAATGAAAGGGAAGCAGTGGTTGGGAAGGGAGTGAGATAGGGTTGTAGCCTCTCCCCAATGTTATTCAATCTGTATATTGAGCAAGCAGTAAAGGAAACAAAAGAAAAATTCGGAGTAGGTATTAAAATCCATGGAGAAGAAATAAAAACTTTGAGATTCGTCGATGACATTGTAATTCTGTCAGAAACTGCAAAGGACTTGGAAGAGCAGTAGAACGAAATGGACAGTGTCTTGAAAGAAGGATATAAGATGAACATCAACAAAAGCAAAACAAGGATAATGGAATGTAGTCAAATTAAGTCCGGTGATGCTGAGGGAATTAGATTAGGAAAGGAGACACTTAAAGTAGTAAAGGAATATTGCTATTTGGGGAGCAAAATAACTGATGATGGTCGAAGTAGAGAAGATATAAAATGTAGACTGGCAATGGAAAGGAAAGCGCTTCTGGAGAAGAGAAATTTGTTAAAATGTTAACATGAAGTATAAATTTAAGTGTCAGGAAGTCTTTCTGAAAGTATTTGTATGGAGTATAGCCATGTATGGATGTGAAACATGGACGATAAATAGTTTGGACAAGAAGAGAATAGAAGCTATCGAAATGTGGCCCTATAGAAGAATTCTGAAGGTTAGATGGGTAAATCACCTAACTAATGAGGAGGTACTGAATAGAATTGGGGAGAAGAGGAATTTGTGGCACAACTTGACTAGAAGAAGGGATCGGTTGGTAGGACATGTTCTGAGGCATCAAGGGATCACAAATTTAGCATTGGAGGGCAGCGTGGAGGGCAAAACTCGCAGAGGGAGACCAAGAGATGAATACACTAAGCAGATTCAGAAGGATGTAGGATGCAGTAAGTACTGGGAGATGAAGAAGCTTGTACAGGATAGGGTAGCATGGAGAGCTGCGTCAAACCAGTCGCAGGACTGAAGACCACAACAACAACAACAAGAAGTATTAGAAGGACTTGCTTGTCCCTTAAGCTCTATTAAACAGTTACAAAGTGGTTCCTTATTGGCTGAGACCAACTGGTGGAACTTCTTAAGGAGGTTACAAGAATTGTGTGACTATGACACAAATGTTGACTTATGTAACTCCCTTAACTCAAGTGAAGATGTTGTCACTTGCCATGATATAGTGGACAAAGATGTCTCAGAACTGAAACAAGAAGGGCGTCGCAGTGGATAGTGGATGTGGAGCAAATTACACAAAGGAAAATTGGAGAAATTGAGAAGACGGCCACCTCCCTCATGACCCTCAAATCTCCAACGCTGTCTGAACACGTCGTTGCAGGATTCCTCCGACGTAGGGTTAAATCTTACGAAACTAATCCTACGCACAAATGCCAGCGATTTGGTCATACAACGCTGAGTTGCGTAGGTGAAGCGACCTGCCATGAATCTGGGCATAACTGCCCGTCTCCAGCAGTATGCATCAACTGCTCTGGGAGCTACCCATTCTGGAGCCGAGACTGCCCTGCTTCTGCTGAGGACCAAAAAATTCCTGTAACAAAAGTGAACAAGCAGATCACCCATACATAAGCATGAAAAGGAACACAAGGCGACGGAACCCACTGTCTTTGCTACTTCTGATGCTTCCTTGATGCAGTAACCTGTTCCCAAGGTAGACGCTTCGATGCAGGCGACATCCAGCGCACTGTTATCAACCAACAGCACCTGTGCTGGTATCCGTACATGTCAAAGAAAAGACATAGCAATCCAGGAAGTTACGACAGAAGAGCCCATGAGCAATTTCACTGTGAGCCTAGAGAAGGCACGTCAAAAGGAGCATACCGTTGCTACATCATCGTCGAAGGGAAAGGGTCACGACACTCAGTTCAAGAGATGTTCCAGGCTTCAACAGACGTCTTTATGGCGCTCGTGACTGATGAGGAGGACGTCGTCATGGAGACATAAGCCTCGTCACCGAACCCAGAAACCCCCTCCACTCCCTCTCACCACCCTGGCTCCAAGACTCCAGTGGATTATGAATGGATACAGAAACCATCTGGAGGAACTGCATTTCCTTGTACAGTATAGATCATCTTGTCTCCGTCTCCAAGGAGACTAATTTTAAACAGACTGACGCACCAGTTCTCAAATGTTATCACTTGCACAGGAGAGGCTTCCTTTCTGGTGACAGAACGAAAGTTGTGACAGTACTGTTCGTCAGTGACACATTACACTCCTCACCTGTGCCCTTACTCACAACCCTCCAAGTGGTAGCTTTTAGTATAATGGCCCATGTCATTCTCATGGTGTGGTTGGTGTACATACCGCCCCATGATCCCACTGGCAGTTTGATCCTCACACAGCTTACTGCTGTACTGCCACATCCGTTTTCCTTTTAGGAGATTTTAAAGCACACAGTCACAGCGTACAATGGGAATCCAACACGACTTGCTTCAGGGATCGGATACTTGAGTATCTCAAACAAACTGATCACATAATCTTGCTAAACGTGGCTCAAACTACACATTTCAGCAGCGCTACAGCTTCATCTATAGGCTCAGACCTCTCTTTCTGCGTGCCTGCCCTTGTGGGCACTGCTCAGTGGGAAGTGGATAATGGCCTACATGACGGTGAACACTACCCTATGTGGAGCGATCTGCCAGGTGTAGCAGATCACAGAAAGGAAGCGGCCACGATGACTGTTCAGAAAGGCTTACTAGGTGCTTTACAGCCAGTTCGGTGTGTTCGAGCTCTGTGAAAGCGGGCAGGATTGGCTGGATCACACTACAGCCATTACTCACCATGTTCCAAAGTCAAAAGGAGTACCTACGAGGCAGCCTGTCCCTTGGTGGAATGATTAGTGTCTTTCGGCCTTCGGGAAGGCAGCTATGCGAAGATTCAATTGATGCCCTACGGACACGAATCTGGCAATGTTGCGAATAGCGAGGGCAAAGGCAATGAGAATAATTCGAGAGAGTATGCAGAGGACTTGACAAGAGTTCCAGAGCTCCACTGAAAGGTCCATAACCCCAAGTAAACTATGGGACGCCATCAGGAGGATCTCAAGGAAGGACCCACGACCGCCAATAGCAGCTGCACGTGAGCAGGTGTAGACACACCTAAGGTCGTAGAGAGACATTGCTCAGAGAATAGCTGAATCTTACAAAACCATTACGGCCGATTCTAGGCAGGATCCCGGTTTACGTCGTTGTCAAAATACACAAGAGAAGATTGGTTTTGATTTCCTTCCCACCAAAATTGAGGAATGTAACCATTATTTCTATCTGTGAGAGTTGGATACTTCACTGACAGTAGCTCGTGATGTTGCGTCCAGTCAAAACCTGATAACTTACAACATGCTTCCAGTGTGGGTTCGATAATCTGACCCTGCTCGTAGCAGCAGTTCAGCAAGCTTTCCTTCTTCGATTTGGAAAAGGCCTATGATACTATCTTGTGGCATAATATTTTGTTGCATCTCTCTCAGTGCGAGTCCCGTGCACGTCTGCCACTTTCTCACTCTCCTACCTGACCGTTTTAAGCAGAGGAATGGTGTCCCTCAAGCGAGTGTTTTAAGTTTCACGACATTCACCATTTCGATCAGCAGTTTTACATCCTCAGCACGGAGTCCCCTATTGTGTTCCTTGTTTGCAGACGACTTCTCCGTCTTCTGTGCGTCCTCCAACATTGCAGAGGTTGCTAGGCAACTGGGTCTGAGCACCAAGTGATTGAAGGAATATGTAACACCAGAGGTTTTAATTTCTCTTCGGAGAACACTATATGTATTGATTTTCCTGTTTTAAAACTTGGGCGATACTGTTCTATCTTTCTACATCTACATCTACATCTACATCTACATCTACATCTACATTTATACTCCGCAAGCCACCCAAAGGTGTGTGGCGGAGGGCACTTTACGTGCCACTGTCATTACCTCCCTTTCCTGTTCCAGTCGCGTATGGTTCGCGGGAAGAACGACTGTCTGAAAGCCTCCGTGCGCGCTCTAATCTCTGTAATTTTAGATTCGTGATCTCCTCGGGAGGTATAAGTAGGGGGAAGCAATATATTCGATACCTCATCCAGAAACGCACCCTCTCGAAACCTGGCGAGCAAGCTACACCGCGATGCAGAGCGCCTCTCTTGCAGAGTCTGCCACTTGAGTTTATTAAACATCTCCGTAACGCTATCACGGTTACCAAATAACCCTGTGACGAAACGCGCCGCTCTTCTTTGGATCTTCTCTATCTCCTCCGTCAAACCGATCTGGTACGGATCCCACACTGATGAGCAATACTCAAGTATAGGTAGAACGAGTGTTTTGTAAGCCACCTCCTTTGTTGATGGACTACATTTTCTAAGCACACTCCCAATGAATCTCAACCTGGTACCCGCCTTACCAACTATTAATTTTATATGATCATTCCACTTCAAGTCGTTCCGCACGCATACTCCCAGATATTTTACAGAAGTAACTGCTACCAGTGTTTGTTCCGCTGTCATATAATCATACAATAAAGGATCCTTCTTTCTATGTATTCGCAATACATTACATTTGTCTATGTTAAGGGTCAGTTGCCACTCCCTGCACCAAGTGCCTATCCGCTGCAGATCTTCTTGCATTTCGCTACAATTTTCTAATGCTGCAACTTCTCTGTATACTACAGCATCATCCGCGAAAAGCCGCATGGAACTTCCGACACTATCTACTAGGTCATTTATATATATTGTGAAAACCAATGGTCCCATAACACTCCCCTGTGGCACGCCAGAGGTTACTTTAACGTCTGTAGACGTCTCGCCAATGATAACAACATGCTGTGATCTGTTTGCTAAAAACTCTTCAATCCAGCCACACAGGTGGTCTGATATTCCGTAGGCTCTTACTTTGTTTATCAGGCGACAGTGCGGAACTGTATCGAACGCCTTCCGGAAGTCAAGAAAAATAGCATCTACCTGGGCGCCTGTATCTAATATTTTCTGGGTCTCATGAACAAATAAAGCGAGTTGGATCTCACACGATCGCCGTTTCCGAAATCCATGTTGATTCCTACATAGTAGATTCTGGGTTTCCAAAAACGACATGATACGCGAGCAAGAAACATGTTCTAAAATTCTACAACAGATCGACGTCAGAGATATAGGTCTATAGTTTTGCGCATCTGCTCGACGACCGTTCTTGAAGACTGGGACTACCGGTGCTCTTTTCCAATCATTTGGAACCCTCCGTTCCTCTAGAGACTTGCGGTACACGGCTGTTAGAAGGGGGGCAAGCTCTTTCGCGTACTCTGTGTAGAATCGAATTGGTATCCCGGCAGGTCCAGTGGACTTTCCTCTATTGAGTGATTCCAGTTGCTTTTCTATTCCTTGGACACTTATTTCGATGTCAGCCATTTTTTCGTTTGTGCGAGGATTTAGAGAAGGAACTGCAGTGCGGTCTTCCTCTGTGAAACAGCTTTGGAAAAAGGTGTTTAGTATTTCAGCTTTTCGCATGTCATCCTCAGTTTCAATGCCATCATCATCCCGGAGTGTCTGGATATGCTGTTTCGAGCCACTTACTGATTTAACGTAAGACCAGAACTTCCTATGATTTTCTGTCAAGTCGGTACATAGAATTTTACTTTCGAATTCACTGAACGCTTCACGCATAGCCCTCCTTACGCTAACTTTGACATCGTTTAGCTTCTGTTTGTCTGAGAGGTTTTGGCTGCGTTTAAACTTGGAGTGAAGCTCTCTTTGCTTTCGCAGTAGTTTCCTAACTTTGTTGTTGTACCACGGTGGGTTTTTCCCGTCCCTCACAGTTTTACTCGGCACGTATCTGTCTAAAACGCATTTTACGATTGCCTTGAACTTTTTCCATAAACACTCAACATTGTCAGTGTCGGAATAGAAATTTTCGTTTTGATCTGTTAGGTAGTCTGAAATCTGCCTTCTATTACTCTTGCTAAACAGATAAACCTTCCTCCCTTTTTTTTTTATATTCCTACTAACTTCCATATTCAGGGATGCTGTAACGGCCTTATGATCACTGATTCCCTGTTCTGTACATACAGAGTCGAAAAGTTCGGTTCTGTTTGTTATCAGTAGGTCCAAGATGTTATCTCCACGAGTCGGTTCTCTGTTTAATTGCTCGAGGTAATTTTCGGATAGTGCACTCAGTATAATGTCACTCGATGCTCTGTCCCTACCACCCGTCCTAAACATCTGAGTGTCCCAGTCCATATCTGGTAAATTGAAATCTCCACCTAAGACTATAACATGCTGAGAAAATTTATGTGAAATGTATTCGAAATTTTCACTCAGTTGTTCTGCCACTAATGCTGCTGAGTCGGGAGGTCGGTAAAAGGAGCCAATTATTAACCTAGCTCGGTTGTTGAGTGTAACCTCCACCCATAATAATTCACAGGAACTATCCACTTCTACTTCACTACAGGATAAACTACTACTAACAGCGACGAACACTCCACCACCTGTTGCATGCAATCTATCCTTTCTAAACACCGTCTGTACCTTTGTAAAAATTTCGGCAAAATTTATCTCTGGCTTAAGCCAGCTTTCTGTACCTATAACGATTTCAGCTTCGGTGCTTTCTATCAGCGCTTGAAGTTCTGGTACTTTACCAACGCAGCTTCGACAGTTGACAATTACAATACCGATTGCTGCTTGGTCCCCGCATGTCCTGACTTTGCCCCGCACCCGTTGCGGCTGTTCCCCCTCTGTACTTGCCCAAGGCCATCTAACCTAAAAAACCGCCCAGCCCACGCCACACAACTCCTGCTACCCGTGTAGCCGCTTGTTGCGTGTAGTGGACTCCTGACCTATCCAGCGGAACCCGAAACCCCACCACCCTATGCGCAAGTCGAGGAATCTGCAGCCCACACGGTCGCAGAACCGTCTCAGCCTCTGATTCAGACCCTCCACTCGGCTCTGTACCAAAGGTCCGCAGTCAGTCCTGTCGACGATGCTGCAGATGGTGAGCTCTGCTTTCATCCCGCTAGCGAGACTGGCAGTCTTCACCAAATCAGATAGCCGCCGGAAGCCAGAGAGGATTTCCTCCGATCCATAGAGACACACATCATTGGTGCCGACATGAGCGACCACCTGCAGATGGGTATACCCCGTACCCTTCATGGCATCCGGAAGGACCCTTTCCAAATCTGGAATGACTCCCCCCGGTATGCACACGGAGTGCACATTGGTTTTCTTCCCCTCTCTTGCTGCCATTGACCTAAGGGGCCCCATTACGCGCCTCTTTCAAGGAAAAAGTGAAATATCTGGTCCTCACTTTTGATGAGAGGCTAACGTGACTGCCACACCTTACAGAACTAAAACTGTGATGCCTTAAGGCTTTAAACATTCTACTATGTGTCACTCATAGGTGCCGAGTAGTCAACAGGGCACATCTGCCCTAACATACAAAACGTTTGTGGGATTCCGGATTGAGTACGGACGCTTGGTTTATGGACCAGTAAGGCCTTCGTACATCAAAATGCTGGATGCGGTTCACGGCGAACGTATCAGGCTGTCAACATAGGTTTATCAAACAAGTCCAATTGCTAGCCTATGTGCAGAGGAAAGTGAGCGTCCGCTGTCTATTCGACATTTTCCCCTCGTGATACGCCAAGCATACATGACTGTGTCGGCTCTTAATTCGCTGGCAGCCATCTCCGTTGCACACCCGCCACTGAAATGTCTGTTCTACCACCACCATCCACGCACAAGTAGTTCTTTTGCGGTGGGACGGAGAGCCTATAATTACTACAGCTGAGGGCATGAAGGTCGGAAACCATGGGTGGAGTATGGGACACCCCTGTCCGGATTACGTTTTGAATTGCATGCTTACAGGAAGAATTGTACTCCATAATCCAGTTTTAAAATTAAATTTAACGAGTTTTTACATTTCCACCAGGATTTCATTATTGTTTACGTGGATAGGTCTAAGCAAGGGGATTTTATCGGCTGTCGTGTCGTGTCCCCCGACATTGTCCTCAGAGTAGTGCTCCCAGAACAGGTTTCAGTTTATTATGCGAAACTGTTTGCTATCGCGAGGGAACTGGAACTGTTGAGACTGCGTCATGCCAAGAAATTCCTTATCTACACAGAATCCCAGGGTGCCTTTCTCGCTATAGACCAGATTCACCCGGCAGATCGGATGGTGCAACACGATCAGGACGCTCTCCCTCTCTTGAAAAGGCAGAACAAGAAAATAATTTTCTGCTCGGTGCAGGGCACATAGGAATCCGGGGAAACGAGCTCTCTGATGCGGCACCCAAAGAGGCCTGCTCCCTTCCACCTCCTGCTCGCTTTTCTGTCCCCCCTACAAGCTGTAGCCTTATTTGTGACCCAGAAGACAATGTGTTGTTGGGAGGCTCAGTGGTTGGAAGTGATCAATAATAATGTGCGTTCAGCGAAACCTTCAATGCGACCGTGACTTATCTCCTACCGACGACGACGAGCTGATAATGAGCCGAGGGTAGTTCGTTTCTTATGTTTTTGTGTGACGTCTGGATTACTTTCCTAAATATAGGGTGTGAGATTTTATAGTGTCGCAGAGTGCCTCGGTCATTCATTATTTCTAAGTAGTCACCCAAGCACAGTCGTCAGTCCCCTTTAAAATGTGTCTCTTTTAGTCTTTATTTTATCTGGTTATTACGCAGTATTTTGTCTGACTTTTATGGACGGTCTTTCTAATTCTCAAACTGTCAGGGTTGTATTCTCACAACTTGAGTGAGGACACCATTTGGATTTATATTTTGTTCTTATTTTTTTCATTGTTTTTTAACAGTCATCTCTGTTAATCCAAGCAAGGCGCTGATGACATTGTCTTTTAGCATCCTAAAGCACCAGCATCACTATCATCACCATCATCATCATGAAGCATCACCTTACTTGCAAAACGCCAATGCGATACGTACCCGATTTTTCATGTTAAAGAAAAGGATGTAATCACTGGGAACCAAATCGGGATGTATATAGGACGGTCAGGCAACTCGCAATGGACATTTGTCAAGACTTCTCAGACTTTCCGAGGTGAGCATGGATGAATGTGGATGTGAAGCAAATGCAACATGGTACGCCGTTTGCTTAAAATGTATCCTCGTAGCTACTCTATCGTTCTGCAATACTCTCTTTTATTGACTGCTGTATTCTGTCCACAAACTGAACCAGCAGTAGGCTTATGCTGTCCCAAAACATAAATGGTTTTCGAAGAAAGTGGCTGGGGACCTAATCACAGGTTTGCATGGTAAATTCGTAAGAATTTTGTCAACAGACTGGTGTTATGTTTAATGTATGAAACCTCTCTCTGATTCACCTGTTACAACGAGAACGGAAAAACCATCATATTTGTTCCTTTACTGTAGTGGCAATACCGAATCCGAAAAAATTCTGTAGCTTTAATTATCACTTATAGCGAACTTTGGTACCCAACGAGCACAAAACTTGGATTACTATAATATTTAAGTCACCAAAAAACTGTACGTGAACCACGTGGGAAACGATCTCAAATTCCGTAATTGTGAATTTTGGTCATGTCTAACTGTTTCGTCCCAATTTTTCACAAGTTCGTTGGTGACTGTACACTGTCCCTGATCTTGCAGATTGCTTCGTCTCTCCCAAAACATAACTGTCCCATAATACAGTCACTCACAGGATTTTCGTCATAAATTGCACAGATTTCATGGTGATTATGCGCAGGATTTTCGTTGTCACCTACAGAAAAGGAATATGTGCGCCCTCTTCACTATGTACTACAGCAGCCATTCCCAAGATAATGGTGTTATATTTCAACGCCCACATATGGTGCCCACTCGTAATCACATCTTACATTGTGAACAGAGAAACCATCACATTTATCAGCTTACTGGAATAGGAATATCTAAGCCGAACCAATTCTATAGCTGTTATTATCATCTAAATGATACTGACCGACAGGAGACGTCGCTGCCAATGTACAACTGCCGTCAACGTTACGCACTGGACGACCCACAAGTGGCAGCATCGGTTGCCGTTTGATACAGCCTGTGAGCCAGCTTGATGTTTAGTGTGGTCGCTTAAACATCTGTTGCTGAAAGAGGTGAATTTAACAAATCTATCCACGTCCCCTCACCCAACCCACCACCCTCCCCCCTCCCCCGCCCCCCGCCAGCTCATTCTGCGCCAGCGACCTGCAAGCCTAAAGCCCAGAGCAGCTTGCGTGGAATTATACAACCTTATTTCTGTCTCAGTATATCTCTTCATTCTTAGACTGCTTCCTTGTCAGTTATCAGACAAGTAGTACAAGTGCTCAATATCGTTACCGAATAACTTATAAATCAGTGCTCTCCATTCGACTGTGGTATGATACCATGATGCATGGAAGGTCATTCCTGTATCGGTTGGTTAAATTTGTGTTGACACAAGCACACACACACACACACACACACACACACACACAGACACAGAGAGAGAGAGAGAGAGAGATAGAAAGAGACAGAGAGAGAGAGAGAGACGTATTGTAACACTAACACCACCCTGCATACATGGTAGAAATACATGCAGTGTTTAAGGAATGGTAGTAAGGATGTACATAGCGCCTGAAATAAAGTATGAGGGTCAGTCAAATGAAAAACGAACATCTTCCATAATGGGGCCATGGAATGGTTCCATTTAAAATTAATCACCATTCTCTCCCACTGGGAGACGAGAGGATCAGATCCTATCTCTTTGAACGCCGTCGGCCGCTCACGGTTGCACGACCGCAGCCACTCTTGCACTTACTCAGCCGACTGAAACCGACAGACAAGCATGTCTTTCTTCACGTCTTCGGCGACGTGAAGAAAGACATGCTTGTCTGTCGGTTTCAGTCGGATAACACGGTGAAAAATCCTGGCTATACTGAGGAAATTCAGTGTTTCCCAACCAAATCGCCCGATTGGCAGTGTGGGGCGTGTCTTATCGTGCAACAGGTTGCTTCCATTCGACAGCATTCCGACAGCCAGAAGGTAAACGGAAAGCCAACAGTAGAATCAGCCCACATATCCGCTTCCAAAGAAATCCAAAGCTGTTCACACAAATTCCAGTAAAGTTATGATGACCTTCTTCGATTTCAGGGGCCTTCTCCTCATCGATGAGCCATAAAGTCCAAATTCCCGGGATGCCGTCAGCCAGAAGTATCCTTTTGGACTGTAACGCGCGTCCCAACACTGCCAATCGGTTGAAGCCTAAGCTACAGCGCGTCTGGTTTCCCAGGGGGATAAATTCTTATGTGTGTGCTGGTTACTTTTGAATAGAACCATTTCATGTCCTCGTTATGGTCGGTCTTCCGTTTTCATTTGACTGCTCCTTATATACCAACTTTCAACAAAGGTGGTTTGTTTTCTCTATGTCAGTACTTTTAACATCGTCTTCTTCAGTAGACTGTTATAGTCAATAGTCCGCTTAAACTGTGAGCTGAAAGGGTTCACAACGGTCTTCTTCCGTTCAGAAAACAGCGCACTTTCATTTGAATTTTAGTAAAACCAAAAATTATTACGGCGGTGCTGTTACTTTTACTATTTTGGCTGACCTAATATTACTATCAAAGGTAGGAAACACACTTTACATGTTATCGGATTTCAGTGGTGTTATATTACACATACAAGTCGTTTTCTGTATGTTATGAGAAAAAATGTCCAAAACTCAGATTATATCTTAAAAGATTTATTGGCCGCTCTACCTGAAACGACGTGTATGTGCAACATCAACAACGGACATAATAATTGCCGGCCGGAATGGCCAAGCGGTTCTAGGCGCTACAGTCTGGAACCGCGCGACTGCTACGGTCGCAGGTTCGAATCCTGCCTCGGGCACGGATGTGTGTGATGTCCTTAGGTTAGTTAGGTTTAAGTAGTTCAAGTTCTAGGGGACTGATGACCACAGCAGTTACGTCCCATAGTGCTCAGAGCCATTTGAACCATTTGAACATAATAATTTTTTCTTCTAATTTACCACGCAACTGATCAAAACTGCATTAATATTTTCTGCTCTTTGTTTGTAACATCCTACACGTCACACGAAAATGGTTCAAATGGCTCTGAGCACTATGGGACTCAACTTCTGAGATTCCAGACTGTAGCGCCTAGAACCACTCAAGTAACATTTCCGACGTGTTCGATCGGACAAGAATGCAGCAGAAATCTTGCTCCAACACGATAATGCACGCCCACACACAAATCTGACAACCCGGGAACACATCGCGAAATTGGGTTGGACATCATTGCCTCATCCACCCTATAGTCCAGACGACCTGGCACCCTGGGATTTCCATCTCTTTGGGCCGCTTAAAGGTTCTTTACGGCGAACACACTTTGAAGATGATGAGGGTGTGAGTCATGCAGTGAAAACATGGCTACGCCTATAGGACAACAGCTTTTACCAGCCGGGAATACATGCTCTTCCACAACGTTGGGTTACGGCCGTAAAGCGTGATGGACATTACGTAGAAAAGTAGGACATTGACAAGAGGTGTTCATGTATTCTGTCACCAAATTCTGACTCTTAACAATAAATATGTTCTGAGGAAAAATGTGGGGCCCTACTTATTGAACGACCCTCGTATATTCCCCTCCAGTATTTCCAACTGTCTACCAACGCTGGGATAACTTTTCAATTCAGCCTCTGTATAAATTACGTTGTTTTAAGGCGAATAACTCGTCGATCCATGTTCCGAGTGCATTTTCATCGTGAAAGGAAGTTCCTTGAAAAGAATGGTTCAGATGGCTCTAAGCACTATGGGACTTAACATCTGGGGTCATCAATCGCCTAGAACTTAGAACTACTTAAAGCTAACTAACCTAAGGACAGCACACACATCCATGCCGGAGGCAGGATTCGAACCGGCGAGTGTAGCAGCAGCGCGGTTCCAGACTGAAGCGCCTAGAACCGCCCGGCCACAACGGCCGGCGAAGTTGCTTGAAGGTTGTTCGATTCAGAACGGAAAAGGTGAAAATAAGAGGACGCAAGATCAAGTGAATAAGGTGGGTGCGGAATGACGTCCCAACCCAACTGATATATAGTGTTTCTTGTTAGTCTAGCAGAATGCGGGCGGGCGTTATCGTGGAGTAGCATCACACAACGTAGTTTTCCTGATCGCTGTTCTCGGATTGAGTGTGCAAGACGTCTCAGGGAAGCAATTCGTAGTACACCACGCCGCTAAATGCATAACATTATCTTTTATGGATGAATGTAGGTTTTTTGTATGGACTGCTTTGTTTGGGCTTATCACTTCTTTCTTTTCCTTCTATTACCATAAAGATACCATTCCTGGTCACCAGTAATGGTACAGGGTACGAATGGTCGGTGTTTTCACGGGACAGTTGATGACGAGGAAGCAGAGACGCACATATGGCAGCCTGCTGATTTTTGTGATTTTGGCTTAGAGCCTGCGGTAACCACACATGCCAGTTTTTGAAGCTTTTCCATCGCATGCAAATGTCGCGCAATGGTGGAATGATCACAGCTCATCACATCCGCCATTTCTCGAGTACACTGACTTGGATCATTGTGGATTAATACGTTTAAACGATCTTCATCGAACCCCCAAGGTCTGAACCGGGAGAGTCACTATCGTCAAAACGAACCTCCTTAAAACGATAAAACTATGTTATTGCTGTTGTCTGTCCAATGGCATTATCCCCATACACGACGCAAACGTTTCTGCATGCCTCCACTGCTGTCAGCACTGTATTTAACTTAAGTAGAACAATATGTCTGAAATGTTCCGATTTCTCCACTTAACCAATCCATTGTCTAGCGTTCACAGCTCCACTCACACCTCTAAATGACAAAATTACAATATTTAAATTCAAATAGCAACAGTGAACTACAAATAAACAATGACAATCAATGAACGAATTCGTAGCAACCGGAATGCCAACAGGCAAAACAAAAACCTTTCAACTTATGCATCAAACTAACACTTACCATCCATTCTGATATTTTAATTCTGTGTTCTTTCTTTTGCAGTCAAGTGATTCTTCCTCGAATGCGGTAACACTAGCCTAGCAAAATCCTGCTTTTTCATACGTGCTGCACGGGTAAGCTGGTTAAGAAAGAGAGGTGAAAAGTAAACTCTCGCAAATAAAAGATATTTATCTCTCTCCGAGGTGGCAGTTTGTGAAAGTAGCGGAGAGAGTCCTCTTTTTGTTATGACAGCAAGTAGTTGGCGGGAACGTCGGCGCGCTGTGCTCGGGCAGCTGAGTGGAACGAAAACAGCGCCGCGCGGCGGGGCCTGAAATTAAAACAAGTGCCCCTGACACGGCTCCGCGCCCCTCAGGCGCGCAGAATGCCGCGCTTATTAAATTGTGCGAATATTGTGTAAGTGGCGGTTTCCGAGTTGCGTTTCGTCCCTCGTAACAGAGCCGCCGTCAGGGACGGAACGGCTCTACTCCACCGGTACGCGTGACTGCGTTAGCACTGCCTAATCCGCTGCTGCTGCATCTCCTGCTTGTGCACGCCACTACAACGTACCGGAGCTTTGCATACTTATCCGGAGGCGCCCCTGCTGCAGTTTGCTAACAGGACGGAGAATTCGCTGAGCGCTGGCCTCCTGGCTACAGACGATGTCGATTAATCTGCGCCCGCTGTCGCCTTTCCGGTTAAACAGAGTCAGGCGATAGATTCCAGGCCGCGCTGCTTCATTTTGTGCAATGGTGTGTACAAGACTTCGACATTTCTTAAATTTTTTTCGTCGTAGGAATAGATATCCTGCCATCGTATACCATGAAAAATGAAAAAGTTTCACGAAGAAAAACGCAAACCGTGTAGCAACCTTCATCGGTCTCGTACATGAGGTCGTCGAATTTTTGTTACGATACAAGAATTTTCTCAGTTCAGTCAAAATCAGCGAGAAATCATGTTCTAAATGACAAATGGTGCTCATTAACGGACTGAAACAGTATCATCTTACAATGATATTATAAATATGAATCCCAGTCCGCTGCTTCAAATTAATTTCTTTATTTCAGCAGGCCTATTTCGGCTATAATTGCCGTTGTAAAGCTGTTTGCGAGTAATTCTTCTTCTTCTTCTCTTCACTTATTAGCCAAACTGCCTGCCAGGATGCTCCATCTCTTGTATGGTCATCCTATATTTCTTCATCCAGGAAAGACTACCAGTAAGATCTAAAGTAGTCTTTAATAATAAAACATTGGAGCAAGCAAATTATTTTAAATACCTAGGACGCGACATAACTTGCGAATATAGACATGGCGTGGACGAAAAATTAAATAAATTTACTTCCATATGTGGAACCAGCATAAAAAACTGCGGAACAAAGCCAGGAAAAACCCAGATTAATTTTTATAAAACAATAGCAGTACCGACCCTTACTTACGCAATCGAAACATGGGCAACAACAAGACTTCAAGAAAGTTGAGTACAAGCTGAAGAAATGAGATTGCTAAGAAGAGCAGAAGGATGTACATGAGAATATCGAAAAAGAAATGAAGATGCAAGGAACGATTTAGGAATATGTAACCCAAACAAAAAAATGAAGGGAAATGAGAATTGAAGAAAATGGAACGAACATGTGGTCCATACGGGTAGAGAAAGATTCCTGGTAAGGGCTCTGCGAATAATACATAGAGTTTTATGATTATTTACTTCATTTTTTTAATTTACATGTTTGGGTATAAGGTATGTGTATACATTGATACTTACATCTATTTATTCTTGACTTTCATTTACAACGGTGCGTACTGTCGCTTATTAAATTGCTGTCTATGACTAGGTCTGTATTTTAGCGAATCTGCGACACCTTGTTGGTCATTTTTCACATCAGCTGATGCTGCCAAGCGTACGTTAATTTATATTTACATGGTAATGGATTTCTCACAGCACATTTGACAGTCGCACCAACGATGCTACAAGGGTACAAAGTTGCTTTACATAGTCTATGAAGTTTGTTGATTAATCCCCTGATCTATGCTGCTAATTTTATTTTTGCGTACGAAGTGTTTTTGTTATGTCTCTGTTTATCTGTTATTGTAATTTAAGATCTGAATGAAAATTTTTGTATACTTTTTAAGTTTAAACTCTGTTTGTTCTTTTAGTATGTTCTTTGCATGCTTTAATGTGAAAGTAGATATTACATAAGAGCATTCAAGTCCCTTTGGTATTATGTACAGGATTTTCATTGCTCATTACATACGTCAAAGATAAAAAAATGGTTCAAATGGCTCTGAGCACTATGGGACTTAACTTCTGAGGTCATCAGTCCCCTAGAACTTAGAACTACTTAAACCTAACTAACCTAAGGACATCACACACATCCATGCCCGAGACAGGATTCGAACCTGTGACCGTAGCGGTCACGCGGTTCCAGACTGTAGCGCCTAGAACGTCAAAGATAAATTAATTCGACGCTTCTGACACCTGTAGAGTAAACAGAATTACACAGATCATCGACCGAGCAATTCCAAACTTATTGTGCAAGGTAACACACAGTGCCACTGAGATTCCCGATCAATTCTCATGATGATTTTCCCTTGTCTAGATCCTTTATGTATCTAGCTGCACACCGTAGCTCACAATGTTTTATATTACGAGTGGCGTTCAGTAAATAATCGAGCACATTATGTTCTAGACTGATTTCGGTTAAAAAATCCAGAATTTGTTGTGGGACATCGTGAAGTACTCCCGCTTCAGTCCCCATAGTTCCATGAAGTTTCGATAACTGGCGGCGGTATACGTATCTCTCAGAATGTCGTCTGTAACAGAGGTGCGTCCCAACCAATGACTTGTCACTGAGTTTCCTTTCGCGGAAAACAAGAGTATCGCAGATATTCATAGGTGCTTGCAGAATGTGTATGGAGACCTGGCAGTGAACAAAGGCAAGGTGAGTCGTTGGGTGAGGTGTTCAACATCGCAACAAGATCGTGCAAAACCTGTCCGATCACCCACATGACGGCTGGCCGCACACAGCTGTCATCCTTGCGATGTTGGAACGTGCGGACACTCTCATTCGAGGTGATCGACGGATCACAACCAAACACCTCGCAGCTCAACTGTACGTCTCTATTGGTAGTGCTGACATACTCGTCCACCAGACCAGTTGGGGTATTCAAAGATGTGTGCCGCCTGGGTTCCTCGGCGCGTAACGGAAGACTTTCATCTGTTCGACCCAAAGAAGGCTGCACTCCTCGGGAAGCAATACGTGGATGATCGGGAGGTTATTGATGCAGCCAGACGTTGGCTCCGCAGCCAGACGTTACTTCTGGTGTTGACCGTTAGAGTCGTACTGTGCGGGGAAAAAAAAAACCTTTTTCCAATCAGGTAACGTAAGGCCGTCAAATTGAACGGAGGTTATGTTGAAAACTGAGTTCTGTAGCCAAAAGAGTGGGGAATAACGTGGTGTTTTGAATCGAGAATAATACAATTTGCTTTTAGAAAAAAAAAGTGTAGAATTGCATACTGAACACCTTCCGTACACAGTGGAAGGATACAGTACCATAAAAATTTATCACAATGAATAGTCATTCTATCGCATATGTAGAATGTATCCGTGCTTTGTGTTGTAATTTCACTTCCCGTTTATGCGATGCTACTTCAGAAGTCATTATGACAAACGAGGCGAAGCGGTTCGTCCATCAAACAAAATATCCCACTTGAAAGAAAGCGGTAAAAGGAACAAAAGTCATATTTTTTACAACATCATTTGTTCTTAACATGTGCTGGTGCGAATTCCTTTGCATAAGAATATATACAAAAGGACGCTTTCAGTATCCAGATTACTTGAATGACATTTATTTTGGACATAGCAATATCTCGATATATCAATTCTGAGTTCTTAACTGGTTCTAGAAAGAATCTTTCGCTTTATAGTGGAGAGGACGCTGTTGTGAAGGTTAAAGCTGTGTATCGAATCGGGACGCGAATCCGCACCGTTACCATTTCGAGGGCAATTCTCTTTATCGATTGAGCTATCCAGGAACCGGCCACGGCTCACTCGTCTGCCTGTAACAGCTTCAGAGTTGAGTGTACCTCCTATTGTCCAATATATTGGCTGTTTACGGCTCGTTAGTAAAACACTACGTTCGTCTCCAGAGAAAGAGTGTGGTTGCCATAGTTACCATCGCGTTGCAGACCACGCATGACTCCTACGATTGCCATCAACCTAGGTGTCAAATTTCTGTCATTATTTATTAATTTGGAAATAGCGACGATGAGGTCAGCAGTACCAGTTGTGTTCAATAAACAAAGATTATAGCTAAAACACGTCGCTGAAACTCCAAAAAGACTAGCCGGTGAAAGAATCACAAGGGCTTTTTAACACGCAGAGTAGTACCACAGCAAAATTTAATTGCTAGTTTTTCTACCAACAACAGTAGTGTACTTACAATTATTGTGACTGTTCTACACAAGGTACAGCAGCTACGATATTCAGTTGACTGGGAAGGAATTAAACTATGAGTTCAATTATTTTTGGTAGGACAGAGTTATGATAGCCATCCATGTTCCGCGACAATGTAATGCAACGTTCCAAACGTATGTCACGACAAAGAGAACCAGGTGATCCGAACAATACTCTTATTATTATTCTGTTACCTATATACTCCAAAGCCCTACAATATTAATGTCAACGTTGTTTTTGCGAATCTAACTACGAATCGAAAGTGAAAGGAAAAAATAGACTAAAACTAATGCTTCTAAACCTACCCCCACCGTCCTAGTAAACTTGCAACTCTCAGGTGCCCCCAATTTGCACAAAATAATTGTGCTTATGATACTTCAAGTTCGCCATCTTCTTAGAACAGTTTATTAATTTCCTACCGGTTTCGGTCAACGACCATCATCTGGCAACTGAATCAACGTTGGAAAATAGAAATGACAGCAAAACCTCAGTATACAAAGCGTCATAAAGACACGAAATACAAAAACGGAACTTACGAAATATTGGCTACTGGAAGTCACATGTCAATGATATCGAACCATACAACCATTGATAACTGATGCTTGCGATTTTTGTACATTATTTATTTTCGACTGTAGTATAAATGTTGTAATTATGGTTGTTTTTATCTCTAAAAATTCATATCGACTGGACATCTTACTGGTGTTGTCTTTGAGGCTACAAGTGCTTTGGCTACTTATGCTACATACTGACAACATACGGCCAGTTCCCTGTTGTGTGTGCATGAGGAAGGTTGCTGATGTGTGAAAATTATTGTCTTTAGTATTATTAATCTTGTCATTGACAGTTAATGAGACTGTATGGTTCAACATGATTGCCATATGACTTGTAGTGCCAATTTTTCGTAAGTTACGTTTTAGTATTTCGTATCTATATGACGTTTTATGCATTGAGGTTTTATTCTCATTCCTGTTTTCTAACTTTGATTCAGGCGAAAGATGGAGGTCGTTGGCCGGAACCAGAAGCAAATTAATAAACTGTTATAATGTAGCCAAGTGACGCGAATATCCTGAAAAATAATAACAAATCTACTACGGCCGTCCTCAGCATTGTCAGCCCAAGACACATCGATTTAAAAAAAACTGCTTGACGCTTAAAAGTGACAGGAATAATTTTTCGTGGATCTGTATGTCCTGGGTATATCAAAATCGTAAACGTAAAAATTTGATATGTAAAATTCAGAATTGGTATGCCAGTCCAGAAAAATCGCCGTGAGCATTGAGGCAATAATCCTGCCGACGCACCGGGTTGAAGATTCACGTTTGGTAAGACATCGTGTCCTGCTACGTAAAGGAGTCCATAGCTGCTTGCTGCACATCCTCGTCCGACAGCAATTGTCAACCCTTCAAGGCCTTTTTTAATGGCTCGAAGGTGTGATAGTCTGGTAGAGATACACTACTGACCATTAAAATTGCTACACCACGAAGATAACGTGCTACAGACGCGAAATTTGACCGACAGGAAGAAGATGCTGTGATATGCAAATGATTAGCTTTTCAGAGCATTCACACAAGGTTAGCGCCGGTGGCGACACCTACAACGTTCTAACATGAGGAAAGTTTCCAACCGATTTCTCATACACAAACTGCAGTTGACCGGCGTTGCCTGGTGAAACGTTGTTGTGATGCCTCGTGTAAGGAGGAGAGATACGTACCATCACGTTTCCGACTTTGATAAAGGTGGGATTGTAGCCTATCGCGATTGCGGTATATCGTATCGCGACATTGCTGCTCGCGTTGGTCGAGATCCAATGACTGTTAGCAGAATATGGAATCGGTGGGTTCAGGAAGGTAATACGGAACGCCGTGCTGGATAACAACGGCCTCGTATCACTAGCAGTCGAGATGACACGCATCTTATCCGCATGGCTGTAACGGATCGTGTAGCCAGGTCTCGATCCCTGAATCAACAGATAGGGACGTTTGCAAAACAACAACCATCTGCACGAACAGTTCGACGACGTTTGCAGCAGCATGGACTATCAGCTCGGAGACCGTGGCTGCGGTTACCCTTGACGCTGAATCAAAGACAGGAGCACCTGCGATGGTGTACTCAACGACGAACCTGGGTACACGAATGGCAAAAAGTCATTTTTTCGGATGAATCCAGGTTCTGTTTACAGCATCCTGATGGTCGCATCCGTGTGTGGCGACATCGCGGTGAACGCACATTGGAAGCGCGTATTCGTCACCCGGCGTGATGGTATGGGGTGCCATTGGTTACACGTCTCGGTCACCTCTTGTTCGCATTGACGGCACTTTGAACAGTAGACGTTACGTTTCAGATGTGTTTCGACTCGTGGCTATACCCTTCATTACATCCCTGCGAAAACCTAGATTTCAGCAGGATAATGCACGACCGCATGTTGCAGGTCCTGTACGGGCCTTTCTGGATACAGAAAATGTTCGACTGCTGCTCTGGCCAGCACATTCTCCAGATCTCTCACCAATTGAAAACGTCTGCTCAATGGTGGCCGAGCAACTGGCTCGTCACAATACGCCAGTCACTACTCTTGATGAACTGTGGTATCGTGTTGAAGGTGCATGGGCAGCTGTACCTGTACACGCTATCCAAGCTCTGTTTGACTCAATGCCCATGGGTATCAAGGCCGTTATTACGGCCAGAGGTGGTTGTTCTGGGTACTGATTTCTCAGGATCTATGCACCCAAATTGCGTGAAAATGTAATCACATGTCAGTTCTAGTATATTTGTCGAATGAATACCCGTTTATCATCTGCATTTCTTCTTGTTGTAGCAATTATAATGGCCATTAGTGTAGATTCGAGCTCCCATTTGAGTTGGCGTAACTTCTTAGTTCCGATATTTGCAATATGGGAACGTTAAGCAGCGGCAGACGTGCGATTTATTTATTTTTTTCCTATTTTCTTTTAGTCAATCATCTACATAAAAGAATATACCGAATTTTGCTAACGAATTGGCACGAATATAGTACTTAATATTTTAACATAATTTAGTTGTGTTAGAAATAACTAAGCATTGCCGTTTAAGAGGAAAAAAAAAATCTACATAGAATATCTAAACTAACAGAAAAAAATAACAATTTTAGAAAAAGTCTACATACCACCATCTGACCATCTGGCGCACAGATATTTGTTCATTCGGAATCCAGAAGGCACAAGCGATTCATCATTCAGATTCAAGACAAAAGTTTATCTAGCAAAATCAGATCGGTGGCACTTTGAAAATATTTGTACGAAAAAGAGGAGTGGAACACTGTCTGTTACATGATGTAGCATTGGTAGGTCACGAATTTTGTAATTTATAGTTCTGGACTACACTTGAATTATCAGGAATCAGTAGCACCCCTTGTCGCATCATTCCACAACGGTAATTTTCGACAGACGTGCCGTCCCATACACACTCTTCTTTCGCCGATGGGTGTCTGCTGGTGTTTGTTCTTCGGCAGCCAAGAAAAGAATAACAGCACTTTGTTTCTTTTTGGACGCATTTGGTAATAATGTCGCCGCCATATTTCACGTATCCGCATTTACGGCAGGCACGTCGGAAAGACACGAATGCCACATTAATCTCTTGCCTACGTGTCGATGCTTGTGTATCCGCATCAGAGTCGTGCTAGGTTGCATATACGCTGCAGCAACGCCCTCAAACGGAAACTTTTTATAGTTCGCTTTGTTTCCTTAACTGTTCAGTTTCCTGTAAGCTAATGACTAATTGTTAACTCCGTTCAATAACTCCCGTATTATTCATTAGAGTAGTTAATTATTGATTATTAGTTAACAAGAAGGCAGCCAAAGACGTGTCCCTCGCGCAGCTCTTTGGTGGGTCCTTAGTAGAAGTCGCTGCCGCATGCCAGTGTGGCGTCTCACGACTCGGGGACGCTAGGTTCGTATTCTGTTGTTGTGTGAAGTTTTCATCGCCCCTATTTGTCATACAAAAGGAGGAGAGCAGATGACGTAACTTTCGTGTTCACTTTACTTTGTGCTGATGTCCGGGATTCGCATGTGACACTGTCGGATGCGGTCCATCTGTCGGAGAGAAATATTAAGTTTTGCGATACCTTTGATGCTATACCAGAGAAGTAGGCCATGTGCTGACTTAGGATTTCACCCTCAACATTGTCTCATTATCCAACAACAGAAACCTGACGCCATGCTACATACGCGTCGATTGCAATCAACTACAGTCAACAGATTCACGTAGAACACAATACTCTCAATCTGTGACTAAAAGAACCATTGTGCACGAGAGAAGAAACCATTTTGGAGCTGGCGATTAAACTCATCGCTCGGGATCTCCCAACCAGCAATGCCGTAAGACCCTTTCTTTTCTTTTGTTCTGCGATAGATCGGACGAAATCCTTCTTTCACATCAGTTTCAAGTTTTCTCCGTCTTTCCGATGTTAGGAATACATTTAGCGCAAATGTATCAACCATCTACCTCATTTTCATTTGTTACGTAACGGTAAAATATAGCCCTTCAATTTGGAACAATTCTCCGTTGGCCCGCCTGTTATACCCTCTTTCACGCATTTTTTGCCCTTTTTAGTTTGCTAACTCAGACTATAAACAAACATATATATTTACTTTATACCATCGAATCAATCACGTATGTTAAAACACTGAAGTACTGTCACGTTTGTAAAAATAAGCGCAGTGAAATACAACAAATAGCACATATTTCAACAGTATAAATAAAAAGGGCTTTTCTCCTAGTACAGAATTTAATTAATTCTGATTCTGCTATTTTGGAAGTACGTTTCAAGACAAAGAGTTCGTGTTGTACTATTTTCAGGCGCTTGTTGCAGATAACCTCTAAATTAATAGTTGCAAGCTATTTCAATTACAGATTTTTATTCATTTCTGTCGAAGGAAAAATATAATTGGCACCTCAGGCAACGATTTGATTTAATATTTTTTCTAATTTAAATATAAATGTAATTATAGTCCAATGTGCCTGTGTTGTAGATATGACAAACTGGCAAGAAACTAACATTACGAGTTGTATTCGAGAACAACACTTCTGTAGTTTACCCGTAAAATTCCTAACGTATGAAAACGTTTTACATCTCCTGCGGATATATAATGGTCGCACTTAGTAAATTAAGTACATTCCCACGATAAACATGCTTAAAAATTACAAGAGGCTATACATTTCATCCAGAGCTCGGCTCCACGAATTACGGGCCAGCGCCACAGCGATGCTTGTAATTAAAGTTTTCAAGGCCTTTTGCTGCAGGTTTGTTAAAAATGAAAACAGGAGCTCTTTCGAGTAAAGACGCTCTTCAGTTAAAATAACTAACAATTTAATTATTTAATTATTCAGGCTGCACTCCAATCGTTCTTATCTACTACTTAATACATGTGAATTCAATCATGTTTGCATGTTTCGTTGTTGTCACGTACTTTTAACATTTCTGTGCTATTTATTTAAACTGAGCAGATCATACATTCACGTCCTCTCTTGTGTTGGTACAGTGTATAAACAATCAAAATATTTTAAATTACTATTTTATTAAACAGTCATAATGCTAAAATTATTATAAAAATAATAACAATATTAATAATAGTAATAACTGAAGAGCAAGAGTATTTTGAACCACATTTAATGCAGAAACAAATCTACTCATTCCACTAACAGGCAATAATAATTGCTGTTGCACTCTCTGTTCAAAAGGAAACGCACAAATGACGACAAGCGAAGGTTAGAAGAGATTCAGGCGTCTGTGAAAAAAATCTATGCGCGAAGCACACAATTACCACTGTCACTCCTTAGCAAAAGATATGGCAGAGACCACGAGGAAATTCTGGTCTCATGTAAAATTGTTAAGCGCTCTAAGGCTTCCATGCAGTACCTTGTTGACGAGTCTGGTGTGACAGTTGAATATAGCAAACCAAAAGCCGAAGTTTCAAATTTCACGTTCAAGAAATAGTTCACACCGGAGAATCGTACGAACATACCGTCATTAGACCATCGGACTGACTCCCGTGTGGACGACATAGTAATAAGCATTCTTGACATAGAGAACAACTGAAAGATTTGAAAGCAAATAAATCACCAGGTCCAGATGGAACCCCATTTCGATTTTTTACAAAGAGTACTCTACGGCATTGGCCCCTTACCTAGCTTGCATTTAAGGTGAATCTTTCGGCCAGTACAAAATCCCAAGCGATTGGAAAAAGACGATGGTGACTCCAGCATATAGGGATGTTAAACGAAAGGACCCGCAAAATCCGTAACTTCTGTTTGGTGCAGAATTCTTGAACATGTTCTCAGTTCAAATAGATTAAATTTTCTTGAGACTGAGATGCTTACGTCCGCGAATCAGCATGGTTTTAGAACGTATCGCTCGTGCGAAACTCAGCTTGGCCCTTTTCTCACATGATATACTGAGAACTATGGATGAAGGGCAATAGGCGGATTCCATGTTTGTAGATTTCCGAAAGACACTGCTGACTGCTAACGTAGCTACGAGCATATGGAACAAGTTCACTGTTATGTAAGTGGCTCGAAGACTTCTTAAATAATAGAACCCAGTATGTTTTCCTCGACGGCGAATGTTCATCACAGACAAGGATATCGTCAGTAGTGCCCTAGGGAAGTTTGACAGGACCGTTGTTGTTCTCTATATACATAAATGATCTGGAGGACAGGATAAGCAGCAATCTGCGGTTGTTTGCTGTTGTGTACGGTAAGTTGTCGAAGTTGAGTGACTGTAGGAGGATACAAGACGACTTAGACAAAATTTCCAGTTGGTGTGATAAATGGCTACTAGGCCTAAATATGGAAAAATGTAAACTAATGAGGATGAGTAGGAAGAACAAACGAGTAATATTCGGATACAGTATTACTAGTCCTGCTTGACACAGTCAAGTCGTTTAAGTATCTGGACGTGACGTTACAAAGCGATATGAGGTGAAAGGATCACGTGAGAACTGTGTTAGGTGCTAATGGTCGACTTCAGTTTAATGGGAGAATTTTAGGAAACAGTGGTTCACGTAAGGACCACATATAGGATACTGGTGCGACCTGTTCTTGAGTAATGCTCGAGTGTTTGGGATCCGTACCGGGTCGGATTGATGGAGGACATCGAAGTGATTCAGAGGCGGGCTGCTTGCCCTTTTACCGGTAGGTTCGAACAACACGTGTTACGGAGATGCTTTGAGAACTCAAATGGGAATCCCCGGAAGGAAGGTGACGTTCTTTCCGGGAAACTATACTGACAAAATTTAGAGAACTGGCATTTGAAGCTGATTGCCGAACGAGTCTATTGCCGCCAATATACAGTGCGCGTAAGGACAACGAAGATAAACTACGAGAAATTGCAACTCGTACGGAGCAATAGATGCAGCCGTTATTTCCACACCCTATTTGAGAGTATAGGAAAAGAAGTGATTAGTAGTGGTACAGGGTGCCCTCCACCACACACACCAAGCTGGCTTGCAGAGTATCTATATAGATGTAGATGTAGATGTAGACAAGACTCTGATTCCAGAACTCTGAGAAATACACACATCAAAAAAAGTTTTGCATCACCTTGCTTTCGAGAGTTCCGGAAACTGTACAGAAAATTGGAATAGAGATCAACATAAACATCATTTCCGCCATTTTTATTGCTCATGAAAACTACACACTGCATGTTGTACCACCATACAGCGAGACCTTCACAGGTGGTGGTCCAAACTACTGTAGACACCGGTACCTCTATTACCCTGTAGCACGTCCTCTTCCATTTATGGATGCCTGTATTCGTCGCGGCATACTATCCACAAGTTCATCAAAGCACTGCTGGTCCAGATTGTCCCACTCCTCAACGGCGATTCCGCGTAGATCCCTCAGAGTGGTTGGTGGGTCACGTCGTCCATAAACAGCCATTTTCAGTCTATCCCAGGCATGTTCGGTAGGGTTCAAGTCTGGAGAACATGCTGGCCACTCTAGTCGAGCGATGTCGTTGGCCTGAAGGAAGCCATTCACAAGACGTGCACGATGGGGGCGCGAATTGTCGTCCATGAAGAAGAATGCCTTTCCAATATGCTGCCGATATGGTTGCACTATCGGTCGGAGGATGGCATTCACCTATCGTACAGCCGTTACGGCGCCTTCCATGACCACCAGCGGTGTACGTCGGCCCCACATAATGCCACCCCAAAACAGCAGGGAACCTCCACCTTGCTGCATTCCCTGGACAGTGTGTCTAAGGCGTTCAGCCTGACACGGTCGCCTCCAAACACATCTCCGACGATTGTCTGGTTGAAGGTATATGCAACACTCATCGCTGAAGAGAACGCGATGCCAATCCCGAGCAGTCTGTTCGGCATGTTGTTGGCCCATCCGTACAGCGCTGCGTGGTGTCGTGGTTGCAAAGATGGACCTCGCCATCGACGTCGGGAGTGAAGTTGCACATAATGCAGCCTATTGCGGGAAGTTTGAGCCGTAACACGACGTCTTGTGGCTGCACGAAAAGCATTATTCAACATGGTGGCGTTGCTGTCAGGGTTCCTCCGAGCCATAATCCGTAGGTAGCAGTTATCCAATGCAGTAGTAGCCCTTGACGGCCTGAGCGAGGCATGCCATCGACAGTTCCTGTCTCCATGTATCTCCTCCATGTCCGAACAACGTTGGTGTGGTTCACTCCGAGACGCCTGGACACTTCCCTTGTCGAGAGCCCTTCCTGGCGCAATGCAGCAATGCGGACGCTATCGAACCGCGGTATTGACCGTCTAGGCATGGTTGAACCACAGATAACACGAGCCGAGTACCTCTTTCCTGGTGGAATGACTGGAATTGCTTGGCTGTCGGACCCCCTCCGTCTAACAGACGCTACATCTCTAGGCGAGTTTAGTGGCATCCCCGAACATTCAAAAGGATCCAATATCCACAGGCAACGTCTATCTTCAGAAGTTCTGGGAACCGGGTTGATGGAAAACTTTTTTTTTGTGTGCTTCATTGATTATTTGAAGACGTTGGTTATTATTGACAGTTGTTGTTGTGGTCTTCAGTCCTGAGACTGGTTTGATGCAGCTCTCCACGCAACCCTATCCTGTGCAAGCTTCTTCATCTCCCAGTACCTGCTGCAACCTACATCCTTCTGAATCTGCTTAGTGTATTCATTTCGTAGTCTCCCTCTACGATTTTTACCCTCCACACTGCCCTCCAATACTAAATTTGTGAAACCTTGATGCCTCAAAATATGTCCTACTAACCGGTCCCCTCTTCTTGTCAAGTTGTGCCACAAACTCCTCTTCTCCCCAATTATATTCAAGACCTCCTCATTAGTTATGTGATCTACCCATCTAATCTTCAGCATTCTTACAGGGTGTTTCAAAAATGAACGGTATATTTGAAACGGCAATAAAAACTAAACGAGCAGCGATAGAAATACACCGTTTATTGCAATATGCTTGGGACAACAGTACATTTTCAGGCGGACAAACTTTCGAAATTACAGTAGTTACAATTTTCAACAACAGATGGCGCTGCAAGTGATGTGAAAGATATAGAAGACAATGCAGTCTGTGGGTGTGCCATTCTGAACGTCGTCTTTCTGCTGTAAACGTGTGCTGTTCACAACGTGCAAGTGTGCTGTAGACAACATGGTTTATTCCTTAGAACAGAGGATTTTTCTGGTGTTGGAATTCCACCGCCTAGAACACAGTGTTGTTGCAACAAGACGAAGTTTTCAATGGAGGTTTAATGTAACCAAAGGACCGAAAAGCGATACAATAAAGGATCTGTTTGAAAAATTTCAACGCACTGGGAACGTGACGGATGAACGTGCTGGAAAGGTAGGGCGACCGCGTACGGCAACCACAGAGGGCAACGCGCAGCTAGTGCAGCAGGTGATCCAACAGCGGCCTCAGGTTTCCGTTCGCCGTGTTGCAGCTGCGGTCCAAATGACGCCAACGTCCACGTATCGTCTTATGCGCCAGAGTTTACACCTCTATCCATACAAAATTCAAACGCCGCAACCCCTCAGCGCCGCTACCATTGCTGCACGAGAGACATTCGCTAACGATATAGTGCACAGGATTGATGACGGCGATATGCATGTGGGCAGCATTTGGTTTACTGACGAAGCTTATTTTTACCTGGACGGCTTCGTCAATAAACAGAACTGGCGCATATGGGGAACCGAAAAGCCCCATGTTGTGCAGTCCCATCGTCCCTGCATCCTCAAAAAGTACTGGTCTGGGCCGCCATTTCTTCCAAAGGAATCATTGGCCCATTTTTCAGATCCGAAACGATTACTGCATCACGCTATCTGGACATTCTTCGTGAATTTGTGGCGATACAAACTGCCTTAGACGACACTGCGAACACCTCGTGGTTTATGCAAGATGGTGCCCGGCCACATCGCACGGCCGACGTCTTTAATTTCCTGAATGAATATTTCGATGATCGTGTGATTGCTTTGGGCTATCCGAAACATACAGGAGGCGGCGTGGATTGGCCTCCCTATTCGCCAGACATGAACCCCTGTGACTTCTTTCTGTGGGGACACTTGAAAGACCAGGTGTACTGCCAGAATCCAGAAACAATTGAACAGCTGAAGCAGTACATCTCATCTTCATGTGAAGCCATTCCGCCAGACACGTTGTCAAAGGTTTCGGGTAATTTCATTCAGAGACTACGCCATATTATTGCTACGCATGGTGGATATGTGGAAATTATCGTACTATAGAGTTTCCCAGACCGCAGCGCCATCTGTTGTTGAAAATTGTAACTACTGTAATTTCGAAAGTTTGTCTGCCTGAAAATGTACTGTTGTCCCAAGCATATTGCAACAAACGGTGTATTTCTATCGCTGCTCGTTTAGTTTTTATTGCCGTTTCAAATATACCGGTCATTTTTGAAACACCCTGTATGTAGCACCATATTTCGAAAGCTTCTATTCTCTTCTTCTCCGAACTATTTATCGTCCATGTTTCACTTCCATACATGACTATCCTCCATACAGTAGTCGGTAATAATAAGCTTTACAATTTGCACTGAAATGCTGTAGTACTTAGTAGATGTCAATCGGATACACTACACGAATTTTTTGACGCCACTGAAGGACATATGCTTAAAAAAGAATTTTCTTCTCTTCCGCCAGTTTCCATTATGAAACAGTCAATAAGTCTTACCTACTGTATGTTTGCAGTTCGTTGTAGTATATCTGGCTCAGTTCCTTGACAGGAACAATCAGATTAGTGTGACTGCGTATTTGACTGTAATGTTGATATTGCAGTGCCTGTGTTTGGAAGAAGTACGACGCAATGTTCCATCGGACATGCATGTGTGTTCGAAGGAACATTCCGTTGTACTTATTACAGACACAAGCACTGCAATATCCATTTTTACCCGCCGTCTCCAGGCTAGCGACTTTCGACTAAGTATCTCTCCCATATAGGAAATTAGAGTAAGAGTATGAGTGCATGATAGTGACACGTGAATGACGACATATGGAATGCTGGGTCTGTCCGTGAAGCGTGCACGGATAGTCGAAATTGTTACGGTGACCGTTCGCGACAGTAAATACGGATTCGAGCCCCATCCGGCAAAAATTTTCAAAATCGTCATTCCATAATAAAGTTGGAGATTACCCATATTCGCAGCTGCGAATACCTTTCCGGTATGGACTGTTATACGTCCATTTGTGGTTAGAGTGGGTCGAATTTTATTTGAACGGAAGAAAGTTGGAGCTGCAACTCTCGTCTGGCTGTAGACAGATCACTAGTTCTGTTTGTGAAGGGAGAGGCAGGGAGGCAGCCATGATTAATTTAATTAAATTTAAGGAAATCTAATTTAAGGGACCAGACGTAGAGCTGAACAACATTTCCCTGGAAATCCGTTAACTAAGCAACTTCTGGTGTTGCGGTTTCGAGTTTTCTTTGCTTCAGGTGTTACAAGAGCTATTGTGAACTTGATGGATCCTCTTTTAATCGATTTTTAAGGACAGTGAAAGCGAATTATCAAATTAGTCCAATTAGTTAATGCGAAAGTTGATAGAATGCCAAATACAGACGTCGTATCCGAATGCGCAGGCGACCATGCTGTTGGCACCTAATTACTTGCTTTCTTCCATAAAATCGATATTACACATGGATACAATAAATTGAGGGGGAAGGCATATCAATACAATGAAATAACACCACCTACCCAGTGCTTTGAATGCAACTGGTTTATTTCCGCGTAGCTCTCGAAAAAACAAAGAAAAGATATCAGGGGTCATTTTGTGGAGTAATAAATATACGCACTACAGTACGCACCAATTTTGAATAGTGATTCAGTGTTAAAGTAAGTACGCTGAATAAATAAATCAAGTATCGAGAAAAATATAGATTTCTCACAGCAGTAAGGTAATTACCTTGGCCACGCGGGATTAGCCGAGCGGTCTCGGGCGCTGCAGTCATGGACTGTGCGGCTGGTCCCGCCGGAGGTTCGAGTCCTCCCTCGGGCAAGGGTGTATGTATTTGTCTTTAGGATAATTTAGGTTAAGTAGTGTGTAAGCTTAGGGAGTGATGACCTTAGCAGTTAAGTCCCATAAGATTTCACACACATTTGAACATTTTTTTTAATTATCTTCGCCTAGAGCTTACGCAGATAGTATTACGTTGGAATCAGAACTGGTAACCGGCAGTCATATTATGGAAGATACGTACGTGGTGGTCCAGCTAGGCTTGCACTCGTCGAATTAGTGTCCTGTGGAGAACGGACGTGTTGAATCCGGAGCCATTCCTGTTTAATGCCTTCGATCGCTTCTAGATACTCCTAGCACTCGTGCCCCTAGACTCTTAACTGCCCTCTGGTATCCATACAAATTCTGAATAGTCTTTCGCTCTCTGTGTTGTACCCCTGACACATTTAAAATTTGGAAGTGAGTATTCCATCCCAAATTATCAAAACTAAGTCTACAAATGCTATAACGTAGATTTGCCTTTCCTCAACCTGTCTTCTAAGAGAAATCGGAGGGTCATTATTGCCTCGCGTGTTCCTACACTTCTCCGGAATCCCCGAGGTCAGCTTCTACCAGTTTTTCCATTCTTCTGTAAAGGATTCGTGTTAGTATTTTACAACCGTGACTCATTAAACTTATAGTTCGGTAATTTTCACCTGCTTTCTTTGGAATTGAAATTATTATGTTCTTCTTGAAGTCTGGGGGTATTTCGCCTGTCTCATACATCTTGCTCACCAGATGGAAGAGTTTTGTCGTGGCTGGCTTTCCCAAGGCTATTAGTTGTCTAATGGAATGTTGTCTAGTCCCAGGAACTTGTTTCGACTTAAGTTTTTAGTACTTTGCCAAATTCTTCAGGTAATATATCTCCCTTTTCATCTCATCTAAGTGCTCTTCCATTTTCATAATATTGCCCTTAAGTACACCTCCCTAGTATAGACCTTCCTTCCAACATATTGTCCACCCTCTAGATACTTCATCCACCTTTTTTCTTTCCTTTCTTTGCTTAGGACTGGTTTTCCATCTGAGCTCTTAATATTCATACAGGTGGTTCTCTTTTCTCTAAAGGTGTCTTAAATTTTACTGTAGGCGGTATCTATCTTAATCTTAGCGATATATTCGTCTACATCCCTAATTTGTCCTCTAGCCCTTCCTGCTAAGCCATTTTGCATTTCCTGACTATCTCATTTTTTAGGCGTTTGTATTCTGGTTCGCCTGTTTCATTTAATAAATTTTTATGTTTTTTCCTTTCCTCGATTAATTCAATATCTCTTGTGTTACTCAAAGATTTCTACTAGCTCTCATTTTTTTTTACCTACTTCATCCTCTGCTGCCTTCACTATTTCATCTCTCAAAGCTACCCATTCTTCTTCTACTGTATTCGTTTTTCTGTTCCTGTCAATCGTTCCCTAATTGGCCCTCTGAAACTCTCTACAACTTCTGATTCTTTCAATTTATCCAGAAACAGTCTGAAAAGCTCATAGCGATGTTCCAGGGTAATTTTAAGTTTCCCAGCAAATTCAAACAGAGGCTGTGTCGCCAAACGGTTTCTCAAAACTCAACAAGAGAGCGATACGAAAGTTGGACATCAGACGGTAATGAGGATCAAGCCCAAGCCAAAGGCTGAGAAGTCCCGTGTACTGCCATCTGCTGACACTTTTATCTGGCGGGCCGCTTGAATTTGAGTGCGGAACTGCGAACATGACGAACTTCAATTCTAATTAACTCGGAAACGGCGTAACGTACCTAATATTTTTCTTCACAATAATTTCCAGCGTACTCTACAGTGCAGCACCATTACAAGCTTTTCAAACTGTTGTTGTCCGTCCAGTATATATACAAGGTGTCCCAAAAATATACCGACCAACATTAGGGAAAGATTCTTTAGGCAAAAATAAGAAAAAATGTCTCGTAAACATGGGCTCAAAAATGCATACTTTAAGAGGTATGACCACTTGTTCACCTTCCCTAGTGTTAAAAAACATCTCTTCTACTAATCAAGTGCTCGTAGCTCTTAAGATATGCAGTTTAGAGCCTATGTGTACTTGACTTTTTTTCTTGTTTTGGTCCATAGTACCTCCTCCTAAGATATGAAAAGCAAAGGACTTGCAATACTGCAGATTTCATAGCACTGTAAATAAAGAAGTACTTGTTATCTCTTCAAGTGCCCGCTTTAGAGACTTTGTTTACTAGAATCAGTCCTTAAAGTTTGTCGATTTCTTTATGTGACAACCATAGCCATATGAGTAATGAATTAGTAACACATGCCACACTAACATGCAAATTAACAGAAGATATAATTATTTTCCTGACAATGTGTCTCCTGCAGTCATATGAATGAAGGCTCTTCATAGTGTTGCGGTATTTAAATCATTTTTGGTTTGTTTGTATGTCCATCACCCACTTGGGACCCAATCAAATCCATTTCTGGCGCAGTCCATTCCTGAAGTGGAGTATCTTAAGGTATTTCTTTTCTCAATATAAAGTGGAAAAGCGCTGCAACAGTCCACGCTGGGTTGGGGAAAATATACGGCAGCAATTTACTTTCATGTGACACACCGGTTATCTGGCGTAGACGCTTCCACAACCATCAAACAGTCTGACGAAAGTGAATCCAAAGAGCAGTTATGTCTCTGGTGCTCGAAGACCGGTATATCGCAATCGAGAAGATAGTGGAAAATATTAAAAATTAGCCATGGATCGATGTTCAACATTTTGCACGATAACCTGAGCATGTCCCTCACTGTTGATTTCGTCCGCAGCTCGTGGTCTAGTGGCTAGCGCTGCTCCCTGTGGATCACAGGGTCCCGGGTTCGATTCCCGGCCGGCTTGGAGATTTTCTTTGGCCGGGCACTGGGTGTTTGTGTAGTCCTCATCATTTCATCATCATCATTCGTTACAGTGGTTAGATTGGACTGCGTAAAAATTGGATTGTTTAAAAATTAGGTCTTCGTACGAGCACTGATGACCGCGCAGTCGAGCGCCCCAAACATCATCATCATCAGTGTTGGTTTCCGTGACCGCCACGCAGAACAGAAAAGGCTGCCGAATCGATGCAGCAGCGGAAAGATTACAGCTGTGTCCGGCCAACCCAGGCGTCTTCTTCCGCCACGTAATCACCATTAATCTCGTCACAAATGAAAAAGGCGAAGATGATGTTTTTGGTGCTGCCCCATCGTGGCCCTAATAGATATACCCGTAAGCGGCAAAGTATAGCAGGAGCATACCACCAAAATCTCCTGCAAAATGTAGATTTTACCCCTTCGTGAAATTCAGCTTCGGTGTCTTTCGCCGTTCATGCCTGTTTCAGAGAATGTGCGATCCCCTGCGGTGCAGTGTCTATGTTGCACAGTCATCAGTGAAGGGGCAGCCGTATGCTATTACACAGGGCCCATTCACATTAAACTGACTACGGCCTAAATTGGACGTCAACTTGCAGCAATTGTCATTTGTACTCAGGTGATTCATGTGAAAAGGTTTCCGACGTTGTTATGGCTGCACGACGAGGATTAACAGAATTTGAACGCGGAATGGTGAAAGGTGGCTACACTGAGCCACTGCGCCAGAGATTGCGCCAAAGAGTATTATTCTGCCGCCTCCACAGTGCCTGTCGAGAGCTCGTAGTAGTCAGTGCTTGTCGAGGACTCGTAGTAGTCAGTTCGTGTTGAGATGTGCTAGTGGGCACTGCCTGTCGTGAAGTCGGAGTGGATATGTGGTAGTAGGGAGTGTTTGTTCCATGTTTTATGCAGTTATTTGATGGGAGAGATAGCAGATGTTATTCTAATGAAGATATTGTAATGATCAGAGTGCATTTCGTCAATATATATGAAGGTAAAAACCACTATGTTCTTTTATTATTTGTGTGTCTCAAATAATGCATCATTACAGGTTCAGTCAACAAAGCATCTGGCGTGTGTTCTTGTATTAGAGTGTAATTCTGGTTTTCTTGCGTAATTATAGTTTTTCTAATTTTCTTTTATCACGTCAGTATAATTGGTATTTAAAATTCTTGTCTTGTTGAAGAAGAACCGTGCCAGATGTGCGTTGAGTCATACTACCACATACAGAACAACTACACTTGTGCTTGTTGGCTTCGTAGATTTTATAGTTGCTGGGGACTTAATCAATTAATTGTGTTAATGAAAATTTTCATTTCATTCTTTGTTGTTGTTCTATGCAGTCAGATTGCGTAATAATAATAGTCAGGGCTAACCGTTTACGAGACACAGCGTAATCGGACATACAGCTACTAGCTACTAAAAGTATTTTCAATCATATTTAATTAAGCCCCCATGCACGTGGCGACCGCTGCTTCGGATCGTCCCTTGGAATTCTTCTGATTGTAAAAATAGTAGACAGTTGTATTGTTGTAGTAATTTGTAGTTAGTAATTGTAGTCTATTTTGCATGTGTAGATTTGGTAATTGTCATTCTTCTAATGGTATTTTTTCTCAGAATTTGATTTGTTGTCTTGTACACGCGTTTGACAATTTAGTGCAATTATTTCAATTGTTCGATTAATCGTGTTGGAGGGAAACATTTCTTGTGAATGGTATTGTTGAGATAAAGAGTCATTGTGTGTAATTTTGGTACAGTGATGAATTTTTTATGTTTTGTAAATGATTACGCGGTCGATGAAAAAGGCGAAAATGATGAATAGTGAGAATGACGAAATTGTTGACATGGCGAACTCGCCAACACAGGACAACAGTATGATGAATAATGGAGTTGAAAACAATTTAATAAGTCGGGAAAATAGTCAGGAACCTTTTCAAAATTTTTCTCAATCAGAAAATTCACAGAATACGAGATTAACGATAGAAGATTCTGGAATAGTATCGAACACAGATAGCTTTACAGCTATGACGAAGGAAACTGATTTTGCGGGAAATGTTAGGGGCGAAAAGAATTTCGAACAAGTTAGTACGGAGCAGTTGATGAGTGCAATATTAAATTTGGGATCACAGTTTCGATCTGAATTAAAAACACGGTTAGATTCACAGTTAGGAACAATTAGAACTGAGATGAAAGCAATGACAACACGGTTATGCTCAAAAATAGGAACAATTGAAACAGAAATAGAAACAATTAAAACCGAGATGAAAGCAGTGGGATCACAGTTACGATCTGAATTAGAAACTGATATGGGAACAATGGAAACACAGTTAGGCTCACGAACAGGGACATGTTTCAAATACATGAAAGACGAATCAAATAAAGAAATTAGAGAAGAAGTACAACCGATTTTGAAGGCTCACAATAATAGCTTAATTTCAACAGAAATCAGACAAGAGGAACAGGGCAGGGAACAGGAAGAAAAAGATCGCGTGATAGTACAGAAATTTTCAGAGTTAAATTTACAACGTGCAAAAGATAAGGAAGAAATAATTGAAAGAATCGAGGAATCCGTACCAAATGACAGAATAAATAACTTAACGCAAATGTGTGAACAGTTACCTACTAAATGTGACAATACCGAAACCCGAGTCGCGACATTTACAGAAGACGTAAATAAACAGAAAGAACAATTAAGTGACACATCGGAAAGAGTTGAGATCTCAGATAAATTGACAAGTGTTAGTTTAGCAGAAGGGTTTGAAGAAAATAATTTGTTTCATTTACGGGATGCAACAAGAGAGCGCCAGGCGCGTGAATTTAACAATAATCGTCATTGTGACTGGGACAGACGCGGTAGGTCTTTGTCGCCACGAGGCGAAAACTTTGACGATAAACACTTGTTGACTGTTCGGAAATTTAAGATCTCTCGCAATTTTAAGAATAACATACAACCATGTGCATGGTTAGATCAATTTACGTACGCACTTCCGCCAAATTTGGCACTAAGTCACAAACTGGAAATTATGTGCGGCTATTAATGTCCTCAGGGGATTCATTACTCTAAGTGAATATGTGCCGTAGCGAGCATAGGGCCCCGAGCTGTAGTGGTGATATTTCTCTTTTAGTTTTCTGTACCGCTGCCTACTCTTTTACTATTCTTTGCATCTGTCAAACCAACTCTTCGACTATCAATCTATCTAGTGAGTAAGTAAACAATAACCGGATATGACTAATTTACCCAAAAGTGACTTCGGAAATTACCGTTTGTCCTCAGGGGATTCACTACACTAAGTGAATATGTGCCATAGCGAGCATAGGGCCCCGAGCTGTAGTGGTGCTATTTCTCTTTTAGTTTTCTGTACCGCTGCCTACGCTTTTACTATTCTTTGCATCTGTCAAACCAGCTCTTCGACTATCAATCTATCTAGTGAGTAAGTAAACATTAACCTGATATGACTATTTACCTAAATTTGATTTCGGAAATTACCGTTTGGAGTTACTGTACCTTCAGCAGCATTCATTCGTAGTTAAATGAAATTTTACCTGTTTATCTTCGTGACAATATTACTTCATATGTTGACGACTTTCTTATTGCTAAACGTTCTTAGAGTGAGCATAACAAAATTTTGGATTCATTATTACGTATCTTTGCAAGAGTTAGCATTACAGTGAACTTAGAAAAATCTGAATTTGGTCGTTCTCAGGTGAAATTTCTCGGTCACATTATTTCTACAGAAGGTAGTCCTCCTGATCCAGAAAAATTAGACGCTATTCGTAATTATGCTGTTCCTACTACAAAACGTGATGTTCGTAGTTTCCTTGGTGTCTGTAATTTTCTTCGACGCTTTGTTAAATTAGACGATTTGGCCACACCTCGTTTATGTGAACTATCAGGAAAGAAATCTAATTGGTGCTGGGGTGAGGACGCTCAGTCAGAATTTGAACAGCTTCGTGATGCTTTAGTTGCTGCTCCACTTCTTTCACATCCGGATTTATCTAAAGAATTTTGTTTGGCAACGGACTCATCATACAAGGGCCTAGGGGCACACTTATTTCAAGAGATAGAAGAAGACGGCGTTGTAGTACAGAAAACTATTGCATTTGGAAGTCGTATTCTTTCTAAATCAGAAAAGAATTATTCGATTACGGAACTTGAAGCTTTGGCTGTTGTTTGGGCTTTCACAAAATTTCGCACATTTTTGTTTGGCAGACATACTAAGGTTTACACCGATCATCGAGCTCTGGAATTTCTTATGTCAACAAAATTAACTCACGGCAGATTGTCACAATGGGCGTTGTATATACAGGAATTTGATTTTAGTATTGTTTACATACAGGGTTCTTCAAATATTGTTGCTGATGCTTTATCACGTGCACCTATGGGTTTGAAACAAAGTGCTGAAGAGGACTGCAAGGAAAACAATTATTGTTTGATGTATATTCAAGGTGTTGCGTTTGAGAACTTTATTTCGTCTTCGCTCCAGGACATCGCTAAGGAGCAAAATAAGGATCCAATCTGGAAGGACATTAAGGAGAAGTGGAGGAGAAAGGAAAGCGTAGCGATTAGACAGCATTATTTAGTTCGCAATGACATTCTTTTTAAACGAAAATCGGTCGACAACTCTGTTTGGTTAGTTTGTATTCCTGATGAGTGGGTTAATAAGCTGATTTGGTATACGCATTTCAGTTATGCACACTTGGTCCCAGAAAATGCTTTCGTAAATTACGAGAAAATTGCTACTTCAATAATATGGAAAAACGTATTCGATCTGTTCTGGCCAAATGCAAATTATGTCAAAAGGCTAAGCCGCCAACAGTTTCTCACAGAGCACCATTGTTTCCTATCATTCCAGCGAAATTAAAGGAGATGGCTGCAGTCGATTTGTTCGGTCCAGTGGTTCGTTCTACTAATGGTTTTGCGTACATTTTCGTAGCAGTGGAGTTGACGTCAAAATTTGTATGTTTTACACCTTCACGCAAAGCAAGAGCTCGTTCAGTATGTAACGCTTCCATCAAACATTTTCTTAAAGAAGTTGGTCATGTTGATAAGGTTATATCAGATAATGGATCACAGTTTCGTTCTAAAATTTGGCTTCGTACTCTACAGCGTCGTAAAATTAAACCAATCTTCATTTCACTTTTTCACCCTCAATCTAACGCTTCAGAGAGATGGATGAAGGAAATCAATAAATTGTGTCGTCTTTATTGTCATCAGAATCACAGAACTTGGGATCAGTATCTTCATATTTTTCAAAACATTCTGAATGAACTCTCTAATGATTCAACTTCTTTACCGCCTACACTGGTATTAAAAAATAAAGCACCGACAAATCGCATATCTGAAATCGTTCCTTTTCCGCCTTCACGGAAACTGCGCCATTTTGAAGTTGTCAACCTGGCTCTGCAAAATATTGCATCTGCGGCTGCTAGAAGAGAGAAATCAGCTAAGCGTCCTGGTCGTTCAAAAATCTTGTCAGTTGGTCAAAAAGTGTTAATTAAGTCTCATCGTTTGTCGCACAAAGGAAAAGGCTTGTGTCGCAAATTTTTTCTGCTTTATAGCGGTCCATATAGAATTCGCAAAATTATTCATGAAAACACTGTCGAAGTAGAAACTCTTAAATCTCGACGCTCTAAAGGAATACATCATATATCTAACGTAAAAATTTTTGTGGAATGATATACTTTAAAAAAAAAAAAACAAAAAATTGTAGAATGACATACTTGTGAGAAACTAACAGCTACATGTAAACATGCAGAGAATACAAGGATACCGCGCTGTGTTTTGGCGGCGGCATATACTCAAAGCAACAGTCAAGTCTGCGCGCCGCACAAGGCAGTCGTTGACCGCGAACAATTGCTTCCTACGTCACGCGCCTACAGCTGATCGAGCGCTCAGTGCGAATGCACTGACAGCCGTAAACAAATACACAGTTTAATTTCTCCGATTAAATTCAGTATAAAGCTATAGTGACTTGATGAATTATGTTATTAACATTCAGTATTTTTCAGGATACGGTTCTATAAAATATTTAAGAACTTCAGGTAAATTCTGTGCGTGTCCGACGTTAAGACGACTTGCTATCGAGAAATTTTCAGGAAGAATGTAATTTCGAAGAAGAAACTAATAAACTAAAAAGGGTAACTATTAATTGAGTTTATTTTTCAGGTAACATATTTCCACTTAGGTACGTACTTTGGACGTAGTTTGCTGCTTGCGATTACGTGATTCATACTTTGTGCTAATTTCATGTTCTATGAATTTACTTGTGAAGCGACGCGCTTGCGTACGTTAACTGATTTGACAATGATTATTAATGAACTGGGTTGTAACTTGTGTATATTATGCATCGCTTGGCTGCACTGCTTTTTCACTGATGTCATATTTTTTAATTATGTGCCTGCTGTGCTTATTTATTTAAATTATAATAGTCACCTGATTAATTGTGCTGATGCGGTTAGGTATGTAAGTTATACTTTGTGATTTATCTGCATGCGCCTTCATGTTTACTTATTAAGATTACATATGAACATTTATTTGCTTATGCTGATATGATGCTAATGACCTGTTGATTATGTTAGATAACATGTTTACTGCTTGCGTATGGATTGCATATTTATACATATCTGTTGTTGTCATAACTACTCTTTAATTTGGTATATAGAAATGCTGATATACTGTGTATGAACATAGAGTTTAGGTCACGCTATTGGATTAATTATAGATTGTTCGCTTGGCAGAGCCTCGTTGTAAGGATTGTGCTGCATCAACTTGTTGACATTCTGTTCTCTACTGGTATATTTACTCGCTATTGCATGTTTTGCTTACGCTCAGTTCCTTATATTTTAAGATAGGAAAATGAACTGCTATATTTCGACGAACGACATTGGTACAAGAAACTTCATAGAAGTCACATGAGCTGAGGTTTTATGGAAGCTGTATAAATTTATGCTAATAGGAAGGAAGCTAACGACATGACATACCATTACTAGGTTTAGACCATTAACAATTATTACACTGCATTTTTCGTGAGCAATTGAAATAGGAAGTGACACTTGACACAAGAAATACTCCACATGTTGCTTCTGTTTGCCATAATTCTTGAAGTGGTGTACACACTGTGAAATATTATGATCATTCACACTCCGTAATCGTACTTAATTACTGAGAGTTATTCGAACTAAGTCTGTTAGAGGTCATGTATGCATTTCTTTGTTTATAATTCATAATGAGCAGAAGATTTGGGTCAGATGGATTACACAGAGGTTGTGTGTTGGCATGTGTCTTCAGATTGTATGGGAGGATGAACTGAAGTTTGCACTAGGATTTTATCTGTACTTGTTCGAGGAGACTGACTAGAGGAAAGAGTTGTTATGGAAGTGAAGTGATATTGGTAATAAGGTTCATATGTATCGACGTATTGAAGAGGTATTATTGAGGTATAGAGATTATATGAAGTTGATGATTATTGGAGTTTTGTGGACAAGAGGTAAGGTAAATGCTATTAATGATAAGGTTTATATGTATCGATGTATTGAAGAGGTATTATTGAGGTATTATTGAGATTATGTGAAGTTGATGATTATTGGAGTTTTGGTGGATAAGAGGTAAAGTAAGTGAGATGCAAATTTTTTTTTTTGTTGGTCTTATGGAACAAGGAGGATGAAAATAGCAGACTAGAACACTAAAGTAGAAGGAAGATAGTCTATACACACACTTTGTTAAATCACTAAGCAGTATATACTTTTTTTTTGAAGAGAGGAAGTAATTGCATATCTTGGCTCACTGACAGTTGTTCAGCAACCGTACATTTTGATCTGGCTTGGCAAACATTGGTCTTGACATGATGACTATGACGTTGACCTAACTATTATTGACTGTTATACATTGCTGCCACTACTACTTGATACACATGATGAACATCAGATTTTGACAGAATTACATTTACACAGTTAACACCATTCAATTACACAGTAGTACTTAATGTGGATGAAAGATGAATGAGTGTGTTTTGCGTGTTTTCCTTTCCTAATCCTACCCACCTATCTCGTAAATATTATTTTATTTGTTTGTAGTGGCTTGCACTGACACCCATAAATATTATAGGTTTACTGATATTTGAGTATTTGTAATAGTTAATATGACAATTATCTGACATCATTTGTGTGTTTATTAGAATTTGTATGTTTAGTGTAAGAGCATTGTAAAAGCATTTGTATGTGTATTCAAACTATTGTTCATGCCTGAACTGTCTGATTAGTGATGGTAAATATTATGAACTGTTACCTGCACTTTTCAACGTAATGTGTGACACTTAGGAATGATTAATTTCTGCTGATGAACTGTGTGATCAGTGATAGTGAATATTATGGACTGTTACTTGTACTTTTTGTACATGATTGGTGGCACTAGGACATGTTTAATTTCTGCTGATGAACAGTGTGATTAGTATGTGTTTTCAAACTATTGTTCATGCCTGAACTGTGTGATCAGTGATAGTGAATATCATGGACTGCTCTCTGCACCTGCTCAACATTGCTGGGTGCAACTGATGGACTGCTTCTACTGAAATGATGTCACTTATTGGTGTCTGCACCTGCCCAACTTTACTGGGTGCCACTGATGGACTGCTTCTACTGAAATGATGTCACTTGTTGGTGTCTGCACCTGCTCAACATTGCTGGGTGCAACTGATGGACTGCTTCTACTGAAATGATGTCACTTGTTGGTGTCTGCACCTGTCCAACTTTACTGGGTGCCACTGATGGACTGCTTCTACTGAACTAATGTGACTTGTTGCTGTGTGTACCTCTTCAACTTTACTGGGTGCCACAGATGGAACTGCTTCTACTGAAATGATGTCACTTGTTGGTGTCTGCACCTGCTCAACATTGCTGGGTGCAACTGATGGACTGTTTCTACTGAAATGATGTCACTTGTTGGTGTCTGCACCTGCTCAACATTGCTGGGTGCAACTGATGGACTGCTTCTACTGAAATGATGTCACTTGTTGGTGTCTGCACCTGCTCAACATTGCTGGGTGCAACTGATGGACTGCTTCTACTGAAATGATGTCACTTGTTGCTGTCTGCACCTACTCAACATTGCTGGGTGCCACTGATGGACTGCTTCTACTGAACTAATGTGACTTGTTGCTGTGTGTACCTCTTCAACTTTACTGGGTGCCACAGATGGAACTGCTTCTACTGAAATGATGTCACTTGTTGGTGTCTGCACCTGCTCAACATTGCTGGGTGCAACTGATGGACTGCTTCTGCTGAAACGATGTCACTTGTTGGTGTTTGCACCTGTTGACCATTGCTGGGCTGGAATTATCAACTATTTGTTTTTTTTTTTTTTTGAATAATTAAAAGTATTTTATGTGAACATTTGTATAAACTGATATTTTTGTGTATTGTGTAAACTATTATGTAAAGCCACAGGTATGAAAAGAATTTGTATTGCTTACTGTATTTTATATATTAGGTTATTGAAAGGTCAGTGCAAAGCCAAAATTTTAACTAATTATGTGATATTTAGGTATTAATATTATCTTTTATTTTTGTCTGTATTTTTGTGGACGAATTTGGTGGCATTTTCACCACCAATGCTGGCAAAAATACCATCAAATTCTGGCCTGTGGAGGAGGGGCATATGAAAGGTGGCTACACTGAGCCACTGCGCCAGAGATTGCGCCAAAGAGTATTATTCTGCCGCCTCCACAGTGCCTGTCGAGAGCTCGTAGTAGTCAGTGCTTGTCGAGGACTCGTAGTAGTCAGTTCGTGTTGAGATGTGCTACTGGGCACTGCCTGTCGTGAAGTCGGAGTGGATATGTGGTAGTAGGGAGTGTTTGTTCCATGTTTTATGCAGTTATTTGATGGGAGAGATAGCAGATGTTATTCTAATGAAGATATTGTAATGATCAGAGTGCATTTCGTCAATATATATGAAGGTAAAAACCACTATGTTCTTTTATTATTTGTGTGTCTCAAATAATGCATCATTACAGGTTCAGTCAACAAAGCATCTGGCGTGTGTTCTTGTATTAGAGTGTAATTCTGGTTTTCTTGCGTAATTATAGTTTTTCTAATTTTCTTTTATCACGTCAGTATAATTGGTATTTAAAATTCTTGTCTTGTTGAAGAAGAACCGTGCCAGATGTGCGTTGAGTCATACTACCACATACAGAACAACTACACTTGTGCTTGTTGGCTTCGTAGATTTTATAGTTGCTGGGGACTTAATCAATTAATTGTGTTAATGAAAATTTTCATTTCATTCTTTGTTGTTGTTCTATGCAGTCAGATTGCGTAATAATAATAGTCAGGGCCAACCGTTTACGAGACACAGCGTAATCGGACATACAGCTACTAGCTACTCAAAGTATTTTCAATCATATTTAATTAAGCCCCCATGCAATGGTAATTGGAGCTAGACGCATGGGACATTGCATTTCGGAAATCGTTAAGGATTTCATTATTGTGGGATGCACGATTTGAAGTGTGTGTCGAGAATACCAAATTTCAGGCATTACTTCTTACCACGGACAATGCAGCGACTGACGGCCTTCACTTAACAACCGACAGCAGCGGAGCTTGCTTAGGGATGTATCTTCTAACAGAAAAGCAATACTGCGTGAAATAACAACAGAAATCAATGTGGTATATACAACGGACGTATCCGTTATGCCAGAGCGGCGAAATTTGGGGTCAATAGGACATGGCAGCAGATGACCGAGGAGAGTACCTTTGCCAGAAGCACATCATTGCCTGCAGTGCCTGTCCTGGACTCGTAACCATATCGGTTGGACCCGAGACAGGAAAACCGTGGCCTGGATAGATGAGTCCCGATTTCAGTTTCTAATAACTGATGGTAGGATTCGAATGTGGTACAGACCCCAAGAAGCCATTGACCAAACAAACCTGTGGTGGCTGCAAAATGGTGTGGGCTGTGTCTACACGGAGTGGACTGGGTCCTCTGGTCCAACTGAACCTATCATTGACCAGAAATTGTTATGTATGGCTATTTGGAGACCATGTCCGGCAAATCATGGACTTCATGTTCCCAAACAACGACGGAATTTTTATGGATGACAGTACGCCATATAAATGGGCCACAACTGTTCGCGATTGGTCTGAAGAACATTCTGGATAATTTGAGCGAATGATTCGGCCAACCTAATCGCCCGCCATGAATCCCGTCGAAAATTTATAGGACATAATTGAGAGGTCAGTTGGTGCACAACATCCTGCAACGGCAACACTTCCGCAAATAATGACGGCTGTATAGGCATCATGGGTCAAAATTTCTTCAAGGGACCTCCATCACCATGTTGAGTCCAAGCCACGTCGAGTTGCTTCATTATGCTGGTCCAAAGCAGGTACGACACGATATTAAGAGGTATCTCATGAGATTTGTCACCTCAGTGTACACAGTGCATGCAAAAATGACGCTAACCAAAATTGGCGCCTAGGCACAGTGGCGTACATGGGCCATAGATGACAGGGGTGAACGACGGCTGCGGAGATGTGTGCAGGCGAATAGACGTTCAACTGTGGAGCAACCGACGATCCAGATGAATCAAGTATCTCCTCAGCGTCAGTTCAGTGAACCTTGCTGCGTACAGGCTCCCACAGAAGGCTCCTGGTTCGCTCACCCATGCTGACTATTGTTCATCAACGACAATGCCTGGAATTTGAGCTCCAGTACCTCAAATGGACGTCCACTGAGTGGCGATAGTTGACCTTTTCGGATGAATCAAGTCTTACGCTCCATTGAACGGATGGCCGTTGGCGTGTACGGCATGAAACGTCCGAAAGCAAAGATTCCAGGCCGTAGGAGGGAACTTTATGGTTTTGGGAATGCTTTCGTGGCATTCCCTGAGTGATCTCTTTATTCTGAAAGACACAGTACATCAACACAAGGGTACAGCTATCCATGGGAACCATTTCCACCGCTACAAGCAGTTTGTTTCTCCTCGGCACTATTGCATATAGCAGCAGGACTATACAATGTGACGCACAACCTACTGTATACATGCGTGGTTCAAGAACACCACGATGAGTTTACCGTATTCCCCTGCCCGCCAAACGTGTAGAATTTAAGCCCCATCGAGAATTTGTGGGAGCACCTCGTCCAGGCTGTTCGCACTGTGGTTCCTCAAGCGATGAACCAAGCGCCACTGGCTACGGCACAGGTGTCGGAGTGGCTCCACATCAATGTTGGTACCTTCCAGAACAGTGGTTATTCAGTGTTTTGACAGGTGGTCACGTTAATTTGACTGGACAGTGCACTTTCGATTCGGCTTGAACAGTGTGAATGAGTGAACGTGAGGCAAGTTGCGTATGATTTCACGAATCTAATTGTGCCTCTGTAATTAAAGAACATTAGCTTTAACTTATTACTCTCACGATAACAAATTGATGAATATAGATGGATAATAAAGTACCAGAAAAGTATCGCTCTACATTTCAACTTATTATCGTCCTTTTAGTTCCGCTGATAATGTGGGTTGTCAGTATTTAAATGATGTCTTTAAATGGTCATTATGTCGCCTTTCTAACGTATATTCTCCTAGTGTACAGGTACGGTATTTCATATGGATAAAACGCTAGCGTTAATTTAACCGCTTTTCGTGTTCTGGGCTAGAAAGTAAGAGAACTAGACCGCGGAGTGGTAGAAAAATCCGGAAGCGTCAGAGAACAGACCACCAACCCAGCCGCATTTCTGTCCACTTTTCCGACTGTGAAAGAGTGGCACGAGAGAAAACTTGGACTTGATCGTCTACTGCGTCAAAAAGAGGTCACAGGAGGGCCAGTCGCAGAACCATTATGTGCAGCAAACCGGGCTGTCGAGTTTTTCTCGCACGGCAAAACGATGAGCGCTGCGGTACTCAATCTTCATTCAGAGCCTCCATCAGGAGAGGCTGCGCCTTTGCGCGGTCAGAAGGACAGCGACGTTGCTCCTACATTCTAACTCAAATTCTCTTGCCCTAATTCTCTCTGCTATTTCTCTTTTCGGCAGAAAGACACGTATATGCGCAGACATGCAGCGCACACCGTCGACGCCTAGTTCTCCTTTTGCCTTCGAACTGCTTCTCTGCTACGCGAATGCAAATTACAAATCGGAGCCAAAGTTCGGCGAAGGGGGACACTCTCTTCCGTGTAGTGCGCAGTACCCGTTCACGACGAAATTCGAGAGAGAATCACCCTGCGTTAACACAACTCATCTGCGTGTCGTATACGGGAGAAATGACATACGTTCATATTATAGACCATCTGAAGTAAAAGAACTTATTACTAACAAAGATCCATTCTCAACGTTTCCAAGAGCCAGCTATTTCGAAGTTTTACAGACGAGCACAGTGAAGATGGCACTAAATTAAATGAACACCACATATTTGCGGTTATTTATTTTTTTCTTTAATTTTTGTATGAAGGTTTGAAAATCCTCGAAGTCAAGATTGCAAATAAATTTTTATTTTGATTAATGGTTTCAGCTATACAAGAGCTCTCTTCATATCTAAGGTGTAAAGTGAGCATCAGACTGCAGCAACGTACAGCAGCTTATAGGGATCAATTTACAGATACAAAATACAAAACTGCACATATAATTATAGCAAACTTAAAAAATGTAGAAAATTACTTACGAAATGCATACTACAAAAACAATGTCGATTAGTTTAGTTGCCACGATTGCTCAACACATCGTTAAAACCTTTCTTTTAAAACTGACAGCATCGATACGGAATGTATGCGCAAATAACTTTACATTATTCAATTATAATAGAAGTCATAAAACTGAAAACTGTACGCTAAAATAAAGAAAAGACAACGAAAATAAGAGAATACTTACATAAGTTAAGACTTAGAATCAATGTATATGTAAAATTTATCGTCTCACCTAAGGCGTTATGCCATTGAAACTTTGAAGCTGATACTATTTGGTCAGTATTTGTATTAGCTCGTAGCAGAGATCATCATGAGTGCTTTACCACAACGTGGTGTATGACAGTAATATTGCAGCTGATAACCATTACAAACACCAAAAAATACATCATTTGAAATGTTCACCGTGTAAACATGTATGACGAGTCCTGCAGTGGGGAGTGGGCTGACAGCCGCCAAGAAGGGAAATTTACAGCCCAACAGGTCGAAAACTGCCCTGAATTTTTTATACATGAAAAAACACCGCAACACAATGTCACTGTTTTAGCTGCTAAGACAAGCTGTGAGTATTTTCAAAAAAATCTTAAAATTTGCCAGATTCGTAGCTCACCCTGTAGCTGGAGAAATGTATACGCCTGCCTCGAATTTACGACTGAGTTAATGCCCATAATAATTAGCAGTGGTTGCTAATAGCATCCGTCTTTGTGCAGGTTTCAGGGTTTCACAGTAAAGCAGAATCCAGTTAATGTCTTCAACCTTGGAAAGATAAAGTATGGCGAACGTGGTTTACAATCGAAATCGCCTACTTTTCCTGAAGACTTACATATGTGTTATTTCTTAGTTAATTTCTTGGCCATTCCTTCGAAACATATCGACGCTTCGACAGAAATTATAGAAATACGAATATTAGAAGAAACAGGAAATAACTCAGACGATTGCGAGAATTGTGGTTTGAATGATGATTGTTGTGCTAATTAAAGTCCAGAACTAAAATACACTACATTCCAAGTCCAAAGAAATTCTGTGCAGTAATAGCTTTCAGCGACAAAGAAAAGGCTGTAAATAACGCTGTAAATTTGCGTTTAAACGAAGGGCAGAGAAAAGGTTTAAACTTAACCAGTGTGCAAAGCCGTAAAATCTGAACATGAATTATATAAATGGAAGAAACAGTTACACGAAGTACAATACATGTTCCAAAATGAGACTGTCAAAATTACGAAAGGAAAACTCTTCGAGAAATTTATAACTGCTCGTGAGGGTCAGTGCGCAGTTACTGAGGGATATCTACGAGACTAGGTGCTCTGAATAACAAATGAGGTGGCCATTACTGATTTACAGGATTCTCTGACTTGTTCAAACAGATTCAGAAAATTATGTGAAAAGAAAGTCACAGAATTACAAAGTTTAGCTCAAGTAAACGTGTGCAAGAGAGGTCTTTAATAGGTAATACTATACAGAAATTCATAGCTAACGTTAAAACTAACCTTTTTTTCCTAAAATACTGCGTATATATCCAGTCATGTTTCGTGCAAGAACTAAGTGCAAACAGCACTTTATCTTTTCGAGCGAAAAAACGAGAGACCCATTTGTGCAGTTGATGAATACTATGACACATTCGTATACAAAAATACCAGCGACAAGTATCAGTGGATTACTATTTCCACAGCTTTGTATCCGCATTCAGGAAAACCAGGGAAAATTAGGGGAAAAATAAAAAAAATGTTTAGGTGCCAAAAAATCGTAATCTACGTAGCAAATTCTGGAAAAATTAGAGAGAATGATTTTCAGTGTTACATCCGAAACATCTTCTTATCACTTGTAGAAAATAATTCATCGCTTTTGTTAGACTCTTAGCCTCGAAACAACGACGCCTCTGTCTTTAGGAGACGACGAAAAGACTGTAAATATAATTCGGATTCCTCCCAGAACTAATCGTGTGATTCAGCTTCTCGATAAAATAAATTTTATGTAAAGTATTGTGGTTCATGGTGTGGGTTCCTGTAGTCATGTCCTAGTTCGTGAACCACGGGCAACGTATGAGCGGCCAAGCAAGTGGTCCCGACAGTCGGGATACCAGTTACTTTGGAATAGGGCTGGGCATCTCGGACATATTCTGAGTCGTGGTCACCTTTGTGCTCGTACGGCAAAGACTACCAAATCCACCGGTTAGTCCCTCAGCCGTTGGGGGTAAAACCCAATGGGACTCGGGGCAAGCAAGGCTAGCAACCTGCTTCCCTGGTACTTTAAATATGGTGCTGGCAACAATCAGAGCAAAATGCCTCGGACCTTTGGAGGTGACGGAGTCCCACCTCTAACTGACAAACCAGGGACTCCTAAGATACGACTTGGCAAACAAGTGGTAATGAGATGGGGAGCTATTAATATCAATGGGGGCTGCTCTGGGAAGATGGTAGAGCTGGCAGAGGCTGCAAGTAAGATGGGGCTGGAAGTTTTAGCTGTTAGTGACATTCGGGTAAGGGGTGAGAAAGAAGAGGAAGTGGGAGAATACAAGGTCTACCTGTCAGGAGTAAAAGCAGGAATAGCACAATGGGGTGTAGGGCTTTACATCAGGAAAGAAATGGAACCCAGCGTAGTTGCAATAAGGTATGTAAACGAACGGCTGATGTGGATAGATTTGACTGTGTCTAGCAAGAAAATTAGGATTGTGTCAGTATATTCACATTGTGAAGGGACAGATCAAGATAAGATGGATAGTTTTTTTGAGGCACTCAGTGATGTAGTTGTTAGAGTAAAGGACAAGGACAGTGTTCTGCTCATGGGTGATTTTAACGCCAGGATTGGAAATCGAACAGAAGGGTATGACAAGGTTATGGGTAAATTTGGAGAGGATATGGAGGCCAACAGGAACGGGAACAACTCTTGGATTTCTGTGCCAGTATGGGCTTAGTAATCACAAACTCCTTTTTTAAACATAAGAACATTCACCGGTATACTTGGGAAGGCAGGGGAACCAGATCTGTCATTGACTATATAATAACAGATCAGGAATTCAGGAAGGCTGTGAGGGACACACGTGTATTCAGGGTATTCTTTGATGACACTGATCATTATTTAATCTGCAGTGAAATTGGGATTGTGAGGCCGAAAGTGCAGGAGGTCAGGTCCATATGTAGGAGGATAAGAGTGGAGAAACTTCAGGATAAGGAAATCAGGCACAAGTACATAACAGCGATCTCAGAAAGGTACCAGTTAGTTGAGTGTAGGCAATTACAGTCATTGGAAAAGGAATGGACAAGGTACAGGGACACAGTACTAGAAGTGGCTGCAGAATGTCTTGGAACAGTAGTGTGTAAAAGTAGGATGAAGCAAACAGCTTGGTGGAATGATACAGTCAAGGCAGCCTGTAAAAGGAAAAAGAAGGCGTATCAAAAATGGCTACATACCAGAACCCAGGTAGACAGAGAAAGTTATGTTGAAGAAAGAAACAAAGCCAAACAGATAATTATAGCATCCAAGAAGAAATCGTGGGAAGACTTTGGAAACAGGTTGGAGACTATGGGTCAAGCTGCTGGAAAACCATTCTGGAGTGTAAATAGCAGTCTTCGAAAGGGAGGTAAGAAGGAAATGACAAGTATTTTGAACAGGTCAGGAAAACTGCTGGTGAATCCTGTGGATGCCTTGGGCAGATGGAGGGAATATTTTGAACAGTTGCTCAATGTAGGTGAAAATGCGATCAGTAATGTTTCAGTTTTCGAGGTAGAATGGGATAGGAATGATGATGGAAATAGGATCACATTTGAGGAAGTGGAAAAAATGGTCAATAGATTGCAGTGGTGGATGAAATTAAGTCGGAACTCATCAAATACAGTGGAATGTCAGGTCTTAAATAGCTACACAGGATAATTGAAATGGCCTGGGAGTCGGGACACGTTCCATCAGACTGGACAAAAGTAGTAATCACACCAATCTTTAAACATGGAAACAGAAAAGATTGTAACAACTACAGAGGTATCTCTTTAATCAGCGTTGTGGGTAAAATCTTCTCAGGTATTGTTGAAAGGAAAGTGCGAGTATTAGTTGAGGACCAATTGGATGAACATCAGTGTGGGTTTAGGCCTCTTAGAGGCTGTCAGGACCAGATCTTTAGCTTACGGCAAATAATGGAGAAGTGTTATGAGTGGAACAGGGAATTGTATCTATGCTTTATAGATCTAGAAAAGGCATATGACCGGGTTCAAAGGAGGAAGTTATTGTCTGTTCTACGTGATTATGGAATAGGAGGCAAACTTTTGCAAGCAATTAAAGGTCTTTACATGGATAGTCAGGCAGCAGTTAGAGCTGACGGTAAATTGAGTTCATGGTTCAGAGTAGTTTCAGGGGTAAGACAAGGCTGCAACATGTCTCCACTGTTGTTCATATTATTTATGGATCATATGTTGAAAACAATAGACTGGCTGGGTGAGATTAAGATATGTGAACACAAAATAAGCAGTCTTGCATATGCGGATGACTTAGTTGTGATGGCAGATTCGATTGAAAGTTTGCAAAGTAATATTTCAGAGCTAGATCAGAAATGTAAGGACTATGGTATGAAGTTTAGCATCTCCCAAAACGAAAGTAATGTCAGTGGGAAAGAAATATAAACGGATTGAGTGCCAAGTAGGAGGAACAAAGTTAGAACAGGTGGACGGTTTCAAGTACTTAGGATGCATATTCTCACAGGAGGGCAACATAGTGAAGGAACTGGAAGCGAGGTGTAGCAAAGCTAATGCAGTGAGCGCTCAGCCACGATCTACTCTCTTCTGCAAGAAGGAAGTCAGTACCAAGACTAAGTTATCTGTGCACCGTTCAATCTTTCGACCAACTTTGTTGTATGGGACGAAAGCTGGGTGGATTCAGGTTACCTTATCAACAAGGTTGAGGTTACGGATATGAAAGTAGCTAGGATGATTGCAGGTACTAGTAGATGGGAACAATGGCAGGAGGGTGTCCACAATGAGGAAATCAAAGAAAAACTGGGAATGAACTCTATAGATGTAGCAGTCAGGGCGAACAGGCTTAGATGGTGGGGTCATGTTACACGCATGGGAGAGGCAAGGTTACCCAAGAGACTCATGGATTCAGCAGTAGAGGGTAAGAGGAGTCGGGGCAGACCGAGGAGAAGGTACCTGGATTCGGTTAAGAATGATTTTGAAGTAATAGGTTTAACATCAGAAGATGCACCAATGTTAGCACTGAATAGGGGATCATGGAGGAACTGTATAAGGGGGGCTATGCTCCAGACTGAACGCTGAAAGGCATAATCAGTCTTAAATGATGATGATGATGAATGATGATGATGTAAAGTATTTATCAGAAAATTGTCAGACAATATAATTTCCGATTGCTCTTTGTCATTTCAGGTTTGACAGCGGAACAATATTGTTAAACTACATTCATTTCTGTACTGTTAGTTCGCATAACGACATTTTACTAATATGATCACGTATGCCTGGTACGCAGCCGAATACGCAGAGCAATAGCCACAACAATTTCTTACACCATCCCACTTTTTTAGGAATAAATTTAGCAATTACTGTGAAGCGCCAGAATACATTACTATTTTTTTAGGTGTTTGTTTTCATCATCCAATAGACATTTTGCATTTTGTGACGATTACAGGGAATAAACGAGAATTGTTTCATTGTTAGTAAAATAGGCATTATTCAAAAATTATCTTAAGAAATGCCATACAGGAATTGGCGTAAAATACTTAATGTCAAGAAATTAAATTCCAGATTGATGGAAGTCGTCTGTAATGTATCGTACACAGCCTTGATTTTTTTTCCTGTTACTCACTTGAATAACAAATACATCTGCGTCTGTTTACCTGTCGATGTGAAGTGCAATTTATTTAAAAAATTAATGATTTTCTGCATGTTTTGTGCGGTTGAAGTGCTTAAAACCTCGCGTGTGTGTACTCTGGACTTCGAGCTAGTCGGCACTACCTTCTCACGTAATGGCTGCATCTGCTTATTCGACGATCGCATGCTAGGCGGCCGGCCGAAGTGGCCGCGCGGTTCTGGCGCTGCAGTCTGGAACCGCGAGACCGCTACGGTCGCAGGTTCGAATCCTGCCTCGGGCATGGATGTGTGTGATGTCCTTAGGTTAGTTGGGTTTAACTAGTTCTAAGTTCTAGGGGACTAATGAGCTCAGCAGTTGAGTCCCATAGTGCTCAGAGCACGCTAGGCGGAAAGGACTGTACAAATCGATTTTATAAGCGGTTCTTCGCACGGCGAAGCTGAGTAGCTTTATTGTCTTTTCAAATACTTGTACCGCGCCTTAGCAGCTACAATTTTGACAGTGCATTTCTTTCGGTGTATTCTTTCTGTATTAAAAACGTCAGGTCAGGTTTCGACATGTCGGACTGACCATTTCCTTGTTAAGCCGGACAAGCTTCTTAAGGCGATGAGTGCTAGATGGTGTTAGCAGTCGACTAAGTAACATACGTAAGATCTTAATTTTTTAATAAAATTTAAAAGGAATACGGCATATGAATGTATTTATGATAAAATTATAAACATCTCTACAATTCATGTTATAACTGAACGAACAGGGCTGTAACTGATCGTAATATGGAATGATAAAAGGAGCCTGGTAAAATTATGTAAACCGAGCCATCCAATTTCATGTAATGTTCTACTAGACTGTTAATTTACAAAAGCCTTAGCCACAGTCTCAAGATTTTTAAGCAATAAAATACGTGGCTTCATAACAAATCAAATTACGAGGAACATCGTTAATATGCATCACGTAGCATAACTACAGTCGCAATATCGGTACCACAATTTTTGTCATGATGACGATAGTAAGTATAACAGATTACTGAAAAGGAAAAAAAAAAGATACAAAATGAGTGATAACACAAATGATATACTGTAAAAGTAGTAAAACTGCGTTTAGTTCAGTATCTAGACGCCTACCAAGAGCATACGAGTAGAAGTTTATTTGCGATCTTAACTCCGCGTGTTTTCCACTCTTAATATACAAATTACGACAGATTGCTTGTCTCTGAAGTTGAGAATATCAACAAACATATAATTTGTGTATTATTGTTCGTTAGCCTCGACAGGTGATTTTTTAAATGTGACACCGCCTTCTCCAAAGGAATTTACGACTCATGTAAGCAGGTACATATCACAGCCTACTTCCAAATTTTTCAATTGTCTCTGTTTTTTATATCAAGGTTACATTCTTTATTCCTAAGACATAGGTTTAGGAGCCTGATTTTCTTAAGTAACTGATGAAACTTGTAATTTTTTATTGTTTTTCCCCTTACGTTCCAGCAATTCAAACGTAAGTAACTTTCTACTAATTTACTTACAGCACTAACTATCTTTTTTACTTCTTTTATGGTACCAAGGATAAGTTATCTTAAGGTGCCCAGCAAAAGTTCGTGCACTGTCTCTCAGCGTTTCTGATGCAGTCTGTAAGCACTTGCCCATTCATCTCTCTCTCCTTTAGCTCTGGTAAGTATTCACGTCCGTTGTTGGTTCTGAACAAGCACTGGAATCACACAGAGCTTTTCCTTTTTTTCACGAACCAACATACTAGTACGACTCTCACGTATTGTCTCAGGTTCTCTTCCTCCTACCGAACAACGTTCGTTTCGTTTCAGACAGTTATTTTTCACAATGAACATTCCAACCGAGTGAACTACGTCTGACTGACTCGTTTGTTTGTTTCGCAACGGGTGCGCTTTACACTCTCGTATCAATATTTGCGCCAGTTTTTCATTCGGTATTTGTTACGCATAAAAGCGAGCTACACCGCAAGACAAACAAAGGAGAACTCAGACGCTCCAGCGCTGTAAATCCAGGGCCCGCAACGCCCTTTTTCTGCTTAATGTTATTTATAGCCACCACTTACCTGCTGGAGTAGCTCTTCGTATATGTGGCGCAAGTATCTGTTTATTTAATCGCAGTGTCAGTATTTTTTCACTTTCTTCTCTGTCTTTTACACCACGGAAACAACGAAGTACTGCAATAGAATTTAACAAGTAAGATCTATTGTTCCTATTTCCTATTGTGATTACTTTCCAGCTTCCAATATTTTCCTCATAGCTAGTATTTCAAACACCTGAAAATAGTGCCCCTTACATCGTTAAACAAACTAAAATCCTCCTCTTCACTTTCTGTTCAGAATTGTATTTTGTGGATGCAATGAATTTATATACATGGTGGTCCATTGATAGTGACAGGGCCAAATATCTCACGAAATAAGCATCAAACGAAAACACTACACAGAACGAAACTCGTCTAGTTGAAGGGGGAAACCAGATGGCGCAATAGTTGGCCCGCTAGATGGCGTTACCATAGGTCAAACGGATATCAACTGCGTTTACTTTTTAAATTAAAAACCCCCATTTTTATTACATATTCGTGTAGTACGTATTGAAATATGACTGTTTTAGTTGGACCACTTTTTTCGCTTTGTGATAGGTGGCGCTGTAATAGTCACAAACGTTTAAGTACGTGGTATCACGTAACATTCCGCCAGTGCGGACAGTATTTGCTTCGTGATACATTACCCGTCTTAAAATGGACCGTTTACCAATTGCGGAAAAGGTCGATATCGTGTTGATGTATGGCTATTGTGATCAAAATGGCCAACGGGCGTGTGCTATGTATGCTGCTCGGTATCCTGGACGACATCATCCAAGTGTCCGGACCGTTCGCCGGATAGTTACGTTATTTAAGGAAACAGGAAGTGTTCAGCCAAATGTGAAACGTCAACTACGACCTGCAACAAATGATGATGCCCAAGTAGGTGTTTTAGCTGCCGTCGCGGCTAATCCGCACATCAGTAGCAGACAAATTGCGCGAGAATCGGGAATCTCAAAAACGTCGGTGTTGAGAATTCTACATCAACATCGATTGCACCCGTACCATGATTGCATATGATGATGCCCACATCACCGGGAATTGCATGGCGACGACTTTGAACGTATTGTACAGTTCTGACACTGAGCACAAGAGAAATTACGGGACAATGACAGATTTTTTCCACGCGTTCTATTTAGCGACGAAGCGTCATTCACAAACAGCGGTAACGTAAACCAGCATAATATGCACTACTGGGCAACGGAAAATCCACGATGGCTGCGACAAGTGGAACATCAACGGCCTTGGCGGGTTAATGTATGGTGCGGGATTATGGGAGGAAGGATAATTAGCCCCCATTTTATCGATGGCAATCTAAATGGTGCAATGTATGCTGATTTCCTACGTAATGTTCTACCGATGTTACTACAAGATGTTTCACTGCGTGACAGAATGGCGATGTACTTCCAACATCATGGATGTCTGGCACATAGCTCGCGTGCGGTTGAAGCGGTATTGAATAGCATATTTCATAACAGGTGGATTGGTCGTCGAAGCACCATACCACGGCCCACACGTTCACCGGATCTGACGTCCCAGGATTTCTTTCTGTGGGGAAAGTTGAAGGATATTTGCTATCGTGATCCACAGACAACGCCTGACAACATGCGTCAGTACATTGTCAATGTATATGTGAACATTACGGAAGGCTAACTACTCGCTGTTGAGAGGAATGTCATTACACGTATTGCTAAATGCATTGAGGCTGACGGACATCATTTTGAGCGTTTATTGCGTTAATGTGGTATTTACAGGTAATCACGCTGTAACAGCATGCGTTCTCAGAAATGATAAGTTCACAAAGGTACATGTATCACGTTGTAACAACCGAAATAAAATGTTCAAACGTACCTACGTTCTGTATTTTAATTTAAAAAAACCTGCTTGTTACCAAGTGTTCTCTAAAATTGTGAGTCATATGTTTGTGACTATTACAGTACCATCTACCACGAAGCGAAAAAAGTGGTCCAACTAAAAAATTCATATTTCCTTATGTACTACACGAATATGTAATAAAAAATGGGGGTTCCTATTTGAAAAAACGCAATTGATAACCGTTTGACCTATGACAGCGCCATCTAGCGAGCCAACAATAGCGCCATCTGTTTCCCCAGCTAGACAAGTTTCGTACTTCGTAGTATTTTTGTTTGACGCTTATTTCGTGAGATATTTGCCCCAGTCACGATCAATGGACCACCCTGTATAATCACACGTCACGTCGCAGGCTACGACAGTACATAGCCTCCAGATGAGTGATTATAGCTGAAGTTTGTGTTAGTAATAGCAAGATTACTGATATTATTTGCAAAAGGACTATTACTGAAGAGCCTGCACTTATGTTCCAGTTCACGTAAATAAAGAACCATATTAATCCAGGTGTGCATTTGTGTTGTAGAAAGAGGATACCGGCCACCCATGACATCATCCTCTCCCTTGCTTCCTTGGTACAAGACACTACTGTGTGTACCATTATACCGTATATGTAGTATGTATCAATAATCTTAATTGCACAATGACATTTCTACATATTTGTAAGTAATTATTTAAATAACAATATTACGGAACGTTACCTAGCTGTCATACCGAACGAAAACCTTTCCTCTCATAAAATGAACACGCAATTAACTGATGTGTAATGGGCATTTGATGATGGCACCATACTGGCGAAACGTGTATTAAAAATATATACAGATAAAATAAACGTGACTCAAGTTGATAAAATGTTATTTTGTAAATTTCGTAATAAAGTCGCAGACAACGTATTCAACTTGACCTGACAAAATTTAAATTTAAGATATTCTTTCAGCGATTTAATTGGTGAATCACTGTCAAATATGAGAGTTGAGACATCTGACGGCAGAAACCTGTAAACTGTAGTTGACATTACACAGTCACAAGGAACTGGATTAGCGACAGCTGTAGTGCCGGAAAAAGAATGCTCTTGTAATTATGGCAAACGTAATAGCTCGGCATGTGTCATAGCAGGTATGCTCTCAGACTCACTAGTGGCCGTCGGTGTAGGAATGAAATATGGAACGGATAACTAGTACTATATCAGCGTATTTAATAGCGAACAAATCGAGGCTTTTCGACCAAACACTTCATCTGCAATGTCCAAGAGGCAGCGGGGTTTCCACGTAGCGTCATGTCAACGATCTATTGTTCAGGTAATTCAATCCTTACAACGTGTAGCCTTCTTCGCCTTGAGCTGAAAAATACAATTTCAACAATTATCTCCACCCCTCTCTGCCGTATTCTTCCAGTTGAAGCTTGCGACTTTCTTCAGTTCTTTATGCCAGTGACCGTGTGGTCTGCCTTGTTGTCTTCGTCTTTCTCTGGACCTCCACTCTAGAACTGCCTCTGTCCACCTCCCATCATTTCTTCGTGCGACATGAGCTGTCCCTTTTCGGTTTTAGAGCCTTTAACCTTTTCTCAATATCCTGAATTCCTGTTACTGTTCTTTTGTCTTCATTTCTTTTCAGGTCTCTTTTATTGAGACCTGGGAGTCACCTTCCCTTTGATCTATGAGATTCTCGTAGCTTTCTTTTGAAAGACTCCTTTAAAGTCCAAGTGTCACCGCCGTATGGTAATAAGGAAGGAACACACTGTTCGAAAAAAAGCCCTTTTATGTTTGTTGGCATATCAGATCTAAAGACAGCCGGTTCCAGAGTCGATTACCGTAGCTAACAACACGTTGATTACAAGGGATCGCTGTCGGCTATCGCTGTTAGCTGAGCGGATGGTTGATCCACAGCATAGCGAACCACTCGTCAATTTTAATAGTAGACAACAAGAAGCGAGTATCCATACCATCCGAAAACATGCTTTGCTATGAGGGACAGAATCCTCAGCACCAAGAAACACAGAGAACAGAGATTACCGTGGGCGCAGGACTACTGCAAATCGACGCTCGAGTTCTCTAGATCCACAAGTCACGGTACCCGTTGTTACTCGCTGATGGTAAGGTACAGGTGTGCTGAAGTTCACACGAGGTCACCAGAGCAACGTAGAGGTGGTTCAGAAATGGCTCTGAGCACTATGTGACTTAACATCTGAGATCATCAGTCCCCTAGAACTTAGAACTATTTAAACCTAACTAACCTAAGGACATCACACACATCCATGCCCGAGGCAGGATTCGAACCTGCGACCATAGCGGTCGCTCGGTTCCAGACTGAAGCGCCTTGAACCGCTCAGCCACACCAGCCGGCCGTAGAGGTGGCTGATGTGTTTATTCTTGTGTGAGGAATGATTGTTAGGCTAACGTGGAAGCCCTAATTTGTCTGTCAGCGTCCCTCAGAGATGAACGACACTGGAATCTGCCGTCCGCCTATATCCGTTTGTTCGTCTACACCACCAAGTAACTTCCATAGATCCAAAATGGTGCGAGATTAACATAATACCCCTTGCAGAGCATTGTAAGCTATTGTTAAAATATACGTCTTTAATATGTGACCGTCTCGCTCAGAAGTCACCATCTCTAACTTGCAGTACAAATATTATGAAATACAAGCAAATACACATGAGAATGTATATTGCTACAAAACAACCTGTACAAACAATACACTCACGTTACATCTGCCAGCATTAGTTTATATTAGTACTATAAAAATGTCACACATGTCACTACAGTCTCAGTATATTCAGATGGCATTCAACTGCAAACCACGTTACATAATGAGTAAGCGTCAAAGAACACATACAATCGCACAAGAATTACCAAAAACCATCATTAGTAACCTGCGAGTTCTATAAAGTACTTGGTTTGCTTGTATCCATGATTTGACCTGGTAATTGGAGACCCTAATGGTCTACTCAATTTAACACATCGTAAAAATGCTTGACACAGTGCTGTTTTTCAATTTCGTACTTATTCCTACCGGTTTAGATGTTAAATCATCATCTAGGGAAAATAAAAAGTTCTTTTATGTTATACATTATACAGTACAAGATTTCCCTCCTTACTGCAGTCACAACTATATTGTGCAACATAATACCAAAGCATCCAACACTTTCTACAGAATTTTGAAACTAGAAATTTAATAATGGATACACTACACTTGTGTATATGGTTCATCCTGAATCAAACTCATAGTAATGAGATTCAACAGAAATTCTATTAGTCAAATGATCCCTCAGAATGAGGGTTCTGTTCCCAGTATTAGCAGCAGACTTTGGAACACAGTCCCAATAAATAAGTCACTTTACCAATCATAATAGGCCGCACCACCCGCTCCTTCCGCCTCACCATTTATGGTCGTCCCATCTAGCTCACCCCCACCTTGAGATACCTTGGCCTCACCCTCGACCGTCACCTCACCTCTCACCTCCTGACCATCCAGCAGAAAACCCATTCCCACCTCTGCCTCCTGAAACTCCTGTCTGACTGGACATGGGGATTGCATCCTTCCACCATCCTACACACATACAAATCCCTCTTCGGTCCTATCCTCTGTTACGCTAGCGTTGCCTGGACCTCTGCACCCACCCACTTTTACAAGGCCCTCCAAATCTTCGAACGCCATGCACTTCACCCTGCCCCCGTATCTGGCTTCCTTCCCCCACACGACTCCTGTATGACCTCATCCCCCTCCCCCACCTCCTTTTCCTCCAACATCTCTCCATCCTTTACACTGTCTGAAGGCTTGATCAACCCCACCCCCTGGTGTCGTCCTTCCTCTCCAACGCCCGCCCATTGCCGCCCCTCTATCGCTGTATCCCTCCCTCTCTCCAATTCCACACTGTCCATCTCCTTCATCAGGGCAATTTCCAGTATCTTTCCCTCGCAGATGCTGAAGTTTGCCATGACGTCTAGCCGCCCCAGGGCCCCCCTTTTCCTGTCCCCTCCTTCTCCCAGAGCGGATTTTCCTCCTTTCTCCCCCGAGTCCCTGCACCCTCTCCTCAACTGTGTCCCTCCCACGTCCTTCCCTCCCCAGCCCTATTCGACACACCCCTGCCCGTCTCTTCCCTCTCCACCCCTCCCACCCTTCTTACCTTCTCCATCATCTCCATGCCCTTGGCAGATCCTCTGTTTGCTCATCGTCATCACTGTGCTACGTCAGTGTTGTGTTTGGTGCTGTTCTCCTGTGTGTCCAGAGCTGAGATTTTAATTGTGTGCTGGACTTGTACATAGTGTTACTGTCAGTGATCGTTATGTGCTCCGCCGTCCATTGCTACTTTTATGCTCCCGCTATACTTTGCCTTGTGTTATTTTAATTGTCCCAGTGTGAGGTTTTTTGTGTGCAATACTTTTTTAAAGTTTTTATCTCCATTTTACAGTTGTTCCCTTTTTGTCTGTTCTCTTCCATTATGTTTCCCCTTTTTATACTTATGAACACCATATTTTCTCCTTTGTAATTTTAAATGTCTTCTACTGTATAATTAATGTTGAAGAGCAGCGCATGTGCTACTGCCAGCCCACCCCGGATGGGGAATTGAAGTATAATAAAGAAAAGCAAACCGCCTGCTTTAAATACTTCTCGAAAGGGCCTTCACTAGTACTTACACTAGAGATCCCGACGCCACCCGCTGCGGAATGTACGTGACTGTCATGGTGGGGTCCCATCACACTCTCCAGTACTTCCAAGTCGACCGCAGGGTAAAACCGATGCTTCTCGCCAGCCTGGCAGATGCTGTGCTGCGGAACTTGTGTGTGCCCTTCCTCTGAGGGCATTACAGGCACATCTGCGCCCTTTGTATAGCCCATGGTGTCTTTCGACTCTGTCATCGGAAAATTCAAACCTGTACTTGCACCACTGGAACGGTGCCGTTTCCGCAACGCCACTGTTTTCCCTAGGTCTTAATTTGTGTTTTTGTAGCTATTTTCGTAGTTTGACAGGCTTTAAGTGTATTACAAGAAACAATTTGTGACGGTGTTTAAGACCCCGGTGTAGATGAACGGCTTATCCCTGCCGATTAGAATTTGTATACTTTTCACATTCACATCATACGTTAGTAGTGTAAAAATATGTTGTATAAAATGCATGTCACAGTGCTGGTTTTTTTTTGGGGGGGGGGGGGGGGGGGCGGGGTTCCGTACTTCCATCCGTGAAAACGGAACCTTTATCGAATAACTGTGGTGCCCATCTGTCTGTCTGTCAAACTGTTGAAAACCCTTTTCTTAAGAATCAGGTAGACCTGTCAAGTTCACATTTATGTCACATACTAAGGTCCATGGCTCCTTGGTACTGCAATAAAGTTACGCTTATAAGTCAATGCAGTCAAAATATACATTGATTCCTGTGACATTTTGAAACTTCCTAACTCATTCATCAAAAGCTGTAGGATACTCCCGGTTGTCCTAGACTCATGAAATTTGGGAAGAAGCAAGGATCCACAGCACAAGTAAAGGAAAAAAATTGTAATTATACCACACGAAAAAAGTATTTTTCTTGTCATTTATTATCCTGCTTCAAACTTAAAACATTCCAGGATGTCTTGGTCTCCTTCGACCAATATCTTGCCAGTATTAATGTCGATAACGAGCAAGAACCGTCGAGGTTCTCGATTTCCGGGTAGATGAACTGTCTGTGTATGTAATTAAGTTTGTACGGAACCATCAGGGCGCGAGGCCTATTCGCATCTGACCAATCTTTTATTTCTTATTTATTCCGACCAGTTTCGATCTTAAGCCATCATGTAGGGAGAAATGAAAATAAAAAGTCTCTTATCTGCATCTGCTTACATACTCCGCAAACCACCGTACGGTGCATGATGGAGGTTACCTTTTACGACTACTAGTCATTTCTTGTACTCCACTCGCCAATAGAGCAAGGGAAAAACGCCTGTCTAAAAGCCTCCGTACGAACCCTACATTCAAGCCTCTTATCTTCGTGGTCCACACGAGAAATGTACGTTGGCGGCAGCAGAATCGGTCTGCAGTCGGTCTAAAATGCCGGTGCTCAAAATTTTCTCAGTGGTGTCGCGCGAGTAGAACGTCGTCGTCTCTCCAAGGCTTCCCGCTTGAGTTTAAAAAATAGTTCAAATGGCTCTGAGCACTATGGGCCTTAACTTCTAAGGTCATCGGTCCCCTAGAACTTAGAACTGCTTAAACCTAACTAAACTAAGGACATCACACACATCCATGCCCGAGGCAGGATTCGATCGTAGCGGTCGCGCGGTTCCAGACGCTTGAGTTCACTAAGCGTCGCTGTGTGCCGATCGAATCAACCGGCAACAAATCTATCAGCCCCTCTCTGAATTGCTTTGATGTCTCCCTTTAATCCGACGTGGCGAGGATACCATCTCATAGACGATTCAATGCAAGATTGCCCACATTGCTGCAATCACAACTGTAATCCACAACGTTTAATTCGCCTTATACCACTGTGTCCAACACATCTAAGTAGTAGGGCCTGATTGATAGTGAAGAATAATATGAAAGTGAATGGTGGATGTGTCGTCATATAGCGCACAAGAGAAGGCGTTAGCCTGATATTCTGCCATTCGTGTACTCTCGGATCCAATAATAGGTGCCAAGTAGCAATCCCTTGCAGATGTCACATGTGCTATCTCAGAGGACAAAGCGCCTCGCAAATACATTTCAGTTATCATGGTAGATCCGTTTTTCTTTTTTAATTTAAAACGAACCTTTTCATTTCAAAAACTTCATTATTTGTTTTTCTTCCCACAAGAGATTACAGCGAGTACGTCGAGAGCGGAAGAGCAGGACTATCTCTGAGGGCAACGTATGTTCGTGAAGTATGGACGTCGTGGTCTGTGGTGTTCGTGACACTTAACTAACGTTAGGTGGCCGTTGGCCCACTGCACCCCCTAATTAATGTAATTTGTTTGGCACCCCTGCTCTCAAGTGACTAACCACTGGCACCGATGCAAAGGAACAAAAATTTTTTTCATTGATGTTACAGCATCTGGTTTAGTCACCATGGTAGTCAGGTGGAATAAATCTCAGAGTAACAAACATCTCCTTCGAGCCTGCTACGTTCCAGTGTGCTTCTCAAGTGTGGACACTGAAAAGTTGTCAAAATGCCATGAAAAAGGACGAATGAGCAGTTTGTTGGTTAATAGGTGGCTTAAGAGTATCGTTAAAAGTTAACAGAAATTGCATCCAAAAATAGTGACCTACTCAGTACAGGGCGGGAGAGAGTAGTGGCGTCGTTCTGAGGCTCAAACAATGCGTTACGCATTGATTTATTTGTTGGTGGTGGGTAATATGGCAACAGACGTTTCAGGGAAAAGTAATAATGATAATTTGTAAAAAGAACCACTCTCGTCAAATTGCGTTTCTCAGCTATATTCAGGCTCTATAAAGCAGATAGTACATACGCCACTCGTTTACAGGAGTAAAGTAAAAGCACATGTGTTACGAACAGTTATTTAAAAATGGCTAAACAAAACTAATTTTACTCTAAAGCTCTTTTTAGAGCCAACCGATCGATTCATCTTTTTTTTTGCCCTGCACCCGAGTGCCTGTGTGAAAGCGGTATGTTGTATGGGAGACACGACAACACGCTGTATCAGATTTCTGGGAAGTGTGGTCCATGGCAGCACGTGCGTAAAATATCTGCGTTGCAATTTCGCTTTCATGACAGGAAAACGATGCTGCTGGCTGGCAAAGCAGCCGCCGCTCGTAAACTGGCGACGCGCTCTTTCGCATATCGGAACCATTTCCCGGCAGCGCCGGGCCTCGCCGTAGGCCCTCACCATCCAACAGTGGCGAGACAGTGGGGTCCCAGACAGCCAACACTCGGCTCACGTCATAAGCACCGTCTCAGAAGGGGCTTTCGTAGCCACTGCTGACCTGTTCGTACAACGGCGAACCTGATCATTTAATATCCTACCATTCTCAAAACGCCCAACAAACCCCCTAGTTTTTTTGTTTTTTTTTTTTTGGTTACTCGTACTGAGACTGAGAACAGTATCTTGTAATTCATTATTCAATGCTCGCTTAACGTATTCCAGCATATATGGTAGTGGCTAAAGCGTTAGATATCTTTAGATTATGACTGACAGTGGACCACTGCACTATCGCATTAGCAAGAAAGGTAACTTAAGACCACAGACTGCTTTTGTGTGTGTGTGTGTGTGTGTGTGTGTGTGTGTGTGTGTGTGTGTGTGTGTGTGGTTGAGAAGCCTTCGTAATGCACTTCGCATCCAGTTCCAAATTTCGTAATAACTTGAACATTGTTTCTCTATTGCTTTGTTGTCGCTGGACCAGTTTACGAACAGAGCATTAAGTAACCACCAGAGCCCGTTGGTTTCCGGTTACCAAATTATCCACGTTAGAATTCAACTCCCAGCTGCCTTATAGACCACATTCTAATTACGTCATCAACTTCTCGCTCCGACTTTATATGTCTACCTATAGAGGTGACACGTTCCTGAACGGTAGCGAAATATAGCCTGCCCTGAACAAATGTGCCAAGTTACATGTCCGTGCCGATGAGAGACTCGAACCGGGACCCTGCCTTTCGAGTTCAGCATTCAGTCAACTGGTATGTCTGAAAATGACTCAGATGAGGAGACTGGCTTGCAAAAAGCAGAGATCTGGGTCGATTTCCGGTGCGGCAGACAGCTATAAACTGTCACTATCTGTCTTCTTCAATACTCAGCTGCCGGTTAGCTGCATCATGTGTAATTTTTTGTCATTATCGCTTAGTTTTTTTCCCTTTTCCTCAGAATCTCATAGGTTCAAAAGGACCTGATACTGTTCATTATAACATAAGTGTTCTCGAGACACACGGCATATAGACGATACATGAATGGGAACTTTTGATGACAAATTTATATGGTATGAACCTTTCTGTTCAAGAGGTCACATTAAAAAATACCTATCGTAAGAAATTAATTAAACTGGAAAAGTGAAGAAAAAAACATGATGTCTCATGCTTCGTGTGACTCTCTCTCTCTTAATCCTTTTTTCTAAAATTTCGTTGCTCTTTATCCTTCTGTATTAACACCTGCGGCAAGGTCTGCAATTTACACCACGATCTTAAGTTTCGAAACGAATACGTACAAGATATCTTCAGCCTGGCTGCACACAAACCAAAACTCTGTACAACTCGTAATTAGCCCTGTCTAAAAACAACTAGCGCCATGACCTCTATCTGCAGTATCTTCTTGTATCTCCTAAGCTAGCGCCATGACAGAGTAGCTTTATTCCGTGTTATGCTGTAAGCACAAATTTCTCATCTCGTCACGACAGCAGCACTGCAGCCTCGAACGAATCATGACGACATACATGGCACACTAGTGCAGCCCATTGCAATGTAATGCCCTTTCTACAATCAAACACAATTCGTCAGATTTCCGTATTTTAGACTTAGGCTTACTGTAAATGGGTTGCGGGAGACACTTTAGGTTACGACATTTCTGTGCAGCAGGTATTCTGGAGTTACAGTGTAAGAACCAAATTTGATACAATATTTAAAGATAATAAAAAGAATATCAAACACATCTACGTTTGTATTTCTTGTCGACATCGATTGTGCATTACAAATCGTAATGAACGCCCAACCGAAAGCATTTTGTCGATGTACCAATGTTACAGATGTTTTACTTGCTTCATATACTAATCAAAAATTAGTAAAAACTTTTGTTGGTATAACTGCTAACACGCTGCCATCGCATGATGTAATCGCTGCCATGCGACAGCCATGTTATAAGCTATCAAATGTTTCAGATTACCGTTCAAAAGATAACCTTTAATGCGGCATCATTAGTTTCTAACAATACGTTCTCAGTCTTGCCCAAATACTCTGACACGTTAAGTGTTTACTATCCTCTCCAGCTACAACTAGGTCATATCTTCTCTATATACAACTTACATGTTCTGTCGAAAACTCTCATAAAAATGGATCTGAGGAGGGGGGGGGAGGTTATATGTAATACCTAATATTTAATAACCATATACCACTGTTAACGCATCTCAAATTGATGCCATGATTGCCAAATACGCATATAAGAAAGGGTAAAGATTAATATCAGCAAACTGCATTAACTACAGCATAACACTTGTGAATCTTTTGCTACATCATCTCATCTCATCGCCTGTTAGTTGAATTGGAAAGCAAGGAGCAATGCAGTTCTCGTACTGTCGATAGTAAATAATTCGTGATCTAGACATAAGTGTTGTAAACCATTATTACGTTAAAAATGGATACAGGAAGATGCGTTTAAAAAAATAATAAAATAAGTTAAAAAACATAGTAGAAAATGGAATAGGACGGCTTCACTTACATTAGAGTTTTCTAAACGTAGTAAGTAATCACAGTTCGTACCTAGGAGGTTTCAGTGATCTCAGCCCTGGACAGTTTGAGAAAGTTTCCAGCAACTTTGTGAGTACTATTTAAGCAAGTGACAAGTTTAATTCTGAGGACATCATGGACTGTTATTTATAATCACAACCTACCTTTAAGTATTGGCTAAGTCCGAGATCTATTCGGCGTCAAAGTAAGAGCGCCACACCATTCGCTACGTCGCAACGGGTATATAACGCTCATTGCGTCCAAGCATTCTTTACAGCGTAGGAATAGATGCGTCTTTCTGCAGCTATAGCTGACTTTACGTTTGTGGTTTGTGGGCACTCGTCAACTGCGCAGTCGTTCTCATTCAGTATTTATTGCCAATCTAATTTTTGTGTTCTGCCTTACGGCAGGTCTTGCCATGGGGGAATCCTCGTCAGAGAGGTCCACAGCTTGAGCGTCTAGGGAAGTGATTCCAGTGGTGGTTTCTCGTTGCCTTCCACTGGTGATGATGAAATGATAATGAGGGCAACATAATACCCAGTCCCTGAGCGGAGAAAATCTCTGACAGAGCCGGGAATCGAACCCGAGCCCCTTGGCGTAACAGACCGCCCCGCTGACACTCAGCTATCCGATTTATTGCCGACTGAGCTCTTTCCGTGGACTATACGGGATTGGAATAATAGAGAATTGTGAAGATGGTTCGATGATCCGTTTGCCAGACACTTAAATGTGATTTGCAGAGTATGCATGTAGATGTAGATGTAGATGAATTTTGACACTGGTCTTTGCCACAGGATTGCTTGATATGTGACAGCTGTTATTAAATACTGAAGCAGTAAAATGCTCCATATTTAAATGAACAAGTCCATGAGAAACTTTAACTATCACATTAGCCTGAGCGATGACGTTGACTGCTGCAGCTAAAGTCTCGCACTGCACAAAACTCTTTCTAGTTCGACACTATATTTACTTCAGCGTGAGGGCGCTGCACTGCTGAAAGGGCAGGCGTAGTCTTCAGGAGCGCCTCCCATACGTCGTTGTAGGTAGCAGCGAATCCTCGCTAATGTCTCTGGTATCGATTCGCGTTGCCGACATTGATGTGGTACCGCGATCTCTGGACAATAACACAGAACCTATAGATTTCATTTTCGGATGGCAGTCGTGGGGTCATGACCAATGTGAGCAGCAATCTGCTGGAATAATAAACCCCAGACTCGATAGCCAAGACCGCGTCACTGCCAAATACCTCCACATGTTGGCTATCTTCTCACAAATAAACCACATTCAAATACGATTGCTGGTATACACAAAACTTAGACATCGTTATTCCTACCTACTTTGTGCAGATGCCATGCTTATCATTTGCGCATCCAATCATGAGTACTCTTCACGTCAATTTCATGCTTTTCGCATGCTGCCTTCGTTTTGTTTCAATTTCAATGGCCAGCAGGGTATATAAGAGTCTATGGTGAGCATGTCTACCACGACTGAGTTACCTCTGCAGATTTCCTGGAAACGTGCACAGCATGCATGCATATATCCAAAAGTGCTGTTGGTAAGATAGTAACGGTTAATGCTCTTCACATTAGCAGCGACATCAGCACTTTTGGTTTCACACAAAGTCAATCAGAACATTAAAATCTGACTTTAAATATCCGGAATATTCATCAAACGAAGCACTATTTCTTCCGGTACACAGAAGCCAGGCTAAATAAAATTAAAATTCGTTTACAGTCGTCGCGTCGGATAATGTGGAAGCTGCCCAATATTTCGACGAGGCAACTGCTCGTCATCCTCAGGTGCTTACTGACTTGTCGCTGCAATGGCTCGCTAATATATACGCTGAATCGCTAGAAAAGCGCAGTCGCCAAAGGTTGACGCTATAACCTCATGGTAGACGAATCATAGAGCACGGTGACATCCAGTGCCCCCTGCCTTGCAAACGGGCCACGGGTTTCTCATTCGTGACTTGGGAAAAGCGCGGCCGCAAATAGCACCGCGCTTTTCCCGAGTCACGAATGAGAAACCCGTGCCCGTTTGCAGCGTCTGGGAACCAGGGTGATGCAAATTTTTTTTTTTTTTTGGAATGTGTCGATTATGGTCTGACGTGTCAAAAGTCACACTGAATAAGGCGGAGGATATTTTGGACATTTCTTGCAATGCGATTCCACAACATAAGATATTTTGTGTCGCACTGTCACTTTCACTGGTCACTGACCAGCATGTAATGTCAGCCGTTTGCGATACTGCTGCTGTGGCACCTTCGCACATTTGGCTGATACGCGAGTGAAAGTGCATCACACGTATCTTTTATAGCCTCAAACGTGTGGTGATGTGCAATAGAGTACATGTATTCGGTCTCCACAGCGTGTCACACTTAAATGTCGCTCCTGTACATATGAAGCGAAACCCTTCGTAGCTACGGTAACGCCTTCGCTCCGAGAGATGTAGAGTTCTACCGCCTGGTTGTAACGTAGCATATTATTACGAGTCGTTATGTTGCACTGAAAGCGTAGCTTGCCGTGGAGCCAGTAGGAGAGGACATTTTGCTTCTCACGCTTGCACAGCTGACGCTGGCTACTGGACTGGGCGAGCTGTGTACTTGACTAATGCTACGTGCGATACGTTACACATACTCTCTATGAATCTTAAAAAATGCTATTAAATATTAAGATATATTTTTCATACTAAGCGTACTAAATTCTATGGATAACAGAACCATACTGCTGAAATTTCAAATCAATAACTTCAAAAATGGTTCAAATGGCTCTGAGTACTATGGGACTTAACTGCTGAGGTCATCAGTCCCCTAGAACTTAGAACTACTTAAACCTAGCTAACCTAAGGACATCACACACATCCATTCCCGAGGCAGGATTCGAACCTGCGACCGTAGCGGTGGCGCGGTTCCAGACAGTAGCGTCTAGAACCGCTCGGCCACCCCGGCCGGCATCAATAACTTCAATACTTTCGGAGGTATAAATGTTTACTTAAAACACATAATAACTGTGCTGGCATTGTGAAACCGAGTTAGGGACTGTAATGTATTCAGTTACAGTATGAATTGAAACAACAGCCAAGATGACAAGTTCATATAACCTAATTTGCTGGAATTTTCTTTAGTTTCATTGCCACAGATTTCTGACATAATTGACAGTACATTGTAAAATTATTATTTCATTGTGTTTTGATTTTGTGAGTGTTTTGGAGAGACTGAGAGAGTGAATGGAGGACATACGTTAAGTGAGAATATGATATTCTATTTAAACTATGTAAATGTAAGCGTGAGAAAGTTGAGTAATAGGGGAATTTGTGGCGTATGTGTGAGTGAGCTTTATTTTGTAAAGGGCAGCCCGGATGCGTGTTGAGTATTAAATTTATTAATAATTTATTTTGTGGGTAGGAACCGTATTTTTCCTAGTTTCGGAATTCCCAGATCTCTAGTTCAAATGACGTTTGGTAATCTGATTGGCTGACATTAGAAATATCGCGAGTATAGAAGTGTTCTAGATGATCTGATTGGCTGCTTAACATACTACCCAGCAGGAACTCAGCGTTTCCCGCACGTTTGAGTGGCTTGGTGCCTCAGACCGATGAAACACCTATGTTATATCGCGCTGATCAAATTTGCACCAAAATAAAGAAATCCGCGTGTTTGACCGGTTCTCGTGTAGTTGATGAAAAGTGGCTACAGTGTTGAGTATTTTCAGAAAGTTCGAGCTTGAGTGATCTATTTTAGAAGATTTCGCTTGTGAACATTTCAAGTCGAACGTAAACTCCGCGTGGCGTATTTCGTGCAAATTACGAGACATTATGGCAAGCACTTCTGTACAAGAAGCCTACTGAACGACTGACTTGTGTGAAATCATAAGTATTCGTGGGTCAGTGACTGTTCAGGATGTTGAAATTACCGGGTCGGACTAAATATCTTTTGGCTGCTTTTGGGTGTGAACGTGTAACAAGGACAGTCAGTAACATTGCATAATTTGTGTCGGGATGTTAAATAAGGACTTGCTAGACATTTCCCTTGTTTAGAGTCAATAAACCAACTAAAAGGAAATTTTAAATGTTTTTTTCAAACGAATCATGCAAGAACACCGAAAACTCGATAGTTTAACTAACTTTCAGCTACTGGCCATGGATTGGAATTTGTGGCCTTTGCGTGGTAGGTATTTGGTTGAATTTTTATCAACGCTGCTTTTGTCGCCTACACTCGTAGGTAGCATTTCAGAGTGAAGGGTCAGACAACCTATCCAGGTAGGTGGACAGACTGTTTAAAGGATAGGGAGAGACCCACTCGCCCGGCCCGCCGCTTACCGTGCATTTAGTGGCCCGGAAAAGTAAAGTTCTGTGTCGAATGAAGCAGCAGTGTAAAACCTTTCTTAGAAAGACCCACGCGTGTGCAGATAAACTTTTGAACTGATGCGGTACGAGGAAGACTTACACCCAGCGCAGAACTGTGAACAATATTAGCGGAGGTTCAGGCGTGCCGACAGAAGAGGCAGGGAGCAGCATTCGTAGCAAATCGGCAGTAGGAGCAGTTGGCAGCCATGGAGATGCTGTGGAGACCCAGAAACTGGACCGGAGCTTGCAGCCTTTGGCGGACGGACTCGCAGAAGTTCTCACCGTGCTGACAACGTGGAAAAAAACCTATGTAGTTTTTTGCTTCGTTTGGTGTGTGAGTGTGGAAATAAACATGTCAACATGGAGAAAAGTGATAAGCTTGTAATAACTGACAGGAAGGAGGGTGTAGATTTTTGTGTTTCAGTACAAGCAGATGAGAGTAGAAGAGGATATCTTATTCTTGATATGTCTCAAATTAATGACAGTGGTTACCCAAAATCAGTATCTCATGCTTATAGGTCAATTAATGAGCAACACACGGCGGAAGCTGATGTTAAGTTGGCACCAGGTCTTGTAAAGGAAAAGAAAGGGAGTCATGTTTTTAGTTGATGATAAAAATCCAAGTATTCCTATTCAAGAAATAATAAGGAACATACACCTGGTCCTAATGTTAAATTAATCCTGTTTACTGATACTAAAGCGGAAGTAGTGCTGGCACTGCAGCCTGGTGAGCAGAATGTTAGCATTGCAACCACGTTACAAAACATTATGAAACAGATGGGTGGTATTAGCAGTAGTATCAATGGAGTGAGATCTGAAATAAACGGATTAGGTAATGAAACGAATAGTAAAATAAGTGGAGTGGATACTGATATAAGTAATATGAATACATATATAAATGAACTTGGGTCTGATGTGGATAGTAAGATAAGTGGACTGGGTAATGAAATGGATAGTAAAATAAGTGAATTAGTTTCTGAAATCGATCAGGGGCTTATTGAACAGCCAGAATAGTTTGATAGTAAACAGAAAAAATTTAAAGAGGAAATTCAGGAGGAAATGGATTACAGAATTTCAGGCTTAAGTGATTCTGTTAAAAATGAGGTATCACAGTTTAACGAAAGCGTGAAAGGGCAAATTTTCCATACGGAACAAGAATGCAAGAATGATATTGTAACAGTAAAAGGTGAACTTATTACCCATATAAAGAAAGTTACTGAAGGTAATAAACAGCCCAAGTACATCATGTTGAAAAAAAGTTTAGTGAGGGTTTCAAAATTCTGGCTCATAAAATTAAGAAAGAGACAAATGTGAAATGTTTGGAGGGCAAGTGTGTGCAGAAAAAAACTGATCTATAACTAACTTGTCAGAATTTAGTACAGCAGGAAATGGTAACCTACAAGAGCGTGATATTAGACAAACAAATGTAGATCAAAAAAATACTGAAAGTAGTGGTCATATAATAATAAATTGAGATGCAGAGTCCTCTGAGATTGCCTATAAGAGTGTGCATCCCAAAGAGTTCTGGAGTGATTTGGAGAATGTGTTGCTTAGATCGTGGAATGATAAACGGAAAATATGAGGGTGAGTCAAATGAAAACGTTAAATATTTTTTAAATATTATTTATTGTGCAGAAGTGGTACAAAACTGTATCACTTTTCAAAATAATCTCCCACACGCTCAATGCAAGTTCTCCAGCGCTTACAAAGTGCATATATTCCTTTAGAAAAAATTATTTTGGTAGTCCGCGCAACCACTCATGCACCGCGTGGCGTACCTCTTCATCAGGACGGAGCTTATTTCTTCCCATTGCGTCTTTGAGTGGTCCAAACATATGGAAATCACTTGAGGAAAGATCTGGTGAGTATTGTGGATGAGGAAGACACTGAAAATGCAGGTCTGTGATTGTTGCAACTGTTGTACGGGCAGTGTGGGGCCTTGCATTGTCATGTTGCAAAAGGTCACCTGCTGACAGCAATCCACGTCGCTCTGATTTGATTGCAGGGCGCAGATTATGCATGTAATGCTCCAAAATGATGCCGTTTCGTCCCAAAAGAGATGCAGCATAACCTTCCCTGCTGATGGTTCTGTTCGAAACTTCTTTGGTTTTGGTGATGAGGAATGGCGCCATTCCTTGCTGCTCTCTACGTTTCCGGTTGGTGGAAGTGAACCCAGGTTTAGTCCCCAGTAACGATTCTTGCAACGAAGCCATCACCTTCTCGTTCAAAGCGCCGAAGTTCTTCACAGGCATCAACACATCGTTCTCTCATTTCAGGAGTCAGCTGCCATGGCACCCATCTTGCAGACTCTTTGTGAAACTGGAGCATATCATGTACAGTGTGGTGATCTGACCCATGACTAATCTGTAAACATGCTGCAATGTCATTCAGTGTCACTCGGCGGTTTTCCTTCATTATGGCTTCAACTGCTGCAATGTTCTGTGGAGTCACAACTCGTTGTGCCTGACCCGGACGAGGAGCATCTTCCACTGAACTCACACCATTTGCGAACTTCCTACTCCATTCGTAGACTTGCTGCTGTGACAAACATGCATCACCGTACTGAACCTTCATTCGTTGATGAATTTGAATTGGTTTCACACCTCCACTACGCAAAAACCAAATAACAGAACGCTGTTCTTCCCTGGTGTAAGTCGCAAGTGGGGCGGCCATCTTTATACAGATACTACGACGGTATGTGTGCATCTGCACTATGCTTCCGCCTACAGGCCATTCTGCACGCTGTTTGTAGCACGCTTACCAACTTACAGGATAATGGCGCGAAATTTCGATTTGTTATTACAAATTTAAGGTTCTCATTTGACTCACCCTCGTAGGCTTTGCGGTATCGAATCTTATGGAAGAAGCTCGTGTTTGGGGAAATTTAGCTGTAGACCAGTATGACACATACAAAGTTTTTAAAAGGCTATCTTTGAAGAATACTGGGGAAAAAGGAAACAGGTAGGGGTTTTAAACAGCTTTTGTTCAAGTGAAAAGTTCAAACCAAAGAAAGACACGATTAAGAGGTTTGTGCAGAAGTGGGTAACTATTTTGTCTTATATGACCACCAAGTTAGAAACTGAACAAATTATAATGGGGTTAGAAAACAAGCTGCCTTTTTACTAGCCAAATAAAATAATTTCTGCATCCAGAGTTCACTGGTTACTTGGAATGGGTAGAGAATTTTTTGAAAGAAGAGGCAAATAATAATAGAGATTATAGAGCTCCTACTAGTCAAAACGAATTGCAAGTAAACAGAATACATGTGCAGTGGTTTAACAGTCACAGAGGAGTGTACAGGGGACGAAGGGGTTTCACTGGATTTAAAAATTACGACAGGAATAGGAATGAGAGTTAGCAGAATCAGCAATCAGCTGGGAGAGCAGAGCTAATGTTAGTCTAAACGTTACAGATGAACAAACCCGTTTCTGTAATCCTCATACCTGTGATATCATCAGTTTCAAAATGCAACAAATGTTTAAGCATTATCCCAGAGTCTTACGACTATTACTAAAAAAACTTCTGAAGTAAGTTCGTATTAAGAATCTGAGCAAAGGTACTTCTGAAATAATTCCTAACCTGTATTAGCTATCGCTTCTCACTGTTCATGAATGTTATGTACACAAATGTACGTGAGTTTACATGTTCAGCGTACCTCGCAAGTCATTTATTGATTTATCGTGGTATATGCGCAGCGATATCGCAGCAGAATTTAAATATTACCTCATCCACTACCAGAAACTATGAACTGGATTAGCTACGTAACATTGTATATCAAGGATTACACGCACTCTGGGCATTTACTGCACCGTCGCTGTCCTCGTTAACCCGCCGAGAAATGAAAGTAGAAGTTTCCACGCAGAAGGCTGGCGACTGCTGTTGCTCTGGGCATTTCGGAGACAATTGTAATCTGAAATTCAGATAAGAAATAATGAAATCGGACGGAATTTCTTCAATAGCGTCCCAGTTTATTTGTAAAACAAATGGGATCTACGCTCTCAACCTAGAAAACAAATTCGTCTCTGGAGGAAAACAAGAGAAATTGTGGGGAAAGTTTCTGCTTCGTGAAGCAATAGTTTTGTCATTCCGTACGTCTGAAACCCGGAAAAGAATGCTGTTCCAATAACAAACGACGTCCTCTCCTCGAAATTGATCTCTTTATTCAAAGTTCAGCTATTAGTACGTAATTTTATTTCTTGGCTCAAAAGCGTCTTTCCCTCTTTCTACAGAGACTGCAATCTTGATGCCTGTTGCAGCAAACAGACCAGGGAGAGTGATCTCGAAACTCTTTAACACTTCATCAGCATCTTTCATTAAATTCTGATTCTGGAAAGATTACTCACATTGGAGACAGGACTCAGTGGCGTTTAGGCGCTTCTACAGTGCCGCCTAAAGCTAACACTAGCATTTCTTACCCCTGCATTTGGCCTCCATGAGCCATTGTATGGCGTGCAGAGGTGAGAAGACGGTGGTCCACTGTCTTTTTCCTTCCTCACTGTTCTCTTAAGACAAGGAGACTGTGGGCTAGTACGTCTGAGTACAGCCGTTCATCCCTCTAGTTTTACTATCGGGGTAACACGAGATGCACGTGTTAGCAGATGTTATACAGGATGGTGCAAATGAAAGTGGCCCAGAGTACAGAGTTCCAGGATACAAAGAAACACCGCAGAGGAAAGGAAAATACAGGAATAACCTGATTATAGCAGATGTTGAAAGTAAACACCATTCATTTCTTGGCGCTTTTAGGCACTGGTCAGCAAGTTGATGTAGGCGGATCGAAACTGGACAGCAGGAATTGCTGCAGTCTCATCCGAAATGTTCTGCTGCAGTTCTCGAAGACTGTGAGGGTTGTTTTGATGTATCCTAGACTTGAGGTCTCCCCACAAAGAAAAACGCACACTGAAAGATCAGGTGATCTGAGTGGCCATCTAGAGCCGCAGCCAGGTTGACCTCTGCTGTCAGGGTGAAGACTGTGTCAATGTGCTCCAAGGTTCGCCCTGCTCTACGGGCGGTTACTCCATCATGGTTTAAATGGCTCTGAGCACTATGGGACCTAACATCTGTGGTCATTAGTCCCCTAGAACTTAGAACTACTTAAACCTAACTAACCTAAGGACATCACACACACCCATGCCCGAGGCAGGATTCGAACCTGCGACCGTAGCGGTCGCGCGGTTCCAGACTGTAGCGCCTAGAACCGCTCCGCCACTTCGGCCGGCTACTCCATCATGATGGAGGTATCTGTAGATCTTCTGATCTGCCGTTAATGCAGCCACAAATAACATCCGCTCGTCCGGGCCACTTTTATTTGCCTCACCCTGCATGTCTTGACTCGTGTCAAAGCGTCGGTTCTCGACATTATGAATAACCTCTCCTCTGATCCACATCGTCTTTCCTACAAGTCTCCAGTTACAGTAAGTTCGACAGTATAATAACACTCTCACGGCTACGAATCGGTCAGATCCCCTATGAACATCCTATATCTTTTATGATAATGTTATGTAAAGCCCCTGACCCTCCAGTGGGTTGTTAGTCGTCCGACTCATCTTAAATTTTAGACCCAAGGAATGAAAAGTATATTTTTAAATATTTTAACGCACTTCTACATTTTTAATAGGACTTTTTGTTCCAGAATTAAATTATAAGGGGCGATCAAAAAGTGTTCAACAATTTCTTCATGTACGAATCCACAGCCACAATGTATCTTTCAAATGGTGGGATCATTTTAACCACCTTAGGGTGTCAGTTTTATTCCTTTAATGCATCGTGCATATAAATTACATTACTTGCCAGTTTAGGCCTTACGCTATTATCAAATGTATGTTATTTGTGATGTGTGTGTCACATTTAAAAAATATTTGTTGCGTGTTACGTGGGGACAGACACGTTCCCACACATACACATATCGAATGTTGCAGACGTCATGTAGGCAAAAATATTACTAACAGTTAGCTTACTGGCTCTTGTACATTCGTTTAGCAGCATACCATGTACCTTTCCGCACTGCTACATACAAACAATTGTCACAACGCACGTGAAAGGTACATCAGTCAAGGAGCTCTTTGTATTCTGTAAACATTTATTTAGCTCTGTGAACAAGACCATTATATTTCCAAAATAATTTGAATGTGCTTATTTCGTTCATAGTAAAATTTATTTTGTATTTAAATATCTTTGTATTCTGTAAAAATTTGTTTGTCTCCACTAACAAAACCATTACCTTTCCAAAAAAGTTCTCTTACATTTCAACATAAAAATTAATTACGTATGTAAAGATCTTTGTATTCTATAAACATTTCTGTAGCTCTGTGAATAAAACCATTAAATTACAAAAAACATTTAAATGCTCCTACTTCGTCCACAGTAAAATTAACGTTGTACTTAAATACATCTTAGTATTCCGTAAACATTTCGTTGGCTCTGTGAATTCATTATTTATCCTCAAGGTAATCACCATTACCCTAGCTACTATAATGTACGACTTCGAGACAATGAGCCACAGTGTGGCTGTTTCCATTACTGTCGGATTTACGCCTGATAATTAATGATCAAATTAATTTCATGCCACTTCCTAGTAACATATGATACTACACTCCGTCTTGGTCTAGCTCTGCTTCTCTGTGGGGTGCATTCCAGAAGATACCGAAAGTATTATGGAGCGATGTCGATCCTTTCGCCATCACTATTAGCTGCAGGCTCAAGTTACGCAGGATCCAGTCAAGAAAACGTCAAACAGTCATTACAGAATTAAATGCCATATTGGGAGTTCCCATGTGCTCTCATGTCTTTGACCCAGCATGGTGGTGTTGGGCCACGGACACTAGATTCACGATCGGGCGTACGCCAGTTTAATTTCTCGTCTGGCTTTCCCAGGATTTTCCTAACTTTCTTAAGGCAAACACGAAAATTGTACTTCTGAAAACGTTGCGGCCGATTTTTTTCCATGTGCTTCCCCCATCCAAATCTCCGTTCTGCCTCTAATGACCTCTTCATCAATGAGACCGTATATTACTGATATTCCTTCCTTTCGTGATTGTTGAGTATACCACATTTCTTGTGTAATTGTTGAGTATACAAGCACTCAGTCGACATTTGATCGATTGGTGTCCACAACAACCAAAATTCTCTCTCAATAAGAGTTAGTTCTGATGTAATGTAATAGACACTGTCGGATACAATGTAAAACTGTTTGTAGTTACCCGTATTTTTTCAAACAAATAATTTTACTTATATTCCATAATATTTTTTCTGGCGTGCATCCGGGATTTCTTAATTGTTGCTCCGATATTTGGACTGATAACTTTTAGTCGTTCTCAAGACGAGCCTCTTGCAAGATTTTTAAATCACTTTACACAGTACTGTGAGGTAAACGTGCGTGTGTCAGACATAATGCAACTGGTAAAATTTCAAGAAATACAATTTACTTATATATTTTTGTTAGTTGCCACTGAATGATTCAACCTTTCACTTTTGGTTTCCGTCTCAGAAATTATGCCGAACATTGCTAACATTCACTGAAACTTAGTACTACCATTTAACTGCAGTGGGATGAGGGATGGCTTGCGTGAGATAATCTCACCAAGCACCACTCCACTCATTTTTACATGTTTTTGAAAACAGCGTTTGAAGCAGCTCAGCTGACTCAGGCTAAGCAGAAGATCAAAATATCTCGACTGAAACTACTAGTTTCACATAAAATCGTTTCAATTAATATTAATTAATTAGCAGTAATAAAATATATGTCTAAATCTATCAAAATACTCGAGTGTAAAAAAATCTCATTTCATATTCATACTCCCCAAACCAGACGCTATCGTTTGATATACATAACAATATTCAACAGAATTTTTACTTTGCCTTTCAGTACTCATTTCAGCCGTCTCCAATAGACTTACTATAGCCGGCCGCTGTGGCCGAGTGGTTCTAGGCGCTTCAGTCCGGAACCGCGTGACTACTCCGGTCGCAGGTTCGAATCCTGCCTCGGGCATGGATGTGTGTGATGTCCTTAGGTTAGTTACGTTTAAATAGTTCTAAGTTCTTGGGGACTAATGACCTCAGATGTTAAGTCTCATAGTGCTCAGAGACATTTGCATCATTTGAACTTAATATAAACGTATTTTTCATGCATACTCCAGTTTCCATTACGATGTGCTGAATCATATAGATTTCCTTGTTATTCAATACTGAAATATCCTCAGTCATGGAAACATGCAAACCTGCAAGTCTGAGCAAAAACAACGACGTCAGAGGAGAGAAGATATGCACCGAAGTTGTGGATTTACAAATGTATTATCAAAAGAGATCGTTTACTTGCCAAAACTAAACGTTATACAGATGGAGATGCAGGCAGGGTGACGGTGAAAGTCTCCTTCCAGCTACGACCTTGGTTTCCCTAATGCACTTGAAGAAAATACGAAAATTAATGCTTCCTCAACCGCTTTTCTGCTCCGTCTCTAATAAGCTCGTCATCGACGGGGAAACTGACATTCATACTCTCTATCTGCGAAGCCGTCATTGCAATATCTTGACGCAAATATAGAAGATGGTGTAGTGTATTGTCTCCCAAAATGAACGGACGCCTGTGTTAGAAAGTCATTAGCCACGTTGCCGAGCCTAGTACTCCTATCACAGATAATATTCCATTTCAAACAAATATTCTCCAATTTCGGGAACTGTAATCGGACTGAACTCCACGGTACTGTGAGCGCTGGTTCGAGGTGTGCTCATACTGTGAGTGACTGCGACTCGTGTGACATGTACAAGGTTTTACCATATCGTGGTTAAGTGCAACGTGCAACGTTGAACTATTCCATTATCCGAAACGACAACATGACAACACCTACCTGTGCAACACATACCCTCAGTGTATAGTTTCAGTCAGAACTATACGGGTCTCTCAAAGAAGATCAGTGCCGTACACTTACTGTCAGCTTCTCAGAGGTAGATACAATGTGTCGTATGTAAAAAGTCTAAGTTCGTTATACAGTATTATCAGGAATAGTCCTTATGCTTCTCCGACTTATTAACTGTACTGCAACAATACCAGAGAAGGAAAATTGCTACTCGCCATATAGCGAATATGCTGAGTCGCGATAGGCACAACAAAAAGACACACACAATTATAGCTTTCAGCCATTAAGGCCTTTGTCAGCAGTAGACACACATACACACACGCGCGCACACACACACACTCACACAAACGCAACTTGCACACACGTCTGCAGTCTCAGAGAGCTGAAACCACACTGTACTGCAAAATATTTTAGTTTATCTACCGTTCGGTTGATTGGCCTTAGGCTCAAATTTTCATCAAATAAAACGTGATACCGTAATATGGCTACCACACTGCTGCAAATCCTCTACACTGAGGTAACAGAAGTCATGAGACAGCGATATATATGTATAGAGATGGCGGTAGTATCGCATACACAAAGTGTAAAACGGCAGTGCATTGGCGGAGCTGTCGTTGAATTCAGGTGATTCACGTGAAAAAGTTTCCGACATAATTATGACCGTTCGCCGTGAAACAACAGACTTCGAACGCGAAGTGGTAGTTGGACCTAGACAGATCTGATGTTCCATTTCGGAAATCGTTAGGGAAATCGATATTCCGAGAACCTCAGTGTCAAGAGTGTGCGAAGAATACCAAATTTTAGGGATTACCTCTCAACGCGGACAACACAGTGGCCGATGGCCTTCACTTAACGACCGATAGCAGCAGCGTTTGCTTCGAATTGTCAGTGATATCAGACAACCAACAATGCGTGAAATAACCGCAGAAATCAATGTGGGACGTACGACGAACGTATCCTTTACGACAGTGCCGCACAATTTGGAGTTAATGGACTATGGTAACAGCGCGACGAGAGAGCCTTTGCTAACAGCACGTCATCGCTTGCAGCGTCTCTGGGAAACCATAGTCTGGACAGATGAGTACCGATTTCAGTTGGTAAAAACATATGTCACCTGGCCACAGTCGTTCGCGATTAGTTTGAAGAACATTCTGGAGAATTCTAGCGAATCGTTTGGCCATCCAAATCGCCCAATGTGAATCCCATCGAACATTTGTGAGGCATCATCGAGATGTCAGTTCGTACACAATATCCTGCACTGGCAACACTTTCGGAAGGCTATCTCGAGGCAGCATGGCTCAGTACTTCTGCACTGGATTCGCAACTACTTGCTGAGTCCATGCCACGTCGAGTTGCTGCACCACGCCGGTCAAAAGGAGCTCCGATACAATATTATGAGGTATCCCATGGCTTTTATCACCTCGGTGTATATATTTCACGCTCCCCGCGGAACTGTGCGTCAATTTCGCAGCTGATCAACTTCCAGCAGCTTCCCTCTCACGAAACTGACTGCAATGCGTCATGGGCACCCCAACTCCAGAAATACCTGAGGTCGTCACCGGCGATCTATTCCGGGACTTCAACCTCACCAATTAGTGATGTTCAGCGCCTCTTAAAGACCAGGCGGACGAGTTTTCAATAGCGACGGACGCTATTGTCAGAATATCGAGGCAAGTGGCTTGTAATGTAAGAATATAAAGCGTATGGGCCGATCTTTTTGTGTTCGTACACTTCCTGATTCACAATGAAAGATCTACGCAGGGCGGAATGTTGATCTCTGGCCCTCCAGCAATTATTTTCTATCTGGCTCTCTGAGTGAGGTTCTTGCACAGGATGTGGCTAAGTGATACACTGTGCAGAGAAATTAAAGGATTACTTTTTCGAAACCCTTTAATTGTCTCCCATTCCGAAGTACAAGTTTGAAATTTGGCTCGAAGATGCCTACACCTTTCCTCTGTAAAGGTGCAAAAGCGTGTAAAGTCACCCTCGGGTTCAGCAAGATGTCGAGACATGCGAAAAAGAGGTGACAGCTCTGAAGTTCATGTGGGTTGTAAGACAGTGATGTGACATGGGCACCAAATTTCACCACAGTTCTACCTGATGACACGGTGGACGTGACATGTGATGGGAAGATCGTCACACCTCCTCTTACCCACATTTAATCCCTTCTTTTTCAGCCCTCTGCGATGGAAGCCAGAACCGCGGCACCCAGTGTTGAAATCACGCAGTTTTCTTATGGGTGGCCGTCTGAAACATTTCAGACAGATAACCGCTCAGAACCGGAACGAAAAGACCTTAGGTGGTTGCATAAATGGCGTCAATGAGATCACCCCTTCTCTTGGGGTGTTGATTCTCACATTTTTCGCTGTAGTAAACTATGGTTTGTCGTATGATGAGCAACTGGGCGACGTTCTTGCCAACATTCGACACTGCTGCCACCACCTGGGCGTTTGAGCCCCACTCTAAGTAAATTCCGGGACTGCAACCACAACGTGATCCGACCCCTTTGGAGTGTAGTGCGACTGCTATATTTGTTCTGATATAAAAGGTGGAACACCTGTGGACTGTTTGAAACCATTTTACGAAACTTGAACGTGATCCGAAGCAGCAAATGATTTTTTTTTGCGTTTTCAACGCCTCTGTTCCGTGCTCTTTAGTGGTTCCACCCTGTATATTAGAGCAAAAATTGCGATCGCACTGCACTCCAAAAGTGTCCGGTCACTTACAGTGAGGTTGTATCCCCACGATGTCCTTGTGGTAGGGTTCAGATTCAAAGGATGTGGCAGCGGTGTCGAACGGGAATCAGGGTACCAGGGGATGGGGTGGTTTCATTGACGCCCTTTACACAACTGCCTGAGACTTTTTTGTTTCTATTCTGAGGTGCAGTGGTCTGAAATGTTTCCCTCGCCAGAGTATTTAAACACTGTGCATCGCGGTTCTGATCTCCATTGCTGAGGGTGAAACGTGGGAAAGGAGTTGGGGGGGGGGGGGGGCGGGGGGGGGGGTACAACCTTCCCATCGTATGACCCGTCCATGATGGCTTTGGGCAGAATTATAATGAAATTTGTTGGCAGTGTGACATCATTAACACATCTACACCGCACATGAACTTCCGAGCTGTGACCTTTATTTCACGTGTGTCGGCATCTTGCTGTTTAAAGCGTTTGCTGAGCCCAGGCGTGGCATTACACGGCACCATGTCTTTGCATCATTACGGAGGTGAGTTGTAGGAATCTTCGAGCCAAATTTTAGACTTATACGTCGGAATAGGAGACAATTACAGGGTTTAGAAAACGTGATTCTATAATTTTCGTGCTCAGTGTAGATATTCTATCGCCACACAATTAACTCGTCCTTTAATAGTATAATTATTAATGTTAGGTGCATAATTGTTTGATAAATCATTTGTAAATCATCACACATAAGTCATAAATAGTTTCAACGAGTTTGTTGAAAGTCATTTCTGATGTGTATTTCCTGTCACGTACGAGCTATCGATGTCACAAATATATCAGTTGGAACCAAATTAGTAATAGGTAGTTAGAGTGTGCTAGACCCAAAGAAAATAAAGTGTTGAAGTCAGGACGGCGGAACAGTTGTGTTAGAGTGGTCTTAGATTCGAAATCCAGGCAATATGACGTGATGTACGAACATATGTCTTTAATGAAACATCTGAAATGTGAGAATTAGGGACGTTGCGTGACTGATGTTGCCACGGTAATATTGGTGGCATCTGACGTAAGACTTTTACATTTTGTTTTTGAAGCATTTTACGCGTAAATGAGCACCACAATTTTAACAATGTGCACAATGTACTCTGCGTAGTAAAGAATCGAAAGGATACAGCACACTCTTCTTCTGTGACAGCAACAGGAATGGAGATTACATTCTGAGCGTGGCACGAGGCAAAGAGGAGAAACGAGTAGCTAAGGAGGCCATTTGAGGTCGCAAATTTTAATAATGTCCACTTTCCTACAGGATGTAGCTGCTAACGCAAAGTGTAATGAATCAGTTGCAGGAGGATGGGGCCTTATTCGCCTGGGGGTGAACTATGACAAGATGCGAATCGTGTTTATCCTCTGTGTAAGAGAGACAGGAAGATGTGTCTCTCACATGTCCCAGGAATGAGGACACACTCCTTTGTACTAACCGTGGTGTTGATTTTCAGTGCCTCGTATGTTAACGGAGCACATTTCAATTTCTAAGTTGCAGGCAGCAATGAATTTAAGTACGGATCTGCCGTCTGATTTAGGTGGAAAGGAGGAGAGTACGGCAGGCGCTATATTATTTTGTGTGGAACCTCGAACCCAACCTAACTTTTCGGTTGGAAGTTTTAGTATGTTGTATAATGACAGTAGTATCCGTTTTTTAATAATCATCCAGTTAGACGTGTCTGATACAGTTTCTAACCTTTACCTATTGAGAATTTTTTACTTTTGTCTTGTTTGTTTCTTACTTTGTTGTTTGTTTATTTGTTATGTTGTTTTGTTTTCTTACTTCTGTTGTTTCTTTTGTTTGTTGTTGTTTAATACTGAGCATAGTATACCTGTTATCATGAGTGTAAGCTTGTATACGAATACATTTAGACATATGTGGATTAACAAAACTTAATAAAAATCTAAAAACTTTACCTCTTCCAACCCTCTAGTCTCAGTGTTTCAATAAATACGCTAAAACCTCTATGTCAGGTGGTCTATATGCTACTTTTCTTGCCTGTATTTTCTAACGGAATTGAAGTCCAGATTACATTGTTACCTGAGAAACGTCTCACTAACGCTAAAATGAACAATCTGTAAGTACCAACTAATGACATACTGAGCTGCACCTATGAGACATGAAGTAATGTCTGTCGATTTTGTACAGTTTCGTTGTACATAAGACAGACATTGCCCTCCTTTTAGTTACTTGTAGTAGGAAACCTGAAACGAAGACTGTTTTACATTAAGGGAAAAGATACCACATGGTGCATTGTGTAAGCAGGAAGTACGTACTAATTTACAAGGCCCTGACTTAAGGCCTTTAGCCCAGCTGCATCACTTACATAGCGAAAAAGAAACTGCGGATGTTTACAGATCATCCTCATTTAAAGGTAGTTCAGCACTTACTCTTACGATACAAAAAAGGGTGAACCAAAGCGGATATTCAAACCTCAGACTGCGGAAGTCGTTAGACACTGCTATTCAAACTACCAGCTAAAACCAGAATTTGTTCGTGTAGAATATCCACTAACGATAAATGTGACTGAATTGAGAGCTAATGATTTTAGCGATATGAGTGAACGATTCAGCGGTCCATGACAGCAGAAAAGTAACGCTGAACACAAGTGACAAAAGTGATTTCCCGTCGGCGTACTTATTCAAAAGCTTAAGCGGCTCTTCATAGGTAGCACCCTAGATTGCTATTGTCACTTTGTCAGGAATACTTATAACAGTAGGTTAATTACTGCAAATAAAGGAAACGAACAATTTACAGAGACACCAACGTAAAGCTTTGAGAATCACTCGATTCTCGTGAATCGTATGAATATTTACGTAAATTTAAGGTTGTAATTATAAGAAGGATAACTGACGATGTACTGTACTAGATAGGAAAGTTAATGATTGTGAAAATAAACACTAAAGATAACACAGACTCTCTGAACTGGGAACCATGAAAGAATTTGTTATACACTCCTGGAAATTGAAATAAGAACACCGTGAATTCATTGTCCCAGGAAGGGGAAACTTTATTGACACATTCCTGGGGTCAGATACATCACATGATCACACTGACAGAACCACAGGCTCATAGACACAGGCAACAGAGCATGCACAATGTCGGCACTAGTACAGTGTATATCCACCTTTCGCAGCAATGCAGGCTGCTATTCTCCCATGGAGACGATCGTAGAGATGCTGGATGTAGTCCTGTGGAACGGCTTGCCATGCCATTTCCACCTGGCGCCTCAGTTGGACCAGCGTTCGTGCTGGACGTGCAGACCGCGTGAGACGACGCTTCATCCAGTCCCAAACATGCTCAATGGGTGACAGATCCGGAGATCTTGCTGGCCAGGGTAGTTGACTTACACCTTCTAGAGCACGTTGGGTGGCACAGGATACATGCGGACGTGCATTGTCCCGTTGGAACAGCAAGTTCCCTTGCCGGTCTAGGAATGGTAGAACGATGGGTTCGATGACGGTTTGGATGTGCCGTGCACTATTCAGTGTCCCCACGACGATCACCAGTGGTGTACGGCCAGTGTAGGAGATCGCTCCCCACACCATGATGCCGGGTGTTGGCCCTGTGTGCCTCGGTCGTATGCAGTCCTGATTGTGGCGCTCACCTGCACGGCGCCAAACACGCATACGACCATCATTGGCACCAAGGCAGAAGCGACTCTCATCGCTGAAGACGACACGTCTCCATTCGTCCCTCCATTCACGCCTGTCGCGACACCACTGGAGGCGGGCTGCACGATGTTGGGGCGTGAGCGGAAGACGGCCTAACGGTGTGCGGGACCGTAGCCCAGCTTCATGGAGACGGTTGCGAATGGTCCTCGCCGATACCCCAGGAGCAACAGTGTCCCTAATTTGCTGGGAAGTGGCGGTGCGGTCCCCTACGGCACTGCGTAGGATCCTACGGTCTTGGCGTGCATCCGTGCGTCGCTGCGGTCCGGTCCCAGGTCGACGGGCACGTGCACCTTCCGCCGACCACTGGCGACAACATCGATGTACTGTGGAGACCTCACGCCCCACGTGTTGAGCAATTCGGCGGTACGTCCACCCGGCCTCCCGCATGCCCACTATACGCCCTCGCTCAAAGTCCGTCAACTGCACATACGGTTCACGTCCACGCTGTCGCGGCATGCTACCAGTGTTAAAGACTGCGATGGAGCTCCGTATGCCACGGCAAACTGGCTGACACTGACGGCGGCGGTGCACTAATGCTGCGCAGCTAGCGCCATTCGACGGCCAACACCGCGGTTCCTGGTGTGTCCGCTGTGCCGTGCGTGTGATCATTGCTTGTACAGCCCTCTCGCAGTGTCCGGAGCAAGTATGGTGGGTCTGACACACCGGTGTCAACGTGTTCTTTTTTCCATTTCCAGGAGTGTATTTTCACAGTAACGGATGTGTGTATCGTTATGACGAAGGAAGAGGAGGTCATAAATCCCGTTACGTACCAAGCCGTGTGGTTCACCTAGTTAAAACAAATACATTAATAAATGGGCTAAGATTTAAAGTGAACAATATCAGTACCGTGTGGAAACCGCTGGCAATCAGACAAAGAATCTCCAAGACGCTGTGTGTACAGGAAGAAAGATAGAAACTGCATACACTCGAAATCATATAGGTGCGGCCGCTAGTAGGAGTTTATAACTGTTATTAAAATCAATATGACCCAACACGATAATGTTTCTGCTGCTGACGTCGATTTTTTTCTGAAACGCTTCTAACCACAAGTGCTTTTGCGGGATCCAATATCTTTTTGTTTTTTTCAATTATCAGCTAAGGTTTATCTAAATTTTCGTGTAGTTCGATTCGTAATTATTATAGGAAAGGAATACACACTTGAGTCAGCCGGTCGAAATGTAATGACACTCCTACACTCTTCTGTATACTGCTAACAACGTTTAACACGTGACACTCTTGATTCCACCCTGGCCACATAAATCTGCATGTACAGGAAGCGTAAATCCAATTTCAATACCAGCTAACCATTCAAAATGTATTAAACTTTCGCTGCCCTTTGAATTGTAAAATATTCACTGAATATTGCCTGCATGCCTCCACCAATATTAATTTGAAATACTGAGCTTAAATACTTTTCAAATGAATCTTTGGTATGAAGTCGAATAATTATCTACACATACATCAATGAGAAAGAATTATTAAGTTTCTTCATATACACGGTCGCCTAAGAACTGAGTTTGCCCTATGGTGCTAATGACTGCCATTAACATAATCCTCTGTGACCTTCAAACTGCTCAAAACTCACGATTCTACACGCTACATTTTTGCTTCACGAAATTAGTTCTCATGAATTTTCAGTAGCGAACTGAAATACTTATCATTATCACTTTCAGACATTATACCGACAGTTACCTTTGACCACTGACCACTGACTTACTCCAACGACCAGCAAGCGCGCTCGGTGATTCTGGAATTCTCCAACCGTTGCCGCGCATCTATAACTCCCACTGCCCTCAGCAACATCAGCGGTATCTTAACCACTACAAAAGAACTGCTAATATCGCCTGTTACGCTTTAATGCCTAGGGAGCTTGACACATAAAACTTGAGCATGATGCAGTCATCTTATGAGTTCTTCCCTTCGTTCCCCCAACGGCCCGGATTTCGCACCTTCCGACTTCCATCTGTTTGGTCCAATGAAGGATTCAATCCGCGAGAAGCAGGACGTGAATGGTGGTAAGGTTATTGATGCTGTAAGACGCTGGCTCAGACGTCGTTAGTAGAGTGGTACTATGCGGGCATAAATGTCCTCCAGTAAGATGGCCTACAGCCGTCGCATTGAACTGAGATATGTTGAAAATAAGGTTTTGTAGCCAAAAGTGTGGGGAATAATATGGATTATTGGGATTCTAAAGAAAACCAACCTACCAGAGAAAAATTATGTTTTACATTAGTTATTGAAAGCCCGCTGTAATTTAATATGGGCAGTAACGTCTGCAACAGTTCCAGTGTTTATTCGAAGCGTGTTCGCTGCGCCTTGCAATCTACACCCTGAATTATTCGTAAACGTACAACAAGAAACTTAGCGTGAGAAATTTCATATGCGCCCTTGTAGAGGAGAGTACAACAACAACGGGATCCGTGGGCACGTACTACACGTCTCCGGCCGTAATTAATAACGGCGCCTCCAGAGCGGAAGGCCTCCACAATGCCTCTCACGTCACGTGGACACAATACACTACATGTTATTGCTCTGTTAGCGAGAAACGCCAAGATAAATTTCAGCGCCGGGCACCTTCGTCGAGTGGAGGGATGCGTATCCGCAGTAATAAAAGCGAGTCATGCGGCTCTGTTAGTTTTCAGACTATTTTTTAGGTATAGTGGATCCGATCTGTACAAGATTACTTGGTTGTAGGAACAGGCGCGACAGGTTTTTGTGAGTATCAGGAATAAATGATCAGTTCATACGTTTATTACTATCCATAAATACCTGACTGCGTGGCCTGTGTTACGTCCGCGTCTATAGCTGATTGTTCAGCGCACGTGACTGCCATGCAGGTGAGCGGGCTTCGATTTCGGTACCGCTAGGGGTTTTTCCTTGGTGGCAGGATAGTAACGGAGTGCATTCAGCTTTGTGAGGCCAACTGAGGACCTACCTGACCGAGTAGTAATCCAAGGTAAAGGAACCCACCACTGACAGGGCGAGCGGTGTGCTAACTACATGCGCCTCCATGCCGCATGGGGTCGACGAGGTATACTGGCCCTGCAATGAACTTGTGACGTCCCACTATAGTTCAATTCTTTTATCTTGGCGGTTCGCGCATACGCACCCAGATGCGGGAAATTGCTGCGTTGCCAGTTGTACACACCAAGAGAAGCAGCGCCATAGTATAGCTCGCAAACTTACGTTGAGGGGGCAGCGCACAGTTTATGAAGAAAAGCCACCACGGCCGCATTAACCCTTTCGCTGCTACAGACACGTGCTCCCCGCATTCCGCGATGTGCGAAATTTTGTCATCATTGCACTGCTCGCCTGTGCAGACACATGGTGTTTCGACTGCTTTGACACACTTCATCATTCGGTTTCACAAAAACTATTTGGCCCAAAAATTTGATTTTTACACATCTTCTTGACTGATATCTTCCCCCCGTAAATGACTTAATTTTGCTTCGATGTTAAACGCAGTTATTGTGCAGCATTGCACGAAATTTTGAAGAGTTTACTGAGGTAAAAGTCCATAGCGTATATTTTCCGTATGGTCGATTTTAGTTGCCACTTAAATTTCAAAAAATTACATTCAAACGAATAAAATTCATGAAGTAAGACACTTTGATATTGTTTTTAAATAAATAAATTATTAAGCACCGATCAAGGTTTGAACTCAGAACCTCCGCTTAACAGCCATGCACTTTAACCATTACGCTAACGCAGGTCGTCGCTTAATATACCTCTCGGAGGACTTAAAATGTCACGCAAAATACTGACAAACATTGTTGGTATGATTACGAATTACTCACGTTTCGTCGAAGTACACTACGAAATAAACAATTACTGCTGTTCTTTACTGCGAAAAAGCGGTTAGTGAGAATGATACAAACACCTTTCCTTGCTATCACCTCAATTAGGAGGATTATTGCTTGTTTGGTTTAATTAATTAATAGAATATGAAGCAATTGGTATAAAGAATGCTTTTTCCAAACTTTCTATACAAGAAAGTCTGCTATCAAGACATTGCTTTTGTTCAATTACTTTATTTATGACTGAACATTTCTAAAACTGAAGACACTTGTCTGTGCTCTGCACTGCAGTCGAGCTCTGGCAACATCGTTCTCTGTTCATTGGCCGACTGAGTTTTGTGATGTCAGATGCGCAGAACGAACCTAAACTCGGCCGCCGTCATAAATGACGCGCACTTTAGTCGGATTGTCCACCACACTTCGCTAACTCTCGCCTTCGTGCAGGACCCATGAGAATTCAGTATGTAATTGAAAAGATGCCCACTAAAGGTCCTAAGTATCTCGTGTGCTGTCGAGACCTTGCATGCATTTAAACACTCTGTCAAAAATCATTAAACTTGTCTGAAATAGTTACTCGCTTCCCTCCAAATATGGCTGCTTGCACTCATAAGGCCAGCATTGTCACGTGCTGTGACGTACGCGCCACGGCCTGTCTTCCTCGTGGGTCTCGATACCCCATCTAGTGACGCCATTGGCGGAGGATGACACGGTAATCGGTCGGGCTCAATTGACCCGTCAAGAGCCACAAAGCGAAACTCCACTTTTACCTATGTTAGCTTCCTGCGTAAAAGGTTGAAACGTGAAGAATGAATAAATCACCTACAGATTAAATAACCTATTAACATGAGCGTTCGCAGACTCGCTGCCTGTAGCTAAGTTCTGCTCGTGTTGTGAGTAGGATTCTGCTGTCGAATTACGTCTCCCCTACTGAGTGGTGGTCGCACATGGGGGAATCCACTCCTCCCCTTCCCTTCCTTTCCCTTCCCTTCCCTACCCTTCCCTCCGCTCCCCTCCCCTCTCCTCCCCGCCCCTCCCCTCTCCTCCCCACCCCACCCCTCCCATATACTGTCATACTATTTGCTCAGGTATGGTCCAAATTAATTTGCGCGCAATGTAATTTTCATTGCTTAGTATTCAACACGTAAACTGATCTTTCTTCCTGTTGTTTGTGTTCAGTTGCCAGTAATACAGAGAGGAATAGCGATGGGTTTAGAGAAAACAATTACCAAGTGTTTAACATTTACGTGAAACTTTTAAGGCCTTCACCCATGAATTGTGTACTTAAAGTTACACAAAACAAATGACTCAGTTTCAATTTATTTGCTTGAATCAGTTCCTTCAGTCAGGCTGTACATGTTTCTGATTGATAAAACACTTATTCAAAACAGAATGCCGCGCGGGGTAACCGCGTGGTCTAGGCGTCTTGCCGTGGTTCGCGCGGCTCCCGCCGTCGTAGGTTCGAGTCCCCCCTCGGGCATGGGTGTGTGTGTTGTCCTTAGCCTAGGGACCGATGAACTCAGCAGTTTGGCCCCATAGGAACTTACCACCACCAAAACAGAAATTATTCCAATTCAAAACAGATTCTTTCTATTTTCAGTGCGAAGTTTCAAGCACATTTACAATAAAAATAGAACTTTCGTGTGGATTTTGCAATTGTAGGTACTGGTAGGTACGAGGTTCCGTCTGAGCCTGTGTGTACTGTACAGCCACAAACACCTTCAATAAAGGGTTGTATATCACCTAACAAGTTGAGTGTTCAGATTAACAGCCATAGAGAATGAAACAAGTTTACTGTTGCCAATCACTATTTTTCATTTTCACAACGCATTTCATAGGTTTAAACCTCCATCACCAGGTGGCTCAATGTGTGTTAACATGCCATGTATGTGTTGTGTTAAGACATAGCGGTAACCTGTGGCATTGTCTCCAGCCGTCACAGGTTCCTACCAAATGGTTCAAATGGCTCTGAGCACTATGGGACTTAACTTCTGACGTCATCAATCCCCTAGACCTTAGAACTACTTAAACCTAACTAACCTAAGGACAGCACACACATCCATACCCGAGGCAGGATTCGAACCTGCGACCACAGCGGTCACACGGCACCAGACTGTAGCGCCTAGAACCGCTCGCCCACCACGGCCGGCTGTTTCCTACCTCTGTGGCGATACATTACGTATACATTGTCAGACTAGGTAAACAAAGATAGCGATCTTCATATACAAAGTGTAACAACGTATATGTGATTACCGTCTTTGTTTACAAAGTGTGGTAGATTATACGTGATATATTAGGGCAGAGGAAGGATTCTGTGACAAGTGGAGACCGCGCCACATAAATGCAGAACTGATACACAACGATCCACCAGATGGCGGAGTTTAAGCCTTTGAAACGCGTTGCGGAAATAAAAAAAAGACAATGACTGGTCACATTAAACTTGTTGCTTCATTCTATATCAATAACAGACATGGGGAAGCCTAACCCATAATGTCCGCATTTGATGTTAACAGCGACAGGTTTAGTGTATCAAGTGCCTTCCAATTACGAGCTCTCACTGGAGCTATTTGTTAGGAAGAACTTTGTATACCGTGAAGATACGTGGATGAATAACTTCCAGATCTATTTGCAGTAAAGGTGCAGTATATAATCTAATTCCAAATTCAAAACAGGAGATCGTAATAATAAAGCAATGGGCCGTACAAGTTTGATCACAGTATTAACATTGTAGAATGTTCAGATGAATGATAATGAATCCAGAAGTAAGTCATTACCATTCTACAGGCAGAGGGAGAGTAAAATGACTCTGTCGCACATTGTCCTTACTGGACTAACCATTTTTCTGTCTAGACAGCACAGTAATCAACATTTTGTGGATGCGAAGCCGTTATTCAACAACAGTTTACTCGTTACTAAGTTTCAAGACGAGCCCTGGTGATTCGGAGTAACAATTTCGGTCGACTCTGCGTGCAGAGAATACAGAAAACTGCGAGTTAATAATTTCTACAGGTGTTGCACGTGTGACGGCAGCTGGGAACGCGTGTTAAGGAAACGGCGACCCTCGTCGAACGTTGGCGTCCCTCCCTCATTAGTATCTGTCGGCAGCGGATGAGTAATGGAGAAGGAGACGCGGCGACGGCGATCCCGGCCCGCTCTGGAGAGTGCGCGTCGGAAGCAGGACAGGAGGCAACCTGTAGAGCAGCCGATAGTCGAGACTAGTGCCAAGGAGGGCACAGGTGTCGCGGAACAAGTGGCGCATAGTTGCAGATAGTAGCATCTGACACCTGCTCGCTTCAATGTAAGTCTTTCCGTCCAGCATCTTGCCTTTAATAATATTATACTGGATCTCATCAAGGCGGATATAGATTATGTGACTCGTTTGAGTCTGGATGTCACATTCAGATGTCACACAACATGAATCTGCGAAACAGATAATACACTCAGCATTTTCTTCTTATTTGTACGATGGAACGAATCGGGCCCAAAATACAAATAGTATAGAAACCGATCCTTACAGAGAAACAAAGCAATATTTGTGCAGATAATACAAGGTCAGTGAAAGTACTTAAGATTTTTGAAATTTTTGAAAACATATTCAACGATCATAAAAGTAGTTAAAATTAAAATTTAAAAAAGTCTTGTTCGCAATCTTGTTAAAATATTTTTTTATTGGAGTGAGTGACCGGTTTCGACTCTATGAAGGAGTCATCTTCAGACTCTGTAAAGACATATTGTCAAAATAGTATAGACGTTAAAATAAGCATATGAAAAAATATATAAAAATAAGAGAAATAGTAATAAATCATACCCGGAGCGGTGGATGGACACTGCTAGATGAGTACCGTCCACCGTCGACGCTCGTGTAACTGCTGACGGTGCATTGAGGGAACGGGTATTAATAGGGCTGGACACACACACAGTTCTGAGTATCCAGTCAGAAAACATGTTCATGATTAGATAACTTAATATATAGCTACGAAGGAACATAATGCCTTATACTATGCTAATATTGACAAAGGCGTCAAATTCCGCCAATTACAACTTGTTACAACACCACAGATTGTCGCAGTGAGATAAGACGCTATTTCCTTGGCAACCGCCGTCATATCTATGCAAACACTGTTCTCGAAGTCGAATTGTCAACCCTTGAGACATCTTTCGCAATACACAATAACCTCTGATCATCTGATGCCTGCCTCACCGGGCTAGGACGCCGTTTCCACGGCAACTATCGATGCACTTTAGTAACATCGTTCCGCTATTATTACAGAAATGTTGGTATGATTTCGCCTTAGGCCAGATATTTTCCATGGCGCTGACATCAGATGAGAGCAAAATTAACCGTATTTCTATGGCATCACATAACCGGAACATACGACGTATCTCCCCCTAGTACAATCTTTGACAGCACCACACAACGTCTACAGCGGAATAGGACGCCATTTCTATGGTAACCCTCGATTATCCACGTAAACGCTGGGGCAACTACAATCTTTGGTGCAGATTTTGTAGTTCTGAGTTTAGAGGGAGGCGTACTCTGAGCCTTATTTGATACCAATGAACCATTTGAATAGTATAATTTATGTTCATTGACGAATAATGATCAATAATTAACATTACGATGTATTCCAAATGTAACTGTTCCTTCGTAGTTATATATTAAATTATCTAATCATGAATGAGCCTCATTCTGCCTACGGCCTTGTCAAAGAGGGCAGAGGAGCGGAAAGAGGTTCAGGGCACTCTCTTGTCCTAGGGGTGGGAAATTGCCCCTAAAGGCGGAAGAATCAGCAATGATCAACGACATGAGGATGCAGAAGGCAATGGAAACCACTGCGTTAAAGACACGTAACGTGTATCCACAGGACATGTGGCCTGTAACTGAAGAAGTGTCATGATGATCTCTCCATTGGCAAAAGATTCCGGAATAGTCCCCCATTCGGATCTCCGGGAGGGGACTGCCAAGGGGGAGGTTACCATGAGAAAAAGATTGAATAATCAACGAAAGGATAACGTTCTACGAGTCGGGGCGTGGAATGTCAGAAGCTTGAACGTGGTAGGGAAACTAGAAAATCTGAAAAGGGAAATGCAAAGGCTCAATCTAGATATAGTAGGGGTCAGTGAAGTGAAGTGGAAGGAAGACAAGGATTTCTGCTCAGATGAGTATCGGGTAATATCAACAGCAGCAGAAAATGGTATAACAGATGTAGGATTCGTTATGAATAGGAAGGTAGGGCAGAGGGTGTGTTACTGTGAACAGTTCAGTGACCGAGTTGTTCTAATCAGAATCGACAGCAGACAAACACCGACAACGATAGTTCAGGTATACATGCCGATGTCGCAAGCTGAAGATGAACAGATAGAGGAAGTGTATGAGGATATTGAACGGGTAATGCAGTATGTAAAGGGGGACGACAATCTAATAGTCATGGGCGACTGGAATGCAGTTGCAGGGGAAGGAGTAGAAGAAAAGGTTACAGGAGAATATGGGCTTGGGACAAGGAATGAAAGAGGAGATAGACTAATTGAGTTCTGTAACAAGTTTCAGCTAGTAATAGCGAATACCCTGTTCAAGAATCACAAGAGGAGGAGGTATACTTGGAAAAGGCCGGGAGATACGGGAAGATTTCAATTAGATTACATCATGGTCAGACAGAGATTCCGAAATCAGATACTAGATTGTAAGGCGTACCCAGGAGCAGATATAGACTCAGATCACAATATAGTAGTGATGAAGAGTAGGCTGAAGTTCAAGACATTAGTCAGGAAGAATCAATACGCAAAGAAGTGGGATACGGAAGTACTAAGGAATGACGAGATACATTTGAAGTTCTCTAACGCTATAGATACAGCAATAAGGAATAGCGCAGTAGGCAGTACAGTTGAAGAGGAATGGACATCTCTGAAAAGGGCCATCACAGAAGTTGGGAAGGAAAACATAGGTACAAAGAAGGTAGTTGCGAAGAAACCATGGGTAACAATGGGTAACAGAAGAAATACTTCAGTTGATTGATGAAAGGAGGAAGTACAAACATGTTCCGGGAAAATCAGGAATACAGAAATACAAGTCGCTGCGGAATGAAATAAATAGGAAGTGCAGGGAAGCTAATACGAAATGGCTGCAGGAAAAATGTATAGACATCGAAAAAGATATGATTGTCGGAAGGACAGACTCAGCATACACGAAAGTCAAAACAACCTTTGGTGACATTAAAAGCTACGGTGGTAACATTAAGAGTGCAACGGAATTTCACTGTTAAATGCAGAGTAGAGAGCAGATAGGTGGAAAGAATACATTGAAAGCCTCTATGAGGGTGAAGATTTGTCTGATGTGATAGAAGAAGAAACAGGAGTCGATTTAGGAGAGATAGGGGATCCAGTATTAGAATCGGAATTTAAAAGAGCTTTGGAGGACTTTCGGTCAAATAAGGCAGAAGGGATAGATAACATTCCATCAGAATTTCTAAAATCATTGGGGGAAGTGGCAACAAAACGACTATTCACGTTGGTGTGTAGAATATATGAGTCTGGCGATATACCATCTGACTTTCGGAAAAGCTTCATCCACGCAATTCCGAAGACGGCAAGAGCTGACAAGTGCGAGAATTATCGCACAATCAGCTTAACAGCTCATGCATTGAAGCTGCTTACAAGAATAATATACAGAAGAATGGAAAAGGAAATTGAGAATGCGCTATTTGACGATCAGTTTGGCTTTAGGAAAAGTAAAGGGACGAGAGAGGCTAATAATGGAAGCAAGGCTAAAGAAAAATCAAGACACTTTCATAGGATTTGTCGACCTGGAAAAAGCGTCCGACAATATAAAATGGTGCAAGCTGTTCGAGATTCTGAAAAAAGTAGAAGTAAGCTATAGGGAGAGACGGGTCATATACAATATGTACAACAACCAAGAGGGAATAATAAGAGTGGACGATCAAGAGCGAAGTGCTCGTATTAAGAGGGGTGTAAGACATGGCTGTAGCCTTTCGCCCCTACTCTTTAATCTGTACATCGAGGAAGCAATGATTGAAATAAAAGAAAGGTTCAGGAGTGGAATTAAAATACAAGGTGAAAGGATATCAATGATACGATTCGCTGATGACATTGCTATCCAGAGTGAAAGTGAAGAATTAAATGATCTGCTGAACGGAATGAACAGTCTAATGAGTACACAGTATGGTTTGAGAGTAAATCGGAGAAAGACGAAGGTAATGAGAAGTAGTAGAAATGAGAACAGCGAGAAACTTAACATCAGGATTGATGGTCACGAAGTCAATGAAGTTAAGGAATTCTGCTACCTAGGCAGTAAAATAACCAATGACGGACGGAGCAAGGAGGACATCAAAAGCAGACTCGCTATGGCAAAAAAGGCATTTCTGGCCAAGAGAAGTCTACTAATATCAAATACCGGCCTTAATTTGAGGAAGAAATTTCTGAGGACGTACGTCTGGAGTACAGCATTGTATGGTAGTGAAACATGGACTGTGGGAAAACCGGAACAGAAGAGAATCGAAGCATTTGAGATGTGGTGCTATAGACGAATGTTGAAAATTAGGTGGACTGATAAGGTAAGGAATGAGGAGGTTCTACGCAGAATCGGAGAGGAAAGGAATATGTGGAAAACACTGATAAGGAGAAGGGACAGGATGATAGGACATCTGCGAAGACATGAGGGAATGACTTCCATGGTACTAGAGGGAGCTGTAGAGGGCAAAAACTGTAGAGGAAGACAGAGATTGGAATACGTCAAGCAAATAATTGAGGACGTAGGTTGCAAGTGCTGCTCTGAGATGAAGAGGTTAGCACAGGAAAGGAATTTATGGCTGGCCGCATCAAACTAGTCAGTAGACTGATGAACAAAAAAAAAAAAAAAAAAAAAAAAAAAGGAATGTGTTTTCTGATTGGCTACTTATGATATACTCAGAACTGTGTGTGTGCAGCCCTGTTAATACCCGTTCCCTCCATGCACCCTCAGCAGTTACACGAGCGTCGACGGTGGACGGAACTCATCTAGCAGTGTCCATCCACCGCTCCAGGTATAATTTTTTATATATTTTTTTCAAATGCTTATTATTACGTCTATTCTATTTTGGCAATATATCTTTACAGAGTCTTGAAATGACTCTTTCGTAGAATCGAAACCGGTCACTCACTCCAATAAAATAATATTTTAACAAGATTGCGACTAAGCTCTTATCCTTCTCAAAGAAGGTCTAAAATGGTTTGTATTAACAATTAAGCAGATAAGTATCGACAAAATGAATCTACATAGCAGTTAGAGTACAAATGGTCCAGTGTAGCCATCATCAGTGAGACTTGCAGTGGTCCTTGGATAGTTCAACAAAGTGCCCAGTATGATAAAACGCGATTCTTGACACACTACACCAACAGTCGTGTAGGGACACACCGTTTTCCGCAACGCCTACTGAGTGTAAACTCAACCGGACATCCAGGGGCCAACTGGCAGAAACGAGGACTTTCACTCGCACATATGTGGCGTGAAACAGATACAAAAGATACTATGTAAACCGTGCACTTCCTCATAAAACTCGATTAAAGAAAAAAAATCTGTGCAGACCACATGCTTTACACGAGAGAAGTAGTGGACTCAAAACTAGTAAAAAATTATATTCTTATAGTGAATATAAGAAGAGTTTCCAAAATCTTTCATACGTCAGGTTTTACGTGAAGAAAATCATTTGTTTGCAAATGAAACTCTGTTCCGCAGAAATGCATTGGATTTTAAGTGCTGCATCTGGATATATTTTAAGAACTTGTTGTTACAATTGTTTGTCGTCTCGTCTTTTATACGTTAAAAATTTTGCTTGCTTTGTAGCTTGAAAGCATCGAAAAATCTTTGGAGGTAAAAAACAATGCACGTACCAAACCAGAATTATATCCAATCTGATACAGAATGATAAACTTTATGATCAAGCATTTAAAGCATTATTTCATGATAACTATTGCGAAAATTGCTATAAAAACAGTTGTCAGAAAAATTTCACCATATTCGTAACCAAAAGGAAAAGTTTTACTGCGTTTTCTTCAAAAGCTACTATGCTATGTTGTAGAAAATCTATTTTCGGACAAAACAAGCTTAATTTCGCCAGTTTTCGCACAAGACTGAAAATTTGACAGTATGTCGTCGTGCATACATTGTTTCGCAGTTCTTCCGCTTACTCCAACCAATTGGCTCATAATTAATTCAGTGTAACATTTCGCACCAAAACCATTCACCTGAGTTTTTGAAGCAGCCGTGTTTTAATTTTCAATTTTTGATATTGTATACTTCAAACAAACAGTGACAGTGATTTTAAGGTAAGAGATAATAATAAGCTGATCTGCACTTTTCTTTCAACAGTTTGTTATTTGTTGCAAGAATCGTTCAGCATGAGATGCAATAAGCTTTTAAGTATGTTTATCTTTATAATATGATAGTATAGTTAGCTTTTACATACGGAATATAAGAACTACTTACATACATTATTAGCCTAAACTTTGCACAGTATTTAACACTTCGCTCGGTCTTGTATTTATGTTTGCTGTTATTTTGTGCACTGTATTAAGTATTTATGATTATTTTTTCGTATATTGACATATACAGGCCCACATCCATTTGAATAAAATGGGTGTAACTATAAAACAAAGAATAAAAACAACCAATGAAATGTTAAAAACTACAAAAATTAAAAAAGTATATAAAACAAAATAACAAACTTACAAAAAGTTTATAAAAATTTAGAGAATAAAAAGTAAAACAAAAATATTTAGCAGGCACGTGACCTTGATGAGATGGTGAGACGTGTCTGCTCTGACGACACGGTAGCCTGCACTGGACAGGTTCAACCACGCCAAGCAGGCAATGTTGAGGAGTCAGATTAATGATGCCCAACTCAAGTTAAATGACTCGAGAGACACTAAAAAAGCCTATACCACGTCAGTCGTCGACCGAGCCAACAAAAATCTACATGCGTTGCCAAGCTATGGCTGCCTAATGTCAAAAATCATAGAATAAAAACTGGGAACCAAATGGAAAATGCTCCTATCACAGCACAAAAAAGGGGAATATGTCATGCTGACAGTTAGTAATGTGAAAGTAGCGAACTAATTTTTCGACTTATCTGGCAACTTAGAAGACATTTATATCAAAATGACGTCATTGACAGAGGATGAGACGATCGTCGGACGGTACTAATGGGCCTGCCAGGGCCTGTGGACAGAATTTACCTTACGTTTCACTATTTTTATTATTTCCAAAGTAATTCTCTATGAAATTATTTAAGCTTTCATGCCGATATGCACTGACCTGTCAAATTTATTATTAATTAATTTCCAATAAGGTCCCAAGTAGCAACAATTCCCAGAATGAATTTTCGCTTTGCAACGGACTGTTCACTGATCTGAAAACCTGCTGGCTGATTAAAAGTGTGTGTTCGAGCGGGATCCGAGGTTCGCGGCTGCCCACCCTACTCGACTGATAGTTCACACACATGGGGAAGTGGAGCGGCCGTGTCGCTCTTCCGCCAGACACTCCTACTGTACCTTTGTCAGAAGAAAGTTCCATTTTCCACCCAGGCCGCTACGTACATTCTGTCATTTATACCACGATCTGTTGATTTCCGCCGTTTGCAACTTACAAGTGAGTACTTCTATACTCGTAATTCTGCACTGTCATATTTGTGGGTGTGTAAAAATGTAGTGAGTGATTCAAAAAGAAAGAAGATATTTCAGTTCTTTATTACTGACAAACTATGGAAAACAGAAACACGTTGCTCACGTCGTTGGATAGAGGAAGGTTCAAAGCTTTATGTTCGCACAGACACTATACAATAAACTCAACATGAGCACCATGTGTTGCTCGAGAAACATCGAAACGGTAGTCCATTTCATTCCACACATGAATCGACAGCTTTAAAAGTTCGATTTCTCAGCTCTTGAAGAGTAGCTGCCATAGGTTAGAGAAAGAGTCTGACTTTCATGTATCCTCACAGAAAAAACTGCAGTGCGTGAGTTCTGGTTATCTGGAAGACCAAACGCAATAAAAAAATTCTGTTGTCTACCTCTTACAACCCAAGGCCGTGGAAGATAACGCCGCACTTAAAGGTGAAAGTAAGGAGGGGCACCGTCATGCATAAAAATGAAACCATTGAAATCTTCGTTAAGTTGGGAAAACAACCAATTTTGCAGCATGACCATGTAAAACATTCCTCTCACAGTCTTCTCCGCAAAAAAAAAAAAAAGAAAGGTCCTAAACTGTTACGTCTGCCACAGAAGGTCCCTGCCAGACAGACTACACTCAAGACACCCCTGAGGAAAACAATTCTTCAAAACAAACAGAACTTGCTAGAGACTAGTGTGAACCTTTTTCTGCAGAGGTGGCCTCACAGATACAGGGAAAGTTGGAGTACTCCGCCGGCCTCCGCCGGTTTTATAAGGCCAGCGCAGCAGCAGTACAGCCAGCTAGCTCTTCACCGAGCTAGGACCAGCTCCGACGGACCTCACCGACGCTCTTGATGAATGGTCGTCTACAAGTTATTTGTTTTTGTGTTTATATAGTGATTGTTTGAGAAGTGTAGTTCAGTTTCAATAAACGACATTATAATGAGTGTTCTACAATACTAAGTATTCAAAATAAACTTCGTGAACAGAAACGGTACGAAACACCTTCTGTTTCGCTGAATCTCTTGACTATGCCAAGATTTTGTGACTCCCAAATTTTTACATTATGGGATTTACTTTACCCAACATACAAAACGTCGATTCGTCCGTAAAGATGAGTCGTTCTGAAAAAGTGTGCTCTGCCATATTCTGGAGAACTGAAATGCAAAATTCTTACCTTCTGTTATGGTCACCGGGACACAATTGCTGCCGTAATTGCAACTTGTAAGGTTTCATGTGCAGGAGTCGTTTCAGAACACGCCACAGCGTTGTTGAGGAAGTTGAATTTCCTCGACTGTCCGCCTTGTGGACTGCCGAGGACTCCACTTGAACTCATCTTGGATACGCTCGCATTGTCATCACATTGAACATGCAACCAACTTCCAAGAATTTTGTATGCCGTTCTCAAAACTGCTTGGCGAAATGACGATGGAATGTTCATTGCACTCGAACAATGGGCTGGCTACGCATAAATTTCGACACACAAAATGATTTCTCTTGTAATCTAGTCGGCGTGCTGCTACAAAGAGCAGATCAGATATCTCAGATCTCTGAATCTTTCTCTATCCAGTGACAAGCGCAGTGTGTTTCTGTCTTTTATAGTGTGCTGTAATAAGCAACTGAAATTTGTTGATTCTTTTTTAATCACCCGGTATATCAGTCATTTCAATATGGAATGCTTGAAAATAACGCCACTGCCGAAAAGTTTTGTCGAATACAGGACGTTGCTCTCGTTTATGACTGCAACGACAATGGTTAAGTATGAAAATGGCAGATGTGCAATTTTATATACCAACAAAGGACAACGGTGTAACTTCCCGAGTGTAGGAGTACGCACTTGAATATTGAAATAAAATGAAACATCTACAGCCGTCCTTATGTTGTCGATTACTGTGTAGCTATCACTTTCGGTGCTTCAGTGCACCATCTTCATGCCTTAGTTAATGATGAAGGAGTTGTCACGATCAATATTACGATGCTTCAGTGGCCAACAACTGGTTTACGCAGACTACCTGCAATTGCGATATCGTCTCTCCAGCCATCAACTGATGCATCGTATATATGGATTGTGATAACCCCATCAGCATCAACTAAGACCTGAAGATGATGGATTGAAGCTCCGAAACTAATAGATACACAATAAATAACGTAAGGACGGCAGTAGGTGTTTCATTATCTTACAACAGTGAACGGCCTTAGTCCCGCAGACCTACTGGCACAAGGATGTACATACACCGAAGAGCCAAAGACCCCGGTACACCTGCCTAATATCATGCAGGGCCCCCGCGAGCAAGCAGAAGTGCCGCAATATGACTTGGCAGGGATTCAACTAATGTCTGAAGTAGTGCTGGAGGGAACTGACACCATGAATCCTGCAGAGCTATCCATAAATCCGTAAGAGTACGAAGGATGGAGATATCTTCTGAACACAACGTTGTACGGCTTCCCAGATATCCTCAATAATGTTCATGTTTGGTGAGTTTGGTGACAGCGGAAGTTTTTAAATTCAGGAGAGAGTTACTGGAGCCACTCTGTAGCAATTCTGGACGTGTGGAGTGTCGCATTGTCCTGCTGGATTTTCCGAAGTCCGTCGTAATGCACAATGGACATGAATGGATGCAGGTGATCAGACAGGATGCTTACGTAAGTGTCACCTGTCAGAGTCCTATCTAGACGTATCAGGGGTCTCACATCACAACAACTTCACACACCGCACATCCTTACAGAGCCTCCGCCAGCTTGAACAGTCCCCTGCTGACATCCAGGGTCCATGGATTCATGAGGTTGCCTCCATACTGAGACGCGTCCTGCCACTCGATACAATTTGAAACGAGACTCGTCTGACCAGTCAACATATTCCCAGTCATCAACAGTCCAATGTCGGTGTTGACGAGCCCAGGAGAGGCGTAAAGGTTTGTGTCGTGCAGTCATCAAGGGTACACGAGCGGGCCTTCCGCTCCGAAAGCCCATATCGATGATGTTTCGTTGAATGGTTCGCACGCTGACACTTGCTGATGGTCCAACATTGAAATCTGCTTCAATTTGCGGAAGGTTTGCACTTCTGTCACGCTGAACGATTCCCTTCAGTCGTCGCTGGTCCCGTTCTTGCAGGATCTTTTTCCAGCTGCAGCGATGTAAGGTATTTGAGGTTTTGCCGTAATCCTGCAGAACTCACACACTGCAGTTTTTTTCTCTGAGGATACATGAAAGTCAGACTCTTTCTCCAACCTGTGGCAGCTACTTTTCAATCACTTAGATCTTGATAACCTGCCACTCTAGCAGCAGTAACCGATGTAATAACTGCGCCAGACACTTGTTGTCTTATATAGGCGTTGCCGACCGCAGCGCCGTATTCTGCTATTTGCATACGTATGTATTTGAATACGCTTGCCTGTACTAGTTTCTTTGGCGCTTCAGTCTACAAAATGCTCTTCAATATAGCTGACATCTGACATCAGTTGACTGTGACGTAGATAACAGAGATTCTGTAACAGTCAGTGTGGAAAACGGAGTTGTCCTTCAACAAATTTGTGTCAGTAGCATCCGCGACGACCTCTGACGCTATTGAACAATTATAATCCCGGAGAACGATCGTTTTTGTCATTCAAGAAGTATGCCAGCCCATCACATATTTGAGAAACTTTTCTGTATGCTCTGACATTTTTAAACTGTCAACAGTATAGAACCCCTCCCAGAAATCCAGGCATACCACGCAGAAGCTTTCGAAATGTGGTGTTACGGAAGAATGCTGAAGATTAGATGGGTAGATCACATATCTAATGAGGAGGTACTGAATAGGATTGGGGAGAAGAGGACTTTTTGGCAGAACTTGACATAGAAGAGGGTATCGGTTGGTAGGGCATATTCTGAGGCATCAAGAGATCACCAATTAGTATTGGAGGGCAGCGTGGAGGGTAAAAATCGTAGAGGGAGACCAAGAGATGAATACACTAAGCAGATTCAGAAGGTTGCAGTACGTACTGGGAGATGAAGAAGCTTGCACAGGATAGAGTAGCGTGGAGAGCTGCATCAAACCAGTCTCAGAACTGAAGACCACTACAACAACAAGGTAGTATATGAGTTTTGTTATCTGGGGAGCAAAATACCTGATGATGGTCGAAGTAGAGAGGATATAAAATGTAGACTGGAAATGGCAAGGAGAGCGTTTCTGAAGAAAAGAAATTTGTTGACGTCGAGTATAGATTTAAATGTTAGTAGGTCTTTTCTGAAAGTATTTGTATGGAGTGTTGCCATGAATGGTAGTGAAACATGGACGGTAAACAGTTTAGACAAGAAGAATGCTGAAGAGTAGATGGATAGATCACGTAACTAATGAGGTGGTACTGACTAGAATTGGGGAGAGGAGGAATTTGTGGCACAACTTGACTAGAAGAAGGGATCGGTTGGTAGGACATGTTCTGAGGCATCAAGTGCTCACCAATTTAGTATTGGAGGGCAGCGTGGAGGGTAAAAATCGTAGAGGGAGACCAAGAGGTGAATACACTAAGCAGATTCAGAAGGATGTAGGTTGCAGTTGGTACTTCGAGATGAGGAAGCTTGCATAGGATATGGTAGCATGGAGAGCTGCATCAAACCAGTCTCTGGACTGAAGACCACAACAACAACAACCACGCAGGTCCTTCAACTATCGAACACGATGGGTACGACAAAGTAGTGAATCGGGCGTACTTAAAATCAGCGCGTTCTTCAGTTCAACGCATGCGAAACGAGTGCAGTTTTGCCATACAATAATTGGTTCCAACTTGACGCACGAGCCCCGATGCCGCACCCTGATCGCAGAGCAATCCCCCGGCAGTTCTGCCCACGCTGTGTACACCGGATCCCCTAATAACACGGCGGGAGGGGCCGACTCTTTGGCGGCGCGCACAGAACAGAGCGCGTTCATCCGTTGTAAATTCTCCATTAGCGTCGGCAATTCGTCCGCCGGCTTCGGTCGCTGCAGAGGGCTTAGGTAATCGCGAACAGTTGCCTGATTCACGGCAGTGGAACAGCGGCCAGCGGTGGCAGCCGGACAAATCCGCCGCTATCAACGCAATTCCACGTTTCGCTGCGAAACAACGAGAATAACTCTTCCACTCTTTTTGGGGTTGATATACAGACATTTGTTCTGTTATCGAGTCTCGGATACAAGTAGCAATTCCAGATTGTGTATTTAATGTAGTGTTGAAATGAGAGCGGGGCGTAAATAATGGTAATCTGGAAATACGCAAGAGATGGAACCAAATAAAAAGAAATCACGATATTGTCGAGAACAGAAACAGTAGCAATCGGCAGCAAACTAACACACTGCGATCTTAACGTAACAGACTATAAGTCCTTCCTCGCTAATTTATGATGTTACGTTGGGGTGAACTAGATGGTGCAGTAGTTTAACCAACTTTAGTGGGAATAAGAATTATATATTAATACCTTCAGCTGCTGATGGGCGTTGATATATATCAACGGGGACGGGTGAAAATGTGTGCCCCGACCGGGACTCGAACCCGGGATATCCTGCTTACATGGCAGACGCTCTAACCATCTGAGCCACCGAGGGCACGGCAGGCATTATCTCACGCACGCCTCCCGCGAGACCCACATTCTCACCTTATATTTCCACATACTACATACGTAGTGTCACTAAACAACACACTCATTACTCGTGGAAGACATTCTTACCAAGTCCCATAAGAGTTCGGGCAATATGTGTGCATCCGCACAGAAAAGGAAGGTCATGGCCGATATTGCCAGAACTATATACTTATATGGATATGGTGTCTGTTCTTTCATAGATGTCCGAAAGAACAGACACCATATCCATAAAAGTATAACTTTAGTGGGGGTTGATAGTGATTGAGAGGAAGGCGAAAGGAGTGAAGCAGACATTGAATCATAATGTGATCGTCCTGACTCAAATTTTTCTTTGATTTATGTATAGCAGTGCAACGAATGCCTTGATTTCTTCAAAAAGGTATAACTGCCTTACTTCTCCTCCGTATCTATAAAATTTTGATTCTAACTTTCTTAATGATTTTGTCCGTCAATCAGACAATTCTTTTGTCGCTGTATCCACCAACGAAAACTATGTGTGAGATCAGAGCTCCCGCATTTGTGTGAGACTCATCGATGAAAGGTGGATGCCGGCAGTTTCCAGCATAGTTTACGGCATTCAGTGATACTTCCGCACTTAAGAAAACAAACTGGTAGTCATTAAACCACTGCCACAGCTACAGTTAACCTGACAATACGGGTGTTCCGTAGCTCAGAATTCCTTGTGACTGAGTGTGTACCAATTTCCAAGAAAGATGCTCAGACTTATCACTGTTACCTAACTGAAAATATAGGGAATTACCATAGAGTTGGATGAACAAAGCATCGCACTAATTTTCTGTATTTATACATTTTCGTAATTCATTTATTTTGACGAAGCTACCTAGCTAACATAGATTCGACGACTGTACAACAATGATTGAGATGAAGTTAATGCGTCGAACAGAAGGCTGCACAAGGCGGGATAGAAAAAGGAATTACGGTATCTTCCTGCAACCTGGAGTGCAACCAGTGCTGAAATACAGGTAGATCCCCTTCTACTCTGATTTGCTATTCGCGTTTTCGCATATATGCGATTTTAGATTCAAGTCCAGTGCTGCCATCTCTTAACAGGACGCGGAAGCAGTAATGCGTTGCACATCTCAAGCACATCTTCTTTCGTGTTTGTCGAGACGTGAATCGTAATTTCAATTTAGCAAGGAGTTAGGAGCTATCCACTACACGTATTGTCTGGTTAATTGTACAAGTGGCACTTGCTCAGTGATTACCTGTTTCCAAACAACTTACGGGAATTCAGCCAGGTAATATTTAAAGCGACCGCCGATATTTCGGCAGGAGTACACTGCGCCATTTTCAAGGCACAAACTGCAACGCACAGGCCATGTACCAAGGTTTCGAATTGCCTGAACATCGCCTGTCCGTTGCAGTTTGTGCCTTGAAAATTGCGGGGTGTTCTCCCGGCGAAATATCGGCGGTTGCTATAAATATTACCTGGCTGAAGTTGTTTGAAAATTGTATACTCTAAGAGAACCTCAGGTCTCACATTGTTCACCTCTACAGGGAGAAAATGTACCTGTGTTTACGAAAGTTAGATAAACTTCGTAGCTGTCGAATTAGACTGTAATGCGCTTTGTCGTCTTTATTGAGGTGTCGTGATGAAAATCGTGTCCCAACATATGTCAAGATTGTGCACCATATTAATTCTCCAGCCGCCAATCGCATCAAGCTACGTGCTGGCTTGGCTCTTGTGCGTGAAATGATTCGTTTTACTCGTCGACGTTTGGATTCTGTTCACAAAGAATTGTTTCGTTTCCATTTAATGGTTGCTTCGAAATTGTCTGATTTCACCTGGAATTGGTTGAAAGGTGCCTCATAGACTCAAGTTGATTGGGAATACAATTCTGTTACTGCTCTGCAATTGGAAAAGTTTGAACTCCACACGGGGTAGCCGCGCTGTCTCAGGCGTCTCGTCACGGTCCTTGCGGCTCCCCCCGTCGGAGGTTCGAGTCCTCCCTCAGGTATGAGTGTGTGTGTTGTCCTTAGCATAAGTTAGTTTAGGTTACATTAAGCAGTGAGTAGGCTTAGGGACCGATGACCTCAGCAGTTTGATCCCATAAGACCTTACCACAAATTTCCAACTTTCCAAAGTTTGAACGTTTCCATCGCTCGAAGTCTGATTTTATATCTCGACGTTCTGTGATGCATCGCACCGAGAAATCTTTTGACGACGCAACCTTAACCGTGCTACGGAAGGGTTTAAATTTTGCACCCACACAGAAAAGTTTGCCGGTAGTTGATTTTATTAGTTCAATTGAACAGGCAGTTTGCAGACTACCTCCTGACGCTGCAGAGGAGATTAGGAGAGATGCATGCCGCGTGTTGACTAGGGCTCCTCCACCCAAGAGTAATGTAACAGCACCAGAGAGGGCCGCTTTACGCTCTTAAAGTTGATCTTGATATAGTTATTTTACCCGCGGACAAGGGCGATACCACCGCTGTTCTGCACAAACAGGATTATGTACAAAAGATGCAATGTTTATTATCTGAATCAGCATATCGCAGAATCGATACCGACCCCACGAAAAGTGTTGAGAGAAAGACCAAAAGCCTCCTGAAGAAAAGGGGTTTGTCGTAGGACACTGTCAAGAGTCTTAGCACCTATAGTGCTGTTCCCCGTAGGTTATATGGCCTTCCGAAGGTACACAAGGAAGGAGTTCCTTTCCGTCCTATAGTAAGCAATATCGGCGCTCCGACATATCGTGTAGCCAAGTATCTGCCTCTCTGTTAAGTCCACAAGTCGGTCGGTATGAACATCATATCTGGAACTTAGCTGATTTCTTACGTCGTTCGGAGCGAATGCGGTTGAATGACTCTGATATTTTAGTAAGTCTTGATGTGATTTCTCTCTTCACTCGTGTTCCTTTGTTTGATTCGTTGCAGTTAACTGAGGTTAGGTATGGTGTTGAATTAACTAATCTCTTTCGGCATGTGTTAACATCGACTTCCTTTTTATTCAGTGACCAGTATTTCGAGCAGACAGATGGAGTTGTGATGGGTAGTCCGTTGTCTCCTGTGCCTGCAAATTTGTTTATGGAAGACTTCGAGGAACGTGAATTGGAGTCGGCGCCTTTGAAACCCACCTGTTTCTTCTGATATGTTGACTATACTTTTGTTGTTTGGCCTCATGGTAGGGAAAATTTGAATTTCTTTTCAGAACATTTGAACTTGATCCACCCAAACATTCGTTTTACGATGGAGATGGAAGAGGATGGTTACCTTCCCTTTCTTGACGTTTTGGTTAGGACGAAAGTTGATGGATCATTCGGACATTCAGTCTACAGGAAACGTACTCACACTGACTTGTATTTACAGGTTTATAGTTGTCACCATCCGGCTCGGCGTGAAAACTTGGTACACAGGGCGCACGTCATTTCCGACATTGAGACTTTGAGAGCTGAGCTGGCCATCTTGAAGCTACATTTCATCAAAATAGTTACAGTGAAAGACAGATTGAACGTGCGTTGTGCTATCGACCAACTGTGCATCGGGTGATTTATGATAATACTGAGTCGACACCTAAGCCTACTGCCTTTTTGCCTTACGTAGGAAGCACTTCCAAGATCGGTCGTAGTTTGCGGAAATACAATGCGAAATGTGTTTTCCGACCTCCATCTAAAATTAGAGTGCCTTTGTGCTTTGTTAAGGATGATCTTTTGTTTGCGTAAGGCGGGTTTATATCGCATTCCTTGCAGCTGTGGCAGGGCATATATTGGTCAGACTATCAGGACCGTGGAGGACCGATGTACTGAGCATAAACGGCACACGCGATTATAGCAGCCAAGTAGATCTGCTATTGCCGAATAGTGTTTGGATACTGGTCACCTTATGTTATATAACAATACCGAGATATTGCCATGCACGTCCAGCTATTTGGACAATGTTATTAAAGAGGCTGTTGAGATTAAATTAGCGACAAGCTCGTAAACGGGGATGGAGGTTTTTGTTTGAACTCAGCTTGGAATCCCGCTCTCTTCCTGCAGCCTTCTTTATGGAAGAAATGCTACAGTGGATTGCAGGTTAAAACCCCTTATTATCTACCACTCTCAAAATCCTAGGACGAAAAAGGGTTGGGACAAGATCCTGCTGGGAGTTCATTGGAGATGAGATAATGATTTTAATGAATTATTTTGTTTCAATATTAAATTTTTAAGAGTATAAATTTTGCATTACAATGGATTTCATTAAACTGATAATAGTTATTTTTGGTGAAAACTCTAAGACAAGCTGCTTTTTTAAACGTAATATGTGGGAAAACGAGAACTCAAGCCCCATATTTTACATATAAAGTGATTCTCGATTTACGCGAATTCGGTATGCGCAGCCATTCCGGGGAACGTAAGTATCGCTTGTAAAGAGATTTACCTATACGTAAATCACTTCCGATGATCAAGGCTATTGCATGTCAAGCAGATGTCCAATATATCAATACTAATAGCAGTCTTAAACCACAGGCCCAGCGGCCTACGACATCTAGGCCAACCCCTGAAGAGATTGAAGGAATAGTTTCATCTCACGTCCTAACAAGTCCTTGTAAGTCAGAAATATGAAGATGACTATGATGGTTTTCATCTTCATCATCGTCATAATCATTACAGTATTAGCGATAGTATTCCTAATGAGTTAATGAAATAGCATCGCGAGTATTTTATCGACTCACCTGCCGCATCCTCCTTCCAGATCGGAAAGGAAAGGAAGACTACTGGTGTTTGATATCCTGTCAATCATGAGGCCATTAGAGGCAGAGCATACTGTTAGAATGAGGGAAGGATGTGTCAGGAACTCAGCCGTGACCTTTTCAAATCAACTATCCCAGCATTTGCGTTAAACCATTTTCGGAAACCATGGAAACTCCAAATTTAGATGCCCGAAAATGGATTAGAACCGCTGTCCTTTTGAATGCAAGTACAGCGTCTTCCAACTGCACCACATTGCTGGTTGGTTCCCAATTGAAAAACCGCTTTGAAAGTGTGCTATAAACCCCAGTTGCTGGACAGGGACAAAAAAGAAGTAGTTAAGCTCAAACGACAGGAAGGAAGTATGAGCTAACCGGCATGTGTAACTGACACACCACATACCCCATCAGCTAGCCACCTAGCTCAGACCATGGCCTACCTAAAATGCAGTGCATTGAGCCGTGGTGAATAAGCCAGGACACGAACGGTGGGTTCACATTCCCCCCCCCCCCCCCCCCCTTTTACACTCTTCCGTTTCGTCCATCCCCTACTCTCCTCTCAAATTTCCATGCTACAGCGGTTCGCTGCAAAGTTGTGAATAACAGTTCCTTTCATCTTCTTCTTGCAAAGTTCTTTTGCTGCGTAGAAAGCCAAAGCAATTTTACTGCGTATTCCGAAAATGAGTGTTCATTTTGACAGCTCCAAGCTTTATTATTAGATTACGAAACGTAAGCGAAAAAAACTGTGATATCACGTTAGGGTAATAGCGCTATGACACATATGCAAAAACTCGTTTTTGCACGCAAATTACTGAATCAGTTCGCGTGACGCCGCTAAGCACTCGATGTAGTAATTGACCAGCGAACTAAGTTTGTTCCCCGGCCAATATGGGCGCAGGCCTGTGTAATTTTAGCCGGCTTCAGTGCTGGAACACTGAACTCCAAACTGCATCACTGAAGTATTTGCCATTCAGATCGTACTTGCAACACATACGGTTGCATTGTCTTCACGCTGACGGTAGCTGTCGAATTACACTGTCCAGTCACATTAACGTGAGCACGTGTCAAAAATCTGAAAAACCACCTTTTGCAGCGCGTACCGCTGCGAGAAATACAGAAATAGGGTCGGAGAGGTTCTGGAAGGTACCGACAGGGATGTGGAGCCAGGCCGACTCCAGTGCCTTGGCCACCTGCGCCAGGTTTCTCGGTCGAGGATTCATGGCGCCGACAGCCCGATCGAGGAGGTCCCACAGCTTCTCGATTGGGTTTAAGTCTGAGGGGTTCGGCGGGCAGGTGAGTACTGTAACTCATCCCGATGTTCTCTGAAGCACTGCGAGGTGTGTGACAAATTGCATTGTCCTGCTGGTAGATGCCATCGTGCCGACGAAAAAGAAATTGCACTACTGGCCATTAAAATTGCTACACCACGAAGATGACGTGCTACAGACGCGAAATTTAACCGACAGGAAGAAGATGCTGTGATATGCAAATGATTAGCTTTTCAGAGCATTCACACAAGGTTGGTGCCGGTGGCGACACCTACAACGTGCTGACATGAGGAAAGTTCCCAACCGATTTCTCATACACAAACAGCAGTTGACCGGCGTTGTCTGGTGAAACGTTGTTGTGATGCCTCGTGTAAGGAGGAGAAATGCGTACCATCACGTTTCCGACTTTGATAAAGGTCGGATTGTAGACTATCACGATTGCGGTTTATCGTATCGCGACATTGTTGCTCACGTTGGTCGAGATCCAATAACTGTTAGCAGAATATGGAATCGGTGGGTTCAGGAGGGTAATGCGGAACGCCGTGCTGGATCCCAACGGCCTCGTATCACTAGCAGTCGAGATGACAGGCATCTTATCCGCATGGCTGTAACGGATCGTGCAGCCACGTCTCGATCCCTGAGTCAACAGATGGGGACGTTTGCAAGACCACAACCATCTGCACGAACAGTTCGACGACGTTTGCAGCAGCATGGACTATCAGCTCGGAGACCATGGCTGCGGTTACCCTTGACGCTGCATCACAGACAGGATTGCCTGCGGTGGTGTACTCAACGACGAACCTGGGTGCACGAATGGCAAAACGTCATTTTTTTCTGTTGAATCCAGGTTCTGTTTACTGCATCATGATGGTCGCATCCGTGTTTGGCAACATCGCCGTGAACGCACATTGGAAGCGTTTATTCGTCATCGCCATACTGGCGTATCACCCGGCGTGATGGTATGGTGTGCCATTGGTTACACGTCTCGGTCACCACTTGTTCGCATTGACGGTACTTTGAACAGTGGACGTTACATTTCAGATGTGTTACGACCCGTGGCTCTATCCCTCTTTAGATCCCTGCGAAACCCTACATTTCAGCAGGATAATGCACGACCGCATGTTTCAGGTCCTGTACGGGCCTTTCTGGATATAGGAAATGTTCCACTACTGCCCTGGCCAGCACATTCTCCGGATCTCTCGCCAACTGAAGAAGTCTGGTCAATGGTGGCCGAGCAACTGGCTCGTCACAATACGCTAGTCACTACTATTGATGAACCGTGGTACCGTGTTGAAGCTGCATGGGCAGCTGTACCTGTACACACCATCCAAGCTTTGTTTGACTCAATGCCCAGGCGTATCAAGGCCGTTATTACGGCTAGGGGTGGTTGTTCTGGGTGCTGATTTCTCAGGATCTATGCACCCAAATTGCGCGAAAATGTAATCACAAGTCAGTTCTAGTATAATATATTTGTCCAACGAATACCCGTTTATCATCTGCATTTCTTCTTGGTGTGGCAATTTTAATGGCCAGTAGCGTACATGTGGAGATGGTCTTGGTCCCCAGGGAGAGATAAATACTCCTGTTGATCCAGTGTGCCTTGCAGAAGGACGAAATCACCCAGGGAACGCCTCGAAAACATTCTCCAGACCATAAAGCTCCCTCCTCCGGACTGAATCCTTCTGACGATTGTTGCAGGATGTTTGCGGATGTTTCACGCCGATGGAGCATAAAACGTGATTCATATGAAAAGGCCACCCGTCGCCAGTCACTGGACGTCCGGTTGCGGCACTGGGATGCCAATTCCAGCCTTCATCATCGATGAACAGCAGTCAGCTTGGGTGAATGAACCAGGCTTCTGCTATGGAGGCCCACACGCAGCAACATTCGCTGGACATTTGTTGGGGAGACACTGTAGCGAGCTTCGTGGTCCATCTATGCGATCAGTTGCACGTCTGTTCGCCCGTTCGCCCCTACACATTTCCGAAACTGTGGTTCACCTCTGTCATCTATGGCCCGTTGGAACCAAGGCTGCGTCGGTACCGGCTTTGGATAACGCCATTCTGCCGTGCACGGTATTCTTTAACCAAGGCGTCACGGTTACAAACTTAGCAATTTCAGATCGCTTCCACCCTTGGCCCGAAAGCCAATTATTATGCCATTTTGGACGTCATATAAATCGCCCCCCCCCCCCCCCCCCCACCCGACACGCTTTATATACCTTCCACTGATAGTTTTGCCATCTGCAGTCTGTGAGTGATTATTGCACATTGATGTCGAGCATCAGCGGTGCTCACATTAACGTCACTGGACCGTGTATATTTGTCACCGGTGGTTACACAAAAATTTTCACAATCTATGACTAAAACATTTTCAGAAAGACGTAACGTGCATCGTTAACTTCTTTACTGTCTCCAGAATAAAATTTGATACTAGAATCTTAAATGCTGTAGTGACATAAAAGTCCGTTGCGATCCATTATAACCAGAGAATGACAGCCCTTGTCACTTTATCTTTGAAGAACTTTTCACAGGAGGTAAATTTATTCCGGTGGAAGAAAAGAAGAACATAAATAATCAGAGTTTCAGGATGGACGGTCAAACACTTCCCAACGTAAAGTTGGCAAGAAGTGTCTTCTGAGCTGACCCGGTTGAAAGTGAACGTTGTTCCGTGTCAGCAAAACACAAGCCCTCATGATTATGCCTGGTTTCATCTTCTCGATGACAAATGCAAAATGTAGAAGAAAGAGCAACACTTGGTCAGCGAGAATGTTGAAATAATCAACCTGATTCATGTTCACGGCAACCTGAATGAGTGAGCCCACGTCTCGGTATGAAGGACATCGACAAAATATCTCACAAGTCTGAACTACGCTCTACACATACAATGTGTTAAACATCTCACTGGACCGTCGTATCTTTCGACACCTTGCATAGTTTGAAGAAAATACGGAATCACCACTCGTCAAACCACATCACAAGACTACAATCGGCTGCTCCCCCGTGTATGTGCTGTTTGGCCCACTGAAGATGTACAGCTTTATCTGCCACTGAGATAAAAGGCCTTCTATGTAGTACCAAATGTCCATTGCATGCTTCTCCCTTCACCATGTTTGCTCGTAAACTCGTTGCGATGGGCCTGCATTCACTTACAGCAGCATTTCCTGTCGTGTTTGAAACTGATTGTCACTGACAAGGTGGAGAATCGCTGTCGGTTAGGATTTTTGTACAAGTCTTCTTACGCCTTATTACGTGGCTGCGAGTGGTACTCCATTCCTTTTGGACACGCAGACAGTCCGCACAGATAAATTTAAAATCGGTTAACTTCATTTGCGGTCTGCTCACGGGCGAGTCCGAAGTGGATAGCTCCTTCGTGCTTTCCTGTCGAGACTCCATGTCAATCCATTTTACTGCGCTGAACCCAAGCAGTCGACTGGCACATACGACATCTGTTCGAAGAAAATCCAGAACTTTGTCCGTAAAATTTTTCTGCGCTTATCTTTCACTTACTGCGCGTGGTCTTCTTCCAAATACTCTCCTCACCAATTGATACACCGCTCCAACGCCATTTCCACTTCCGAAAGCAATCTCGGTACGCCTCTTGCTGGATAGTGCGAAGCGCCGTCTGCGAATTTTCTTTTATCTCATTTAACGTTGCAAATCTTTATCCTATCAACGGCGTTTTCAACTTTGGAAATTAAAAAAATGTCCCCATCTACATCTACGTGATTACTCTGCTATTCACAATAAAGTGCCTTTCAGAGGGTTAAATGATGAACCACCTTCAATCTGTCTCTCTATCGTTCCACTCTCGAACGGCACGCAGGAAAAACGAGCACTTAAATTTTTCTGTGCGAGCCCTGATTTCTCTTATTTTGTCATGATGGTCATTTCTCCCTATGTAGGTAGGTGCCAACAGAATGTTTCCGCAATCGGAGGAGTAAACTAGTGACTGAAATTTCATGAGAAGATCCCGTCGCAACTAAAAAAGCCTTTGTTTTAATGATTGCCACACCAATGCACGTATCAAGACTGTGACACTATCTCCCCTATTGCGCGATAATACAAAACGGGCTTCCCTTCTTTGTACTTTTTCGACGTCATCCGTCAGTCCCACCTGATACGGAAGCCACACCTCACATCAATACTCCAGAATAGGGTGGACAAACGTGGTGTCAGCAGTCTCTTTAGTAGACCTGTTGCACCTTCTAAGTGTTCTGCCAATGTATCACAGTCTTTGGTTTGCTCTAGCCACATGTCTGGAGAGTGCGGAGGAAGAGGCAACACAGTGATTTCGTTTTCTGTACAATAGTCACGCACCAGCACGGATGAAATGTGGTTGCTTCATCGTGATGTCCATCCCCGGGAGCCGAATGGTCAGCGTGACAGGATGTCAATCCTAAGGGACTGGGTTCAATTCCCGGCTGGGTCGCAGATTTTCTCCGCTCAGGGACTGGGTGTCGTTTGTCCTAATCATCATCATCATTTCATCACCATCGACGCGCAAGTCGCCAAAGTGGCGTCAAGTCGAAAGACTTGCACCCGGCGAACGGTCTACCGGACGGGAGGCCCTAGTCACACGACATTTGTTTATTTATCCTAATGAAAGAACCATAATTTGTCTCGCCACATTTCAGGCCGTTTCCTTCTCACATATCCTCGCACATGTCGCAACACGCCCCTTAGTACCATCGATTAACAGTTTGTCCCTGTGGCACGAATTCATAATGAACTAATCCTTCAAGCCGGCCGGAGTGGCCGAGCGGTTCTAGGCGCTTCCGTCTGGAACCGCGCGGCCGCTATGGTCGCAGGTTCGAATCCTGTCTCGGGCATGGATGTATGTGATGTCCTTGGGTTAGTTAAGTTTAAGTAGTTCTACGTTCTAGGGGACTGATGACCTCAGATGTTAAGTTCCATAGTGCTCAGAGCCATTTGAACCATTTTTGAATCCTTGAAAGTCAAAGCAAACTATTAGCATGGCTTTGATGTTTCACTTGACCTGACCTGACGAGCTTTTCTAGATCTTAGGAAACCTTTCCCAGCCTATTGTGAAGACTGAACCTTGGTCTCAACATCATAACCGTGGATCCACACTCATCACCAGCTATGATTATCTTAAGGAACACCTCGTTCTCATTTGCGCGATCCAAAAGCTAGGTGAATGTCTTTCTGGTGTTGACTCATGGGACGTGGGATGAACTTGGCGTCAACACGATGGATTCCAAGATGCTGTGTCAGGATTTCATGACAAGATCCAACTGAAATCTTACATTCTCCTGCAATCTCTCGGACAGTCAGTCTTAGTTTGTCATGCATAATTTCTTTGATATTCCTGACATGAGCGTCGTCGGTAGACGTCTAAGGGCGTCCTGAACGAACGTCATCTTTAACTTCCGTACGGCCATTTTTAAACCGTATGAATCATTAGCAACACCGAGTATAGCGTAAGCACTTATCGCCGTAGGCTTCCTTCGTCATTTGGTGTGTCTCTGGAAAGATTTTCTTGAGTTTCACGCAAAATTTAATGCAGTCGTATTGCTCCTTTGTTATCTTCAGTTCCGCAAATTATGTGACACAACGTTCTACTCAAGACACCACTGAACAATAACTAACAGACACGCAACAATGAAACTTCCGGCAGTTACACGTTAACACAGGTGTGGCAGGGATGACGACCGCATTTCCGTGCAATACACTATTGGCATGAAATTACGAATGTTCCGGAATTTTTTGAACAGACCTCGTACACTTTATTTTACTACGATGACCTATGTCAGCTGTGAATATGGTATGAGAGCCACATATCAGTTCCACTCCATCTACAATAACGAATAAGGAACAGCACTGGTGACAGGTTGTTTGATTCGGGGGGTGGGACCAAATAACGAGGACATCGGTCCCATCGGATGGGAAGAAAGTCGGCCGTGCCCTTCGCGTGAACCATCCCGTCATGTACTTGAAGCCATGTAGGGAAATCATGGAAAACCTAAATCAGGATGGCCGGACGTGGGTTTTAATCGTCGTCCTTCCGAATTTGACTCCAGTGTGCTAACCACTGCGCCTCCTCGTAATAGCATTGGTGAATATTGCCTACAAAATACTTGCTAGGATACTGAACAAGAAATACAAGTATATTTAGAAGCCACGATTACGGAATACCAGTACGGATACAGCAAGAAACAATCAACAGATCAGATGTTCGTCCTAAGATTAAGAATGAAAAAATGTAATGAGTAAAATACAATGGTACATCAGTTGTACGTAGATTTAATAGCACATTATAACCGTGTCAACAGAAACTGTCTTTATAAGGCATTACGGCAGCTGGGGACATCATCAAATCCAATAAGACTCGTGAAAATAACCGTAACCAACACCAACAGCTAAATAAAAGTTAATGGCAACTATTCCAATAATTTCCGATCTTTAAAGGACTTGAGCAAGAAGACTCTGTATCATCGACGTTATTTAAATTTGCTCTGGAGGTTGTAATGTGGAAACTGCCAAGCAAAACAGATGGTACTATTTTCAGTAGGACGACTCATAATATGGCAATTGCAGACGACATAATCGTTCTTGGCAGAAATAGAAAATATTTGCTGGAAATTATGTATTTTTGAAACGCGAAGTTGCTGCACTTGGAATGCGGAAACTGCCAAGCAAAACAGATGGTGCTATTTTCAGTAGGACGACTCATAATATGGCAACTGCAGACGACATAATCGTTCTTGGCAGAAATAGAAAATATTTGCTGGAAATTATGTATTTTTGAAACGCAAAGTTGCTGCACTTGGCTTGGTCATAGGTAAGGAAAATACAAAATGTATGATTAACACCGGAAACAAAACAAGGTGGACAGGCGTTGAGCAGTTTGAAGCAGTGATGATAATGAGGTCCCATACTCCGAGGAGCGTAGGGGACGATGTGGGAGACCCGCACCGCCGTACTAGGCAAGGTCCCAGTGGAGGTGGTTTGCCATTGCCTACCTCCGACCGTAATGGGGATGAATGATTATGATGAAGACGACAGAACAACACCCAGTCATCTCGAAGCAAGAAAAATCCCTGGCCCCGCCGGGAATCGAACCCGGGACCCCGTGCGCGGGAAGCGAGAATGCTACCGCAAGACCACGAGCTGCGGACTAACAGCAGTATATACTTTAATTATTTGCGAAGAATGGTTACGCAATGTAATATAGTATGCATAGGGATAAAGGCAAGAATAGCTGCAGGTAACAGGTGCTATTACAGCTCCCTTAACAGTTGACAGTTTACAAAACGATTATAAGGATTATACGAGAAGATTAGGAGTACGGAACTGGAGAAGGCTGCCAAAGTCGATGGAGGATTGGAGGAGACAGGAGGTCGACAAGCCTCGGGACCTTCTTGCGCTGTGGTGCCAGAAAAGAAAGAGAAGAGAACATCTACAGCGTTCCGAAGTGACCACTGTACACTTTTAAAAAAGTGACTAATACATTTGTCCGGTGAGTTTATGAAAAACCTTGGCTACAGCAGAAGTTCCTTGGGTTTAAAAAATACGATGCTATGGCAAGCCTGGCTATTAAAGAAGGTAATAAGGTGGACGTCCTCCCATTTAATATAACAAGGCTATTAATTTCTAAATGACGGGCTTGCTGTCTATGACAGACCCTAAGATCGATCGTTGACACTCCCACAGGCATCTGGAAGCGTTTTCTTTTTTATAGTTCTGCCTAGTCAGCCATCAGATCGCTTTTTAAAATCGTAATATAAGTTTTATACTGCTGTTATTAAAAGATAATGCTTTGAAAATTAAAACAATGAATTTTTCTTGTAGTGGAAACATCACGTTCCGGAATCATTGGTTCTCTTTCCACCATACCAAATTAATGAAATTGCCGTTACATTAGGAAGCTTTAATGTCCAAAACTTACTTGTTTGTAATACGCGTACGAATAGTATGGCCAACATTATACTACGTAACTGTGGCTCACCTCATCGCACATCCACTCCGTGGTTAACTGTAGTAAGACTGAGGACTGAGGCGTGCGTCACACAGCATCATTTTGTGATCACATGGATCGTGCTAAGAGTTCTTCGCGGTGAACGGAAGTATGCAGTTTGCAACCCTGTAGAAATGTTACAGCGTAATGGCAAAGAGCGCTTACCAGAGATTCCTGACCTCATTCGCATCACGTGTAAAGTAACATAGTTTGCAATAAAGTCTTTTTTCATCGTCAGAGTAACTGCGGTGCGCAAACACAGTTTTAGAGCTGCCCATTGACAGTTCTTCTAAATAAAAGTTGCATCCGGTGGCAATGCCGTTCTTTTACAGTGTGCAAATGACACCATTAAAAAAGTTGTTCATGCTAGCAGAGCTTCTTTACGTCTTCTTGTAGCCTTCAAAGAAATGAAAGGACCTGGAAACTACTCGTAAGTTATCTGCGCAGTAGTAAACGATGGGTAACCGCAAAAAACAGCAGTTTTCACACGTTTTCAGAAATAAACGTTTCACACTTGTTGAACTAAAATATTTGCGAGTACTAAAATGTCTTCCGAGAATATAGCTGTTCTTCGAGCGCTTTAAACATCTATAAGATCGTGTTTTCGCAAGATTTCTCTACTACAACCAACAACTGTTCCAACTGTTTTTGTGTGAACACTTTTTGCAACTGTTAAATAGAGAAGTCTGTAATGGAGGTGCACATTAGTCTCGTAGCGGGCATAAGCTCCAGAGTATGTCAGAAGAGGCATCCTTAGCACTGATACGGTAATCTAAGCAATTCGTCTTCTGTGAATGTTGGTTCCTGGATAAAATTGTTTGCAATTGATTAAAAACTCACAGCACGTGCGAGTTTGGCGTATCGGCCGCTTTCCATATTAGCCTTAGTGCACTTCACATTCTTCTACAAGCATTTTATTCGTTTCTGTATTGCCCAAGCCTGTTAGTGTTGAAATTCGCGGATCACGAAAGGCTTCCACGAAACAGTGAAATTACCATTTCAAAGGTCGATTATAACTAGAAATGGTTCAAGTAACATTTTGTTTGCTTCAAACTAAATGGCACATCATTAAGAAGTTTCGGTACTATTCGGGAGGAGGTGGAGATAAACATTCGTGAGGTCATGTGAGTGACAAAGGTGATTTTTCAAAACCACTCCACAAGAATTGTTGAATGGTGCCTTGAACGAGATCAAAGCCGATATTATTTTATTATCCTTTTCAGAATTAAACTACTGTTTTGTGTCTTGAAATACTAAGCTCTACAAGGAAAAGAAGCCCATTTACAATGTGGAAGTCGATGCCACAGATAGTATGAGATAAAATTTCCCTTATAAAAGGTAAAAGTAATTCTGCAGGTTAAATGTGGTAGTATCACAGGAATGATAAATGAATATCCTGTAAAATTAAACCTATTCCACACACAGCTAACGAACAGTTATATGAGATTCATGGAACAAATTTTTTTACACAGAAATTTTGTTTTCGGAGTTCTGTCTTTCATCAAAATAAATAGTTTTACCTTAGTAACTAAGACACTCTGATGGGCTTAAAATGCAAATTTTCTCTCTATCGACGTTCACTGGCCGGCCGCGGTGGTCGTGCGGTTCTAGGCGCTCCAGTCCGGAGCCGTGCTGCTGCTACGGTCGCAGGTTCGAATCCTGCCTCGGGCATGGGTTTGTGTGATGTCCTTAGGTTAGTTAGGTTTAAGTAGTTCTAAGTTCTAGGGGACTGATGACCACAGCAGTTGAGTCCCATAGTGCTCAGAGCCATTTGAACCATTTGACGTTCACTGACTCACTGTAGGTCCATTATTACGAGTAATGTTAGAAGTAGATGGGTAATTGAGACTAGTTAACAGATCCATGGTGATGGAGCTCACAGAATTGGGGAGGGGGACTGATGAGGCCCGTTGGAGACATATCTACGTAACTGTACGTATTACTAAGTTAAAGTTCCCTCACGTTTTTTCTGTCAGTATATGAAAGGCTAATCTCAGGAACTACTGTAGGGATTTTGATACGGTTTTCACTGATAGCAGACTGATCTGCGAGGAAGGTATATGTAAACAATTTACTACCACCCGTCCAAGGTCGGAGCAGGCTGCTAGTAGCTGACTATGCACGCTTGAAAGGGACGTGTCAACTACCTTAAAATCTTCAGCTATGGGACAGCTGACCGTCAATCATGTCACACCACCCCCGTCCATGAAACACCAAGCAGAAATTTAGTACGTAGCCTAGAACATTGTCGCAAAATCTGCTTATCGGGAGCCGTACTCTTCCGCCCTTTCTTTTCTAATCTGTTTAATTTTGATGATGAAAATGTCCTACATCACCATTCTGCGAATCGCTTCCCTAGGTTAAAACAGGGCTGAGTGATGGGTCTCCATCTGCAGGATACTGATTATCCATACCGTACCGTCGACGACAGGGTCATTAGAGATTGAGCACACTGTCCTATTGGGAAAGAATAGTGAAGAAAATTAGCTGTGCCCTTTTAAATGGATCTTCCCACTTTCACCTAAAGCGTTTAGGGACATCACGCAAAACCTGGGTTTTAAACACCTGCCTCCCGAAAACGAGTACAGTGTTTTTCCACTGCGCCACCCCATTAGGATGGCTTACACGTGGCGCGCTGCTACGACATGACGCGCAAGTGAAACCAGTAGATAGGAGAGGTTAGTAAGCACCTACGCAATGTGACCACAGCCAGAGATGACAGACATTTCGACACATGGTTCGGAAGGAGTATATAGGATATAGCTTTGTTTACAGTGTTGATCTGATGCCGCAGCGCTCTAAAGGGAGCAGCACGGGCAGCATCGACCGTTCAGTGCCACAGGCTGCGAGTTACACCTGGGACACGCGTATTATAGCGTCATCTCCGGTACTTCGGATACCACAAACGCTAGATCATTGAATGGCATAGCGTGACTACCTTGGAGGGTAGGAGATAAGAGGGCTTCAGATACATGGATGTCTTTGATTTCGATTGAAGACGTATGTATGCAGCACTCTGGGGCTTCACATCACTCTGAATTTTCGTAAGGTAGCGATCACTTTTAGATCAGTAAGCGGTTTTTATAGTGTCATGCAGTTAACTTGTTAAGTAATTTCCGCGACAGTCACATGTAACATCACTTGTTGATCAGTAAGCTTATTGGTTTGTTCAGAGTAATGCAGTTAACTTGTTAAGAAAAAATTTGGAAATTTGTGGTAAGGTCTTCCAGGACCAAACTGCTGACGTCACCGATCCCTAAGCCTACACACGGACCAAGCTACTGAGGTCATCGGTCCCTAAGCCTACACACTACTTAATCTAACTTAAACTGATTTATGCTATGAGCAACACACACACCCATGCCCGAAGGAGGAATCGAACCTCTAATGGGGGCGAGCCGCACGGACCGTGACAAGGCGCCATAGACCGCGCGGCTACCCCTCCCGACACTTATTAAGAAAGTTTCTCTATAGTCACCTGCATCATCACTTGTAAATCAGTAAGCTTAATGATTTGTATAGTGTCATGCAGTTAGTTTGTGACGGAATTTTCTGGGCAGTCACATGTATCATTTTTGTGGTACGATCTTGAATCAATATGGGGTAGCGACATCATTGCTTTGAATACCACACTGAAATTTATTTTACTTTCCAACGTACTACCTCCACTTTTTCTCTCCGTAAATTTGTTAAACATGTTAAGGCAAAGGTCCAGAGTGCCACTCTCGGTCCGGCACACAGTTCTAATCAACCAATAAGTTTCATATCAGCACACACTCCGCTGCAGAGTGAAAGACTCATTCTAGATGTACACCATCATTTGACAACACCTTCAAAGCCTCAGCCAAAGAACTCTTGTGGCAGTTGTCGCATGCACCGAATGACATCTGGAGTTAAGGTCTCATCGTCTTCAAAGTGTTGCTCAGCCAAATGATTTTTAAGGGATTCATGAAAATCACTGGAGACTAGGTCTAGGTTTTATTGTAGATGTTAAAAGAGTTCCCTATTAATTGTTGCAATAACCCCTAAGTTTGTCATGCTGTGTATTGGCGGGTATTCCGACCCAGATGGTTCATGCCTACTATCAGTAATCCAGGTTATTTGCAACGTATGGGCTGTTGCAGTACTCGCAGAGCACTATAGTAAGATGCTGCATTAACAGCCGCACTATGAGGCCGGAAGTGTAATACAACGCGCTACTTGTCGCAACATACTGTTACCAAATCGTTGTGTGCCAAGGAACTGCATTGATTGTTGTCTTTTTTTTCCGAGAAGGTGATTCCAGTGCATAGGAGATCGCTTTGATTCTGGTTCGTTGTGGTGAAAAATGGTTCGTCCCCTGTAATGATCCAAGTTATGAAATTATCTCATTCTCGATTTCAATGCACGAGGTGCTGAATGAGAATGCTCACCGTGCTCTGTTTGTGCTCTGTATAGAACTGGGAGCGGGTGGGGAAGGAGGGGGTGGGGGAGGGGGGGAACACCCAACATTCACAAACTTTATGAGAAGTCAGCAGCTTACGAATTACGTTCTACGTGATTCCTTGTGAACTGCTTAGATATTTCGAGACATCGATTGTCACAAAACGATCATCACGGGCTATTCTTTCCTGCATTGCAATGGGGCGTCACTAGAAAACCTCCCATTATTTGTTGGAGTTCTGTATCCAATGGAACACAGCATTCGGTGAAATATGTTTTTCACTGTATACGCCTTGCATTTCATGATGAAATTCCGCACCCGAACCCTAAAAAATCTCACTACTATTCTTGTCTGGTACAGTCCTGTAGCAGAACTGACACGAAGCACTGACAGCTAACCTCTGACCGTTGGCGGTGGATTTCTGTGAATCAGCTGTCTTCCATCATAAATGTTCTGCTGTCTTCTGGAAACACATGGACGCAAAATTTAAAAAAAAAGTGGTATTTTGACGTTTACGTCTTATTTGTCGACTCAGGAAGCAAACAAGAGTTAGGAGACAAAAGTAATGCTGACGGTTATAAGACTTCGTTACAGAAAATACGTAAATATCGTATGGCATTGCTGGCTGGGAAATTTGACGGGGTGATTTTAGCAACCTATCGGAACGGATTTTTTTCCTCCGTGCACATTGTCCGCTTTCTTTGCAGAGAGCTAAGTGTTGTGCCGTATGTATGTTTATGAAGCGTGAGTGAGCGTAATGGATGCCTCTATGTTGTAGTGTTATGGTTGAGTCGTACGATGATGCCGACGATCATGATCATGGAGGTGATGAGAGAACCGAGAGGATGAAACTTAGTGCCGACATATAGCATACTCTAGACTAGTGATCAGGGACTTTGCGCCAGCACCTCTCCTCCCCTTGCCGACCAAATACTGGCAATGAAAATTTCATCCACCCCCAGGATTCGAACTGGCTTATCTCCGAGGCGAGTGCCACCACACAGGCGCGAGTTAGCGACCTTGTCTGCGGAAGCGGGTTCTTCCGGGAATTGTGGGTGATGACTACAGCCATCGCAAGGTCTCCCACGTTCGCCGTTGTGCGTTGCGGGTCGCAGACTTCGCAGGCGCCGTGCTTGCACAGTGGCTCTTCATTCCGCTTGTGAATGGCACATTTTGCCACAAGCCACAACAGTACTTTGACGTGGTTTTTTCTCACGTTACTGTTTGTGATACGAGCTGTAGGATGCTTAACAACAAGCTGGCAATGTTCCGTAATGTGTAGCGACATGTCGTTTCTTCAAGTCTGTTAGAGCAGGCACACCATTCAGTGTAGAGGGGAAAGCTATGAAATTTTAGAGGGCTGGTTTACTCTCAGTTACCATGCAGCATGGGGAAGAACTTAGTGAGCAGTAGGTTGGATACTGCAGAGAGCGTTTCTGTTGCTTAAGAGACTAGTGCAATGTTGTATGTCTCGTGGTTGCGCCGTACCCATCAAAGGCAAATTAACACAATTTTAGGATCGAATCGCGAAAAAAAATATCACTTCACGCTACAGAATATCGTCAACTTGTTCTTAGGTATCAATTGCATCGTACCGTGAAACCAATGTACCATTCACAAGGGAACTGCGCAAATACGGCGCCTAGAAAGTCTGTCACCTACGACACAAAACGTCGATGGCGCAATGATTGGAGAAAGGCAATGATCACCTTCAGCTAGCTACAGGGGATGGACAAAAATCTGGAAGCACCAAAAACAAAACACATTACCACTTACACCAGTACCATGTAGGAAAATAGTTGGCATTCAAAACAGCTTCGAGTCATTTCGAAATGGATAAATACAAGTCCTGTGTGGTTTTCAAGGGATTCTTACAACGTTCTTCCTTCAAAATAGCGACAGGTTCAAACGATGGTGGAACTGAATAGCGATCACACACCCTTCTCTCCAAATGCGACCGCAAAAGCTCAATAATATTGAGAACTGGTGACTGTGGTGGCCAGGGTATGTGCGAAAATTCATTCTTGTGCACGCAATTTTGCTCCTGGATGTTGTGATGCCCAGCAGTCTTTCTCAAATGATTTTACAGAAACTATTCGGTAGAAAATTTCAGTTTTGCTTTACTTGTAGCTTTATATGTCAGCTCCATTATGATGTTCTCATCATTTCGTTAATAGTCATAGTTGTTGGAATATTTACGTGGAAGTAAGACATACCGCGAAATTCGAAAATGTTTGCAATCAAATAAAAGGGTCGCTATGATTTTACGTCTGGTGCATATTACACAGTATGTTGCTGCATATGAAATTTAGCTAACATATTGAATTTTTCTTTAGACTTGGTTGGAGGTCTCTATCTGTCATCAATCTCAATAAAAGTTATCTGACGGAAGGCACTCACTAGCGATCGCACCACGCCAGCTATAAAGCCAAGAGTGAAATATCCGCAACATTCCTCATATTTCATAAACGGTTTGAGGTATCGAAATGAGATTTTGGTAATGGTAGCACACAAAGAGAATAGTATTTTTTCCAATGGTCATTATGCAAAACTTCATTACCTAGCGTGTTATTTCACTAATTAAAGACTTTTCCATGGAAGGATGTAATTTTTAAGGACCATCGATAGCTGGTGAAACAAGAAATGCTATGTGTTTTGGAACAGCATAAGTGAAGTCATTACACGTTTGTTTTGTACCGAGGATGTCCTTTTTTATAAGATGCTGATCTTACTTTTCCTCCGTTCGTCAATTAATGACCTTACTAAACCACTGTTTCAAAGTTTTCTCGCAGTTGCTCCTGCACAACATGTTAGTCAGGTGAGACTGTGTAAATTCCACTGAGTTTGGGAAAAGACACAAATTTTAACATGAAAACAAGAGAAATATGTAGGTTTTACTCAAAATTCCCCATTCATGACTCCTCTCTGAAAGTTACAAATGGTTAACAAACGGGGCGAAAATAAATCACTGCATTTTCTGTTTACATACAAACCAAAGAAGAGGTGACAAGCCTTTTTGAATGGTCATCATGCAAGTGTGGGCGTGGAGGGGCCCCGCTTAATATTTACCAAAGATGTGAGTTTAGGCTTCAGTTTAGAACGGCATTTCCCCTACAGCGCTCTGAGCGACCCCCATCACCGCCGCTCTCCCCATGCTTCCCCAGTTGACTGTGCATCTAGCTGCCTCGGAATCGTGCACGCACTACAGCTCATGGAATACCACGATATGGCTGCCCAAATAATCACCGGGCTCCCGCCATGTTCCACTCTTGAGACATAAACTCGGTCAGGAGCTGGAAGCAGTGCGAAACAAGACCCATCTGACCGAATGACTTCCTTTCATTCCTCCATACTCCAGGTTTCATGGCTTCGGCATCACATTTTCCTGTAGGACCATTTGCATCGCTGACGAGTGATTTTAGAATTACAACTCGTCCTACAATTTCCTGCTTACGGAGCTCCCTTCGTGTTCTGCTGGTGTTGACAGGGCTCACGAGTGCCACATTCAACTCTGCAGTGATTTCTGCAGCTCAAATGGTTCAAATGGCTCTGAGCACTATGAGACTTAACATCTGAGGTCATCAGTCCCCTAGAACTTAGAACTACTTAAACCTAACTAACCTAAGGACATCAGACACGTCCATGCCCGAGGCAGGGTTCGAACCTGCGACCGTAGTGGTCGCGCGGTTCCAGATTGAAGCGCCTAGACCCGCTCGGCCACACCGGCCGGCTTTCTGCAGCTTTCGCCCTTATTCTTGGTCACAATCCTCTTCAGTGAGCGTCTGTCACGGTCTCTCAACACTCTTCCGTCTGCGTTCTGATTTAGCGGACGACGTTTTTTCGCGCTTTCCGTGTATGCGGTATAAATCTTCGATATAGTATCGTTCTAAACACCAAACTCTTCTGCTACTTTGGTTATGGGAGCACCAACTATACGAGCACAAACAATTTGCCCGTGTTTGAATTCTCTTAGTTCAAACATAATGCACTCGCAACTACACAGAACACTTTTCTGACCACGACTTACACTTGCGACGTATTGAGGGCACTGCACAGGTGGTAAAATACAGCAGCTAAACCTGCAGTCTTGGCTTGCATCTTCATCTATGTTCTGTCATGCATTTCTTGCAGTGTTCCGCCGGCCGGAGTGGCCGTGCGGTTCTAGGCGCTACAGTCTGGAGCCGCGTGACTTCTACGGTCGCAGGTTCGAATCCTGCCTCGGGCATGGATGTGTGTGATGTTCTTAGGTTAGTTAGGTTTAAGTAGTTCTAAGTTCTAGGGGACTGATGACCACAACAGTTAAGTCCCATAGTGCTCAGAGTCATTTGAAACATTTTTTGCAGTGTTCCCATATTTTTGTCCAATCCATGTAAGTCTGCAATAGTGACTAGAAGGATCACAGTACAGCATAGTGCTGGTCCATCCACTGCTGCACAGAAGCAGTATGCGGAACTATACTATTTATGTTATTTACTAATTTATAAGGGTTCCGTGGGATCATTCGAGCAAATGTTATTATTTCACAGAAAATTTGCAAAAGGAAAAAAAGGAATTAATACAACATCGAAAAACAGGAAGGACACGAAGAAATTACACATTAGAGTGAATAGCCCTCAGTTAGTACGACAACTATTATCCATGTGCATATCGATTTCCTGTGTAATGTTCACTGAATGATGTGTAAGCCAGCATCGTTAACAACGAATCTCGTGATGGAATACATGTACAGGAAAGGCAGAGTTAAAATTCCGAGAAATTACATAACGACTTACACGAAGTTTGCTAACTGACATCGCATATCAGCCTGACCGTCCATAGGGTAAAAATACTGTTGGTGAGTGCGCAAAGTAGCCCCAGATCATAACACCATTCAAGATAATAGAGTGAAAGCAAGTAATCTGAACAAATCTTCACCTGGTACACATGGCGCGGTATTTTCACTCTCTACCTTCAGGTTTCAGTGTGGAAACAGAGGAGATCATTCTTATAGTGAAGGAAGCAGTATTCATTTTCTGCTCAAGGTCATGCACATGATGCTTCCAAGAAAACCTTCCATCTTCTCTCACCCCTAAGAATTTAAATTAGTCGGCTTCACTAACTGTTTGAAAAACTTTGGATAGTAAAATCTCATTTTTACAAGCGTTCCACGTCAGAAACTGTATAGCCTGCATTCTATTACAGTTAATCTGACGATTGAATCCACATGCTGATGTTGCTGAATATCTTGTTAGCTATAACAAGTATTCTAAGGCGCTGCGGCAAGTATTCGAAGGCGAAGCGGGTTGCATAAAACGTATTTGCGCGCACTATGAATCACCATATATATCAAGAAAAGCAACTGACCCAAAACAGAACGGTATGGCACCCACGAATTTACATAAAACTAGTCGAATTCAACCTTCTTCCCCGTTTGTTGATTACTGGAGGCAACCTTCAGCTTCCCAGTTTCCAGACGTGAAGTGAACCATTGTTGAGGCTTTTCCCTAATCCTATAATGTTTCAACTTACGCAAAAATATTGCATAATCCATACAATAACATATTTTTGTTAAATCACAGAAAATATCTTCTATTGCGTAATCTTATAGTGCCTCACACAAAGAAATAAACAGATCTTTCTGTGGATACTTTCTTCCTGAAACCAAACTAAGAGTCCGACATCAAATTACGTGTACTGAGGTGTGCCACTGTCGTGGTATACATTGATTTCTCAAAAACATTTGAAAAGACTGGAAGGAAGGGAAAATGGGCAGTAACTGTCTTCTTTAACTCTCTCTGTCATTTTGTAAAGTGGTTTCACTAACGAACGTTTCAGTCTGACAGGACACTGACCACACTTAAATGAAACATAGCGCAGGTGAATGACTACTGAGCTAATGCCTGGTGCACCGACCTTCATAATCTTGCTTGCAGTTTTATTACGCGCATGAGGATCTTTATATCCTTTAATGACATAATAATTAATTCCATTTCATCTTTGCCCGTTCCCTGTAAATGAATGTGATACAGATTTCTCAGAACACCAGTTTTCAAGAGCTCTACGTGTTTACATGCACCGATAAAATTTTTATTTAACTTGCCCTCTATTGAAATGAAGTGATTATTAAATGTTTAGCTGTGGTGAATCACTAATGGTTCCATTCTCACACAAGAAAGATGTATTATGTTGAGCAAACCACACTCTGTCCTCATATCTCATTCGCAACTAATCATATGCACCCATCAAAAAAAGTTTTGCATCACCACGGTTCCCAGAACTGCTGAAGATAGACGTTGCTGTGAATATCGTATCACAGACTCAGTCCCTCTGCCAGTTCAGAGATGGCACTAAACCCGCCCAAAGATGTAAGCAACCATGCATGAGGAGCGCCTATTAGTCGGATGGGCTCCGACAGCCGATCAGTTACAGTCATTCCACCCGGAAGGAGGTACACGGCTCATGTTGTCTGTAGTTCAACCACGCCTAGATGGTCAATACCGCAGTTCGATAGCGTCCGCATTGCTACTTTGTGCCAGGAAGGGCTCTCAACAAGGGAAGTGTCCAGGCGTCTAGGAGTGAACCAAAGCGATGTTGTTGAGACATGGAGGAGATACAGAGAGACAGGAACTGTCGATGACATGCCTCGTGTAGGCCGCCCAAGGGTTACTACTGCAGTGGATGACCACTACCTAGGGACTTGTGCTCAGAAGAACCCTGACAGCAACGCCACCAGGTTGAATAACGCTTTTCGTGCAGCCAGAGGACGTCGTGTTACGACTCATACTGTGCGCAAAAGGCTACATGATGCGCAACTTCACTGGCTCTGAGCACTATGCGACTTAACTTCTGAGCTCATCAGTCGCCTAGAACTTAGAACTAATTAAACCTAACTAACCTAAGGACATCACACACATCCATGCCCAAGGCAGGATTCGAACCTGCGACCGTAGCGGTCGCTCGGCTCCAGACTGTAGCGCCTAGAACCGCACGGCCACTCCGGCCGGCGCAACTTCACTTCCGACGTCCACAGTGAGGTCCGTCTTTGCAACCAGAACATCATGCAGGGCGGTAAAGATGGGCTCAACAACATGCCGAATGGACCGTTCAGGATTGGCATCACGTTCTCTTCACGGATGAGTGTCGCATATGCCTTCAACGAGACAATCGTCAGAGACGTGTTTGGAGGCAACCCGGTCAGGCTAAACGCCTTACACACACTGTCCCGCCACCAAACCGAAGTGGTTATGGATAATTGTGTGCTAGCATATGTTTAATGGAAAAGAGCTATTAAAGAAAGTGATAAAAGTCTGAAGAAATGTATGACGTTTGTAGTTCAAGTCAACTGTATTGTAGAAATCTAGCCGCGCTTGCACTTCTAGATTAGCTTTAAGTGTCTGCATTGCAAGTGGGCTCATATTTCTAAATCTTTTCTCTACTTCGTTGAGAAATGACTTCACTCATTTTAGTATTACTCTCTGGTATGGTAGATCGTTACCAATTTTTCTCAAATTGTGCCCATCAACTCGAGAACGATCAGTAAATATATCGTCTACAATCGTGCTGATGTTTCCTTGAACTCCAGGTCGAAAGTATACTGTGTGTATAATGTTATAAGATTCAAGTAAATTTATTAACATTGTTTTCTCTAGAGAATCAGTCAGAAAGTTGATACTGAAATCCCCGCTCGATTTCATGTCTTTCGTAAGAGCTGAGAGTAGCACAGAGTCAATTCTGGAGAGGAAAGCCGGCCGCGGTGGTCTAGTGGTTCTGGCGCTGCAGTCCGGAACCGCGGGACTGCTACGGTCGCAGGTTCGAATCCTGCCTCGGGCATGGGTGTGTGTGATGTCCTTAGGTTAGTTAGGTTTAAGTAGTTCTAAGTTCTAGGGGATTTATGACCTAAGCTGTTGAGTCCCATAGTGCTCAGAGCCATTTGAACCATTTGGAGAGGAAAACCCTCTAGTCTGAAATCGGAAAAAGGAAGACAGACTGGGTTTAACGTCCTGTCGACATCGATCTTATAGAGACGGATCACAAGCTCTGATTGTGTTAAGAATGGGGAAGGAAAGATCCCGGCATTTGCCTGGAGCAATTTAGGGAAATCACGGAGAACCTGAATCTGGATGGCCAGGCGCGGGTTTAAATCGTCGTCCTCCCGAGGCGGTCTCAACTAGTGGATATGAAGATGCCTCCAACGAAAAGTTTCTTCTTTGAAAATTCAAACACTCCTGCACATCCTTCAAATATCTCGTCTTTACAATTGTCTGATATGTACATTCTTTTGAATGAGACATTACTTTTGGCGTAAAGACCATTCCCCCATTCTGTAATGAACTCCTTGCGTACAAGTCAGATACGACATACCCCTCCAAAGGAAGCCTTAGTAATTCATCGCTATGTAAATGATGTTCTGAAAGATAAATAAAGACAGTGTCAAGGTCAATTAGCAACTCATCTACTTTGTCATTAATTCCCTTAATAGTTTGATGGATTAAGTTTACTGTACCCTCTCATCTGCATCCCCAATTTATTTAAATATTTTCTAGCGTTAAAGGAACCCTCCCCAAACAAGGATACCTCCCACTTTACATTCATCCTATTGAAGGTCTAGCCCCTTTACGCGTTATCAGCCAAATTTCGCCTTGATTGAGCTCAGACACAGTTACTACACAGTGGTCAACTGTCAGCTTCGTCAACCCGCCTTGTCCAATCCTACGGTCTAGGGTGTGTCTAGTGCAGCTGACCTATGAACACACTCAACTGGCACAATAAAAATGTTCGCTTTGTCAACAGAGATATGTTCAAGGTTGTATTACATTCGTCCTATTCAAAAATGACTCGCAAGTAATTGAGTTCCGTGGAGATTGGTCTCGTCACTTGCTCTACATTCCTGCCATTTTCTATTTGTCTGGGAATTTGCTTCGAACAGTGCAAGCCGATCTGAGGCACATTCTCGTCGAGTAGCCAGCACATTTGTTTAGAGTGCCCAGCAAACACCACCTTCCATCCATTCATCATCTCTTTATCAGCCAACGGTTTCAACAGATCACTGTTGTGTTGCGACTTGGTTTCATCTACATCCACATCTGTAGTCTGCAAGCTACATTAAAAGGCACTACAGGTAATATTGCTTGTGGTGACTGACTGATCTGTATTGTAGCATGAGGCCTAGGTTAGGCTGGAAGGCGACAATCTGGTTGTGAGTCGACGAAGCCAATGAATGTAAATATGGAATTAAGGTGTGTGTGTGTGCGTGTGTTTGTTCGAATTCCTAAGGGACCAAACTGCTGAGGTCATCGTTCCCTAGACTTACACAGTATTTAAACTAACTTAGCTAAGAATAACACACACACCCATGCCCGAGGGAGCAGTCGAACCTCCGGCGGGAGGGACCGCGAAATCCGTGAATGGCGCCTCTAACCGCGCGGCCACTCCGAGCTGCAATAAAGGTGGGGTAATAGCTTGATTCGTACTGCAGTCTGGGGTTTATGTTCAATCCATATTTAACGCACTTTTCGTTCCAAATAACTAAAACGACAAAATAAATTCAAAACAACTCTGTTTCACAATAGAAAAATGCCTGATTAGTATTTAGGTGCATATTATGAAGATACACTGCCCTTTGTGAAAAGTGCAACACAGCGAAGAAATTCCCCGAATAGCACCACACTTGGTGGAAGTGGCTACGGGCGTGCAAGCAATACCTGATACGTTTTGCAGAGAGGTGGGGTACACGTAGACCGAGCAGAGCCCTCTCGTGTCGGTCTGACAGGGTCAGTGTTGCGCCTGGTGTAGTCGGTGCAGAGCTGTCACACAAGGTGGAAACAATACAGTGAGTATCAGTATGCCTCGTCGACGTCAAAGGGAGCCGTATCGGCATTTGAGCGAGTTCAAACGGGGAAGAATGATCGGTCTCCGGAAAACGGGTTTGTCATAGACGTTTCGGCTCGCACAGGGCATGCTGCTGCGACAGTGATGCGTATGTGGAAGCAGTGGATAGAGGAAGATCGTACGCAGCGACGAGCGGGAACTGGACCACGGAACACGACCACGGCACGGGATGATCGTCATCTTGTCCGCATCGTCATTACGGACAGTACAGCGTCATCCACAGTGTTGGCTCGTCGCTGGACACTGCATCAGGTGCGAACTTGTCTGCATCGACGGTTCGTCGCCGTCTGCTCCAGGTTAAACTGGTTGCACGCATTCGATTAGGTCGGCTTCCATTGTCCAGAAACCACAAGCTCCTCCGAATGCAATGGCATGTGTACACCGTCACTGGGGTGGTGAGCGGCAACATGTAATCTTTTCGGATGAGTCCCGCTTCAACGTGTCCTACAGTGATGGCCGCATACGTGTCCGGCGGTATCGTCGTGAGCGCAACCTGGAGGGCTGCATTGTGGAGCGGCATAGCGGACAAACACCAGATGTAATGGTTTGAGGCGCCATTGGTTACAACAACAGTTCTCGCCTCGTATGTATAGCGGGCACTTTGAACAGCAACCGGTACCTACATCTACATCTACGTGATTACTCTGCTACTCACAATAAAGTGTCTGGCAGAGAGTGCAATGAACCACCTTCAAGCTGTCTCTCTACTGTTCACTCTCGAATGGCACGTGAGAAAAACAAGCACTTAAAATTTTCTGTGCGAGCCCTGATTTCTCTTATTTTATCGTGATGATCATTTCTTCCTAGCCGGCCGGAGTGTCCGAGCGGTTCCAGGAGCTACAGGCTGGAACCACGCGACCGCTATGGTCGCAGGTTCGAATCCTGCCTCGGGCATGGATGTGTGTGATGCCCTTAGGTTAGTAAGGTTTAAGTAGTTCTAAGTTCTAGGAGACTGCTGACCTCAGCAGTTAAGTCCCATAGTGCTCAGAGCCATTTGAACCATTTCTCCTTACGTAGGTGGGTGCTAACAGAATGTTTTCGCAATCGGAGGACGAAAATGGTGATTGAAATTTCATGAGAAGATCCCGTTGCAATGAAAAACACCTTTGTTTTAATGATTGCCACACCAATTCACGTATCATGACTGTGCACTATCTCCACTTTTTCGCGATAATACAAAACGAGCCGCCCTTCTTTGTACTTTTTCGATGTCATCCGTCAGTCCCACCTAATGAGGATCCCACACTGCACAGCAACACTGCAGAATAGGGTGGACAAGTGTGGTGTAAGCAGTCTCTTTAGACCTGTTGCACCTTCTAAGTGTTCTGCCAATGAATCGCAATCTTTGGTTTGCTCTACCCACAACATTATCTATGTAATCGTACCAATTCAGGGTGTTTGTAATTGTAAGCCCTAAGTATTTAGTTGAATTTACAGCCTTCAGATTTTTGTGACTTTTCGCGTAATCGATATTTAGTGAATTTCTTTTAGTACTCATGTGAATAACTTCACACTTTTCTTTATTCAGGGTCAATTGCCAGTTTTCGCACCATATAGATGTCTTATCTAAATCATTTTTCAATTCATTTTGGTCATCTGATGACTTTACAAGACGTTAACTGTCAGCATCATCTGCAAACAAACTAAGGCGGCTACTCAGATTGTCTCCTATGTCGTTAATATACATCAGGAACAATACAGGGCGTATCACACTTCCTTGGGGAACGCCGGATATTACTTCTGTTTTACTCGATGATTTTCCGTCTATTATTACGAACTGTGACCTTTCTGACAGGAAACCACGAATCCAGTCGCACAACTGAGGCGATATTCCACAGGCTATCAGTTTGGTTAGATGACGCTTTTGAGGGACGGTGTCGAAAGCCTTCTAGAAATCTAAAAATATGGAATCAATTTAACACCCCTGTCGATAGCACTCATTACTTCATGAGTATAAAGAGCCAGTTGCGTTACGCAATAACAATATTTTCTGAATCCGTGCTATGTGTCAATAAATCCTATCATAATGTTCGTCTGCAGTATATGTTCCAAAACCTTACTGAAAATCGACGTTAGTGATATGGGCCTCTACTTCAACGGATTACTCCTACTTCCCTTTCTGGGTATTGGTGTGACTTGAGCAATTTTCCAGTCTTTAAGTACGGATCTTCCTGTGAGCGAGCGGTTGTATATAATTGCTAAATATGGAGCTGTTGTATCAGCATAAACTGAGAGCAACCTGAATGGTATACAATCTGGACCGGAGGCCTTGCCTTTATTAAGTGATTTAAGCTCCTTTGCTACACCGAGAATATCTGCTTCTATTTTTCTCATCTTGGCAGTTGTACTTGATTGGAATTCATGAACATTTACTTCGTCTTCTCTGGTGAAGGAGTTTCAGAAAACCGTGTTTAATAACTCTACTTTAGTGGCAATGTCATCAGTGACTTCACCGTTGTTGTCGAGCAGTGAAGGTATAGATTGCATCTTGGCACTTGTGTGCTGTATGTATGACAAGAATCTCTTTGGGGTTTGTGCCAGATTTCGAGACAGAGTTTCGTTGTTGAAATTATTAAAAGCATCTCGCATTGAAGTACGCGCTATCTTTCTAACTTCTACAAAACTTTCCCAGTCTTAGAGATAATGCGTTCTTTTAAATTTGGCATGCTTTTTTCGCTGCTTCTGCAACATGGATCTGACCCGTTTTGTAAACCATGTGGGATCAGTACCGTCACTTACTAATTTATGTGGTATTTATCTCTCAACTGCTATCGAAACTATCTCTTTGAAATCATTCCACAACTTTTCTACGCTTACATGATCAGACTGGAAGGAATGAAGACTGTCTCGTAAAACGGCATTGAGAGCTTTATTATCAGCTTTTTATAAATAGATATACTAGGTGTTTCTTTTTGATGGTTGTAGATGTTACGGTATTCAGCCTAGCAGCAACTTCCTTGTGGTCACTAATTCCTGTATTCGTCACGATATTCACTATCCGTCCAGGGTTATTTACGTTTCGAGTGGAATCATGAACGAATTTTTCAAAATAATTTTCTGAGAAATCATTCAGTATAATTTCGGATGACGTTTTAAGCCTGCCGCCGGCTTTAAACGTATAATTTTTCCATCATATCTAGGGTAGATTGAAACGGAGGTGGTGGAGCCTGAGGTACTCCCCCTCCCTCAGGCATCTCCACTGGCCACATTTCGACAGGACGAGAACCGGGCACTTATTGCGAGAAATGTATAGGCCTTCTTCGAAGAGTGACGGGTACCATTGCTTCCATGGCCAGCACGTTTGCCAGAAATGTCGCCCATCGTACATTTCTGGAATATGGTTGGTCGGCACCTGGTGCGTCACGGTCCTCCAGTAACTGTTGTCACGGATTTGTGGACTCGGATACAAACTGCGTGGAGGGAAATCCCTCAGGAACGCATTCATAACCTTATTGATTCAATGCCACGGCGTAAAGCAGCTCTAATTGCAGCGCATGGTGGCCACATGACATACTGAATAGTAGGGCTCAAAGGACATGTAGAGAATTAAAAAGGTAATCATTTGTTACTTGTCACGTACGTAACCTGTGGTAATAAATTAATTGAATTCATGCGTTTCCTTTGTGGTGTTTCAATTTCCACAAACGGCAGTGCATTTAGTACGTCATATAAGCCACTGCGAATGGCGCGTGGGAAGAGCGGCTGTTGATAGTCTCCTTAAATTCAAATTTCTATTATTTTCCTATCGTGGCCATGTCAGAAGACTAATATAAAAAGCACGAGAATGTTGTTTGACTCTTCTTGCAACACGCGCTGGCGGAATTTTAACTGTAAGCCTCTCCAGGGCGCGCAACGACTTTCTTCCATCATCTTCCATTGGAGTTCGAAGAACTGCTCCGTGATGCGCTCTCGCTTCTTAGACGATCGGTCACGAAATCTGCTTCTCTTCTTTCCATCTTTTCTTTCTTTTTCACTAACCCTTTTCGCTAAGAGTCGCAAATTGCGTCCATTTCTCAACAATCGAAATAGCAAATTCGTGGTGAAATTCATTTTTTTCCTTTGGATTCTTCCAATAAATCCAACCGCTTTTATGTGGAATAGTTCCGCGTGAAACAACTCGTAGGCCTTTTACAGTTCTTACTGTTGTCGGAGGTTGATCGCTAATTGTGTAATCGAAAAGTAACGTCCTTTTCGACCTATTAATGCACAATGCGTTACATTTATTTTTGCTGAGGTTCTACGAGCAGTTCGCATTACGTGCGCATAGCGTCACAGAGCTACCGATGTTATCCATCTTATCATTTACAATTTACGTGTATACACCACCTGACAGAAAAGTTAAGCAGCCAGAAAGTGGAGGAGGAAAAGAAATGGAACATCATGGGCTGCAAAGGTGATGTTATTGCAGTGATTACAAAATCGAATCAAATTTGTAAAGAACTCGGTAGCGTGAATCCACCTACCAGTAGGAATTGCATACTTTCAGGCCTGAATTCCTGCACTGATTCGGTTGGAACGGGTGTCATAAGGCCGTTGTATCCTCCCCTGAGGCAAACTGGCCCACAGTTGTTTTAACTGGTCCTTGATATCCTGGATAGTGGCCAAGTGGCGGACCTGACGTTCGAGTTGGTACCACACACGTTCTGTAGGGCAGTACAACAACATCAGGCAGACAGTTCATAAAGACATGTGCCGTGTGTTGTCTTGTTGAAAAATGTCACCACCATATAGTAGCAAGAGACGTAGCACATGAGGATGCAGGATGTCCGTAACTCACGTTTGTGCTGTCAGAGTTCCCTCTGTCACTACCAACATTGACCTAAAATCATACCCAATGGCTCCCCACACCATGACGCCAAGATGAGCACCGCTGTGACTCTCTCAAAACTTGGAAGGTTGGCACCTGTCTCCAGGTCGCCGCTATACTCGCCGACGATGGTTATCGGGTTTAGTTTAGTACTTGAGAACTTAGCAATTCATTTCTGAACACAATTTAACGCCATTCATCAGAATAACATGCTTCCCGGCCACGGCAACGCTTCAGGTTCAGCCGTTTGTGTTGTGGTGTTAACGGCAGCCTATGCGCTGGACGATAATACCCTGGTCCACCTGCTGTTAGTCTCCGACCAATGGTTTGGGATGATATAGAATGTTGCAGGAGGATATAACTTGTCCTCGGATGGCAGGCGCAGATGTGAAGGAGTTAAGGTTTGCTTGGCGCACAAAACGACGATCCTCCCTTGCGATGGTCAGATGCGCTCGACGGGACTCGACGACGAGTATAACTGCCCTCGCGTCCCCATGCAGTTCAACATCGGGTCACTACCTTATCAGAATGCCCCACAAACCTGAATAATGCACGATTCTACGTTTGCCTAAATGGAGACAAACAATTGGGCTACTTTCAAGCTTTTTCACGTACTGATAACGCTGTCTCACACGAGGACGCGGCGTCTCCGTGTCCTACATAGTGATCACTCGACATCTGACTCAGTTCACGTCCCTTATACAGTACACACTACCAGACCCGGTAACTGTACTAAACACGAAAACACTAACTCACTATGTTGACCATTCTACCTGTCACAGACAATTGGAGCTCTTAATCATGTGCATACAAGCCAATGATCTCTACGTGTACGAGGCTGCATTGACATCAAACCACGTTCGCTGGGTGCTTCACATATTTTGGCCAGGAGTATACACATACCGTCAACCCTCAGGACATATTCGATGTTACTTTCAGGCCTAACAGTTTCTCCTCGTAAAAGAGAACTCCACCACCTTTTACGCAGTCTGTATATTTCGAGTCTATAACGCATATTATACTTGACGTCTCTCTTGTGTGAACGAGCGTTGTCTTGTTAAAAAATGACGCCACAGTACTGTCACACGACAAGTAACACATGAACATCCAGGATGTCTGTGGCGTACCATTGTGCAACCCAATACGACGGCATTCGTCAGCAGTCCATGTTTTCCGGCCACGGTATAAGTCCAGACGCAACCATCTGTGCTGTAATGCTAATGACAATGTACGCGTGAGAAGCTAATTCCCACGTCCGGCTGCTGCTAGTCTCCAACCAGTGGTGTGGGATATCACTATGTGGCAGGGAGTGCATTACTTGTTCTCGGATGCCAGGCGTAGACATGAAGCGGTTGCGACGTCCTTGGTGCACAATACTGCTATCGTCCCTTGTGCTGGTCAGACGTGGCCGACCAGATACTTGACGACGCTTGCCCTCATGTCCCCATGCAGTCCAACATCGGGCCGCTGTCAGATCCGAAAGCCCCACAAATCTCGTTATTGCACGACTCAACGACCAGGTGGAGACTCACAATAAGACCTGTTTTAAGCTCTGTCAGGTGCTAATAACACGGCCTCGCCGCAATTCTAACACCGGTGCCCGTCAGATCACCGAAGTTAAGCGCTGCTGGGCTGGCCTAGCACTTGGATGGGTGACCATCCGGTCTGCCGAGTGCTGTTGGCAAGGGGGGTGCATTCAGCCCTTGTGAGGCAAACTGAGGAGCTACTTGATTGAGAAGTAGTGACTCTGGTCTCGTAAACTTGATTGAGGAGTGACGGGAAATATTATTTGTCCATACACGCTGTTGTATTCGTTACTAACTCTTGCCAAACTCAATAAAACGTGTTGTGAAACTCTGCCCACAAATTTTAATGAAGAAATACAATCGTCTGAAATGATATCGTAGGTACGACGTGTATAAGTTGTCTGACGCCTCAATCCTTGCTAGTAGCTTAACACTGGGTACACAGATAAAGATGAGCACATTCAAACACCAATACATGCTCGAAGAATGGAAAAAGTCTTCAGAAGATAAAAAATCATTTGCATCATCTCAACAGGTATAGCTGATGTCTCGCATAAATAATATTTTCGCGTGATGAAAATATACCACCCTTACACCTGCTGTCAGATTATGGATGCTTCGTAGCTAACCTACGGCAGCTATTTGGAGATCCGTACGTTCAGTAAGGCAGTTCTTATATCATCGCTCTCCCATAATGCCGATGTTCAAAAATGGCTCTGAGCACTATGGGACTCAACATCTTAGGTCATAATTCCCCTAGAACTTAGAACTACTTAAACCTAACTAACCTAAGGACATCACACACACCCATGCCCGAGGCAGGATTCGAACCTGCGACCGTAGCAAATGCCGATGTGCTTCGACCAACAAGGTAATTTGGCTAAATCATGAGACGCATGGAGTACATGTGCAACACTGGCCAATGGCGTGTGCTTAGCGTGTACTCTGTTCGCTGTAAGATGTGGGTGGACGTTAAGCACAGATAATAGTGGGTTTCCTCGTCTTGCAGGATCAACGCAACTCTCAGTTGCCTCCTTCACTATTACAATGTAAATGTGTCTAATTTAGTACTGTTCCTTCATGACACAGGTATTTAACCATAGGTGACTTTCGTAGATTTAACAGTAAACACATTACATTACGGCTTAAGAGCATAGAAATATTTCTGATTCGTTAAACAGTCGTAAACTTTGTGGTGACAGTGGCAAGTCGCGTAGCACATAGCCAATATGTTGTATTTTCACGTGTTATTAAATGTTACAAGAAACTTGTTTCTATTATAAGTGGAAACAACAGAATGCGCGTCAGTGAATGCATAGTAGGAGTATCGATTTCAAGAGTCAGCCTTATTGCAACTACAAAGCGACACCCATAGAACCATCTGTTCATTTGACTAACTAACTGACTGTTGTATAATATTAGATGTTATACTAATTCTATTTACTTCGGAAATACATGAAAATGAAAATTTTGTTGGAATTATCAAGCAATGTGAGAGGACAGTGAGAACTGAACTGTGGAACTTAGCGTAAGTGGCTGCAAGTGATGAGCAAAGAGCACATAGATGGAAATGATAGTGTTGTGTTACTGTGATTCCATTCTCATGAATTAAATATATTGAATTTATCAACGTGATGGCAAACGTTAAAAAGGGTAAATGTATGAGGTCGCTATGTCGAATAGCACATACAAAATTACATGACTGGTCATATTATTGTGGAGTGTGAAATGCATACATTAAAGTAATGAATTTTTGCGAAAGTGTACCGCGAATAAAAATTGTTCTTAAGTAAATGAACGTGGATTTTACATCAGGGATCTTAAAAGATAATGAAGTATGATCAACAGAAGGGACAGTACTAGAAGGACGCATTCACGAAAAATTCACAGCCGATAGGGTTGTCGGATCTATCGCGAGACCACATTGTATGTCATCAACTTATGCAGGAGTGTTTATTTAAAATGGAATCAGTAAGTGTTTTCGTGAAATAAAAAAGAAAGACCGAAGATTAGGGTTTAATCTCGTGTTCAGTGACAAGGTTCTTGAAGATGAAACATAAGCTCGGGTTGGGGAAAGATGAAGCAAGAAAACTGCTGAACTGCTGTGTATTCATCAAAGAAACAACGGCGAAATTTGCCTCAAGATATTTAGGAAAACTAGGGTAAACCTAATTTGAATGACCGAACGGAGACTGGATCTAAAATGCTCCTAAATATGAGCCCACTAGCTTAGCATCACGACACTTTACTCGGTTAAAATAACAAAAGTTTGTAGTTTTTTTCTACAAAATTCCTTGTGACTACTATGACTGTGAGTTATTACTCGTACAACTACCAGAAGTCTAGATGAACGAAAATTAGTTTACCTGACTTAACGCATCCTTGAAGTCAGTTCATCTGCGGCAATTTTTACTGAGAATGCTGTGGGCTATTTTCATTGTAACTAGCATTCGGCTTTTAATCAACTCAAGCCGGTTATTAACACTATTTCAAATTTGATACCTTGTGATTAACCGTGAATAATTTATTTTGAAAAGCGATCAACGTACGATGTTCCACACAATAACCATTGCAATGCATGTTATATTTTTCCAAAAGTCATTATTTTTAAATTGCTATCGTATTGCAAGACAAAATAGAATCTACATTTCACTACAATTAAGAAGTAGAATCGTTTACTGAAAAATTGTGTTGTTAAATCTTTGACGAGATATTATCAGCTATAAGTGTTTTCAGCTGCCATTTTCATTTATGTTTTATACTGTTAGCTATTTTAAACATAACAAACATTTTTTGTTTGTGATTTCTTTGTTAACTGTGTCATTGGAATAGGTTGTGAAATTAATGATTGTGCAATCGTGAAACTTTTCCTTTGTAGTACTGATAGCTTACTTTGCTTCCAGAAGTATGGCAAATCCTGTTCGAAAATAATTGATGATGAGTTATCAATGTATTACATTTTAAGTCTCTCTTCTTTACTGGTAAAGTGCATCGAAGTTAAGCTGAAATTATATTTGTTTAGAGCCCACAAAATTCTTGACACCTACCCTCCCTATTTAAGAGCCAGTGATGTTGATAAAAGTTGTTTATATAGGTTCTTTGATGCATTTTACAATCCAGCCCGCATTAAACCTTACCACAGACGAATATTTAGGATGAATGCAGCTTACAGAAAATCCTTAATGTGATGAGTTTTTATAGTTTTACAACTCAGGGGGATTTACACCAGTTTTCGCAAAATCTGAATGATACAATTTAATATTAACATTTAGTTAGTCGTTGCGTTTTTCAGAAAATGAAGAGCTAATCGTAAGCAGTAGTTGAATAGCAAGTAATGATACATAAGCATATCAGTGGCCGATACTTAACACCCAGTACGTGCCTGAGATAAGCGCTAGCCGTTCCGTGCAGATGGCGGAGACCACACCTGCTGCTCCATTGTGATATGTGATCAGCGCCGGTAAGCGGCTTCATTACTGCCTCCTATCGCTGCTACCGGAAGCAGACCTCGATACGTGCTCCAAGGATAACGTATCGTACGTTCATTAAACACAGAGGGGAACTGAAACGTGCGTAGCGCAAAATCAACAGCTCCGTCATTATACAATTAAGAAAGGTAATACCAAAACAAACGTAAAGGCTTAAATGATATACTTACGTATTAGTGACACATTCATAACGTTAAGTGATCAAAATAGCTCCGAAGCTTCTCTAAAATGAGTAATTGCTCTAAAAAAATGTACCCTATGTGATCAAAAGTATCCGCTGCCGCCATTGGATAAGCAGCTGCAGCAGCAAGTCGTATACTCTTAGCTCACTTATTTGTTACGTAGTTTAATTCTTAATTTCTTTGCGTGTTTTTCGTATTTGCGTTGTTTAATTCATAAATTTCGGGCGTATTGTAGTATTTGAGAGTTGTAGCATCGCGTAGTCTCCTTCCGCCGCCGAGCAGTGTGTCAGCAGTGCGCAAGTAGCAGCATTACTGCATTTACTAGGCAATCTTGTATTTTAATAACCGTTTAAATTTTGTGTCGAATTGTTTGTGCTCTCTGTAGATTAGTTCAGACGCTCTTTGCACAACAGTTTTTAACATGGATAGGGACTGCAACTGCTGTGTTCGGATGCAGGCTGAGTTGGCATCCCTTCGCTCCCAGCTTCAGGCAGTGTTGGCTTCGGTCACACAGCTGGAGGCTCTTGCCAATGGGCATCACTGTGGGGGTCCGGATGGGGGTTTTTCGGGGACAGCCAGCTCGTCCCACGCATCCCCCGATCGGACTACGACTGTGGCTGCCCGGGATACTGCCCACATTGAGGCTGATCCCTCACCCATGGTAGAGTGGGAGGTCGTCTCGAGGTGTGGCAGGGGGCGAAAGACATTCCAGAGGGCTGAACGGAAGGCCTCTCCAGTTTGTCTGACGAACCGGTTTCGGGCTCTGTCTCAGGCTGATACTGATCTTCGGCCGGACATGGCTGCTTGTCCTGTTCCAGAGGTTGCCCCTCAGTCTGCAAGATCTGGGCAGTCGCAGAGGGTGGGCTTACTGGTAGTTGGGAGCTCCAAGGTCAGGCGCGTAATGGGGCCCCTTAGGGATATGGCAGCAAGAGAGGGGAGGAAAACCAATGTGCACTCCGTGTGCATACTGGGGGGAGTCATTCCAGATGTGGAAAGGGTCCTTCCGGATGCCATGAAGGGTACAGGGTGCACCCATCTGCAGGTGGTCGCTCATGTCGGCACCAATGATGTGTATCGTTATGGATCGGAGGAAATCCTCTCTGGCTTCCGGCGGCTATCTGATTTGGTGAAGACTGCCAGTCTCGCTAGTGGGATGAAAGCAGAGCTCACCATCTGCAGCATTGTCGACAGGACTGACTGCGGACCTTTGGTACAGAGCCGAGTGGAGGGTCTGAATCAGAGGCTGAGACGGTTCTGCGAACGTGTGGGCTGCAGATTCCCCGACTTGCGCCATAGGGTGGTGGGGTTTCGGGTTCCGCTGGATAGGTCAGGAGTCCACTACACGCAGAAAGCGGCTACACGGGTAGCAGGGGTTGTGTGGCGTGGACTGGGCGGTTTTTTAGGTTATATTTTAGGTTAGATGGCCTCGGGCAAGTACACAAAGGGCAGCAGCCTCAAAGGGTGTGGGGCAAAGTCAGGACATGCGGGGGCCAAGCAGCAATCGGTATTGTAATTGTAAACTGTCGAAGCTGCATTGGTAAAGTACCGGAACTTCAAGCGCTGATAGAAAGCACCGAAGCTGAATATCGTTATCGGTACAGAAAGCTGGCTGAAGCCAGAGATAAATTCTGCCGAAATTTTTATAAAGGCACAGACGGTGTTTAGAAAGGATAGATTGCATGCAACTGGTGATGGCGTGTTTGTCGCTGTTAGTAGTAGTTTATCATGTAGTGAAGTAGAAGTGGATAGTACCAGTGAATTATTATGGGTGGAGGTTACACTCAACAACCGAGCTAGGTTAATAGTTGGCTCCTTTTACCGACTCCCAACTCAGCAGCATTAGTGGCAGAACAACCGAGAGAAAATTTGGAATGCATTTCACATAAATTTTCTCAGCATGTTATTGTCTTAGGTGGAGATTTCAATTTACCAGATATAGACTGGGACACACAATTGTTTAGGACGGGTGGTATGGACAGAGCATCGAGTGACATTATACTGAGTGCACTATCCGAAAATTACATCGAGCAATTAAACAGAGAACCGACTCGTGGAGATAACATCTTGGACCTACTGATAACAAACAGACCCGAACTTTTCGACTCTGTAAGTGCAGAACAGGGAATCAGTTATCACAAGGCCGTTGCAGCATCCCTGAATATGGAAGTTAATAAGAATATAAAAAAAGGGAGGAAGGTTTATCTGTTTAGCAAGAGTAATAGAAGGCAGATTTCAGACTACCTAACAGATCAAAACGAAAATTTCTGTTCCGACACTGACAATGTTGAGTGTTTATGGAAAAAGTTCAAGGCAATCGTAAAATGCGTTTTAGACAGGTACGTGCCGAGTAAAAATGTGAGGGACGGGAAAAACCCACCGTGGTTCAACAACAAAGTTAGGAAACTACTGCGAAAGCAAAGAGAGCTTCACTCCAAGTGTAAACGCAGCCAAAACCTCTCAGACAAACAGAAGCTAAACGATGTCAAAGTTAGCGTAAGGAGGGCTATGCGTGAAGCGTTCAGTGAATTCGAAAGTAAAATTCTATGTACCGACTTGACAGAAAATCATAGGAAGTTCTGGTCTTACGTTAAATCAGTAAGTGGCTCGAAACAGCATATCCAGACACTCCGGGATGATGATGGCATTGAAACAGAGGATGACACGCGTAAAGCTGAAATACTAAACACCTTTTTCCAAAGCTGTTTCACAGAGGAAGACCGCACTGCAGTTCCTTCTGTAAATCCTCGCACAAACGAAAAAATGGCTGACATCGAAATAAGTGTCCAAGGAATAGAAAAGCAACTGGAATCACTCAATAGAGGAAAGTCCACTGGACCTGACGGGATACCAATTCGATTCTACACAGAGTACGTGAAAGAACTTGCCCCCCTTCGCCAGCCGTGTACCGCAAGTCTCTAGAGGAACGGAAGGTTCCAAATGATTGGAAAAGAGCACAGGTAGTCCCAGTCTCCAAGAAGGGTCGTCGAGCAGATGCGCAAAACTATAGACTTATATCTCTGACGTCGATCTGTTGTAGAATTTTAGAACATATTTTTTGCTCGCGTATCATGTCGTTTTTGGAAACCCAGAAACTACTCTGTAGGAATCAACATGGATTCCGGAAACAGCGATCGTGTGAGATCCAACTCGCTTCATTTGTTCATGAGACCCAGAAAATATTAGATACAGGCTCCCAGGTAGATGCTATTTCCCTTGACTTCCTGAAGGCGTTCGATACAGTTCCGCACTGTCGCCTGATAAACAAAGTAAGAGCCTACGGAATATCAGACCAGCTGTGTGGCTGGATTGAAGAGTTTTTAGCAAACAGAACACAGCATGTTGTTATCAATGGGGAGTCGTCTACAGACGTTAAAGTAACCTCTGGCGTGCCGCAGGGGAGTGTTATGGGACCATTTCTTTTCACAATATATACAAATGACCTAGAAGATAGTGTCGGAAGTTCCATGCGGCTTTTCGCGGATGATGCTGTAGTATACAGAGAAGTTGCAGCATTAGAAAATTGTAGCGAAATGCAAGAAGATCTGCAGCGGATAGGCACTTGGTGCAGGGAGTGGCAACTGACCCTTAACATAGACAAATGTAATGTATTGCGAACACATAGAAAGAATGATCCTTTATTGTATGATTATATGATAGCGGAACAAACACTGGTAACAGTTACTTCTGTAAAATATCTGAGAGTATGCGTGCGGAACGATTTGAAGTGGAATGATCATATAAAATTAATTGTTGGTAAGACGGGTGCCAGGCTGAGATTCATTGGGAGAGTCCTTAGAAAATGTAGTCCATCAACAAAGGAGGTGGCTTACAAAACACTCGTTCGACCTATACTTGAGTATTGCTCATCAGTGTGGGATCCCACAGGGTTATTTGGTAACCGTGATAGCGTTACGGAGATGTTTAGCAAACTCAAGTGGCAGACTCTGCGAGAGAGGCGCTCTGCATCGCGGTGTAGCTTGCTGTCCAGGTATCGAGAAGGTGCGTTTCTGGATGAGGTATCGAATATATTGCTTCCCCCTACTTATACCTCCCGAGGAGATCACGAATGTAAAATTAGAAAGATTCGAGCGCGTACGGAGTCTTTGACAGTCGTTCTTCCCGCGAACCATACGAGACTGGAACAGAAAAGGGAGGTAATGACCGTGGCACGTAAAGTGCCCTCCGCCACACACCGTTGGGTAGATGTAGATGTAGACACCTGGCTGAAAATGACTTAAAAGTTCGTGGCGGCCTACATGGCTGAAAATGACTTAAAAGTTCGTGGCGGCCTATATTGGTAATGCTGGAATTCAATATGGTGTTGGCCCACCCTTAGCCTTGATGACAGCTTCCATTCTCGCAGGCATACGTTCAATCAGGTGGTGGAAGGTTTCTTGCGGATTGGCAGCCCATTCTTCACGGAGTGCTGCACAGAGGAGAGGTATCGACGTTGGTCGGTGAGGCCTGGCACGAAGTCGGTGTTCCAGAACATCCCAAAGGTGTTCTGTAGGATTCTGGACAGGATTCTGTGCAGGCCAGTCTATTACAGGGATGTTATTGTCGTGTAACCGCTCCGCCACAGGCCATGCATTATGAACAGGTGAACGATCTTGTTGAAAGATGCAATCGTCATTCCCGAATTGGTCTTCAACAGTGGGAAGCAAAAAGGTGCTTAAAACATCAATGTAGGCCTGTGCTGTGATAGTGCCACGCAAAACAACAAGGGGTGCAAAGCCCCATCCATGAAAAACGCGACCACGCCGTAGCATCACCGCCTCCGAATTTCACTGTTGGCACTACACACTCTGGCAGATGACGTTCACCGGGCATTCGCCATACCCACACCCTGCCATCGGATCGCCACATTGTGTACCGTGATTCGACACTTCACACAACGGTTTTTCCACTGTTCAATCGTCCAATGTTTTCGCTCCTTACACCAAGCGAGGCGTCGTTTGGCATTTACCGCCGTGATGTGTGGCTTATGAGCAGCCGCTCGGCCATTAAATTCAGATTTTATCACCTCACGCCTAACTGTGATAGTACTTGCAGTGGATCCTGATGCCGTTTGAAATTCCCTTGTGATGGTCTGGATAGATGTCTGCCTATTACACCGACACTCTTCAACAGTCGGCGGTCTCTGTCAGTCAACAGACGAGGTCGACCTGTACGCTTTTGTGCTGTACGTGTCCCTTCACGTTTCCACTTCACTATCATATCGGAAATAGTGGACCTAGGGATGTTTTGGAGTGTGGAAATCTCGCGTACAGACGCATGACACATGTGACACTCAATCACTTGAGCACGTCTGAAATCCGTGAGTTCCGCGGAGCGCCCCATTCTGCTCTCTCGCGATGTCTAATGAACTGGCAGTAGGTGGCAGCACAATGCACCTAATACGAAAAACGTATGTTTTTGGGGTGTCCGGATACTTTTGATCACATATTGTAATTTCAGTTAATTTCTATGTACTTTACTAGTAAAGAAGTGAGACTTAAAATGTAATATATTGATAACTCATCATCATTTATAAATTATAGACTGCAGCAATCAGTGGTCCTTTTTCAGATTTTATTACGCAAATCCAGATTTCGGTTAGTAGCTAGCCATTCTCAATGCATGTAAGTCCCTGTTGCATTGCACTTACATGCATTCAGAATAGAAAATAGTGCATTGAGAATGGCTAGCTACGAGCCGAAATCTGGATTTGCGTAGTAAAATCTAAAAAAGGACGACTGGTTGCTGCTCTCTATAATTTATAAGTCACATAAAACTCGCTGATTGCACTCACTTTCCGAATGGAATGCAACCTGATCATCATCAATTATTTTTGAACAGTATTTTCCATACTTGTCCATGCAAAGTTAGCTATCAGTACTCCCATAACCATCCTAAACACAATAAAGACAACTATACTCGGTAAAAACATTAATCAGTCCTTCACATTACGTAAAACACACAGTTGAGAAGCTACGATGAGGAAATAACCTGCACTGAATTACTGTGTATACAGTATGAAAACACATTACAATCGGTGACAAAAATTGATGTTTGGACTAATCGTTAGGAATTCTGAGCACGTTAAACTCACCAGTCTCATCAAATCTCATATGAGGCGAGAGGGAGAGGCAATGTATATCTCACGTCAACATTTTAAATCCGAGAATAGATATTATTGTAGCGGATAACTCTTTGTTTATCGAGCATAGACAATACTAAAGTGCTCTCCAACCTTCATTGCCTCTCTAAACTGAATGTTTTACACGTGCCCAGGACTCGGCGATTTAAAACAAGACCACCCAAGTGTCAGATTGCATTCGGGTAGTTCCCGGCCGCGCCAACGGCCTCGCCGCAGTGGTAACACCGGTTCCCGTCGGATCACCGAAGTTAAGCGCTGTCAGGCTGGGCTAGCACTTGGGTGGGTGACCACCCGGTCTGCCGAGCGCTGCTGGCAAGCAGGGTGCACTCAGACCTCGTGAGCTAAACTGAGGAGCTACTTGATTGACAAGTAGCGGCTCTGGTCTCGTAAACTGACATACGGCCGGGAGAGCGGTGTGCTGACCACGTGCTCCTCCATATCCGCATCCAGTGACGCCTGTGGGCTGAGGATGACACGGCGGCCGGTCGGAAACGTTGAGCCTTCAAAGGCCTGTTCTGACAGAGTTTAGTTACCTGCTGCACCTGTCAAAATTATAAGTGTGTCAGTCGGTAAGGCTGTCGTGATATTCTGTAACGTATATATACCTGATGTTATTGTGGTGTTCAAAACGAATCGGTATCAAAACTTTTGTAATGTATATGTTAAGCAGCATGCCAACACTCCAGCTAGATGTTAATTGTTCTTGGAAGGAAGCTAAGGTAAAGTTCGCCGACAAGAACTCTCTTAGTGATCTTACAAATCAAGAGATTGTAAAGCTATGTAGTCATCCGGTTCAAACGAAGGCACAAAGAATGTTGTATTTCATTTTCGAAGTAAGAAAAAAATGTTGTATATCATCTGCAAAGTGCCATTTAAGGTATGTAATATATCAATTAAAGGTCAGTTTTTTAGGGATCCGTCAAAATAGTTAATACTATCGTCACGGAGTCCTTTTGTCCTCCTATCTGTTTCTGTCTATCTTTGCAAATAATGCTCAAAGTTGGCATGTTTAAAATAAAGTATTTTTAATCATAGATAATACACTTTTTAACTGTAGGTACAACATTTCTTCTGTGACTTTAAAGGTGAAAATAATAACTACGTTTAAGACGCATTATAACGAGTTTAATGAAATCAGTTGTCTTCAAAGCTGCCAAATGGTACAGAATATTCTAATAATATCAGTTATTGTAACGGATGACATTTCCTTTTATAAAATTGATTCCAAGTAATCTAAATCGTGAATTTAGTGATATAAAGAAAAACATGAACACATCAAATAAATTTAATTATTTAAAAATTATACGGTAAAGCTCAGGTGAGGGGAAAGAAGAGTGTCCTACCAAACTCACCAAATGACGAAGGGGACACGGCGTCCAATTTTTTTTTTTTTTTTTTTTTTAGACACTACAACACAAAGAAAAATTACACGTGTCAGTGGACAGAGACATTCCCAAGTTCCGATTCGTAATACGCGCCATCCTGTTGCGCTAGGGACAGGCTTACAAGCGTATAGACAAACATTCGTTCTTTAGTGTCGCATCGAAGTAATTTGCGCCTGCAGAAAGGCAGCTCAATGAACATTCTACCAGGCGGACTGTTGTGCCTTCCAAGGCAGTTCGTGTCAGCGATTATAGTTATTTGCACACGCGTATTGGCAACTGCTGTGTCACAAACGGTGGCTTCAAGGTGAGTTAAAAAGTTGGGGAGGTGCTCTTTCCACTGCTATGTGTCATTTTTTTTCATGTATTGTATCTTTCATAGATTTCTCTTCAGAAATTCCGGTGGTAATTATGAATAACCACGTGAAAGTTTCCAAAAAGGAAGGAAAGTTAGTGTTTAACGTCACGTGAGTGATCAGGTGATTCGAGACGAAGCACAAACTCGGATTGGAGAACACAACTGTCTTGTGTTATCCTCTAAGAAGCAGTCCCAGCATTCGCGTTGTACGAGTTAGATAAGTCTCGGTAGGGGTCTTTCGTTGTACGATTTAGATAAGTCTCGGTAGGGGTTCTTCGTTCCCAGCTTGCCTAGAGTGCGGATGTGGCGCTCTTTACTCAGCTTGCCTGAGAGAGAGTGATCATCTCTGCAGTTTAGGACTTAGCAAACGAAACGATTGAGCTTGGAGATAGAAAGTTTTTGTTCAGCTATGTACAGAGCAGTATAGCTAGGAGTGAATAGACGAGCTCAGCCTTGCAGCACCACGAGGACGGCCGACGTCCGCACAACGACGACGCCCCGCCACGCTGAATTCTGTGATATTGTGCCCGCTCCAGCTTGAGTCAGGCCACTGATTAATTTGTTGGATCACGCCGGCAAAGTTTCCACGAGGGTTTCATGGGACGTGTATTGTGGAATTCTTCTTGCACTTCGCATTACGCCTGGGTCAGTCGATAGGAATTAATTTTCATTTATCGCTTTTTACTCCACGTAAACGCAATTTATTCCCACTGCCTGTTAGGAGAGTCATGTAATGTGTGACTGAAGGTCATGAGTTAAAATAAATTTTTGCTAATCGATTGCATCTGCTTTCAATCAAGTAGTTGAAATCCCAGGTCACTTTCTCAATTAATTTAATGTTCAACATTTGCATCTAGTGTTCAATAGCTGAATATAACATCAATGTGCACCTCTTTTTAATTAAAAGGGACCAATTCTGAATCAATTAATGTCAACACTACCACCGCAGTTCAATCAGGAGTCACAGGACCTTATTACTTTCTTTGCGTTATCCGATATTGTGGCAGTTTTGCACTCTCTGTTGATCTGTTAATCAATTAGCTGGGGTAAATACACGCCAAAACCAGATAAGTGACCGGTGGGGTGTTACACGATAATAAAGGTAGATAGCGGTCACGCACCCTTCTCTACAAAGTAGCCCAGAAAGGGTCAATAATATTGAGATCTGGTGACTGTGGCGGCCAGGGGAGATGCGACACCTTACCCTCGTGCTCGCAAAACCAGATCTGGACGGTGATAATAGTGTGATCAGGGACCCTATCGTCTTGGACCACTGTAATATCATTCGAAAACAAACATTGTATCATGGAGTGGCCCTGAACAGCCAAAATGGTAACATGCTTCGCTGTAACCATGGGGCCGTCCGCCCCCGGTAGCTGAGTGACGCCGGCACGGTAGCTCAGCGTGTTCAGTCAGAGGGATTCCTACCCTCTGTAATAAAAAAACTGAGTTAATCGATCAGCAACGAATTAAAACGGATGTCTTACCGCGTCCGCCCCGAGCAAATACAACGAACGAAAGCGAACAAAAAATGATATTTAAAAAAAATAATAAAATAAAAAAAAGTGGTTAGCGCGACAGGCTGTCAATCCTAAGGCCCCGGGTTCGATTCCCGGCTGGGTCGGAGATTTTCTCCGCTCAGGGACTGGGTGTTGTTTTGTCCTAATCATCATCATTTCACCCCCATCGGGCCGGCCGCGGTGGTCTCGCGGTTCTAGGCGAGCGGTCCGGAACCGCCCGACTGCTACGGTCGCAGGTTCGAATCCTGCCTCGGGCATGGATGTGTGTGATGTCCTTAGGTTAGTTAGGTTTAAGTAGTTCTAAGTTCTAGGGGACTGATGACCACAGTAGGTAAGTCCCATAGTGCTCAGAGCCATTTGAACCATTTTTTTCATCCCCATCGACGCGCAAGTCGCCGAAGTGGCGTCAAATCGAAAGACTTGCACCAGGCGAGCGGTCTACCCGACGGGAGGCCCTCGTCACACTTCATTATTATTATTACCATAGGGCCCGTGGAATACCACAACATGGGTGCCCAAATCATCAGCGAACCCCCGCCATGTTTCACTCTTGTGACGCAGACTCGGCCAGAAGTTGGATACAGTGTGTAACAAGATTCATCGGACTAAATGACTTTCTTCCATTGCTCCATAGTCCAGGTATTATGGCTTCGGCACCACGTTTTCCTGTTACATGCATTTGCACCACTGATGAGTAGCTTTGGACTCCCAGCTCGTCCTAAATTCTCTACTTATGGAGCTCACTTCGTGTTGTTTCCGTGAAGTCAGGGTTCGCGAGTGAATCGTCAGTTCTGCAGGGACTTTTTCAGATGTCCTACTTCTATTTTTCGTCACAATCCTCTCCAATGCCCGACTATCATGATCACACAGCACACACTTTCTTCTAAGTTGTGACTTCATCGTATGACGTCTTTCATCATAAATATTTGATATGGTGCCTCTAGACTCACCAAACACCTCGGATACCTTTAGTAGTTGTAGAATTTTGGAACACGTATTATGTTCGAGTATAATGACTTTTCTGGAGACTAGAAATCTACTCTGTAGGAATCACCATGTGTTTCGAAAAAGACGGTCGTGTGAAACCCAGCTCGCGCTATTCGTCCACGAGGCTCAGAGGGCCATAGACACGGGATCACGGGTAGATGCCGTGTTTCTTGACTTCCGCAAGGCATTCGATACAGTTCCCCACAGTCGTTTAATGAACAAAGTAAGAGCATATGGACTATCAGACCAATTGTGTGATTGTATTGAGGAGTTCCTAGATAACAGAACGCAGCGTGTCATTCTCAATGGGGAGAAGTCTTCCGAAGTAAGAGCGATTTCAGGTGTGCTGCAGGGGAGTGTCATAGGATCGTTGCTATTCACAATATACATAAATGACCTGGTGGATGACATCGGAAGTTCACTGAGTCTTTTTGCAGATGATGCTGTGGTGTATCGAGAGGTTGTAACAATGGAAAATTGTACTGAAATGCAGGAGGATCTGCAGCGAATTGACGCATGGTGCAGGGAATGGCAATTGAATCTCGATGTAGACAAGTGTAATGTGCTGCGAATACATAGAAAGATAGATCTCTTATCATTTAGCTACAAAATAGCAGGTCAGCAACTGGAAGCAGTTAATTCCATAAATTATCTGGGAGTAGGCATTAGGATTGATTTAAAATGGAATGATCGTATAAAGTTGATCGTCGGTGAAGCAGATGCCAGACTGAGATTCATTGGAAGAGTCCTAAGGAAATGCAATCCGAAAACAAAGGAAGTAGGTTACAGTACGCTTGTTCGCCCACTGCTTGAATACTGCTCAGTAGTGTGGGATCCGTACCAGACAGCGTTGATAGAAGAGATAGAGAAGATCCAACGGAGAGCAGCGCGTTTGTTACAGGATCAGTTAGTAATCGCGAAAGCGTTACGGAGATGATAGATAAACTTCAGTGGAAGACTCTGCAGGAGAGACGCTCAGTAGCTCGGTACGGGCTTTTGTTAAAGTTTCGAGAACATACCTTCACCGAAGAGTCAAGCAGTATATTGCTCCCTCCTACGTATATCTCGCGAAGAGACCATGAGGATAAAATCAGAGAGATTAGAGCCCACACAGAAGCATACCGACAATCCTTCTTTCCACGAACAATACGAGACTGCGATAGAAGGGAGAACCGACAGAGGTAGTCAGGGTACCCTCCGCGGAGTTTGGATGTAGATGTAGATGTAGATACGGAAACACCAAGATACCAGCAATAACAATTTGCCGACGTAGGAAGTCACTTAGCTGCGACAAAATGCAATTAAAACTATGCAGAACACTTTTCTGACCATGTCTGACACTTGCAACGTATTGAAGACATTGCATAGGTAACGTTCTGGGTCAAATACAACCTGCAGGCTTGGCTAGTATTTGCACTTATGTTCAAGATTGCCTTTCACGCGGTGTTTCCATGTTTTTGTCCAGCCCCTGTAGGTCCGTATGGCTGATATTTGGAAATTCATGGTAAGTTCCTATGGGACCAAACTGCTAAGGTCATCAATCCTTAGGCTTACACACTACTTAATCTAATTTAAATTAACTTACGCTAAGGACAACACCCACATTCATGCCAGAGGGAGGACTCGAATCTCAGACGGGGAGCCGCGCAAACCGTGGCTAGACGCGTAGACAACGCGGCTACCCCACCTGGCCCGTCTGGCTGAAGCAAGATCTGTACACCTGACTTCCGAAATTCGAGTGTTGACCACTGCACCGTCTCGCTCAGAAACGCTGTTTTTATCTTTATTATGATGTTGCGCCAATTATAATAAAATCATTATGACAATCAAAGAGCCGGAAACTGATAGTTATTTCGGCTATGGATTATGTCACAATCATAAGTTCTTTTGTGTGGCAGTCTATCACGGGAACGTAATATTACGTTTAATGCCGGTATAAAAACCGTAAAACTGAAATTTCTAGGTAGTAATGACGATAGAAATAATCAACGTAGTCGACATCAGTCATTCGTTCTCCTAAAATACAACTTTCGCTTGTACTTTCACTAAGGCCAGGCATGAAAGAGTGCAAAACATAAGGGGGAATCTAAATTTCAGGTTGCCTACAAAAATGTTACTCAGAGTAATACAGTAATTGGGTCTCATAATTCTACGCAGCGAACTTCCTTACCTAAATCGTTACATTGTAAATTTAAATGTCTGATGATGTCTGTCGCCGCGCGGAGTGGCCGCGCGGTTAGAGGCACCATGTCACTGACTGCACGGTCCCTCCCGCCGGAGGTTCGAGTTCTCCCTCGGGCATGGGTGGGTGTGTTGTTCTTAGCATACGTTAGTTTAAGTAATGTGTAAGTCTAGGGACTGATAATCTCTGCAGTTTGGCCCCTTAAGGACTCACACACACCTTTGATGTCTGTCGGGTCTCAGCATAAATCTGTGTCGGCGGCTGCAAAATATTTTAGACTGTTCTCTGTATCCTGATTATTCAAATTATTTAAGTAACTTATATCTGCATCTACATACATAATCCGCATTCACCGCAAGTTGCGTGGAGGAGGATACCTTGTACCGTTACTAGTCATTTCCTTTCCTCTTCCACCCGCGAATAGAGCGAGGGAAAAACGACTGACTGTAGGTCTCCGTACCAGCCTTAATTTCTAGAATTGTTCTACAGTCAGCTTCAAATGCCATTTCTCTAAATTTTCTCAGTAGTGTTCCTCAAAAAAGAAACGTCGCCTTTCCTCCATTGTTTCCCATCTGAGTTCTCGTAACATCTTCGTAATACCTGCGCGTTGTTGAAATCTACTGGAAACAAATCTAGCAGACCGCCTATGAATTTCTTCGATGTCTTCCTTCAGTCCGACCTGGGAGGGATTACCGAGCGAGGTGGCGCAGTGGTTAGCACACTGGATTCGTATTTGGGAGGACGACGGTTCAAACCCTCACCCGTCCATCCTGCTTTACATTTTCCGTGATTTCCCTAAATATCTTCAGACAAACGCCGAAATGGTTCCTTTGAAAGAGCACGGCCGACATTCTTCATTCTTCCCTAATCCGATCGGATCGACGAACTCGCTGTTTGGTCCCCTCCCACCAAACCAACCAATCTGGGAGGGATTGCAGACTCTGGAGCAATACTCAAGAATAGGTCACATTAGGGTCCTGCACGCGCTTTGCTTTACAGATAAATCAGTCTCCCAAAATTCTCTCAGTAAACCAAAGTCAATCATTCGCCTTCCCTACTACAATTGTTACGTTCTCACTCCATTTCATATCGTTTTGCAACGTTATGGCTGGATGTTTAACCGACGTGGCTGTGTCAATCAGCACTCTAGTAATGCTATATTCGAAAATTACGGGGTGTTTTTTCCTACTCATCTGCATTAACTTACATTTTTGTACGTTTAGAGCCAACTGCTATTCATCACATCAACAAGAAATTTTGTGTAAGTCGTCTTGTATCCTCCTAGAGGCACTCAACGACGACACCTTCCCATAAACCACAGCATCATCATCAAACAACCGCAGATCGCTGCGCAATCTGTCCGTCAGAAGAATTATGTACACAGAGAATAACATCGGTCCCGTCACACTGCTTCCCTCGGATACACCTGACGATATCCTTGTCTTTGATGTCCACTCGCCGTCGAGAAGAACGTACTCTTTTCTACTAATTAAGACGTCTTCGAACCATTCGCGCTTTAGACAATTGTTTGAAAAACACTGGGAATATGATAGATATATCTACAGCCTGTTCTTCGATTTTCAACGTTCATATGACAGCATCCACAGGAATAGCCTATACAGTCCTATACGTGACTTCAGAATCCCTGAGAAGCTAGTGAGAATGGTGCAAGCTTGTATGGAAGGGTCAAAGGCAGCAGTAAGTTTCCGAGGAGCCACATCAGAAACATTTGAGATTGAGACACGCCTCAGACAAGGGGATACTCTTTCATGTGTTCTGTTCAATGTCATCTTAGAGAAAGTCATAAAAAGAGTGTTAGCAACAGGAGTGGGCTGGAGTAGAGATGGATGGTAAATTCAATTCTCTCGCATATGCAGATGACATAGTACTACTAAGTGAATCAAAGCACGAATTGAAAGAAATGTACCAGCAAATGGACAATTATGCACAGAAGGTAGGGCTCAAAGTGAATCAAGACAAAACAGAGTTCATGCAATTAGGAAGAAGACAAGAGCAGGAAGAATTTCTTGCGACAGATGGCAACAGGTTCAAGAGAGTACAATAGTTCAAATACTTGGGATCTTGGCTTACCACGGACACCAACATAAAAATGGACATCAAGGAAAGAATAGCAGTGAGAATGAAATGCATGCTTTCCCTCAGAGAGACGCTTGGCGCTAAATCGATCACAGTGAACACGAAGATGAAACTCTACAACACAGTGATACGCCCAGCAGTATTAATATTTGAAAGAAGAGTGATGAGTAAGATATAGGGACCAGTTTTAGAGAACGGAGAATGGAGGAGGAAAAACGAGTAAATCTACCTTCTGATGCGACATCCAATTATCCTACAGAAGATAAAGAGGAAAAGAATAGAATTGATGGGCCATGTAGCCCGTATGCCAGATGGAAGACAGGCGAAGATAGCACGAGCGTGGAAACCAAACACCAAACGCCCCATTGGGCGACCAAGGCAGCGCTGGATGGACGACCTGGCGGAGGACCTAGCAGCCCTGGGAATCGAAGACACCTGAAGGAACCGGGCCCAAAACAGGAGGGAGTTTGTGGAAGCAGCGCGTGGTCTGCAGGGCCTTTGATCGCTGAATACCCATATTTATCTATCGAGCCATTCGCATATCTGGGAAGCTACTCCGAATGCTAGTTCCTTTGTTAACAGTCTGCAGTGGGGGATAGTGTCAAACAATTCTCGGAAGTCTAAGAGTATGGAGTCTGCCTGTTGCCCTTCATTCACAGTTCGCAGGATATCATGTGAGAAAAGGGCAATTTGAGTCTCGCAGGAGAAGTGCTTTCCAAAATCATGCTGATCTGTGGACAAAGGCTATTCCGTGTCGACGAAATTTGTTATATTCCAGCTGAGAATATGTTCAATAATTTTACAGCAAACCGATGTTAAGGATATTGGTCTGTAATTTTGCGAGTCCGTTCTTTTTTTCTTCTTATGTACAGCAGTCAGTTGCGTTTTTTCCAGTCTCTTGGGACTTTGCGCTGCGTGAGAGATTCGCGATGAATTTAAGCAAAATGAGAGGTCAATGCCCGAGAGTACTCTTTCTAATACAGAACTGCGATTGCATCCAGACATGGCGACTTCTTCGTTCTCAGCTCTTTCAATTGTTTCTCTACACCAAGGACGCCTATTACCACGTCCTCCTTTTGTGAGTCTTTGCAATGGTAAAACTTACGAGATATTTATGTTTGCTACTGACATGTCCCTGTTGGTCACTTACTCTTTATTCAAATCAGACGCTTTTATTGCATAAAACATATGTAGAGTGGTTCAAAATCTTGCGCACAAATTGTAGGAGCTGAAGAAGGATCGAAATGCAACAGTTTTGGAAGAGGAACTTATATACCTGGAAATAATTCTTTGCCAGTGCAAACTATGGAATATCAAAATAGTGAGCACCATATTCAATACGGGCATAAAATCTTCACCCGAATACACCAGGCATCACGCAAACCTCATCAGGCGTTGCACGTATCCTGGCGAGAAATATTTCTTCGTCAGAAACTGGTGTCACGTACATGAGGCTTTTGATTTGCACTCACAACAAAAATTAAAAAAAACCCAAGATCAGGGGAGCAGGGTGGCCGCTTAACAGGACCTCCCATTCCGATCCAGCGCCTGAGCTATGTGGCACTGCGTACATAACGTACTAGCACAGAAACATGTAGCTGCAGCCGCGTCTGACGACTCAAGTTAAGTTATGCATCCTCCAAAATGTCTGACCTTGTACGTCACTCCATTCAAACGTGGTGGAAGGAGGTATGGTACGATCACGTGATCGTCTATAATACCGACCCAGTCAATCACTGTAAACTCCTGTTGGCGATGGGATGCGAAATATAGCTGTTTCGACAGATAATGAACCCATCTGTAAACGAGACATTACTTAGAAGGAACCCCTCGAGTACGAGGTGGCAAACGCTCAATCATGTCTACGCCATTCGATGGCCCCACATATTGTCTACCATACAATCACAATATTGGCTGCTAACGGCAACAGGAGCAGGACTGGCAGTACCCAATGGTGAGCACAGCATGGGATACGGAGCGTAATTGAACTGCTTAGTTGGTGAGTAGTTCACAACGGTGCTACAGTGCTAATTGTGTTGAAGCGATTAGAGCAATCGCAATGACAAACAAAGCAAACCTTGCATTATATCTACAACAGTTGATGAAGTTAACATTTCGTCAGAATGGAACCTAAGGTATTTCGCAGAGTGAGAAAGAAGTGTCAGATGAGTTATTAGCGCTTCTGCAAGATGGGTCGGTGAAACGTGTTGTGTCGTATACATTCGACTGTGCGGACAATGTTACATGAGGAGTGTAATGATGATGATACGTGCCTAAAAAGTGAAAGTAATATTGAAACAGGTGTCGGGCATGTGGTTCACCATCCTTGTCGAACAGGGGACCCCAGAACCCGTCAACGTAGCCAAGGACAATCGTTGTCCAATAATAGGCACTAAACATAATTACATTCATGGGAAATCATCAACAGCGTAGTAATATATATATATATATATATATATATATATATATATATATATATATATGTGTGTGTGTGTGTGTGTGTGTGTGTGTGTCTGTGTGTGTGTGTGTGTCTGTGTGTGTATGATGTATATTCAAGGGAAAACAAGGCGCACTTGTTACAAAAACTGGTGTTTTCGGGTTTCAAGGCTGCTCGATACAATTTACAGGATGTGTATGGCAGTGACCTACGAAGTTATGCGCTTCACACTGCGAGCGGCATAGATTATAGTGATCTCGAGGGAAGCAGCGGGTGTTTGCATAATGTTAAACAGAGCTGCCGAACTGTAAACAGTAAGATAACGAAATTTCAAACAAAGTATCAACTTGATGCACAGAAAACTGCGGAAGCAACCTGAAAATTTGTAGATGGGATAAACGAACTTATCCTGTCGTTCAATAAGGAAGGTGTTTTCAATTCCGACCAACCGAGATTTGAGGAGGAAATGTATTTGAAACGAACCCTGGAAATTAGAGGTACTTAGAGAGCTGTATCAAGATTAAGTAATATCAATGCCTACACACATTCGTATACGATTATGCCAAGTGTTAATCAGGGTGATAAATCGGCTAGAAAATTATTTATTGTGCTGCGAGAAGTTGGAGGCGCTTTGACCCCTACGATTCTTTCTCGACGGGTGTTCTTGCAAGGGCAGTAAGGAGTATTAACGTTACAGCAGTCAAGAGTATGAAAATGGGCATAAGAGAACTCCAGTTATAGTATGAGCACTGCTTTTGACCAATAAATGATCAAACTAACTTGTTTTTGCTTGGTTCCTGGTCTGCATATTAAAATCGTACTCCTTTAGAGCAAACTATCCCTCCTGAAATATGTGTTACATTGCAATTTATGCCATCTGGAACCACTGGACGAAATTAATCTCTGGATGTTTGTTTCTTCCGTGCCTATTAAACATTATCGCACTATCTGCGAGAACGCCTCAAAGGATAGCCAGTTTCACGTTAAGCCGCACGACATATTGTTTCGCGTTGGGTTGCATGCCATCACATTTCATCAGTTCTCATCATATGGTTACACTATCGTATGTATTCTTTAAGAGTAGATACCTAGCTGAACGTCCTGCTCGATTTGTAACTCCCAAGAAGTTTGTCTTCGATCTTGAAGTTGCGAACCTTAGTGATCACTGTTCACGCCACTTTCCTTCGGTTCTCATGGTGCAAATTAATGGTTTGTTTTGAACATTTCTTGAATGTCAAAGATATCGATTTTTTGAAGTGTGATACATACATCCCATAGAAGATTGATCTCTGCACCTCCCGTACATTCATATTCTATCGCCCTCCCGATGCACATGGCGAGTCATTAGAAGTTCATATTTTTCCTGTAATAATTGTTAGCACAGTACTTTCAAATATTCTTACTAAACACTGAACAATCAAGAGTATTCTTTGTGAAAAAATTGGGCTCACCTCAGAACGCTCAACAATCCAATCACAAAACCGAATTCTTTGTCGGGAATCGTCCACACCCAGACCCTAAACTCGTTGCTGACGACAGGGGCGCAACTAGTTGTTACTCAGGACACGCCAGACACTACACTGAGATATGTCCGTGGAACGAGAAGTGGCAAGCGTGGTTGATGATGGTTATTGTTCCACATGTCGAAGTACTTCCTCTTCAGTACTGACTGTTCGAGTAGTACGTGGGTGACTTGCGTGATACATTGGCACCTATGCCCCAGTTGCCAGTGAACGCTTTGAAATGTTAGAGGCTGCGGCTGGTGTCGGTTCAGATGCTGAATACCGTATACAGGCGTTGAGATAAGTGTGCACTGTCAGCGGTTCTGCCGTACGCGAAATGTATGTCTCGCAGTTCTGCAAACGTGAACCGTTCCATTTTGCAAAGTACTTTGCGTGTCACAAACACTGCAGTTATCCTCTTCAGTGCCACAGCGTACACTATCAAACCACGGGAATGTGGTGTAAACAATCCACTTGTCTCAGAGCACACGAATGAAAAGCAGATTTACGTAGGCAGTAACTGATACACGACACATTACCGGCACGACAGCAACCGAAAAGCGCATGGATAACAAGCAGTTGTACATACACAGAAGCCATACAATGTCTGCGCTGAATTTACGGAGTCTATGCATTTGTTGTCCTTTTTCCAGAAATTCCAAAGCTTTGACTGCCTCAGAATTACAAAAAAGACCGTAAATTGCTATTGCTAAGTTGTTGTGCGAGGTGCGCTACCCAAACGTTTCCTGAATAGCAAATAATAAAATTAAACTTTACCAGGATCTTTTTGACAACCATCGCCCTCAATGTAGTTCCTCTCAGAGGTTTATCCATGAACTGAAAGCTCACTGGAGTGCATTTTTCGTGATATGGGTCAGTACCATTTGCGATTGTACTTGAATCTAAATTGTTAGGGCTTTCGTAGCCACTTGTTGACAAAGTGCCTATTAGATTATGTCTCCGGTTCTTCGGCCGACGTTTGATTGATAATTTTTCTGATGTTCCGCCAGTGCGAGTGGTTGGCATTGTCAAAGCTTCACATTCCACTGCTGGTGGTGGACGGGAGTCCATCTCGCGGCCGCAGATTGTATGCCCCTCCGCGCCTACGTCGTAGGCCTATTCCGTGGTCATTTCCGCTGCGGTTCTCCGCTTGCTACCTGCAAAGGTCGTTCGCTGCAGCACGGAAATCCAGGATCCGCTCTCACTGAAGCTTTCTTCTTTCTTGTTGAAGCAATCCTCATGTTCGTGTATTTCTGTAGCTTCTCTGAACAAGCGAGTGTGATGGCTCTTCGCTGCAGCAAGAACTTCCTTGTCGGCGAATTATACTATGTGTCCGGTCTCACACAGCGCGTGCTGCGCCAAAGCTGTTTTCTCCACCTGCCATAACCTGCAGTGTCACTTATGTTCGGTGATCCTTGTGTTGACTGATCGTCCAGTCATTCCAACACAGACTTTCTCCCGTGTACACGGTATGCGTTATATTCCCGACGTTGGAAGTGGTTCCCTTTTCTCCTCTGCCGATCTGAGACACTCTTTGATCTCCTTTGTTGGTTAATAAATAGTCTTTAAGCCGTGTTTGCGCAGTATAATGCCGATTCTGTCCGGCACTCGGGGAAGAGGGCAGAAAGACCGTACCCGACATTTCTTTTTCCCATGCGTCACTTCGCAGGATGTTTGATTCTGTGACACTTCTTATGCAGCAGTTGGAGTACCAATTGCTCCTTAGATTTCTTTGCAGATGTTCCACCTCGCCTCTGTGGTGCTGCGGCTCACATATTCGTTTGCTCGCGTTAGAAGGGTTTTAATCGTCCCTTTTTCCTGGCTCTCGTGGTTATTTGACAGTTTGTAGGTATCTGTCCATGTGTACCTGTTTTCGATTCACGCTGTGTCCCCTCCCTTTGACAATGCCAGTCACTTGTACTAGGGAAATGTCAGAAAAATCATGAAACAAAGATCGGCAGAAGATCACGACACAGAAGCCAACAGGCAGTTCGTCCTAATTTAATCTCCTCATCTGAGTGAAAGCTCCGGCTTTTTAACTTGGGTTTATTTCTGTGGATTAATCAAAAGTCACTCTGTGCCTAATCGGGTGAATACGGCAGATGAAGACCAACTATAATCCTGCTTTCCGGGGAGGCTCTCCTGGATGAAGAACACAGTATGTGACCTCGCATTTTCATGATTGGAGAACAGTTCCCTGTGCACGACATTTCTGAATGTTTTGTTCTAATGTTATCCCCCAATCGCTTCACGACATCACATTAGAACACTCCACTCATGGATCGATAAGGAGCGACGAACTCCTTATGGACAGTTCCTTCCATGACAAAGCAGCACATTAGCAAGCATATCACATTACTCTTTGCTTGCTGGGCTTTCTGTAGATGGGAAGACGATGGATTCTTCCAATATGATGACTGATGTTCCATTTCATGATCGTTATCCATAAATCAAGCTTTCATCAACGGTAATGAACTTCGACAGTAAGTCTGGTTCTCTTTTAGGTCTTTCTTGAAGTTCTCTGCAGTCTTGCACATGATTCTGTTTCTGATCATCGCTGAAAATTCACGGCGCAAACTTTGCTTTAGTCTATAGCGTGTGCAGTTCGTCGGACAAAATCCTCCGACATGTCCCATGAGGCAGGCCTACAGTATTGCCTATGTCCTGGATGATCTGCCTTCCGAACTCCAGGTCTGTATTCCGAACAGGGGCAACATTTTCAAGAGTAATGCCAGATGATGGCTGTCCTGAACGGGGCCCGTCGTCAAACGATGTTCTGCCATCTGGAAAACGCATATATCAGTCGTACGTTTGAGTGTCACCTAAGACGTCTTATCCAAATACTTTTCTTAAACATGTTACGTGCTCCTTTAGCGATTTTTCTGAATCTGAAACAAAAGTTAATGCACACACGTTGCTCCCATACACCCACCATCATCAATTTTTAAAGACAATCAGCACAAGACAATGGGAAATCCGCATAAAAGCAAAATGCGACCATATAGCTCAAAGCCGCTTGTGACACTGACTCACAGAGCATGTATGAGGTACCATCTGGAAGCGTTTCGTAGTACTAGCTGGACTTCGAGAGCTACATACACATTTCGAGAATTTCTGAGTAGCACCTCATATGCCGACTCCTCTCTAAGCTCCCTCAGTTCGTGCGCAACCTTTTAAATCACAATGTGTACGATCATGAAAGATGTCATAAGCTGGTCGCTGGAAAAAGGTTCGTGTTCGCTCAATTAATATCATAAACATACTAATTATTAGTGAAACTGTTGTTAAACTGGCATCTGCTAGACACATGCATATGAGTTGCCACATCGTTCTTTCTAAATAATAACTCTCAGACGTTGATAGAACGTCTGTGACATTCGAAGCCAACTCTCAGTGACATTTGCATGATTTGATCGAGATCTTCGACATCTGTATCCCTGAAAATTACTAGCTCCAATAACGTACCATCATTCTGCAACAACATGTGTTTTGAATGACAGACACAAAAAAGAAAGGAAAACTAGAGTCAAACGTCCTGCAGACGGTGAGATCAAGCACGGGTCGGAAAACTAGACACGTGTGTTTCAAAATACCCGCCCCGGCATGTGCAGTAGTTCATTTATGAAGAATAGGGAAGATCTAAACTGGTGAGTGTGAATGGGGCTTTCAATTCTGCTCCTACAGAAAAAAAGTCTAGTGTCTTCACTAGACGACAAGCTAGCACCGTGGGGAACATCATACTAAACTATAGAAACAAACTCAAGTATACTCTTAACACATTCTGTCAATAGCGAGGTAAGCATGATCATCATACATAACATACTTCTTCCATGACGTTACAAACAATACACTATCATTTAGTAATAACTAAATTTACTTAAATGTTTTTAAACTATGAATGTATCTGCATTTACAGGTTCGATTAAGAATTATGAATCTTCTGTAAAGCGATTCACCTAGTTAATTTTACAATTATGAAAGAAATACCTGCTTCTGCTCTTGGGTTTTCTACCACGGAAACCATTATTTAGTAACAAATCTGAACGAGGAAATTACTTTTTGAGTCTAATTTCTACTCCGATAACTAATCCTCGGACACTTTTGTAACAACGTACGCTTGAATGTTCGGATTCGCTAATCTCTACTACATTTTCTCCTACAAAATACCCTTAAATGTTCTTACCTTTTACCAGAATCCAATTTAAATTTTAAATACTACTTATTTTTTTTAATGTAGGCTCCTACAGGTCGTTTGAATGATTTAAATAGGATATAAGTACCCAACTTCTATGACCTAATTGGGAACTTGTTGTTACACTGGTAAGTATTAAACAATAATAGCACACGCCGCCAGAAAATGGAAATCAACATTCCCAAACACAGCGAATGTTTTTAGTCGTTCCGTAATATTTTCTCACCAAGCACAGCTAAAGCCGTGCATGCTGACTTATCTCACAATTCGCTTCCTATCCAAAGCAAAACAAATTATGCAGCAATTCAGTAAATAACTCGCCACCTGCACCTCTCGTGCAGTTTCACACATTCTTCGCTAATCTGTTTACGTGCTTGCAGCACTTTTGGTAAAATACTCTGGCGATTCGTTTTTAATTCATGACAATTCGAACTGAGTTATTAAATGATCCCGTGCGTGAGATAAGTTGATACGTCAAGGTGTGATACCACAGTATCAGGAATAAAACTGAGTCGTATAAGAACCTAAAAAGTTTGACATGCAGAATAGTCTAGTGCTTCAATGAACAGTTTTTAATTTCCTCCTTAGTATTGTAATAAATTCGAGATAAAAAGGAATTTTTTACATAACCTTCTTTTTTATATATATTTACGTCACTGATACTGTAAAAAATTATTTAACGTTTCCGTTGATCCGGACAGCCTCATTATCTCAGGTAAGCTGATGTTTCTGGTCCGACTGTTCACAGGGTTGTGTTCTTATTTGTACACCGATTATCGTGAACATTATGACTACCTACATAATAGGCGGATGCCCACCTTTGGCTCGCTTAACAGCGGCGACGCCTCGTGGCATGGAAGCAATGAGACCTTGATAGGTCGCTGAAGCGAGTTGGCACCACATCTGCACATAGAAGTTACCTAATCCCGCAAATTCCTGGAAGGGGGGGGCTATAAGCTCTGACACAACTACAATCACATTTGGGGTGGCCAACACATCTATTGGAACTTGCCCCTGTGTTCCTCTAACCACTCCATCACACTCCTAGCCTTGACACATGGCGCACTATCTCGTTGAAAAATACCACTGCCGGGAAACATGATCGTCATGAAGGTGTGTACGTGGTCTCTAACCAGTGTACGATACTTCTTAGCCGTCATAGTGACTCGCACGAGCTCCACTGGACCCATGGATGCTCACGTGAATGTTCTCCAGAGCGTAAGGGAGCCGGAGCCAGCTTTTATCTGTCCTGCAGTACGGATGCCAAGGAGCTGTTCCCCTGGAAGACGACGGATTTGCGCCCTCCCATCGCCATGATGAAAAAGATTTCGGGATGTATCAGACAGTGCAACGCTCTGCCACTGCACCAACGTCCAATGCCGATGATTAGTTGCCCATTTCAGTCGTAGTTGCCGATGTCGTGGTGTTAACATTGCCACATGCATGGGTCGTCGCCTGCGGAGGCCCATTATTAGCATTAAAGTCCGATGCAGTTTCCCGCCTGTCTTATTTTACCAGTCCGTACAGCCTACTATGTCCGACACATGAGGAGTGGTTGCCCAACCCCATGACGTCTGGACGTGGTTTCACCTTGGTTTTGCCACGTGTCGAAGACACCCACCACAGCACTCCTCTAACACCGGACACGTTCAGTTTCCGAAATGCCCGTGGCGAGCCTCCGGGCCAACACAGGCTGCCCTCGGTCAGCAACAGACAGATCGCGCGCCTTCCCATCCTACACGCAGACAGCACGTTCACTGATACTGCATGCACCGTGCGGGTGTTTTGACTAACAGTTATTCCTCGCCACGTGACGCTATATCGCCTGGACGGGTTTATATCGATAGAAGGTCGGTGCCCGTAATGTTCTAGTTGATCATGGTGTGTCCTTCGTATATCTGCCACATTTTATCATCTTATTCAGGCGACTGTGCGAGACACTGACAACAGTACAACAGAGATCTTTCACTTTGTCGGCATTTTACGTCGTGATCTACGAATTATTGATCTAACGGTAGATATTAGCTATCCGTTATCGTCACTGTTAATTGTCCTGTAAATGCATACCAAAACAGACGTCCATTAATGTTTCGTGCGTGTACACCGTTTTATCGCTGGCGCTGCAATGTAAACCAGGATATGTGCTGAAAGAATTGTTACAAATTTGAAAACGACATTTATGCTGTTTGCTCTTCATTTTGACCCTCGATCACTAACACGCTACCTTCAAGCAACAATGACACTTTCAGTGCACCAAATAGTACCTGTATGATGCATTGCATATATTAATGGAACTAGTCAAGCGACGTTTTCGGTCACTGCCTCCACTTTAAACCATCCTGCTTTTCCCAGTACCTTAACGTCAAGTAGTGCCCACATCATTTTACCACATGCATTGCAGTGAATAAGGAATATCTTCAGTTCCTTTACTTCTTCTGTCACAATGTATCAACAGACAACTTCCTTTAACAAAATCTCTCTCTTCTGTTTATCTATCTGCCTCTCTCTCTCTCTCTCTCTCTCTCTCTCTTTCTCTATCTGTTTATCTATCTATCTATCTATCTATCTGTTTATCCATCTACTGGCGGACTCAAAAAAAAGGTTTACAAACTGATGTGTCACATCGGGCATACAAGGATCAGTAACACATCGGAACCAGGGATCGCAAACGCCACGAGAGGAAGCATAGTCACATGTAATCTGGCATCGTCGAAGACTGTTTAATTGGGCCTCACATTCTCCCGGGTTGATTTGATGGTCGCACGTGTCTCGTATTCCCACGATAGGTTCTGCCGGATTTGCTGAAGGATGTTTCCACCCCTATTCGTCTCCGTATTCGACTTCAGCGCGACGGAGCCCCCGCGCATTTCAGCAGATAAGTGAGGGCACATCTGCAGGCAGTCTTTCCTAGCCCCTGGATTGATCGTGGTGGACCAGTCGCACGGCTGCCAAGATCTTACCATCTGTCCCCCATCGCTTTTTTTCCATGGGGGTTTGTGAAGGGCCTTGTGTGTGAAACACCTGTCACATAGCCGGAGGACCTTGTGGGCAGGACTATGGTGACAGTAAGATGTCATCGAATCACAACGGGTATCTTTGAGAGCATGTGCCATGCAGTGCAGTGTCGATGTTAGGCGTGTCTCGATGTATCTGAGCAAAACTTCGAGTATCTCTTGTAGTGGGCGTCCGTTTGCAGCATGTGACTAAATAGCTGCAACGCCAGTTAGTAGCCCGACACGACCTTTGCGATCCCCGGTTCCTATGTGAGTACTGACCCTTACTGTATGCCCAATGTAAGTTTTTTTTTGACTCACCGTGTACACACCTCTATCTCTCACATACGAGGGAAGCAAAGAAAGTAGTTTACATATCATTATGGCAGAACAAGTAACATCTACTGAAATGCTGCACTACACTTCAAAGTGACACACCTACATGACACCATTTTTCAACAGGGTCACCAGGTCTGAGTAGACAACGATCATAACGTTCTACCGGTCGTTTAGTTCGTCGACGACAGCAATGTGCTCCTTGATCATGAAGCCATTTGAAAATCGTTCTGTGAACATCATCATAGTAGGAAAATATTATACGTTTGCAATAATCAACTATTGAGAATTATCTACAGTTTCATGAACACATACAAACAAGCAGAATTTTCAAAATGTTAGTTTCTTCCTACTCAATAGCTCGTGCGATTCTGGACTGTCGTAAATTTTCAAAGCCCGATGAAAAAATTTCCGGATTTTTATGATACGTTAATAAAGTATATTTGTTTCGAGAATGACCGTTCCTTAAACAAATTCGTTGAGGTTTTTTCACTAAGTATAACATAAAGTAATGAAGTCAGATCAACATGAGCAACATGAAACTGGTATCCCTCAAGCTATCCTAGTGCCATAACAGCCATTGAACGGTGTAACTACAAAGATGTGAGTAAAATCTGAAATTAAAACTATATAATGTTTATATCTGTTGAGTCACTGGGGAAAATAATCAAAATGTGCAAATCTTCGCAAATTTTATGCTGATTTGTTTAAAGTACAATTAACATAACAAACTTATGAGAAGAAGGCCCATCTGTACGTAACGTAAATGATAAGTTTATTCTACAAATTAGGAACATGATATAAGGGCATAAAAAGCTACCGTTCTAAGGCCGTACAGTAAAGAATCAGCACGCCAATGAGACAAAATCTTCGAGAGCATTGAGGCAATCATACCACTGATGCACCAGGTTGAAGATACCTGTCTGGCAAAACACCATATCCTGCTGCATAAAGAAGTCCGTAACTGCCTGCTGCACATCCCTGTCCGAATGGAATCGTTTGACGCCTCAAGGCCTTTTTTAAGGAATCGAAGGCGTGGTAATCGTTGGAGAGAGATCAGGACTGCAGCGCGGCTGCTCGAGTGTCTACCGCTTGAGTTGGTTTCCCAGATCGATCGATCAGTATCTTGCGTCGAATCGCGATCAGGACGGAGCGTGTACGAGACAGCATGAACTGTGGGATCCGACAGACATGCTGTCTCGTACACATTCTTCATTCATCCATGGTTTGTGTTTGTCTTCGGCAGCCAAGAAGAGAATAACAGTACTGCAGGCACCCCGGTGGTCCCGGTCGTCTACGGTGGACTGGAGGCCAAGCGGTGATCTTGGTTGGTTGGTTGGTTTGGGGAAGGAGACCAGACAGTGTGGTAATCGGTCTCATCAGATTAGGGAAGGATTGGGAAGGAAGTCGGCCATGCCCTTTCAGAGAAACCATCCCGGCATTTGCCTGGAGTGATTTAAGGAAATCACGGAAAACCTAAATCAGGATGGCCGGACGCGGGATTGAACCGTCGTCCTCCCGAATGCGAGTCCAGTGTCTAACCACTGCGCCACCCCGCTCGGTAAGCGGTGATCTCTCCAGTTGTCAGGATGCTGGGAAATGACTGTGGACGCGTCAGAAAAGCCAAAGAAACATTATTAATTCATAACACCTTTATTCCTGCCGAGTACAATGTGGCCTACGTAACACAGGCTGGCTGAGCCTGGTGATAACAACGACCTTCCCCGAGTCCTCGCTGACTCGTAGCGATGACACCAACTCTGGGCCGCATCAGTCTTGCTAGCGCAGCGCCGCGTGCTGTGACGTAGCGGAGGAATGTCCTTACTTCGGCCGCGCGTGGCTGGCGGCGCTCCGCTGGCCGGCCGGCTCGGCGGATAGCAGGCCGCTGCGCGTGGAGGCTCCGGGTTGGAGTCCCGGTGCTGTCGGCACGAGAGGCGTTCTCGTAGTGCGGAGTGTACTCTATCCCTGCTCCTCCTGGTGGCTCGTCCGCGGTGGACGGACGGAACGGGCTGCAGTCCTCCAGCGTCGTTGGCTCACCCGGTTGTGACGGCGGATGCACAGGGCCTAGGCCCCGCACGATCTCGACGACAGCTCACTGATGTGGTCAGTATTGGCGGCAAGCCAGTCTGCCGCGATGTCTGCTAATCCAGGGTTGATGATTGACAGCGGCAGCAATAAGGACCAGAGCTGGTACTATCCCCTCACGTCTGCTGCTGGATGGGCCGCCCTTACTGCAGTATCTCCTTAATAAAGATTAACATGTCGATCACTAAGCTGAGCGCTACACAGCGGCCCAGTACAGATCTGACTGCAAGTCTAACTGCGAGTGCCTTGTTGCTATCAAAGCTGGCGTATTTAAAGGAAGCACGAGCGACATCCTGACGTCAAGCTCGTTTGTAATTAATGCATTCGTTCCACTTATACTGCTGATTCATCTGTCGCACTCGCCACCTAAGGTGTCCTTGCGACAGAGTTACGTGATGTTACGGCAGACTTACGCGAAGTTGTGAAATGCAGTACAGCTGACGCTATACTCTTGCCTTGCACTCTACGAAAGTCTCTGTCTAACACAAACCCACGTGCTAAGCAATTCTCTCTCGCTTGTTGTGTGTAACTAGGTCATTGCCCCTGCGTGACGACACATTCGCCGGCCGCAGTGGCCGAGCGGTTCTAGACGCTCAGTCCGGAACCGCTCGACTGCTACGGTCGCAGGTTCGAATCCTTCCTCGGGCATGGATGTGTGTGCTGTCTTTAGGTTAGTTAGGTTTAAAAGTTCTAAGTTCTGTGGGACTGATGAACACAGATGTTAAGTCCCATAGTGCTCAGAGCCATTTGAACCATTTGAACGACACATTCAGATATATGTGCAATCCTCTTACTTCTTGGCTAACCTACTGCCTCTGGCTCTCGGCATAGGCAACGAAACTTTGACAATATTCCACGTTTCCAATTCTTTGCTATTCCGCGACACTACAGTACGTTGGTCCTCTTTGGACGCATTTAACGCATCCACGTCAGAAGGACACGATTTCCACACTAATCCCTTGTCTATATGTCAGTGCTTATACATCCACATTGCACTTATGTTAAGTAGCATATACGCAACAGCAATGCACTGAAACGGAAACTTTTTGCTCGCCCCTTATAATATCCAAATGACTAGACTAACTGAAAGGCACATCTTTCCTAATTTTGACAACTGTGTACGACACAAAACCTTCAAGTACTACTAATCTGTGGAGTACTGAATGAAATAGGATGTGGATACTTTGCTTTCAAATCTCCCTCCACACTGTTTGCATAGGCACCACAACATACACAGGTTGCTGGAGCGCTATGAACAAAAAAGATGTCAACCTACAATATGCCAGATATGTTCAGTGGGCAAGATAACTTGGAGAGAGGAGAAGTTACTCTCTCACCTATTTTTGGCATACAGAAAATCATTAAAGATTTTGTGACAACCTGATGCACCTTGAGCGAGACTCTAGAAGGGCAAGGCCTCCAGATTGTATACCAGTCAGATTCCTCTCAGAGTATGCTGATACAATACCTCCATATTTAGCAGTTATATACAACCACTCGCTCACAGAAAGATCCGTACCTAAACACTGGAAAATTGCTCAAATCACACCAATATCCAAAAAGGGAAGTAGGGGTAATCCGCTGTATCACTAACGTCGATTTGCAGAAGGGTTTTAGAACATATACTGTATTCGAACATTATGAAGTACCTCGAAGAAAACGATTTATTGACATATAGTCAGCACGGATTCAGAAAATATCGTTCTTGTGGAACACAACTGGCTCTTTATACTCATGAAGCGATAAGTGCTATCGACAGGGGATGTCAAATTGATTCCATATTTTTAGATTTCCAGAAGGCTTTCGACACCGTTCCTCAAAAGCGTCTTCTAACAAAACTGCATGCCTACGGAGTATCGCCTCAGTTGTGTGACTGGATTCATGATTTCCTGTCAGAAAGGTCACAGTTCGTAGTAATAGATGGAAAGTCAAGTAAAACAGAAGTAATATCCGGCGTTCCCCAAGGAAGTGTTGTAGGCCCTCTATTGTTCCTGTTCTATATTAACGACATAGGAGACAATCTGAGTAGCCGTCTTAGATTATTTGCAGATGATGCTGTCATTTGCCGTCTTGTAAAGACATCAGATGATCAAAACGACTTGCAAAATGATTTAGATGAGATATCTGTATGGTTCGAAAAGTGGCAATTGAACCTGAATAAAGAAAAGTGTGAAAAGATTCACATGAGTACTTAAAGAAATCAGATAAATTTCGATTACGTGATAAGTCACACAAATCTGAAGGCTGTAAATTTAGCTAAATACTTAGGGATTACAATTACAAATAACCTAAATTGGAACGATCACACAGATAATATTTGGGTACAGCAAACCAAAGACTGCGATTCATTGGCAGAAGACTTAGAAGGGGCAACATGTCTACTAAAGAGACTGCTTACACCACGCTTGTCCGCCCTATTCTGGAGTATTGCTGTGAGGTGTGGGATCTGCATCAGATGGGACTGACGGATGACATCGAAAAAGTATGAAGAAGGGCAGCTCGTTTTGTATTATCGCGAAATATGGGAGATAGTGTCACAGACATGATAAGTGACTTGGAGTGGCAATCATTGAAACAAAGGCGTTTTTCGTTGCGACGGGATCTTCTCATGAAATTTAAATCACCAGTTTTCTCTTCCGATTGCGAAAACATTCTGTTGCCACACACCTACATATGGAGAAATAATCATCACAATAAAAGAAGAGAAATCAGGGTTCACACAGTAAAATTTAAGTGCTCGTTTTTCCAACGTGCCGTTCGAGTGTGGAACGGTAGAGAGGCAGCTTGAAGGTGGTTCATTGAACCCTCTGTCAGGGACTTTATTGTGAATAGCAGAGTAATCATGTAGATGTAGATGTTAACGGCCTGAGCAGACGTTGATGGAGCCTGGTAGGGCGCTAAAAGCATGAGGCATTTTTATGATTCTTAGCTTGTAGAAACGGCATGTTGGCAGCGAGCCCATCGCTTAGTAAATCTTGCCGGACAGGTCCATAGTCATACAAGGCAGACAGGGCAGCCCCTCATTGAGCCAGGTCTCTAGCAGAACAATGCCAAGCTACCTGCTGCGGCGCCAGCAGAAGCCTGGGCTGGGTGCGATGGACTGAAGGAATGCGTCTACACAGTGGAGTCATAAACCGGGCATTGTGTGCAGAGCCACACATAATAAAAATTCACCTGTTTTCATGTTCGCTGATAGTGCAAATAGGCCAGTAAACCACTTCTCGGCCACCTCAGATGTATAAGAAAAATCTGGTGTCTGAGAAACGTTTAGAAATAGAATCTTTATTACACCTCATAGCTAGGATTAACATGCTCCAAGGCACAGGCGATTTAGATAAAGATCTTTAAGACTGTATCTGTTCGCTTGTTGCTGTGGCAAGCAGCACGACCTCAGAGAAAATCGTCTCTTCCCCATCTGGGAAAACTTAAAAAAGCCAGCAATTGGCAGTTCCTTTTTTTTGGGGGGGGGCAGGTTTCTTAACTCTTACCCTGGTTCGAGATGATTTTGTGCTGCCATGTGGAAGGGGAGATTTAGCGCCTCTAGAGCCATGTGATTGGCTCAATATGGCGAGAAGTCAGTGTCGTTCGTGCACTTTGTGGGAAAACGGAATTTTTTTTTTCCTGGAGAAGTGCAAAGCACTCGCATGAGGGACAATGGTATGGAAGCACTTCTGGTCGAAGCTCTGGCATGTGTGGTTGATACTTGGGACCTGTCCTGAGACTGACTTCACTTGCAAGTAGTTTAGACTGGAGGAGCCCGTGGTGAAGTTCTTACTGTATTGACAGTGTGACTTCAAATTTCTCGGACTGCTCTTTTGCTGAGGGCACACTTATTCGTTTTTGGTATCCTTGTACGCTCTGTCATATAAGTGAGCCAAATTGGTCATTGCCACGACCAGTGAATGGGTGTGTCACACACTGAAATCTACCAAGATTTGTGGGCTCTGGTAGAGAGTAAATTGCGATCCGTCTGCCTTATCGCTAGACTGTGAGAGTTTTGCATTTCCTTTATGACCACGATCAGTTCACAGGTGCCGCCTCCACGTCTCACCTCCACCGCACACGTCTCGCCAGCTGCAAGTTACATCGCTGCACAAAGCAAACAGGATAACGTACTGCCGCTCCGGCACTGTCAAGGCGTATGGACTTCAATCGCCACTTGCTCTCAGCTGCACCTATGTGGTGAAACTACAGTAGATTTTATCAATCAAAGTCTGCTCAACGTCAGATCAATTCAATCAATTCAAATAGCTTTATCCACATTTTTAGGGCCAAAGTATGTGACTCACTCCACTAGTTATACTGCCTCTGCCACCCAGGATCCTTGTCCAGTGTAATCTTAACCCACCTGTTAGTTGTTTACAGTATTCAATCAATAACTTGTTTAGCATAATTTATGTCTTTTTTAAGTAAATGTTGTTAGAACATTAAAATTGTGCCAACACAATCAACCATTTAAACAGTCCTCACCAGCGCTACCTTTCAACTTACGTGCAAGGCGGGGAACCAGTATTATTTGTCTCCCTTCAGAGAAAACTTGCACATTTCCCGTTGGATGTGGCCGGACTCCATACAGCTGAAGCACGGCATGTGAAGTTTTGTTAAGGAGGTACAGATTCTCAGACTGTAAAACGACCGTCGTTTTATTTCGGTATCCTTGCCAGACACCGATACGGAGCTCGCTGCATTTCCATCACCGCCGAGGGCGCTACGAGTACGAGACGCCACACCGCAGCTCTCATAGCATCTCCTAGGCAATGCCTCTACATCTACATCTACATCTACACCCAGCAAGTCACTTTAGCACGTGTGATGGAATGTGCCTGAGGTACCCACTATGTTTTGCCTCCTTCCCTGTTCCACTGGGGAATGCACGCTTATAACCTACATCTACATCTACCTCTATATTCTGCAAGCCACCTCACATTGTGTGGCGGATGGAACTTTGTGTACCAGTATCACTTCCCTCTTTCAAATGGCTCTGAGCACTATTGGACTTAACTGCTGAGGTCATTAGTCCCCTAGAACTTAGAACTAGTTAAACCTAACTAACCTAAGGACATCACACACATCCATGCCCGAGGCAGGATTCGAACCTGCGACCGTAGCGGTCGCGCGGTTCCAGACTGTAGCGTCTTGAACGGCTCAGCCACTCCGGCCGGCACTTCCCTCTTTTCCCATTCCAGTTACGAATGGTTCGCAGGATGAACAATTACTGGTAAGCCTACATGTGAGACCTAATCTGTCTAATTTTACCGTCATATCCTTTTCGCGTGATATACGTAGGAGGAAGCAGTACATTGGTTGACTCTTCTAGGGACGTGCGCTCTCGGAATTTTCACAGTAAACCACAACGAAAGGCGGAACGCCACTGGAGTTGACCAAGCATCTCTATGACGCTACCGCGCTTGCTAACTGAACATGTAACGAGACGCGCTGCTCTTCTTTGGGATCTCTATTTCCTCTTTCAGTCCTGTCAAGTACGCATTCCAGACTGACGAGCAATATTGAAACCTTCGTCGTACGAGTGTTTTGTAGGCGACCTCCTTTGTGAGTTGACTACATTTCCTGATTATTCTTCTAATTAGTCTCAGACTGACATCTACCTTATCTGCGACAAAGGGCAACAGGCAGATGCGATATTCCTAGATTTCCGGGAGGCGTTTCACACGGTGCCCCATTGCAGGCTGTTAACGAAGATACGAGCATATGAAATAAGTTCACAGATATGTGAGTGGCTCGAAGACCTCTTAAATAATAGAACCCAGTATGCTTTCCTTGACAGCGAGTGTTTATCAGAGACAAGGATATCGTCAGGAGTGTCCCAGGGTAGTGTGATAGGACCTCCGTTGTTCTCTATATAAATAAATGACTTAGCGGACAGGGAGGGCAGCAATCTGCGGGTTGTTTGCTGATGATGCTCTGGTGTACGCTAAAGTATCCAAGTTGAGTAACTGTAGAAAGATATAAGATTACTTAGGCAAAATTTATAGTTGGTGTGATGAGTGCCAGCTAGCTCTAAATATGGAAAAATATAAGTTCATCAGGATCAGTGGGAAGAACAAACCCGTAATTTTCGGATACAGTATTACTAGTGTCCTGCTTGACGCAGTCAAGATGTTGGAGCATCTGGGCATAACGTTGCAAAGCGATATGAAACGGAATTTGCATGTGAAAGTTGTGGTAGGGAAGGCTACTGGTCGACGTCGGTTAATTGGGAGAATCTTAGGAAAGAGTGATTAACCTGTAAAGGAGACAACATACAGGACGCTGGTGCGACCTATTCTTGAGTACAGCTCTAGTTTTTGCGATCCGTATCATGTCACATTGAAAGAAGACATCGAAACAATTAAGAGGCGGGCTGCTATTTCTTACAGGTAGGTTCGAACAACACATAAGTGTTACACTGATGCTTTGGGAACTCAAATTGGGAACCCTGGAAGGAAGGTGACGTTCTTTTGGAGAAACACTATTGAGAAAATTTAGATAACCGGCATTTGAAGCTGACTGCCGAACGATTCTACTGCCACCAACATACATTGCGCGTAAGGATCACGTAGGTAAGATGTGAGAAATTAGGGCTCTTACGGAGGCAAATAGACAGTCGTTTCTCCCTCGCTCTGTCTGCGAGTGGAACAGGAAAGGAAATGATGCTACAAGAGAAGCACCTTATTTTGCATACTCTGTATCTGATTTTCTCGTGGTCATTTAGCTAGACGTGTATGGAAGGAAGTAATTTTTTGGCCTAGCATTTTTGGAAGTTACGCTCTCGGGATTTCAACGGTGAAGCGCTTCGTGACGTACAATGCCTTTCTTGTAACGTCTGTCAGCAGAATATCTTCGGCATACACATACCGCTCTCGGACCGACGAAACTATTCCATGATGCAATGCGCCACCCCTCGTTGGATCTTCTCCATATCTAGCACTAATCTACACTACTGGCCACTAAAATTGCTACACCACGAAGATGACGTGCTACAGACGCGAAATTTAACCGACAGCAAGAAGATGCTGTGATATGCAAATGATTAGCTGGTTGTTTGGGGGAAGAGATCAAACAGTGAAGTCATCGGTCTCTTCGGATTAGGGAAGGATGGGGAAGGAAGTCGGCCGTGCCCTTTCAAAGGAACCTTCCCGGTATTTTCCTGGAAATGATTAGCTTTTCCGAGCATTCACACAAGGTTGGCGCCGGTGGCGACACCTACAACGTGCTGACATGAGGAAAGTTTCCAACCGATTTCTCATACACAAACAGCAGTTGACCGGCGTTGCCTGGTGAAACGTTGTTGTAATGCCTCGTGTAAGGAGCAGAAATGCGTACCATCACGTTTCCAACTTTGATAAAGGTCGGATTGTAGCCTATCTCGATTGCGGTTGACCGTATCGCGACATTGCTGCTCGCGTTGGTCGAGATCCAATGACTGTTAGCAGAATATGGAATCGGTGGGTTCAGGATGGTAATACGGAACGCCGTGCTGGATCCCAACGGTCTCGTACCACTAGCAGTAGAGATGACAGGCATCTTATCCGCATGGCTGTAACGGATCGTGCAGCCACGTCTCGATCCCTGAGTCAACAGATGGGGACGTTTGCAAGACAACAACCATCTGCACAAACAGTTCGGCGACGTTTAAAGCAGCATTGACTATCAGCTCGGAGAACATGGCTTGCGGTTACCCTTGACGCTGCATCACAGACAGGAGCGCCTGTGTTGGTGTACTCAACGACGAACCTGGGTGCACGAATGACAAAACATCATTTTTTCGGATGAATCCAGGTTCTGTTTACAGCATCATGATGGTCGCATCCGTGATGGCGACATCGCGGTGAACGCACATTGGAAGCGTGTATTCATCATCGCCATACTGGCGGATCACCCACCGTGATGGTATGGGGTCCCATTGGTTACACGTCTCGGTTCCCTCTTGTTCGCATGGACGGCACTTTGAACAGTGGACGTAACATTCCAGATGTGTTACGACCCGTGGCTCTACCCTTCATTTGATCCCTGCGAAACCCTATATTTCAGCAGCATAATGCACGACCGCATGTTGCAGGTCCTGTACGGGCTTCCTGGATACAGAAAATGTTCGACTGCTGCCCTGGCCAGTAGATTCTCCAGATCTCTCACCAATGGAAAACGTCTGGTCAATGGTGGCCGAGCAACTGGCTCGTCACAATACGCCAGTCACTACTCTTGATGAACTGTGGTATCGCGTTGAAGCTGCATGGGCAGCTGTACCTGTACACTCCATCCATGCTCTGTTTGACTCAATGCCCAAGCGTATCTAGGCCGTTATTACGGCCAGAGGTGGTTGTTCTGGGTACTGATTTCTCAGGATCTATGCACCCAAACTGCTTGAAAATGTAATCACCTGTCAGTTCTAGCATAATATATTTGTGCAATGAATACCCGTTTATCATCTGCATTTCTTCTTGGTGTAGCAATTTTAATGGCCAGTAGTATAACTTGTCAAGGGTCTCAGACTGATGAGCAATATTGAACTGCCGGTCGAACAAGTGTCGGACGCTACTTCTTTCGTGGATGAAATACAATTTCTTAATACTCTCCCACGGAATCTGTTTTTTCTTAAAATTATTTTATATTATCAGTCCACTTAAGGTCCGCTTCGTACAGTTACTCCTAGATATTTTACTACAGTTACTGTATTGAGAAGTTTTTCCATTGCTTATGCCTGTTTGTGCACAATATGTTACATTTATTTATTCTGTGTCAAATGACAGTCTCTACATATTTTCCTGCATTTCACCAGGCTTCTGGCAACGCTCATCTCTAACCGTGCTCTACGCAGCATACAGCCATTGCTATGATTACCATGCTTGTCCTCTAACTGTACCATCCATTGCTACTCGATATGGACTTTTTTCCCTTTACTGTACTTCAGCTGTTTACATGTACCTCTCGCTTTGGTATTAGTTTTCCGCAGAGTTTTGCTTCAGACGTTTCTACAAAATAATTCTCTTTTCCCTTTGAAGTCTTTACAGCTCTACATCAACTTCTGTGTGTACATTCTCCGCAAATAACAGTAAAGTTGATGTGAAAGGAAACTTCACACCAATATTATCAGTTTTCTGTGCTGTTTCATTCACGTATACAGAAAAGGAAGAATGACTGTCCAAATGCCTCTTTATGCTTCCTAATCTCTCTCATATTTGTCCCATGATCGTTTTGCGATATTATATTTCAGCTGGATTATTACGGTCACACGGATTTCTTCGCAAACAGATGATCTATAGTTACTCAACATGGTTACGTGATTACTACGCCATCTTTCTTCCCAGGATACCCGAGCATTTCTGCTAGACATTCGTATGTGCTGTACTGACCTTTCACGATCCTAGCAGAGAGTGTGTGCGCTCGTTCGTTGTCTATCGTCATCTTTACTTGATAAAGACTCCAGACAACACTGCGGAATTTGACGCGCTAGAGTACCGTACGTGATTTCCCGTTTAGATGCATTGCAGTTTCCCAGACTTATCATTCTTTGTGATGGTATCCACTCCATTGGAGCTTCTACTGTGTATTAGAAGAAACTAATATTAGTACAAACTTAAACCAAATAGTTCCACAGTCCATTGTTGCATCCCGTGGTTCCCCAAAGTAGCACATTTCACAGTTTGTCCACCGTGTCATCCAATAATGCATTATATAAACTGCTGACACCATGGTAGCGACAGCGGTATGCCTACGGTAGGACAGGTTGAAGAAAGAGTCGTCGGAAAACAGCACATTTTGTCCAGCATTGTATCAGCGATGGCGTTCACATACCCGTTACAAGTTGAGATATTTGTAGATTGTGAACAATTGGATGTAATGGCATCCCTGCAACCAGGCAAGCCCACAGCAAACACTGTCGAATTGTACAGCCGTTTCAGTCATTACCTCGAATTTTTGCTAAAACAGATTTCTTCTGATGTTCAAACAAATTTCAGTGTGACCCGTGTGCCATAAAAGAGCGTTGGCCACAACCTTTCCATGGCATCGGCATCCAGTTGGCTAGGAGGTATTCATCATGACTCCTCTATAGATCTGGGCCTGAAGTGATAAAGCTATATTCCTGAATAGATCGTCTCTCGTTACCGCCGAAACTAACTGGCGGCGTTGCAAACGAACCTGGGTGCACCCAGATGATTCCCGTGAAAGGAGAAACCTCCTTCTAGGACACGAAAAACTTATTTCTCGTATTGAACGATGAAAGGTGGCTACACTGAGCCACAGCGCCAGAGATTGCGCCAAAGAGTATTATTGAGCCGCCATCACTGGCAGTGTTTGTTGAGAAGTGGTAGTGGAGAGTTCTTGTCGAGAAGTCGTGGTGGAGCGTGCTTGTTGAGATGTAGCAGTGGTGAGTCGTTGTTGAGAAGTTCCCATGGAGAGTGCTTGTTCAGATGTTGTCATATTGTTTTGATGGGCTAGACACCAGATATTGTTGGATTGGGGATGCTGTAATGATCAGAGTGTGCTTTTCGTCAATATATATGAAGGTAAAAAATTCCTTTTTTTTCATTATTTCAATGTCTTAAACAATAATGCCTCTTGGTCACAGGTTCAGTCAACAAAGCACCTGGCTCGTGTTCTTGTATTAGACTGTATTTCTGGTTTCTATGTGCAATTATAGTATTTCTGGTTTTTTTAATTACTTCAGTATAAATGGTGTTTAAAATATCTGGTCTTATTGAGGAAGAACCGTGCCAGATGTGTACGTTGAATCACACTTCCACACACAGAACAGCGACACTTGTGCCTTGTTGTTTCGTAGCTTTCATAGTTGCAGGGGACTTAATTAATTAACTGTGTTAACGGAAGTTTTCTTTCGTTCGTTGTTGTTATTCTATACAGTCAGATTGCGTACTATACCAGACAGGGCCAACCGGTTACGAGACTGCGTAATCGGACAGACAGCGACTAAAATTAAAAAATATTTGCAGTCTAATATAATTAAGCCCCCATGCACGTGGCGACCGCTGCTTCGGATCGCCTCCTGGAATTCTTCTGATAGTAAAAATAGCCGACAGTAGTATTGTTGAAGTAATTTGTAGTTTAGTAATTGCAGTCTATATTGCATGTGTAGATTTGGTAACTGAACATTTATAGTTGTCTTGTCATTCTTTTAATGGTATATTGGCAGAATTTAATTTTTGTTGTCTTGTATACAGGTCTGACAATTTTGTGCAATTGTGAAGGTTTTAATTGTTCGTTAGGCGTGTATGTCGGGAAACATTTCGTGTGAATTGTATTGTTGGAGATAAAGTCTCATTGTGTGTAATTTTCGTATAGTGACGAGTTTTGTATGTTTTGTAAATGATCACGCGATCGATGAAAAAGGCAAAAATGATGGATAGTCAGAATAACGAAACTGTTGACATGGCGAACTCGCCAACACAGGAGAACAGGATGATGAATAATGAAGTGGAAAACAATTTAATAAGTCGGGAAAATAGTCCGGAAACAGTTCAAAATTTTTCACAATCAAAAAATTTTCAGAATACGAAATTAACGACAGAAGATTTTGGAATAGTATTGAACAAAGATAGCTTTACAGCTATGACGAAAGAAGCTGGTTTTGCGGGAAATGTTAGGGGCGAAAGGAATTTCGAACCAGTCAATGTGGAGCAGTTGATGGGTGCAATATGAAATCTGGGATCACAGTTGGGATCTGAATTAAAAACAGTAGGATCACAAATAGGAACAATTAAAACAGAGATAGGAACAATTAAAACTGATATGGGAACAATGGAAACACGGTTAGGATCTGAATTAAAAACAGTGGCAACACGTTTAGAAACAGAGATGGAAACAATGGAAACACGGTTAAGATCTGAATTAAAAACAGTGGCAACACGTTTAGAAACAGAGATGGAAACAATGGAAACACGGTTAGATACACGAATAGGGACATGTTTCAAAAACATGAAAGATGAATTAAAGAAAGAAATTAGAGAAGAAGTACAACCGATTTTGAATGCTCACAATAATAGATTAATTTCAATAGAAATCAGACAAAAGGAACAGGATAGAGAACAGGAAGAAAGAGATCGCGTGATAGTACAAAAATTTTCAGAGTTAAATTTACAACGTGCACACGATAAAGAAGAAATATTTGAAAGAATCGAGGAATCCGTACCAAATGACAGATTAAATAACCTAACACAACAGTATGAACAGTTAACTACTAAATGTGTTAATACTGAAACCCGAGTCGCGACACTTATGGAAGACATAAATAAACAGAAAGAAAAAATAGGTGACTTATCGGAAAGAGTTGAGGAGATTCCAGATAAATTGACAAGTCTTACTTTAAATGGGGACAGAGATTCAGATGATACAGCTCCATTGCCATTTGCAGAAACCGAAGAGTACCAGAACATAAATAAGCATGTTGAAAATCAGGGAAAATTTAATGAACACGTCAAAAGGGAATTTGAGGCATTACAAAAGCAAGTCAAACATATTGAAGGCGAAATCGTAGGAAAAGACAGCAGAAGAAATTTAGAATCACAGATAGCAGAGGGCTTTGAAGAAAATAATTTGTTTCATTTACGGGATGCAACAAGAGAGCGCCAGGCGCGCGAACTTGACAATAATCGACATTCGGACTGGGTCAGACGCGGTAGGTCTTGGTCGCCACGAGGAGAGAACTTTGACTATAAACACTTCTTAACTGTTCGGAAATTTAAGATCTTTCGCAATTCTAAGAATGACATACATCCATGTTCATGGTTAGATCAATTTATGTACGCACTTCCACCAAATTGGCCACTAAGTCATGAACTGGAATTTATGTGCGGCTATTAAAGTCCTCAGGGGATTCACTACACTAAGTGAATATGTGCCGTAGCATGCACAGGGCCCCGAGCTGTAGTAGTGCTATTTCCCTTTTAGTTTTCTGCACTGCTGCCTACTCTTTTACTATTCTTTGTATTTATAAAAACAACTCTTCAACTATCAATCTATCTAGAGAGTCGTTAAAGAATAACCGGATATGACTATTTTACCCAGAAGTGATTTCGGAAATTACCGTTTGGACTTACTGTATCTTCAGCAGCATTCATTCGTAGTTTAAACGAAATTTTACCTGTTTATCTTCGTAACAATATTACTTCATATGTTAACGATACTCTTATTGCTAAACGTTCTTGGAGTGAGCACAACACAATTTTGGATTCATTATTACGTATTTTTGCAAGAGTTGGCGTTACAGTGAACCTGGAAAAATCTGAATTTGGACGTTCTCAGGTGAAATTTCTTGGTCACATTATTTCTACGGAAGGTATTCTTCCTGATCCAGAGAAACTAGACGCTATTCGTAATTATGCTGTTCCTACTACAAAATGTGATGTTCGTAGTTTCCTTGGTGTCTGTAATTTTCTTAGACGCTTTGTTAAATTGGACGATTTGACCACACCTCGTTTATGTGAGCTATCTGGAAAGAATTCTAATTGGTGTTGGAATGAGGAAGCTCAATCAGAATTTGAACAACTTCGTGATGCTTTAGTTGCTGCTCCACTTCTTTCACATCCGGATTTATCTAAAGATTTTTGTTTGGCGACGGACTCATCATACAAAGGCCTAGGTGCACACTTATTTCAAGAGATATAAGAAAACGGCGTTGTAGTATAGAAAACTATTGCATCTGGAAGTCGTGTTCTCTCTAAATCAGAAAAGAATTATTCGATTACGGAACTTGAAGCCTTGGCTGCTATTTGGGCTTTCACAAAATTTCAGACATTTTTGTATGGGAGACATACTAAGGTTTACACCGATCATCGAGCTCTGGAATTTCTTATGTCAACAAAATTAACACATGGAAGACTGTCACGATGGGCGCTGTATCTACAGGAATTTGATTTTAGTATTATTTAGATACAGGGTTCTTCAAATATTGTTGCTGATGCTTTATCACGTGCACCTATGGGTTTGAAACAAAGTGCTGAGGAGGACTGCAAAGAAAACAATTATTGTTTGATGTATATTCAAGGTGTTGCGTTTGAGAATTTTATTTCGTCTTCGCTCCAGGACATCGCTAAGGAGCAAAATAGGGATCCAATCTGGAAGGACATTAAGGAGAAGTGGAGGAGAAAGGAAAGCGTAGCGATTTGACAGTATTATTTAGTTCACGATGATATTCTTTTTAAACGAAAATCGGTCGACAACTCTGTTTGGTTAGTTTGTATTCCTCATGAGTGGGTCAATAAATTGATTTGGTACACACATTTCAGTTATGCACACTTTGGTCCCAGAAAATGCTTTCATAAATTACGAGAAAATTGCTACGTCAGTAATATGGAAAAACGTATTCGATCCGTTCTTGCCAAATGCAAATTATGTCAAAAGGCTAAGCCGCCAACTATTTCTCACAGAGCACCGTTGTTTCCTATCATTCCAGCGAAATTAAAGGAGATGGCTGCAGTCGATTTGTTTGGTCCAGTGGTTCGTTCTACTAATGGTTTTGCGTACATTTTGGTAGCAGTGGAATTGACATCAAAATATGTGTGTTTTACACCTTTACGCAAAGCAACAGCTCGTTCAGTATCTAACGCTTTCATCAAACATTCTCTTAAAGAAGTGGGTCATGTTGATAAAGTTATATCAGATAATGGATCACAGTTTCGTTCTAAAATTTGGCTTCGTACTCTACAGCGTCGTAAAATTAAACCAATCTTCATTTCACTTTTTCACCCTCAATCTAACGCTTCAGAGAGATGGATGAAGGAAATCAGTAAATTGTGTCGTCTTTATTGTCATCAGAATCACAGAACTTAGGATCAGTATCTTCATATTTTTCAAAACATTCTGAATGAACTCTCTAATGATTCAACTTCTTTACCGCCTATACTGGTATTAAAAAATAAAGCACCGACAAATCGCATATCTGAAATCGTTCCTTTTCCGCCTTCACGGAAACTGCGGCATTTTGAAGTTGTCAACCTGGCTCTGCAAAATATTGCATCTGCGGCTGCTAGAAGAGAGAAATCAGCTAAGCGTCCTGGTCGTTCAAAAATCTTATCAGTTGGTCAAAAAGTGTTAATTAAGTCTCATCGTTTGTCGCACAAAGGAAAAGGCTTGTGTCGCAAATTTTTTCTGCTTTATAACGATCCATATAGAATTCGCAAAATTATTCATGATAACACTGTCGAAGTAGAAACTCTTAAATCTCGACGCTCTAAAGGAATACATCATATATCTGACGTTAAAATTTTTGTGGAATGACATACTTTCGAGAAACCAACAGTTATACGTAAACATGCGGAGAATACAAGGATACCGCGTCGTGTTCCGGCGGCGGCACATACTCAAAGCAACAGTCAAGTATGCGCGGCGCACAAGGCAGTCGTTGACCGTAAACAATTACTTCCTACGTCACGCGTACCTACAGCTGATCGAGCGCTCAGTGCGAATGCACTGACAGCCGTGAACAAATACACAGTCTAATTTCTCTAATTAAATTCAGTATAAAGCAATAGTGACTTGACAAATTATCTTATTAACGCTCAGTATTTTTCAGGATACGGTTGTATAAAATATTTAAGACCTTCAGGTAAATTCTGTATGTCTCCGACGTTAAGAGGACTTGCTATGGAGAAAATTTCAGGAAGAATGTAATTTCGAAGAAAAAAAAGTAATAAACTAAAAGGTAACTGTTAATTGAGTCTATTTTTCGGGTAACATATTTCCACTTAGGTACGTATTTTAGACGTAATTTGCTGCTCGCGATTACTTGATTTATACTTTGTGTTAACTGATTTTGACAATGATTGATTAATGAACATGGTTGTTACTTGTGTATATTATGCATCGCTTGGCTGCACTGCTTTTTCACTGATGTCATATTTTTCTATTATGTGCCTGCTGTGCTTATTTATTTAAATTATAATTGACAGTTGATTAATTGTGCTGGTGTCGTTATGTATGTAGGTTACACTTTGTGATTTATCTGCTTGCACCTTCATGTTTACTTATTAAGATTACATATGAACATTTATTTGCTTATGCTGATATGATGCTAATGACCTGTTTATTATGTAAGATATATATTTGCTGCTTTGCGTATGGATTGCATATTTACACATTTTTGTTTTTTTGTCATAACTACTCTTTAAGTTGGTATATAGAAATGCTGATATACTGGGTATGAACATGGAGTTTAGATCACACTATGGTATTAATTATAGATTGTTTGCTTGGCAGAGCCTCGTTGTAGGAATTGTGCTGCATCCACTTGTTGACATTCTGTTCTCTACTGGTATATTTACTCGCTATTGCATGTTTTGCTTACGCTCAGTGCCTTATATTTTAAGATAAGAAAATGAACTGCTATAATTCTACGAACGACATTGGTACAAGAAACTTCATTGAAGTCACATGAGCTGGAGGTTTTATGGAAGCTGTATAAATTTATGTTACTAGGAAGGAAGCTAACGACATGAGACACCAACACTAGGTTTAGACCATTGACAGTTATTACACTGCGTTCTTCGTGAGCAATTTAAATAGCAAATGACACTTGACACAAGAAATATTCCACATGTTTGCTTCTGTTTTGCCATGATTCTTGAAGTGGTGTACATACTGTGAAATATTACGATCATTAAAACTCCGTACTCGTACTTACTTACTGAAAGTTATTCGAACTAAAGGCTGTTAGAGGTCATGTATGCATTTCTTTTATTTAATGATGGACAAGGCAACCAAAATGTATTTTATAATTCATAATGAGTAGAAGATTTGGGTCAGATGGATTACACAGAGGTTGTGTGTGGACGTTGTGTCTTCGGATTGTATGGGATGATGAATTGAAGTTTGCACTAGGATTTTCTCTGTACTTGTTCGAGGAGACTGACTAGAGGAAAGGGTTGTTATGGAAGTGAAATGATATTGGCGATAAGGTTTATATGTATCGACGTACTGAAGAGGTATTATTGAGGTATTGAGATTGTGTGAAGTTGATGATTATTGGAATTTTGGTGGACAAGAGGTAAGGTAAATGATATTGATGATAAGGTTTATATGTATCGACGTAAGAGGTATTATTGAAGTATTAAGTTTATGTGATGCTGATGATTATTGGAGTTTTGGTGGATAAGAGGTAAAATAAGTGAGGAGCATATTTTTTTGTTGGTTTATATGGAACAAGGAGGATGAAGATGGAAGACTAGAACACTCAAGTAGATGGAAGATTGTCTACACACACACTTCGTTAAATCAGTAAGCAGTATATAATTTTTTTCGAGAGAGGAAGCATTTGCATATCTTGGCACACTGACAGTTGTTCAGCAACTGTACATTTTGATCTGGCTTGGCAAACACTGGTTTTGACATGATGACTATGACGTTGACTAACTATTATTGACTGTTATACATTGCTGCCACTACTACTTGATGCACATGTCGAACATCAAATCTTTGACAGAATTGAGTTTACACAGTTAACACTGTTCAATTACACAGTAGTACTTAATGTGGATGAAAGATGAGTGAGTTTGTTTTGTGTGTTTTCCTTTCCTAATCCTAAATAATTGGTACCGACCTATCTCCTAAATATTATTTTACTTGTTTGTTGTGGCTTGCACTGACACCCATAAATATTATAGGTTTACTGATATTTGTGTATTTGTAATATTTAATATGACAATTATCTGATATCATTTATGTGTTTATTATAATTTGTATGTTTGGTGTAAGAGCATTGATAACAATTTTGTAAAAGCAATTGTGTGTGCATTCAAACTGTTGTTCATGCTTGCATCTATTCAACATTGCTGGATGCCACTTGGAAATGTTTAATTTCTGCTGATAAACTCTGATGAACTGTCTGATTAGTGATAGTGAATATTATGGACTGTTACTTGCACCTGTTCCACAATGCTGGGTGCCACTGATGGAACTGCTTCTACTGAAATGTCACTTGTTGGTGTCTGCACCTGCTCAACATTGCTGGGTGCCACTGATGGACTGCTTCTACTAAAATGATGCCCCTTGTTGGTGTCTGCACCTGTTCAACATTGCTGGGTGCCACTGATGGAACTGCTTCTAATGAAATGATGTCATTTGTTGGTGTCTGCACCTGCTCAACATTACTGGGTGCCACTGATGGACTGCTTCTACTGAAATAATGTCACTTGTTGGTGTCTGCACCTGCTCAACATTGCTAGGTGCCACTAATGGACTGCTTCTACTGAAATAATGTCACTTGTTGGTGTCTGCACCTGCTCAACATTACTGGGTGCCACTGATGAAACTGCTTCTACTGACATAATGTCACTTGTTGGTGTCTGCACCTGCTCAACATTACTGGGTGCCACTGATGGACTGCTTCTGCTGAAATGATGTCACTTGTTGGTGTCTGCACCAGTTCAACATTACTGGGTGCCACTAATGGACTGCTTCTACTGAGATAATGTCACTTGTTGGTGTCTGCGCCTGCTCGCCATTTTTGGGTGCCACTGTTAAAGCTGTTTAAATACTGCTGATGAAATGTTATGAGACTGCTATTTGCACCTGTTGACCATTGCTGGGTGCTACTGCTGGAACTGTCAACTACTTGTTTATTGAACTATGGAAAGCATTTTATATGAATATTTGTATAAACTAATTTTTTGTGTATTTACTGTTTGTGAAATGTTATGAGACTCTTACCTACACCTATTTGACATTGCTGGTGCCATTGATTGAATGGTACTTGTGTAAACTATTATGTAAAATCACATGTATGAAACCATTTGTATTTCTTACTTTATTTTATATATTAGGTTATGGAATGGTCAGTGCAAAGCCAAAATTTATTTAGTGAAGTGATATTTACTTATTAATATTATCTTTTATTTTTGTCTGTATTTTTTTGGACGAATTTGGTGGTATTTTCACCACCAATGCTGGCAAAAATACCATCAAATTCTAGCCTGTGGAGGAGGGGCATACGAAAGGTGGCTACACTGAGCCACAGCGCCAGAGATTGCGTCAAAGAGTATTATTCAGCCGCCTCCACTGGCAGTGTTTGTTGAGAAGTGGTAGTGGAGAGTTCTTGTCGAGAAGTCGTGGGGGAGCGTGCTTGTTGAGATGTAGCAGTGGTGAGTCGTTGTTGAGAAGTTCCCATGGAGAGTGCTTGTTCAGATATTGTCATATTGTTTTGATGAGCTAGACACCAGATATTGTTGGATTGGGGATGCTGTAATGATCAGAGTGTGCTTTTCGTCAATATATATGAAGGTAAAAAATTCCTTTTTTTTTCATTATTTCAATGTCTTAAACAATAATGCCTCTTCGTCACAGGTTCAGTCAACAAAGCATCTGGCTCGTGTTCTTGTATTAGACTGTATTTCTGGTTTCTATGTGCAGTTATAGTATTTCTGGTTTTTTTTAATTACTTCAGTATAAATGGTGTTTAAAATATCTGGTCTTATTGAGGAAGAACCGTGCCAGATGTGTACGTTGAATCACACTTCCACACACAGAACAGCTACACTTGTGTTTTGTTGTTTCCTAGGTTTTATAGTTGCTGGGGACTTAATTAATTAATTGTGTTAACAGAAATTTCCTTTCATTCTTTGTTGTTATGCTATGCAGTCAGATTGCGTACTATACTAGTCAGGGCCAACCGTTTACGAGACTTCGTAGCCGGACATACAGCTACTAAAAAATAAAAAATTATTTGTATTCAATATATTTAATTAAGCCCCCATGCAACGATTTCTAAAGAGGTTCACACCATGACTACTTTGACCAGGCTCATTTTACACCTGAACACTAGCGCCGAGCAGACAGGTCCACATCAGCTGCAGAAAGCCTGCATCAAACCAACACAGTTTCGACGATGTTGCGCTTTCTATTACGTCCATGACTGCGACCATCCTGAAATGCGGTCGCATTTTGCCCACAGCTCGTCCGTGCCTGTGTATGATTTCTCTCTTACCCACCGTTTCGCGTTCTCATTACTACTGTTAAAGCACATCTTGCCATTCTCGCCTTTTGGCGCTCACTCGTTGAGTCATACTGATCTTCTGATACTTGCATTCTGTCTATACTTTGATGAGTCTTCATCACCAAAGCTTGCTGTACCACTGACTTTCCTCGCCTCATAAGAGAGGGCACGGATAAATCAAACTATGCACCATACCACTGGAATCTTAACAACTACCTGTTAGAGTGCTGTACTGCAGATCTTCAGAGCTTCGATTCGTTCACGCAGCTCATCGTGGTTTTTGTTATTTTCGACAACATTAGTTTATTTAGGTCTACTATTTGGCGATACAAAACGCAATACGGCTATCTCTTACCTCACACATTTTCTCGTTATTCAGATGATACATCACTTTCTTTTAGGTTTTATACATTTTAATAATGGAAATTATAGAAAAAGCAACAATATTATATGTTGCACCTACGAAAATGAAGCTCCCAAGACGAATAACGATAAGGGCGTTCCACAGTGATTTGATGTTCTTTGTCTTGTGCCAGACTACAATTATCACGTCTTCTTCCTGCAGATGCGTGAAACTGAAAAAATACAATAAATAGCACAATGTGAAGTAGAGTCACATACAGAATAATTTCCGTAATTTCCAGATTTTGGCTAAAATGACTTTACAGAATATTTTCATGTTTGTAGTAATGGAGTGATTTTGTTCCTGTTTAAAACGTTTTAGAATTATCCGTGTTCGACCTGAGGCAATTAGTACATATTGTTTTGATAAGCACCTATTAATTTCGCCCCATACTATGTATTTCGTAAGGCTAAACTTGTTTTCGACATTTTTGTACTTCCAGATATACTAGATATACTTTGCCCGACTTTAGCTTTTAGTCACTAAATTCCTTAGTACTTTGGGCATTATTATAATAGTTCAGCTGATTAGTTGAAACACGAGTGTTACGCAAGCTCAGTTTGCCAAATACATGACATTCCGCAAGTTTGGGAAAAAATAAATGCTTGAACAAGTATTTCCATAATCGTCAAAAGAGGCAGTCGAAGGAAAAACATTTGTTCTGTGTGCTGTTAAGTCAGTAGTTTAGTAACCTTATTACAAATACAAATAAGCCTTTAAATTCTTCTTTACTACGGAAAAATATTCCTTAACGTTAAATGACCAAAGTGCACAGAACATAAGAAAAGACTTCAAGAAGTAAGCCACACATTATTATGGCAGGCCAAGTAACTTTTATTAAACGCACATGTTAAAAGTGCCGCAGCAGAACTGTGTCTGCAGAGAACACAGAACATGTACTCTCTTCTGACAATGCGCCGCTCTTGTTGTGTGATGATCTTAGTGTGGGGCGACATGTGTAACCTTACTTTTTGAAGCCCACTCGTCCTTTTGTAACATGTTGTACTGGTACCACAAGTAAACAATATTGCAGTGGAACGAAACCAATATATTGAATAACTTGCGTAAACTGTTCATTGATGATTCCCGTGTTCCTTCCTCGGGTGGCTGAGTCGCAAGTTACGGAATTGTGAATTGTTAGCCACGTAATGTGGACTGAAATTGTGTTTATTCAGAAGTCACAATGGCGCCTAAAATGTGCAACCAACTCGACAGAAGCTTGATAATAGGCTCCAGAGACGCTCTTCGTGTTGAAGAAAGCTTTTAAAGGAGCAGAGGAAACACGGCGACAACATAGGCGGGAGTGGAAACTGCCTACCGCTTTTCCCGTGCGCCAGTAATTCTGTTTACGCCGGGGTGAGAGCACACGCGCAGCCGACAGATCGCAGCACTGGCAGCTGGCAGCGGCGGAGTGTGCAACTACCACAACAAGGTTAAATGTTGCCGGAACCCCAGCATTCGCGGCAGAGTCTCAGCTGGAGCTGGAGGCTACACGGTGTTCCAAAATAACTATCCCGTTCCTCAAGACTATCCTCCACGTGAATGAGGGCAGAAACTTGGGGTGAATGTTAACTTATGCGTAGAAAGTTAAAAGCAGCAGTTATTTCAAGTTTTGAATGAATTCACACGTAGTGATGAGGGAGATGTGTCTAAATGTTCAAATGTGTGTGAAATCTTATGGAACATAACTGCTAAGGTCATCAGTCCCTAAGCTTACTCACTACTTAACCTAAATTATCCTAAAGACAAACACACACGCCCATGCCCGAGGGAGTACTCGAACCTCCGCCGGTACCAGACGCACAGTCCATGACTGCAGCGCCTAAGACCGGCCGAAGTGGCCGTGCGGTTCTAGGCGCTGCAGTCTGGAACCGCGAGACCGCTACGGTCGCAGGTTCGAATCCTGCCTCGGGCATGGATTTTTGTGATGTCCTTAGGTTAGTTAGGTTTAACTAGTTCTAAGTTCTAGGGGACTAATGACCTCAGAAGTTGAGTCCCATAGTGCTCAGAGCCATTTGAACCTTTTTTTTTTTTTTTGCAGCTCCTGACCGCTCGGCTAATCCCGTGCGGCGGAGATGTATCTAGATCAATATCAGTTAGCAATAACATCAAATAGTTCGATTTTTTCATGTTACCGATGAAATAAATGTTACTGAGGCTCTCATGCGTTCCGTCGGATAGTCTTATAAAAGATACGCGATATCTGGACGAAGCAGCAGATCGTCACATTCAGACGATGGCGTCGACGACTGGATGAAGGCTCCATCACGGTTCAGCTGCTGCTATTCATGTCTGTCATAACCTCTTATCTGGACTCAAAACGTTTTCGAGCAACGTATTTCTTTGTATGGAGAACAGGTGAAACCTCACGAACCCGCTGGATATTTCAATAATTCACATTGAAAAATCTTAGGTTTCCCATTTTTGCCAGAGTACCTTTGTGGGCAGATACTTTATCACCCTTTTTTACGCGATTATCAGGAAGAATCCTTGTATCTTTCTAGAAAATGATCACTATAGCCCTTCTGACAGATGAAATCGACTATTACTTTTATTTGGGTTGATGGGGCGTAGGGGGCGGAGAGGGGGTGGGTTTTGTGTTACCACCTTTGACGCTCTGAAATTGTTCCTGTTTCGTTACGCACGCGAACCAAAGAACCAACGCCTCGTTGACGGTAACAGATCGGCATACACAGATCTAATGAATTATTTCTTTTTTTGCGCATTTGCTCTGCACTCAGAAATTGGAATACGCATCTTGCACAAAGCTTTGTCATAATTAAGTCTTAACATAAAATGTATGGTCTTGTTAACCTTGTTCGCTAGCTCCTTATTATGGGTCTAATCGCCAATTGTTAATTTAGATTTTTTTCATCTGTTGTTGCATTGTGGGACATGTTTCACGTGTGATGTCTTCAAGGGTTGGAGGGCCACGTTTGATTGCAAACTCTTAGATTTTAACTGTTAAAGGTGAATCAGAAGATTCTTTCAACCTTCACTAACTTCGGACGAATTTTTGATAGTGGTAAACCAGTCTAAAAAAGACGTTTGTCAGGCTACGCCAATTTACGTGTCAGATCTAAACACATGCAGCAGGACTACTTTTAAAATGTCATACAAACGAAACCTGAGATTCAAAACAACTAGTAAAATAACACGTAATCCGTGCACATAATAAAAATGTATGTTTCACGTCTCCTCCTAAACTCCTAAACTATTGAATCGAATTCAACCAAACTTGATACACACAGACCTATTGCTTACTATCTGGAAAGAAATATTGTGAGAGCAAAAACTAGCAGCTTCCTGTTAGGGTATGGGTGATAACATGGAGAGAGGAGGAGGGAAAAGGAGATTAACAGGCAGAGGGGGTGGGGGGGTGGGGGGCGGAGGGTGGGGGGGAAGGAGAGATGGGCAGAGAGAGGAAGAAAGAGGAGACGAACTGCTTTCCGTTCAACCAACATGTCTAAGAAAGGCAGCTTTCTGTCTTCCATCTCCGCCATAAATCTAATGTTTGGGTGCATACTGATCATACGGTCACTGAACTGCTGCAGTGCCTCACTGCCATGCAGGCAGATTAAAAATGCATCGTCAATATATCTGAAATAGTGGGATGGACGGAGGGAGTCGCTATTCAATATTCGTTCTTCGAAGTCCTCCATGTAACAAGTAGCTTTAGTTGGTGGCAGTGGCACGCCCGTGATGACTGGGTGTTGTGTGATGTCCTTAGGTTAGTTAGGTTTAAGTAGTTCTAAGTTCTAGGGGACTGATGACCATAGATGTTAAGTCCATTAGTTCTCAGAGCCATTTGAACCATAGTGGCACGCCCATAGCTTTTCCCTCAATCATTTTATAATAATTTCCAGTGTATGAAAAATACGTGTTCAAATAATTTTAAGATTTCAGAAGAGAAATGATCAGACAATATTCTTACTGTTTCTTCTACTCCTACACCTCGAGGATGACCATAATTCCACTTGGATCTACTCTCTTCTGCTTGATGGTATCCATAAACACATGAGGATTTTAATATGGTGTCTAGTGACTGACTACATGTGCCAATAATTTAAACAAATAGTTTGCCACCCTGTATGTAGGAGAGCCTATAGCACTCACAATTGGTCTCAGTGGTGCGCTAACGCGGTGTATTTCGTGTATTTTTAGGCAGAACATACGTCCTGGATGACCTAGGTACACTTCGTCTCAAATTTTCCACAAGTTTATTAGGGAGGACAGAGTTCTTTAATAGTTCCCTTGTCTTCCTACTCAGTGCCGATGTGGGATCTCATTTATAAATCTGGTATGTCCATTCCACTGCAAGTGACGCTGAATAGCATGTGCAAACGTAGTCTACGGACGTAGAGGGCGCCACCTCAGTACGCGCCATTTCCATGATGTCCTCGTGACGTAATCCACCCAATCAGATGTCGTCTTTCTGACATGCAAGTCAGAGCCCCGCCAGTCCCACGACAGGCTGAAATGGTCCATGACGATGATGACGGGGGTAATCATCGAAAACTTGGGATTTGAAGCACCAAATTTATCGAGAATCAGACTGACGTAGAGGGGATCGGAGCACCATATATTCGTGTATTTCACTTATAAGGAAGGAACGGAGGAAAATTGAATGTAATGTCCCGTCGACATAGAGATTATTAGAGACGGACCACAAGCTCGGATTGTGTCAAGGAAGGGGAAGGAAATCGGGCGTCGTCTTTCAAAGGAACCATCCCGGCATTTGCTGGGAGTGATTTAGGGAAATCATGGAGAACCTATATCCGGATGGCTTGACGTGTGTTTGAACCATCGTCCTCCCAAATGCGACTCCAGAGTAATAACGACTACGCCACCTTGCTCGGTCATATTTCATTGGGAGCGGACCATCGCTGCGCCGATCAGAGTAACACGTCTAGCTGACTGTCAGTGACAGCGAGGAAACAGTCATTTTGTTCTCAGTCACTGTGATCATTATTCATACGTTCTATTTGTAAAAGTAAAAATTAAATGTGAAAGTTGTGTAAATTTAACCTTTGTAATATACAGATTCATCCTATTTCTGGTACTGAAAGGTTGTAACGTAATAAAAAGTAAGTACTGTTGATCACAATAGCAACATATTTGTTGACGGTGAAATTGTACTTATGCAAAGTGTGAAACAAATATTTTATTGGTGAAGTGTGCAGCCGGCCGGGGTGGCCGAGCGGTTCTAGGCGCTTCAGTCTGGCACCACGCGACCTCTACGATCGCAGGCTCGAATCCTGCCTCGGGTATGGATGTGTGTGATGTCCTTAGTTTACTTAGGTTTAAGTAGTTCTAAGTTCCTTGGGACTGATGACCTCAGAAGTTAAGTCCCATAGTGCTCAGAGCCATTTGAACCATTTTTTTGAAGTGTGAAAATAAGCCAAGCTATGTGGAAAATTTATTTTGACATATTTCCCATGTATTGTAGGACCTTTTACGCGACAGATGATCAGAAAAAATATTTTATACAGTTACGAGACCTCCTAAAAGACTTACAAGAATTCAAAACACTCAAAAGTGCGTTTAAAAGAACGCAAGATAGGATCTGTAGGCACTGAACATATCAAAGATTACGAAAAATAATTTAATGAAATCTAACGTATACAATGTCTTGTATATGGGGATTTTCGTCAGGAAGACGGGAACGGAGGTTGTTGTGGACTTCCGGATGGGCGAAATAAGCACAGGTATTTTATCTCTGATCTACCCATTGGGATTTATTCAACCAAGACTACGACTAGGGGTAAATGTGGCAGTGGGAGCTCATCCCCCTTTTCGAAAGAGTAAGTCATTCTGACTGATAATTCGGAATAGGCCTAGGAGAGCGGAGAAGGTACGTGCCAGCTAGTCAATGGCCGCCAAGCAAGAGCGGGAGCCACCGCCTCCACTCCCTGACGCGACCGCGTGTCAGGTGCCACGTGACCCTTCTACGCAATCCTATTGGCCGAGAATCGTGAACAAGGTCCACCTTAAAGCATCCCTTCTTCAGCAGCCAACCGTGGGAGCAATGATAGCTTACTAACACGTTCTGCAATCGTGGCCCAGCGGTAACTGCTCTCTACAGCTTCTTAGCCCTCGGCATGCACTGCAAACGTTTCAAGTAAATAAACTGGTCTCTGTGGTGTCTTGTCCCGCTCGTTAATAGGGTGCCTACGGGATTCAGCGTTCTCGGAATGCTATACAACAATTCAGTCAAATAAGATTATTAATTTTATTCCCAGAAAGCAAATCGACAATACTTCCCTTGACTATTACAAATGCCGCTAGCGAGAGGTAACATGAAAACAATGGTTCAAATGGCTCTGATTACTATGGGACTTAACATCTGAGGTCATAAGTCCCCTAGAACTTAGAACTACTTAAACCTAACTAACCTAAGGACATCACACACATCCATGCCCAAGGCAGGATTCGAACCTGCGACCGTAGCGGTCACGCGGTTCCAGACTGTAGCGCCTAGAACCATCGGCCACACGGTCGGCATGAAAACAATACAGTCTGATAACGAAGCACTAAGCACGTTACAGTCTGAGGCCGATCTGCCGAGGTTAGCAGGGGGTGCGTATCATTCACTTGTTGCAGGGGGCGCGCCTGGTGCGATTTCACGCACCATCGGCCGCTCTTTCTTGACCGCCTTCTCTGCTCCCGCGTGCCGCCTCTTCGTTCCGGCGTTTGTGGTTACGCCAGAACAGTCTCAATAAAAAAATATTTAAAGAAGTTACGCTTTCTACCCCTTCCGAGCAAGTGAAAGAGAAAATACGTATAATGCACCTACACAGAGTGTTTCACAGTTCGTGTTATAGGCTTCTAGGGATTGGAGAGGGGACTTAACAGAAGAATGTTTGATAAGAAACCCATGTCCGGAAATGAACAGTTTGGATACAAAGTAAAGTTGAGATCGGATCACCTTTAGATCTCTCACTTCAGGGTATGCACAAAAACTGAGAAGAGGACGTTCTCGTCCGCCCCTGTTGTTTAACTGTGACATCACAAACCATTTTCGTCCGACTACAGCGGCTGCGAGAAAATGATACTTTCGCTACTAGGTGGGTTGACTGAGGTGCTCCGCGGATGCGCTGCACTGTCGGCTCTGAAGACGTCGTTTGTAACAAACTTATTTAACATCCAAGTGGTAAATTTTCGGACAAAGGTCCCTTATCAAAACTGTATCTACTAAGTCCACTCTATGACACCTGCTTGTAATAGGAAGTGTGCGACATTCTGTATATTTACCTTTGTAGCTGCATCATGATGTTTCATGAAGGTGGCAGGTAAAAACATAAATCTGGCATGAAGTGTATTACACGCTTGGATATGCAACTGACTGGCATTTTAATGCAATCGCACAAAGTAGGTAGGAGTACCAACAGCTACGTTCTGTTTGTAAAGGAATATTACACAGGGAGATTCTCATCATAAATCACATTTTAATGTTGCTGCTTTCTGATAAGACGGTGTGTTACCTCATGTAAGTGTGAGAATAATGTACCATTACGTGTCAGATTTTGACAGCGACAAGATCTTCATGTATCGAAACTACAGTTTATCATTACGCGAGATTACTGCTAGAGTTGGTCGCACTCCCACGACTCATATGGAAACACGGCGTCTGTGGGTTAAAGTGGCCGATCCCCACGGAGGACCTCCACGTCCCATGCGGGTAGCGCCCGAGAGGGCAGGCACATTGCTCAGTCGGCCATGCAGCATCGTGCAGCGACGTAAGGTACAGTGCAGGCGCGGCTCGTGGTTTCTATATTGGGGAAGGCTGCGGCATTTATCGATTGGAGCCAACATAGACCTCGGGTTACACTACAGATTAGTCTGACATAAACAACTAAAAATTCAGGGGGAGGGGGGTGGCAGATCACTCTCTACCCATAATTTTACGTACTGTATCTTCTATAATCAGGTATTAAATATGATTAAAAGCTAACTTCGAATTAAAATCTTTGGTTAGTGTTTTTATACGTCATCATTACATATTCTGACACTGCAGCAAATCATATGAAAAGACGCGTTTTGGAGAGATCTTTAATGCGATGAATGTTAACTTTGCGGTTGCTTAATATTTTTGGTGTTTTCAGTACTAAACGTAAGGCGTTTATTGTGGTTAACCTCCAAAGCTCGAAGTTTACGAGTTCGCATGACAATACTGTAATGTTTTCGTGACGTCACAAGTCTTGTGCTGTGATTGGGTGGCATGAGCAATCCGTGCAACTGCCATATTATTTCGCATGTTTGAGAAGCGAACAGTTCGTATTTATTGTGTATTATGAAAATATGCATTTATATGAAATAGCGCACTAAAGATCTCTCCAAAATACGTCATTTTTAGTACGGTTTGTTGTGCTAAAGTACACAAAATGTGACACTGTAGCGCAACACACTGTACCGGTACCAAAAGTGATTCGTTTCGGAAAATGTCATCACGTTTATGACTGGCTAAACATGACACTACACTTTTTTATCCACTTCACTTAATAGGCTAAGTAGGACTTAATATAAAGAATTACCTCTTATCAATTATGAATGCACTTTTGCTTACCTCAATTCATTTGTTTATAGACGAAGTCAGCTCGTCTCCCCTTCTGCGCAGCAAAGTGGTCTATGACCATTTCATTGAAATTTGGCCGATTCAATAATTCTTTTTCTAGGGAACACATTGCAAGCGCACAAAGTCTGTCCTCATTCATAGTGTTGCGCATGAATGTTTTCACTCGCTTTAACGTCGAGAAGCAGCGTTCTGCCTCGCCGGTCGTCATAGGGAATGTTACTATTATTTGCAGAAGTTTTACACTTTCAGGAAAAGCTTTAGCCAGATTGTTATCGTAAAGACAGTTCAACAAGGTCAAAGCACCTGACGCCTTCATAAAATCTTTTCGGCTGTACAACACGTTCAGCTCATGACGTAGATCAGAAGACTGTAAATTGAACAAATTAACAGCTATTTTAAACTCTTTTTCCGGAAAAATAGTTTGATGTTTTGCAAACAACGATGGATCAAACAGCTGTGCAATCGATAAGTGATCATTGAAACTGAATCGTTCTCTGATCTGAGTTGTGATGAGGTCGCAAACGTTTCGTGCACACACTATTCTTGATTCTGTGAAACGTCCCCGTTTTGCAGTTGGTTCTACTTGTTCCCAGAGATCGTCAGTTTCAAGTGAGGCCCTAACTTGCTGGACAGAATCTGCAAAGTGCGAAACATATTCAACAGTTTTCACTGCATCAATATTCCTCTGCTGCAGTTGATTAAAGAGAATGTCACAGTGAGGCATGACTGTATTAAAAAAATTTAACCAGAAGAGGAAATCTTCGTCTTGCAGGAAACCCTTCAGTCCCGTGGCCTTGTTTATTGTCTTGTAATCACTGGCATCATCATCAATAATTCTTTCTAGGCACTCAACAATTTCCTTTTGGTATTTGTACACAGTGGTTACGCTCCCTGATTTAAAATTCCATCTGATGGACTGAGGACAGGTAGGAATACGCTTCTTCACTACTTCGTCAAGAATGGCTGTACGGTTAGAAGACCGTGAAAAAAAGGTGGAAATTCCTTCCAAGTTGCTAAAGAAGATCCGCACTTGTTTATTGCCCGTCACACAACGTTCAAAAATTAAATTTAACTGATGGGCGCAACAGTGAATAAAGTGAGCATTCCTGTACACTTCTCTAATTCTAGTTTGAACTCCACTTTTATGGCCACTCATAACAGGAGCACCGTCGTAACACTGAGCAATCAGTTTTTCAGGTGTTTCTTGTACATTCATTTTCTCTAGCTCGCAGAGAACAGCTGCAGTTACATCGTCTGCACTGTGACTTTTTGGGCGTACAAAGGAAATAAATCTTTCATTTATTTGTCCCAGTAGCTCATAGCGAATTATTAAGACCAATTGTGACAAATTTGCACAGTCAGTAGTTTCATCAACTTCTATTGCGAGAAAGTTTGCCTTCGACAGTTCACTCTTGATGAGATTAAGGCACACCTCATAAATTGATTCCAGGAGTTCATTTTGAATTGTCTTCGATAGGCCTAAGAAAACACGGTTTTCTGATTTCTCAATGTGCTGCTTCAAGACGCAGTCCAGTTCTGCCATAAGACTGACTAATCCTCGAAAAATTCCTGGGTTTTTGGAATCTTCTGTTTCATCGTGGCCCCTTAAGGCAAGCTCGAATTTGCCGCAAAATTTAATACAGTCTATCAGTTTAACCAGAATATACCGATTTTTTGATACATTTTCATTATATATCTTTATATTACGGCGGTAAGCACTGTCTAATTGGCACATAATGTCCACTTTCCCTAGCATTGAAAACTCAATGAACCCATTTAAATGTTTTTCGCTGGAATTATGTTTTTTCACCTTTGCGTGAAAATTCTTTAAGTCAGCGATACCAGTTTCAGTCCAGGCACTATCAGTACTATTTGTAAGAAGACAGGTGAAACAGAAAAATGCGTTTTTCACTTCACAACCACACAACCACTCAGCTGCATCGTACATTGCTCTATTAAAACTGCGTTTGTATCCTTGCCTAGATTTACACTGTTTCTGTTCTTGATTGATCGTTAGATCGGGTCTGGGTGCACCAAGTTCTTTCACTTTCATCCTGTGGCCGTGTTCCAAGCTTTTACCTATTAAATTGCACACTGAATTCATGTTGCGCTGGTTTCACACTCGCCGTAATTCGCAGATATTCACAAGGAAGTAAAACTCACTAAAATCTTGCAAAATACACTCCGAAATAGAAACTTGCTAATATCACACGGTGTCAACAAAAGCAGTCAGCATCAGTAAGCACGGAAAATAAAGAAACGGGACAAATTTCGCGCGCTTTGTCCTCTAATCACTTACGAAACTCTCGCTAGATGGCAGTACTGTTATGTTACTGTAGTCTAGTGCACTCTGGCGGGATATTTGCAAACTTACTCTAAATGTGGATACAATAGCCAATGGCAGAAACAAAACTACTATGTAAAACATTATCAAAACAAAAATACTAAACGTCGATTAATGACGCATCGAGGCGTAGTAGAGATGTGCAGAGACAGATATTGGATAGCGAAGTTTCGGCCACTCTACATTCCTTTATTACATAGATAGTGGAACGTGAAAAACGTGTGGTGGTTGGTATAACACCCTTAGGCTGCAAGCTCTGAGCCTTCGGATCGCCCATAACGAGCAATGCTATGTAGAAGCCACGCCCCTAAACCGCTAATACACGCAGCTTACGGACTTTCCAAGGCGCAGCCTAAACACTACTAACCGTTCGGAAAACATTCATCGATACAAACAGTTCCAAAAACGTTGAACGTCGTTATTTTAATCGGAATGGGAAATATACGAAATTCGTCCTGATAATTTAAATTATGTAATACGTTCTAGCGAAATTTACTTTAACATATATTTTGGGGCGGCTCCGCCTCAGAGCCTTTAATTACGAGCCGCACCTGGTACAGTGATACAGTGAATCAGGAAATCGGATTGTTTGTGGCTAGACAAGTATTCAAAGGGATAGTACCACTACGTCAGAAGCACCACAGACTGTCAGCAAAGCTTCCCTTGATGCAGCAGAGGCAAACGAGCCGACAGTGGTGCTCCCAATTACTACAGTGGACCCACAGAAGCGCCACGTCGTCTTTTCAGCAAGTCCCATCTCTGCACAAAGGATCATGATGGACGTGTAGAGGCTCCGAGGACAGCGACCATTGCCAGATTGCATTATTCAGTCAGTTGGTGTGGTGGCAAGGTGTGGCATTGGGTACACAACACGATCACCTCTGCTTCACATACCTGGCTATTCGGCCAGTAGTGGCACTTTTAAAATGTGTTAAGGTCGGTGTCTATGCCCTGCCTTCGCGGCGTCTGTTACGCTATCTTTCAAAAATTTCAACAAGGTAACGCTAAACTGCTTGTTGCCTCTGCTGCCACGACCTATCTCAATAAAGACGGTGCTTGACTGTTAACATTGCTTAGCACTTTCTCCAGATCTCTCCGCGACTGAAGATATATGGTTACGAATTGGCGAGAGACTGATGTGCCACCATCCACCAGCCACTACGCCTGGTAAACTCTGGCATAAAGTTGTAGCATCATGAAATGACGCACTCATATCTTTTATCGAAGCTCAGTTCGACTCGATGCCTACTGGGATTAGAGTCACTGTTGGTACTGTGTCACACCGGAAACCAATGTACGGTGCGTAGCAGACGGCACTCTGTACCACCATTAGTTGTTTCCTTTCCTGTTCCCGTCGCAAATAGAGCGAGGGAGAAACGACTGTCTACATACATCCGTGGGAGCCTTAATCTCTCTGATATTGTCTTCGTGCTTCTTACGCGAAATGTGTGTTGGTCGCAGTAGAATCGCTCTGCAGATGCTTACCTAAATTACCTCAACAGTGTTCCTCGAAAAGAACGTCTCTTGCCCTCCAGAGATTCTCATTGGAGGTCTCGAACCATCTCCGTAATATTTGCGTGCTGCTCAAAACTAGAGGTAACAAATATAATAGCTCGTCAGTGAACTGCTTCGATGTATTCCTTCAGGCAGACCTGATGGGGATACCAAACACTCCAGTAGTACTCAAGAATGGGTTGCACTAGTGTCCCATACGTGGTCTCCTTTACAGATGTGCCAAACATTCCTAAAATTCTCCCAATACACCGAAATCGGCCATTCGTTTTCCTACTGCGGTCCTCACGTGCTCGTTCCATTTCACATCGCTTTGCAACGTTACGCTCACATATTTGAGCGACATGATTGTGTCAAGCAGGACACTACCAATGCTGTATTCGAACATTACGGGTTTGTTTATCCTGCCCATCCGCATTAACTTACATTTTTTTTTTTTTTTACATTTAGAGTTAACTGCTATTCATCATACCAATCAAAAATTTTGTCTAAGTCATCTTGTATCACCGTACAGTCACTTAATGTTGACACCTTCCCTTACACCGCAGCATCATCAGCAAACAGCCGTAGACTGCTGCTTACACTAATTCAACTAATTCAACTGCCACACCAGACTGGTCATCGAGTGACTGGATGGAAGCCTTAGACCCGCTTAGCGATTTTACACAGGACCAAAGTTTTCTCGGGTTTTCGGTCAGATGTTTTGCTAACGTATGGCGGGACAGCTGTAGTACGCTTGGCACATAGATCTTTTGCTGGACGCACGAATCTCTACTAACTTTGCCTGTCGTCATTTGCGCTTTCTCTTTTGAACCGAGAGTGCAACAGCCTTTGGTTCCTCAGCATTTTTCGAATATTTTTGTGAAATGAAGGTGGTTCTTTCCTGTTCTTGAGCCACTTACTAGGCACATAATTGTCCAGCGCATGGTTTACAATCTGTTTAAACTTTGCCCATAATTCCTCTGTGTCTATCATACTGGACCTAAATTACTGCAGTTCATTGTCCAAATGAGATGCTGACAACTGCTTATCTGCTTTTACGAGAAGTAACATTCTCCTCCCTTCTTGGCTGGTTTCTTAGCTTTCGTAACCGTGGTCGCTAAGTTGACAGCATGGTCACTAATCGTCGTCTCTACACTGAGACCATCGATAAGATTCCTACTATACTTTATACAGGGTGAACCAGAGCTCCAAAACAGCAAAAATATGTCTAGTAGACATGGCCTCTAATATGCATACCTTAAAAGTTACGAGTACTTGGTCATATTTTCTACTGTGAAGCACATCTCATGTAATGAGAGCTCTTTGCTTTCCGTATTACCGAAGCCATCCTACTTGCTATCTAAATCTTTTGCTATCTAAATCTTTCCTTCTGTGTATTATTTTTATCTTAAGTACATAGTAAAATTTTTCCCCAAATTGTACTTTATGTATCTCGCATGTAATTAACAATTAATTACATAAAACCACGAAAAGTACTAAAATTCTGAAAACTGTCTAGATTGTAGTAGGAAACGACACAGTATAGTTGCCAATGTGGGTCCCTTGAACATGGAAACCGGTAAAAATGGTAAAAATTGTAGTTGTATTCTACTTCCATCATTTTAAGTTAGCCTCAGGCAGTGGCGTGAGCTGTTACGAAAACTACTCAGCAGTATTTGCGACTCGCTGCCACGGTATTACGCTGAGCTAGGGATGCCACCACGGTATTGCTGAGTGAGAGACGGCAACTTTTTGATTCATACCCGTCAGTGAGGCACGCGAAAGGGTCCGCGAGGTAGCGCCGGAACAGCAGGTCGCTGTCTTGCCTGCCAGCTTCCTTACACTCCGGACGTGTCCGCCAGTCCTTCCTATTGAGCGCGAAATACTCTGTCCGTACCATTTGCGGTTCACTCCACGGCCGTAGCCAGTCTTCATTAACACTGTATCCCTTAGTGATAGTTCTTGGGAATAAAGCCCATCTTTTCCATGAATCCTGGCATTTGTCACTTTACGTATAGGAAAAACACCCGGGATGCCCACCTGCTACCATCCTGACATGCACAACTGCGATGTTTGTAAATAAATACTTGTAAATAAATAAATAAATAAAATTTCCATATTTTGAGAGCTGACAGTACAGACGAAAAGAAGAAAATAATTCAAGTAAGACCGCTACGGTCGCAGGTTCGAATCCTGCCTCGGGCATGGATGTGTGTGATGTCCTTAGGTTAATTAGGTTTTAGTAGTTCTAAGTTCTAGGGGACTGATGACCTTAGAAGTTAAGTCCCATAGTGCTCAGTGCCATTTAATTCAAGTTAACATGGGCTCTAAAGTGCGTAACTTAAGAGCCATGAGCACTTGTTCGTCTTCGTTAGTGTGAAACACGTCCCTTCTACTGAAAAAGTGCTCATAGTTCTTAAGGCATGCATTTTAGAGTCCATGTTAGCTAGACTTCGTTCTTGTTTTGCTCCATACTAAAACCTCTCAAAGTCTGTCGGTGGAGTGTACATCTGCGCTATGCTGACGATGTCAGAGTCGCTCGCCTAGCGAATAACTAGCTCCAGCCCTGAGTAGGAAAGAACTTTTCCTGCATGTACAATAAATAAAATATCGTTGTTTTCCATCCTTCGTGGTGTTGCAATTTTGGTGAACAGAAGTGTATGACGTTGGCGGTACGGAACCTCGTGGCGTCGTGACAAGGAGGCTTTTCACGGCAGCGCGGCCACAGTGCAGGCCAGTGAGTCGCGGTTGGCGACGCCCCCGCTGGAGCCGGAGCCGATAATTTGCCCGCTGGCAGCAAGTTGGTGACGACGGCAACTCGGTTAGCAGCCAGCCGGGCGCGCTCAGATCAGTGTCCCGTCTCGTCTCCGAGGCGGCGGCAAAGACGAGGGCGCGGCGAGGGAGGAGCCAGCCGAGAGCGCAGGCACAGGGGTGGCGCAAAACTGACCGTCAAAAAGAAAGGCCACGAAAGACGCTCTAAGAACTAACCCGCATAGGTAAGCGGGTTTCCTGGCCCTCGTTAGCCTATCCTGTGCTTACGAGCAGCAGCCCCTTGCTCGCCCTGTGACTGGAAACGACCACTATTGTCACAACATCATTTCTAAAGTGCCGTCTCGTCCACTAACCATCATAAAGAGACGACCGCTACTTTCGCTACATAGTTTACGTGGTAGCAGTGTGCTTGGTTCGCACAGGTGACACCTATGCAACTGATTTATCTTCAGTGGGGTTCCTGCTGCCACTTCGCTACAACAGCAAATATACTGTTTCACCGAAGGATACTCAATTTTACCTATCTCTACCGTTCGAGGACTGAAATGAACTGAACCAAATTGCTTCAAGTAGACAGAATAATAAGTAAAATGGTAAACATATCTCGCATACTTCGTATCATTTCATCTGATTTTCATTTCCCACCGAGAAACGTCTTAAATTTGAGCTCTGTATATTATCTTGAAAAAAAATATGCAGAAGATTTTGATGCCACCTATCGCAGAGATATTTCTAGTCGAGTCGGCGTAAGAAGATCCTTGACAGATGCAGTCGGCTGCACACGGCAGCTTTACGAGCTTACCTCAACCAATCATACAACACAATTTTGTATACGTCTCTAAGGCAACGCCGGAGAGTTGCCACAGCACTATTGAGGAGTTTTCGCCTGCAGCAACTGCGTTTCGCAGCTGAAAGCCTGCAACAGCACTGCTAGCTATCAGGGCTCTTATTAAGCCGACTCGATTGAGTTGACGAAACATCCGCTTTCAAGTTCCACATGAAACATTTATAAAGAACATTACATTTGGATATTCTGCAGGATAACTCAAAGTCTGCGTTAACAGATACTTCTTCAGATATCGAAATGGCTTTGACGATATTTATGAGCATGCCAATGACTACAGAATCTTGTGAACACAGTTGCAGCAAAATTCAAGGTGATAAAAAAACTACTTAAAGTTGAGTTTGGGTAAAAGCAGACAATAATATTTAGCTATCTTTTGGGTCAAGTATGACAAATCAGATAAAACTGATATCAGTGACATAATCAACTACTTTTCTTCTGTCAAAGCAAAGAAATGCAGAGTAACACACGATTTCTGCCAAGAAATATTTTCCCAAATCATAATTGTAGTAATTTTTTTGTTTCTAGTTAGTAATTTATACCGAACAAATAAAATGTGTTTTTATATCATACTAAATCCAATGTACAGTAGTTGCCACAAAAAATATGACACCGATTGTATTTGACTTTGAATTTTTTTTATGAAGTTTGTACTACTTGCAAGTTATTTACTACATTAATTCATTTTATCTGTTTTATGTGATATTTCATATCAATACAGTTTACTTATTTTTTTTATTTTTATTAAACATACCTAAAAACTTCTTTATAAGAATCGCAGAAAGTTATTTTTATAGAAGGAAGAGGGGGAAGGGGAAGAAGAGTCACAGTGTAGCTAGTTCTGCCACAGGTGTTTTGCTAAGTGTATATCATTACCTCGGTATGGCTCTGGTATGCCATCCTACACTGACAAGTTTACCAAGTACTAATAAACACATGCAATAATACTTAGAAAGTGCATTTCATGTGCTATAGACTTTTTTAAATGGAACAATGCCTGTTAACATTAACAAGCTAAAAGTAGCATAAATAAAAATGTCAGTAGTGTTTGTAGCCGGATTCTAGTGCGAGTCGTTTACGACATATCGTATTTTGAAAAGTTCCCACACCGTCACTTGAGCAATACCTGGCGACAGCACACATTAAGGAACCACCCAAGTGTGTTCAATGGTTGCGTGTGCTCTGACCAGTAACAAGGCCTGTGACCATCGCATGTTGTGCTTAAAATGATCACTCGCACGCACGCTTCCAGTCAGGGATGGAACGATTGCTGCACATGTGCTAGCATTTCAGGGCAAATGTCAGAGTAGGCTCCAGTAACATGTCGTTGTGTATCATTGGGTGTAGTTGGTGTGCCATTGTAGACAGCTGCTTTCAGCTATCCCCATAGAAAAAGTCTGCAGACGCCAAATCCTAGGAATGGGCCGGCCAAGGCACATGTCCTTTGCGTCCAATCCAACAAATTGGAAACACCCCCCCCCCAGGGTGTCCACAACTCTTTTGTGAATACGTGCGTAGCGAGCACGGGACCCCGAGCTAATGTAGCCCTCCTTCCTTTCCGGGCTGCATACCTTCCTTTTCCGCATCCTTCCCCATTCCCCACCTTCGCTCCCCCCCCCCTCACCTCCGCCTCTTTCCTTCCCTTTCTCCCCCTCTGGGAGTATGTTTTGTGCCTACGTCCGTCGACGTAGGCACAAAAAATGTAATACATTCTTCGCTTTCTCTGCTTGCAAGTCTTCATCCTTCCTTTGTCCTTCCCTTTTCCTTACCCCTTCTCTTTACCCTTTTCTTCACTGCGGCGTTTGAGACCTCTCTTCTTTCCTTTCCCTTTCTTTGTTTTTCCGTTTCTCTTTTTTCCTCCCTGTGCATGTCTGAAGGCCGACCCACGCATTTTCATGCGTAGCTGGTGACAGGGTAACGCGTAATTCCCCGCCCCAGGTAGACAGGTAGGACACGTACGTACCCCCTGGTAACAGCCAGGCCCAGGGTGGGGTGATTACCCGAGCTGATACCTTCCGAAAGTGCCGATTGGTCCCTCTGTCCGTTTCTTGGGAGGTGTGACCTGAGGTGCGAACAATAACCTAAGGCGAGAGTGCCCTCAGAGAGGGCCCCCACAAGGGAGGAGCGCGCCATCGGAGACGCCGGTAATCATGGGGGATACCTCTGCAATGGTTTCCTCATCTTCTACTATGTCTGCTCACAAGCGTAAGTTCAATGAGTCTCAGCCACAGACAGTTCTTCCATCGTTACCACAGTTCCTTGTTGTTTCTCGGTCTGATGAAGGTCACGACTTCTCCACGGTCAATCCTTTCGTTATTCAGAAAGGTGTCGACGCAATTGCAGGCCCTGTAAAGTCTTGTTCCAGATTACGAAATGTTACCTTGTTGTTAGAAACAGTCAGTGCCCTCCAGGCACAAAAATTGCTGCATACTTCACTGCTACACACCTTCCCTGTCCGGGTGGAAGTGTACCGCACTTTAAATTCCTCACGTGGGGTCGTTTATACACGCTCCCTCGACGGATTGTCTGACGAGGAAATTCAACACTACCTGTCTGACCAGGGCGTAACGGCTGTTCATCGAGTCATGAAAAGGGTTGACACAAACATCGTTCTAACCCGTACTGTCTTCTTGGCATTTGACAGTGTTCAACACCCATCGAACATAAAAGCGGGCTATGAGATAATTTCCGTTCGCCCTTACATCCCAAATCCTACGCGTTGCTATTGGTGTCAGCGGTTCAATCATATCAGCCAGTCCTGTTCCAATCCGGCCAAATGTGTTTTGTGTGTGGCAAGGATGCCCATGAGGGTGCTTGTCCACCTCCATCCCCTCGTTGCATCAACTGTATGGGTGACCACGCTGCTTCCTCCAGAGATTGCCCCATTTTTAAAGACGAAAAGCTCATTCAGGAAATCAGAGTGAAGGAAAAGGTTTCGACCTTTGCTGCTCGAAAATTAGTCGCCAGTCGAAAGGCCACGGTGCCTCAGACAGGAAAAAATAGCACTGTCCTTGCCTCTCCTCAGCCAACAAAGGAGGCGGCCACGCAGACTTGTGATCTCACCTTTAGTGCCACGGTCGTCAGATCGGCCAGCGGAAAGATCGTCCGTTCAACCTCCCCACTTTCGCCTGCTCACTCTATGGCTCACCCTTCATCGGATTCTGCTAAATCTCGAGCCCAAAAGTCAGACACCCAGACTTCCAAAAAAGAGCCTACTCGTGAAGATTTTTTATGTACCCCAACTTCACAACCATCGGTTCCTCCTTCATCAAAACATCATGATTCCAAGAAGGCTAATAAGAAACCCAGTTCCTCTCCTTCTCCGCCACGGCATGTCTTATCTACAGCACCACCTGGCGGTAGCCGCCTTCGGCCGTCTTCTGTGTCGTCGAGGCGCACTGCTGGCGGCCAATCAACCGGTCGATCGCTGGTGGCAGGAGCTGCTCCTGAACAACCTATGGATCAGGATCTTCTGACTTCGGCTGAATGCCGTTCCACGCTGTCGGTCGCAAGCTCTGAGCAGTCGTTGAGTTGATGGCAACCTTGGTCACATTCTTCCATTTTCTGTCCACCCTATGTCCATTATCCATTGGAATATCCGCGGCATTCGAGCCAACCGGGATGAATTATCGATCCTCTTACGATCCTACTCGCCGGTCATCTTTTGTCTTCAGGAAACAAAGCTGTGTCCCTACGACCGCTTTGTTTTCCTCCATTTTCAGTCAGTCCGATTTGATCCCCCCTCTGTTGAATGCATTCCAGCACATGGAGGACTCACGATTCTTCTCCATGATACTCTCCATTATCACCCAATCCCCTTAAACACTTCCTTCCAAGCTGTCGCTGTCCGTCTTTCCTTTTCTGGATACACCTTCTCTCTTTGTACTGTATACATTCCATCGTCCACACCAATGGCACGAGCTGATCTCCTCCATATTCTTGGCCAGCTTCCGCCCCCCTATTTGCTGGTTGGGGACTTCAATGCCCACCACCCGCTTTGGGGATCTCCAGATCCCTGTCCGTGTGGCTCACTACTGATAGACGTCTTCCGCCAAGCGAATCTTGTTTGCCTCAACACTGGGGACCCTACATTTTTATCTGCCTCCACGACAAATTTCTCTCATTTGGACCTTTCGGTCGGTACTGTTCCACTAGCTCGGCGCTTCGAATGGTTCACCCTTGCTGATACACACTCGAGTGACCATTTTCCATGTGTCCTTCGATTGCAGCCACAACTGCCATATATGCGCCCGAGACACTGGAAGTTTGTCCAACCCGATTGGACACTTTTTTCGTCTCTAGCGACATTCGATGACCGTCACTTTCCTAGCGTCACTCATATTACAGACGTTATTCTTACAGCTGCGGAACGTTCAATACCCCGCCCCGCCCCCTAGCCCCCCCCCCCCCCCCTCCCAGTTCCTTGGTGGAACGAGGCATGCCGTGACGCAATACGTGAGCGGCGACGTGCTCTTCGCGTTTCCAGACACCATCCTACTTTGGCCAACCGTATCCGCTATAAGCAGTTCCGTGCGCGATGCCGTCGCGTCATCCGCGAAAGCAAGAAGGCAAGCTGGGACTTCTTTACTCGCTCATTTAACACCTTCACTCCCTCCTCGGAAGTTTGGAGTCGGATTCGACGGTCATCTGGCGCGCCTAGTTTCTCCCCGGTCTCTGGGCTCACTGTCGCGCATGATACATTAGCGGACGCCGTCGCAATTTCTAACTCATTGGGTCAACACTTTCCTGAGATTTCGAGCTCTTCAAATTACCCGCCCTCGTTTCTCCCGAAGAAACGTGCAGCGGAAGTGCGACCTCTTGCTTTCTCCTCTCACAATCGCGAAAGCTATAATACTGTTTTCTCCATGCGGGAACTCCAACATGCACTCTCTTCTTCTCGCTCCTCCGCCCCAGGACCGGATGGTATCCATATCCAAATGTTGCTGCATTTATCATACCATAGTCTGCGTTACTTCCTTCGCCTTTATAATCGAATTAGGACCGACAGTACTTTTCCCAGACGATGGCGGGGAGCTATCGTCGTTCCTGTTCCGAAACCTGGAAAGGACAAACATCTCCCCTCTAGCTATCGCCCCATTTCTCTCACGAGTAGTGTATGTAAGGTTTTGGAGCGTATGGTGAATTGCCGTTTAGCTTGGTGGCTGGTGTCCCGCAGTCTTTTAACACCCGCCCAATGCGGTTTCTGAAAGCATCATTCTGCAGTTGACCATATTGTTGCTCTCGACTTATATCATGAACAATTTTCTCCGGAAACGCCAAACTGTAGCAATATTTTTTGATCTGGAGAGGGCATACGATACCTGTTGGAGGACAGGCATCCTCCGCACACTGTTCTCTTGGGGCTTTCGAGGTCGGCTGCCCCTTATTCTTCGCGAATTTATGGCAGAGCGCACATTTAGAGTTCGGGTGAACACTACTCTCTCCCTTACTTTCTCCCAAGAAAACGGGATACCTCAGGGCTCCGTGCTGATTGTTGTACTGTTTGCCATTGCCGTAAATCCAATTATAGATTGTCTCCTTCCTGATGTCTCGGGCTCCCTCTTTGTGGACGATTTTGCGATCTACTACAGCTCTCAACGGAGCAGCCTTGTTGAACGACGTCTTCAAGGATGTCTCGATCGCCTCCACTCCGGGTTCGATTTCCGGCGGGGTCAGGGATTTTCTCTGCCTCGTGATGACTGGGTGTTGTGTGATGTCCTTAGGTTAGTTAGGTTTAAGTAGTTCTAAGTTCTAGGGGACTGATGACCACAGATGTTAAGTCCCATAGTGCTCAGAGCCATTTGAGCCTCCACTCTTGGAGCATCGAAACCGGCTTCTGCTTTTCTCCCAGTAAGACCGTTTTTGTTCATTTTTGGCGTCGTACGGAGTTTCTTCCACCTCCCTTACAGCTAGGACCTGTCAACCTTCCGTTTTCGGACGTCGTAAAATTCTTGGGTCTTATGTTTGACAGAAAACTGTGCTGGTCCTCCCACGTTTCCTATCTTTCGGCTCGCTGTCTGCGATCCCACAACACCCTCCGTGTCCTGAATGGTACCTCCTGGGGAGCGGACCGAGTGGTCCTTCTCCGCCTCTATTGCGCCTTAGTGCCCTCGAAATTGGACTATGGAAGCATAGTTTACTCCTCTGCTCGGCCGTCTATTCTTCGGCGTCTCGACTCTATCCGTCACCGTGGATTACGTTTAGTGTCTGGAGCTTTTTACACCAGCCCTGTGGAAAGCCTTTATGCTGAGACTGCTGAACCTCCGCTGTCCAATCGGCGAGCTGTCCTTCTAAGTCGATATGCTAGCCGTTTGTCTTCCATGCCTGCTAATCCGGCCCATGACATTTTTTTCGACGCCTCCTTGGATTTAGGGTATGCAGGCCGCCCTTCCTCCCTACTACCACCGGGAGTTCGCTTCCGTCAACTGCTCCATTCTCTTTCCTTCCGCTTTCCTAAAACTTTCTTGACAACTCGGGGTACAGCACCGCCTTGGCTCCGTCCCCGGACCTGCCTGCTCCGTGACCTTTGTCAGTTTCCCAAGGATGGTACCCCTTCACTCGTTTATCGTCGGGCATTTTCTGCTCTATGTGCACAAATGAAGGAAGCCACATTTGTTTACACTGATGGCTCAAAAACATCGTTTGGTGTAGGGAGTGCCTATATTGTTGGCGACACCCCAAATCGATTTCGGCTTCCCGACCAGTGTCCGGTTTATACTGCGGAGTTTTACGCTGTTCTCCAGGCTGTCCACTATATCCGTCTCCATGAGCGGATACAGTATGTTATCTGTTCAGATTCTCTCAGCTCTCTCCTCAGTCTCCAAGCTCTTTACCCTGTCCACCCTCTGGTCCACCGGATTCAGGACTGCCTGCACTTGCTCCACTTGGGGGGCGTCTAGGTGGCGCTCCTCTGGATCCCAGGACACGTTGGTATGTGTGGAAATGAGGCGGCCGATATAGCGGTCAAGGCTGCAGTCTCCCTACTTCAACCAGCTATTCGCATGATTCCCGTCGCCGATCTACGGAGTGTTTTATGTCGTCGTGTTGCTCTTTTATGGCACGCACATTGGTCGACACTTCCCAATAATAAATTGCGGGACGTGAAAGCTCTTCCCTGTGCTTGGACCTCTTCCTCCCGAACGCGTCGTCGGGAGGAAGTAATTTTAACTAGACTCCGGATAGGGCACTGTCTTTTTAGCCATCGACATCTTTTAAGTGGCGATCCTCCCCCACTTTGTCCCCACTGCTCTCAGCTGTGGACGGTAAGACACCTTTTACTTGAGTGCCCCTATTTTACTCCGTTACGCGCCCGTCTGCAGCTGTAGCCTGATATATCGTCCATTTTAGCAGATGCCACGCGCTCAGCCGATCGCGTTCTCGAATTTATTAGTGCCAGTGAGATGATGTCATTCATTTGAAGCTCTTTTTGGGGACAATCAACCCCCTTCTGTAGTGGTTTTTTAAGCTTTCCTTCTGTTTTTAGTTTCTCCAATTTTTTGAGTTTCGTTCCCATTGCTGCTGGATTCCAGTTTCGTTTTTTTACCTTTTCCTACGTCACAGACCGGGCGCTAATAACCGTAGCAGTTTTGTGCCCTAAAACCATAACAAAAAAAAAAAGAATTGGATACAATTCGTGAAGACGAGTTGCAGTATTGGGATTGGACAATCATCATTTTAGTACCACAAGTTCCTCCTAGTCTGCAGAGGAATGTCTTTTAGTATCCGCGGAAGATAGTCGTTAGGAGGCTGCGATACTTGTGCGCGTTCAATGTCCAATCTTTGAAACATGGGCTATGAGCCGATGATTCACTGTCCAACAGCACACGTTCATACTCCATGGACGCTGATGTTCCACCTGACAGAGCCAAAGCTCATGTTTTAGTGGTTTACCTAGCCGTGATTGGTAAATGTGTCCGCCACCATAGCTGAGTGGACAGTGCGCCGGCTTGTCATGCCGGAGGGCCCGGATTCGATTCCCAGCTGGGTTGGAGATTTTGTCCGCTCAGGAATTGGGTGTTTGTGTCGTCTTGATCACCATTACTTCATCCTCATCGACGCGCAAGTCGCCGAAGTGGCGTCACCTCGAAAGCCTTGCGCCAGGCGATCAGGTCTAACCACCGGGAGGTCCTCCCCGCACGACACTTAATTTCATTGGTAAATGTGACTCCATCAGTAAAAAAGATTCTAGAGACATTAGCATAATCCTGCCTTAATGCTCATGTACAGAAGTTAACTGGATTTTCATAATCATTACCATGCAATTTTTGATAGAAAGAGATATGATAGGGATGGAACCTATGTCGATGGACAATGTGTAGGACGCTGGCCTGGCTCATGCCACTTGCTCGTTCGATTGGACGGGAGTTAACGTGGGGATCAGTTGCAACAGCAGCACTACCATTTTCATGTAACTGGTTTAAGATGTTGATAAATAATTACCGAGATGGCCGACGTCTATTGGAATATCTTGCCGCATACACCGTACAAGAACGAACAGCATTCTTCCTACATTCTCCAACCACCATGAGCACGTCGTCTTTTTGTGCACTGGTAAACCCCATCGTCCACTCACGACCTATGGCTTGGACTGTCACGCACCAAATGACCAGCAAGTCTCAATGCACTCAAGGAACACGCAAGTACGCACTGTATGCAAACATAACAACTCGTACCAAACAATTACGCAGGCTGAATGGCACCAACAGGCGCCGATGTGCAAACTTTTCAAAGCACGATATCTAGTAAACGACTTGCACTAGAATCCTACAACAAACACGACTGACATTCTGATGTACCCTCCGTCTATTTTTTTAATATTAATAGGCACTGTTCGATTTAAATAAGTGCGTGTCTGCACAAAAATATATTTTCTAAGATTTATTTTATTACAATCCATTTATTAGCAACAATACGAGTCCCTGACTACCAATCTGTCCTGTGAAAACCGCACATCAATAGCAACTCCCATTTTCGCAATCACTGCGGTGCAAGTTTTAGATGATTCACCCTTAATATTTTGCTTGCCCCGATGTAGGCGTGTCATTCATATCTTTCTTTGGGAGGCCGACATCATTCCTTTTGTGTAAGAATAGAGGGCATCAATAAGTCGCGAAAATAAAATAACTGAAGTACTTCCAGGCAAAAGTAGTCTTGGTAATATGTGCAAAGCGTAATCTATGGAGGTAGAAGACCCGTATTCTCTTCCTATCAGAGCATGACAATTACATCCCGTCGTATGGACGATCGGACGATCAAGCAACGCTATTCACGTTAAAAAAAAAAAAAAGTGGGAGGAGTGATGTGGCGAACACCTGAAAACAAAGGAAGCGACCTGGCAAAACACCTGACATATACATTGCAAATTTCCCCCAATAAAACTGAAGAGGATACATGTCACACATTTCGAGATATGAGACTGCGTGTAATGAGAAGCAAACATATTGCTGTTGGACATTTATCGCAGGCTCTGCAGTAAAACATTTGCCATGTGATTCACATTTCGCTCTTTAGCTTCCAAAACTTAAGCGACCTGAGAAAAAAATTTCAGAACACAATTGATCAATGGTGGTAATACAAGATTTCGTCGAGTGAGATAAATGTCAGAATACATCTGGCGATAACATTAGAGGTAACTGATATATACTGTCAAATTTCTGGTAACTATTACATATTTAAGTAAAAACTTCTAATAAGTCTTAGCCGTCACAAGGAAAATTCATTCAACTCCTATCTACGAGACAGATACTACCTTTGGTCGGCTCATAACGGCTTGGTTTTTGCGATTACTGCTCACATACCAAGAAGAAATGCAGATGATAAACGGGTATTCATTGGACAAATATACACTCCTGGAAATGGAAAAAAGAACACATTGACACCGGTGTGTCAGACCCACCATACTTGCTCCGGACACTGCGAGAGGGCTGTACAAGCAATGATCACACGCACGGCACAGCGGACACACCAGGAACCGCGGTGTTGGCCGTCGAATGGCGCTAGCTGCGCAGCATTTGTGCACCGCCGCCGTCAGTATCAGCCAGTTTGCCGTGGCATACGGAGCTCCATCGCAGTCTTTAACACTGGTAGCATGCCGCGACAGCGTGGACATGAACCGTATGTGCAGTTGACGGACTTTGAGCGAGGGCGTATAGTGGGCATGCGGGAGGCCGGGTGGACGTACCGCCGAATTGCTCAACACGTGGGGCGTGAGGTCTCCACAGTACATCGATGTTGTCGCCAGTGGTCGGCGGAAGGTGCACGTGCCCATCGACCTGGGACCGGACCGCAGCGACGCACGGATGCACGCCAAGACCGTAGGATCCTACGCAGTGCCGTAGGGGACCGCACCGCCACTTCCCAGCAAATTAGGGACACTGTTGCTCCAGGGGTATCGGCGAGGACCATTCGCAACCGTCTCCATGAAGCTGGGCTACGGTCCCGCACACCCTTAGGCCGTCTTCCGCTCACGCCCCAACATCGTGCAACCCGCCTCCAGTGGTGTCGCGACATGCGTGAATGGAGGGACGAATGGAGACGTGTCGTCTTCAGCGATGAGAGTCGCTTCTGCCTTGGTGCCTATGATGGTCGTATGCGTGTTTGGCGCCTTGCAGGTGAGCGCCACAATGAGGACTGCATACGACCGAGGCACACAGGGCCAACTGCCGGCATCATGGTGTGGGGAGCGATCTCCTACACTGGCCGTACACCACTGGTGATCGTCGAGGGGACACTGAATAGTGCACGGTACATCCAAACCGTCATCGAACCCATCGTTCTACCATTCCTAGACCGGCAAGGGAACTTGCTGTTCCAACAGGACAATGCACGTCCGCATGTATCCCGTGCCACCCAACGTGCTCTAGAAGGTGTAAGTCAACTACCCTGGCCAGCAAGAGCTCCGGATCTGTCCCCCATTGAGCATGTTTGGGACTGGATGAAGCGTCGTCTCACGCGGTCTGCACGTCCAGCACGAACGCTGGTCCAACTGAGGCGCCAGGTGGAAATGGCATGGCAAGCCGTTCCACAGGACTACATCCAGCATCTCTACGATCGTCTCCATGGGAGAATAGCAGCCTGCAGTGCTGCGAAAGGTGGATATACACTGTACTAGTGCCGACATTGTGCATGCTCTGTTGCCTGTGTCTATGTGCCTGTGGTTCTGTCAGTGTGATCATGTGATGTATCTGACCCCAGGAATGTGTCAATAAAGTTTCCCCTTCCTGGGACAATGAATTCACGGTGTTCTTATTTCAATTTCCAGGAGTGTATTATACTAGCACTGACATGTGAGTACATTTTCACGCAATTTGAGTGCATAGATCCTGAGAAATCAGTACCCAGAACAACCACCTCTGGCCGTAATAATGGCCATGACACGAATGGGCATTGAGTCAAACAGAGCTTGAATAGCGTGTACAGGTACAGCTGCCCATGCAGCTTCAACACGATACCACTGTTCATCAAGAGTAGTGACTGGCGTATTGTGACCAGCCAGTTGCTCGGCCACCATTGACCAGACGTTTTCAATTGGTGAGAGATTTGGAGAATGTGCTGGCCAGGGCAGCAGTCGAACATTTTCTGTATCCAGAAAGGCCCGTACAGGACCTGCAACATGCGGTCGTGCATTATCCTGCTGAAATGTAGGGTTTCGCAGGGATCGAGTGAAGGGTAGAGCCACGGGTCGTAACACGTATGAAACGTAACGTCCACTGTTCAAAGTGCCGTCAATGCGAACAAGAGGTGACCGAGACGTGTAACCAGTGGCACCCCATACCATCACGCCGGGTGATACGCCAGTATGGCGATGACGAATACACGCTTCCAATGTGCGTTCACCGCGATGTCGCCAAACACGGATCCGACTATCATGATGCTGTAAACAGAACCTGGATTCATCCGAAAAAATGACGTTTTGTTATTCGTGCACCCAGGTTCGTCCTTGAGTACACCATCGCAGGCGCTCCTGTCTGTGATGCAGCGTCAAGCATAACCGCAGCCACGGTCTCCGAGCGGATAGTCCATGCTGCTGCAAACGTCGTCAGACTGTTCGTGTAGGTGGTTGTTGTATTGCAAACGTCCCCATCTGTTGACTCAGGTGTCGAGACGTGACAGTACGATCTGTTACAGCCATGTGGATAAGATACCTGTCATCTCGACTGCTAGTGAAACGAGGCCGTTGGGATCCAGCACGGCGTTCCGAATTACCCTCCTGAACCCACCGATTCCATATTCTGTTAACAGTCACTGGATTTCGACCAACGCGAGCAGCAATGCCACGATACGATAAACCGCAATCGCGATAGGCTACAATCCGACCTTTATCAAAATCGGAAACGTGATGGTACGCATTTCTCCTCCTAACACGAGGCATCACAACAACGTTTCACCAGGCAACGCCGGTCAACTGCTGTTTGTGTATGAGAAATCGGTTGGAAACTTTCCTCATGTCAGCACGTTATAGGTGTCGCCACCGGCGTCAACCTTGTGTGAATACTCTGAAAAGCTAATCATTTGCGTATCACAGCATCTCCTTTCTGTCCGTTACATTTAGCGTCTGTAGCACGTCATCTTCGTGGTGTAGCAATTTTAATGGCCAGTAGTGTATAAGGGGCGATCGAAAAGCTTCCCATCGCATGCTATACGGACCAGAATTGGAGTGGTAATTAGGCAAAATCACTGTGAGCAATGAGACAATCATCCCACCGAGGCACCAGATTGGAGATACCCGTTTGGTAAAACACTGCATCGTACTGCTTGAAGAAGTCCGTAACTGCCTGCTGCACATCCTCGTCCGACCCTTCAAGGCATTTTAGTGGACCGAAGACGTGATAATCGCAGGGGAGAAATCAGGACTATGTGGTAGGTTTCGAGTGCCCTCCACTTGAGTTGGCGTAACTTCAGCGTTACGACAGTTGCGTTAAGGGAACGTGTGTTAGCACGAGGTAGTAACACCCCTCTCACAGTTTTCCCGCACGTCTCGCTTTAATTCTCGACAGACACACTGCCCCATACACATTCTTCTTTCTCCGAGGGATGTCTACCGGTGTTTGTCCTTCGGTACCCAAGAAGTTCGTTCTGATCTGAAGCATTTCGTAATAAAGTTGCCATAATTCACGTTTCCGCATTTCCGGAAAGAGAACGAATGCCACACGAATCCCTTGCCAGCATATCGGTGCTTATACACCCTCATCGGAGTCGCGCCACATTGGATATATGCTGTAACAATGCCCTCAAAGGGAAAATTTTCATCGTCCCTTATAATGTTTGCGTGCTTTGGAAAAGTCATCCAAGAACATGTTCGTACGTAATAAAAAGGGAAAGCCGTTTCGATGATTAGTAAAACAGATTGAATGATCTGTGAATCTACGCTGAAACATTTCCGTTAGTCCTTTCCGAGCACCATGGTGGCAAGGTCTTTGGTATACGAATAGCAGCTCTGAGATTTGTTTCAGTCTATAGGCTGTTGCACTTAAACAGCAGCACGTACAAATCCACCTCAGAGATTCAAGTACGGTGTAATGTATACCATCCGATGGGAGTCGTGGGACCCTCCCTATCCCATATAACAGTGTTTCTCTGGCTGCGTCAGGTTGTCAAGGGTCGTAAGGAGCACTTCACAGCCGGCAGGCGATCAAAGGCCGTGCCAAGGAGGCGAGTGGCAGCAGCAATGAAATTCTTTCCAAGTGGAGACGCGAGACGCGCCTCCCTACACAGGGTGAGTGCCCTCCTGCCGCTTCACAGCAGACTCCTCCTCGCGCATCTGCACCTGTATCCTCCATTTCACTAGTTGGAGAGAAAGCGAAGCGAGCCGACATACGAACAAAGCGACAACGACGCTGTTTACTCGTAGTATCCGTCGCGCGCTCCACCAAGTGATCCGTAACGGGGCACCTACACGCTCTGCCGCCAGAGCAGGAACAGTGTTGTTAACTGTGATAACGGTAAACGCCACAAGCAGTTATAATGTATCACTACTAATAGCAATATCTTGAGAAACTGTCGTCGAATGGGTTCCAAACTGAGGACTGATTTCTACGAGTAGAAAGCTGGCAGGTGACGGCATTTTTTGCGCCATCTACATCTACATCTACATCCATACTCCGCAAGCCACCTGACAGTGTGTGGCGGAGGGTACCTTTAGTACCTCTATCGGTTCTCCCTTCTATTCCAGTCTCGTATTGTTCGCGGAAAGAAGGATTGTCGGTATGCCTCTGTGTGGGTTCTAATCTCTCTGATTTTATCCTCATGGTCTCTTCGCGAGATACACGTAGGAGCGAGCAATATACTGCTTGACTCCTCGGTGAAGGTATTTGTCGAAACTTCAACAAAAGCCTGTACTGAGCTACTGAGCGCCTCTCTTGCAAAGTCTTCCACTGGAGTTTATCTATCATCTCCGTAACGCTTTCGCGATTACTAAATGATCCTGTAACGAAGCGCGCTGCTCTCCGTTCGATCTTCTCTATCTCTTCTATCAATCCTATCTGGTACGGATCCCACACTGCTTACCAGTATTCAAGCAGTGGGCGAACAAGCGTACTGTATCCTACTTCCTTTGTTTTCGGATTGCATTTCCTTAGGATTCTTCCAATGGATCTCAGTCTGGTATCTGCTTTACCGACGATCAACTTTATATGATCATTCCATTTTAAATCACTCCTAATGCCTACCCGCAGATAATTTATGGAATTAACTGCTTCCAGTTGCTGACCTGCTATATTGTAGCTAAATGATAAGGGATCTTTCTTTCTATGTATTCGCAGCACATTACACTTGTCTACATTGAGATTCAAATGCCATTCCCTGCACCATGCGTCAATTCGCTGCAGATCATCCTGCATTTCAGTACAATTTTCCATTGTTACAACCTCTCGATATACCACAGCATCATCCGCAAAAAGCCTCAGTGAACTTCCGATGTCATCCACAAGGTCATTTATGTATATTGTGAATAGCAACGGTCCTACGACACTCCCCTGCGGCACACCTGAAATCACTCTTACTTCGGAAGACTTCTCTCCATTGAGAATGACACGCTGCGTTCTGTTATCTAGGAATTCTTCAATCCAATCACACAACTGGTCTGATAGTCCATATGCTCTTACTTTGTTCATTAAACGACTGTGGGGAACTGTATCGAACGCCTTGCGGAAGTCAAGAAACATGGAATCTCCCTGGGAACCCGTGTCTATGGCCCTCTGAGTCTCGTGAACGAATAGCGCGAGCTGGGTTTCACACGATCGTCTTTTTCGAAACCCATGGTGATTCCTACAGAGTAGATTTCTAGTCTCCAGGAAAGTCATTATACTCGAACATAATACGTGTTCCAAAATTCTGCAACTGATCGACGTTAGAGATATAGTTCTGCACATCTGTTCGACGTCCCTTCTTGAAAACGGGGATGACCTGTGCCCTTTTCCAATCCTTTCGAACGCTACGCTCTTCTAGAGACCTATGGTACACCGCTGCAAGAAGTGGGGAAGTTCCTTCGCGTACTCTTTGTAAAATCGAACTGGTATCCCATCAGGTCCAGCGGTCTTTCCTCTTTTGAGCGAATTTAATTGTTTCTCTATCCCTCTGTCGTCTATTTCGATATTTACCATTTTGTCATCTGTGCGACAATCTAGAGAAGGAACTACAGTGCAGTCTTCCTCTGTGAAACAACTTTGGAAAAAGACATTTAGTATTTCGGCCTTTAGTCTGTCATCCTCTGTTTCAGTACCATTTTGGTCACAGAGTGTCTGGACATTTTGTTTTGATCCACCTACCGCTTTGATATAAGACCAAAATTTCTTATGATTTTCTGCCAAGTCAGTACATAGAATTTTACTTTCGATTTATGTTGAAACGAGTAGTTATTCACTTATTCACTGCCGTGTTTGTCTCGTAGTGGCCCGACAGTTCTCTGGTCCACACACACATTTTTTAGGCATAAAGGTTTTTATTCGTAAATGTATTGCTCTAGCTATTAAATAAACCTCGCATAACTGGTAATTTCGATGAGGTTAAAATGTAAGGCCGGCCGGAGAGGCCGTGCGGTTCTAGGCGCTACAGTCTGGAGCCGAGCGACCGCTACGGTCGCCGGTTCGAATCCTGTCTCGGGCATGGAAGTGTGTGATGTCTTTAGGTTAGTTAGGCTTAATTAGTTCTAAGTTCTAGGCAACTGATGACCTCAGAAGTTAAGTCGCATAGTGCTCAGAGCCATTTGAACCAATTTTTTTTAATGTAAGACAATAGACTGTTAGCTATTCAAATTTCTGATGAAATAATTTCAGAAGAACCTTTTGGGAACTGTTTTCAGCTTCGTTATTGTGTCATTAGATGTTTGATTCTCTTTCTCTATTAGTCTTTTGTTATATTCACATTTGATGTTTATTAATACTGTTAATAATAGTTGTTACTTCCCTTGTAGAGTAAGTTTGTGATTATTGTAGTCAGGTTTTTAACATCTTCTTATTGTAGTAGCGGAACTTAGAAAAAGTAAAATTTTACCATGAATGAGAAGTGTGGGCTTTGCCGTAGGTTCGTGAGTAGTGGATTGCGGTGTGAGACTTGTTCGAAGTATTTTCACTGGGGGGGGGGGGGGGGGGATGCAGTGGGGAAGCCAGTGGGCATTCTGGTGAGATCCTCTCCTGGAACTGCAGGTTATGTAGCAAGAGTAAGTTGATAGAGGAGCAGGAGCGTAAGATCTGTGCCCTTCAGGTGCAGTTGAAAAACGCACAGGAGGAGCTAGATAGGATGAGGAGGGAGAAGTGGGTTGGGGAATGGGAGCAGGCTGTTGGCAAGAGATCTGCTAGGAGGAGAAGATTTTCAGATAGTTTTACTATTGGTGTTTACAATAGATATGACCAACTGTCAGAGTCTAGTGGAGAGGAATCTCTAGTAGCTGTAGATGTAGGACGTATGCAGCAGACCTCAGTAGTTACTGTGCCTAGAACAGTTGCAAAGTCGAAGAGGAAGAAGAAGGTTCTGCTGTTAGGTAGTTCTCATGGCAGAGGTGTAGGCCAGCAGTTGCAGGAAGTGCTGGGGAGTGAGTACCAGGTCACCAGCATTGTGAAGCCTAATGCAGGGTTGGCTCAGGTGACTGTTAACATAGGGGGGTTATGTAGGGATGTTACTAAAGAGGATCAGGTACTGATTGTGGGTGGGGCTGGTAATAGTATCGATAGGGATGGGGAGTATAACATAGATGGTGACCTGGAAAAGATAGCCACTCAGACTGGCAACACGAATGTGCATTTCGTGGAACTGTTTCAGCGTCACGATCGGCCTCATCTTAATACAGCCGTCAGACGTAATAACATGAGACTTGGGGGTGCGCTGATGACAGAAAGCGTGGGACACATTTCAGTGGTGTCGGTGGAGTCTATCAGCAGGACGGGTTTCACTAGACACGGCCTGCACCTCAACAGGTATGGGAAGGGGAGGTTGGCAAAGCTTATACGTGACAGCATAGGTGAGGTTGGTGGGATCACTCATGGGAAAATTCCTGCAGTGGTGGGTGTTAGAGCTGCACCTTTTTTTGATTGAAGTCAGCTGATAGGTATTCCTGCTTAAGGGAAGTCTCTCTAACAATGGAATCACTTTTGACAAAGCTTAGGTATCCGAGTAATGAGGGAATTAGTATATTTCATCAAAATATACAAGGTATTAGAGATAAAGTTAGTGAACTGCTTATAGATGTTGACTCTGAAATTACTGGTATATCTGAACACTTCTTAAATAAGGAGGTAATTCAAAGGCTTCCTTTACCAGGATACAGGTTGGCTGGCAGCTTTTCGAGGAGTTCTTTGCGGTGTGGGGAAGTAGCCGTGTATGTGAAAAACGGCATCGCATTTGAGTCAATTGATATTTCAAAGTACTGCACTGAAAAGGTGTTTGAATGTTGTGCAGGTGTGGTTAAATTTAACGGAGCTAAACTTCTAACTGTTGTTATTTATAGAGCCCCAGACTCCGATTTCACAACATTTTTGCTAAAGCTAGAGGAGGTTCTTGGTTCACTTTATAGGAAATACAAAAAGTTAGTTATATGTGGTGACTTCAATATTAATTGTATAAGTGATTGTGCAAGGAATAGGATGCTGGTAGACCTCTTTAATTCATATAATCTTATGCAAACCGTATTCTTTCCAACGAGAGTGCAAGGGAACAGTAGAACAACCATAGACAACATTTTTGTTCCTTCGTCATTACTAGAAGGGCATTCTGTTAGCAAAAAGGTGAATGGCCTTTCAGATCATGATGCACAAATTTTAACTTTAAAAGATTTTTGTGCTGCAACACGCGTTAAATATAGTCATCAGCTGTTCAGGAAAGCTGATCCAGTTGCTGTAGAGACCTTTGTAAACCTTATAAAGGAACAAGAGTGGCAAGATGTTTATAGCGCTGATACAGTAGACGATAAATATAATGCTTTTCTCAAGACTTTTCTCATGCTCTTTGAAAGTTGCTTTCCGTTAGAACGTTTAAAACAGCGTACTAGCACAAACAGGCAGCCTGGGTGGCTGACTGGAGGGATAAGAATATCTTGTAGAACAAAGTGGCAATTATATCAAAACGTTAGAAACAGTCAAAATCTAAATGCAGCAGCCCATTACAAACAGTATTGTAAGGTGCTTAAAAATGTTATTAGGAAGGCAAAAAGTATGTGGTATGCAGATAGAATAGCTAAGTCTCAGGATAAAATTAAAACCATATGGTCAGTCGTAAAGGAAGTTGTTAGTCTGCAGAGACAGGTCGAGGATATAGAATCAGTGCGTAGTGGGAATGTCCGTGTTACAGATAAGTCGCATATATGTACAGTATTTAATAATCACTTTCTGAATATAGCAGGTGAACTAAATAGAAACCTAGTCCCAACAGGGAATCATATAGCGTTCTTAGAATAAAGTGTTCCGAGACTGTTACCTGAAATGCTCCTCCATGATACTGACAAGAGGGAGATTGAGTTAATAATTAAGTCCCTAAAGACCAAGAACTCTCATGGATATGACGGGGTATCTAGCAGAATACTGAAGGATTGTTCTATGTATGTTAGCCCAGTTCTCAGCCATATCTGTAACTTTTCCTTTAGGAGTGGTCGGTTTCTTGACCGATTAAAGTACTCGGTAGTGAAGCCACTTTATAAAAATGGAGACATTGATAATGTTGACAATTTTAGACCTATTTCTATGCCATCAGTGTTTGCTAAAGTTATCGAGAAGGTTGTATATACAAGGTTACTGGAGCATTTAAATTCACATAATTTGCTGTCAAATGTTCAGTTTGGTTTTAGAAATGGTTTAACAACTGAAAATGCTATATTCTCTTTTCTCTGTGAGGATTTGGACGGATTAAATAAAAGGTTGCGAACGCTAGGTGTTTTCTTTGATTTAACGAAGGCTTTTGACTGTGTTGACCACAAAATATTACTGCAGAAGTTGGACCATTATGGAGTAAGGGGAGTAGCTTACAATTGGTTCGCCTCTTACTTTAAGAACAGAAAGCAGAGGGTAATTCTCCGCAATATTGAGAGTGGTAGTGATGTTCAGTCGCAATGGAGCACTGTTAAGTGGGGCGTTCCCCAAGGGTCGGTGCTGGGGCCACTGCTGTTTCTTATTTATATAAATGATATGCCTTCTAGTATTACAGGTGATTCAAAAATATTTCTGTTTGCTGGTGACACCAGATCTTGTTTGTAATATTGAAACAGTAACAAATAATGTAGTTCATGAAATAAGTTCATGGCTTGTGGAAAATAATTTGATGCTAAATCACAGTAAGACTCAGTTTTTACAGTTTCTAACTCACAATTCAACAAGAACCGATATTTTGATCAGACTTAATTGGCATATTATAAGCGAGACGGAACAGTTCAAGTTCCTAGGCGTTCGGATAGATAGTAAGCTGCTGTGGAAAGCCCATGTCCAGGATCTTGTTCAGAAGCTAAATGCTGCTTTATTTACCATTAGAACAGTATCTGAAATAAGTGACACTTCAACACGAAAAGTAGTCTACTTCGCATATTTTCATACGCTTATGTCGTATGGTATTATTTTTTGGGGTAATTCTTCTGATTCAAAAAGGGTATATTTGGCTCAAAAACGGGCTGTTCGAGCTATATGTGGTGTAAGTTCGAGAACCTCTTGTCGACCCCTATTCCAAAATCTGGGAATTCTGACATTGCCCTCACAGTATATATTTTCTTTAATGTCGTTTGTTGTTAGCAATATTAGCCTATTCCCAAGAGTTAGCAGCTTTCACTCAGTTAATACTAGGCAGAAATAAAATCTGCATGTAGAATGCACTTCCTTGACTCTTGTGCAGAAAGGAGTGCAGTATTCTGCTGCATCCATTTTCAATAAGCTACCACAAGAATTCAAAAATCTTAGCAGTAGCCCAAACTCTTTTAAGTCTAAACTGAAGAGTTTCCTCATGGCTCACTCCTTCTATTCTGTCGAGGAGCTCCTGGAAGAGCTAAAAAATTAAGCAAATTCCAGTGCTACACTGTTGATTTTCTTCATTTAAACTTACGACTTGTCACCTGAATATGTTTTTTTATATTTCATTTTATCTGTTTCTAATATCGTGTTATAATTTCATGTATTGACTCGTTCCATGACCATGGAGACTTCTCCTTAATTTGGTCCCACGGAACAATAAATAAATAAATAAAAATAAATTTTCTCTCAATATGAGGTCGGTGTGTACAGGCTAGAGAGAAGCGAGGGCTTCACTAGGGACCACCCGCCCACTTTTCGGGTAGGAGAGAAATGTACGAAGTAATGGCAGTCTCTCCGTTCCGCACAAACTCACTGCGAGATTGTCCTAAATTTTAAACAACTATCGAAACAGGAATCCACCACCCAATGCAAGAGCGAGATAAACAACTACATATGTAAAATGCAGATGCATTAATTACAGGTGTAGCCACCAGAATGTTGAATGAAAGCACGCAAACGTAATCGCCCTGTCAAGTACAGGTGCCGGATGTCAGTTTGCCGGATGTACTTCCATGCTTGCTGCACTTGGCCAGTCAATACAGGGATGGTTAATGCAGGTTGTGGATGACGCTGGAGTGGTAATCGGATGATATCCCACACATGTTCGATTGTACACAAATCTGGTGACCGAGCAGGCCAAGGCAACATGTCGACACTCTGTAGAGCATGTTGGGTTACAATAGCGGCATGTGGGCGAGCGTTATGCTCTTGGAAAACACCCTTGGAATGCTGTTCATGAATGGCAGCGCAACAAGTTGAATCACCGAGCTGACGTACATATATGCAGTCAAGTTGTGTGAGATAACTACGAGAATGCTCGTACGGATCGAACCCCAAACCATAACCACGCAGACAGGTTGGTTGCAAGCCCTCAAAATGGCTCTGAGCACTGGAGGACTTACTTTCTGAGGTCATCAGTCCCCTAGAACTTAGAACTACTTAAACCTAACTAAGCTAAGGACATCACACACATCAATGCCCGAGGCAGGATTCCAACCAGCGACCGTAGCGGTCGTGCGGTTCCAGACTGCAGCGCCTAGAACCTCTCGGCCACGCCGGCCGGCCTAAAAGCTGTCCTTGCAAGTATCTGATTTGTAACAGTTCGTTGTGTCATGTGAGGGCAACTGCTGTTCGAAATGTAACCGCAGACTCAGTTCGATGCACCAAAGTCGTACGCTAAACACGATGTTCTTGCCTCTCGGTAGTGCCACGTTTCCTTCCGGAACTCCCGTTGACTCACTTTATATACTCTCGAACGCTAGTGTTGCCATCTGTCGTCTTTGAGTGGTCACGTTAACGTGACTGGACCATGTAGAAGAGGCGCACCGGCCGGAGTGGCCGAGCGGTTCTAGGCGCTTCAGTCTGGAACCGCGCGTCGCTACGGTCGCAGGTTCGAATCCTGCCTCGGGCATGGATGTGTGTGATGTCCATAGGTTAGTTAGGTTTAAGTAGTTTTAAGTTCTAGGGGACTGATGACCTCAGCTGTTAAGTCCCATAGTGCTCAGAGCGCTTTTTGAACCCTGTCTTCTGGCGACCCTACCTCCTCATGACTACCGCTGCCATCAATCGCGAACAGTGGCTACAATCCTGCCAAGTCTTTACGCACACCGCGGAAGGATATTCCAGTTTCTCGTAGCCCTATAACACGACCTCGTTCAAAGTCAGCGAGCTGTTGATAATGGCATCTAAGTCGTCGTAAAAGCATTCTTGACTGACATCAGCTTACGACACACAGTCTCGCCTGTAACTAACGGTCACGACCGTTACAATGCATATTTAAAGAAAGACTGATTTGCATCCTCATACTGGCGCTACGAGCGCCCGTCTTGTGCGACTGGCATGAAAGTTGAATAGACAACTTTCTACCAACAATTTTGTTTATCTCGCAGACCTCCTTCTTGGTGTTGGGATTTTTTCCGTCAGTGGTCCGCAGCTCGTGGTCTCGCGGTCGCGTTCTCGCTTCCCGAGCACGGGGTCCCAGGCTCGATTCCCGGCGGGGTCAGGGATTTTCACCTGCCTCGAGGTGACTGGATGTTTGTGTTGTCCTCATCATTTCATTATCATTTATGAAAGTGGCGAGATTGGACAGAGCAAAGGTTGGGAATTTGCACGGGCGCTGAAACCCCGAGCAGTTGAGCGCCCCACAAGCCAAACATCATGATCATCTTTCCGTCAGTGTAATACGTACGTTAGAAACCTATAGTTGAAATCATATCAAAGTAGTCTTAAGTGATTTACAAGTACATGCATAGAAATTGTGGGACAGTTGTGACAAGCAGAAGACATATTGCCAAAATAGTTACGTGTTCCACCGACCAAAGGCGCTGTAGCAATAGAAGAGCTTTTGTCTGTCGACATAGTGTTCATTGGTAGATGGTGAATTACGGCGGAGTGTCTATTAATTGCCTTGTGTTTAAGCGTGGCTAATTTCCCATTTAATATTAGTGATAGTGCCATCATCAGTAAAATGTTCTCCTGCTGAGTCGCCATATTAATTCATGTTGCTACTGTACTTTCATCTGTTAGTAAAAATGGAGATAAAGCCCATTATCGGAAATAGCTCTATGTAGCATTATACTCCAGCAGGTTACCGTGTAAGCGCTGTGCAGTACTGTCAATACTTCTTTCTTTCACTCTTTCACTTTTGGTTATACAAAGCGTTCCAGAATTATTGTCGGCATCGCGCAGCGTTTCCACGTAAATGTAATGATGTATGTTACATACAGCTAGTTTCAATAATGGATTTTATCTGCTTTTTTTAAATGACACACACACACACACACACACACACACACACACACACACATATGTATGTATAGGGTGAGTCACATAAGACGTATCACCCCTTTTTTTCGTGAACGGTTACACATATCGAAACGCAGTTTTCAGCAAATGTTAGAGCATCGAGAGGCACATTTTTTTCTTGTCTGGTTAATGTTTTTAGCGCTGGTATCAACGGACATATTGAAGCAAGGAATTTTTTAAATGGAATCGTGTACTTTTAATAACTACACTCGATAACTCTTGAGAATAAAATGACAGTGATATAGCTTTGTTACTGTTGACGTTGAAACCTGGCCTAAAAAATCCGATAAATGTCCTAGAATTTGAGAGCACAGTGGCCGAAATCGTCATTAGTGGTCCAAAGCAGAGCTTTCGTGCTACGCTCTGTCAGAATGTCAACACATTTGCATATTTACTTGTCTGCACTGGGGACCGCTCATTTCTGCTTCAACATTCGTTGCGTGCACACACGCACAGCAGTGAGGAGGGTTTGGATATACTACTTTGACATGGTGAATGTAAAACAGATGCGGTAAGAAAAGTACAGGGATGTAGGGCTGTCTATGCGGATCGCCAATATCCAACACACCAGACAACTGGACGAATTATTAAGACGCTAGTGCGGACAGGCTGCTTGAACGTCAAAAGAGGACTAGAAAGAAGATTGCAGCTTACATAGAACACGAAGAAGCTCTTCCGGCTACGCCGCTAATGAATCCGTAGTAGTACGACACATATTACCAAGGAATGTAGAATCAGCCAGACGAGTGTCATTAGCATCCTGCATCGACAGAAATTCCATCCCTCGCATTCGTCACTACATCAGGCACTCTACAACCGTGATTACGAACGTCAAACAATTTTGTCGGTTTGCCCTTCAGCAACAGAGAGACGACCTAACGGTTTTCCAACTTGTGCTCTTTACCAATGAAGCAGCGTTTACTAACCACACTAATGTAACTTTGCATAACAGTATCTCAGTTTATACCAGCACTAAGGACATTAACCAAAAAAAATAACGCGTGCCCCTTGACGCTCTAACATTCGCCGAAAACCGTGTTTTCCTACATGTAACCGTTCACGAAATAAAAGATGTATTACGTCTTGCGTGACTTACCCTATAGCTCCATAGCTCCATTACTACTGAGACACTGTAATAATAGCAGTCGCACACCTTACCGTTTCATCATATTACCAACCCCCTTTTTTTTTTTTTTGCAAGTGATTTTGTGTCTTTGTTAGACAATATGCAAACGACAAGATTCAGTCTTTTTGTACAATCGTATTTCATTTATGCACGAACACAGGAAATTGTTCAATAATTGCACTCAAACACTATACTACACGCGTCAACTCTCGGAGTACACCGAGGATAATATTCCGTATACAGAATGGTCAGAAACAGTCTGAAAGGCTTGTAAGGGTTTTTCAGTGTAGACTGTGCTCAGAAATTCATGTTAAGAAAAAAAAATTGATACTTTGCGCCGTTTCCAACTTAATTAGCATTGAATTTAGCAACAGCCCGCACACAAACTCAAGCAGCCTACCAGATACAATTAGTACCAGTTATTCTCATAGTGTAGATGACGATAGCGCACGAGACTGCACAACATTTGGCTCGGTTTCGATCCTCACTGCGGTCCCATGATCAATTATTGTATCGCTTTCTTGTTCGGTTTTAGAAAATCAAACAGAACACATTTGGCGACCACCATCTCTGGCGGGCTGCTTCAATTTGCACGCACAACGGTCTTATTGGCTAACTTTAACGCTAATTAACACAAAAACGGTGCAACGCGTCGAATTTTTTTCTTACTAATTATTTCTCAGTGTAATATACCCTGCAACACCCTTACAAGCTTTTCAGACGGTTTCTGACCGACCTCTATATTCGCTTGTACCTATGTTTATGTATTGCACGTCTATCAATAGCAAACAGAAGATACCACAGTGTAATGTAAATGGCTACTTGAGTTTTACATCTGAAAATCCAATGTTCTGAACTCCATTAATCGTTGTTACGTATAAAGCATACAGTCAACTGTTTTGCATTTTGACCCTGTACACGCTTGAGTTTTCAATTCCCAATTTCTCGTCTTTTTCGACGAAACGCTAAGTCCATGCGAAATATTCGACTTACGTAGTCAGTTGCCACGAAGTTCCTTCTCTACTCGCCATGCAATTATGGCCAAGTGATTTCAGAAACCGGACAGCAGGCAGTGCTGCGGAAGAGCATTAGTTGTCAAATTCTCGATTCCTGCGTTATTCATAAGACACTAAAAGCTAAAAGCGAATTTCGCTGTACAAGATGTCTATTCTTCGAGACCGGCAAGTGAAAATAGGCCGCACTAATTTCCGATCGGTGTAATCCAGGCGGCAGAGAATGTCAAAGACGGAAATGAAAGGGATTATTATAACGGCAAGCTTCATAGCGCGCTGAACCGGCCAGTTGCGATCATCCGCTGGAAACACAGGAACACAATTTTAATGGGAATATCAATATTAACACGAGGCGTCACAAATGTATTATATCACCTCAAAACCTCTCCTAGTTTATGGTGGAAACGGTCATGCGTGATCTGTCACGCATGTTTCACTTAATAGAATATAGCCATGGGTGTAGCGGTTGCATTCTATAGCCACAGTAGAAAATAAGATAACCTACGAAAAATGTCTCGCATGTAAACTTATTACACAGATAAAACAGTTTGAATCGTTGCTTCAGTTACGGGTAGTTATTGTCTAACTTTAGTAAATGAAATCGTGAAGCAGACTGTTATAACATACGAGGTTGTAATGGATAGGTAAGTACACGTATATTAAACACTTATGGCATGGACGTAACTAATCTTCAGTGGATGTACTATTTACTTTGAAATCAATGTTAATACAAGTTAAAATATCAAGCACACTATTTACAATTTTTAAACTACATTATCCAAACTCTTCTTGCCTTTCGCTCTACTGTTAGGTGCAGAAGGCATATTACAATATCGTCTTTTATTACAGAAGCAGAGCATTTAGCCCCAAGCTGCATTTTACAGATTTTTCACATTTTCTAGATGTTTCCAACACATTTCGTTATAAATCGCAGAATGTGTCTTTTCGACTACGCTATGAAGGATCCTAATTGTTACTTACGTTTCGTATTTAAGCACACGTTAAATGTGCTGCAAAATAGTGTGTTAACGTAAAACCAAAACCTTAGGTAAAATTAACATAAATAAAATACAAGTGCACACTTCATTAAAAGTCGCACAGCGTATCAGAGATGAACAAGGAAATGAAAGGCAACAATAAAATCGTATATCTGAAATGGAAGTTCTCCATTTTGTGTTTGCGGTTCTGAAAGACGATAAAGCAGACCTCACACGCCACTTCAGTACGCTACTATGGAAGGTATGGACAGGTGATTCCTGCTGCTCCAAGAGGAGCTATATGCTGTTGCAACTCATGGCCGACCGTGGGGGTAATTTCATGTTTCAAAAACTTTGTGAAATTATCCGTAGTTGCTCGGATTTCTGCAGAGGCAGGCAAGATAAGAAGCTTCGCAATATTACATTATGATAAATTTTGGTAAGTTATGTATTTAATTTTATTCAGTGAAATTATCCCTTGGTAGAGATTTTCTGTGAAAATAGAGCAGGAGTAAAAGGTTTTCCTTTAAGGCTAAAGAAATAATAAACGGTTCAATCGCTCTTTTACGCTAAACACTGCTGAAATTAATTTCGCTTCAGGTGAATTCGTTCTCTGACAGTATGAAAATGTCAGACTAACATTTCCATTGGAGTTCAACAAAATAACTTTTGAGTCAGAATTAGATATGTATGACGACATATATGAATAGTAAAACATATCTGGGACCTAGCAGTCGAACATGACCAATGTTATTTTTACAGCTTTTAACACACTTCTGGCTATAAACAACAAAAACAAAAAGCTCGTGAAGCACTAGAACATAGAGACAGCGAAAGGAACAGCGAGGGTCTACGAGGGCGGGGGATAGTGGTGGGGGAAGGGTGAGAGGGAGGATATACTCGCTGCTGTCTGCGGCTTTTATGTGTGTCACAATACTCATCTCTACACCTGACTTCATCAACAAGCATTAGAGAGACCATATTGTGGATTTTTCTAGCATCTGTGCCATTCAGAACTATTCGTACTCTCTCAATCGTAATATTTCCGCCACGCGCGAAGAGCGATGTATAACTCATGAATAAATTGGTGAGCCTCATATTGTGGCTGGCAACGCTGGTTTTAAACAGCACACAAATCATAAAGAGACTGCGAAAATTATTTTTAGTTCAGTGGCACTCTTCGGACGAACTATACAGGGTGAAGAAAAATTCGCGCACTTAGACTTCGCAGCGCGATTCCTCACGTACAAGCAGTACAAAACTGTTTCTCACAAAATTTCGTCCTGCGCATATTTCTGGCATTAAATGGACGTTAAATATTGACAATCTGCGAACACTGTAACCGCATGCATGGTAACTACCTCTGCAGCACATTCTAGTAGTGTTGCAGGAGGTCGAGAGTTCCATTCACGGTCGAGGCGTATTTGTTTTTATTTGCTAAATGTTGCCTACATGGTACGGTATCTGTCGTCTTAATCGTCATACTGTGATGACATTGGGTTTTCTACAAAACATTTGCACTTACGTACTATGAACACAGATAAGGAAATACAATCATTTTCACTGGTCAGCTATTAAAAAAGCCTTTTGCACGTGATGCAAGCAAATTGTTTTCGCACCATCTCATCTAATTCATGCAGCTCTTGTATCTGTGAATGCAGCCATTTTACGAAGAGTCTAGAGCTGTATGATCCAGTGGTCATGCAGGGGAGTCGCCTGAGCATCTGCTCTGAGGAGAACGTGTTCATTTGTACACGTCATGCAGCATGCAGTCATTAATGTGGAAATTATTATCGTCAAAGGTCGCTAATGTGTTACATCTGAGCGGACGTACTGCATGTAGTACAAATGATTAGTATATGTTGCGGTACTTAATTGTGCAATCTTCTTTAGCATCTCGTAATTGATACTGTTTTTGTAGATATTCTGTTCTGTGACAGGTCATTTGTTTCAACTGTCTATTTCTGATTTGTCTGACCACGTTTTTGTTATGTTCACCATTACAAAATACTGTACTATGTAAATGTCACACACACGTAGCTTAAGAAACGGTACATACTACAGCATTATATGGCAGTACGAAAATGGCGAATAAAAACCAATATTCGACAAATACCGAGAATTGAAGGCACGACCTTCTGCATGCTAACCCAAAACGCTACCCACTGCACCAACTGCACAGCACTACACGACTATCCTGGCAGAAGTAGTTAAGGTAGGCCCTACATATGATAGCATTGTTGCCGGATTGCCAATCTTTAGCGTCCATTTACTGCCAGAAACATGGACAGAACGAAGTTCTTTGGGATACACTTTTGCACGGCTAGTATGTGAGGAATCGCGCTGTGAAGTCCGAGTGCGTGAATTTTTCTTCAGCCTGTATAGTATTCTAATTTTTTAGCAGAACAGAAATGCACTACCTCCGTTTGGTGATTTTCCTGCCAATGTAATGCGAATTATGGGAGACATTTCGAGCACATGTATCTTAATAAAGAGAAGTACACTCTGTATAAGTTGCGGCGCAAGATGAAGCATTAGAATGAGAAAAAATGGTGCTGACAAAATCCCAAATCACCAGCCTCTCAGCTAAGTTTGAATAACTTTGTGCAACAGTTGTATTTTTTTCTACGCAAAACTAAGGCTGATTTGATAAAATGTTCAGTTCTTGTCATAGTCTGCGTAGATCCTGTAACTTAAGGCTTGGAGATGAAATCGTGTTATTTCAATGTCCATTGGTTCTCTTCTGCTACAACGTTACGTTCAAGATTCGCTGGTACAATGTTCAATGTTGAAAGTATTAATAAAAGAAATAAATTTCCGATATGAGCTCGCGGTGAATCTTTTTTTAATAAAACCGTCTAGAACGTTAAATAAATTTCGCTCAATAATCTGCAGTGGTTTTAACCAGTGTTCGCAAAGAGTATAGTAACACTTTCTCTAACGTCTCTCTGCAAACCAGTTATGAAAATCGCAAAATAAATATTATACAATTTCGTCGACAAAATCGTAAAGGATACGAAGAAGCTGCTTACATATTCGATACTACTGGTTATGACTTCGAAGGTGTCATGTATTTAATCTTATTTTCTGTTATACAGGAAGGGGCGATCAAAAGGTTTCCGTTTGAGGTTCAAATGGCTCTGAGCACTATGGGAGGATCGTTGCTGCAGCGTGCATGTAACTTAGTGTGACTCCGATGCGGGTATATAAGCACCTATGTGTAGGCAAGGGGTTACTATAGCCTACGAACGGAAACTTTTTGTTCTCCTCTTATATTAAACTACTTGGTAAAGTTCGACTTTTCAAAATGTTACCATATGATGAATTTTGCCACATCAAAATGCACACCAAAGAATTAATGTCTCATCGACGACGTGGCCGTTAGTTGTGGAGAATTAATGTTACAAGAGGATTTAAAATTTGTGGGGTGCTCATATTAAAGCGAACAATTGCAGTGATAACTATTTTTGTATCGAGTGACTACGCGTCTCTGGGGTATGACGTATGGACGTCTACCTACTCTCTCTCAGTGGTGACAAGGAAAAGGCCGCATATCGCGATACAGTTTCATTTAAATATTGCACTACGTGACAAAATGCTATTGCAGCAAATAAAACTGTTCAGTTAATAAGAAGACCTTCCCATATTTGAAATGAGCGTCTCCAGTTCATTCAAAAACGCACAAAAAAACGAACGGTTCCAGATTTAAAAAAGATCAGATTTAATTGTATCAAGGGAGTAATCCAAGTCACAATATTTCATAAAAGATTCGCGACATAGAAAACAAGTTTTCTTCAAGCATGTAAAAAGCGGATTACATGTCAGTGTCTAACATACAGGGTGAAGCAGAACTCCACCTACAAAATTTCGGTGGTTGTTCAGGGATATATTTTAATATTTTGATACAAGGGACCCTTGGTCTCCGATACCTCTTTACAGAGTAATGGTGTAAAATTGGTTTAATCGGTCTGTTACTCCAATTACGTTTGTACCTGCAAAACTCCCTTCCTAACATTTTAGAAGCCAGCAATACCTAATCACCAAGACATGCAACACAGAATACAAAGTAGTGCAAGAGCCCTCAGACAGATGCAAAAGTACTGCAATGCTGGTTGCCGTCGGTGCGGTAACGGGTCAGAAGCGAACCGTACAAACTTCCCCTTACCGATTTGATTCATATTGAAAGGGTGTGTAGTTCATGACTAGGTCCCCAACACGAGTAAACAGGAAGGCACAACACTCAATCGTTTTGGAAACAACAGAGTGAAGAGGTGTTTATATACCTTGCAGGGGCGGCAGCATCCATGGAATAGGCTGCCAAGTGAATAAGCGTTTAGTTTCATCAGCGCTAGGCCTCTGGTTAGAATCTCGCTATCGGTAGTTTCTTTCACACCTACTTAATCCTAAAACAGATAGATTACGACTGTGCAGATTATCAATATTTACTCATTCATTTATTATTTTAATAGTCTTTATCCTGAAAAAAGGGAAAAAGTTTTTTTTTCTTAAGGAGATTGAAAAAAAGGATACAAGAGAACTTTTAATCAAATCTGAATAGTCATTATATTTCTATTATTGAATCTACATTTGTGAATAATATATTGTGCAACCTGTGGACTACTAATCGATTAAATATGTTATTGATGGTAGAAACAAGGAAAAGAGCAGTTATTGCGACATGTAGCGAATGCTGAATTTTGTATGTGCATGGTTTTTTCAGTGTCTATTACACAACAAACTGGCTTTACAGTCATGAATGGGTCTCCGTCGTCACATACTTTTGCCGCATATCACTTATATCGAAGCATATTAGCGGGTATTGGTGCAGATAGCTCACAAGCAAAACCAACAAGAGTGGATCCCGAGAACTTGCACGTTTGAAACTAAGGTCTTGCTCGGCTGCCATTAGCCACCATACTAAGTATACAAGCACGCCTAAAACGTTGAAACTAGTTCTCGGAAGTGGTTGACAGCTGCGTGTTTCTGTTAATGTCCTAGTCGTGCCCTAGAGATCCTGTCAGTAAGAATCAAATCGGCCGGGATACCCCGTTGTCAGTATAGCGCAGTTGTGCTGCTCTTCCGTTGCATTCGGTGAACCTATAGTCGAGGCGCATATCGGCCAACCCTTCAACAGTTAACTCAGCCATAGCGCTGTGTGTCACTGTCGAAGCACAACTAATCCTCCTGAAAAAACAAACCCGAGGGAGAACTGAGTAGTATTGAATGCAAGATTCAACGCGACGAGTAAAATGGTAATTACAGTTGTCAACGGCAAGTATGCTGAGTGAATGGAACAGACTTGTTTCCAAACAAGACAAACATAGCATAGCATCCTCATTGGCGGTGTTGGGCAGATACTTTCAGTACAGTACAGAAACAAAGATAAACGTAGGTAAGAAAGAAAACGAATTCAAGTACTCAACAACGAGCAACGGGAAATCGTAAGTCCCTTATACCAAAATACACCGAAAATATCACTTTTGAAACTTTGTCGCTGGAGTTCTGGTTCATCCTATATATAGTGAATCACGTATGAATGCAGCACTTTTATTTTACACACCATTGAAGATATGGCAACGACGTTTTCGATAAAGGCCAGATGCAAGAGCCCATCCTCGTGGTGGTTTCCGCACAGCAATGTCAGATTCTAGCCGCTTCGCCTTTCAATTTAGGGTCATTTCTCGGATATTTTTGCGAAAAGTGTGGACGCCAACATTAACAGCCGTACTCGTCCCTCGTCTTTTCAGCAGCTTTCAAAAGCCATTAAGAAATGTACAGCGCTCCATTTAAAAGAAGGGTACCACACTTGCTTCAATGTCACGGTTGATACATGAGGCAAGTGGATCAAACATGAAACTAAATTACGCCCTTCTCTGTGTACTGCCATACTGCGAAAACCTTGTTTCGATTCTTTAAAGGTTTACGAAACAATATCACTTCTTCTTTTTCGGGTGAACATTAATAAAACCGACAAACTGCAAAGACGGATTCCAGACTGGGAATAGAGGGAAATAGGTCCTATGAACATGTGTTCGAATATGCATCGTTGCCACGACAGAAGGTACTGACGAACGACGGTTCCCCTGACCTTGTGTCGTGTGTTCCTTGCCTGTTGCAGGCTATATGATTGAAGCAGCGTACTGTAAGCAGCAGAATGGTCCGGTATTCATGTCAGGAACAATCAGAGATGGTGTTTGCGTAGGGCCAAGCAGATGGAAACGGTCGAGAGGCAGCACGGCTGTACCAAAACCAAGTACCCTCACAGACACCAAACGCATCACACAACATATCAAACCCTTTTTGGGCGTTCGTTTGATCATGTGTCCTTCAGGCAGACGAACATACAGGGAGGCGGAGGACTGTGAGTACACCAGATTTGGACGATGGATTTCTACGGACTATTAAGACGAACCCCACACAAGCTCCAGGCAATTGGCTCGCCAACATGGTCTAACCCAAAGGACAATTGTGTGTATCCTGCATGACAAACGCTACTGTCCCTACGACCTGCAGTCCCAAGGAGGCAACTTTGAACATTTGTTGTGTTATGGATGCGATGTAGCTCTGTACCGTCGATTTCCGGACACATGTTCATAAGGCCTTTTTTCCTCCTTTTCCACTCAGGAATCCATCTCTGCAGCTTTTCGGTTTTATTAATGTTCAACCTGTATATATAACTGCCTGTTTGTCTGTGTGTGTATGTGTGTGAGTGTGTGTGTGTTTCAGTTCATCTCGTAACAACAGAATTACGATTTCTTTTCTTCAACTGTTCTTAAAATATTTGAAATGGATAGCTAAGTTGAATCCTCATATATGTATATATGGCGAACAAAAATCCGCGCATTTGGACGGCACAGCGCGATTCCTTGCCATGCTAACAGCAGAAAAATGTCGGTAATGAAATTTCGTCCTGTGTATATTTTCGGTAAAAATGGACATCAAAGGAAGGCAGTTCGGCAGCCTTGCAATCACATGCTCGGCAAGTATTTTCGTTCACTACCGTATGGCCAAGCTGCGCATTTATTGCAGTGGGTAGAGTTTCACGTTAGAATTCGATTCTGGGTGTAGGTGTATTTTTTTCATTTTCTAATTTTAGACTATATGATGTGGTATTTGGCTTCTCTATGCTTATACAGTAATTGTTACAAGTCCTTTACAAAAGATATGCAATTATGGGTTCGGAGAAACATGGTCCAGCGAACTGCTATATCTTTGGAAATGCATGGCGGTTTTTTTTACAATCTGTCTGAAGACTATATACGTTTCGTGAAAGACATGCTATCAGTATATTTAAAAACTATAATTGGTCGCTCTTACTGGTTGTAAGAAGTATTTTTAACATCTCCATATTAATTTTTGTAAATATTTCTGTGCTATGATAGGTAATTTACTTTATACTGATTATTACACTTCATGACTTTTTCAGACATGTCTGACCAATAACTGTTACTTTCAACATTAAAGGGAATCTAATTTGTAGGATACTCATCGTTTAATAAACAATGTATACTGTAGTATTATTGGAAACATCAGAATACGAAAAACATACATCTAGACATGGAATTGAACTGGTTAACTCGAGTATTCAAAAGCAAAACTCTACCCCTTGCCTAAATGAACAGCGCTTCTGCTGCTGCTGCTATTGCTGTGTACTATACCGAGATACTTGTACGTGTGATTACAGTGTCGCCAATTTGCCTTTCTTTGACGTCTATGTTACACGGAAAATATGAACAGGGCGAAACATTCTAATAGACGTTTTAGTATCATTAGCATGCAAAGATCACGAATCACGCTCTGGAGCTGAGCGCACGAATTTTGCTTCACTAGTACATATACCATTTTTAGCTGTCCCTACCGCTGGTTTTTATGCAGCCCATAATGCGTCTTTCAGATACCATGCGCAAGATTTTCTAATTCTCTTGCTCGCTATGTGCAAACTGTTAGTGCTATAGAAGAAATGAACAGTACTTTTTTCGCACAGAATTTAATGTAGTTAAATTTTGTACTGCGATACTATTTCACTTCAGGCCGCAGTTTTCGACTTTGAAAATCAATTTTGTATATTTGTCTTGAATAATTCGAAAACTAGGGCCTGTAGCAAAAACGCGTCCCAGTACAAGATTTAATAACATTAAAGTTCCTACAAAAACGTCCTGTTCATTTTTCCTGTAAGACCTGTAGTTTGGCGTAGTGAGCGAGAAAATATGAAAGCAATATTGTACATGGTATTTGAAGGTGTTGCGGAATGCATAAAACATAGCGGTAGGGACAGCTGGATGGCCTTGTACATACGTGTGTGTGTGTGTGTGAGTGAGTGAGTGAGTGAGTGTGTATGTAGGGTGTGCTGGAAACGTTGAATTCTCCACCAAGGGCTCTAGGCGTAGCCCTGTTTCTGCTCCACATGCTTGTAAACGTTGCCTAGTAAAACTTAAAACTGCATTTTATTCACGTCACTGGCACTGTAGTATGCTACAGAGTGCTATTAGTATTGTCTATAGAATTTCATTTAAAGATAAGCCTCTTGGTCTGTCCGACACAGAAATATGAGACATAGAAACCAAAATATAAGAAAAATTTATAACGCTGTTGCCGGAATATCTCGATGGACAATAAGTTCTGGGCATTAACGATGCAGAAAAAATGATAGCCATTTGGCGTAATATAATTTGTCGGAAAATCCACTCAATTTTTTTTTTTAATTTTCAAATATTTTACGTCTTTTTACATGGGCACCTTACGCTGTGTGTGGGTATACCTGTAGCTTCTAAGATACGCACAAACACACACTAGTAAATTTTTCGAGCATCGATACAGACTCCAGTAAGGTAAGAGCTACAACAATGCGCGAACGAGGCCTGTTAGTTTTCCGGCCGCGTGCCACACAGCAAGAGTCGTCGCCGTCCTCTTGAGACGCAGGGAGAGCGCCGGCGTACCTACCGGAAGGCAGGAGCGCGAGGAGGGCGAGCAGCGGCAGTAGTAGCGACGGCAGCGGCGCGGTCGCGGCCATGCCGCGTGCTGCCCACTCCTCGGAGGCTGCGCTGGCTGCGAGCTGCACGGCGGACGCGGCGCGACTGCCGCCCGAGCCCCCAGAGCGGCGGCGGCGGCAGGCTGGCAGGCGGGACGGCCATCGATTGGCTGCTGGCCGCGCCGCCTCGCGCAGCGCGACGCCGGCCCACGCCGTCCCATTGTTGCGGCCGCTCTGGATCGTGGCTCGGCCTCGCGCGCTCCCGCCGCTACGGCTCGGGGCATGCTTCCACGTCCGCAGACGGGCAACGGACCCCATTGTTGGCGGCGCTCTCGGTCGTGGAACAGTATTTTGTATCTGTTTTTCTGCAAGAGGCTCGCTGGAAGAGAAAGCGAAAAAAATAAATGAGTCAGGCAACAGACTGCAATGGAAAGAGCAATTATGACTGCAATAAAAATTGAAGGGTGGTGGACGGGACGTGACCCAGGCTGATGTAAAAAAGAAGTAATTTTCCTTAATTACAACTTCGACACAACGACACAATGGATGATATTAGAAAAGAAGTAACAGTAACTTGGTTGCGTAGAGCTCGCACAGTAAAGCTTGATGGTGACAGTGATAGAAATGGTCATGGTGATATGCTTGGTAATGAGTAATCTAGTCGACAGCCAAAAAAATATTTAAATTTATATTACGAAATAGCAGCACCTGTGGTATTGAGAAGTATGGTGCAAAGGTCCTTCTGGCATGCATGCATGGATGTTCGAAAGAACTTTGCATCATACTTCTTAATAACACAGCACTATTATAATAGTATTTACTCATCATTTCCAGGCCCTCGACTCTTAATAAATATGTCCTTCAAATGGTTCAAATGACTCTGAACACTATGGGACTTAACATCTGAGGTCATCAGTACCCAAGAACTTAGAACTACTTAAACCTAACTAACCTAAGGACATCACACACATCCATGCCTGAGGCAGGATTCGAACCTGCGACCGTAGTGGTCGCGCGGTTCCAGACTGAAGCCCCTAGAAACTCTCGGCCACTGCGGCCGGCAAATATGTCCTTCCCGGACAGCAATATACGTAAAGTACAAGTGCAAGTTGTGACACATGGACGACGACTTTGGGTTGGGTCGTGATTCGTGTTCGGATAACCGAAGCAGTCAAAGCAATCACTCGCTTAACGTGGGAAGTCTGGGCTCAAATCCCTTTTTCACTGTCGTCACTTCATTATATGTTCAACTGCAAATGCGAATATAATTCCTGTATAAACTTTTTTGCATAGAACCTGATAGTACCCAGTTAAAAGAAAGGATATGAACATCTTAAACCCATCACGTCGTACAGTCATTTGAGGGTACTACGAAGACGCGATATTAAATGGGATGATCACGTAAAATCAATATTAGAAGAGGCGAATTTAAATAGTTACATTTGTTGGAAGGGGTTGGGGAATATGCAGCTCTGCAAGAAATCGAGTAGAAGACGTCACCAGTTCTAGTGCATCGTTCTAGTGTTTGGCATCCTTATCAAGGAGGCATGGCAACAGGCATCCGTTGTATTCAGAAACTGGTTGTCAGTATTGCAACAAATCAGTGTAGCCCACGCGAAACTGTGACAAAAGTGCTCAAAGAAGTTAATGAGAATCCTTGGAAGTAAGACTACGTAGTTATCGTGAAACCTTGATGGATAAATTTAGATAACCTCTATTCAAAGGACACCATGCAACCATTATGCAGTCACAGTCGCATGTTTCACTTATGGAACGTGAGATTAAGATAAGAGACATTAGGACGCGTTCAGCGGCATACAGGCAATAACAGAATGGAACAGGACGGAGAATTTGATAAGGCACAGGGGTTGGACAAAAATATGCGAACACCGCGAGAAATTCATGCTTGAACATAAATACAAATCCCAGCAGAGCATGCAGGTCGCACTCTTGTACTGGAGCACGAACGGCACCTGTGCTGTGTTCTCAAGTGTCAGTTGCGGTCAAAACAGTGTTCTTTGCAGTTGCGAGTGAATTACGTCGCAGCGAAGTCAGTTCCACCATGCACGTATCGTATGTGCTTCCGTAACCGAGGAAGCCGAAGTGTCGCATTTCAAGAGGTACAGTATCGACTATTTGTTGCTTATACATGGAAGCCGAGAAGCGAAGCATCTCCATAATACTTACGTGCTGTTTTCAAACAAATTTAGTGGCCCGCCTCTGAGTTTCTTCGATGTCCTCTTTAATCCGACCTGGTAATGATCCCAAACACTAGTGCAGTATTCAAGAATAGAACGCACCAGCGTCCTATATGCCGTCTCCTGGACAGATGAGCCCTACTTTCCTAAAATTCTCCCAATATACCAAAATCGACCATTCGCCTTCCCTACCATAGACGTCACATACTCGTTCCATTTCACATCGCTTTGCAACGTTACGACCTGATATTTAAAACAAAGTGACTGTGTCAAGCAGTAAACTACTGGTGCTGTATCCGAACATCACAGCTATGTTTTTCCTACTAATCCGCACTAACTTACAGTCTCCCATATTTAGAGCTAGCTGCGATTCATCATACCAAATAGCAATTTTGTCTGTCATCTTTTATCTTCCTACAGTCACTCAACTTCGGCACCTTGCCGCAACACCACAACATCATCAGAAAAGAACAGCAGATTACTGCCCATCCTGTCGCCAAATATTTATGTATACAGAGAATAACAGCGGCCCAATCACGCTTCCCTCGCGCACGCCTGAAAACACCCTTGTCTCTGACGAACACTCGCTGTCGAAAAGAACATACTGGTATTAGTTGAAAACAGTCTTGGTTGCAATTTTAGTTTTTCTATTTATCAACTACGCGTTTCACCTTATTTAGGCGTCTTCAGGCTGATCTACATAGAAAACAGAGAACAAATACATCTATCTAAGGATCGCGATCGCGTTGTGCAGACTTGGATAACCTAAAAGCATGTATAAACAGATCAAATACCGAAAGAGCAAATACCTTAATTTGGTATTTTTTAGGACGATCCTTTAGACAGTGAAGCTGAAGGGCATCGTCGAGTACATCAGGCCAACATCGCCTTCGTTAACCTCAGTAAATACTAGAAACATAAAATAGTGAAAACGAATAAGAGAATTCACCAATGATGGGACACTCAGAAATTCAGTCACATTGCCGAAGCCTTATGATAAGGCCTTACTTTTCTACATGGACGTGACTGACTCCAAGACCTGCATAACGCATTGACGTTCACAGGAGCACATAACAGAATAAGATGGGGCTTAAGTAGTTAGCATAATACATCATGCCGGCCGGAGTGGCCGAGCGGTTCTAGGCGCTACAGTCTGGAGCCGCGCGACCGCTACGGTCGCAGGTTCGAATCCTGCCTCGGGCATGGATGTTTGTGATGTCCTTAGGTTAGTTAGGTTTAAGTAGTTCTAAGTTCTAGGAGACTGATGACCTTAGAAGTTAAGTCCCGTAGTGCTCAGAGCCATTTGAACCATAATGCACCACAGCGTCATGTGTTATTACTGACGCCTAATACAGAATCACTTCATTAGATAGCGCTGCCACTCAGCTGCTGGTAAGAGTGAGAGATCGTAAACCGGATCTACATTGCCACTAAAACTTTATAAATATAATGCACGTAAAACATTAATAAGATGGAATTACTAGAAGCAACACCTGTGAATTAATGTATCCAAAAATTATGACGGAGTAAAAATACAAACGAAGGCGGTAAATTTAAAATAGTATAATATCAGAGTGTATAATACAACCCACAGATGCGGTGCCTAAACAGGTGTTACGTACCATATATCACTAGGACGAGAACATTACTAACACAGGACCATAATTTCGGATGAAGAGGCCCACCTATAACACGCAATAATGCGTCATACGGAGCTAGAACTGTTTTCAACTAATTCTATTAAACACTGGTTTGCTGATTCATGCCACTGATGGATTGGAAGAAATCTACAACATACTGGGTTCTATTACTTAAGAAGTCTTCGAGCCACTCACATATCTGTGAACTTATTCCACATGCCCGCAACTTCGTTAACAGCCCGCCTTGGGGCACTGTGTCAAATGCTTTCCATAAATCTAGAAATATGGAATATGCCTGTTGCCCTTCATCCATAGTTCGCAGCGTTTCACGAGAGAAAAGGGCAAGCTGAGTTCCGCACGACGGATACTTTCTAAAAAAACTCATTTATGTTAATTTACTGCTCTGATTCAGTGACAAATTTTGATTGGTTTTGTGTATATGCGCGGGACTGATCCGGTTTGATGCTGCTTTCCGACTGCCTGCGATGTTTCTTTGCCAAACAGAAGTTAGTATATTCATGCATATTTTGGGAACTAGAAACTTATTTTGTGTAGAGAGATGAGTAGAGTCGGAGATTGGATCTAAAAGTGATCAGACCTTTTGATAGGTGCTCCGATGAAAAGTATTTGTATTGTGATATTTCGGTATCAAAATGTTTGAGAACTTCCGTAAAGCGTCGAAGAGGGTTCGATTTAATGCACGGTGTGAAATCCGGAACTTTTCGTGATATTTTAAATAAGATACCGCGTGGCGTGTTGCTTACTCGCGATCGTGAACATTTTGTTACCTGAGACTCATTATATTAATATTTGAGCGACCTATTCCGAAAGAAACAATGCGTTTGCAAACGTTCGTTGAAGGATAATTAATAATAACCATAAACTGCCTATTTTTATGAATGATGTGTGCGTATGGACTTTTCAGACTTTGTACAACTTAGAGTAACTCTAGGTAGTAACTGGTGTACGGAAGCTTACCGTAATACAGTGAAATTTTACGCACATTAATACTTTCATCTAAGTATTATTAACCTTCCTCCAACAAAACAATTTTCAGTGCGACTTATGGTTACTAGGTGAACAACTGTTTTTTCTATAGCATTATAGCATTTTCTAGCTGAGAATTGCACTGCAGTAGCTTCAAGGAGGCGTGCGTGTGAGAAGCGATTCACCACAAGCTGACTGGTGCTTTATACGCAGCAGCAACGTACCGCGCCGCAAAAGTTTCCGCAAATGGAGCGAGAGAAAAGTCACTGTCTACATGTTCCCTTCTTGTACTAAGTATAATCCTTCTGAAATCAATCGCAAATGTTCTTTCTCTAAACCTTCTTGGTAGTAGTTCGACAACAATGGGGTCTTGCCTCCAGGGATTCCCATTCGATTTCAAGGAACATTTCCGTAATCCTCTCGTATTGATCTCATCTACCGATAACGAATGTAACAGCACGCCTCTGAATTACTGCTTGTTTTCCTGCAATTCAGTCTGGTGGGGATCCCAACCAGACGAGTAGTACTAAATAATGTGTCGCACAAGTGTTCTATAAGCGATCTCCTTGATGGATGAGGTACACTTTACTATAATTCTCCCAATAAATCGAAGTCGACAGGCCGCCTTCCCTGCTCCCATTCTTGCACGCTCGTTCAATTTCATATAGATTTCTAAGATTTCGGCTAGATATTTAATCAACGTTGCTGTGCCAGTTTAGAATCACTAGCAGTCGAGTTTCAATGTTGCCGAACACACACAAATCTTTTTCATCGAATCACAGTTGTTGACATGTCTGGTTGCTACACGACCTTATCGAAGCATGTTACTTTGAGTTTATGGGGTTTATGTGGAAAGAAAGTCGTACCAGTGCAGTATGTTGGTTGGTCATCTTGTGCCACTATAGTCGAGAGTCATCTGCAGTTTTCACGTTGGTTACTCACAGTGACTACAGAAGCACATTCACTTTACAGAGGTAATCGAACATTTTACAGCTTCTCATTTCGAGAATATTATCAACCTCCAAATGAAAATATTCCTCTACTGCAGCATTAGCGCGGAAATCAACTTTCTCGATAGATTAAAAAAGTGTGATATAGCGGTACATGAAACATGATCTTCATAATTCACGAGTGACTGTGCCAATTATTATTAATTCTGAACGCACTTTCTACGTCCCTAAGTCTTTTCTGGGTGTTTCATATCTGGTGAAAGAGGAAGGAGGAGGCTGCTTCTGATAGACTGCAACTTTGAGTCAGCTATGCCGAATCCAATCCGGCTCAAAAAAAAATTTATCAAGAAAGGCTTGATTAGATGGCATCCAGGGGTATTTATTGGTGGAAGAGCCTCTGAAGAGTCCGAGATCACTCCACCGCATGGGAGACCTGTAGCGCTGATTGCAATTAAGTAACACACATGTTTTCCATCATAGCTGCACAATATTTCACATAGTGCTACCGCTTCCAAATGTTTCAGTCACGCCCTAACTGCTTCACACCTGACGAACAGCAGATTCACTTCATTACTGTATGTCTTTAGCACCAATCAGTCCTGAAGGCTATGATTACAAAGACTCAATACTAACATCAACAAAAGCTGTCGTACAACTAAAACGGAACGGAGGCGAACGTAGCGGACTTCCCAATCTTAGTTACTGAAATAAACTTTAGTTCAACCAATTGAGGAAAAAAATTAAAAAATGTCAGTAGAAAAAGGTAAATCGCGAAATGAAGCCAAAATATGAAGGCTTTTTTTTTTTCGATGTCCAGTGTGTCGCGAAATGGAAACCACAATAAAAGTCGAAAACTTTTTATTTCAGACATTCAGCTGCACCTTCCAGCTACTTCTTCACATATTCGCCGCTTCGATTTAGACATTTGTCATAGCGTTGTACCAACTTTCCAATTCCCTCATCATAGAAGGCTTTCCGTCAAACCTCTAAGCTGGACTGCAGCTCCTTGTCTGTGCCAAAATACCGTCCTCATAGCCAGCGGTTCATGTGAACAAAGAAATAAAAAACAGAGGCCGCCGAGTCTGGGCTTTATGGTGGGTAATCAAACATTTCCCATCTAAGATTCTGCAGGAGCATCTCTGTTGCAGCTGCCGTGTGTGGCCGACCGATCTCATGAAGAAGGACAGTGCCTGATAACAACAGTCCCCTTCGCTTGTTCTGAATTGCCCTTCGTAGACCATTTTCTCGAATCGCCTGATCTCCTGGCTGAACAAGGTCATCGGATGACACTCGCTTACTTACCTGACCGATTGCAGCATGAACGTCTGTACGTTTGTTTCAAAGTTCCTGCACGACCGCCATATTTTGCTGTCATTCATGAAAGGTATGTTATGCGGGCTGCATAAAATCAAGTGGAACCCTGACAAAATTACGGGAAAAGGATTTGGAAATGATAAGGTAAATACTATTTAAGGGTTAAATGATTTTTTATGATTATTTTGGAATATATTATCGGATAAAGGCGGGATTTCATCTATCCGAAAATTCAACGTAGCTAATGATGAAAACATTGAAATGAAGATTTCGTTATGAATACAGAGATATAAAAATTAAAAATATTCCTATGTCCCTTCTTCAAATGATTTCTTATACCTCTTCAACGCTTCTGTGACACAATGGTGTTCCCCTCCATTGTTACTGGTGTCCCAACAGGTCATCACGATCATCCATACATGTATTACAATGTACTTTCATGGACTAATAAATAAATATTCAGACAACTTTTTAAAACTCCCCCAAATATATTTTCACACTCAACCTTTACGTGACACATTCACAAGGCTTATAATACTTGGCGTGCGTAACTTTTTTACACATCTCATCATATGCGTCTGGTCTTTTCAGATCACAACACAGACAGATAGCTTCCAATTAATTAGTGCACACTGTATTTCTCATTAATAATTATTTCTGGCCTTGATATCTTCTATTGTTATCACAGATTTTATCGCTATGTAGCGGCCAGAAAGAACGTCTTTCAATCAACTTAAAAATTACCGCCACACCCTTCAGCGTGAAGAAATCGAAATACTTGTGGTTTTAATTCCGCGACCCCTGGGACCTTGAAAGAAAAAGTGGCCCTCGTAGAAGAATAAAATGATGGAGAATTAACAAAGCGATTTCTGGAGACTCAAAAGAGCCTAAACCCAACCCTTCAAAGTGAGTGAGGAAGTTACGGGAGCCCCACAAATCTGTGGCGAGCAGACGGGCATGCACAGTAGGGCACTCAGGTTATCTACATCTGCATGACTACTCTCCAATCCACACTTAATTTTCTAGCAGAGGTTTCATCTAAGCCCATTCACTCTATTTCTCTACTGTTCTACTCTCAAAGGTGCGCGGGAAAGACGAACACTTAAACCTTTGAGTGCAAGCTCGGATTTACATTATTTTATTACGATGCTGATTTGTTTTCCCAATTTAGGTGGGTCTCAAAAAATCATTTTCATGTTTTGGAGGAGAACGTTCGAGAATGAAATTTCGTGAAAAGTACTCACTGCAATGAAAATGACTTTATTTTAATGACTGCCACATCAACACGTGTATCATATCCGTGACACTCTCTCACCTATTTCGCGATAATACAAAACGAACTGCCCTACTTTGAAGATTTTCGTTCTCCTATGTTAATCTTACCTGGTATGAATCCCATGCTGCACAGCAGTACTCTAGCAGAGGACGGACAAGTTAGTATAGGCAGTCTCTTCAGTTGCCTGTTGCAACTTCTACGAGGCGGATTCGGAAAATTATGTCCAGTTAGGCGCGAAATGGAAGCCACTCTGAAAATCCGATCGAACTTAGTACAGATGTGTTGGGCAGTGTCTTTAGTGTGCCTGTCGATTGTTTCACATCGCTCTTTTCAGTTCAGAGTGCAATGTGATCACGTAGAAATGTCTAAAACAACAGTGTCTCCTGCCAAGTATGTGGATCTGGTGAGAGATTTCGCCTGAAGTGATGCATCCCACATAACATAAATGTTTCTTTCTTCAAGACAATTTTCAACTGCATTCTGGAGGGGCAATCAAGAAGCTCCTGCAGCTTTTTCGATGGGAAGTGTTTGATCACCCACAATACAGCCTTCAATTGGCTCCTTCTGTTGTTCATCTCTGCTCACATGAACTGCTGGCTACGAAGACAACGTTTTCGCCCAAACAGCGGAAGGCAGACCCGTGTAGAGAATGGGCTCAAAGCACAGGCTGCTGCTTCCTGTGACGAGGGTACTGCAAAGTTTGTACAACGCCACGACAAATGTAGAAGTCGTAGCGGCGACTATTTGGAGAGGTAGCTGGAAGGTGTGGCTCACTGTTGCGAATAAAAAAAAAATTGATTTTCACTGTGGTTTTCATTTCGCAACCGATCGGACCTTACTTTCCGAACAGCCCTCGTAAGTTTTCTGCCAATAAAACGCAGTCTTTGTTTTGCCTTCCCCACAACATTTTCTGTGTGATCCTCCCAATTGAAATAGTTTGTAATTGTAATTCCCAGATATTTATTTGAGTCGACAGACTTTAGGTGATTTGTGTGCCTTACCATGTAACCGAAATGTAACGCAGGGCAATTGCCACTTTTCGTACCATACAGATATCTTGTATAAATCATTTTTGAATTGGTTTTCATCTTTTGATGACATTATTAGACCGTAAATGACTTCATCTGCATACATGCTGAGATGGTTGCTTAAAGGGCCTATAACACTTCCTTCGGAACGTCAGTTATACTTTTGTTTTACTAGATGACTTTTAATCAGTTACTTCGAACTGTTACCTTTCTGAGAGGAAATCACTAATCCAGTCGGACAACTCAGACTGTAATCCGTCGGCACGCCATTTGATGTTAAACCGCCTGTTAGGAACGGTGTCAAAAACTTTTGTAAATCTAAAAATATGAAATCAGTCTCAGATACCTTGTCGATAACAGTCATTACTTCATGCGAGTTGAGCTTCACAAGAACAGTATTTTCTGAATCCGCGCTCACTGTGGGTCACTAGATTGTTGTCTTCGAGGTAATTCATGATGTTCGAACACAGTACGGCCTATACGTTCCAAGTCCTACTGCAACTCGACGTCAGTGATATGGGTCTGTAATTCATCGGATTACTCATATTTCCTTTCTTGAAAATCGGTGTGACCTACGCTACTTTGTAGTCTTCGGGCAAGAATTTTCCGTAGAGCGAACTGTTGTTCAGAAAAGCAAAGTAGGGAGCTATTATATCAGCATACTCTGAAAGGAATGTATTTGGTTTACAATCTGGATCGAAATATATGTCTTTTTAAGCATTTTAAGCAAAGGATACCAACTATTAAACTACTCATGTTGGTAGTTGCTCTTCTCACGAATACGGGAATATTTACTTTGTGTTCCTTGGCTACGGTATTTCCAACACACGTTCAGAAACTCCTCTTTAATGGAACTGTCATCGTAACATTACCAACACAATCGCACAATGAAGATATTGACCGTGTCGTGCAGCTGATGTACTTCACAAGCGAACAGAACGTCTTTGGATATTCTCCTACATTTCGAGGTAAGGTTTCGTTTTGGAAATTATTAAAAGCACCTCACATTGAAGTTCGCGCTAAATTTCGAGAATCTGTAAAATTTCGCCCATCTTGGGGATTTTGCATTATTTTAAATCTGGCACGCTCTTTTTGTTGCTTCAGCAACTGTGTTCTGACATGTTTTGTGTACCTTGGGGTATTATATTCATCTCTTATTAATTTATCTGGCATAAATATCTCCATAATATATATATAGCATGAATCTCCCGATAGTACTTTTTTAACTTAAGCCACCTCTTGTTTACGCTTACGTAGTTAGTTCCTAGGGAACAGACGCTGTCGCTTAGGAACGCATCAAGCGAATTATTATCTCCTTTTAACTTCAACAACTGTATTTCAACAACAAGTATTTCTACTCATTCCACGTTTTTCAGCTTCAAGGTTATTTACTTGTAGTAACAGATGGAAAAAACGAGAGCTTGGCAAATCTGGTGAATAAGGTAGATTTTGCTTCAGTTCATATTTTTTTTTGCTCACATTTTACACTGCCAAAGTGCGTTTTGTGGCAGGTGCAGTGTCCTGATGAAAAGGATTGTTTTCTTTTCCCTTCCAGGTCTTTTGTCGTATGTTTTTCATTACTTTGCTCCAGAACATTTGCATGGTATTTATCATTACTGATTTACCCACCACACGATACTTAGTAAGAAGAGAACCTTCTGCATCACGAGTAATGCTGACTATAGCCCTTCAAACAGATGAAACTGTCGTATGCCTGACGTTTCGGTACAGATGCACCAGTATCTACCAAATTGTTTGATTGTTGTCTACTTTCACGAATGAATTGATGTATCTATGTCACGTCCAGAGTACGAAGTCGTTTTAGTAAACTGCGCAAGCAGACATGAGAAATTTGTGTTCGCATTTGCTGTTGGTCATTCTGTAAATAATGCGGGACTCATCTTGGAAAACGCTTTCTCAAAGTTAATTCTCCACGTAAAATACACAATACTCACTCTTCTGGAGTGATTATTTTTATTTCTCTGTTAGTAGTAGTTTATTCATTCACGGAGCACTTTCATTTAAGGCCATGTGATGGATTCACAGATTAAAAAACAAAAACATTATTTATATATTTTAATTTCTTTCATCGTAAATTATGTTTGTTGAAAGCCTGCAAATGTGTCATTTTGATTCAATTCATGAAAAATTGCACAAGTTACTTCCTTTTTCATGCTTATGACAAAGCGTTTCGAGAATTTATTCTCATCTTCAGGGGCATTCCCTTACACAAATATTTTTGTGGTGTTTTCATGTGTGGTTTTCTGGCTCTCTTGCACTGTAGTTGTCTTTCTGTACTACAATGGGAAAATTGGACAAATGAACGTTTTTTATATGCTTCTTACAAGTATTGTGCCTTCTCCAGTATTCATATATACTTGCATTTACATACTTACTAGTCGGCTTTGACAACGATAGTCGATAGTTGATTGTGGTCCTACAGTAGGATTACGCTGGCAGTTGCCTAGAGAAGTTTAGGGAAACCAAAGTGAAGTCGGGATGGCCGGATAAAATTTAGAGCCGACACTAGGGAGTGACTTTGAATTAAAATGTCCTCCACTGTACGAGAATTGCATAATGTGTGTACGAGTACAGAATGTGACACAGGAACGACGACATAGAGAAGTTTGGGTTTGACCGTGAGTCATGAATGGATAGGCAAAGCGGTTAAGTAGAAAGCTCGCGTAAAGCGGGAGATTCGGGTATAAGTACTGGTTCGCCACAGATTTTCATTGTTTTATGCACTTATACAGCTGCTGGTTTTTCGCATTCGTAACTGCGAGTACGTTTCACGCTTCATCGTTTGCGATATTTTATGAATGAGCACAGCTAGAATACTGGATATGTGACACCTTGTGTTGTGGTTACAAAGAGATGACGGGTGCTTGATCTGTATGCGGAGGAGTCAATGAAATACAGTGACCAGACACAATAATGTTACCACCACCTACGTCAGACCTCAACGTGCAGTAATCACTCACAAACGGCAGGTGGCAGCACTATCAGTGGAGTACAGACAAAGCGTGTTGCTGTGTAACACCATAGTTCAGATACCAAATTTTTTTTCTGATTAATTATGCTTTGTATAAAGTATGTTTTCTTTGATATGTAATGTTTGATATGCTGTAAAGAAGTAGAAAGATATACAATATGTTTCCTCTTCACCGTTAGAGCACTTTGCACCATTTGGAGGATGACTTTAATTATACATATTTTTTGTTGATTTACTAATATGTGTAAATGAAAGGATTTTGTAAAAGGTATGAATATACAACTATGTATATGCTTATTGACACTTAGGACTTTTGAATTGTATAAATGAAAACTTGGTGTGCTTCCCCTCTGAAACAGAAGCGAGTTAGCGCACTCCAAATATGGTTGGTGCGAGGGAAAAGGTGGAACAATAGTCAGTCGGAGACTAGCAACTGTACAGTCGGGAACTAGTAACTGGAAAGCGCACAGCGCAGGTGCCAAGTAAGGCTTTCAGTACTTGAAGTTATTATGGAAAAGCCTCTGGTGGATAAATGGCTCTAAAATATTGCTCTGTTTCTGGGAAATACCATTAAAGTTGATGATCATCGCCAAGAACATAATAAGAGAGCAAATTACTTACAACGGAAAGTCCATCTGTTATTATGTACTTGCCACAAACATTGTGCAATCACTTCAGCAGAGAGGAGAAGTTAGATCTTTGTAAAGTGTATGGACCAGCACATTTAACAATGTATGTGCAAATATAAGGTAATTCATATTAAATTTTTGTACCAACCTTGATTTGTTTCCTATCACGGTACCTCTTAGGATCCATTCCTCTTAAACAGTGATTCCCGAGTATCTTGATTATGAGAACTGGTGAAAAACCAAGTATTTAATTACATTTGCTTAAACCTGAGTGCTAAAAAGTTGCCTAAAATTACTGTGGATTTTATTGAAGTTGAAGGACGTAAATGTTGCTTTTATGAAAGCCTCCCCAGTAACTGAATTGCTTTGTTTCAAAGTGTCAGTGTTATGAGAATTAACTGATTTAATTCTGTCTGAAATCATTAATGTTTGTGCTGATGACAAATAGGCCACACGATTTTGAGGTTCATTAGAAGTTAATGATCTTAAAGCCGTATTTGAAAATCCTGTTGAAAAGATCTTCTGCATTGACTGTCATAAAATTCATACAAGGTGAATGAAAGTTGTGAAAGAGTATTTCCAAAGCTTGCTTTCTTTAGTTTGTTCATAAAAGTGTGTTTAGATTGTTTTATGGAAATGGTCAAGAAAAAGGGTCCCCCATTTTAAGTTGCTCAAAGTGCATAAATTTATTTGATTAATGAATACACTAAATGTATTTGAAGTTAATGTTGAGTTTTGTGCAAATTGTGTGATGAAAAGTGTAGTATCAGTTTGTGAGCCCCCATTTACTGTTTTACTTACTGAAGGTAAAGTTACTGTGAGTGCCCTCATTCATGAAAACAGTTACAATATTGTTCAAACAAATTTCGGGCTTGCAGCCAGTCGTCGTTCAATACTTCGCACGATATTTCAACTGGACTAGGCTGGCAATGGCAAGGAAAGCGTTTCTGAAGAAGAGAAATTTGTTAACATCCAGTATTGATTTAAGTGTCAGGAAGTCATTTCTGAAAGTATTCATATGGAGTGTAGCCATGTATGGAAGTGAAACATGGACGATAAATAGTTTGGACAAGAAGAGAATAGAAGCTTTCGAAATGTGGTGCTACAGAAGAATGCTGAAGATTAGATGGGTAGATCACATAACTAATGAGGAAGTATTGAATAGGATTGGGGAGAAGAGAAGTTTTTGGCACAACTTGACCAGAAGAAGGGATCGGTTGGTAGGACATGTTCTGAGGCATCAAGGGATCACCAATTTAGTATTGGAGGGCAGCGTGGAGGGTAAAAATCGTAGAGGGAGACCAAGAGATGAATACACTAAGCAGATTCAGAAGGATGTAGTTTGCAATAGGTACTGGGAGATGAAAAAGCTTGCACAGGATAGAGTAGCATGGAGAGCTGCATCAAACCAGTCTCAGGACTGAAGACCACAACAACAACAACAACAACAACAACAACCTGCCAGTCATCTTCAGGTGAGCCGTCGCAGACTGGCGATAAAGTTCTCCGCTCCGCAATATATAGCGTACTGTAACTGTTCTGCGCATGCGTCGAAAACTTGATAGTTGAACCAACACTGCCCGCCGGCCGCGCCCTCGCTGGTGGAATAGCGGAACTCAGTCGCCCTCTGCGTTGCTGTTTGCCACGGCCATCGACGCACTCTGTCGTCTTCGATTTGAGCAAATCGTGGAGATGATGGGATTCCATGCACTGTCCAGCTGGTAGCCGCTGTCACGGTTTAACAGATTTTCCGCCAGTCGTATTTCTACGGATTCTTTAATAATGGAGTCCCAGAAAGACGTTGCTGTAGACAAAATCATTGTTTTCTCATACTCCATTGAATGTCCAGTAGAAATACAATGTTCAGCAATAGCGGACTTGCTTGGCTGCAAAAGGCGGGTGTAACGCTGATGTTCAGTGCAGCGTTCTTTCACGGTGCGTGTGGTTTGACCTATGAAAGCCATACCACATTGGCACGGTATCTTGTAAATTCCGGCCTTTCGTAGTAACAGATTGTCCTTAACTGATCCCACAAGGTCCGCAATCTTCGATGGTGGGCGGAAAACCACTTTTACCTGAAATTTTTGGAGGATTCTTGCTATTTTAAACGAAGTGTTGCCAACGAAAGGAAGAAAAGCTAAAGATTGTTCCGGCATGTTCTCCTCCTTATTCACTTCCTGCTTCTTAGTTTTAACTGTTAGTGCCCTGTTAATCTGCCGGATGGAATACCCATTTTCGCTGAATACTGTCTTTAGATGGGCGAGTTCTTGAGATAAGCTATCTAGATCTGAGACAGTATGAGCTCTATGAACAAGCGTTTTAAGCAAACTCATGGTTTGCGATGGGTGATGGCAACTCGATGCTTGCAGGTACAAATCAGTATGAGTGGGTTTCCGGTAAACTGAATGCCCTAGAGAACCATCATTCTTCCTTCGAACCAGGACATCCAAGAAAGGCAAACAACCATCTTTCTCTATTTCCATGGTGAACAGGATGTTGCTATGAATGGAGTTGAGGTGATGTAGAAACTCAATTAATTTATCTTCTCCATGAGGCCACACTATGAAAGTGTCATCCACATACCGCCAAAAAACTGTTGGCTTCAGGGCAGCTGATTCAAGCGCTCTCTCTTCAAAGTCCTCCATAAAAAGGTTGGCGACCAAAGGAGAGAGGGGGCTACCCATTGCGACACCGTCAGTGTGTTCAAAATATTCTTGATTAAACATAAAATAAGTTGAGGAAAGTGCGTGCCTGAACAAAGCAGTGATATCAACAGGAAACATGTTACCAATCAGTGTCAAAGAATCTGCAAGAGGAACTTTTGTAAAAAGTGAGACCACATCAAAACTTACTAGAAGGTCTACACTGCTAAGACAAAGAGCCCCCAGTCTATTGATAAAATCAGCTGAGTTTCGTATGTGATGTGAGCACTTGCCTACAAAAGGTCTCAGTAAGGAAGCGAGATGTTTAGCTAAATCATATGTAGGAGCTCCAATGTTGCTCACTATTGGACGCAGAGGAAGACCCTCTTTATGAATCTTTGGAAGGCCATACAGTCTTGGAGGTACACAACCATGTGGTTTTAACCTCTTGATGGTCTCTTGCGGTAAGGAGGAGGAATTAAATAGTGCTGAAGTTTTTCGTTGCACACGTCCTGTAGGATCGTAATCAATCCTCCTATAGGTAGAGTCACTTAGCAGACCATACATCTTATCTTTATACACACCACGAGGTAACAAAACAGTTGCATTACCTTTGTCAGCTTTCAATACCACTACGTCAGGGTCCTCTCTCAGATTTCGTAATGCAGCCCTTTCTGCAGATGTTAAATTACTGCGTTGAGTAGGATAGCTTATCTCAAGAACTCGCCCATCTAAAGACAGTATTCAGCGAAAATGGGTATTCCATCCGGCAGATTAACAGGGCACTAACAGTTAAAACTAAGAAGCAGGAAGTGAATAAGGAGGAGAACATGCCGGAACAATCTTTAGCTTTTCTTCCTTTCGTTGGCAACACTTCGTTTAAAATAGCAAGAATCCTCCAAAAATTTCAGGTAAAAGTGGTTTTCCGCCCACCATCGAAGATTGCGGACCTTGTGGGATCAGTTAAGGACAATCTGTTACTACGAAAGGCCGGAATTTACAAGATACCGTGCCAATGTGGTATGGCTTTCATAGGTCAAACCACACGCACCGTGAAAGAACGCTGCACTGAACATCAGCGTTACACCCGCCTTTTGCAGCCAAGCAAGTCCGCTATTGCTGAACATTGTATTTCTACTGGACATTCAATGGAGTATGAGAAAACAATGATTTTGTCTACAGCAACGTCTTTCTGGGACTCCATTGTTAAAGAATCCGTAGAAATACGACTGGCGGAAAATCTGTTAAACCGTGACAGCGGCTACCAGCTGGACAGTGCATGGAATCCCATCATCTCCACGATTTGCTCAAATCGAAGACGACAGAGTGCGTCGATGGCCGTGGCAAACAGCAACGCAGAGGGCGACTGAGTTCCGCTATTCCACCAGCGAGGGCGCGGCCGGCGGGCAGTGTTGGTTCAACTATCAAGTTTTCGACGCATGCGCAGAACAGTTACAGGACGCTATGTATTGCGGAGCGGAGAACTTTATCGCATCTCCGGCGGTACACCGCAAGGTTACCGCCCTTCGATAGTGCCATTTTCGCGCTAATCGAAGTGCTAGGGGTTCCAGGTGCCAGCCAGCCAGCCAGCCAGCAGTTCCCGGTCCCGGCCTGCAGCAGTGGTCCCGCAGCCAGCCAGCCAGCCAGCCAGCCAGCCCTCCGGTGGCAGCAGCAGTCCAGCCAGCAGCAGTCCAGCCAGCAGCAGCAGCAGCAGCAGCAGCAGCAGCCGCCGCCGCCGCCGCCGCCGCCGCCGCCCCGGCCCCGTCCGCGGCAGCAGCGTCCCTGCCTCTCGCCGTCGCCGTCGCCGTCGCCGTCGCCGTCGCCGTCGCCGTCGCCGTCACTGTCGCCGTCGCCGTCGCCGTCCGTCGTCTCCCAGTGTGTGTCCTGTCCTTTTAGTGCTGTGTTTTTTCTTCTTCTTCTTGTCATCATGTCCGCCCCCACCACCACCGTCACTACTACCACCACCGCCATCGTGTATACGTCCCCTTCCGCCGCCTCCACCACTATCACTTGGTGTGCCCAGTCCCACCCCCCTCCTTCCATCCCTCCCCTCCTCTCTATCCCTTCGCCCTCGCTCTTTGTCGCCCCCTCTTCCGCATCTTCCTCTCGTTCTGATCCTTTCCCCCCACTCCCCCAGCCTGTCACTGCAGCTCCGGCTAGGGCGGTGGCCCGTCGGGCCACTGCCCACGCCCAGCTCTCCCCGTCGCCATCGCCATCACCGCCGCCACCGCCACCGTCATCATCGTCACCATCACCATCACTGCCACATTCGCCTGCACCGTCACAGTCACTATCTCCGGCGCCGACTGCTGCGTCCGTGCCGGGACCTGTCCCTTCCCACCACCTCCCCATCGTTCCCGTCCCTCATGTCACCACCCGCCCATCTGCCGCTGTCAAACGCCCTAGTGGCGCCTCCACTTCCTCTGCTCCTAAAAAGGCTCCACCCCGCCCCCCATCCCCACCCCAAAATGCCATGGACGTCTCCCCACCAGGCCCCGCTCCCTCCTCCTCCTCCTCCCCACCCGGTCTCTACAAATATCTCCTGTCCCGTCCCGATCCTTCCTTCCTCGAGGCCCAGAATGTCTTCCTCCTCCTCCGCCAACATTTCCCTGGCGCCCCCATCTCTCTCCTTACTCCCAGACGGGATTCTGTTCTTATCTCCTCCCCCAGCCCAACCCTCCATACTGACATCCTCTCCCGCCTCCCCATCACCCGTTTTGGTCCTCACGCCTCCCTCACCCCTGCTCCCTCCCCATCTCCTACCCGCCAACCCCAACCCCCGCGTCGCCCGCCGACCCTCACCGCCGTGATCACTCGGCTTAGCCCGTCGATCACGGAGGAGGAGGTGCTGGCGGAGCTGAAGGCCCATCCCACCCTGGAGGTGCGGGCAGTCCGCCGCATTTTCAACGCGACCGGCCCCACCCGCCTTATGCGGGTTTTCTCTGAGGACGCCCCCTCCATTGACCGTCTCCTGAAGGAGGGTGCCCTCCTCTTCAATCAGCGGTACAAGGTCGACCCCTCCCGTTCCCCCCCTCAATCCCTGCGCTGCCAGAGATGTCTGTGCTACAATGCACATCCAACAGCAGAGTGTTGCGAGGCCCCCACCTGCCCGCATTGTCGGCAAGCGCACTTCCTCCGGCAGTGCCCCAACCTCCAATCCCCTCCCTCCTGTAATACCTGCAGCCTCCCCCACCCCACCTACTCCCAAAAGTGTAAAGCCCGACCCCCTCCCACCACTCCTGAACTCACCATACCTGTCCGTCCCCTGGACGCCCCCACCCCTCCTGGCAATTCCCTTCGCCCCCCCCCCACTGCTGAGGACATCATCAGGTTCCTCACAATTGTCCTCCAAAATGTCCATCCCTTTCAGCGCCCCCACACCTTACAACAGATCTCCCTCGCCGCCCGTTCCATATTCCACCTTAAAATGTACGCCACCTTTTCCAATAACCAGGCCCATTTCACCTTCTCCCGCCTTGACACCCTCGTATAAGTCCTTATCATGGCGCGACAGCATCGTATCCTTTTCAACAATATCCGCTCCCTTCCCGCCAACAAGAACCTCTTCCTGCACACCCTTGCTACCCACCGTGTGGATGCCTTCCTCCTCAATGAAACCTTCCTCCAACCCCACCACTCCATCCACACCTCCCACTATCTCCTCCACCGCTCCGATAATCCCCTCCCAGTTGCGCGTGGCGGAGTTGCCATTGGCCACCACCGCCAGATCCCCGTTCGGCTCCAGCCTCTCCTTCCCGACCCCACCGAACACCTGATCCTTAGTCTCTTCTTCCCCGGCCTTACCGTTACCTGTGCCACCATCTATGTCCGCCCCAACGCCCCTCTTCCTTTCGACTTCCTCTCCCACATCGACCGTACTTTTCCTCCTATGTGATCGCCGCCGACCTCAACATCCATAGTCGCTCCGCTGCCCAGTTACGGCGGTGGCATCGGTTCCTCTCCTCCCTTCACGGCGACCTCATCCCCATCCCCCAGCACACCCGTCCCGAATCCAACTCCACTCCCGATGTTATCCTCTCCTCCCCCAACCTCCTTGGTCGCATTACGGTGGATGTCCTGGAGCCTATTGGTAGCGACCATCTCCCTGTCCTCCTCACCGTTTCAGACGGCCGTCGCCCCCGCCCCGACCCTCGTCGTGACCCTCCCCCTAAGTACATCCATGACTATTCTCGTGCCAACTGGAATGCCTACCAGGATACCCTCTCCACTCAGGTCGATAGCCACCCTCTCGCCTACCGCCGTCCCGATGATGTCACCCATGCCGCCTCCTTTCTCCAGCAGACCTTGTCTGAGGCCGTGGAGGCCCACGTCCCTACTGTTGCCATCCACCCCCACCGTCCTACCTTACCACCACAGGCCGTCCTCCTCCTCCGTGAATCCCGTCGTCTCTACCGTGCCTTCCTCCGCACGCGTGACCCGGACACCCTACGACGCCACCGGCAACTACAGCGACACATTCGAAATTTGCTCGCGGCCAAGAAACGCCGGGACTGGCGACAGACATGCACCCGTTTAAATGCTACCCTCCCTATAAACTCGTCCAAGTTCTGGACCGCCTTCCGTCGCCTTACCGGAACTAAACCCTCCCCCTACTATCCTCTTCTCCACGATGATCACCCCTTCCCTGACGCCCTTAGTAAGGCAAATCACTTTGCCTCCTACCTGTCCGATGTGTTTTCCATCCCTGATGATCCCCAGTTCAATTACTCCCTCTTCCCAGATATCCGCGATCGAACTGACACCTCTGTCCCTCCCCTCGCTCCTGGTTTCCAGTACTTGGACAACATTCCACACACGGACCTTAATGCCCCCATCACCACACAGGATCTCATCAATACACTCCGCACCAAACGCAACACCGCTCCTGGTCACGATCGTGTCACCTACCGTCACCTTCGTGAAGCTCCTGTCTCTTTTCTCTCCACCCTGGCCAGGCTCTACAATGTAGTCCTGTCCACCGGTTACTACCCCGACCTGTGGAAAACCTCCCGTATCCTCATGTTCCTCAAACCTGGCAAACCGCCGTCCGCCGTCTCCTCCTACCGTCCCATCAGCCTTACCTCGGTCTTCAGCAAGGTCCTGGGATCTATCCTCACCCGCCGCATCCACCAGCATCTCCGCCAGCACCGCCTCCTCCCCGTTACCCAGTGTGGCTTTCGGCCGTCCTTCTCTTCCGATGATCTTCTCCTTCACCTCACTCATCTCCTTTCCGAACAGCTCAATTCCCGTCGCTCCGCAATCTTCCTCTCTCTTGACCTCGAACGCGCATATGACCGCGTATGGCATTCCGGTCTCCTCTTCAAGCTCCAAACCTTCGCCCTTCCCATTAACTACGTTCGTCTGATCGGTTCCTTTCTCTCCCGCCGTCCTTCCCATGTCACCATCCATAACACCGATTCCTACACCTTTTTCCCCTCCGCCGGTGTGCCCCAAGGCTCCGTCCTCTCCCCCCTTCTGTACTTGTTGTACACGGCAGACATGCCGCCGCCGTCACCCCCCGTCCACCTTCTCCAGTTTGCCGATGACACCGCCTTCCTTGCCCTTGCCCCCACCCTGCGACGCTCCCAACACCTTCTCCAATCCCATCTTGACTGGTTCACCGCTTGGTGCAACCAGTGGTTGCTCAAGGTCAATCCTTCCAAAACCCAGGCGATCATTGTAGGCAAAACCACTCCCTCCTTCCGCCTCCTTGATTTCTATCTCACCGTTTATGGCCGTCCCATCGCTCTCACCCCCACCCTTAAGTACCTTGGCGTCACCCTCGACCGTCGCCTCTCCTGGACTCCCCATCTCCAGACAATCCAAGCCAAGGCACGTTCCCGACTCCGTCTCCTCAAGCTCCTTTCCGGCCGAACGTGGGGCCTGGACCCCTCCACCATCCTCCACACCTATAAGTCCCTCATCCGCCCTATCCTCTGTTACGCCCATCCAGCCTGGATCTCCGCCCCCCTTCCTTTTATAAATCCCTCCAAATCCTTGAACGCCATGCTCTCCGCCTTGCCTATCGCATCCGTCTCCCTTCCCCCACGCGGATCCTGTATGACCTTATCCCCTTCCCCCACCTCCTCCTCTTCCTCGAAAGGATACGAATCCTATACACCTCCCGTAAACTCGATCCTCCTCACCCGCTCGTCTCCCCGATCCTCTCCCACCCCCGCCCGCTGCCGCGCCTGTACTCCCATGTCCCACCCGGTCTCCATCTCTCCACCCTCCTTACCCTCTCCCAAGGTGGTTTCCGCCAGCTCCCTCTCCCTGATGATGTCCTCGTCCCCTCCATCTACCCCTCCTATCAACTTTGACCCTGCCCCACCTCCCTCCTGGTGTCCTTTCCCTTCGGCACCCTCCTTCCTTTCTCTTCCCTTCCCTTCTCTTTCCTTTTCCCCCATCCCCCCCCCTCCACCCCTCTTCTTCCGGGCTTCCCCTCCCCCTTCCTCCCTCCCCCCCTCTTTCCCCTGCCCGTGGCGTCCCTGCTCTCCCCTCTCGCTTTCCCACTCCCCCTCCTCCTCCTCCTCCTCCTCCTCCTCCTCTCTTGGCAGGTCCCCGGACTCGCACACGCATCGTGAACTTTCGCGCGCCGGAGATCATCGCCCTCGTTTTAGTGTCTGTGCCGTCGTGTTTGTGCCTCAGTGTTTTTCGCCGTCCACCCTCCTTCGTTCACGTGTGTCATCTACCTCGTCAGTGTTTGTGCCCAGTGCCGACGGTTTTTCTTGTTTGTTTCGTCAAGTGTGAACGGCTTTATGTTTTTTAACTATTGTATCTCCAGTTTTTTAAACCGCCATTCTGTTACTTGTCTGTCTCCCTTTCTTTTTTTTATTGTACTGCTTATGGCTGAAGAGCGGAGTACACTGTTCCGCTGCCAGCCCACCTTGTATGGGGTGTCCAAATTACAATAAAGAAAAAAAAAAAAAAAAAAAAACTTTATCGCCAGTCTGCGACGGCTCACCTGAAGATGACTGGCAGGTGTCCAGTTGAAATATCGTGCGAAGTATTGAACGATGACCGGCTGCAAGCCCGAAATTTGTTTGAACAGTCAATTTGCCGGGAAAAATTTTAAAATTCACAGTTACAATATTGCTTATTAAGGAATGTGTAAATATCACTGCAAGTGAATTTTAGTTAAATTTGTGCTGTTTAGAAAGTATCTGATGAAAAAGGACTAGGTCCAAGTCCATTTTTAGTTTAACATTGCTATCCACTTTTATTATTGATGAAATAACTTATGCTAGGTAAAGTATCTACTGTTGATGAGTGCTTCAGTGTCAATTGTGTTTGTGGTAACTTGCCATTTCTTCTGTGAGAAACAAGTATAGGTTGTATTTTTCCATCAAAACTATTCACTGTTTATTTAAAAGAAATGTTTCACATTACTATGCCTAATTAGGCTAGCGACAGTATTCTATTTCAGTTGAGTAAATGTGATTAGCTAAAACATTTTCTAAATTGGATCTGTCACTTTATGTGTCCTTAAGTAACTTTGGTATTAAGTTCGATAAGCTAAATCCATTAGGTATTACTCGAGCACATATCTAAATTCCTCTCAGAGAGTAACATTTACTGCAAGTTTAGGCCATATTTGGTAAATTTACTACCGCAGTAGAGTTATACGTGGCTGCCTTGTGACAAAAATAAACCTTGTCGTCACTAGGTAAATTGCATTCCAGTATAACGAATGGAGCAGTGGTATTATAGGTGGGAGACGGAAAACAGCACAGTCGTTGCCGTAATGGAGCGATTTATCTGAAGTCCAAAAGGGCGTGATCATTGGCTTTAGGGCCAAGGGCAGAAACATTTCCGAAACGGCTAAGTTTTCAAATTATTCGCATGCCGCTGTGATTAAATTATACAGCATACGGCAAAATGGCGCTATCCAAAACCGGCGCCGAGGCATCTGTTGTGCACCACGAACCATAGGTGACAGGGGTGCACGATGACTGCAGAGATATGCACGGGCGAATAGACGTACAACTGTTGGGCAGCCGACCGCCCAGATGAACCAGGGGACTACCAACAGTGTCTCCTCAACGACCGTTCAGCGAACGTTTCTGTTGTCCGCTGGTTTATGAACCCACGCTGATTGATGTTCACAGGCGACGAAGGCTCGAATTTGCACGCTAGTGCAGCAACTGGTGTCCACTGAGAGGCGATGTATGACCTTTCCAGATGAATCATGACATATACCCAATCGGATAAATGGCCGACATCCTCCAATAATCGTCGGAATTGTCCAGGCCGGAGGAGGGAGCGTTATGGTCTGGGGAATGTTTTCGTGGCATTCACTAGGCGATCTCGCCATTCAAGAAGGCACACTAGATCAACACAATTATGTATGTATCCTTGGGACCCATGTCCACCACTACATGCCGTTTGCTTTTCCTCGGCACGACGGCCTCTACCAGCAGAACAGCGCAACGTATCAAACAGCTCGCAGTATGCGTGCGTGTTTCGAAGAGCACTAGGGAGGCTTTACCGTACTGAACTGACACCCGACTGCCCAAATTTACACCCAGTCGAGAATTGCGGGAACACCTCGATCGGGCTGTTCGCGACATGGATCCTCAACCAGAAACCTGGCGCAGCTGTCTCGACACTGGAGTCGGCCTGGCTACACACCCACGTCGGTACCTTCCAGAAGCTGACTGACTCACTTCCTGCACGTCTCGCAGCGGTCCGTGCTGCAAAAGGTGGGTTATTCACGCCTCTGACAGGTGGTCACATTAGGCTGACTGGCCAGTGTAGAAGTAGCGTATTGTAGTCAGATAACTTGTCTGGGCACAAACCATCCTAACTGGACATATAAAGAGGAATGTTGTAGATTTAACGCACGCAAACATTTATAGTTCATTCTAATCGTCCATAGTTTGCATTAATCGTGCCTTGGTGGGCGACAGTGCAATAGTGGAAATTTACCAAATTAAGTAACTGTGCAAATTTTCCTTCCACAGCCTGAGAAAATATGAACGAAATTCGTGGAAGACGTACAGCTAAGGGGAAGTCTTTTGTCTATATCAGCAGTTATTTCACACACCTGTAATCGACGATCGTACAATTTTATTTTTTTATTTATTCGTTCAGTGCCAGATTATATACTTTCTCGATGTTTTCATCTCTTTCGGTTTAGCAATTATAAAGCATCAGATATTTCTTAAGTCCTCGATTTTGTATGAATTTCTGTTAATGATAGCTCACTTTGCGAGGCACAACGAAAGCCCAGTATTGCAATCTATTTATTTGAACGAAACGCAGGTCATATGACTGCTTTAACAAAGGTGTATAGAAAATTTATCTGCAGATCAGGCTGACAATTAAAGTGTGGGTTACAGTGTGCAGCTGGCATGAATTATCAGCTAAGACAGTGGATTACACGATTCATAGGTAGGACATAGATACGAAGCCCACGCCTACCACAGTAGTACAAGTTTATATGCCAACTAGTTCCGCAGATGACGAAGAGACTGATGAAATGTATGATGATATAAAAGAAATAATTCAGGTAGAGAAGGGAGACGAAAATTTAATAGTCATGAGTGACTGGAATTCGATATTAGGAAAAGGGAGAGAAGGAAACGTAGTAGGTGAATATGGATTGGGGGGAAGAAATGAAAGAGGAAGCCGTTTGGTAGAATTTTGCATAGAGCATAACTTAATTATAGCTAACACTTGGTTCAAGAATCATAAAAGAAGGTTGTATACATGGGAGAAGCCTGGAGATACTGACAGATTTCGGATAGATTACATAATGGTAAGACAGAGATTCAGGAACGAGGTTTTAAATTGTAAGACTTTTCCAGAGGCAGATGTGGACTGGAGATTAAAACTGAAGAAACTGCAAAAAGGTGGAAATTTGAGGAGATGGGACCTGGATAAACTGAAAGAATCAGGGGTTATAGAGAGCTTCAGGGAGAGCATTAGGGAACGATTCACAAGAATGGGGGAAAGAAATACAGCAGAAGAAGAATGGGTAGCTTTGAGAGACGAAATAGTGAAGGCAGCAGAGGATCAAGTAGGTAAAAAGACGAGGGTTAGTAGAAATCCTTGGGTAACAGAAGAGCTATTTAATTTAATTGATGAAAGGAGAAAATACAAAAATGCAGTAAATGAAGCAGGCAAAAAGGAATACATACGTCTCAAAAATGAGATCGACAGGAAGTGCACGTGATGACTGGGTGTTGTGTGATGTGCTTAGGTTAGTTAGGTTTAAGTAGTTCTAAATTCTAGGGGACTGATGACCATAAATGTTAAGTCCCATAGTGCTCAGAGCCATTTGAACCAGGAAGTACAAAATGGCTAAGCAGGGATGGCTAGAGGACAAATGTAAGGATGTAGAAGCTTATCTCACTAGGGGTAGGATACATGCTGCCTAAAGGAAAATTAAAGAGACCTTTGGAGAAAAGAGAACCACTTGCATGAATATCAAGAGCTCAGATGGAAACCCAGTTCTAAGCAAAGAGGGGAAAGCAGGAAGGTGGAAGGAGTATATAGAGGGTCAATACAAGGGCGATGTTCTTGAGGACAATATTATACAAATGGAAGAGAATGTAGATGAAGATGAAATGGGAGATATGATACTGCGTGAAGAGTTTGACAGAGCACTGAAAGACCTGCCGCGAGGGATTAGCCGAGCGGTCTCAGGCGCTGCAGTCATGGACTGTGCGGCTGGTCCCGGCGGAGGTTCGAGTCCTCCCTCGGGCATGGGTGTGTGTGTGTTTGTCCTTAGGATAATTTAGGTTAAGTAGTGTGTAAGCTTAGGGACTGATGACCTTAGCAGTTAAGTCCCATAAGATTTCGCACACATTTGAACATTTTGAACTGAAAGACCTAAGTCGAAACAAGGCCCCAGGAGTAGACAACATTCCGTTAGAACTACTGACAACCTTGGGAGAGCCTGGCTTAACAAAACTCTACCATCTGGTGAGCAAGATGTATGAGACAGGCGAAATACCCTCAAGAAGAATATAATAATTCCAATCCCAAAGAAAGCAGGTGTTGACAGATGTGAAAATTACCGAACTATCAGTTTAATAAGCCACTGCTGCAGAATACTAACACGAATTCTTTACAGACGAATGGAAAAACTGGTAGAAGCTGACCTCAGGGAAGATCAGTTTGGATTCCTTTGCAATGTTGGAACACGTGAGGGAATACTGACCCTATAATTTATCTTAGATGAAAGATTAAGGAAAGACAAACCTACGTTTCTAACATTTGTAGACTTAGAGAAACCTTTTGACAGTGTCTACTGGAATACTCTCTTTCAAATTCTGAAGGTGGCAGGGGTAAAATACAGGGAGCGATAGGCTATTTACAATTTGTACAGGAACCAGATGGCAGTTATAAGAGTCGAGGGACATGAAAGGGAAGCAGTGGTTTGGAAGGGAGTGAGACAGGGTTGTAGCCTCTCCCCGATGTCATTCAATCTGTATATTGAGCAAGCAGTAAAGGAAACAAAAGAAAAATTCGGAGTAGGTATTAACATCCATGGAGAAGATATAAAAACTTTGAGGTTCGCCGATGACATTGTAATTCTGTCAGAGACAGCAAAGGACTTGGAAGAGCAGTTGAACGGAATGGACAGTGTCTTGAAAGGAAGGTATAAGATGAACATCAACAAAAGCAAAACGAGGATAATGGAATGTAGTCGAATTAAGTCAGGTGATGCTGAGGGAATTAGATTAGGAAATGAGACAAAGTAGTAAAGAAGTTTTGCTATTTGGGGAGCAAAATAACTGATGATGGTCGAAGTAGAGAGGATATAAAATGTAGACTGGCAATGGCAAGGAAAGCGTTTCTGAAGAAGAGAAATTTGTTAACATCGAGTATAGATTTAAATGTCAGGAAGTCGTTCCTGAAAGTATTTGTACGGAGTGTAGCCACGTATGGAAATGAAACGTGGACTATAAATAGTCTAGACAAGAAGAGAATAGAAGCTTTCGAAATGTGGTGCTACAGAAGAATGTTGAAGATTAGATGGGTAGATCACATAACTAATGAGGAGGTATTGAATAAAATTGGGGAGAAGAAGAGCTTGTGGCACAACTTGACTAGAAGAAGGGATCGGTTGGTAGGACAGCCAGAGCGAGAGCACCAGCAGCAGCGAGTACTGTTTGTATAAAGCGTTTATTTTGCATTTTGTTTACGACCTTCCACTAAGGAAGGGATTCTATTTGTGTTTATCTGCTCTGCATAGTAACTAACAGTTCTTGATAAAACTTTACGTAGTTTTCGTGTTAGATTTCTTAGTGTTTTCTTGATCGTTTAGAACAGAAAGCGCCCTAAAACCGTCTTTTGTTTGTTTCGCGGCCGTTAGCCACTAGTCACTTGAATCAGCAGTTGTCTTGTGACAGCCAGAGCGAGAGCACCAGCAGCAGCGAGTACTGTTTGTATAAAGCGTTTTTGTACTTATTTGCTGCGCTTAGCTTTTAAATAGTTTTTCTGGGAAAACCTAGCGTAGTTTTCGCGTCTCGTATTTCAGTGAGTGTTTCTTGATTATCAGAGTAGCTCATCAGAAGATTATCTTGAGAATTTGTCACCGTATAGAGTAGGGTAAACATAGTCATGTGTAGGGACTGTGGTTGTTGTGAGCGGACGCAAGGAGAATTGGCCACTCTTCGGGGGCAGGTGGAGGCTTTGTCTGTTAGGCTCATCGAGCTCGAGGCGCAGGCGTCGGCTCGTAGTGGCGTTGGGGCAACTGTGGTGAGACCTATGCCTACTTCGGTGGCCTTGGAATCACATGGAACCCCTGATGTCGCTGCGTCTTCCGGCAGTGAGCATCTTACCGGTCAGCCATCACTCCAGGGTGAATGGCGGACAGTGGTGGGCTCGCGCGTGCCTGGCCGAAAGGCGAAGGTGGGATCTGGCCGCGTGGCAGCTGCCTTACCCCTTTCCAACAGGTACGGGGTGCTTCCTAGTGGTGATGACATCGTTTCCGAGCCACCACAGGATGCCTTGCCTGTTGGGCCAGTGGCCGATTCTCCGGCAAGGTCCCGACAGTCACAGAGGGCGGGCCTATTAGTTATAGGGAGCTCCAACATTAGGCGGGTTATGGAGCCCCTCAGGAAAATAGCGGGTAGGTCGGGGAAGAATGCCAGTGTGCACTCGGTGTGCTTGCCGGGGGGTCTCGTCCGTAATGTGGAGGAAGCCCTTCCGGCAGCTATTGAACGCACTGGGTGTGACCGGCTGCAGATAGTAGCACATGTCGGAACGAATGACGCCTGCCGCTTGGGTTCTGAGGCCATCCTTGGTTCCTTCCGGCGGCTGGCTGATTTGGTGAAGACAACCAGCATCGCACGCGGAGTGCAAGCTGAGCTTAATATCTGCAGCATAGTGCCCAGAGTCGATCGCGGTCCTCTGGTTTGGAGCCGTGTGGAGGGTCTAAACCAGAGGCTCAGACGACTGTGCGACTATAATGGTTGCAAATTCATCGACCTCCGTTATTGGGTGGAGAACTGTAGGGCCCCCCTAGACAGGTCAGGCGTGCACTACACACCGGAAGCAGCTACTAGGGTAGCAGAGCACGGGGGTTTTTTAGGTTAGAGGGACCCCCCCTTGGGCGAAACGATAAAATACCTGACGGCTTACCAGAGAGGACATTGTCATCGTTGATAAAGAACGTCCGTCCTCAGAGACCAAAAACAGGAAAAGTTAACGTAATATTGGTAAACTGCAGGAGTATCCAGGGCAAGGTTCCTGAATTAGTATCTCTTATTGAAGGAAATAGTGCGCATATAGTATTAGGAACGGAAAGTTGGTTAAAACAGGAAGTGAACAGTAACGAAATCCTAGACACAGAATGGAATATATACCGCAAGGATAGGATAAACGCCAATGGTGGAGGAGTATTTATAGCAGTAAAGAATTCAATAATATCCAGTGAAGTTATTAGCGAATGCGAATGTGAAATAATCTGGGTTAAGTTAAGTATCAAAGGTGGGTCAGATATGATAGTCGGATGCTTCTATAGACCACCTGCATCAGCAACCGTAGTAGTTGAGCGCCTCAGAGAGAACCTGCAGAACGTCGTGAAGAAGTTTCGTGATCATACTATTGTAATAGGGGGAGACTTCAATCTACCAGGTATAGAATGGGATAGTCACACAATCAGAACTGGAGCCAGGGACAGAGACTCTTGTGACATTATCCTGACTCCCTTGTCCGAGAATTACTTCGAGCAGATAGTTAGAGAACCAACTCGTGAAGCTAACGTTTTAGACCTCATAGCAACAAATAGACCGGAACTTTTCGACTCCGTGAATGTAGAAGAGGGTATCAGTGATCATAAGTCAGTGGTTGCATCAATGACTACAAGTGTAATAAGAAATGCCAAGAAAGGAAGGAAAATATATTTGCTTAACAAGAGTGATAGGGCACAAATCGCAGAATATCTGAGTGACCACCATCAAACGTTCATTTCTGAGGAAGAGGATGTGGAACAAAAATGGAAAAAATTCAGAAACATCGTCCACTACGCCTTAGATAAGTTCGTACCGACTAAGGTCCAAAGCGAGGGGAAAGATCCACCGTGGTATAACAATCATGTACGAAAGGTACTACGGAAACAAAGAAAGCTTCATCATAGGTTTAAGAGTAGTCGAATCATAGCTGATAAGGAAAAGCTGAACGAAGCGAAAAAGAGCGTAAAGAGAGCAATGAGAGAAGCATTCAACGAATTCGAACATAAAACATTGGCAAACAATCTAAACAAGAACCCTAAAAAGTTTTGGTCATATGTAAAATCGGTAAGCGGATCTAAATCCCCTATTCAGTCACTCGTTGACCACGATGGCACCGAAACAGAGGACGACCGAAGAAAGGCAGAAATACTGAATTCAGTGTTCCGAAACTGTTTCACTGCGGAAAATCGTAACACGGTCCCTGACTTCAGCCGTCGCACGGACGCCAAAATGGAAAATATTGAAATAAACGATATCGGAATTGAAAAACAACTGCTATCACTTAGTAGCGGAAAAGCATCCGGACCAGAAGAGATACCCTTAAGATTCTACAGTGATTATGCTAAAGAACTTGCCCCCTTTCTATCAGCAATTTATCGTAGATCGCTGGAAGAACGTAAAGTACCTAGCGACTGGAAGAAAGCGCAGGTCGTTCCCATTTTCAAGAAGGGTCATAAATCAGATGCGAATAATTATAGGCCTATTTCGCTTACGTCAATCTGTTGCAGAATAATGGAACATGTTTTGTGTTCTCGTATTATGACGTTCTTAGATAATACAAATCTCCTTCATCATAACCAACATGGATTCCGCAAACAGAGATCATGTGAAACTCAGCTCGCCCTATTTGCCCAAGAAATTCACAGTGCCGTAGACACTGGCGAGCAGATTGATGCCGTATTCCTGGACTTCAGGAAGGCATTTGATACGGTTCCGCACTTACGTTTAGTGAAAAAAATACGAGCTTACGGAATATCGGACCAGGTTTGTGATTGGATTCAGGATTTCCTAGAAGAAAGAACACAACATGTCATTCTTAACGGTTCAAAATCTGCAGATGTAGAGGTAATTTCGGGAGTACCGCAGGGAAGCGTGATAGGACCTTTATTGTTTACAATATACATAAATGACTTAGTTGACAACATCGGTAGCTCCGTGAGGCTATTTGCAGATGACACGGTTGTCTACAAGAAAGTAGCAACATCAGAAGACTCGTACGTACTCCAGGAGGACCTGCAGAGGATTAATGCATGGTGCGACAGCTGGCAGCTTTCCCTAAACGTAGATAAATGTAATATAATGCGCATACATAGGGGCAGGAATCCATTCCAGTACGATTATGCCATAGGTGGTAAATCATTGGAAGCGGTAACGACCGTAAAATACTTAGGAGTTACTATCCGGAGCGATCTGAAGTGGAATAATCACATAAAACAAATAGTGGGAAAAGCAGGCGCCAGGCTGAGATTCATAGGAAGAATTCTAAGAAAATGTGACTCATCGACGAAAGAAGTAGCTTACAAAACGCTTGTTCGTCCGATTCTTGAGTATTGCTCATCAGTATGGGACCCTTACCAGGTTGGATTAATAGAAGAGATAGACATGATCCAGCGAAAAGCAGCGCGATTCGTCATGGGGACATTTAGTCAGCGCGAGAGCGTTACGGAGATGCTGAACAAGCTCCAGTGGCGGACACTTCAAGAAAGGCGTTACGCAATACGGAGAGGTTTATTATCGAAATTACGAGAGAGCACATTCCGGGAAGAGATGGGCAACATATTACTACCGCCCACATATATCTCGCGTAATGATCACAACGAAAAGATCCGAGAAATTAGAGCAAATACGGAGACTTACAAGCAGTCGTTCTTCCCACGCACAATTCGTGAATGGAACAGGGAAGGGGGGATCAGATAGTGGTACAATAAGTACCCTCCGCCACACACCGTAAGGTGGCTCGCGGAGTATAGATGTAGATGTAGATGTAGATGTTCTGATACATCGAGGGATCACCAATTTAGTATTGGAGTGCAGCCTGGAGGGTAAAAATCGCAGAGGAAGATCAAGAGATGAATACACTGAACAAATGCAGAAGGATGTAGGTCGCAGTAGGTACTGGGAGATGAAGAAGCTTGCACAGGATAGAGTAGCATGGAGAGCTGCATCAAACCAGTCTCTGGACTGAAGACCACATCAACAGGTAGGACATTTATGGCGATTAGATGTTTTTGTGGCCCAGTTTATCAGCCCAGTTATCTGTCGGCGGTCGTTATCATCTACGCGCTGTTGACCTTTGGACTTGACTCCGAAAATGAAATGTTCCATGCACCTGGTCCTGATGATCAGACCATTACTCCAGTAGATGTACTTCGTCTTACAAGCCACCATATAATGTATTACTGATGGTATTTCTTACCAATGTTGGACACCTCTTGGCCTATTCCACTGGCGTATAAGGTGACGGATAAATTTTATCAGTAAGTCTCTACATCCTAACCTCTGTTAGGTTATTCTCATCACACCAATTTGAGATACACAGTTGAGTAGTTGGGATCTACCCCAAGTTGCTGACATTAGTAAATATCAATATGTTTTTTTGATTCCAATGGTATCGTTATCGGTAAAGAGTATTCGAATGTTTCATAGTACTGGAAAAAATAGCAGAATTTCGGTATGACATGTCTCGAATGGTATTGGGGAAAAATTTATCTACAAGTCCAGTAAAATTTAAAATGTACGCAGTATCAGTATATTATACTGGAAATACAAGTACAGTAGAAAAAATAAATATCGTGCACATTTCACAACAAACGTAACATATTTCAGTAACATACATGTGTAATATTAAGTGGGTACCTACTACCTTGAAAGTGGTAAGACTATTGATTACGCACCCGATCTGGTCCATGCAAACAGAGCATAATTTCCAATTTTGTTTATTTATTATGTTAACTCTATGACTTTCAATAAAGTATTACTATCTTTGAAAAGCTTTCTTTCAATTAGTGGCTTTCTATTAATGACACTCTTGCAGTAATGTTGTATTCTAAATGTCACGTATGCCAACATAAAATTTATGTCCAGGCAAACATTTACTTCTACTGGAATATTTCCCTCTACTCCCTATGTTTCTACTCGATTTTACGCTTAATATGGTTCATGAAAACATTCCACATTTCTCTTTCTGTTATAAACAAGTCCCTTTTAGCACACGAAAAGTTTAAAAATACATACCCTGCAATACTGTTGGTATCTATACTTCTGTATCGTTATAATCGAGTAACGAAATCATTTAAGGTGTTGACGTCGGTATGAAATGTGGTATCCAATCTGATACTGGGATGAACCTAAGAACTGTTCGACTACCTGTCTGAAACACTGTCCTTTATTTTTTTTTTCTTCAATAAGTTTTGCGAGAACAGCGACTACGAACACTTCATCAGTGCTCTAAAACAGGACGCACAAGTGCCTTATATGCTGTTCCTTCTGTCGAAACACCGCACCTTCTCCAATTATCTATTCGCCTATTCTGCAATGTTTTCGTTCTGCTTTATACAGTTTAATGGTACTGTCACTTGGTATTTAATCGATGTGACAGTTTCAGGAAGTTTATCGTTGATTTTGTTATCAAATGCTACCTTTTTTTCCTTCCTGTGTAAATGTGAATTGATAGTGAATATCAGAGGAGGTTTAATGCATTCACCGTACTGACAGAAGATCCGTGTCTTCAGCCTGGCAGGAATATCTTATTTAATGGGTCTTAAAAGCGATTAATAAAGCTTGGAATAGACTCTCAATTCTGAACATTCCCCTGTTCAACATTCTACACAAGTCAGTGGGGACAGGCATGCAGCCTTAATGAAACACAAGCTTACTGAAACTGCTGAATGGTTTCTTGCTTAATGGAATACGCAGAAGCTCGCATGAATCACACAAGGAATAGTACGAGCTATTATTTCGGGTCGTTGCATGTTGACTGTGTGTGAAATTGGCGTCGATGCTTCGATACGACGCCTGAGACGTATGCAGAACGGCATCGCGCAGTGCACCTCTTACATTTGTACGGAAAAGATACGTTTTACTTTATTAGGTAGCTGTACTTCAACTGTTCGTCATCGTACCTTCACAGTTTTCCCTTCACGAAACTCGAGATTAAACTACGTGTGGAAGATTAGCGAATCGCTGAAAACAACTGTTATAAGAAAACTTTGATTCCATTCATCGTATACCTCAATGTGCAGCGCTCTAACTTGTAGGCAAAGAGGCGAGCCAAACCCAGATTTAAATGAGCGCGACTGATTAATGCTCGATTGTCTGGTACACTGGCCAGCCCGAGGGATGGTTAGACACTTTTTCCCACTTGCTCAGGCAAATACTGGTCTGCCCCCCAAACTTCGTCTTAGAAAATACAATACACAAAGAGTTAAAATACGATAACTAAAAACTGTGGCTACAGGAAAGGCATTAAGCCACAGAGTTAAAATAAAATAGAGTAGCGAAGTCATCAAAACAGCCGACCCAGTACGACAGGGTAAAGACTGGGAAGGAAAGAGAGGATGTTTACTCCAAGAGTTGAATTAGTGTATGGATAGTGTACCGTGTAACAATACCACACTCCAGAAACACAGAGCAACGTGTAAGCCGTATCCACTGCCTCCCCTTGTCGTCTTTGCAGTATATGGGTCAACAATTCCTTCTGAAGTTGCTGCAGACAGAAGTTGAGGATCACTTTAGTAAAAAATGCAGTTTTGCTCTCAGTCATGGATGCTTTCCTCAAAAAACAGCAGTTAATATACGTGAAGCCACGGAAAACTGGCAGAAATTCAGGTATACAGTAAAATTAAATTTATTTTCTGCGTCACTTGCTAGCAATTCTATGGTAGTCTCAATAAATTTTCTCTTTTCTTTTCGTACATTTCATCCAATTGTTACAAGGTTTATTTAATAATATTGTATGCAATATTGAAAGTGAGTCGGAGTTGATCTTGTACAAAAACACGAATTTATAGCTAAAATAGAATGTTTAGACGTAGAGACTATATTCGTAAATCCAGATTAATTTATGAATTTATGTTGCTACTTTTATATGGAAATGATGTAGCACTTATTAGAAAAAAAATAGAGATATATGGAATGAAATGAAAAGTCTGATAAAAAACAGTACAAAGCGTGTGTGACAACAGAGAAAAAACCTTGGCCTTTGCTTTAACTTATAAGAGATATAAACAATAATATTGTAAGACAATTTATTCACCTAATTCTTTAGTGTGTCCTATCGTTTACAGACATTGAAATTACAGAGATAATAAGTTATAAAAATGCATTAATTCACAGCGAACATCAATAAAACCGATAAACAGCAGGGACGGAGTCCAGACTCGAGGAAAAAAGGTACTGTGAACATGTTTCTCGAAATGCATTGTTGCTACGGTAGATGGGGCTGGCGAATGGAAGTTCCTCTGACCACGTGCTGTATGTTTCTTGTATGTTGCAGGTTTTGTGATAGACGCAGCGTACTGTATGCAGCACCATGTCGGCGGGTCATTTGCCTGGAGCTTGTACTAGGGTTCGTCTCAATATGCTGTAGAATACGGTCCTCCAAATCTGATGTAAGCACAATCCGCCACCGCCCTGCACGTGCGTCAATCTGAGCGGACCAATGATCATACAGACGTCCAAACAGGGATGAAATTTTGTGCGATGTGGTTAGTGTCTGTAAGAATACTTGTTTTGGTATAGCCGTGCTGCCTCTCGACCATTTCCATCTGGTTGGCAGTACACAAACACCATCTCGTCTTATTCCCGACCTGAATAAACCGGACCATTCTGCTGCATACAGTACGTTGCGTCAGTCACACAGCCTGCAACACACAAGGATCACTGGGCACGTGGTCAGGGGATCTTTCATTCGCCAGCGCCATCTATCGTGGCAACGATGCATTTTCGGACATGTTAAAAATGGCTCTGAGCACTATGGGAGTTAACTTCTGACGTCATCAGTCCCCTAGAACTTAGAACTACTTAAACCCAACTAACCTAAGGACATCACATGCACGAGGCAGGATTCGAACCGGCAACCGCAGCGGTCGCGCGGTTCCAGACTGTAGTGCCTAGAACCGCATGGCCACCCCGGTCGGCTTGGACATGTTCACAGGACCTTTCTTCCTTCATTTCCAGTCAGAAATCCGTCCTCGCAGTTTGTTAGTTTTATTAATGTTCACCCCGTATATGTATATCCGTAAACTATTTTCAGAAAAAACAACAAAAATGAACCAGACAAAATATTCATAAAGCACTGGTTGTGACAGTAAATGATTTGCAAATAAACGGCAAGAGAATCACACTTAAGTATAGGAATCTAATTCTCTTACAACAGTGAATAGTAAAAATTGAACACTGAAAATTGCGTAATTACACACTGAAAAATAATGTTCAAGACAGCTGGAGAAATGAACACATTCAACAATGACTATTGGCAGATAACATCAGTAAATTAAAAGTTGTTGGCCAAAACGTCGTAGAAATTGGGCATACCATGAAAACGATATGAACTCTATCATGGACATGCTTACGGTTTTCTTTCTCGAGCTGCACTTGCTATGATCGATATAGAATTAACCAGTAATGAAGAAATAACAGCGTTTAATTTCTCGTTTAGATGATTCTCATAAACTTCAGACTCGCACAGTAGCTCGGCCTGGTTTTGACGTTGTTTTAAATATGGTTATAGATACCTTTCTTCGTGCGTCGTGCAAAAATATTCTGATCTAGATGCTCAATTAACCGTGTTGTAACCATTGTCTGATGAGAGTTGATACCACTTTCATCTGTCAATGATATAGCATACTCCTCTGAATTAGAAAAGCAATTTTAGTACCTCCTACTGTTTCCTCTCGTTCAGAGAATCTTGATAATTTCTAAATTGTCAAGTTTCTGGTATTTAAACGGACGTAAGAATTGGTGCAGGAAGACTTTTCAATAAACGCTGATTAAATTCTTGTAACAAACGTTGGTTGTAATTAAAAGCACTTGGAATGTAATTTCAGCGTTCTTGATTGCTTTAAGCTGCGATGTTCGTCATCATACTACCGGTGTCGACGCTGTGATTGAAAATGACGTAACTATGGAGGTGACTGCCGGTTTGTTAGTCGGAGGGGAGTGAGGGATGAGAAGGATGCAGAAAGGGGGAGTCAATGGCGGGGGAAGCACTGATCATGTGTCCGACTTTGTAATTCTGCGGTCACAAGCAAATGCTTGTAGGAATGTGGCCCGCCTATGTTACGTGTGGGAGCTCCTAGTACATAATATGCTATTATTCGGCGCATATTAAGCAGACGTACAACAACTTGCAGACACGTTGCTCCCTGAAACTGTAGCGTCATTTGGTTGTGAAGGAGATTTTTTTCAAGTAGTATGAAAAGTAAGTTTCCTTTGACACTATGGAGAATTGTGTAATTAATACGACCTTGAAGGTTTGCCTAATCTTCTTAAACCTTGCAGAAAAAAATCTGGGTCCTTGGGTTCTAGCTGCTGACTGACGAGGATGAGAAAAGGTAGTTTGAAAAATGAAATAGATTTTCGATGTTTCGAAATAAATAACCATATACTTAGTTTCAAAAAACGCAATAAGAAATAATAATTAAGGATATAAAAAGCCAGAAAATTATGTTTTTATAATAATCAGAACCAGTGCCTAAAACAAATACTTTAAAACTCTACGAGATCTAACAATACGTATAATGAGATAGCGAGAACGCACTACTTGGTTGTCAGCATTAGAATGAGCGACGTGTACGAGCTGCAGTGGAGTCCAGAAGAAGAGTAAGTGCAAGGTAATAGGGTGGTAACTGCCAGACGATGTGTCACAAACAGTGATTATTGAGATGAGGAGTGTGCCGTTAACAGTGCTTATGGTTGGCATATCCAGGTCGCATCAAGAAATAACTTGCTTACACATCGAAAAGAACTAATCTTGTTAACAAACACGGAAGCTGTTTTTTATCTGTCAAAAGCATCAAGAGGAACACCATACTGTTAATGCACTGCACAGGTCACTTTTGCCTCACCCCACCATAGATTGTAGATTGATGTTCTGGCTCCAAGCAAAAAGGGGGCGTTTTTTTTTTTTAAATCTGCTTCTTATTTACATAAGGGACGCCAGAAAAACAACAGATTGTTTTAAACAAAATTTCCACTGTTATCACGTTATTCACGTAACGTATGGTATTATATTTTGGGGGTAACTCATCCCATTCTAAAAGGATACTTTTGGCTCAGAAACGGACGGTTCAGGCAATAAGTGGTGAAGTTCACGAACTTTTTGTCGAATCTGAATCTGTAAGTGGTCTGAATCTACACAGTTAAATCGGGGTACTCATGTCATTAATATTACTTATACACGCAATGGATAACATTATTATTAACAAAGTAGGTTATCGGTACTTGGTAACGCGTTTAATGACCTAATATAGATTGCAGAAAACTAATTTCATTTCTCTTTCTGAAATTGCATTTGCGAAGGGCAAAGGTCCGAGTACGAGTCTCGGTCCGGCACACAGTTTTAATAATTTTATTTTAGTTTACGCGTCAAGTTCCGTAAGAACAAATTGAGGAGCAAATTTCCAAGGTCATGGAACGTGTCAGTACATGAAATTACAACATAAAAGTAATAATAGATAAAAATAAAATGTTTATGAACCCGAAAAAAGTCAATCCATAAGTTTAAGTAAACGCAATCAAGAATATAACAAGAATCAGCTTAATTTTTCAAGGAACTCCTCGACAGAATAGAAGGAGTGACCCATGAAGAAACTCTTCAGTTTCGATTTGAAGGCGTATGGATTACTGCTAAGGTTTTTAAATTCGAGTGGTAGCTTATTGAAAATGGATGCAGCAGTCTGCAGCACACCTTCCTGCCCAAGAGTTCAGGAAGTCCGATCCAAATGCAGGTTTGATTTCTGTCGAATATTAACTGAGTGAAAGCTGCTCATTCTTGGGAATAAGCTGATATTGTTAACAAGAAATGACAGTAAAGAATATATATATTGAGAGGCCAATGTCAAAATACACAGATTCGTGAACAGGAGTCGACAAGAAGTTCATGAACTTATATAACTTACTGCCCGAACCGCCCGTGTCTGAGCCAAAATTATCCTTTTAGAATGGGAAGAGTTACCCCAAAATATAGTACCACACGACATAAGCGAATAAAATTAAGCAAAGCAGACTAATTTTCGTGTCGAACGATCACTTACTTCAGATACCGCTCGAACAGTAAAAATGGCAGCATTAAGTCTTTGAACAAGATCCTGAACATGGGCTTTCCACGACAGTTTACTATCTATCTGAACACCTATGAATTTGAACTGTTTAGTTTCACTAATCATATGCCCATTCTGTGAAATTAAAACGTCAGGTTTTGTTGAATTGTGTGTTAGAAAATGTAAAAACTGAGTCCTACTGTGATTTAGCGTTAGTTTATTTTCTACAAGCCATGAACTTAGGTCATGAACTGCAGTGTCCGAAACTGAGCCAATGTTGCACACAACATCCTTTTTTACCAGACTAGTGTCATCATCAAACAGAAATATTTTAGAGTTACCCATAATACTAGAGGGCATATCATTTATATAAATAAGGAACAGGAGTGGCCCCACCACTGATCTCTGGGGCACCCCCCCTCCCCCCACTTGACTGCACCCCACATCACAGCCATTCTCAACATTTCTATACGTTGCCAAAGTAAGAGGTGAACCAGTTGTGAGATACTCCCTGTATTTCGTAATGGTCCAACTTCTGGAGCAATATTTTGTGGTCAAAACAATCAAACGCCTTAGTTAACTACAAAAATATGCCTAGCATTCGAAACCTTTTGTTTAACCCATACAGTACCTCACAAAGAAAAGAGAATATAGCATTTTCAGTTGTTAAACGACTTCTCATGCCGAACTGTACATTTGATAGCAAATCATGTGATATAAAAGGATGAATTATCCTTGCATTCACAGCCATTTCAATAACTTTAGGAAACACTGATGGCATAGAAATAGGTCTAAAATTGTCTACATTATCCCTTTCTCCCTTTGTATAAAGTATATTTACTACTGAATATTTTCATCGTTCAGGAAAATGACCATTACTAAAGGAAAAATTACAAATATGTCTAAAAACAGGGCTAACATGTGCAGCACAGTACTTCAATATTCTGATAGGCACTCCACCATATCCATGAGAGTCCTTAGTCTTCAGTGGGTTAATTACTCACTCAATCTCCCCCTTGTCTGTATCTCAGAGGAGTATTTCAGATATCACCCTCGGAAGGGCATTTGCCAAGAAAGTTATATGATTCTCTGTAGAAACTAATTTTTTTATTAATCTGCCCGGAAGTTTCATATCAGCACACACTCCGCTGCAGAGTGAAAGGCTCTTTCTGCTATTCATCAAGTTGCTGAAGCATATTAAATGAATGGGGAGGGAAGAAATTTGGGTCCGTAAGTGATTTCAACAAAAGATGGGAGTTTGGTAATTAAAAAATGGCAGTTTATTTGTTTTTAAGATATTCAGTTGTCAGGAACCTTTCCAAAGGATAGACGAAAAGTCTTCAACATATGAATACGTTGATAATAAGGATAATTATGTGATCCGTAATATATTCAATAAAATAGTTTCATGAAGATGGGAGTCCTGTTATAGACATACGAGGTTTGTTACACGTATGTGGCAAACATAAGGGTGCTATCGACAACGACGATGAAAGCAATTCACACAAGCTCTCAGAAGTCAGCGTGATACGTTTCAGCAATATATGTGCTAGGATTTTACGGGTGATTAGCTATTTTAAACAAACTCATTGCACAAATAGGAGGGAGAACACAGGCATGTTACCGGTCAAGTACCGTAATGGTGGAAAACAAGTTAAATTACATCAATGCAAGACGAGAAATAATTCTTTACGTATGGTCGTACTCGTTCTGTCCGTAAATTCTAGTATTGCAGTATGGAACACTGTATTACAGACAGGATACAAGATCAGAGCCATATGACAGGGTCTGCTCAGCACGATAATATTCAACATTTAAAGTAAACTCCTCAACTCGCATAAAACTTTCCCAAGAAATGAACACGAAATAATTATATTCGATCGCTGAAGGCGATGGTAATTGCAATTAAGCAAATCAGCATGAACTTCGACTGGTTATGGCGCCACGTGAGATTGTTACAGACAAAGGACCAAGAGAAAAGTGTGCTTTAGCATATTAAAATCGCATATATTCCGAGACAAAAGTTGCTTAAAAGTACCATGAACATTATGTATATCTATCAATGCACATGACACTAGACGCATTGATCTATAAGCAAACGTGGGTACATCTAATCACAAACCAAAGTTTCCTAATTAAACACCGTTCTACACGAAAAAGCTGAATGAATATATTGCTGAAGTGCGTCTGTAAACGAAACGGATTGAAACCAGCTACTAGATTAAATGAATTTGTAACTCCAAATCATATCAATAAGCTCAAAAGAGTTTACCATTCGTGTCTGACAAAGAGTGCCAGACTGAATTCGGCAGATCACCCTCACCAGCAAGTGGTGGGGAGAGCCAAGCTGTTACTTGCTACCAACAGCAGTTCAGCGACATTCAAAGGGAACGACATGTGTTTGGTTCGTCCTGCAATTACAGCTAACCCACAACTACCAGAATACTGTAAGACTGGTACAGCTCATGCATACAGCTCTTAACTTTGTTCCCGAGCGAAACTTTCGAACTAGACTGTGTCATTCCTACAATCACCGAAAAAAATTCACGGGAAGGAATGTAGATCAAAAAGGTGTTATGGCATAGTAAATAAAAACATTTTCTTGCTTACACTTCTTCCACACGCTCAGCACAGTAGTAGAAAGGTGAGGTACAATGAGACTCAAGCGTTAATAACACGCTCAGAAACACCAAGTGGCAAATCTTATGAAACGGAACTGATAGTACTTTCACAAGGAGAGGCTGTTTTTGGTTAGATGGGGATTTGTGTACACGGGATGCATGGCTCGTTACATAATCGTCCCCATGATGAGATACAGGTACAGATTTTGTGATCATTGGTACCTTGGTATGCATCCACTTCAGTGTTTTAATTGTGTTTTAATTGTTCTTTTTCTGCGTCTAATAGTCTTCCCGGGAACGCATCACGTAATTTACTATCTGATGTTTTCTGCATGGTCGTAACTGCTCCAAGAAGTGAAGTACGTCTGTCAGTATAGGCCATCAGCGTTTTTTACAAGCGTCTACACTTTATTATCTGACATGCTAGCCAGGGGGAAATAAACGTTGATGTCCTGCTTGGACCATGCGTACTTTGAAGCGCTAAACAACCCAGAAACATAATACTCGTGATAATTATAATTATTAGACTGCAAATGGAGTAAGTACTAATGTAATTTGTTTATTGAACTATTCTGAGCCATTAACAGAAATAAATGTCTGTTCATTACTATATAATAAATAATAGGCTAATATGGACGTTACAACTTGCCATATGATTAAGCCGTGGTGCAGCAGTTCGATTTACCTTGCTCCTAGCACAGGCTAAGACGTTTATCAGTGCTTCAAACGCTGCCTGTTGACTCTCTGTCCGTTTAAATAATACTCCTTTTCGTCTTAATTGATTCAAAGGTTCTGCTGTCTGGGCGAAATTTATTATGAATTTTCTAAAAAACTACCATATCTATAAACCTAGCTGTTGCCTTTTTATCCTTAGGGAACGGAAAGAAATGGATTGCCCGGGTACGGTCAGAATCTACCCTGATAGCTTCAGTTGATACAATGTGCCCCAGGAAGGATATCTCCCAACAACCAAATCCATTTTCGTGGGCTTCACCGTTAAGCCTGCATCACGAAATTGCCTCAAGACTTGTTTAATCTGATACAGGTCTTCGTGAAAGGAACGACTGTAACTAAAAAATTCGTCCAAACAATTATAAACGTAATTAAATTTCAAATCATCTAGGACAGAATCCAACAATCTATGCGGCAATGCGGCACCCGTTGCTAACACGAAAGTTATTTGATTGTACTCCAACAGGTTCCAATCTATACTGAAAGCTGTCACTGCCTTCGATTTCTCCAGCAAAGGCAGCTGATGATATGCCTGATTTAGGTCGAGGATTGTGAAATATTTCTTTCCAGCAAACCAAGAAAAACTATTACGTAGATCAGATAAGGGAACCGATACCACTACGATCTTTACTATTCGGTAAACGATAATCTACAACAGGTCGATAACCCTTACGCCCAGGCTTCTTAACCAAGAAAATCCGGGACGCTTGTGGGTAAACTCTAACGATTCCCTCAGCCAATTGCTGATGATTATTTTTCTTAATTCCCGCATTTTTGACGGCGATAACCTGTATGGCGATTGTTGTACTGGAACCTCATCAGTCATCCGGGTCTTCTAACTTATTTTTTACTAACAACCTGTCCATCAGAACCTCAGAGAAATCGCTCAACACCTTCAACAACGCCTCCGCTTGCTGCTTCTCCAGGTGCCCAGTATTCAACAATGGATCTTCAACCTTCACACTATTTACTTGCCCAGGTGACCCACGCTTACACAGTCTAAATCTTTTCCCGGGCTTAAACCTAAATGAAAAACTCTTTTCTCTGTAGTTAAGGATGCATCCTGTCTTCTGCAAAAAGTCACACCTTAACAAGCCCTGAGTCAAAAACCCTTTCACGGCAATAAAATTCAGAGGCCACCTAAACTCCTGGTTGCCAAGCCTAATTCTCAGCTTGTCAGCTATGGACAACCTTCCCATTTACAGATTTGCAAAGCACAATATCGTTACTTAATTGGGGCGATGTACACACATACCGCAACTTCTTATACCATTTAAAATCGAACGATAACGCATTACTCCCAGAATCAATTAACAAACAAACTGATTCGTGATTAAGACAAGCACATATAAATGGGAAAACCACACGCTACACTGCATTAAAGTTCTTGGCTGCCTTCAGTAGCCCATGCACATTATTTTCCTGAGCTCTATACTTTGTCAACTCCTGCCTCTTGGTTTCCTGCAATCTCGCATGAAGTGACTGGATATGTTACACTTACAGCATAGTCTTTGCTCAATACCTCCCCTCCTTGTCATCCCCGGTTGTGGAACTTCAACGCCATTCAATGACCTGCCCCTACCCTGCCTATCGATACGTTTCTCGTCACTGAATCTAATGGTTTCAATCTCTGACACCATTTTATCTAAATCTTGATAACTTTCAGGTTTGGTAACATACACAGTACAAGGTCGATCTTCCGGGCGCATTCCTTCTATAACGTGACTGACTACCTATCATTTCGACCATTCCAAAACGCTGATCTAATATCTTCTATATAGTGCGCAAGCATCTCATTCACCTCTTGCACTCTATAGCAATACTGATTACCCAATTCATTTCTTACCCTATTTGATGAATTTTCAACACCCTTCCATGGAATCCACCCAAAGACTCTTGTCAATTTAGAACTTCACTGATTACTCTTCGTAATTTCCCCTGCGCTAATGGAGACATACCTTGAAACACATCTATAGTCGGCGATGGACAAGGCCCTAGCCCATTCTTCTAATCGCACAGAGAACCGCAAAACATGAACGATTTTCAATCTTTTGCACCATCGGATACAATGGATTTGGCAGTTTTTTGAACACTTTCCATCTCTCATCAATTTTCATTCCCAAAAGATTCCTCCCTTCACCCTTCCTGCACTGGACGTGAACCCACTACCAATTCTGCACTACCTCCCCAACTATTTAAATTAGTTTGGGATTGTAACTGGATACTACCCTCTCGCAGTTTTCCCATGTCTGGTTTTAAATTGGAATCCATACTAACCTTATATAAACCTCAAAAGTCATTCCACTCCACTTACAAACTCTGTGGCCCTGGTAGAGCAACCGTGCTAATGTTATAGAGAATTCAGTAGTGGTTGCAATTAAGATGCATTTATTAGTTCTTCATTTGCGACGCGTTTTGCCTGTATTGAAAGGCATCTTCAGGAAATCTAGGACAACTACAAAACGCAGTACACATATAATGGCCACATGCAAAAATTCTAAAACAACGAATCACGTAATGACTCTTTAACCCTATAACATAGAAGTTACAGGTCCTAAATTGCGTTTAGGGGAGGAGGGTGGTGGGATGGTAACTAAAGAGTGTGCTAGCTCCCACAGTATAAAATATAAAAATTTAACACTTACCGAACTATGGTTAAATAATCATCTCATGAAATAAGGAGTCAAGCGCATAAAGTTACATCCAGGAAAGAATGGGCCAAGTATATGTATAATGCTAAAGTATGGAACAATGACGATGGTTGCAATTTGTTTCTAAAACAAGAACGTCATTTGGTCGTATACAAGATTGTTAGTAATAGGCATAAAAGAGAAAAAGGCAAAAGTCTAAATGTGGTAACAAACCAGAAGCCAGTAATGGTAATTCTCATATGGTAAGATCAAACGTGACCTATTAAAAATACAGTTTCTGTCTCCAGTATAAAAAATCATCTGGAGAAGGAAAAAACACTTAAAATATCAAAACATTACTTTATGCAACAGAAGAAAACAAACTGTCTGCGTGTCGAAAGAGCTAAGACATAGACAGACTCACCATATGGAGACGACGCACGTTAAGCAAAAAAATACGGCCTGTTTACATCTGTCATATATGCACAACCTTACGTGCCAGCACTGGTCTCACTAGAGGATGACAAAGGCTTACGGTGTCGTAGTATTGGTAAGCTCGACAGCTGGCGACGCTACGATTTCTAACTATGAAAAACTCATTTGAAAGTGCGCATAATATCATTGAAAAACGCCTGATTTTCCAACAATAACTTTCCTTTAAGAGCCTCAGAGATTAAAAGCGAAAATGTTTCGAAATTTCGAATTCTTCAATCAAATTTAATTATTGCCCTTTATTTTCTTCGTGTGGAATTATAATATTTTCCAAAATACGGGATTGATGGCCTGAGGCTTTCATATGTTCTGCGAAGGGGGAATGTTTTTTGAGTTACCGTTTTTGGTTAGCAAGTGCTCGCTGAATCTAACAGTAAATGACCTCCCCGTCTGTACGATATATTCTACCGAACATTCTGGGCACCTAGTTTTATACACCCCGATTTCAAAAATAAATGATTAGTGGGTTGCTCATTGTGGAGGTATTCGCTAAACTATAAGAAGCGCTTCAGCCTGAATTCGAAAAACCTGAGCGCAGATGAGAAGGCCATCTTGATAATTCCACATCTGCACGTGCACCGGAGAGCAAACTCTCATAAGCAGAGCAAGCGTTACACGCCTGGCCAATAGTACCGTTATGTCAAAGGTAGATTCCAGCGCCACGCAACCTTTGTCCCAATTAAGCAACGCTTCCTTCCGTAGGCATATTTCTAACTGCCAATTCGTACCGCAGCTGCGATTTATTTAAATATGGAATCTCCAGCGCTCGCCTCCATTTCCAGTCTGAAAAATTGCATGCATAACAGTATCCACAGTGAGCTATTTATTCCAAGACCGTACTACAAATAAGCAAATACGAGCTCACTTGAGCCAGATCCAGGTGACAGGCAATCAGGGTGATGGGAGGCTGGGGGGTGAATTGCCCCTTCGTTCATACCCCATTTGGTTTGTTTTAAGAGGAAGAGCATTTAGCCGTGTGCGAATATCCTCTTTGTCTCATATACCGATAGTGATCATCTCTGGTTCCGACCGGAGGGTATGATGGAGGGTAGTGGACGCTCAGTAGCGCTCGCTTGGTCAACGGCAAGGAGAGGAAAGAAGGTTGGATGGCGTTCCTTGAGAAGACTTCAGCTCTGGTGCGCTTTTAATGACGGCTGTGCACCTGTTATGTGAGACGCATCCTGGCGAGAGAGTTCGCTGGCCTGGGCATAGCAGACGCCTTGGGAACAACCATGGCTTTTGTGATACGGCAGTGCGATGGAGACCTTGCCTGGATCGTGAACATGCTGTGGATCCGGCTTGATTTGTCGGCTAGTTGCGGTAACTCCTATGTTTAACGGTGGGAATAAAATGGAAGAGTGTCCAGCATCGACCTGAGTGTAGTTATCCGGCCTGTGATAAAATTTGTCCTGAAATTTGTGAAGCTGTTAAAGTGTGCTGAGAGCGGGGAAGTTGGTCTTTAAACAATTACCTAATTGCGTAAGACACGATTCGAAGCCGTTGATACATTTCAATGATTATTTTGAGACGGTTTCTTGATAAGCACTATAGCTGTTAATGTCCAAGTAGTTAAGTTTTGTTCATTTGTGGAAATCTGAACGGGTTCCTTTTCAACTGTGTTCATTTGTTGTGAGCCCGTGTTTGTATTTCCTTCATGTGTTCCAGGTAGCTTAATAACGGTGCTTGTAAATTCTAGAGCTTGCACTGATGGCTGACGAGCGTTATGTGTGTCATGGCTTAGTGGTTTCTTGTTACCGCTACGTGTAATCATTCCGTCACCTGATGCCAGTACCTACGTGCACTGGTTCTGCGCGTGACGCCTAAGTCTGCTGTCACTGTAATTCTTGAGACAAGGTGCAACCTTACTGATATGTAAATTTAATTCTTTAAGTAACTCAGAAAGTAATTCATTTAATGGAATGCTATGTAAGGTTTTAACTGTTTTTTTTTACTTCGTTAGTGTCTTGCAATTTTCCTTGGATCACTAGTAAATTTTGTCAGTGTAAGAACTCTTTGGTTTCTAGCAGTTGTGATTTTCTTGAATTTTAAGTTAATTGAGCTTTTCAATGTTTAAAAGAGAAAACGTCCATTTTGGATGTGATCAATTAAAGGTATACTTAAGATTCCTTTTATCCTCAGGTAAATTTTATCTCTAACAAATCTGTTGGAAAGCATTACGTATTTATTAGCAAATCCAGGCTCTCACCACTTCCTAAACTACACTCATGCTCATGAAAAAGGATAATTGCAGAATGTGGTGCCACACAACGTGGCACTACACAAAACTGGCGCTAATAGCATAGGTACATAGGGAACACACACGACACAGATCTGTAAGTCCACGGTATTGGTCATAAGTTGAGAAAACCGTCCCTAAACACATGTGCGACAAAACGCTACTGTTTCCTGCGCATGTACCCCGACAACAATAAAGGATATGATCACCATGCACACGTACACAGGCCGCACAACGGGTTGGCATACTCTGAATCAGGTGGTCGAGCAGCTGCTGGGGTATAGCCTCCCATTCTTGCACCAGTGCCTGTCAGAGCTCCTGAAGCGTCGTAGGGGTTTGAAGACGTGCAGCGATACGTCGAACAAGAGCATCCCAGGGGTGCTCGATGGGACTTAGGTCTGGAGTACAGACATGCCACTCCATTCGCTTGATATCTTCTGTTTCAAGGTACTCCTCCACGATGGCAGCTCGGTGGAACCCTGCATTATCATCCATCAGGAGGATGGTGGGACTCACTGCACCCCTGAAAAGGCGGACATACTGGTGCAAAATGACGTCCCGATACACCTGACCTGTTACAGTTCCTCTGTCAAAGACATGCAGGGGTGTTCGTGCACCAATCAGAATCCCGCCTCACACCATCAAACCACGACCTCCATACAGGTCCCTTTCAAGGACATTAAGGTCTTTGTATCTGGTTCCTGGTTCACGCCAAATGAAAACCCGGTGAGAATCACTGTCCAGACAATACCTGGACTCGTCCGTGAACATAACCTGGGACCACTGTTCCATTGACCATGTACTGTGTTTTGGACACCAGGCTTTACGAGGTCTCCTGTGACCAGGGGTCAGTGGAATGCACCTTGCAGGTCTCCAGGCGGATAAACCATGTCTGTTCAGTCGTCTGTAGACTGTGTGTCTGGAGACAAATGTTCCAGTGGGTGCGGTAAGGTCTCGAGCAAGGCTACATGCAGTACTCCGTGGCCGTCTGCGGGCACTGATGGTGAGATATCGATCTTCTTGTGGTGTTGTACACTGTGGACGTTCCGCACTGTAGCGCCTGGACACGTTTACTGTCTGCTGGAATCGTTGCCATAATCTTGAGATCACACTTTGTGGCATACGGAGGGCCCGTGCTACGACCTGCTGTATTTGACCAGCCTCCAGTCATCTTAGTATTCTACGCCTCATAACGTCATCAATATGTGTTCTTTGAGCCATTTTCAATACACAGTCACCATTAGCACGTTTGAAAACGACTGCACACTTACTCACTGCACCGTACTCTGACATGCTCCAACATACCTCTGAATATGTGGACTGCTGCCAGCGCCACCGTGCGACGACCGTAGGTCAAATGCACAGCATGGTCATACCCCGAGGTGATTTAAACCCGCAAACCACCCACCAGAGTGTTATTTCATTACGTATCGGCATTATCCTTAATTTATGAGCATGAGTGTAGCTCCTGGCTTTCGCGCCATTTCAATAATCTGACTGCTCGTTGCATATAATGTAAGCACGCACATTTATTTTGTTAAATCCTGCCTACTCGTCGAATATGGGGTGTCTCTGAAACATGCTTTCTCGAATCGCTGGACAATATTCAAAAAAAATCTTATTAAGAAGTTTTATTACAAAATGAACAAATACAATATTTAACTTTATGTTACACAGATGTATCGCAAGCAAAGGGCGACAGGCAAAATAAAAAATCTCTTTAGTATAACAATTCCCAAATGTGTGTTACATAGAAGTGAATAGAGTAGTCGTTGCTATACAACTGCATAATCTTGAAGCTGCTCTTCAACTGAGCCGCGACCAGTCGGGGGCAGCGCTTACATTCTCTTCGCATAGAGGCTGCTGCCTTCGCGTTGTCGTCCTGGAGACGGGTCGGTCAGCGTGCAATTGGATGACGTCTTGTCACAGTCCTTTCTGCTCTATCGTTCGCGACTAGCGTCCCGGCACTTGAATTTACGCCCTAACACTTCTGTACTGAATAAACCACAAATTTTGCGTAAGAAAGCCCACCAGATAGAAAGAAAGTCGGTGACAGCTGCTCTGAATCAGTTCTGCAAATCCGTTAAGGTATTCTCGTCTGGGTCGCTTTGCTGGAAGTGTTCATTGCGTACGTTCAGCGATACTTGCACTCTGATGTCATTCATAGAATGAATAAATTGTGACCATAAGTAACGACTGAAATGAAACGATGTGCACTGTGCTGCTCTGCAAAAATATTTAGCTTCCCAGTGAGAGTCTGCACACCAAGTTTGATAACTTCAAAATTGCTCATTGATATGAAAATAGAAAAAAGTATGAAAACTTTACAGTCGCAAAAAATGTAAATTATATTCCACTGGGACATTTCGGTATAAATGTTGATTAATTTGATGCTGAACAGTGCCGCCCGTTGTGGCCGAGCCGTTCTAGGCGCTTCGATCTGGAACCGCGCGACCGCTACGGTCGCAGGTTCGAATCCTGCCTCGGACATGGATGTGTGTGATGTCCTTAGGTTAGTTAGGTTTAAGTAGTTCGAAGTTCTAGGGGACTGATGACATCAGATGTTAAGTCCCATAGTGCTCAGAGCCATTTGAACAGTAGAGCTTAACAGCTCGAGTTCAGTTCCGTGTTGCTAGAAGAAATACAGTTCCTCTTTTTTTTAGCTTCATGTAAGCCAATACACATTTCATGATTTCGTCCGTCTTCATCAACATTATGTTTTTTCGACTGCGCTTGGAATGCTGTAACTGTCTTATGTTACAGTATAAATGAATTTGCGTTTTTAGAGAATTTGTTGTGTGTTTGTGAGGGTGTTTATAAGATACGGCCGACCACTCTATTGAATACTATCTGTTTCACGGGACTGCTGATACAGTGCCTTTTAGGCTGAACATGATAGGTCTCTTCCTTCCTCATGTAACACTCAGACAGTGGTTCCTCGAATTGCATGAAAATGCGACGTTTATTTTTAAATAGGCTTTAGCTCACTGCTGTCCATACTATTGATTCGGTGATTATGGTATCTTTTCCCCAAAGATCGTGTTGCAGTAACACAGTCGGCAGCTCGCCTTGCTACCACAGAAGTTAACGACGTCTCACTGCTATCTGCAACGACGAATGGAAGGCACAGGAGCACACCCTCTCTCCCAGCACCACAGAGCCATCACACGGAGGCTGATACACTGTATAACCGCGCAGACGAAGACTCAGCCCAGTTCGTGATATCTGATCAACTAGACAACATCGCCTACTTAGGACACAAGTGTTACTCATGTGTTAGATTGAATTGTCATGCTGACCTTTGTTAACGTTGTACTTCAAGAAGAGTTTAGTAAATGTGAACATCAAGTGATACCTCAATATTCGCCACATTCCTGCGGCAGTGGATTGTATGATGTTAAATAAACTTTTTTACCATTCTTCTCACGAAGTGAACTAAAATCTCATATGTTGTAGTCCCACTCCACCATCTCGCAGAGCAATCAAAGAACCCACAATATTGCCGGACGACTGCAGTTTCGTAGATCATAACAGAAAATGAAACATCAGAAAGAACAGCAAAAAAAAGAAATTTCACTATTCGTACGTAGACATAATAAGAAATAGTACTTGATTAAGTTTGTAGGTGCTTTGGGAGTACACAGGACATGAAATTTAATACACAATTTGCAACCTCAGACAACAACAAGGGCTTTAACCGGACTTGGAAAACAGATATGGGTGCGTCAGTTCCATCAGCCGTTGTGGCTGGTGAGTGATGGCGTGCCAGTCTCCCGGTAAACCATGACCTCACTTTTCTAGTGGGTGAGAGATCATCTGCAATACGTGCTGGCCAGGGCAACAGTAAAACAGTCTCTGTATCACGGTACGTCAGGACAACAGGGACAAAGCGCTGTCTTGGTTTATCTTATTGGAAAACGGTGTCACGAAAATATCGAAGACAGGGCACAGCCAACGCCGATAACACGGGGGAAATGTAACGTCTACTGTCCACATTAGCATCTATGGGAAGCCTGCTCACAACCTGTACAGTCACACCCTCCCAGGTAAGGTGGTGTAAGGCCGTCGCATTGAACGAAGATTATTTTGAAAAAGCAAGTTTTTTTAACCGAAAGAGTGTAGAATAATATGGAAACCTGCATAAAACCAATCAACTCTCTACTGAACGTAGAATATTGTGGCATTTGTGAGACCTTAACTTTTCCCAGCGAATTTAATGTTCAAATAATTTACGGGTTTGCAGCCGGGTGACGTCGTCGACCAACGCCGATATTTCGACAGGAGCACAGCCTGCCATTGTCAAGGCACAAATGCAAGGAGGAAGCAATGTGCAAGGGAATTTAATACCTTGGTTCACAGAGGAGAAACAAGGAAGATATCACACACAGAACAAGTAACCGCAAAGTCAACACACAACCAAAGATAACCAACATCAGAAATATCGATAGTGACTATTAATCAACAGGTGAGGTAGCCCTAATTCTGTCCCTCTGTTTTTTGATGAGAGACAGAGCCGGATTCCAAGCAGCATTTAGACAAAATCCACCATCTCTGTTTATAAGGTTGCTTGATACTTTGATTTCAACAGCTTCCTTAAAGACACTATCCCAATAGCTGGACGTGCAAGCCAGAATCTCTGTGTTGTTGTATTCCATAGGATGACCGGTGTCAAGGCAATGTTCTGCAATAGCAGATTTGCTCGGCTGTTGTAAGCGTGCGTGACGCTTATGTTCAATACACCGCTCTTCCACAGTCCTGATTGTCTGACCAATATATGACATGTCACAACTGCAAGGAATACGATAGACACCAGCCTTACGCAAGCCAAGATCACCTTTTACGGACGCCAACAGGGCCCTAATCTTAGAAGGTGGTCGAAAAACACATTTGACATCATATTTCCGCAAAATACTGCCAGTCCTGTTGGAAATGCTTCCTGCGTAAGGGAAAACGGCCGTAGACTTAGGTGCCACTTCGTTGCTATCGTCACTCACCCGTTGCAAAGAAGGCTGATAGCGCAACGTACGTTTGATCTGAATCTCACTATAACCATTCTGACGAAAGGTGACTTCGAGATGTGATAGCTCAGCTGCCAAACTTTCAGGGTCTGAGATAACGTGGGCTCTGTGAACCAAGGTACGAAGTACTCCTTCACGGTGAGCTGGATGGTGACAACTATCAGCTCGCAGATACAAGTCACTGTGAGTAAGATTCCTATAAACAGAATGTCCCAACGTACCATCAGTCTTCCTTCTGACCAACACATCAAGGAAGGGAAGGCATCCATTCTTTTTCACCTCCATAGTGAGCTCAATATTCGGGGGGATAGAATTCAGGTGTTCCAAAAACTGGTTCACTATCGATATTTCTGATGTTGGTTATCTTTGGTTGTGCGTTGACTTTGCGGTTACTTGTTTTGTGTGTGGTATCTTCCTTGTTTCTCCTCTGTGAACCGAAGTATTAAATTCCCTTGCACATTGCTTCCTCCTTGCAGTTGTGCCTCGACAATGGCAGGGTGTGCTCCTGCCGAAATATCGGCGGTGGTCGACGACGTCACCCGGCAGCAAACCCGTAAATTATTTGAACATGGTGGCATTTGTTGTATTCCGCCTTCAAAGTGTTGCATTTTTTAATAGGCAACAGCGTATATTTAGTAGAGAGTGGTGTGCTAATACGACACTATTACCGAACACGGCTGAAGGTGAGCGGGATCAGATGCTCGGTAGGCGGCATCCACCAGAGGGGAGTGGGGAGGGGAGTCTCGCCAGCCCCTGGTCTGACTGTGGCGGCAACCGCCCTGAGTTATCGCCGCTATAATTTTTCATTCTGGACGAGCGTGAGGCGCCGGGCAGGCTCTGTTTCTTGACTAATAGCTCCTGAGGCGCAGGAGATGGCCGTAATTATAATTAAGTACGCGTCATAAAAACTTTATTTAGCACTAACTGCCACAAGATGATACCGATATTCAAACTTCGGTACGAGGTCTACCAGCAGAGGAGCGGAGAACATCGTGCATAAATCTCAGCAGATCTCGTGGCAATAATGTTCATAAATAGCTGAGTCCTGTAAAATCTGACTGGCTGAGTTGATACGTTCAGCCACGGGAAATTTTACTTTTTACTAGCTCAGAGCCCGCTGCTTCGCTCCCGTAGACAGTGTGGTCTGCGCAGATTTCGTTTGTTTTCGTTTATTCTAATTTGTATGTTGTTATGCCAACTGCCAGTGCGTCTGTCCATGCACTGTGTAAACAGTGCCGGCCGGCGTGGCCGAGCGGTTCTAGGCACTACAGTCTGGAATAGCACGACCGCTACGGTCGCAGGTTCGAATCCTGCCTCGGGCATGGATGTGGAATTTCGAAAAATCCCTTTGTAAACGATGGTTACAGTATTAGATCAACACCATCTTCAAATTTCAAGTTTCTGTCCTTAGCGGTTGGGGCCGATCGATGATGAGTCAGTCAATCAGAACATTTCCATTTACATAAACACACAGGTTAAAATACTCTTCACTGAATTTACTGCCTTACATCAAGTCTTTGTAATTTGAGATTCACCAATAGTACATCTGAAATGTCGTTAATACGAACCCCTACCAAATAAAGTAGAATCCTAGCTCTACACTTATCATTTGCCCAATTTCTGTCCAAGATTGCAAGCCAGTGGTTCTATTTTGTCATTCAAGTGATATTGGCTTTACTGATAACAGACAAAAAGTTTGAGTAATATTTGCTCAGTACCAAAATAGTAACACTAGTGCGATGTAAACCGAAATATGTTGCTGCGTAAGTGTTGCCACATTCTCAGTAAGCAAAATAATACTGTGCCTGTGCCATCTTGAAAAAAGACACATCCATAGCTGTCGAAGCGTTTGCTTACGACACCAGTCTACATCGCATAAACACCGTCACCACAACTGCTGCCTCTACTGTTTCACGAGAGACTGCTGCCTCTAATCTACTGGCTCGTGACGTCATCCTCTGGCGTCATACTAGACCAACGTCAGAAATACGACGTGCTTTATGAGTCAAATTTAGTTTAGTGTAATTTTAAGTTATTTTGATGGCTCATTGTCTAGATAATTCAGTACATTCAAGTAACATAGGGAGTCTCTCGCAAACTGCTGATTCTGTCCGTGTGCAAATAAATAATGTTTAAAGTGAAGTGGCTGAGCCGGACAGAAGGCGTAAAGGAGTAAAAACACACTGCTACAACAGGTTTAGCACCAGCACAGGCTGAGGGTTGGAAGTGGTTGGCCGTGATAGTGGCATACACGTTTTTTATCTGAATACTCAGTTTATTAACAACACAATCAACAAGACCACTCCAAACAAGTCACAAAATCTGCTATTGAAATGTGCATAGTAACGATGGGAACTTAACAAAATTCTTCTAAATAATACACAAAGTGTGGTATCGTCCAAAGATCGCGATGCGATACTGAAGTCAAAAAGTCGAATCGTTACCAAGGAAGTTAGCGATGTGTCGCTGCAATCAGCACTGACGAATGAGACACAATGGCACAGCCACACCCTCAGTCCCAATTCAGTGGCGCCACAACACAGAGACTGATACACAGCTGAGCAGAGGAAAGCTCAGTCCAGATCGTGACCTCCAATCAAGCAGTCAACACCGTTTAGTTAGGATTCAAATGTTCAAATTTGTGTGAAATCTTATGGGACTTAACTGCTAAGGTCATCAGTCCTTAAGCATACACACGACTTACCCTAAATTATCCTAAGGACAAACACATACACCCATGCCCGAGGGAGGACTCGAATCTCCGCCGATATCAGCCGCATAGTCCATGACTGCAGCGCCTTAGACCGAGTTAGGACTGATGTGTTACTCACGCCTTAGGTGGAACTATATTTTTTAACACTGAGAACTTTTGTACTGCGAGAGAAGAGTTTAGTAAATGCGTGCATGAAATGCTGCGTAAATATTTCACACATTCCTGTGGCTGTGGATTACATAAGGCTTAATAAATATTTTTTATCATTCTTGTAATAAAGTGAACTAATGTTTCATTTGTTGAGCGTGGGCTGTTAGGAAAGTAAGGCCCGATCATGCGCGAAATGGAAACCACTGTGAAAATTCGATGAAGCTTTGCGCAGATGTGTTGGGCAGTGTCTTTAGTACGCCCGTCGATCGCGTCACGTCGGTCTTTTTAGTTCTAAGCGCATTGTGAGCACGTATAGATGACTAGAAAACAATGTCACCTGCCACGTATGAGAGCCAGGTGCAAGATTTCTCCTGATGATATGCAGTCCAGGCAACACAGCTGCCGTATGTTTCCTTCTTCATGACAATTCTCAGCCATTCTCTGCAGCGCCAATGGAAATGCTCCTGCAGCGTTTTCGATGGGAAATGTTGATTACCCGCAGTACAGCCAGTAATTGTCTCCCCCTGACTGCCATCTCCGCTCACGAACCGCTGGCTATGAAGATAACATTTTGGCACAGACAATGTGCTGTAGGCGAGCGTAGAGAATTGGCGGAAAGCGCAGACGGCTGCCTTCTGTGGCGAGGTTTTGCAAAGTTGGAGCGACGATTGCGTGCAGAAGTAGCTGGAAGCTGTAGCTGACTTGAAAATAAAACATTTTTTACTTTCGCAGTGGTTTCCATTTGGCACCGATCGGACCTTTCTTTCCAAATGGCCCCACTAGTTGTGGCCAACCAACTCCCAGAGCAATCAAAAAACGCCCTGTTATGACCGGATAATTGTCATTTTATCAGGTCGTAACACAAAGAATATAGTAGATATCTTGATCAGAGAAAAGCCTATCGCTAGTATTTAAAAACAGCATGTAAAATTTGGTAAATGAATGCAGAATATGAAGGACAACCTTTATGATTAAAAGGGTCAATGCCAATAATCACACGACAGTGATTAAAGCACACAGTCAATAGAACAAGAACCGATGAATGAAAGACCTAGTGATGCAAAAAAACAGTTGGTAAGTGACATGTATAATTTTGGTATCTGAATCGATTCTGAGCGAGCAGCGATGTTGTAAAGCTGCATCGCAGAAGTTAGGTTCTTCTCTTTGGTGTGCGCGAAGGCGCAGTAGCAGATAGTGGTTAGCTCTCTTAAAGTGAGGAAGCAGTTGTTATGTTTCAAATGTAAAGTCTCAATTTATCGATGTGTTTAATTAAGATGACTATGTAATAGTAACTGATGTGAGAAGAAGGAATTGTAATGGAATCTTTTATTTACGTGAAGAAGAATGTAAGGTAATTTTTTTGAAGTCACTCTTATTATCGCAGCGCCGTTTTTCACCTACCTTTCTCTTACAATTTTTAATTGATCTTGGTTTTTTTCAAAAATAGAAAAGGAACCAAGTATGTTACAAAAATAATTCGATTTGCAACTAACAGAGAACTCATTGCACCTCACGAGTCTTTCGGTGTAGATATATGTAGTGATTTGCAACTTTAACATAGCAGCGCGCAAGACAGACCAGTATTGCAACGCGTTATCCAGATTTGCGTAGAATAGAGGTAAGGACTAAATATTTTTATGTTCTTTTTCAATCGGGGCCAACTTATGTCCTTAAGAGACAGTTAGATTTTTTCCGTGTTGTGTATCACTTTTAGTCCTGGGATCTGTGATCAGTTTTGCAATACTAACTATCGTAGATTTTATGTCAAAGTACATTATTAAGGCAGTTTATACTGTTAAAAATTATTTCAGTCAGATTGTTAACTTTTACAGCATGAAAGACTTCCGTTTGCATTAGGACAGTTAATTATGATCACAGTGCAGCTTTGCCTTCAAATTACAACAGTACAAGTTTCATTATGACAGTTGATTTATTATTACAGCTCAGACCCTAGAATCAGAAAAACAGTACTTCAGTCTTATGTTTATTTATTTAGATAACTTCCACAGTAGAATTATATTGCACTAGGTGAAACCAATGCCTGTAATTCACATAACAGCAATTTAAATCCACAGTAAAATGAATAAATTTTATCTGAAAGTAGATCTATCTAACGGTACCAAAAGAGAACAAAAATGGTACTAGATCATAGAATCCACATAAATCGCGCTCTATTTTCATGTGCTCGAAATAACTTAGAGACAAGACGAAACAGTTAAATAATGACTTTGGCTCAATAGCACAGCCATCATGTCCAGCTAACTAGTCGGAACCAGCTACACAAGTCAGTTACAGGCATTATTAGCACAAGGTCAGCTGGTAGAGAATCACAGCTCGTGTAAACTTCGTAGCAATAGCGCCTGTTGTATTGCCTACCAGTGCACAGTCGGCTACACGGTGAACACACTTAAAAACAAACTCGCGCTGGCCCTTGGGAAACCCCGTATGCCACACGCCACACACAGTAAACGCCGCCATCACTGCCAGTCCTCGTTCCGAACAGACTCCCAGGGCGGCAAGCCAACACTGGCCAGCCGGCGTCCTCGCCTTCTGGAGCTCTCTCGTGTCGCAGCGGCGACTGCTATTCGGTTCCACATGCGCACTCAAGTCCAGGTTGCCCTACTGCTCCCCAACAAACTGATCTCCAGCGACTGCGGCCGCTACCTCTCTGATGCCGAGTTACGCTGGAGCAGCGCTGCTCCCGACACCAGCGCTCTGCCGGAAAAGGAAAAGAACTACTGACGCCTTGGGGCACCTGCTGAAGGGAGGGTAACATGCTGTGTGCCGCGAAACCATGACACAATACAAAAACAGAAATTACTAGGAAAATGTCACAACAAAAACCAGGCAGAATGTTATTGTGATCAATCGATTCAGTTTGATCAGAAACTCACGAAACTGAGATTAGATTTTGTCTGGGCAAAGTACACTGATGTGCAAAATATGAGGACGAAATTAACTTTCCAGTGATGTGTCACTGCCAAGTACATACTAAGAAAAAAAGGGCGCACCACGAAGAAATTATTCGAATGAGATGCTAATTGATAGATGTGATGAACATTTACAGACAAACAAATGATTACAATTTCAAAGAAATTGGGATGATTTAGTCAAGAGAAAAAACTTCACAAATTGAACAAGTCCATAAAGCGTTCGTCCACCCTAGCACTTATACAAGCAGTTATTCAGCTCGGTATTGATTGCCAGAATACTCAGATATCCTCCTGAGGAGTATTGTGGTATATTCTGTCAAATTGGTGCGTTAGATCTTCAAAATCCCGAAGCGGTACGAGGATCCTGCCCATAACGCTCCAAATGTTCTCAAATGGGGAGAGATCCGGCGACCTGGCTGGCCAATGAAGAGTTTGACAAGCGCCCTGGCCCTCTTGCAAGCAGTTATTAAGGCTGGTATAATTGATAGAGTACTCGGCTGTCCTCCTGAGGGGTATCATGGAAAATTCTGTCCAATTGGTGCGTTAGATCGACAAAATCCCGAAGAGGTATGAGGGCCCTGCCCGTAATACTCCGAAGGTTCTCGATTTGGGAGAGATCCGGCGACCTTGCTAGCCAAGGAAGGGTTTGACAAGCGCGAAGAAAAGCTGTGGAAATTCTCGCCCTGTAAGGGCGGGAATTATCTTCCTGAAACTTAAGAACATGATGGTTTGCCACATAGGGCAACAAAACAGGGCGTACAACATCGTTGACCCACCACTGGACTGTAAGTGTCTCGCGAATGAGAACCAAAGAGGTCCTGTTATGAAATGAAATGGCACACCAGACCCTCACACCCGGTTGTAGGGTAGCATGGCGCGCAACAGTCAGGCTGGTATCCCTCTGCAGTCCGAGGCCCCTCCAGACGCGTCTCAACTCGTAATCGGGACTCAATTCGAAGCGGGACTCATCTCTGAAGACAATTGTACTCCAGTCAACCAGATTTTAGGTCGGAGACATTTGTGGAAACGCCCCAGACAGCAAAAGAATACCATCCTGACCGTCGCCCGTCATGAGGCCCGGCAGTCAGGAGTGATGGTCTGGAGTGCCATGTCTTTTCATAGCACGATCCTTATGGTTGTCACCGACACCATCCTTACAACACAGAGGTACGTCGGGTATATCTTATGCCCCGTTTCCTTGCCTTCCAGGGAAAGCCATCCTGGGCTTACATTTCAGCAAGATAATGCCCACCCACACAGAGCGAGAGTTTATCTTGCTTGTCTTCTTGCTTGCCAACCCCTTTCTCGGTCTTCAAGGTCAGCAGATCTCTCCCCAGTTGAGCACGTTTGGAGTACTATGGGCAGAGCCCTCCAGCCGGCTCGGGACTTTCACGATCTAAGGTGCCAATTTGACCGAATTTCCCTTCGTACACCTCAGGAGGACATCCAAGTATTCTATCAATCATTGCCAAGCCTATCAAATGGTTCTGAGCACTATGGGACTTTACATCTGTGGTCATCAGTCCCCTAGACTTAGAACTACTTAAACCTAAGGACATCACACACATCCATGCCCCAGGCAGGATTCGAACCTGTGACCGTAGTGGTCGCGCGGTTCGGGACTGAAGCGCCTAGAACCGCTCGGCCACCGCGGTGGGCCCAAGCCTATCGTATAATGGCCAGATAAGGACGAACACGTTACTGATTTGCTTAATTTGTGAAGCTCTTTCTTTAGAATATATCATCCACTTTTTCAGAAATAATAATCATTTGTATGCCTGCACATGTACATCACATTTACCGATTTCCGTCCCATTCGCACAGAGTGTACCATAGCCCAATGTGCTTGAACCACGCATAGATAGAACTACTACAGCATCGAATAGTACAGTATAGTGTAGTATAGTATAGAAGGTAGCTGAAAGAAGTACGCAGTTAGACCAGTAGAAATTGCACATTTATTCAAAGATAATACACTACTGGCCATTAAAATTACTACACCACGAAGATGACGTGCTACAGACGCGACATTTAATCGACAGGAAGAAGATGCTGTGAGATGCAAATGATTAGCTTTTCAGAGCAATCACACAAGGTTGGCGCGGGTGGCGACACCTACGACGTGCTGACATGAGGAAAGTTTCCAACCGATTTCTCATACACAAACAGCAGTTGACCGGCGTTGCCTGGTGAAACGTTGTTGTGAAGCCTCGTGTAAGGAGGAGAAATGCGTACCATCTCGTTTCCGACTTTGATAAAGGTCGGATTGCAGCCTATCGCGATTGCGGTTTATCGTATCGCGACATTGCTGCTCGTGTTGGTCGAGATCCAATGTCTGTTAGCAGAATGTGGAATCAATGGGTTCAGGAAGGTAATACGGAACGCCGTGCTGTATACCAACGGCCTCGTATCACTAGCAGTCGAGATGACAGGCATCTTATCCGCATGGCTGTAACGGATTATGCAGCCACGTCTTGATCCCTGAGCCAACTGATGGGGACGTTTGCAAGACAACAACCATCTGCACGAACAGTTCGACGACGTTTGCAGCAGCATGGGCTGTCAGCTCGGAGACCATGACTGCGGTTACCCTTGACGCTGCATCACAGACAGGAGCACCTGCGATGGTGTACTCAACGACGAACCTGGGTGCACGAATGGCAAAACGTCATTTTCTCTGATGAATCCAGGTTCTGTTTACAGCATCATTATGGTCGCATCCGTCTTTGGCGACATCGCGTTGAACGCACATTGGAAGCGAGTATTCGTCATCGCCGTTACTCGTGCATCACCCGGCGTGATGGTATGGGGTGCCATTGGTTACACGTCTCGGTCACCTCTTGTTCGCATTGATGGCACTTTGAACAGTGAACGTTACATTTCAGGTGTGTTGCGACCCGTGGCTCTACCCATCATCCGATCCCTGCGATACCCTACGTTTCAGCAGGATAATGCACGACTGCATGTTGCAGGTCCTGTACGAGCCTTTCTGGATACAGAAAATGTTCTACTGCTGCCTGGCCAGCACATTCTACAGATCTCTCAGCAATTGAAAACGTCTGGTCAATGGTGGCCGAGCAACTGGCTCATCACAATACACCTGTCACTACCCTCGATGAACGTTGGTATCGTGTTGAAGCTGCATGGGCAGCTGTACCTGTACACGCCATCCAAGCTCTGTTTGACTCAATGCCCAGGCGTATCAAGGCCGTTATTACGGCCAGAGGTGATTGTTCTGGTTACTGATTTCTCAGGATCTATGCACCCAAACTGCGTGAAAATGTAATCACATGTCAGTTCTAGTATAATATATTTGTCCAATGAATACCCGTTCATCATCTGAATTTCTTCTTAGTGTAGCAATTTTAATGGCCAGTAGTGTAACTACACTGAAGTTACACGTATTACTGATGATTCCCTGGACATTGTTAATAGGATGTGTGATCACCTCGAATGGCTGTGCATGGCCTGCAACGCGCTTCCATGTTGGCCAGAAGGCTGGTAAGGAATTCTTGTTTTAGGGCCTGTCGTTCCTCCAGCAGCTCTGTTGAAAACTGCTGAGTGATCACTGATGCAAGTGGACATGCTGCAGTGCGGCTCGCCAGCGCAACCCACACGCAGTCGATGGAATTGGAGTCGGAGAAATGGGCAGGCTACTCCATTCGCCTGAGCTGTTCGATGCGGTCACTAATTGTCATCCGTAAATATGGAATCAGGACTGAATGCACCCCTGAAATGACGCACTTAGTGAGGGAGTACAGTCTCACAATAAGGAAGACTGATGAGTGAACCAAGTTCAAAGATTTGGATGTCAGTAGCCCCGTGTTACATTATGCCTTCCCACACCATATCAGCTGATTCATCAAAACGATCGTACACGGCACTGTTCTTGGATGTATTATGTGTTCCCACCTCTTCCCATACAAGGGTACGCCCACAATCACTACTCAGGCTCAGTCCCGTCTCATACTGGAAGTGAACGCAATGGTCATTCATCACTGGTCTGGCCCCTAAGCTCTTGGCACATCGTAAACGGTGCCTCCGATATACGGAACACAATGTACTGTCATCGGGAAAAGTGATCCCCTCCATGCAGCCGCCGTGCCAGTGTGGACCGAGAGAAATATCGTGTCTTACAGTCCTGGTAAATTTGATTGTAATTGCACCTACTGATAGGCGTGGGTCCGTTTCGCCTGTTGCGAAATATAGCCATCATCAGCTGCTGTAATTTACAGTGGTCCGCCACCTCATCTCCTTTTGGCGCAGTGCCATTGGTTTGTAAGATTCCCCAGGCACGTGAAACAATGCTACGAACAATACTAATTCCCTGGGCTACAATTGTCACACTTCCTGTGTCTTTCAGTTACTCGACAATTCTTTCCCGTGTGAACTTGTCTAAAGGATGTCTCTGGGCCATGTAGTATTGAAGAACAACAATATAACTGCTCGCTGGTTGATGCATACTGTCCTTCAACTGCCTCATGGCGCGGACCAGCGACATTTGTTGATCTATTCACGCTGACCTCACCCATGCAGCGTCCAACTTTCTGTTCACGATTGGATAACTTGTGGCAACATGTTCCCGCACTTCCATTCATTTCCACTGAGTAGCTCATGTGTACGTTACTTTATCTAGTTCTTTCTTAAGCTTTGCAGAGCAGTGTATTACAAGAACTATAAATATATTTTATTGATGTTTCAAGTAATTATTTGCTATCGAAACCTCATCTCTTAAATGAAACTGTGTGGCAGTCAAATAAAATCCGAAAACCAGCGACAATGGAATCAGGGAAGAGATCCATTCAAAAGTATTCAACAAATGCGTTAAGAATTTATCCCACTGGAGAACGAGATGATTAACTCCTGTTTCGTAGGACGCAGTCTGTCGCTGACGGATCCACGACTGCAGCCATCTTGCATTTCCTCGTACGACTGTTAGTGTGGATGTGGGCGTTATCGTGCAGCAGGATGAACCCATCCGACAGAATTCCGGAGCGCTTTAACTTTATGGTGCACCACAGATTTTGCATATGTCTTCATTGTGCTGCACATTGATTGTGGGTCAACACTTGAGGACCTTGATGAGAAAAGAGCCCCGGCAGTCGAAGAAGGAGGTCATGATGACATTGCCGGAACTTGTGTGAACAGTTTTCGATCTCCTTGGTGGGGGAGATGTGGGATGTTTCCACTGCTGGCTTTGCCGTTTGCCCTCGGGCGGTCGGAACGCTGTCGGATGGAATAATCCTGTTGCCCAGTAACGCCCACCTGCACAATCGAGAGAAAGCTATGCTTCAGCGATTTTGTTGGGAAACACTGCAGCATGCTCTGTACAGACCGGTCCTTTCAAGGTGTGATTTTCGCATCTTTGGCGACCTGTAGAACGACATGCGTTGACGTGGGATTCAGCCGGTGCAAGAGTGCGTGCAGTTTTGGATCCTTCACCGGCCAACTGCGTTCTACGAAACAGGAATTTATCATCTCGTCTCCCTGTGGGATAAATGTATTAATGCGCGTGGTGCTTACTTTTGAATGAAACCATTCCGTATTCCTGTTGTGGTGGGTGTCCGGTTTTCAGTTGACCGCGCCTTGTGGTTTTATCGGAATATAGGAAATTCGACTTCGTGCTTCGATTGAAATCCCTTAATTATATCGAAAGGCTTTCCTAAGAAAGTATCAGAATGAATATATGCAATGTTCTCATATCAAGCTTCCCAAAATCAGTTTATGTAAACTATCATCGCCCACCCCCAAAAAAATACATCACAGTGAATAAGAGGTATTTCTGCTTTCCAACACATGTTAGCAAAATTGGAGATAATTTCTAAACAAGAAACCAAATACTGAAACTTTAGACACAAACAAAGCGGATATATAAATAAAAAGGGTAACATGGAGAGAGACGGATAGTTTCAAGCAATTCCATTGGACGAAAGTGGTAGCATAATTACATCAGAATCAAGTTTTATTACGTAGTGCTTTAGGTTATAGTTTACAAAGCACTTTTCATCTGAAGCAGTCGATTTGGAATAGGTCGAGTGTCGCAATCGATCTTTGGTTTATGAAGAGGCGGCGGGTTTAGTAGAGTGCCACCGCAAGTGGACAATGGAACACACTGATTGTGTCGTATATTACTGTGGTAGGAGTTGGAGACAACAGTCACTATAGCAAGTGGTGCTGTAATTCCTTCCACAGTTCATCATTAAGCGTTCTGTGTAATCTTCGCTTCTTTCAAAATAGAGTAGCGTTCGCACGATCGTATACTACTGGCAACGAACTCCACCTGGTACCATTTGCATCTCGTGCTCAGTGTGTTGTCACGTTTCTGACAAAGCCAACAATAAGCGAACCTTAGTTATTCAGAGCTGTGCCCAATTGATGCACTACACTGATATACCTTGACGAAAGAAGCAACGTGTGCATTAGCTGATGAGAAACGTTTATGCATGTTGAGTGGTGAAAGAGCATCTCCCACAAACTCTCGCTTCCCTTCTTCCTCTCAATAAGCAGTACGATCCGATCGATGTAAGATAGCGTTCTTTGCTCGCCAACAATACTTCTGCATGAATGTAGCGTACTGTGCTTGTCATTCAGAAGTTGATGCAGCGTAAGTTCTTCTTCACTGTCTCGAGAATGGTAGGATCGTTCTCGTAATCTTTATTGGAGTTGTATCACCAGCACATACGGGCTAACTAATAATTGTGTCATCAGTGTATTCCTCGTCGAACGTAAAGTATTCTCACTAAGGACCTCCACTTGCTTGAACCAAATAGCATTTCTTAATCTTCTTCTTGTCGAATGAAGAACTGCAGACATGTTTCGTTCTTCTATTTATTCGACACGATCATCTCCGAACTGCGGCGAGCGTAAACACTGACATCATTTCGTTTTAACAGTGAATGTCTGACATGTAACAGCTAGCATCTTCGTTTAGCTTCGATGCTGCCAACTGCATTTTCGTTTTTCCATCTGAATAATTATGATTTTCTTGCCAAGAGAACATAATAAAGTGAGAGTATTGTTCATGTCGTGAAATGGAGAGCATTTTTTTTACATTTTTTAATGTCATTCGGCTTGCTGTTGGGGCATATTAGTTGGTCCGTGAGTGTTCACTGTTCTAATTAGAATATCAATTGACCCACACAAGACAAAATATAACAAAACAAATCGTAAGAGAGAAACAAGAAGAAAAAACAAACAGTAGGAAGTTGTGGCAAGTGACTGGGTAACCACCACCAAAATTACAGATATATGGTGCTGTGTGATCTCTCAACATCTCTACAAGCCCAGCCTAGTTCAGAACTCCTTCTACATGGTAGTGTAAAATTCGAGCACTAAAAATGGTCGAGACACGTTCATACGCAAATTCAGTATGTTCAGTGGACTTATAGTTCGAAAGCCATAGTGACGGAATGCCCTTGATCTTCAAAGACTATCAACGTCACTAACTAGAAGACTTTCAACTTAGGTCTCCGAGTCCTGCCTCCGACACCTTTTGTCACAATTACTGTAGGTCTGCTATAGCAAGTCTAGTGGTACTACTGCCTGGTATTACTTCCTGAAGAAATTTGTGGATTGTGTCACTGGCGCTATTATTACTTGGCAATCATTGTTGTCAGCTCCATATTATTATCGCTGAAGTTTCTTCAGTGACCCATGCTATATCCAGGCACCCACATGTCGTTAGAAACGTAGCACATATCACTGCAGCTACTTACATATTGTATAAGATTATTGTTACATGAGGCATCGTTTCTCACTTCAGTATAATGGTTGCAATGCAATGCTAGACATCCTGGAATCTTTGGGTCATCACAGTCATAAGTATCTTTAGAGTGCTTCCTAAGTCTTTCAGATGGTGGGATATGGGATGAATATAAAATCCCCACACTGGTTTTCATGTGACATGCATGAAGTCTTCTAGCCACACTGTACAATGGTTCATGTGCCGTAAGACCAGTGACCTGATAGTCCCATGGTGTCTGTGTGATGGTTCTGGGACCATTGTTTAATCTCACACAATAAATATGACATCTAGCAATTTTGCTGGGTAGTTCCAGGTGCTCTCTACGGAGCTAATATAATACAGTCAGGTAACCGACAGTTATCTCCACTGAACAGATTCCCATAATGATTAGAGGTGTTTCTTCTTGTGTGTTTCAGTAGGCCTCAGAGTATTAACGTAATTTGCCTAGAATAACGTTATGATACGATGCATTATGATACGATCTCCTGCAATAATGAGTTTGTGTCTTCTGAATATTACATATTACATGCGTCATAAAGATCCTTTTATCATCCAGTAGCTGTTAGTTTTGAGCTTTTGTCCGGAAAACATTTCTACAGCTCTTCAAACGCATCATTAGTTCTTCTTCTAAGCTACAGGTACGACAAATATAATATTTCGGCATATGGAAAATGGTCTCGCCCACGAACTTTAGAAAGGGTTCAGCTGCTATGTGCCAGAAAATGGGCCCTTATATACAACCTTGTGGACAACCCATTTAGATTTTCTTCACTTCTTTTCTGCCATTCGATTACTATCCTCCACGATAATAAAAAATTATATTATAGTGAAGATTCTCATCAGTACGGAATTGTTGTTGACTGCATTATAAAGACTGCACCTCCATTTTATTCTACCTTGTAGCTCCTTGTTTAAAATTAATGTGGGTACTAAAAAAAACCTTTTAGCTACAGTGCATCAGTATAAGCATCAGTGAGCGAAAATTGTGAGTGTGCGCTGATATGGAGCTTCCCAGTATGAAATCCGTCCTCGCAGCTTTACTTCTGTGAAGTTTGGAAGGTAGGACATGAGGTACTGGCGGAAGTAAAGCTGTGAGGATGGGTCGTGAGTCGTCGTTGGGTAGCTCAGTAGATAGAACACTTGCCCATGAAAGGCAAAGGTACAGAATTCGAATCTCGGGCTGGCACACAGTTTTAATATGCTAGGAAGTTTCACTTTAGCTCACTCTCCGCTACAGAGTGAAAATTCTATTCTGTAAACATTCCACAGGCTTTGGCGAAGCCATGGCTCCGCAATAAAATTTCTCCCAGGAGTGCTAGTCTTGTAAGTTTCGCAGGAGAGCTTATGTGTTATGTGAGATCTGGAAGGCAGGAGGCGAGATAGTGGCGGAAGTAAAGCTATGAGGACGGGTCATGAGTCATGTTTGGGGATCATGAGTCGTGGTTGGGTAGCTCAGTGTCTCTCCTTCACGACCCAGTTTGTCAACAACACATCGCTGCAACATGGAGGTCCTGACAGCAACGTCTACCTCGGTGTCCCTCGAGGCTTCTGTGGTAGATCACTTGCGAGAAGCCAGCGATCAAGAGTGAATTGGTTCAATGTGACAGAGGTGTGACAGCATGGCATCAGTATACCACGCACTGTTATTATACCGTCTTACGCGAACTTGATGCCCTCCCACCGTCGTGCGACGTCCGTCGCGAACGCCAACGCATCAAAGCCAAACTTCTGTCCCTTCAACGCAACAAACTGCGAGGCGTGGTAGTGACGTCACGCCGGCAGGACACCACAGACGAGGAGACTCCATCCATGCTTCGTCGCCGACGACGTTCCATCGCTCCTAGCCCTTACCACCCAGCATGGCAACCGCATCAACACCCAAGCAGAGGTCATCCCAGCCTTCGTCGATCATCTCCAACGATTTTACGATGATGAACCGGCGGCGTTGGCGGCGGCTGTTTCGGATGGTGTTCTCCAATTCCTCACCCACACCCATAACGATAAGGAGGCAGCATCCTTGGTGACAGCGATCACAGCGGACGATGTGGCGGGGCCTATCGCTAAAGGCGCGAAAAATAAAATCCCAGGTCCCACCGGCCTTCCGGTTGTATTTTATCGGATCTTCAGCACAGGGCTCCTCCCACGTTGGACAGAGATGTTCCAGGAGTAGTTCAACTCTTCCTTCCCCGTGCCACCGGACACTGTCAACGGCATTTTGATGCCGCTTCCAAAACCGACAGGAGGAGCGCAGCAGTGTGGCCGAACGGTTCTAGGCGCTTCAGTCTCGAACCGCGTGACCGCTACGGTCGCAGGTTCGAATCCTGCCTCGGGCATGGATGTGTGTGATGTCCTTAGGTTACTTAGGTTTAAGTAGTTCTAAGTTCTAGGGGACTGATGACCTCAGATGTTAAGTCCCATAGCGCTCAGAGCCATTTGAACCATTTTAGGACCGCAGATCACTCACTTTCGCCCCCTCACATTAGTCAATGCAGATTATAATATTTACAGGCCTCACTTGGCAGCGTCCATGAGTGCGGTGTTACCTGCAGTACTTTCTCCATAAGAAACATATGCGAGTCTGCGGGGCCACCCTTCAGACAGCCACAGGTGAATGTCGGAACCTTACTGGCTGGCTGTGTCCTGTCGCCTCGGTGCGGCGCTGGTATCGACAGGCATCAGCAGCGTCTTCGACCGAGACCGTCACCGTGTATGGCTTTCCGCCAACCCTTCATAGCCGTGATTAACCGCTTACTTCGTAAAGTCACGTCCACTGTCCCGTAAGATTAGCTGGATCGATACCTTTCCGGTGTTCGGTCTGGCAGGGGTGCCCTTTGTCCACTATTTTGTATGTGATAGCTCTCGAGCCTCTCATCAATGACCTCCTACCCCGTCTTACAGGACTTCCATCTTGTGGCCACACGTTCTGCTGCCTGGCCTATGCGGAGGATCTCCTGCATTCTGTTACCTGGGTATCAACATTATCGGATCCACGCTGCACACTGCGGCAAAAACGTACCTCCGGTTGCTGCAGATCGTCCATTACCACGTTCGGCGCAACCTCCCACGCAATTTGAAATCACTATGCAGAGTGACTTCTGTCAACACATACGTGGCGCCTAAGTTGGTCCATGCTGCCCAACTACTCCCTCTATCGTCGATTCTGGGACGTCAACTCCAAGAGGCCCTTGGGTGCTCCGTTCCAGTTCGCACCATCTTTAAAATCCGGTACGAGGCCCTCACCCTCCCTTTTATAAAAGGTGGCCTGGAGCCATGATCATTCCTTATGCACTGCATCTCGGAAAACCACATGCCGGTCTCACCTGCCCCACCGACCAACGTGGCACACATTGCTCCAGCGCTGTCTCACATTTTCATCTATTTTGTCGTAGTTACATACAAAACGCTCTTCCTACAAGATTTTTATAAGCAGTTGTTGATATATGCACTCCCTGAAACGCGTTGGAGGCACAACTCCCGGACGTTCAACGGTCGACGGCGTGGAAGATTGTGTATGCACCTTTCTTTCAGGGCGATTTGGTACCACATTGTCAATGGCAAGTCTCACAACAACCAACGACTTCATTTCACACAAGTTGCCTGTGCAGGCAGGGACACATACGAGCACTGCCTTACATGCACTATGAAACGTGGGGTCTGGTTTCTCATACAATGCATATTGGCCTGCTACCTCTGCGCCCCACCAGCAGCGATCCACTCCCATCTCCTATTCCTTCCACACACTTCTCATTTTCTCCCGGGTAAACACCACGTTATGACGTAGTTTCGAGGTCAGGCTATCTCCTAACTGTTCGACGGTCCTCCGCACTCTACACTTTATTCTTAGTGCTCCATATTGGAAGCTTACAGTACGCCCGAACGTTCATCCTAATATCGTCGGACATTTGCCAACTACATGTGCAGTGTGATCAATAATCTCCCATAGATATGAAGCACCCAACAACCTGCGATCTTTATGAAGTCAACGTGTCAAGATCGGCAACCTGAATGTGTACAGAGGGAATTGCTCGGTAGACTGCTTATTTTTTAATAATTTTTTCCGTGTGAGTTTACATTTTTGTTCATGTGTTTATCTGCCCGTAATGTCACAGGCCTCCTTTGGAACGGCTCTCCATCCTCTCTCCCTCTTTCCCTAGCAATTGCTTGATACGATGATGCATTCTTGTGTATATATATATTTAAAAAAGCATAAAAATAATTAAAAAGCCAGGGTTCTCAGTTACCTTGATCTTCCTTCTCCGTCACATTGGTCGTAGAGGGCGTGGCGGGGGAGGGGGTACGTCGCGACCAGGCCTCAGGTTGCGACCCCTGACCGCTTCGCATTCTGTCCTCCACGTCACGAGTCACCTTTGTGATCAGGTAAAAATGAAAAGTCGGTAGAGCACCTGTCCTCGAAAGGCAATGGCCCCAGGTTCGAGTATATCTTTAAAAAAGTCGGTAGAGCAGTTTTCTGTTAAGGACTATATCCCCGAGTTCAAGCCTCGGTCGGGCACACAGTTTTAATCTGACAGGAAGTTTCGTTTGTAATTTAGTTCAGCTCTGAAGCAGTGAAGGAGCCATCGTGCAAAAACTATCTTTTTCAGTTCATTAATCACAGTACGAAATACCGATCTTAAGAAATCCTACAGCTTCATAAATTTCCTTGCATGTTGTATTCTAATCTAATCTCCAAGATCGTCAGCCCAAAGATCCAAAGTGTGTTCATCTGTTGCTATTTTCAGCCTTCCAGGTCTTGTGTCGTTGTTTATTTTCTCACGACCTTTACGAAAACCATTGGTCCAACATAAAACTGTACCGCGGTCCACGGTTTACTCGCCACAAATTAAACACCACGAATTTCGGTTAAAACAAAGTAAATTTATGTCGAAAATTTGCCATGTAATGTTTTGATGTTATTGCACATGATCTTTGATCTCAATAGTTACATTATCCGAGATCAGGGTGGCCGTCATATCTAACGTCCGTTATTTTAAAACAAAGCACGGGCTCCTTCCACGATCCTTGCTCTCAGCTGACACAAACAGCAATATAGAGACATCATTCACTGCGTCATGTTGCCAACCTGTGCATTTATTTATGAAACTGCCCTTGTATTTCAATTAATCTCCAGTGAATGAGGTATACAATTTCCCAGGTGACAATATGGATTATGGAGAGCGAAAAATTATCAATTTTAAATAATGAAACAACTGAGTCGAAAATTACAAGCGGAAATGAGAAAATTTCAAATTCAACAATAGCTAGCTGATGACGCTAATAATCTAATGAGACACATTTCTTGTAAATTTAGACATCTGCAGAACTCGTATATTCACAACAGTTATTGGAAAGTGGTGTTTCCCAGGATTTATGCAGGCGTGACGTCATGGAACAACCTTCTAGTGCACCCATTTGAGCAACCCCTGCACGGTGGAGTTGATACAATGTCACGGGCTATGAGATTTTTTGCCAGTGATCTTTAGTCTTCTCATGTCTGTCACGCACAAGACTTCCATTGGCCAACAAAAATAAATTGCGTGGTGTCAGATAAAATGAACGACCTGGCCACGAAAGAGGATCTTTCATTATTTGTAACTCTACATGTTTGTCGGGTTTGCCTTCGGTAGGATACTAGCAAGTATGTGCGTGATATATCAGTTCATCACATAGTACAACCTTCGATTCGTAAATTACAGTGTTCCATTGTCAGAAGCATCTCGCAATAGGTTTGACTTCCCATCCTTAGACTCAAACGTTTGCGAGCCAGAATTTCTTACCCCTGAAAGTCTCTATCGTTACTGAAACACCCTGTAGACGCGAAAATACGTTCTGTGTTACCAAACTAATTTACACAACAAAGTTTTCTACAAGACACTGTGCAAACTTGAGCAACTGGTTTGCCATCTGAATAATGCTCCTTCTGATGTGCCTTTATCCTGAGAGAAATATGATTTTCTCAAATGGAACGACAGTGCTCTTGAAAGCAGAAGCTACTGATGAAGGATACGCTTGTGGTTTTTGGTGAAATCTTTTGCATCAGTAGAGGAAAATGATTTAAATTGAGAGCAAACGCATTGGTAACGTAGATAATACTGCTCTCTATCGGTAGCCATCCTCCTAGCTTTTAGGACATTTCGCAGTTATGTTTGCGAAAAGCTATATCAGACAACAAGCAGCATGTTATTTCACTTTTCAAGACCTCATGATTATGATTAAATGTGTGTGTGTGTGTGTGTGTGTGTGTGTGTGTGTGTGTGTGTGTGTGTAAGCGAGCACAGCCGGTGAAACTCGTGAGCCGACGTCAAAACTTACGAAGGCCGCGAGCAGGAATTACGCATCTGCGCAGAAACACTCAAGATTATATGACAGTAGCGCTCGTAGTGCCAGCTGCCGTGAACCCTAGAGGGGTCTTCCGCACATGACCAGAGGGCAGCCATGGTACTGTCGGACGCAGCTGTTCTTAAAAGCTGCATTAACTCTCTTCGGTACACTGCGTCGGCTCAGACATCAGGAGTTCTGGTTTCTCTCGTTTTGGTTTATTTAATTTAATGGCGGCCAGTGCTCGATTCCAGGCAGTGTTCAGCTCAAATTCCGCATCCCTATTGATAAAATTGTCTGCTGTACGGATATATATGGACACTTTGTAATACAATCCCAGAATGGTAATGCTGAGGATAAAACTTTAGTCCTCTCGTAAGGCATCCGATGCCTAGCGTTCAGTCATCAGGCTCATACAGGCATGTATGTCGATAATACTCTTCACAATGTTCTTGCACGATACAATACGACTGGACAATGTAAGGTTATGTTGTGTTATGTTATGTTAACCTGGGACATAGAGACGACGGAGAGGCTCTTTCCCCGCCGCAGCCGCAGTGGTCCGCAACCCCACGACGACTACCGCAGTCCACTTCACCATTCCGCCGCCCCACACCGAACCCCGGGCTATTGTGCGGTTCGGCCCCCGGTGGACTCCCCCCCCCCCACCCCCCCAGGGAACGCCTCACACCAGACGAGTGTAACCCCTATGTTTGCGTGGTACAGTAATGGTGGTGTACGCGTACGTGGAGAACTTGTTTGCGCAGCAATCGCCGACATAGTGTAGCTGAGGCGGAATGAGGGGAACCAGCCCGCATTTGTCGAGGCAGATGGAAGACCGCCTAAAAGCCATCCACAGACTGGCCGGCTCACCGGACCTCGACACAAATCCGCCGGGCGGATTCGTGCCGGAGACCGGCGCTCCTTCCCGCCCGGAAAGCCGTGCATAAGACCGCGCGGCCGCCAACCGGGAGGGTGAATGTAAGGTTTCTCACATTGGCATGAGATTTTATATACGTCGTGATTTCCAGAATCAAAATCGTCTTGGACTGAACATAACTAATTCCTCAGTTTTGCCGGTGAACAGAAAGTACATCTGATGTCGTGTCTCTTGAGGACCTTTTCAATTCTTGAATATCTCCATCCTTATAAATCACCAATTAAGCAAATCGTATTTGTGTAAATACGGAGATAGAAGTATAGAGTTTGTAGTACTAACCGTTTAAAAAAAAGTGCTCCCATCTTGACACACTGAACAAAAACGTTAACTTCCCTTGAAATACAATCCGAAGTAAACATGTTAAAGTAGGTGCTATCAGGGTCACAAATGTCTCAATAAATTCCAGACAAAAGTAGATACTTTAGTGCAACTTCAAATGCAATGTAAGACGTTTATAGTGTGGAGTAGTCTCTGATCTCTCTCGAGTGTTAGCTATTTGTATATATACGAAATACAATTTCTCACATAGTAGCGTGCTTCAGAAAGACGACCAGATATTAGCGGTGGAAATCGAGCGTCGCGTCGGTAGGGGCCGGAAAGGGGCAGGGGTGGGGAGAGGGAAGTGGCAGCGGGAAGGTTGCGACAGGAGGTGGAGGGAGGGAGACGATGAAAATGGGCAGGGCTGTGTGCTCTCAAAAGATTACAGCATTTATGAGCTCTATGTCTCTCTTTGACCACCAAAATTCTTGTATATCAAACTTGCGTCCTCGGCATCCAATTATATGCATCGGAAACATGGACTACCTATGCCAAACAAGAATGTCGCCTTAATGCTTTCCACATGCGGTGCCTGAGATTCATCCTCGGAGTAAAGTGGAAGGACCGAGTGACCAACGAACCAGTGCTATCTAAAACTAGCTGCAACAGTATTTCATCTATCTTGAAGCAGAGACGACTCCGCTGGCTGGGACACGTCCACCGTATGGATCCTGACAGATTACCACGTGAGATGATGCTTGGAGAGATCTCTATAGCCAAAAGACCTGTAGGACGTCCTGTATTGAGGTTCAAGGACTCCTGTAAACGAGATATGGAGAGCTTTGGAATCGACACAAATAAATGGGAGGCACGGTCTAGCGTGAGACCAGAGTGGTGTGATGATATATCATCTGGAATGTCGAAGCATGATGAAGGCTTGTTAGACAGATTAAGGCAGAAAAAGCTTCGCAATGCTACCACTGCTCCCGCTTCAGCAGCCAGATACACTTGTGACAATTGCGGCAAGAGATGCCGTGCTGCCATTGGCTTCACAAGTCATATGAAAAAATGCAACCCATAAACACACAGACACTGCAACAATCATCTACCAAGATGTCGTGGCCAATAATGCTTATCCGCGTCCTAGACAGATACTGCTGTTAAGGAGCCCGGCAGATGTGACGCGAACGGTGAGTCACCTTACTTGCTTAACTTCCACCACTTGCCTAATGGCAACATGAAAGAGAAATCGCCCTTTCTATCATAACAAACGTATATTTTGAGAAGTGTTATCAGCAGTTTATGCGGAGGTGGTTGCACAACAATGCCATCTTCACATTTCAATGACATTTTCTGGAGCTTATGCTTTATGCAGCTGAAGCTGTTCTTGTAGAACCGAGAACATCGTATCTTCGTTGTTGGTTTACAATAAACCAGTTGCAAACACATATCAACGTACATTTATCTTTATCAAATTCCTTCTTTTAATTTGATTCCAAGAAACATTGGAAAAAGGTTCTCACTTCTCACAGCTACTCCAAGCAAGTGTCTGTTATAGACTTGCAGGATTTTTTTACGTTCACGAAGTAAATAAACACTACAGTGAGTATGTAGGCACGAGCTCTGGATGAACACGTTTATTTTACTTTACAATTCAACGCATGAGAACTTCTTACAAGAAGCATAAGCGCGCGATAAGCAAGAAGGTGCAAAGAGCAAAAGACCAGTCTGACAGGATACTATTACGACACTCTTCTCAGGTTCCATTTGCTCAACGTGATGGTTCCACTAATACTGTTCTTTTGGCTTTTTTATCTTCCGCCCGAAGTAAATGACAGTTTTCTGAAGTTCATCCTACATTGGTGTTCCCAGAACCGCTTACAACTCTAAAGTGGCGTTCGGTCAGTGGAAACAGTGATTAAAAACCTATTCCCTCTCACTTTCAGTTATTTCTTTATCGGGTTCATGTTACTTCTACTAGCCAGGAAGAAACCTGCTTTAGTTGTAATCAGAGCGACCAGCACTGTATTAACAGTATGCGTCGTTTAGTGGTAATAATAATAATGAGCGTATGGCACTGGTGGCCGGGAGATCCCTCGCGGGGCGGTTCGGCCGCCGCTCCACAAGTTCTTTAACGCCACTACGGCGACTTGCGAGTGAATGAGGATCAAACGATAATGAAAGACACACAACACCCAGTCATCTCGAGGCAGAGAAAATCCCTCACCCAGCCGGGAAATGGTATTCAAAGAGCATAAAAATTTGACTTAGCTGATCTCCCACAGGACTCTGCAACTGAGCCAACAACGGTTATTGATGGTCAAAGGGGATGTTTGAGGGATAATGCTCGTGAATTTCCTCCGCTGCCCACGCGCAGGGAAATTAACGCAGCTACTTCCGCGATGGCGGCGCCGGTTATTCAAAACAAGCGTCGCAGAAGGCAGGCCGATGATACAGTTGACGTAGCTTTTTCCTTGGCTCATCCGTCGGGTACCCTTCCACTGATTCTCTTCTCCGGCCTGAGTTGTGGACGAGGACACCAAGGGTACTGCTGCACCAGATTAGGTAGTTACTGATAACTTTACGATTTTCCCTTCTTTCGCGAGGGTCTATCGGACAGCTGTCCAAAGAGCACACATGCCCGTGTGAAATAATCTTCACGAAACCAGTTAATAGTGCTGCTGTGTTTTGTAACACGAATGTTACTCGATTTAAGCAGCCTGAAGAAGACATAATGTATTATTGAAACTGGTAGCCTAAAAATAAAAACTAAATAACGGCTATTGGTACTGTATCATTGGACCTCTCGTTTTGTCTCAACTCCCCGGACTACTTCTGCGCCTTTTTTCGTGGCCGCCACGCCATAACCTCTTGATGAGCATAAACTGATGCATTCGCAAGGGCAGAAGGACCCAGCTGTTATTGAACAATTCTCCATACGTCAGCCCCTGTCCGCCGACTAGCGTGTTTCGGAAGTCTCTCCCTCTCAGACCGAAACGGATTATTATCGCGGCCTCCCCACACAACCGCATGAGGTAGCGGCAGTTCCGAGGAGCCGCAGTAAACAAAGTATGCATCCTGAGAGAGACGCATCACGGAGAAGAAAAAAACAGTTGGAAAATTGGGGAGATGTTCACATTTCTTCTCCCTCCGTTTCGCCACCAATTCTGCCATGGATAACTGTACATAGCTCCGTCAGATGATGCTTTTGTAATTTTGTAGCTTTTCTTCCAGTTCAACTGTCTATACTAGCATATACTGTACTATTGCTCCAGCTCGTCGTTTTGTGACAGTTTATATACGACTCTCATGCACACGTTAATTTTTTACAGGAAGTATTATTTAAGTAGTTTTCATTTCCTGGGTCCTCGACCTTTTTTCATGTGGCTTCCGAACATTCTACGGGCACTGCCTTATTTTACAGGGAAGGAATACCATTTCAAGATTTCGAAGTTCTCGAAGACGGCACAGGTCGCACCTTTTATGATCTCACTCTATGACCTTTCTAGTTCTTGTCGTTTAATGGGACATTCGAGTTTCTGCAAATAGAAAATCATTGTCCTACTTCGTAAATCTCCGACACAAATTCTATTGGGTGGTGATTTTAATTGTGTTCTCCGGTCAGTGGAAAACTTTTCTAATTTTAGTTTTAGTAAAGAACTCGATGAAATCGCGGGCCCCTTGCACCCACATGACGCATTGGTTTGTCACTATCCTACATCATATTTATTTTACCTCTATCAGTCAAATTGATTGATTTTTTTCTTTTCTGATTCCTTGTGCGGGCAGCTTTTGAAAGTTGACGTGATACCTGGCTGTTTCATTGATCACTATGCCGTACCCGTCACATTCAGTTGTGTGTAGCAGCTGATAAAATTGTGCCTGGGTGCTCAATATAGCCTATTTACAAGACCAGTCTCATGGTGTTGTCATCTAGGAAGTACGTGCCCGTCGCTCACGTGCTATAGAACGATACTCGTCTGTTGTGGAATTGTAGACACTGCATGCCAAACCGCAAATTCGTAAAGCTCTCAATCATTTTGGTGCCGTGAAAACGGCAGACGTTTGGCGGAGTCAAGTATTTTATTTTACCGAGTTACGTCAATTTTACGATAGTGCTGTGCAAGATTCTCCACAGATTACGGATGTATAGCGAATACCTAATCTGCTACGACGTTTTAATTAAAATCTGGTTGCAATAGTTAGAACAGTTTCAAATAGAGGGACTCCGGACGAGATCTGAACACGTTCATTTTTACAAGATGAAGTGTGTTCTTAATGGTATGTGGGCTCGTAGGAAACGCATTTGCACCGGTTCCCTCCCTAACGACGATGGTCAAGTGTCAAACGTCCCAGGGTGACATTTCAATTTAATTCTTAATTGCTTTGCTGAATTGTATGATGTCCACACTCCGGCTAAAAATTTTCCTTATGACCTTTCCCCTTTGCTGGACTGCGTTGTCACCATTGCATTACATGACGTTTCCTTGCGTGATTTCCACGAGGACGATATACATGATGTTTATACCAAGTGTCAATCACACATGTCACCTGAACTTCGAGTACTCTTAATTTTATTATCATTTCTGGCCTCTCATATGTAACGCAATAATGTCAGTGGTCAGTGAAGTGATACGGGGTATCTTGCTTCCTGCTCCTTTCAAGGAACGGAAAATGGTTTTCATCGGAAAACCAACGGTCGACTTGATCTTAACTTACTTCGTCCGATTATTCTCGTACACTTCGATTATAAAACTGTCGGTCGAGCTATAAACATCCGTCTCTCGAAGTCGGTCGACAAAATCATTGCCGTTCACCAGAGTCGTGTGCCTGGACGTACGATACTGACTTCTGTTACTGAACGTGTTCAGGGAGCGATTCTTGAAGTCTAAGCCGTTCTCCTAGCCTCCTTCAGCAAGTGCGGATCTTGGACCCCTTATATTTTCAGTACATTGTATTACATTGCAAGGATGTTCCCACCTCCCGCGATGATGGCCCGCAAACTCGAACGAACTATTCCGTTGAGTCTTGTGGCTACGAAACGTCTTTCGAGTTGGATGTGAAGTGGTGGCCAGGCTGCGCAAGCTCGGAGGATTAGGACTTCCCGATGTTAGAGTGAAGGCGTCCATCTTGTTTCTACGACGCAGTGTAGTAATACGTACACATGCTCCGTATTCCAACACAACTTGATTATTTTCCTATCTCCAACCGATCAGTCTGACTACTCCCATCGATGCTGGACGGATTAACCCTAAATTGTGACATATCCTCGAATATTTTATTGTTGTCAGTTTCCTAAGTGCTGATATCCCTTCAAAGACGCACTTCACTGCCAGAGGCTTATTATCTCGTTGGGGTGAACCATCTAGTCCCTCCCTTGCTGCAATAGCTTACCCACCAACATCCTGGAAACCTGTCAGGTCTCGTCTTACTTTTCTTACGTTAGCAATGGAGATCGCTTTGTCGTAGTACAGGGTCATTCATCGTTTGATATCCGCTGGCGACCGTCTTTTTGGCATATGCCTTCGCCGGACTGACCACCATGACGAATATCATCACACTGATACATTACTTCACAGGCTCGTCTGTTGTGGACTGAAGCATCGACTGTTGACTCGTCTACAGTTGCTTTTCTTTCCCGATGGATTAAATTCCGCTTTTAGAGATGAATTTCGTATCTGTTGAGATGTAACACTGTTTCTTCAGCTGAAAAAGAATAAAATGGTGTAGCTTCTGGGTCACTATGTTCACTACATGTTGAAGGAGGGAACAGTCCTGATCCCCATATCTTTCACTAGTATCTGGAGACTGCGCATTGGAAGTAGCAGCTACAATATCGAGCGTTTTTTGCAAATATGCATTTTCTCGTCCTTTGTCGATATGATGTTGGTACGGACACCATGTGGTCTTTGATTCCTTCCTATTTCTGGTGTCCAATTACGTGAATTCTTGTTTTGTTCCCTTTTCATCAATATACACAAATAAAAAAAGAAACAAAGAAATTGGCCAGGTGCGAGTAGGAATTTGCTGAGGGCTCCGTACAAACTTAGGTATGTATGTAGACAGTTCATCCATTCTGGGAATAGGGGATAAAGACTATTTTCTCTGTATGCAAGTGACTCGTCCCAGGGGCTCCAAGACTTTTTTAGAATGTCTTAATTTCAAGCCCGAATTTGGATAACAAATGATTATATGGTAAGAGATAGTACCCTGTGTGTTTCAATGACATAAATGGCCACATCTTTTGATTGCATTGACTTAGAAGCTTAACATGTTTACACCACCAAAAGACTGTAGACCTCAGTATGTGACATTCAACTCGGTACATTTACGAGTGAGCTTGTGAGTATCAAAATACGTGACATAACTTTCCGTATCTTTTTTATTGTATTGACTTAAAAGCTAAGGTCTCCTATACCGCCAAGGGACCAGAGTCCTTTGTATGTGACATAAATTTGAACATGATACGCCTGTCTGTTCCTGAGAGAAATGCTTTGCACAGTCGAACAGACAGACAGAGACAGACAGGTAAGTTATACTATAAGAGTTCCGCTTTTACAGACTGAGCTACAGAACTGTAAAAAATAAAATAATAAACAGTAAGTTGTGAGCTACTTTTCTGATCACTCATAATCTCTTTCTCTTGTTTTGGAAGTCTATTGTAAATGTTTTTTGAAGTGTACTGCACACACACTTTTACCACATTCACAAAGTATTTTTGAAATAATTTATCTTTAATAGCTGTATACGTTGTCATATTCTTTGTAGCATTGTTTACACATGTGTGCATGTTTTTCTCTTGTATATGGATGCAGATGATAATCATCAATGCTTTTTTCAATATAGCATTTCTTACTATCCTTTTATCATCCATTTATTATATATATAAAATTAAGATGTAAATTGTATATCATGAGTTTCATATTAATCTAATGTTTTCATCATACAATTATACTTCATTTTCATTCCAATAATCAACTTATTATCTTCCTAACTCAGCACTTTGGCATACTTGTTGGGTAAGATGATTTTGATCTGACTACCAAGCTCTAAAAATGTTTTACAGCCATATTTTGTATTCACATTTCCTACATTTGTAATTTCATATAATTGATTTGTATCAAGCTCACTTCAACTACATCAATGACTTCAGGTTTCTTGAATTGTGTCATAACTCTTGAAACTTAATTCTTACTACTACTACCACTTTATTACAATGATATCTATTTAGCTAATCTTGATTCATATATTTTTTACAAACAGATCTAACTTCTTCCCATACTCTGACATATCTTTAACCATCTTGCATTTAGTACACTTCTTGAGGGTCTCATTCTTGGTATCTTTTTTATTAGAATGGTGGTACCTGTTTTTCCAGTCTTCATTTATACATTTATTAGAAATCGATATTGGCTTACCTAATTTCCTTCCATATTCTGATATACCTTTCGCCATCTCACATTTATTACACTTCTTTGCTATGTCATCGACTTATTATGTAAAAAAATTTAAGAATATTTTTCCACTGTGTGTTGTCTTTAATACTGTCTAATTATAATGAAAAATTTTCAAGCTTTCGCATTGTATTTGTAGTGTAATTATTAGTTGCAGTATTAATAAGTGCCGGCCGAAGTGGCCGCGCGGTTCTGGCGCTGCAGTCTGGAACCGCGAGACCGCTACGGTCGCAGGTTCGAATCCTGCCTCGGGCATGGCTGTTTGTGATGTCCTTAGGTTAGTTAGGTTTAACTAGTTCTAAGTTCTAGGGGACTAATGACCTCAGCAGTTGAGTCCCATAGTGCTCAGAGCCATTTGAACCATTTTATTAATAAGTAATTTATTCCAAATAATGGTAAATCAGTTGTATCAGCTATTATTAACCCTTCTTATGAGTTCATTATATTCATAAAATGTATTGCCTTCGAAACAATACAACATACCATTAATGTATCTAAGTACAGAATTTATACCTGAGGATAATCCCGAAATTTCTCTACTTATAACACCACATACTTTATATTTAAAACTATGCTCATCTAACTTGGCACATAAAAGTCGTTAAAGAATAAAAATGTCCTACCAGTGTATGTATCACATTTAATACAAAATCTTGTCATAATCCTGTACTAGATAACGGTTTTGGATATCCTGGAATTAACTGAAATGCATGTAAATGCTCCTTACACATTATGTTATCAACAAAATGGCTATTTCACCACTAGGCCTCTGATATACAACATTTGATCTTCATAAAGTTTTTGATAAGAAAGTTAACCAATCAGTAATTAATTTCAGTTTCATATCATTACCCAACCAAACCCAGGTTTTATAAAAGACATATAAAATTCTATTTACAAATAATAAGTGATTGTACTTCTTATGTTTGTATAATGATTCAGGTGGCTCAATTGGGGTAGATGATGTAGGAAAACTTATGGTGTAATTGGTTGTGATGATACTTTACCACATAAGCTTCGAATAGCATCGATATCATCTTGAGACAATTGTAAATTTGAACCATTATAGTAAGGATAAATTATTGAACCATAAACATCTTTATGTTTTAAACCCAACAAATGACCAGTTTCATACACTAATACTTCAAATAGATTTGTTTGGTACTTTGGAGTATTTACATCAATTTCCAAATACCAAAATTCATCATCATGCATATGTATTTCTACTGCATCATAATATCCACAGCATGAAATGATTTTGATTTTTCTTGCGGACTTCTTCACTGTGTTATGTTGATGTGTTGCTTGAACTACTTTTAGATCTAAATTAAGGAAGTCAATTTAAAAAATGTCACAGATCTTGTTACACACAGTTATCTTCTGCCCATTCTTTCAAAAACAGTTTCCATACTTAGAGCCACCGAGCGTGGTTAGCACACTGGGCTCGCATTGGGGAGGACGACGGTTCAAACTCGATTCCGACCATCCAGATTTAGGTTTTCCGTGATATCCTAAATAGCCCTAGGCAATTGCCTGGATGTTTCCCACGAAAGGACACGGCTGATTTCTATCCCCATCATTGACACCATCCAAGCTTGTACTCCGTCTCTAATGACCGCGATGTCGACGGGACGTTAAATGCAATCTTTCTTCCTTCATACTTCATACTTACGGCAGTTCGAGAAACCAAGTTTTCGTTAGTATTCAGGAAACATCGAAATCGTTTTTATCGAGAATTTTAGAGTTGCGTCGGCCTGCTTTGAAGTGTTGATATTCGAGCTCCGAACTTTACGCAACATAAATATAAGGAAATACAAAAAAAAGACAGCCATGCGGTCCGTTTGTTAGACGTCATCTTCGTTATGTCGACAGTCCATGGACTTCACCTTACGCACATACTCTTGAACTCGTTGTTCACGCGTTCATTGGTTTCATTTGAGCCTTTGTTTTGCCACCAAGAAAGAGAACTTTGGTAAGCTTCTGTCTGTATTCAGGACTTACTGAGTGATAATGCATCCCAGATAACCAGCCTGCATAGCTGTGGAACCTAGCCTAAGCAGCTAGTTTAAAATAATTCGCTAAGAAACCTAACTCAGGGGAGAAAAAATTTTTCTCGTGAAGGGAGTTACGGCCAGCTGTTTGCACAACTCGCGCTGTTACTAGCGGCCTATAGTTCAGAGGGCTCGTATCTGGAGCATTTAGTACAGAGATTTATCTACAAACGGAAACTGGATATGATGGATTTAGCCTCAAATTTCTATAACTACATAAGTAACTGCAGTTTACGCTCTTAGGTTCAAATGGTTCAAATGGCTCTGAGCACTATGGGACTTAACATCTGAGTCATCAGTCCCCTAGAACTTAGAACTACTTAAACCTAACTAACCTAAGGACATCACACACATCCATGCACGAAGCAGGATGCGAACCAGCGACCGTAGCGGTCTCGCGGTTCCAGACTGAAGCGCCTAGAATCGCTCGGCCACAACGGCCGGCTCTTATGTTAGGAAGTAGGGTAATGTCACAGGTCATCTTTCAAACAAATACGCTTAATCTGTCAGCCTTCTAGTGTTCTTACGAGCTTAAGATCAAGCATTTCCGGCCTGACAGTGATCAGTCGTGTTTACAAGTCAAAAAGTACTTTATTCTAAGTAATCCCATATCGAAAGACCTGAGTCGAAACATGGCCCCCGGAGTAGACAACATTCCATTAGAACTACTGACAGCCTTGGGAGAGCCAGTTCTGACAAAACTCTACCATCTGGTTCAAAATGGTTCAAATGGCTCTGAGCACTATGGGACTCAACTGCTGCGGTCATTAGTCCCCTAGAACTTAGAACTAGTTAAACCTAACTAACCTAAGGACATCACAAACATCCATGCCCGAGGCAGGATTCGAACCTGCGACCGTAGCGGTCTTGCGGTTCCAGACTGCAGCGCCTTTAACCGCACGGCCACTTCGGCCGGCTACCATCTGGTGAGCAATATTTATGAGACAGGTGAAATACCCTCAGACTTCAAGAAAAATATAATAATTCCAATCCCAAAGACAGCAGGTGTTGAAAAATGTGAAAATTACCGACCTATCAGTTTAATAAGTCACAGCTGTAAAATACTAACGCGAATTCTTTACAGACGAATTGAAAAACTGATAGAAGCCGGCCGCGGGGAAGATCAGTTTGAATTCCGTAGAAATGTTGGAACACGTGAGACAATACTGACCCTACGACTTATCTTAGAAGACAGATTAAGGAAAGGCAAACCTACGTTTCTAGCATTTGTAGACTTAGAGAAAGCTTTTGACAATCTTGATTGGAATACTCTCATTCAAATTCTGAAGTGGGCAGTGGTAAAATACAGGGAGCGAAAGGCTATTTACAATTTGTACAGCCACCACATGGCAGTTATAAGAGTCGAGGGGTATGAAAGGGAAGCAGTGGTTGGGAAGGGAGTGAGACAGGGTTGTAGCCTATCCCCGATGTTATTCAATCTGTATATTGACCAAGCAGTGAAGGAAACAAAAAACAGTTCGGAGTAGGTATTAAAATCCATGGAGAAGAAATAAAAACTTTGAGGTTCGCCGATGACATTGTAATTCTGTCAGAGACAGCAAAGGACTTGGAAGAGCAGTTGAACGGAATCGACAGTGTCTTGGAAGGAGGGTATAAGATGAACATCAACAAAAGGAAAACGAGGATAATGGAATGTAGTCGAATTAAGTCGGGTGACGCTGAGGGAATTAGATTAGGAAATGAGACACTTAAAGTAGTAAAGAAGTTTTGCTATTTGGGGAGCAAAATAACTGATGATGGTCGAAGTAGAGAGGATATAAAATGTAGACTGGCAATGGCAAGGAAAGCGTTTCTGAAAAAGAAAAATTTGTTAACATCGAGTATAGATTTAAATGTCAGGAAGTCGTTTCTGAAAGTATTTGTATGGAGTGTAGCCATGTATGGAAATGAAACGTGGACGATAAATAGTTTGGACAAGAAGAGCATAGAAGCTTTCGAAATGTGGAACTACAGAAGAATGCTGAAGATTTGATGGGTAGATCACGTAACTAATGAGGAGGTATTGAGTAAAATTTGGGAGAAGAGGAGCTTGTGGCACAACTTGACTAGAAGAAGGGATCGGTTGGTAGGACATGTTCTGAGACATCGAGGGATCACCAATTTAGCATTGGAGTGCAGCGTGGAGGGTAAAAATCGAATAGGGAGACCAAAAGATGAATACACTAAGCAGATTCAGAAGGATGTAGGCTGAAGTAGGTACTAGGAGATGAAGAAGCTTGCACAGGATGGAGTAGCATGGAGAGCTGCATCAAACCAGTCTCAGAACTGAAGACCACAACAACAACAATCCCATATTAGGCAAGTACTCTTTGTCTAAAGTTCTTCTAGTAATCATTTTATTAGGTTGGTGCGTAGGTTCACAGCGTTTTTGTTAAGTATGTCTTGCGCCTGGCATTATGAGAATGCCATTGGACAGAGCACCGCAAGAAAACTATTTCCTATTTTAAGGAAGTCGTTTCGACATTAGTGACTCTCCACATTCAGGAAGATTGGGGGTTTGTTGAAGATGGTTTAAGCACATTAATCCACAATGATCCACATCAGTGTACACGACAATTTGCAAATGTGATGAACTGTGAACATCCCAGCATCGTACGACATTTGTTTGCAATGGCGAAAATCGGGTGTATGGTTACCACTTGCTCTAAGACAAAATCACAAAAATCAGCAGGTTCCCACATGTGCATCCGTGCTTGCTCGTCATCAATTGGCTCGTGAAGAACACCGATCGTTCTAATCCTGTATCGTTACTGGTAACGAGAAATTGTTTCTTTATGCTAACGTAAGGAAAAGAAAGGTATGGTTGACGCAAACAAAGCAGCAACTGCCCGTAAGAAGACCTGCGTGCACACACAATAGATAATGTTATGCAACCCCATACATGTGGCAAATGTTTCTGGCAGCCTCCACTGCTGTCACCCATCTATTGAACTCAAATAGAAGATGTGTCGGAAATGTTTCGATTTCTTCACCTACAACTCCATTTTATAGCGTCGGCGGTGTGCTGTGCTACGAAATGTTTCCCCAACGTTTAACTTCACTGCAGTATTTATATTCGTTTCGGATACGCAGTCCAAGAACAATGACCAGGCAGACTGAGTGATGTGATACAACTCCACGATAACACCTGGCCGCATTCTGCTAAACAGACAAAGAACGCTAACAGGAGTTGGGTTGGGAAGTCATTCCGTAGCTACCTTTTTCCATCTGATTTTGCACCCTCGGATTTCCACATTTTTCTCTCTCTGTCGAACAACTTCAAGGAACTTCCTTTTGGGATGAGAATGCGCTCCTAATACGGCTCGACGAGTTGTTCGCCTCAAGAGCACGTTATTTCCACAGTCGCGTAATCGAAAAGTCACCCCAACATTGGCAGACTGATGTAAATGTGAAGGAGATTATATTATTGATTACTAAATTCTCTGTTACGTATAACTATTATATTTACTAAACTTATGGAAAAACGCTACGAACGTATGCACCAACCTAATACCTATTTGGTCTGAGGTTCTGGAAGGTCTGCCGTTACCTCTTCACTGGACTAAACCGTTTTTCCAAAGTAAATTTCTTTACATTTGGGTGCAGGTGGATTTTACAAGGTACCAAATCTGGTAGCTCACCTGTATGTTCCTGTAATTTGTACTTCAGATTTGTCTGTTTCCCAGAGCCACAAACGTCTTTGTAGTCATTCGCATTATTCTGATGAAAGACTGATGGATCCCCTGAATATTTGTTATCGGACTTTCTCATAGCATTTACCTACCGTTGCTTAAGCTAGGGTTCTATCGCTCTATCCAATGAAACTCTGCATTTTTTTTCTTTTGACTAGTGTTTCAGTCTCGGTGGCGTACCAACAAGAATGCTGACTGCTTTAGTTCTCCGCAACGATTATCTAGACACTTTCAAGCCTCCTTGTATGTTTCTACACCCGCGTGTCTCTTCTCTATATTGAAACTCACAGTAGACATCCTTTGAACCGCCGGTTGCCGGTTTGCCCAGGGCGGTAAGATGTAAAGTCGGTCAGGCAGGTCACTCTCACTTTCGTATAGGGCGGTACGGCACACCTCTGGCCGGTGCTAATATTCGACAAATAACATGTTACTCAAGATCGAGCACTTCTCATTTTCAACATTGTGAGTGCAGCTGGCAGAAGAGCAACCCCGAAATACCAATGTCAACTTCTCTGAAGAAGTCAAGCCCAAATTTATATAACAATAACCAAAATTACTAACAGTCTTTACCGAATTTGGCACTACGCTTCATACTGATAGAAAGGCTAATGAGAGTAATACTGGCTCCAGCAACAAGCCATATCAGAAACGTAACTACTTAAGTGTGCGCACCTGAATACGTTTACATATATTTTATTGTCCACTAATGTGGCATCGTCTTGAGGATGCAGCTCTAGATTCAGTGATATTAGGCCGTACCCTTTAAGACTCCGCTGAAATGAAAATCAGTAGTTTAGGAAACCGATTCGGAATACCATATTCCCTATAAACAAACAATTCTAGTTCTGAAACAAGGCGTTACTTCCATAATAGCCACAATTAGATAATTTCGCAACAAGTCTATACAGCTACAATACTGTCCCCAATAATGAAACTATGTTACATTAAACTGCCGACAGCTTTACGGATGGGGCTCTCCTCTACACTTCACAAGCCGTTTTCTATCGTGGTTCTTGCTGCAGCGTCCCAGCCTGCCAGCTGAAGTCTCGCCCATGCTGGCCAGAGAGGATGTCATGATGAACCATGTGGTCGGATGCCGGGAGGAAGCGTCCGCTGAAGTGTCCACCGCTGCCCCAAGTCACTTGTCTCGTACTGTGCCATCATCATAGGTCTGTCTTCCACCTGCTTCTCCTTCACGGCTCTCTCATTAGCGATGACCATAGCGTCGTTACCTACACGCCTTCCCCACCAACTGACGCTCCCGTCGGTCGGTTTTCCAGTCTCTCTGTTACTTTGATTATTTCATGCCCATTTGCTTAAGAAAATTGCGTTCACTTAGTATTTACAATCTTTAATCGATTTCTACAACCTATCCTTTTTCTGTCTTAAATTTAACAGTGTAAGTGCTCCTTCCTCACTCCATAAGCGTGCATTCTGATGGAAATTCTCTCGCTACCTCTCCACCAATCATAGGCTCCTTGCTCGGTCCACGCGCCCATACTGTGTGGTGTTTCATGGGAGACGAAGGCTGGAATTTGCACTCCAGTACCTCAGCTGGACGTCCACTGACTGGTGAGAGGTGGCCTTTTCAGATGGCAGATGGCCATTGGCGTGCACAGCATGAAATGTCTGAAGGAAAATACCCTGCAACAATCATCGGAATAGTGTACGGAGGAGGGAGCGTTGCGGTCCTGGGAACGTTTTCGCGACATTCCTTTGCTGATCTCGTCATTCTTGAAGGCTCAATCGATCAACACCCTTGGGGAGCATGTCCGCCTTTACATGCACTTTGTTTTCCTCGGAAGATGGCATCTACTACTAGAATAACGCAATAGATCACACAGATCGCAATGTAGGAGTAGATGCAAGGTTATGAGAGTACTAAAATGAGTTTCCGTACTCTCCTGGCCACCAAACTCAACGGATTTAAACCAAATCAAATATCTGTGGGACCACCTCGATCGAGCTGTTCGGGCCGTGGGTCGTCAACCGAGAAACCTAGCTCAGCTGGCCACGGCACTGTGGTCGGTACGGCTCCACATCGCTGCCGGTACCTTCCAGAACCTCACTGACTGTCTTCCTGCTGGTCTCAAAGCGGTCCGCACTGCAAAAGGTGGTTATTCAGGCTTCTGACAGGTGGTCGCATTAATGTGCATGGACAATGTCGAAGAAGAAACTTCCTGGCAGATTAAAACTGTGTGACGACAGAGACCTTTGTCATTCACGAGCAAGTGCTCTACCATCTGAGCTACCCAAGTACGACTCACGACCCGTCCTCACAGATTCAATTCTGCCAGTACCTTGTCTCCTACCTTCCAAACTTCACACGAGCTCTGCTGTCAAATTGCAGAACCAGCACTCCTGCAAGAAACAATATTGCAGAGACATGGCTTATGCACAGCCTGGAGGATGTTTCCAGAATGAAATTTTCACTCTGCAGCTGAGTGTGCGCTGAAATGAACCTTCCTGGAATATTAAGACTGTGTGCCGGCCCGAGACTCGAACTCGGGACCTTTGCCTTTCGGGCAAGTGCTCTACCATCTGAGCTACCCAAGCACGACTCACGACCCCTCCTCACAGCTTCAGTTCTACCAGTACCGCGTCTCCTACCTTCCAAACTTCGCAGAAGCTCTTCTGCGAGTTTCAGTCCTGCACAGTTTTAATATGCCAGGATGTTCCATATTAGCACACACTCCGCTAGAGTGAAAATCTTATTCTGTAAACATCCTCCAGGCTGTGCATAAGCCATGTCTCCGCAATATCCTTTCTTCCAGGAGTGCTAGTTCTGCAAGGTTCGCGGAAGAGCTCCTCTGAAGCTTGGAAGGTAGGACACGAGGTACTGGCAGACTTGAAGCTGTGAGGACGGGTCGTGATTCGTGCTTGGGTAGCTCAGATGGTGGAGCACTTGCCCGCGAAAGGCAAAGGTCCCGAGTTCGAGTCGCGGTCCGGCACACAGTTTTAATCTGCCAGGAAGCTTTACATCAGAGCACACTCCGCTGCAGAATGAAAATCTCATTCTGGTGTAGAAGGCTTCTGTAGTATTCGCCACATATAATTTTAGTGTTACAATTCAGTCAGAGCAAGTACCCCATTTTGATTTACCGTCAGATGTCATCAACCTCTCCATTCCTTCCGCAGGACTACAATTTTCCACCCACCTCTTTCACAGTCTCGTGAAATTCTGGAAACACTTCCCATCCACAGCCACGGAATGGAGCACAAAATCAATTAAATTTTTTTTTATACCAACATCAGTATTGATGAATAATTCATTCTCGCATTTTCTTTTGGTCATCATTCAACATATTCAGCAACAACAAATATATCGCTTTCCCATTATCAAGTCCTTATCTAAAATATACCGTTCTGTTTCACCTGATATGTCGTCAGCCATTATAAATACATTTAATCGCCGACCGTACTATGTTACAAACTGCGCGTTCTCGATGAACCAGTGGATGAGGTTTAGGAAGTCTTTCAGGCGGATTATCTACACGAAGAGTACGAGTACAGCTGAAATGAGCGTCACATTCTTAAATACTGAAAGTAAAGGATCAGATTTCTTGTCAACCTTCATCAACTCCGAATGAATACTGTTGGTGGTAACTAAATAGCCTTATGACAGTACGACTTTGTAGCTTTAGAGAAATACTACATAAATTCAATTTATATCATTACCATCTCATTGCCAGGCTAGAAACACTGGCCTCGTACAGAGGGGGAAGTAATCTCACCTGCCTCACTTACCAAACAAGAATAACACAACCTCTTACTCACAGCCTGTATAGACGTTTACACACGAGAGGGGTATCACTAAAACAGAACTCGCGTGTCATAGGCAAGGCTTCCATTTGACGGCTGAATGGCTTCTAGAAACTTTCGGAAATGTAATGATACACAAACTGTTGGTTCCTTTGCCTGACTTTCTTTAATATAAGAATATCCGTAGCATACAAACTACTGTAATAATCGCAGACCCAGCGATTTGCGTTCGCAAATGACACTGTTTTATTTCTGGCAATCATTCCTAAACGGTCTCAAAGTCATATTATGGTAGAATACACCCTGAAGGGTAGTATACTGCAACTGTGAAACAAGAAAGAGCTTCATTCATTGTACGTCAGCTGTGCGTGCAAATGTGCTGACGAAATTAGTATTAGCGCGGCAGTTCCATACACAGTTAACACTGTTAACCTATTTCTGAGGTTCCACAGAAACCAAACCAGTCTTGCGTATGTTCCCAGAAATAGTAACATGTATCGCTTTTGCTTTTTGAGTGCGACATGAAAATACGGAGTAGTATACAATTCAGTCTTTCTGTCCCCGTTGATATCAGTCAACATACAAATGGTTCAAATGGCTCTGAGCACTATGGGACTTAACATCTGTGGTCATCAGTCCCCTAGAACTTAGAACTACTTAAACCTAACTAACCTAAGGACATCACACACATCCATGCCCGAGGCAGGATTCGAACCTGCGACCGTAGCAGTCGCACGGTTCCCGACTGCGCGCCTAGAACCGCGAGACCACTGCGGCCGGCAGTCAACATACACTTGCAGGACGTTTTTAGTAACCAGCTGCTGTTTCGACAACGTTTAGAGGACAACACCCTATAACAAATCACTGTGACTCAATATATGACTTTATTGTACTGTAAAAAGTTCACGTCTTGTGCCTATTCAGCTATCTGGCATATTTTCGCTCTCCTATTGTTTTAAAATGCAAAAACGAAGTATAATTGCTCAATCTTGTTCATCTTTCTGTAGCAGCTTCCAGACGAGGAGGTTCGTTTTCTGTTATAATTGCTAATGAAACAATAACTAAATGCTTAAAAACGCATTATATTTTATTTAAATTAATCTAATAAGCACAGAGCTCGACTAATCAAAAAACATTTATGTACTTTCAGTCTGTTAATTGGAAGTGTTCGGTTTGGTGACGCAAGGATTGCATGCCATAAGCGCGCCACCGTTTAAAAATTTCAACGTACCTCATTCGCGTTAACGAAGTCCTACCATTATAACTATTCTCACGCAAACCATTCCCTGCTTTGAAACCTGACGTAAAACTCCATCCTGTGTTACCAAACTTTTCCGCTTTCTAACAACGACTTTTTTAATTTCAACTCATTAACTGTAAAGCCTATATTTTCACGATTATATTATTTTCTTGCAGTCGTCAATGTGATACGACCTTATTTTGTGAATGTTTTTACTTCTGATTCTAAAACATTTGAAAAATCCACACCAATCGGAAAAGCACACAACCCTTGGAGGCAGCTTACAGCCCTTAGAGAGACGAAAACGGATTAACTGAAATGTAATCTAGCATACCATATCTAGTTGTCTGATGTAATAAACGATGAACAAACACTGACATTATTGGTTTCTGCGATTTGAACCTAAATAAAATAATTTTTTTCGGTTATTTGAAAGTAAAATTATTGATTGATTGATTTATTGATGACCGATTTGCGGGAGGGGACCATACAGCGAGGTCACGGTCCCACCAGATTAGGGAAGGATGGCGAAGGAAGTCGGCAGTGCCCTTACAAAGGAACTATCCCGGAATTTGCCAGAAGCGATGAAGGGAAATCACGGAAAACCTAAATCAGGATGGCCGGACGCTGGTTTGAACCGTCGTCCTCCCGAATACGAGTCTAGTGTTCTAACCACTACGGCCTAATTTATTAAATTGGTTAAATATACATAATGAACTACTTGTAGAATTCATTAAGTGCGAAATACCACGAACTAATCACGAGAAGTCAATATAACAGAAAACACACAAGGTATGGATTAAGTGCACAGGTCCGTAAAAAAAATACACAGTGCACAGAACACTCTCGTCGATAGGACCAGTAAGCATTCTGACATGAACTGATGTATAATATAAAGGCTGACTGCGGAGTAACGTCTTCTCAGGAAGTTGCAGATTTTTGTCTGTATTAAATGGTTCAAATGGCTCTGAGCACTATGGGACTTAACATCTGAGGTCCTCAGTCCCCTAGAGCTTAGAACTACTTAAACCTAGCTAACCTAAGGACATCACACACATCCATGCCCGAGGCAGGATTCGAACCTGCGACCGTAGCGGTCGCGTGGTTCCAGACCGAAGCGCCTAGAACCGCTCGGCCACATCAGCCGGCTTGTCTGTATTAGCTCTGCTCATGGAAATCGTGGGGCAGTCAACGTAACTTTCTTCTCTGGATTCTCAGACTGGTAAACTCCTACGTTTTAGTCGACTGAAATGTTTGAGGCATGGCGTACAACCTGCCAGTGGATGCACCACTCCTCTAATAAGATCTATGTTGTAATATTAAGTCCATTCTTAATTATAAGGAAAATATGTATAGGACACGCATAGTGCATTGCTTCTAACATCCAGTCATTCATCCGTTACCTAGATTCTGATATGTCTCTTGCCAGGCGTCTGAGTTAAACTGGACTCACAATCTAAGCTAGACTTGATCATGCATTATGTTCTTCACTCATATCGATCCTGCATGTTTTCTAATTTGATATACCCATCCTCCATTATGTCGTCGTTTTGGTCTTCCTCATTCTCTCGAAAACCAGCAAAGAGCTTCCGTGATCCGTCTAGCATCCGCTGACCTCACATGTTCCGTCCACCTCCACTTCATTTCCAGTACAGGCATAATAACGTATACCACTTCAGCTTTTTTCCTGGTCAATTGGTTTGTTTTCCTCTCTCTTCCAGTACTTCAAAATGCATTTGATGTATAATTACATATTTGTCCCAACCATGTTTATGTGGACTGTTGGAATTTCCAGTAAAATTCTTGTGGCGACTTGCTAGTATTACCGCACGCAAATTTGTTTGGTTTTGTACATTATCTTAGGGCTAACCATTGCGAATAACACATGCTTTTGTGAGCACGACATGTGGAAATTTGCGGCTAAGAGAAAATTTCTTTGAATAAAAGGACTTATGAGAGCCACGAAGGCTATTAACATTTCACTACATTGAGAATGTGAACCACGTTTGTGGTTACGGACAGCAACGCTCTAATGGGCTCCAATGGAGATCTGCATTATTTAGCAGATAACCGCCACACGTAGAACACAAAATGTAAGCTATGACATTGGTATCTGTGGATGAAAAGAGCCTGCATCTGTAACTGGTAGTAACGAATTACGTGTAAATAGTTGAAAATATCCCTCACCGATTAATAACAAAAAAATTGATTCGTTCGGTCAGGGGGAAAGCGACACTGATCCCCATCCAACTGCCGCAGCAGATATTACGAGACAAACGGCGGACGTCTTGCACACAGATATCAGGTTGATACCCTTTGTATGCATCTTTCAGTTACAGTCTAGCTACTCGAAATGACCACGAAATTAAACGAAGAAAACACCCGAGCAGACGCAGAGGCTAACTGAAGGTTCATTCTCTTGCCGGGCATTATTAGCTACACAATAGAAGAGAGAAAGCTGGAAGAGAGGTGGGCAAAATACAGATTTCGGAATAAAAACTGTAGACATAGAAAAAAATTTAACGTATCGTAACAGAACAGATAGCGAAGTCTAATATCAACAACACCTACATCTGTATTAACAAGTGGAGAGGACTTGTGTCAGCACTGTTTCAACTTGCTGCTTCTTTCTATTACATTTGCGGATGCCACACGGGAATAAATATTGCAGTTGCCCTTATAGCTTTGTGGACATAAGGCAAAATATATGTTGGAGGAAATAACACGTTTTTTGATTCAATGTGGGGACGTGTGCTCTGGAATTTATTGAGTAAGGCTTTCCAATGCACATTGTACCTTTTCTGTTATTTGCTCCTGCTGCCGTTCATCAAGCATTTCTGTGGCACTCTGACTGTACAAACTTACGACACTTTTACGTTGAATCTTTACTATCTCCTCCAATAATTGTACATGGTATGGCCTCCAGACTACGAATACCACTCACGAATCGGTCGAATAAGATTTTTATATGCATCGTCTTTCGTAAGAAAATTACACTTCCTTAAGTTTCTTCCAAGAAACCTGTGTTTGCCACCTGCCTTTCCCAAAGTTGAATTTATGTCGTCGTAGCATGTTAAATCACTTCAGACAGAAATTTCTAAATACTCTAAGGATGGCTCTAGCGTGAAGGGTGGGTAAAATGGACACTTCGTTTCATTCTCTCGGAGACGGCTGCAACCTAATGGCGAACATTTAACACTATTCAAACAGATTTATTTGATTTTGGCACAGAGTTTCGTGGTCGTAGTTGCTCGCACTCCTTTGCAGTGAAATATTTTGTGTTTTCTCTACATCTGATGTGACGTAAGTATTAAATTCATTAAACATATTTTGAAAGTTAATTGCCGTAATTCTGGTAATATATTATATTTTAGCCTTCTAATCCACCTGTTTGTGAATTGCCTAGATTATGCAGTTTCATATTCAGACAACATGGCTTCCTAACTGGCATAGCGGCCAGTCGCCTGATTTGCAGGGAGTAGCCAAGGCTCTAGTTTGGTTAAACGTCTGTAATGCATTTACCTGGTTTCAAGAGAATAGAACTGATAGTAAGACAAAATTATTTTTTAAAGTAGGTATATTAAGCCATTATTGTACTAACAAACTGGTAGAAGACTATGTTCTCTTATTACAGTTGTGCATTCAGACGACATCAAGCTGTTTTATAAAATCACTTAAACAATCGTGAGGTTCTATTTTTGTAATAAAAACTTTATTTCATTATTCTTCGAGAAATATCATGAAAAATGTTAATTTCAAACATAAAAACTGCTCACGCAGGACAATGACTTCTCTGAATAAATTTGATACGGCTGTCGAGCCACGTATACAGAAGAATCATGGGACTGTAAGCTATGCAACAGACATTAGATGCTGTAAGAAATGAAAAGATACCGTTTGTTATACCAGCCAAATTATTCAGTGCCTCAAGTAACTCATTTAAAAGAAGACGTCTTTTAAAAAATGCAGGTTTCTAGTGAAGACAAGACGATTGTTGGGATCTTCGGAACTGTGTTCAACGAAGAGCAAGAGGAACAACTCCTTAACCATACATTTGACTTGAAATGAAGATACTGTGTGATATCAGCAACTGATTTAAGCCACTTGACATTTCACCTTACTGAGCGAAATAATCTACCAAACCCACTCAACAAAAAGAGAAAAACATGGCAAACAAGGATTGGATGACACAGTTTAGGAAAAGACTTTCAAACAAAAGCTTTAGGATACCAGATTCCACTTCATCTGAGCCTAAATTTTCCTTCCTTGTTCTGTCTCTAGCCACTTTGCCCTAACTACCGGGCAGAGTTGCCAGTTAGCAGAATTTCACTTAAGCACACTTCTTTAAAACAATAGGAGGATCTGAATAACAATACAGCTGTTTTATAGTTAGGGAATGCATACAGTTTTTACAGATATATTTTATATGCTGTTCTATGACAATATGACAACCCAGGTTTTCCTCTAGTTGAAGGTTATCACTGACTCCAGAGATTAATACCGGAAATTTGGTCAAATGATATTGGATCTATTCGCCCATTTGCTTAAATAGTATATATTTATTTATGTTGGAGTCAGCTGTCATCTTTTCCACTAGACTCTGATCGTTTGGAAGTCTCTGCACTTCGTGAAGCATTTCCAAAGATGTCACCGCCTGAACATAATTGTATCGTTGGCGAATAGCTTTATGTAGAGCTATTGAGCTTACCTCGAGCTCATATTTATATACTGCCACAAAAAAAAAACTTCAAGCACCCTGTGGAGAAGGAAACTGAATGAAATTTCACGCATTGAAAGGGTGTGTATAAATCTGACACGATTTTGTAATAGCATCAAAGAACTTGGCAGTATGAACCCACTTATCAAAATGGTTCAAATGGCTCTGAGCACTATGGGACATAATATCTATGGTCATCAGTCGCCTAGAACTTAAAACTACTTAAACCTAACTAACCTAAGGACATCACACGACACCCACTTATCAGTATGACGTTGTACCCCCTCTAGCCTAGGTGCCTGCACTGACTCTGCTGGGAAGGGTGTGCTTCATAAGGCCGCTGTATCCTCTCCTGAAGCAAGCTGACCTACAACTGTTGTAACTCCTTCTTGATATCCTGGATATTGGCTCTGGGGCGGAGTTGCAGTCCAAGCTGGACCTACACATGTTGAATTGGAGCAGACCTCTGGATCCTCCTGCCCAAGAGAGGAACTCAACATCACGCAGAAAGTCTGCAGAAACACGTGCCATGTGTGGACGAGCATTCTTCTATTGAGAAGAGACACCATGATACTGTCGCAACACACTAGAACGCAGAATGTCCGTAACACATCATTTAATCGTCGGAGTTTGCTTAATCACTACCAGCCATGACCTGAAGTCATGCACGATGGTTTCCCAAAGTATAACGCTAGGAGTAACACCGCTGTTCATCTTCAAAAAACAGGTAGATTGGGACCTCTCCCTACGTCGCCGCCATAATTGCTGAAGGTCGTGATCGGGAGCAATGTAGAGCAGTGATTTATCGCTGTACACAATGCGACACCATTCATAAGCAGTCCATGCTTCCCACTCACGGCACCACTCCAGTTGTGGGTTATTGTGTTTTGATGTTAACGACAGCCTACGCGTGGGACTATAATTCCTTAGTCCGGCTGCTCTCCGTCTCCGACCAGGGAATATTGCAGGGAGTCAGTTACTTGCTCTCGGATGTCAAGATCAAGCGTGAAAGGGGTTATGCTGTGTTTGGTGCACAATAAGCCAACTTCCCTTATGGTGGCCAACCCCCGAGACGGTTGTTCGGAACCTTGACGACGAGTATGCCTGCCCTCACGAACCCAAGACTGTACGACGTGGGACCAATGCACTGTCACATCCGAATGCCCTGTAAATCAGCCGCCAAATGGAGACTCACAGTGAGCCACTTTCAAACTCTGTCACGTGCTGATAATGCTGTCTCATAAGAGTACGCAGCAGCTTCATGTCTTTCTCAGTGATCACTCAACATCCGATACTCTTCACGCCCTTCGCGCCCCTTACCAGGCATGGTAACAACACTAAACGCGAACACTACCAATGCTCTCTCGTAGCCTTTCTACTTATCACAGAGAGTTGCAACTCTAATCGTTTACACAACTGCAGATGGCTTGTACACGTACGAAATTACATTGACATCCTCCCATTTCTTATGGGTGCTTTACGTTTATGTCAGGTAGTGTATACAATGATGAGCCAAGACATTATGATCACATGCTCAATAGCTTGTTTGTCTCCCTTTGGAACGAAATACATCACTGAATCTGCGAATCAGTGATCCGACTGTTTCTTGACAGGTTTGTGGCATTAGATGTCTATGTACAGGTCATGTAATTCAGGTAAAAAACGGGCTACTGATTTGCGTACGTGGTGATAGCTCCCGATAGGTCCCCAGATTGGTCCCATAGGATTTATATCAGGCAAATTTGGTAGCTGAGACATCAACCTGAGTTCACTGTAATGCTTCTCACACGATCAATTATACTACTGAAAAATGATATCGCCGTCGGAGAAATCAAGCATGAAGGAATGCAGGTGGTTCGCAGCTGTCAGCGTATCTTCAGTTATTACTACAGGCCCCATGCATGTGCAGGACAATGTCTCCTGCAGTACAATACTGCACCCACCAGACTACGTCCCTAGCACGCTGCACGTTTAGAGCCGCCGTTCACCTCGATTACTTTATTTGTGGAGACGACCAGCGATCTACTGTAGCAATATGTGATTCGTCAGGAGAGGCGACACATTTCCATCAATCGACGTCGCATCCCGATGGTCCCGTGCCCACTCCAATCGTAATTGACGGTGCCGTTGGGTCAACATGTGAACACATAGGGGTGATCTGTAACGGAGCTCCACGTTCAACAATGTACGATGAACGGTGTGCTCCGAAACACTTGTGGTTACACCAACATTGTGCTCTTCCGGCAGAAATGCCACAGATCACCATCTGTCCTACTTTACACAGCAGACAAGCCTCCGAAACAGATGTTCTGTGAAGAGTCGTGGGCGTGCAACCATTCAGCGCCTAGTGGCAGTTTCACAGTTCCTGTATCTCTTTTCGTAGATACTCACGGCAGTAGCACGTGAACATTCGACCAACTTCGCAGTTTTCGAGATACTCGTTCACAGGCTTAAGTAATAATAATCTGCCCTTTGTCAGAATCACTTATCTCATAGGATTTCCCCATTTGTAGTCCATATCTTCGCTAGCGTGATACCCCGTCCGTGTCTGCTCCTCTTGAATTCTTTTGCTACCGCGTCACGTGCCTCCAGCGCCACCAAGCGGCATCCAACTTTGCGATGACCAGTGGTCACAATGTTTGGGTTTATCAGGGTATCCTGAACAATAGCAGCACTTTCATACAACCCCAGACATTATGTACGCTTTTGACCATTTCCCTCCATTAAGGACAGTGCACATTCTGTTCTCGGTGAAGTCTTCAATCCAACAGCCTCTCTGTTCTCCTGTCCTGTATGCAAAAATTTGTTTACTTGGTCATGGTGCGGAAACAGATCGAGAGCTTTCTGGTATTCAAGATACACGGCATCAGTCATGGCTCTGCTACCTACTGCCTTCTGGAGTCAGAGCATAAACAGAAAAAGCTGTGTTCCGTACTATTGCTTTTTGCAGAAACCAGTTTGGTTCGTCAGTATAAGTTGTTCGGTCCCCAGGAAAAGTCATCACACACGACGACTATACATGGTATATAAATCTTCAAGGAATTTATGTCAACCGAATACACCTACAACTCTGCGCGTGGGTCTTATGGCCCTTACTACAGTGTGCAATATCTGTGCCTTTTACCACTCACGTGGCAAGCTCCATTGATGCAGAGATACAAGGTAAACTGTTGCTAGAAGAGGGGCCATTTCATCCTCATGTTCGATAAGGAATGTGACGGGTAAACCATCACGTTCTATGACCGATCCTCGGTCATGAGATTTAAACAGTATTTTCTGTTCCCTGCTCATTTCTTGTTATATATCTCATTTTCGCAGTTGCGAAAATTTTAAACACAGCATCACCATTCTTCTTGGCAAAACTGCTTTCAAATTGATAAGGATCTGAGTACGGAGATTACGTGATGCAACTCACTTCTTAGCAGCATTCCGAATATTATCTGTTGGATAAAGTGTAGTCGCACCATGAACTGAATTATTTCCCTCCAATGATACTCGACGACAAGTCACGCCTATTTGAGTTTTGCTGTGAGTTTCGGCGAAATTATTTTGACCTTAAAAGGGAGATATCACCTCTGCAGATTGATAAAGTAATAGTTCCACGTGGAAAGACATCCAGATCAATGAGGTCACCTAAAAGTACACAAACAATAGAATATCCAAAGGTCATTCCCTCCTCGTACATTTTACGATGATCACTCTTTCTGGCTTCTTCGCATATAAATATGGAACCAAACAGGGATACACCCGTGAAAAAAACAGTCTTTCACATAACAGCGGATCAGTGGAAATGTTGGCTATCCATTGTAAACAACCCTCAACCCCTACCCCCTGTGAAGCGAAATGAGAGGCACGCAGTTGGTACACACACCACGTTCATGAAACCGTGTCTACAGAGCACTGCATTTTGTCACCTTCCAGAGTCTTCTTCGATTGCATAACGGCAAAGATCGGTCACAGGCGCACATCGGCGAACTTGACTGTCCTTGGGCGTTTCATCGAGATGTCGAATGTGTCGTTAGCAACTGATGCTAGAGGTAATGAACAAAAAAATTTTCTGATCGTCTTTGAAACTGGCCAGCGTCTTTTCTGCCAATGATCCTCTATCACGTTTGATGTGGTTCTTCATTGCTAAAGCACTTGAGACATACTAGTAGTTGTCCATCCCTGTTGACTTCCCTGTCTCTCTCGACACCCATTACTATCCCATACTCAAGAATCCTCTTGCCTGTAACCACTCGATTATTGTCTCAATTGCATTATGTTTTCCAAAGTTACAGCTAGTTCTCTGCTGTTTCTATAATTCGTGAAAATTTGTGTAGTAACAGAAGGTGTCTTTATTTCAGTGTGAGGGTCATACTTATAATTCACGTACACCACCTGGTCAAAAGTATCCGCACTTCTATTAGTGAACATTAACATAGTGTGTGTCCACCACACGCCTTTACTACATCTCTGCAGCGGACACTTTCAATAACGTGTCTGAATTTCTGTGTGTGAATGGCACCCCGATTTTCCTCAAGAGCCGAAACCAAAGAAGGTATGATATCGGACGCCCTGGGAATAGATCAATGTCGATGTTCTAACTCACCCCAGAGGTGTTCTATTTAATTCAAATCGGGACTCTGGGCAAGCCAGTCCATTTCGAGAATGTTATTGTCCACAAACAGACAGATGCTGCTTTATGACAGGATGCATTGTCATACTGAGACAATCAGTCATCCTCTGCGAAGAGTTCCTCTACTGTATGCACACAGAATGCTATAAAATGTGTTAATATCCGTCTAATTTAGAATTTTCTTAAGCTCAAGAAGGGGGTGGCATGCTCTCTACGAAAAACACCCCCGTACCATAACACTACCTCCTCCGTTCTTCACGGTTGATGGAAGGCAACGTTCTCCAGGCATTAACCAAACACGAACCCCTCCATCGAATTGCCACAGTATGGAATTGATTCAGCACTCCAAAGGACTCTTTTTCAGTTATCCACTGTCCAGTGGCATCGCTCCTTACACCATCTCAAGTGTCGCCAGCTCAGAATACAGAAACGTGTTGCATGTAAGAAGCTACGCAACCATTGCACCCCATTCTTGTTAACTCTCTGCTCATACTGCTGGACTACTACTAGCATTTTGTAACACGCGAGTGACTTCTTCCCCTCATTACATCCTACTTTTTAAGACCACCGTCTGTTGTAAACGCGTCAGGAACGGTCGCGGGGTTGCCGAGAACGAATGCGCGGCGAAACCAAACTGGAGCGGGCCGCGAACGAACGAAACGAACGGGGAAGGTTGGACACGAACAACGACGGACGACAGAGCAAGAACTAACGAACAATAGCACGCAAATAGCAATGGGGTCACAAGCAAAACCTCACGAATCCACAACGTCCACTCGTACATGTAAACCAAGTAAACACGCTGTCTGTAGGCGAGATGTCGATAGACTAACGCAAATATCAGACTGCCTGCTGAGCTTTTTTTTTTCCTTTATTGAGTTTCGATTCCCCCTAAAAGGGGCGGGCTGGCAGCAGCTTATTACGCCGCTCTTCAGCCTACAGAATTTGTTTTAAAAAGATGAAGATAAGAAAAAATAATAACAGTTGGCGTTAAAATCGGTGACTTACAGGTAAAATGGCAGAAAATGCTGGAGCTTAAAACATAAAACACAGGGTTGATGATGCTAATAAAATACACAGGAAGTAGAAAAATAATAGACAGACAATTAAAAAACACGGCGACAGTCTGGGTTCTGTTCGCAAGAGATATAAAATGCACACCCAGCGACAGCATGATTTCCGTTCGCAACACTGTGGAAAGACGCACAACACTGAACACTCACTTAAACACTGCACTAAAAAGTTGGCACAAATATGACATACCACACCCGAGAGCAGGTGGGGGAAACTGGTCAGATGATGGGAAAAAAGGGGGGGAAGCAGAGGAAAAGTGAAGTGGGAGGGGGGAAAGGAGCCAATGGAAGAGGAGGATCCAGAAGAGGGGTGGGGGGTGCTGAGCAGACGTGCCAGGGAGTGGGGAAGGCAGAGGAGGGGAGTACAAAAGGACTCAGTGGGGGGGGGGGGGGGAGAAAGGAGATAGGGAGAGGGTAGGCAGGGATAAAACACAGGATGGAAGGGGGGAGGAAGAGGGAGCCCAGGGAAAGGACGGAGGAAAGGAGGGGGGTGAGGATCAGAGTTGATAGGAGGGATAAATGGAGGAAGAGAGGGCACCATCCAGGAGGGGGAGTTGATGGAAGCCACCTTGGGAAAGGATATGTAGGGTGTAGAGATGGAGGGTAGGGGGGATACAACAGTGAAGACGTGGCAGGGGGTGGGGATGGGAGAAGAGAGGAGCAACGAGGGGGTGAGGGGGTTCAAGGCGGCGGGAGGCGTAGAGGATGCGGATATGTTCGAGGAAGAGGAGCAGATGGGGGAAAGGAATGAGATCATAGAGGATCCGCGTGGGGGACAGGAGGCGTATATGGAAGGCGAGGCGGAGTGCATGACGCTCAAGGATCTGGAGGGACTTACAGAATTTGGGGGGGGGGGGGGCAGATATCTAGGCAGGACTGGCATAACAGAGGATGGGACGGATTAAGGATTTGTAGGTGTGGAGGATGGTAGAGGGGTGCAACCCCCATGTCCGGCCAGAGAGGAGTTTGAGGAGTTGGAGGCGGTTGTGGGCTTTGGATTGGATGGAGCGGAGATGAGGGATCCAGGTGAGGTGACGGTCAATGGTGAGGCCAAGGTAGGTGAGGGTGGGAGTGAGGCGGACAGGATGGGCGCAGACAGTAAGGGAGAAATCCAGGAGCCGGAAGGAGCGAGTGGTACGACCTATGATGATTGCCTGGGTCTTGGAAGGATTGATTTTCAGGAGCCTCTGGTTACACCATGCAGCAAAAAGGTCAAGGTGATTCTGGAGAAGGCGTTGGGACCGTTGGAGGGTAGGAGCGAGGGCGAGGAATGCGGTGTCATCAGCATATTGCAAGAGGTGTACTGGAGGGGGGGGGGGGTTCCTGCTGAGCGAGAGGCAGGTGCTTAAATACCTGATAGAGTACGTTACTATTGGCCGCTGGGACCACGTGCTCCATCGTGGCGCCCTCACATTATACGCGGGCCAGGAGCGCGCGCACAGCAACGGCTTACGGCGCGATGGCTGCAGATACCTCCAATGGTAATCGAGGTCCATGCCGCCTGACGTGGATTCGAAACCCGCGGCGCTCGCTACCAGACCTTCTGCAATGCACGACGGTCACTGAAACTTCCTGGCAGATTAAAACTGTGTGCCCGACCGAGACTCGAACTCGGGACCTTTGCCTTTCGCGGGCGAGTGCTCTACCGTCTGAGCTACCGAAGCACGACTCACGCCTGGTACTCACAGCTTTACTTCTGCCAGTACCTCGTCTCCTACGTTCCAAACTTTACAGAAGCTCTCCTGCAGGCTGTGGCTAAGCCATGTCTCCGCAATATCCTTTCTTTCAGGAGTGCTTGTTGTGCAAGGTTTGCAGGAGAGCTTCTGTAAAGTTTGGAAGGTAGGAGACGAGGTACTGGCAGAAGTAAAGCTGTGAGTACCGGGCGTGAGTCGTGCTTCGGTAGCTCAGTTGGTACAGCACTTGCCCGCGAAAGGCAAAGGTCCCGAGTTCGAGTCTCGGTCGGGCACACAGTTTTAATCTGCCAGGAAGTTTCATATCAGCGCACACTCCGCTGCAGAGTGAAAATCTCATTCACGACGGTCACTGTCTTATAGATGAGATCTGCCTGTTCTTGATTTGGCTGCGGTTGTTCCTTCGCGTTTCTCCTTCACAGTCATCCACAGTAGATTTTGGAAGCTTTAGAAGACTTGAAATTTCCGTGATTGATTTGCTGTTCAGGTGGCATCTAGTGACTAGTCCACGTTCAAAGTCACAGAGTTATCCTCGCCGAACCACTCTGCCGTCATTGCTTCTCTACGTACAACACAGTTCTCCCCGCCTCCCTTTATACAGGCCGATTAGCCTCTCATGACATCAGGTGACTATCGGTGATGCAGGCATGTGCTGTTACACTTTCATGTTTGTAAACTTCATTAAAAGTCATTTCTTTCAACTGAACAGGATCCAAAAGTACATTTCTCTATGTGTACCTACTAAATTAAATTCTGATTATGTATTTATGTGTGTGTGCTGAACATTTTCACTGCTTGTAGGGTGGTCCATATCAACTGGGAGGTTCGGTTTTACATGAGACACAAAGACACGAAGCCGATGTTGAATTAAAGGGTATCTCGTTATATGAGCCAGCAAAACACAAAAAAGGTGTGTTTCAATCACGCCCAAACGCTTTAGCGAGCACATAGACAAAGGGTGGTAAAAGTAACTTGTAATCATCAAACAACTGGACTCTTTATTTCTACGCAACGTATTCTGGAAAGTTCATCGCATTTCCTATCTTTTGGCAGCCTACGCAATTTTCAACGCTACTCGTCTACCACTGACCTATCAAATTAACCGGGATGCCTTACTGTGCATACCACAGACCTTCCTCCTCCGATTGCGAGCTTTTTCCACAGACACTTTCCTAATCTACTCCCCACATTCTTAGCGTAACCCGTGCCGTATTTGTCCACTGAGTTTTTAACATGCTTCTGAAACACTGTATTTCAAATGCTTCCAGCTTAGAGTCTTTCTGTTATCAGTATTTCTTTGTATTCAAAGCTGACTCCTAGCCAGCGACATCATAAAAAACTTTCTCAATCTGCCGCTGATATTTGGTCTTTCACTGCAAAAATTATGTTCCCCCGTAGTGTAAATCTTTCACATTTTCTTCTCTATCGCTAACTGCAATTGGTGTTATACAGGTTTCCGGAACCCAGTCTTCTTTGCTTATACTTAACTCAAATTATAAGCCTAATAGACTTTTCATTCCATTTAATGGTTGCTTCACGACCGGTTTCAGCGCTCTGTCATACAGTTCTAATATGCAAGGAAGTTAGAAAATAGCGCACACGTCGCTGCAGAATAAAAGATTTGTTCTGGAAATAGTCCCTTAGGGGTACAATGTATGCAGGAGAACTTCTGGGACGTGCAGAAGGCAGGAGAGATTTTCTGGCAGAAGCTGTCTGTGCTTTACGCTTGGATAGCTCAGTCGCTAGAGAATTTGTTCAGTTTCGAGTCCCTGTCTGGCGCAGTTCAAATTTCTCATGTAGTTTCACACTCCTCTCCAGAGTGAAAGGTTCTCGTAATAACTTTTCTCTACATTTTATCTATGTTTTCTCAGATTTCAGGAACCATAATCCAAACCACTTTATCGAAGCTGTTATAAAACACAAATGAACAAATTCGTCGTGGTCTTTTCTGCAGTCTCCTTCCATACGGAGTAAAGGAAAATTTAATTCCCATGTATTTTTACCATGTCTGTACTCTAGCTGATCTCCTCACGTGCGTTTACTTTTTTTATTGTTCATTTACTGTCTTAATACACAAGCTTCATTCTTGAAACACAACCTTAGTTACATTGCCGTACTCTCACTTATGGAGTAGTTCTTTCGTCAGAAGTTGGTTTACTAAAAGTCAACTAGTACAGAATTAGTTCTCTTTCGTTTCCGAAGTTAGAACAGTTTAATGCGGAATCAGATCTATATTATCTCTATGAAGGAAATTATTGTTAATGAAAGGCCTGCTCTCGATTAATATGACATTAGGGTGTTGTTCTGACACCCAAACCTCCAGATATCAGACACTCATATCGGTACTAAACGTTGTATGTCGACAGAATATCAACCAAACTAGATTTAGTTCGTACTGTGTGCTTTCGTCCAGCAGGACAGGCGTAAACGTTAACTAAAAGTAACACCAGAGCCACGGAGCACAGGAAAAGCATAACTGTAACTACACTGAAGAGCCAAAGAAACAGGTACACACGACAAATATCATGTAGGACCCCCTCGAGCAAGCAGAAGTGCCGCTACACGTCTTGTCATGGACTCGACTAATGTCTGGAGTTGTGCTGGAGGGAACTGACACAGTGAGTTCTGCAGAGCTGTCCACAAATTCGTAATAACACGAGGGGGTGGAGATCTCTTCTGAACAGCACGTAGCAATGCATTCCAGATATGCTCAATAATGTTCATGTCTGGGGAGTTTGGTGCCAGCGGAAGTGTTTAAACTTAGAAGAGAGTTCCTGGAACAACTCTGTTGCAATTCTGGACGTGCGGGGTGTCGAATTGTCCTGCACGAATTGCTCAAGTCTCTCGGAATGGATATGAATGGATGCAGATGATCACACGTGATGCTTGCGTACGTCTCATGTCTCAGAGTCGTATCTAGACGTATCGTGGGTCCCATATCAACCCAACCACACACGCCCCACAGTATTACAGACAATCAACCAGCTTGAACAGTCCCTTGCTGACGTGGAGGGCCCACGGATTCATGAGGTTATCTCCATACCCGTAGGCGTCCATCTGCTAGATATAATTTGAAACGAGACTCGTTCGACCAGGCATCATGTTTCCAGTCATCAACTGTGCAATGTTGGTGTTGACTGGCTCAGGCGAGGCGGAAAGCTCCGTGTCGTGCAGTCATCAAGGGTACACGAAAGGCCATTCGGCCCCGAAGGCCCATATCGATGATGTTTCGTTGAATGGTTAGTACGCTGACACTTTTTGATGGCCCAGCACTGAAATCGGCAGCAATTTGCGGGAAGTTTGCACTTCAGCCACGTTGAAGGTTTCTCTTCTGTCATCGTTGATCCAGTTCTCGCAGGATTTTTTTCTGGCCGCAGCGATGTGGGGGGATTTGATGTTGTACAGTCGAGAAATGGTCGTACGCCAAAATCTCCACTTCATCGCTACCTCGGAGATGCTGTGTCCCATCTCTTGTGCGCCGACTGCAACACCACGTTCAAACTCTCTTAAACACTGATAACCTGCCATTGTAGCAGCAGTAACGAATCTAACAACTGCGCCAGACACTTGCCTTGTATAGGTGTTGCCGACCGCGGCGCCGTATTCTGCCTGTTTACATATCTCTGTGTTTGAATACGCATGCCTATACCAGTTTCTTTGGCGCTTCAGTATAATACATGGGGCTTCCGCGAAGAAGTTTGTGAGCGTTAGATCGTCGAACCAACGGTCCTGGCTTCAAATCCCAACGATGACAATTTTTCGTTTCTACTCCATTACGCTTGAAAATGTTATATGGTCCTATTAACACTTCCGTACGGGTGATACAGTCCTTTCTTTACTCTACAGTTCCGACTGTTTGTGTTTATTCTGTGAAACTACAAATGCACTAGCTGCTCCACCACGAGTGGTGTGTGTTCTGTCGCACATGTGGAACAGAACAGCACACCTATCTATACAAATATGTTCGATGGGTTTGCTACTTTCAACTAACTAAGTAAAAGCAGACTACCAAAAGAACATTCTACAAACTCTGAATATTCCTTTTACATGTCAGGAAAATGATCCCCCATGTAACAATTCAATTATGGGGTTTGAACGCAGGACGCACAACGATCTCACGTTCTACCATATCAGCCACGCGAGATCTACAAAGCAATGATTCCCAGATAAGCTTTTCCCCTGCTCCGTAGTTCTGTAATTCTGGTGTCAGTCTTAATTGCCGGTTACGCATGTTCAACTGGACGACAACACATACAAAAACGAAATTGGTGTCTTGGTTGATAACTCTATCGAGATACGACGTTTGATACCGATCTGAGTGACTGACATCTGGAGGTTTGGGTGTAAGAAACAGTAAATAACAGCGAAAATATTTTTAATATTTTCTTTAATTCATTCCGTTTTATTATAGTTTACGTACCACAAATATTTGCATAAAAAGGGTAAATGTTAAAAATCTAATGCTCAGAGTACAACAAGCACTAAGATAAAAGTAGAGGCTACAGAATATCTTTACCATTTTCCTTGTAAGAGTGATATGTGTGATCCATGATGTAATAAGCCACGTCATTTCCTTAAACAAATGAGTGTAAATAGCCATCAACTTCTTCATCTTTTCTGTAGCTTGTATTCATTAATGTAAGACTAAATGATTTTGTGCTAGTTTCTAATAATCATCCTAGTTTTATCAGATATCGAGTTTATGATCATTTTATCCATATATTCCGTATAATTATTTGTGTCCCAGCAACTTCTGTTTCAGATTTAATTTTCCGCTGTGAAGGATAAGTTCACTGATGTGAATCCTACGTGGCATTCGCTCACTTTCACATGAATAATTACTTCGTTCATTTTAAAACCTATAGTTTTATTTGCTTTTAAAACGAAGTCCGAAAATTGATTGCCCTACACTGCCATATTTTCGTCGCACTGTACTGCAATTTTACACTGCCCCACTCACCCGAGTTACTGCTGTTCGACAGCGTACTCCTCGTCAACATATAAATCATCAAACACAAAAGATAACAAGACAACCGCGTAACCAGCTGTGGAGGGAGACGGGTACAAACAAATATATAATTTTTTAAATCTTTCATCAGCCATTTTCACTCCCGAAGCAGCTCTTGTAATTTGCTCCGTAGCTAACAAACTAACAATTATCTTGACATTTTAACTTGTACATACTATGCAACAAATTACAAGGAGTAAATACAGGAAGTATTAAAAACATGATGCAACAGAATAATTAAAAATGTACTCGGTAAACTACAAAATAGAAAATTACTAGGAAGTATAAAACAGGAATACTGAAGCATTCGGGAATGATTAATCCACTAAGGCCGAAAGTTGCTCTAACGCAACATCTCATTCGTAATGTCTTTATATAATATGAGTTGCACAAATTTCGAATTTCTTTATTACAACATTAAGAAGACATCTGAAAAAAACTAGTTTAGGCACTTTAATTACATCTGTGACCGTAATGTTGACCACCATGAATTTTCAAACTTCCACATAAATTTGTGTATTTCATTGGGGAAGTTTTCATTTTCTTTTCTAATTATCATGTGATCATTTTTAAACGAATTTTACACAGTGAACTTCTTTCAAACTTTTGTTATTATACTTCACTACTGTTTAGAGACTTCAGTTATAATTCGAACAATTTTCTTGCTATTTACAATAATGTTGTGTTTACGCAACTTTGGGACTGCCGAGTATATTTGTGGAACATGGTTCCTTCATTCTACCATAATAATATATCAGTATTCTACTGCTGACCGAACAGTTTATTACTGTTAGCCTTCATTTGAAAGATATTCATTCAGTTTGGTTCAGTTTCAGTTTGTTTGCAGAAGGAACTATAACTCTGATCAAATTTTCGCTGCCGGTAAGTCAGTTTTATTGAAGTTTTGCATTTTATTTACTTTTGCGTATTACGAATTTAATCGTAATTTGCCACAGCTCTGCTGTAAATAAATGCAGACAGTACATACATGGATTTCTGCTTGGCTAGGAATGTCTGATTATTACACGAAACCCCTATCTACTGCAAAGCTTATGGCTATATTGAATGAAGATGAAGAACCTGAGGCTGCAGAGAGCATCGATTGCATGTACATTCCACCAGATGTTGATTAGATCAAAATCCTGATCAAGATCCTGTCCTCATATGGGTGGTGTTGATTTACACGATAATGCTATTGCCAATTACAGAATCCAGAATTGATGAAGATCTTCTTGTTGAGGAAGAGGAAGCAACTGATATCTCTGGTACATTTGAAATACGTGCATATACTCAGCAAGACAAAGTGAATTGAACTGTAGGGTCAGAACCCAGTGGCCCTAGTAAGAAAAGAAAAGGAATTGGTGTGAATGTATCAAAAATAAATGAAGATGTTCCGAACTGGAAGAAGGTTCAATCAACTTCCACTTCTTCACCAATAACAGAGGAGCTAACCAAGACAGAAGACATAAAGAATAGAGTAGAAGGTCTATCGCCTTATGAAATTATTCCACTTTATTTTGACTCATAAGTGTTTTCAAAAATTACTGAATACACAAATAAATATGTACAAGATAATAATCGCCATTCATTTAAAATAATTGTTCCATAGCTGAAGCAATTTATAGGAATATTGATTCTTTCAGGATATCACACATTACCTGCAACGAAACTGTCCTGGTCGAAATATGAAGACAAAGGATTACCAATTTAAGTAGGTGCATGAGGCGTAATAAATTCTTGTCAACCAAACAAAATATCCGTTTGTCTGACAATGACAGACTGGATAAATATGACAAGTTTGCTAAATTGTGGAGACCAATCTTTGATATAATCAATGGAAAATATCTTAAGTTTGCAATAGTTTCATATAATTTGTCTGTTGACGAGGAACTGGTCCCTTATTTTGGGATACATTCCTGCAAGACGGTCATTGAACGAAAACCTGTCAGATTTGGCTCTGAATTGTTGTGTTTATGCAGTTCTAACGGCTGTTTCTACAAATTCATTCCTTATGGTGGGAAGATGGCAGGACGTGAAACATCTGAATTTTCTTCGGGCGAACTAGTAGTTCTGAATTTGCTTTTTTAGTTGTTGAAGACCCGTCTCGTCATTGTATTTATTTTGATTATTTCTTTCCTCTCATTCTTTATTTTGTATTTTGAAACAAAAGGGATTTTTTGCCACTGACACTACTCGGGAGAACCGCACTGCAAAGTGCCCTTTGGAATCCACCTCAAGCATTAATAAAAAAGGTAAGGGTATGTTTGATTTTCTCTTTCACGATCAAGCTGAAGTCATGATGATAAAGTGGAATAAGAATTCCACTGTGACAGTAGTTACCAACAACGGCACCATCCAGCCTTTAGCAAACGCAAAAAGGTACAGACGGAAAGTAAAGAAAAGTATAGCTGTGCTCCAACCCAGGGTCGCCTCAGTACAGTCAACATATGGGTGGCGTTGATTTACACGATATTGCTATTGCCAATTACAGAATTCAGGCAAGAAATTATGGTGGCCTCTCTTCACCAACTTGATAGACAGTGTAACTGTGAATTCATGGAAAATATACAATCTTGCAAATGAATAAAACATGTTACAACTTGAATTCGATCTTAAGTATGCATGACCCTAATGAAATCAGCAGATAGTGTAGCCGAGAATGAAGGAAACAGAGAACCGCAACCCCTCAAGACACAGAAAAACGCTCTTACAGACGTCCCTCCAAATGCTCTCTTCCGAAAGAAATGCGCTATAATGATGCAGGCCACATAATAATAGAGGAGGAAAACAAAGCAAGAAGAACATGTAGGTTGTGTAAAAGCACAACAATTTACAAATGCAAAAAATGTAATGTGCATCTCCGTTCAAACTGTTTTCAAACATTTCATAAGCGAACGAAATAAGACTTCTTATCGTCCCAGTGTTGCATAAACGCTACATTTTGATGCACTTTAATTAAAACCTATATATTTCTTTTTTGGATATTTATGTCTGTATTAGTGTACAATTAGATCAAATAAACATTATCTTTTAAAAAAATTATTTTTTTTATGCTTGGTCCTTAATGGGTTAAGATGAGACTAGAAACACGTTAGCGGAGGAAAATAGTACGAATGAACAGAGATACTTCTTGCCATTGTCAATCAGCAGGCAGGTTTGCAGTGACAATCTTCTTGTACTTCCTGTCCTCAGATAGTCATTTCATCTCAATTTAGCTGTTGTAGGATTTGTGCTTTAATGCTTAGTCTATAAATTTCACCCTGGACTGCCTCTTCTGAAACTGATAATGTGAAAGTTTGGTGTCTTACTATGAGCCCAACTCAAAGGATTTCCTAGCAGCTAAAATGTTTCATAGGTCGGGTCTCACTTTCATTCGTTTCAGTACTCCATATTCGTTGTTCTACCCATTTATTATAGTCATAATGCTCGACAGTAACACCGTATCACAATGACTTAAATTCGTTTTTCTCCTGTTGCTCCTCTCTTCGACACCACCATTCTTCCTGAGAAGATCGTTATTATATTCATTGATATACGTGTTCAAATGGTTTTATAAAGAAAATTTTCTTCGTCGAAGGAAACTGCTACCAATCAGATACTCCAGTATTTCCATGCCTATGCGATAAGTTGGTTGGAATTATATCCTTTTACAAGGTTTTTTTCAGTACTTTTAGCATAGGACAAGTCCATTCCTACAGATGAAGAATGCAATGAGTACATAGTAGCACTTGGGTGTGCCTAACGTTACTGGAACTCTTCAGATGGGTGCCGAAATACAGAATGTTCATAGGACGTGCACATTAAGCTTCTCGCATCATTTGGATTTTGAGAAAGGTCGAACCATTCCCGTGAGGGACTTGGGAGCATCAGACCGAAAGATCGAACAGCTGCCGTGCAATGAGTGAAGAATGAATGCTGACGAGATGGATTTAAGACAACCGTGTGGTCTGTCCAGAAAAACTGCACTACGTGAGGATCGTCCAAGCTACTTAAATCCGGGCAGAGGTTGCAGGTAGAGTGTGCATTTAATTCTATTATTTCTAATTAAGTGTCTCATTGTATCTTAAGTTCCATACAGATTACATATTTTTGCAAGGTCTTTCACGTATTTTTAGATCTTTTCACAAATGTTTCCCTAACTGTCTACTTCTAGCTCTTGACTAGAGCGTAACCTATAGCCCAAGCATCGAACAAGAAAGTGACAGAGGAATGATGTCCATAACGTTGTCAATACAAGGTAAAGATTGTTCCACTTTTCGTCCAACATTATCAAATCATATTATAAGACATAAGCTTATGGTGAGAGATGAGTCGAACCTCTGGTATGTCAGGTGACACCTTCCATGGCGATAAGAAGAATACAAAATGAATATTGATCTGCGATGACTTCGGAAATCTCCAATTGATGGTTTACTTATTATAAAGAGGCTATGGCCATTTGTCCCAATTATTCGCCATTGTTTGGCTGAAAAAAGAGTAAACACACTGTGTTAGGGAAATAATGGGTGGCATATGTTTAAGTGTCAGTGAGATAAAAGGCCTAACCGTTTCGTGACGACAGAGAGAAAGGAATGCACTGTAGCGGATAAGTTAGCTTCTAGCTTCTCTTTAAAACTATCAACAGGGTGAAATGGTTCAAATGGCCCTAAGCACTATGGGACTTAATTTCTGAGGTCATCAGTCCCCTAGAACTTAGAACTACTTAAACCTAATTAACCTAAGGACATCACACACAACCATACTGAGGCAGGATTCGAACCTGCGACCGTAGCGGTCGCGCGGTTCCAGACTGCAGCGCCTACAACCGCTCGGCCACACCGGCCGGCTCAACAGGTTGAAAATGAGATTTTAACATCTAAAGGACTTGCAAGTTTTCTCACTTGTCTGGCCTGTATCTGGTGTATTTACATCGGATAGGGGCTAGGATGAAAGTTGAATGTGAGTGTGGTGCAAGAGACAGGATATCGGAGTTTTCCAGCGCTCCAAGTAGACGTAAATGCTCTGTGCATGACGACAGATATTTCATATTAATAACTCTCGGAATATTTTCAGTGTGAATTCAGAGTGCAAAACAATAAAATGAAAAGGGTTGCTGGGGAAGTAGTAGGCGGCGATGGAAAAACTGATAGTTTGATAATGTTCTAAGTAGATATGACAGCAACATCGACAGCACATGGTCTGTCACTCACGGGTTGGTCGACCAATGGTAAAGACCTGTCGTGTGGAGCGGCCCGTGCCCTTCCTGTTTCAGAAATGACCAAAAGGTGATGAAGGCGAGGATGGGTGGATGGTGTCAACCCCCACAATTCGAAAGTAGATGGGATGGTCAAAGGAAGGTTTCAAGTTGAACGTTTGTTCCTTCACACTTGATGTAAAAATCTAATCTTATGTTAGCACAATGGGTAAAATCTTAATCACTCCGTGAAACACCACATTAATACCGTGTAACACCGTCTGTAATATTAATAACAACTTCTGTTCGGAGAGGAAGAGAATCCACAGGTATTTTCAGCTGTGCCATAACCTTATGAGCCACTCGTTGATGGTTCGATTCCGCAGAGCTACGAAATTGCAGGGATGTCAACTTCTGCGTTTCACCCGCTGTTTTAACTCGTATCAGTAGGATTAACATAGTGTCATACAGTGGGCCAGTCGACGTGCTTCAGTGTCGTCATATCAGGAACGTACCCGCACACCACTGTGAACACGGCAATCTCGGAAGACGAGAGATTTCAGAGTATGTTCGCTATGAAGATGTAGCAGAAAAAGCAACACCTGGTCGTCAAGAGTGACGGAATTAATGTCCTGTTTCATGTTCACGGTGACATGACGAGTGGGCCCAAGTCATGGAAAGAAAATCACATCTGAAACATCATAGAACTGCCTCAGGGCTAAACTGCACTACGAGTTAACGCCTCATTGAGTAGCTGGTGCATTCGAAGCCTTGGAGTATTTGAAAAGGCGAAGTTACAACTTGTCGGAAGTAGTTCCACGCCTGCAGTCAGCTTCCTATACAGTTTGTTTTGTTTGCTCCATTGAAGACTTGAAGCTTTATGTGTCATTGTGAGCAGCGGCCCTTCTCGGGCTGCACTCATTGCAATGTTCGCTCGTAACTAGCTGAGATGGATCTATATTCACTTTTTCTTTTCAATTCGATTTCCACTAACAGGGCATGACACTTGTCTCCGATCTACATCTACATTTATACTCCGGAAGCCACCCAACGGTGTGTGGCGGAGGGCATTTTACGTGCCACTGTCATTACCTCCCTTTCCTGTTCCAGTCGCGCATGGTTCGCGGGAAGAACGACTGCCGCAGAGCCTCCGTGCGCTCTCGAATCTCTCTGATTTTACATTCGTGAACTCCTCAGGAGGTATAAGTAGGGGGAAGCAATATATTCGATACCTTATCCAGAAACGCACCCTCTCGAAACCTGGACAGCAAGCTACACCGCGATGCAGAGTGCCTCTCTTGCAGAGTCTGCCACTTGAGTTTGCTAAACATCTCCGTAACGCTATCACGCGTACCAAATAGCCCAGTGACGAAACGCGCCGCTCATCTATCAATCGGACATGGTACGGATGTCACACTGATGAACAATACTCAAGTATAGGTGGAACGAGTGTTTTGTAAGCCACCTCCTTTGTTGATGGACTACAGTTTCTAAGGACTCTCCCAATGAATCTCAACCTGGTACCAGCCTTACCACTTCAAATCGTTCCGTAAGCATACTCCCAGATATTTTGCAGAAGTAAATGCTACCATTGTTTGTTCCGCTATAATATAATCATACAATAACGGAGCCTTCTTTCTATGTATTCGCAATACATTACATTTGTCTATGTTAGGGGTCAGTTGCCACCCCTGCACCAAGTGCCTATCCGCTGCATATCTTCCTGCATTTCGCTCCAATTTTCTAATGCTGCAACTTCTATGTATACTACAGCATCATGCGCGAAAAGCCGCATGGAACTTCCGACAGTATCTACTAGGTCATTTATATATATTGTAAAAAGCATTGGTCCCATAACAATCCCCTGTGGCACGCCAGAGGTTACTTTAACGTCTGTAGACGTCTCTCCATTGAGAACAACATGCTGTGTTCTGTTTGCTAAAAACTCTTCAATCCAGCCACACAGCTGCTTTGATATTGCGTAGGCTCTTATTTTGTTTATCAGGCGACAGTGTGGAACTGTATCGAACGCCTTCCGAAAGTCAAGGAAAATGGCATCTACTTGGGAGCCTGTATCTAATATTTTCTGGGTCTCATGAACAAATAAAGCGAGTTGTTTCCGGAATCCATGTTGATTCCCACAGAGTAGATTCTTGGTTTCCAGAAATGACATGATAAGCGAGCAAAAAACATGTTCTAAAATTCTATCTGTTGGTACGAGAGTCGTTCAGTAAGTTATGCAACACGTTTTTATTCTGAAAGAAGGTTGGTTTCAATACGGCGCATTATTCCCCAAGGTTTTGACTACAAAACCCTGTTTTTCAACATAAACTCCGTTAAATTCGACAGCCTTACCCTCCCTTACTGGGAGGGTCTTTATCCCCCCACGTTACCCACTGGTCGACGTCGCAGCCACTCATTTTCTTGCTGCATTAATAACCTCTCAATCGTCCACGTACTGCTTACAGATGGGTATTTTTTCGTTGCTATAAAAAGATGGAAGAAAAATGTGGGAGATCTGGACTGTACAGCTGATGAGGAAGAACAGTCCAATTAAGTTTTGTGAGCTCCTCTCGGGCGCGCAGACTTGTGCGAGACCTTGTGTTGTCATGGAGGACGAGACGTTCGTTTGCAGTTTTGTGGCGACGAACACTCTCAGGTCATTTCTTCAATTTCCCGACTCTAGAACAATACACTTCCGAGTTGATCGTTGCACCAAGAGGGAGGACATCAAACACAATAATTCCATCAGAGTCCAAGAAGACCTTCGCCATGGCTCTACCGGCTGAGGGTGCGACTCTGAACTTTCTCTTCAGAGGAGCGGTGGTCTGGCGCCATTCCATGTATTGCCTTTTTGTTTCCGGTTTAAGTGATGAACCCATGTTTAATCGATGTTCGACAAAAAAAATCAGCACCATCAGCCCTGTAGCTCCCAAACAATTCCGCGCAAATGGTCGTCCACTGCCCTTTGTTGTCCTCTGTTAGGCGGCTGGGAGACCAGCAGGCACACACCTTTGAGTACCCTAACAGGTGGACGAGTGTGTAAACTCTACCAACAGAGATGTCAATTTGAGCAACGAGTTGTCTGATTGTGATCCGTAGATCACTTCGAATGAGAGTGTCCACACGTTCCAACACTACAAGAGTCACAGCTGTGCGAGGCTGGCAGGCACCCAGGAGAAGGGACGGGTTTACGCGATCTTGTTGCTTCTTCTAACGACTCACCGTACTTTTTGTTAACTGCCACGTCTCTGTAGACATTCTGCGATCATCTGTGAATAACAGTGATGCTCTGGTTTTCCGCCAAAAGAACTCAATAATGGCTCTCTGCTTGGAAAGCACTTTCGCCACAGACACAATTTAGAACGGCTACTTATAGCACCGCCATCTACCCCAACTTCATGAAACTACAGGGCTGAAGCGGGAATATTTCACTATGTCCCACAACAAATACCGCATTTTTTTTTCAACCGATACTGGCAGAGGAAAAAATTGTGTTGCATTGCTTACTGAATTCCCCAGGTATCAGTTGAAACAGCGGTTCTTACGCCGTGTCACTTGGTTGATGGTGGTACGCAATTCCTTGTAAACACGTTACACATTCAGCGTTGACACACTAATAAATTGGGCGACCATATTCACGGTGTGACCATGGGTATGTCTCAGGTCAGATTCTTTCTGCCATTCTGACACGTCTCCACTTCTGTCCATCTAATTGCTCTGATTCCACATAGCTGACAGCTATACACATGCCACTTCACTGCACTGACCTATGTCATCGGAAGAGGGACCTTTGACTGTTTGCTACAACTTCCATAGCGTCTATAGCTCTCCAAAGCGAGCAGTGTGCTCTTTTAAGGTATTGACCAATATTTTCTCCACCGGCCGGAGTGGCCGTGCGGTTCTAGGCGCTACAGTATGGAACCGCGCGACCGCAACGGTCGCAGGTTCGAATCCTGCCTCGGGCATGAATGTGTGTGATGTCCTTAGGTTAGTTAGGTTTAATTAGTTCTAAGTTCTAGGCGACTGATGACCTCAGAAGTTAAGTCGCATAGTGCTCAGAGCCATTTGAATCATTTGTACCAATAAATTTGTCCGATGGTCTTAGTAAATCACAAACACAGCGCTATCTAGCTAGGTTAGACAGTAGTTTGGTTTTTTATTATTATTAAGGGAATGTTGTAATGGTTTTGTGCAGTTAACAGACTATCCACAGCCAGCGGCTCTGCCTTCCAAAAAGACGTCTGTTCTGCTCGAGGTCTGGGTTACAAGAGAGAGATGCAACTGTGTTCGGCACAGAGAAAAGTGTTTCTTGAACATTATATTCAAGTGAAACGTGTACGATAGGCAAGCGAAAAATTTGAAATTCTAAGTCTCTAAAATTTAATGACACACAAAACCATTGAAAATCAAATGAAAATATTAGAAACGAAGAGATAATGGAAAGAATGTATGACGAAATAAATCTATGAATATTTGCCAGAAGGAGGACTTGGTTAATAAGGCATGAGATAATGCATCGGTGAGTTAATTGTGTGGAATGAGATATGTCTTTAGGATAAAAAAGTATATTATTTTATTTCCATTACTTCACACTGATGGTGAGAGAAGGAAAGGGGAATCGAGATGTTGGAGCAGCACAAAATTCCAGTTATTCAAAAAGAGTGGTAAAAATTCGTGTTAAATCTTTTCAGATAAAGATTGACGGTTTGTAATTAACGTTAATAATATAATTTCCATGGTAATATTTACATTACTCATAATAAATGATAATGACCTTTGTCTTGTAAAAGACCTTATCAATCGTAACAGACTTCAGAAGGAAACAATGGTGTAGGGTGAACAGCGGGTAGAGATGGAAGAGACGGGGGAAGATGTGAACCAAGGCACATTTCGCGAACGACACAGATCCAGGAGAACGAGGGTGAGGTTTTTGACTTCGAATCTTGAACGTAAGTTTACGAATTGCATGTTGTGTTACACCACCTCGGATGTGCGTTTAGTGAGGTAGAACAGAGAGGAAGAGGTCACGACAAGATGAAAAGAGATAGAGGACGATATATCAGACTAACGAGACGCTGATTACTATTAACTCTTCTGCCACTAGAGCTCGGTGACATGTGGCTATCACACACGTGATAAAATCCCGTGCAGAAGTGGAGTTTCAGGCATTATTTCTGTCTCTAGTCTCTGAATGTTAATCTGTAAGAATACAGCCGGGGGTAACTTTGCCACCAGTCTTACTTGTAAGTGCAGGTACTAATAACAAATGCAGCACGCTGTCTTTCTTCTTTTACTTTTGTTCCGAATTCGGTTTTAATATTCCCATTTTTTTTCTATTTCGCATCATGTTCTGTAACATTATGCTGTTGTGCTTTCCAGTAGCAACTATCACAAATGTTTCTCGTAATCTAAAGCACTTTGCACTCACTGGCTGTTTTCAACGAAACGGCATGGGCATATTAACAGAGATCAGTTCGCCCATCCACGTTCACATTGGGACAATTACAGACAGACACACACATACATACACACACACGCGCGCGCGCGCGCGCACACACACACACACACACACACACACACACACACGCACGCACACACGGAGGCGTCCATTGTGTCCTGCGCCATGGCGTAACGAACCGGCATGAGAAGTAATCTGCGTGTTCGATATATCGACGTCCCTGTGTTTCGTTCCTGTACCAGCAAATGGAAATCATGTGCCCAGTCCAGCATGGCTCAAACATTGTAATACTGCCGTAGCGTGCTGCTCCGTATTTTTATTCCTGCTGCCACCTCCTGCGTAGCTCAATTTGCGTTTGCAACGTGGCGACATTACAGCGCTACTCCAGTTTCCATCCCATTACGTCAACCGAACGCGCCACCGTAAACGTCAGAATAAGCAAGCAGCAGGAATCCGGTAACACCGTAGCAGCTTGGAAGGAGGGTTTATAGCCGAAACCGCTGGGTACTAAGACGCTCTGTTACCAAACACGCTCCTCTCAAAACAAACTTCTCATTGCCGAGCCGTAAAGAAGCCAAAAATAATCTCCCTTCACTTTCGTACTCCAGTACGATTGTAATGATTCTAAAATTCAGCAGAATCGACCAATTGCAAAATTGTTACTAATGTTCGGAGGACGCTGTATGCAGAATTACATTGCCTTGTCTCTTATATCCAGTCATATACAGTACACTGGGAATACCTTTTTGCAAGAATCCGCCTTCTTTGCAGAGAAACGACCACATTTCGGAGTGCTCGTAAAAATATCTGTTTTTCTGTGGCTGTTCTCCGCCAGTCCTGAGGAAGGAAGCACTTTAGGCTTTTTCTCGGCTTCCTCTTTGCCTCTGCAAACGCAGTCTTGTGAGTTCGTGTGTTATATGACCTCTGCTGAGGAAAAGAGCGGAGTACTTTGCTTAGTTTGAATAAATTAAGCGAAAGAATTTTATAAATAGGGTAATTCAACTCGTATGTGATGATAAATTTGTAAACGAATTCAATTACTTGTGTAAAAGTAAGTGTTCAGAATCTGATAGCGTCCCAAAACCAACAAAAGTTCTCTGTCACGGTGTTGTTAATTTGTGTGACGCTCTGTAGTGGTGGGAAAAATATCAAATTACTTGTTCCTCAAAGCGTGGAGTGAATTCCAGTGGTCGTTAAATTATCAGTATGTTTTTTACATTAATAGTTTCTCATTCGGCAACTTAATTATAAATGTTAATGTACAGTATTAAAAAGATGAAGATAAAGGTAATAAGCATGATACTAAAGGTTTTGTCATATGTGTTTTACAACTTTTAAAGTTGTAAACCAAATTCGGGACACCTGTGGTCTACGCTTACAAGGGAACCTCCCCATCGCACCCCCCTTAGATTTAGTTATAAGTTGGCACAGTGGATAGGCCTTAAAAACTGAACACAGATCAATCGAGAAAACAGGAAGAAGTTGTGTGGAACTATGAAAAAAAATAACCAAAATATACAAACTGAGAAGTCCATGTGCAAGATAGGCAACATCAAGAATTGTGTACGCTCAGGAGCGCCGTGGTCCCGTGGTTAGCGTGAGCAGCTGCGGAACGAAAGGTCCTTGGTTCAAGTCTTCCATCGAGTGAAAAGTTTATTTCTTTATTTTCAGACAATTATCAAAGTTCAGGCAATCACATATAATCAACTTCGCTCTCCAAAATTCCAGGACATGTTCAGATTTGCATGGACATATGCAGGATATGACGGTCTACATTTGAAAACGTTTGACAGAGCACAGGGAAAACTGTGCGACTTTTTTGGGAGTGATTATCACATCCACAAGAAAACCTAAGAGTGATTATCACATCCACAAGAAAACCTAAATCGGGCAAGGTAGAAGAATCTTTTTACCCATCCGCCAAGTGTAGAAGTTAGATGGGTCGACAACATATTCCTGCCATCTGACGCACATGCCGTCACCAGTGTCGTATAGAATATATCAGACGTGTTTTCCTGTGGAGGAATCGATTGACCCATGACCTTGCGATCAGATGATTTCGGTTCCCATTGGAGAGGCACGTCCTTTCGTCTACTATTCGCACGGTTTTACGGTGCGGTCGCAAAACACAGACACTAAACTTATTACAGTGAACAGAGACGTCAATGAACGACCGGACAGATCATAACTTTGAGAAAATAAAAAAGTAAACTTTTCATTCTAGGGAAGACTTGAACCAAGGACCTCTCGTTCCGCAGCTGCTCACGCTAACCACGGGACCACGGCGCTCCCGAGCTTACACTGTCCTTGATGTTACATATCTTGCGCTTGGACTTCTCAGTTTGTATATTTTGCTTATTTTTTTCGTAGTTCCACGCAACTTCTTCCTGTTTTCTCGATTGATCTGTGTTCAGTTTTTCAAGGCCTATCCACTGTGCCAACTTATAACTAAATCTGAGGGGGGTGCGATGGGGAGGTTCCCTTGTTAGTGTCATTGACTATCAGTCAAAATATCCTGGCTCTCGAGTTCGATGCCAGCCATAGCTTTAATTTTGAATGAAAATCATCAGCAATGACGTCCTAAGACTTCCCGCGTAACTAGTCATCCTTGTTCTGCCAAAGGCCTTGTCAAAGAGAGCGGAAGAGCGGACAAAGGCATGGGGTAGTCTCTTGCCCCAAAAGGAGGACTAACAGGCAATGATCAACGACATGGGGATAAAGAAGGATTTGGAAACTAACGCATCAAAGATACGTATTGCGTACCCACAAGCTCTGTGGCTTGTAATTAAAAAGGGTTATGATGATGTCTGCGTTGGAAAAGGATTCCGGATTAGTCACACATTCGGATCTCCAGGAGGAGCTCCCAAAGGGGAGGTAACCATGAGGCAAAGTCTGGATAATTAACGAGAGGGTAATATTCTACGAAAGCCAGAAGTATGAATGTGGTGAGAAAGACAGAAAATCTTTTTTGAAAAGAAAGGGACGGTCAGTGGATAAATAGTGATGGTCAGTAAAATGATGTGGGAAGAAAATCAGAGTGTCTAGTCAGACGAATACAGGGTAATACCCACAGCAGCAAGAAATGGTAAGATTCGTCACGAGTAGGAACGGCAGGGAGTGAGATACTGTGAACTGTTCAGTGATAGGGTTGTTCTCAGCTGAACCAACAGAAAAGCAATGACAGTAACAATACTTTTGGTATGTATGTCGACTTCACAAGTAGAGAAGGAAGAGTAGAAAAAGTATGAGAATACTGAACAGATGGTTCAGTATACAAAGGGCAAGGATACTACAATAATCAGGGGCGATCACATACGATGGACAGATAAACACAGGTACAAGGAAGGTAGCTGCGAAAAGAATGTGGAACACTTTGGGGAGTCGGTTTAGAGCCCAAGTATAACCGAACTTCGAAAGACTTGCCGTCTAATATGTCAGAATGGATAGATAATATTCCTTGGGAATTTCTAAAATCCTTTAGGGAAGTGGGAACGAAACGGCTAATTAGTCTTGATCAGGACCATCCGAACACCTTATGTAATGGGGAATGCACCACTAGATGTCGCAAGAAGCGAACCGGCCAATGTATAAGGTCGCAGAGAACATTACGATGTCAGTGGAGAAACAGTAACCACAGAATGGATCAGCCAGGAAACGTCACTGATTTCTAACGCAGATTGTTTATTGGATGTCACCTGTGTAAGAAATCCATCAGGGACATTTCAACCCTTCTAAACCTGCCCATGTCGCCTGTGTGATTGTGAAGTGAAAACGTGAAGAAACAGCCACAGCTAACCCAAGACGAAACAGAATCACGTACCGACGAACAGGCAGCATGAAGCATTGCGAAGGATGGTTGTAAAATATCACATGAAATCAGTGGAAGGAATCACTCGTGAGTTCTGAAGTACTACCAGCAATCCAGCTAGCTCAACAACTGTGCGTAAGGCTTTAACAAGAACTGGGGGGGGGGGGGGGGGGGGGGAATGGTCGAACACCTTCTCAAGTTGTTGTTGTTGTGGTCTTCAGTCATGAGACCTGTTTGATGCAGCTCTCCATGCTGCCCTATCCTGTGCAAGCTTCTTCACCTCCCAGTACTTACTGCAACCTACATCCTTCTGAATCTGCTTAGTGTATTCATCTCTTGGTCTCCCTCTACGATTTTTACCATCGACGCTGCCCTCCAATGCTAAATTTGTGATCCCTTGATGCCTCAGAACATGTCCTACCAAGCGGTCCCTTCTTCTTATCAAGTTGTGCCACAAACTCCTCTTCTCCCCTGTTCTATTCAGTACCTACTCATTGTGCCACAAACTCCTCTTCTCCCCTATTCTATTCAATACCTACTCATTAGTTATGTGATCTACCCATCTAATCTTCAGCATTCTTATGTAGCACCACACTTCAAAAGCTTCTATTCTCTTCTTGTCTAAACTATTTATCGTCCATGTTTCACTTCCATACATGGCTACAACCCATACAAATACTTTCAGAAACGACTTCCTGACACTTAAATCTATACCCGATGTTAACAAATTTCTCTTCTTCAGAAACGCATTCCTTGCCATTGCCAGTCTGCATTTTATATCGTCTCTACTTCGACCATCATCAGTTATTTTGCTCCCCAAATAGCAAAACTCCTTTACTGGTTTAAGTGTCTCATTTCCTAGTCTAAGTCCCTCAGCATCACCCGACTTAATTCGACTACATTCCATTATCCTCGTTTCGCTTTTGTTGATGTTCATCTTATATCGTCCTTTCAAGACACTGTCCATTCCGTTCAACTGCTCATCCAAGTCCTTTGCTGTCACTGACAGAATTACAATGTCATCGGCGAACATCAAAGTTTTTATTTCTTCACCATGGATTTTAATAACTACTCCGAATATTTCTTTTGTTTCCTTTACTGCTTGCTCAATATACAGATTGAATAACATCGGGGAGAGGCTACAACCCTGTCTCACTCCCTTCCCAACCACTGCTTCCCTTTCATGCCCCTCAACTCTTATAACTGCCATCTGGTTTCTGTACAAATTGTAAATAGCCTTTCGCTCCCTTTATTTTACCCCTGCTACCTTTAGAATTTGAAAGAGAGTATTCCAGTCAACATTGTCAAAAGCTTTCTCTAAGTCTACAAATGCTAGAAACGTAGGTTTGCCTTTCCTTAATCTTTCTTCTAAGATAAGTCGTAAGGTCAGTATTGCCTCACGTGTTCCAATATTTCTACGGAATCCAAACTGAACTTCCCCGAGGTCGGCTTCTACCAGTTTTTCCATTCGTCTGTAAAGAATTCGTGTTAGTATTTTGCAGCTGTGATTTATTAAAATGATAGTTAAGTCAGACATTTCTATAGTCAGTGTTAAGCGATGTGTGAAGTGATGCAGAGAGCTGCGCCACTGGACTGTGGATGACTGGAAAAGAGTGATTTGTAGTGATGGATCACGCTGTACCCTGTGACAGTCCGATAAAGGGTTTGGGTTTGGCGAATGCCTTGAGAACGTTAGCTGCTGTCATGTGTTGTCTCACCAGTGACGTAGAGAGGAGGTGGTGTTACAGTATGTGGGTGTTTTTTGTGATTAGGGTGTGGAGGCCGCCTTATTATCTGTAAGTAAAACATTGCGCAGGCTGTTATTGTGGAGAGGCTAACCTGTTGGCGTGTCCGAACGTTGATTTATGTCCGAAGTGCTGGCTATTGCGAATGGCATTAGTAGCAGTGTTTACGATTGTTGATTTGGCTACACGTAAAATAAAGGGAAGCGAAAGGCTAATTATAACTTGCACAGAAACCAGATAGCAGTTATAAGAGTCGAGGACTATCAAAGGGAGGCAGTGGTTGAAAAGGGAGTGAGACAGCTTTTGTCTGTCTCCGATGTTATTCAATATGCACACTGAACAAGCAGTAAAGGAAATCAAAGAAAATTTTGTAACATGAGTTAAGGTTCAGGGTGAATAAATAAAAGCTTTGAGGTTTGCCGATGGCATTGTGATTCTGTCAGAGACAGCAAAGGACTTAGAAGAGTAGTTGATCGGAATGAACAAAGTGTTAAAAGAAGGACATTCGATAAACATCAACAAAAGCAAAACAATGATGATGAAATGTAGTGGAATTAAATCAGGTGATGATAAGGGAACCAAATCAGGAATCATGACGCTTGAAGTAGTACATGAGTTTGCTATTTGTGGAGCAACAGAACTGACGATGCCGAAGTATATAGTATATAAAACGTAGACTGGCAATCGTAAGAAAAGCATTTACGGAGAAATGAAATTAACATCAGATATAGATGTAAATGTTAGAGAGTCCTTTCTTGGTGTGTTTGTCTGGATCGTAGACATGTATGGAAGCGAAACGCGGACGATAACAGTTTATATAAAAAGAAAATAAAAGCTTTTGAAATGTGCTACTACAGTAAAATATGAAGATTAGATGGGTCGATGACGTAACTAATGAGGACGTACTGAATAGAATGAGGGAGACAAATTTGTGGCACAACTTGACCGAAGGATGGGGTCGATCGGTAGGACACATTCTGAGACGTCAAGAAGGGATCACCTGTTTGTTATTGGAGGGAAGTGTGTGCGTGTGTGTGTGTGGAGGGGGCGAGGGGGGAGGGGGGTAAAAATCGTAGAGGGAGACAGAGATGAATGCAGTAAGCAGATTCAGAAAGATGTAGCTTGCAGTAGTAATTCCGAGATGAAGAGGCTCGCACAGGATAGAGTAGCATGGAGAGCTGCATCGAACCAGGCCACAAGAGCAACCACGAAGCCCCAGCTTTCTCGTTCCTTACTGTAAGCTACAAGTAGCGTGTCCATACTCAAATACATTGAGTGAGCTCTATAGTTCTATGCTAAGATTAATAATTATCAGTGTAAGATTTAATTGGTGTATAGGGCTAGGACCTGATCACTAATTAAGGAGTTTGAGGCTTTCCCGCGTTAGGCTAGGCACGTTAATACCTGCTAATTATTATCAATACCAAGGCTAGTACCAAAAACCTGGAGCTACCTAGCATTAAGTTATTCTTAAGGCGCGGTATCTCGTATAAGTAGTGCTTTTACGATGTGGCGATGTGGTCACATTGGTAAAAGAGATAGCTAGACACCGGACGTCTTTTGAGTGGCTCGTATAACTGGTTCACTGAATAAGATTTTCACTCTGCAGCGGAGTGTGCACTGATATGAAACATCCTGGCAGATTAAAACTGTGTGCCGGATCGAGACTCGAACTCGGGACCTTTGCCTTTCGCGGGCAAGTGCTCTACCAAGCATCCCCCAGGCTGTGGCTAAGCAATGTCTCCGTAATAGTCTTTCTTTCAGGAGTGCTAGTTCTGCTCGGTTCGCAGGAGAGCCTCTGTAAAGTTTGGAAGGTAGGAGGCGAGGTACTGGCGGAAGTAAAGCTGTGAGGACTGGGCGTGAGTCGTGCTTGGGTAGCTCAGTTGGTAGAGCACTTGCCCGCGCAAAGGCAAAGGTCCCGAGTTCGAGTCTCGGTCCGGCACACAGTTTTAATCTGCCAGGAAGTTTCAACTGGTTCCCTGTTTATCTGTGCAGTCACGAGTGTGTTACGTCGTGGCGATATCTTGGATCTGTCTTTGTGGCCAATGGTGGTCCATTGGGGGCCGAGCGGCACACTAACCCTGGGTTCGGTGTGGTGCGGCAGGGGGGTGGGTGGACTGCTGTGGCCTGTTGAGGGGTTGTGAACCACTGAAGGCTACGGCCGGACGAAGCCTCTCCGTCGTTTCTACGTCTCCGGTGCAATACACAATACACAAAGGCGACATTTGGCTATACCACAACTGGCCACCTCCGAACAACTCCTTCTGCGTGAGTGGGCTCAACTTCATGTTGTATAATTGGATTCCTACATTTTATTGCATATTAGGATTCTACGCCAAACAATACGAACGGTTTTTAAACCAATGTTTTCAATTAATAATAGACGAGGATGTAATTGACAAATTACAAGTGTGCCTTTTTTGCTTCTACAGTTCATTTAAAATGTAAATGTAAACCATTGAGCATTTGTTGTGAAAGGCAAAGGGACTCACCGACATTAAGAATTCCGATGGAAACAGGAGACTTATTACATTCATGTCATTGTTCCTGGATCACGCTAAATATTGTCTCCAACAAGACATAGAAACGGCTAACTATATTGTACTACAAAAACACATTTTCAACACTAAAGACAATTTCGAAGGTAAATATCGACCGTTAGAACACGAAGGTTTACAAACGTTTTTTATTCCAGTCTCTGATCACAATACCAATTATTTAGACGATGACCAGTTTCAGTCCGTAATGACCATCCTCAGATCTTTTTTACACCATGTCCTAAAGTGATAAGGCCATAACGGCATCGCCAAAACATATAAATATAATCAGCACAGCATCGTCATATGGTTCAAAAATAAGGTGTAGAATAGGCCACATCGTCCACACAGTAATTATTGCAACTGCTTGGAGTAGCCTTTTCATGCTGGTTCATCATATAACTTGTATTAGCTCTTTCGTGATTGATGGGATACGTAAGTCTCACTAAAGTAAGACGTAATTTTGATTTTTCAGGCATCTGTATCCTGTATCTGTCTAGTACTAGCATGTAGAGTGATGCTTTCGGAACCTGGAGAAAAATACTACTAACTATGGGGTGGGTGTATAGAAGGCTGTGAGCGATCAAATGGGGCGGCCTGTGTTTATACACACATCAAAAAAAAAATTTGCATCACCTCCGTTCGGAGAGTTCTGGAACCCGTACAGAAAATTGGAATAGAGATCAACATAAACATCATTTCCGCCCTTTTTATTCCTCATGAAAACCACACATTGCATGTTGTACCACCATACAGCGAGACCTTCAGAGGTGGTGGTCCAGACTGTTGAACACACCGGTACCTCTAATACCCAGTAGTACGTCCTCTTTCCCTCATGCATGCCTGTTTTCGTCGTGGTATACTGTCCACAAGTCCATCAAGGCACTGTTGGTCCAGATTGTCCCACTCCTCAACGGCGATTCGGCTTAGATCCCACAGAGTGGTTGACGGGTCACATCGTCCATTAACAGCCCTTTTCAATCTATCCAAGCCATATTCGGTAGAGTTCATGTCTGGAGAACATGCTGGTCACTCTAGTCAAGCGATGTCCTTATCCTGAATGAAGTCATTCACAAGATGTGCACGATTGGGGCGCGAATTGCCGTCCATGAAGACGAATGCCTCGCCAGTATGTTGCCGATATGGTTGCACTATCGGTCGGAGGATGGCATTCACGTATCGTACAGTCATTACGGCGCCTTCCATGACCACCAGCGGCGTACGTCGGTCCCACATAATGCCACCCTAAAACAGCAGGGAACATCCACCTTACTGCACTCGCTCGACAGTGTGTCTAAGGTGTTCAGCCTGACCGGGTGGCCTCCAAACACGTCTCCAACGATCGTCCGGTTGAAGGCATACGCGACACTCATCGGTGAAGAGAACGTGATGCCAATCCTGAGCGGTCCATTCGGCATGTTGTTCGGCCCATCTGCATGGTGTCGTGGTTGCAAAGATGGACCTCGCCATGGGCGTCGGGAGTGAAGTTGCACAGCACGCAGCCTATTGCGCACAGTTTGAGTCGTAACACGACGTCCTGTGGCTGCACGAAAAGCATTATTCGACATGGTGGCGTTGCTGGCGGGGTTCCTCCGAGCCAAAATTCGTAGGTAGCGGTCATCCACTGCAGTAGTAGCCGTTGGGCGGCCTGAGCGAGGCATGTCATCGACAGTCCCTGTCTCTCTGTATCTCCTCCATGTCCGAACAAGATCGCTTTGGTTCACTCCGAGACGCCTGGACACTTTCCTTGTTGAGAGCGCTTCCTGGCACAAAGTAACATTACGGACGCGATCGAACCGCGCTATTGACCGTCTAGGCATGGTTGAACTACAGACAACTCGAGTCGTGTACGTCCTTCCTGGTGGAATGACTGGAACTGATTGGGAGTCAGAGCCCTCCGTCTAATAGGCGCTGCTCATGTATGATTGTTTACATCTTTGGGCGGGTTTAGTGACATCTCTGAACAGTCAAAGGGACTGTGTCTGTGATACAATATCCACCGTCAACGTCTGTCTTCAGGAGTTCTGGGAACTGGGGTGTTGCAGAAGTTTTTTTTGATGTTTTTAGTTGACACAGTGCACCTGTTTCACGAAAATCAGATCGAATCACCCTTTTCTCCATTCCAAGAATATCTAAAGTAGCTGATTGTAGTTCCTTATACATTATAGGCATCGTTTTGAAATGTTACTACAATTCTCACTAAATCTACTGGATTGTACATACTTTGTATGTAATGTATGTATGTCCCAGAGACCTTCATACAGTATAGAAAATATTGGTGTGTGGTATGTCAAAGACATTTTCAAACGTCATGTTGAAATCTTGTGTATGATATTTCACGTTTTTCGTCGTCAGGCGAATAAAAGTATTTTGGTAGTGATTTCTTACATTTTTCTCCGAAATTGTCGTCTTGATGAAACCATTCTAAAATTAACAATTTTACTCTGAAAATCCTAGGTTGACATGAAAACATGGATCTGGCTAGGTTCTTGGGACACTTGTGTCCCACCCCACCGATTTTGAAATTGGTCAGCTCAAAACTTACTTGGTAGTAAAAGTATACTATTTATCATAAAGGAAGACAGCTTTCGATCTTTTGTTTTTCAGATGCACGAAAAATAAACTTTAACCGTGAAAGGATTAAATGACTAAACTTTCATTCCACATGTCATCATCAATGTGAGAAGTGACCCCCACTGACGACGAATTCACTCTTTTATTCAGTGTGGCATAGAAGCATGAATCTCCGAAAGTAATCTTGAGCAATTTTTTGCCAGACCCGAAACAAATACATAAATATTGCTGACCAGAGGCTGGGATGAAAGTATACATCTTCCAGTCGCATCCCAAAACATACCATATGGGTGCCTAATCAGAGGACTTTGCAGGCAAGGCAAGATCTGTACATTCCTCAAAGAGTTTTTGGGGTGACCTACAGTGTAGGGCGTTGCATTATACCATTGGAATATGCCATTTGGTACACTGGTCACCAAAGGTAAGACAGGAGTATTCTTGCCTCATACTGAAGAGCCTTCAGCCTGCCTTCAACAATAACCACATGAGTTCTGTCTGGTCCGCAGACCAGGAGTTGGAGAGACACACTGAGATGACAGTCATGGGATAGCGATATGCACATATACAGATGGGGGCAGTATCGTATACACAAGGTATTGGCGGAGCTGTCGTTTGTACTCAGATGATTCATGTGAGGAGGTGTCCAATGTGATTATGGCCGCAAGACAAGAATTAACAGATTTTGAACGGGGAATGGTAATTGGAGTTAGACACATAGGACATTTCATTTCGGAATTCGTTACAGAATTCAGTATTCCGAAATTCACAATGTCAAGTGAGTGCCGAAAATAACAAATTTCAGGCATTAACCCTCATCATGGATAATGCAGTAGCTGAAGGCCTTCACTTAAAGACTGACAGCAGCAGCATCTGCTCAAAGTTGTCACTGCTAACAGAAACGTAACACTGCGTGAAATAACCGCAGAAACCAGTGTGGGACGTACGACGAATGTATCCGTTAGGACGGTGTGGCGAAATTTGGCGTTAATGAACTATGGCAACCGACGGCCGATGCGTGCCCCTTAGCTAACAGTACGACATTTTCTGCAGCGCCTCTTCTGGGCTCGAAACCATACAGTTGCACCCTCGACGACTGGAAAACCGTGGCCTGGTCAAATGAGACCAGATTTCAGTTGCTAAGAGCTGATGGTTGGGTTTGAGTGTGACGCAAACCCCACAAAGGCATGGACTGATAGTAGCAACAAGGTAGAGTGCAAGCTTGTGGTTACCCCATAATGGTGTGGGCTGTGTTTAAAGGAATGGACTGGATCCTCTGATCAAAGTGAACCCATTATTGACTGGAAATGGTTATTTTCGGCTACTTGGAGACCATTTGTAGCCAAACAACGATGGAATTTTTATGGATGAAAATGCCCCATGTCGCGTGCCGTAATTGTTCACAGTTGGTTTGAACAACATTCTGGACAATTCGAGCGAATGATTTGGCACCCAGATCGCCTGACATGAATCCCATCAAACATTTATGCAACAAAATCGAGAGGTCATTCCGAGCACAAAATACTGCGCCAGCAACACTTTCACCCTTACAGATGGCTGTGGAGACAGCATGGCTCCATATTTCTGCAAGTGGCTTCCAAGGACTTGTTGACCCCATGTCATGTCGCGTTGCTGCACTATGTTGGGCAAAGGAGGCCCGACTCGATATTAGGAGGTCTCCAGTGACTTTTATCACCATAGTGTACGTATTTCTGGACTCAGTGCTTACAGTGACTTTTCACCACATCGTCTAAGGACTCGATGACATTGATCTGGCCGCCACAAACAGAAAGGTGACACATCACTGAAGACCGCTGAATGCCACTTGGTGTCCCAGTTCACTCTCGTTGTACCCAATACAACTCTCCATTGTCTGTGACATGGTGTCAGTGGCAAACGATGCATAGAAGTTCAAGGTCTCAACCGTGCTTTCAGAAATATGTTCATGACGGTTCGTGGTGACATTCTGCCTGTAACCCCTTTCAGAATTTTTGCTATGATGAGCCAGTGAAGTACCATAACATATTCTCGTGGAATACTGCTTCAGACGGGCCCCATATGTGCTCTTCTTGCCAACCTGTTTTTCTAGTCTATCTCGTTACCAGTCATTGTGCAGTCAGTGCATTACAGCCAACTGTGTATGTGATCTGGCCTCTGTAAGTCCCCATGTCCTATGGAAGAGTATGTCCTCTGGGCATGCTCTGTTCTGATCTCCACCTGAAAAGTTCGTGTAACATTAGACACACCCAGTAGTCGACATGTTCTCACGTCATTCCCCATCTGTACAAAAGGTTTTTTTTCCGTACTAAAAATACTGAAAATAGGCTCACATCAGGACGAAATTACAATCAACATATCCTTACCCATAACTCACGATGTGACCTATGGGTGTAACTTATACCACAAGACGTGGTCTCTGGTATCCCTATATTTAAACCAAGATTTGAAATTTTTAATTTGAGTTACATAGCATTTATTTTACAATTATTTAAATGTTGTTTAAATACTCTTTGTTGATTTTGTTGTATTACATAAAACCTGCAGTATTTTACTTATTATCACACAAAATCTTATACTTCAGTGTTTTTTTTATTTTTTAATAGTGCAGATAGCCTAACTATTAGGGAACTGAATTACATTCTATAAAATTATAGTATCTCTATAGCAAGTAAACTCCAGGTTTTACACTTGCACATAACAATCGAACTCGATAGGTACAAAAAAAAATCTGTAAAATTGACATTCAGTGCTGGGATCTACATTTCTCTGCATCAACACTCACAACTTAAATAACACTTTAAGGATTTTTTTTTTTTTTTTTTTTTTGAAGAAACAGAGAGGTCCCCATCACAACTGTCCTGAAGTTTTTCCTCTGAACGATGAATTTTGGTCACTGGCTATTGTAAAATCGTCATCTTTTTTGTCATTTCTTCATCTATATCACTGGCATCTTTCTCTATCGTCTGACTAAAAATTTCAGCAGATGCAGCATCGTTAAATCTGACATGTTCCTGCGAACACAGTTTGTACTGTACTGCAGAAAAGAGGTACACATTTACGAGGTGCGGTCTAGGAGAACACCGCCCCCCCCCCCCCCCCCGCCCCCACACATGTCAGTAACAAACACATGTCAACAACGAACAAAGAAGGCGATAACACAAACAACAACAAAACATTCTAGGGGCGGCAATTTAAGCAGAGTAGTTTGGTTGTAGAAGCAATCCAGCAGAACTGACATTCGAGAACGAGTTCGAAAGTTTTCGCTCAGTCTGAGAGACTGCCCCTCGTGAGTTAAGGGATGTAACACGTCCCTTTTCCGTCAGTATAGTTGTTTAGTAAATCGAGCATCATGTATTGTTTGAGTCCATATTATATATTAATATTACATACTAAAATCCATACATCATAAATTATAAAATGAAAAGAATTTCTCGCACAGATCATACTACCGCATTTAGGTGGTGAAGTCAAATATTATACAAATTCCACATAGATGATTAAGTATTGGCGACAAACTTCTTCCAGTCGGTCAGTAAATTACGTAAGTCAGCTAGTTGATATATTCAAAATTATTACATCAATTAGATACGTCAAGAAATTTTCTGATGGAATGGAAGATCATTGCCAATAAATCCTTCATATTCCTCTTAAATTTTACTTTGTTACTAGCAATACCACCAAATTATTGAACATGTTGCTTCTGAATAGTGGATGCGTTTCCAGAAAAAGAATGTGGTTGCGAGTTGTTCTTGTGCTCAGCACTATTTCGCAAGCTAAGCTGTTGGTTGGGAAAACGGTTTACTTTGAACGACAATCGTCGTTACAAGTAAATGAAGTAAAAGACAATAATTAACATACGCAATTCTTCACACAGGCTTCGTATTGTACAAATATTGGGCTAGCGACTTGATGACCAATCGAAAGAGTTCTCAGAGTAGATTTGAGAAAATACACTGAGATATTTGCTTAGATACGTGTCGTAATAATCTTGCCTATGTAATCAAACCCACTGACTCCACGTGTGACCGATACACGTTCGTATTTTAAATGTCCGAATCGCGTGTAATCGAAACTTTTTTGACTTTATGTAGCATGGAAAGGAATGCTTTTTAACTATCAACGTGACAACATTTAACTTTATGACCCACTAATATTGCTTAAAATGGAAGTAATAATGCGCAGAATAAGTTCTGCATTTCCCCAGAAGTGAAAAACGGTGTTGGTCACGCTACGGAAAGTGAATCCGGTTCGCGGTCGGATTTACGGCACTCGCGCGTTTACTGTACCTGCCGGGACTGCCTTCTAAAAAAGAACCTTCGTCCCTCCCCGCACTCACTGCGCGTCGCTTCTCAGAAAAATAAGCTATCAGTTCACCCAATGTAGCATTTTCATTAAAACTGCACACATTACACTGTTTTTACTAACATTAACAACAATCTCTAACACAAATTTTGACATGTGTTGCCTAACAGAATTAGCATGGCTCCTGTTTGTGATTTAAACCTCTCCAAAGCGAGGTGTGGATAGTGGGGTTCGATTTTAGACATACACTTTATACGGCCTATGAAGATTTAGTTTTATCATCACCCCTGCAGCAAACAGCTTGCAGCTATGTAGCCTTAGCTTATGACAGATTCACTGGAAGAGAACTCTATCTGCGAAGACTGTCTTGGCCGCCAGCCCTGAGGGAGTAATTTCAATAGTTTATTTCAGTTTATATTTTTTAAAATATGCCAGAAATAAAATTGAATTTTGTGGCAACAACTTTACTTGGAAACAAGGTGGAGGCAGAGTGAGATATTCTTACGTGGCTTAATGGCTTCTATCTTTACTTTGAATAATTATGTAAAGTTAATATTCTGATAATACTAATTTAAAGGTTAGAAATCTCATAAAGCTGAACTTTAGAATGACACATCAGAGCGAATGCACTTCTTGTCTCTTCAAATTGAAAGACAACTTCAGGACAATGATTCTAACAAATACTTTTAACAAAGCTATATCAGAACTTTGGCTAACTGTAGGGTTGATTGTTACTTTCTGAAACGCTGCTAAAAATCGTTATTTGCTGCAGCCGTATCGGTGTTGAAGTTGTTGCTTACTGTATGAAAATTTGGATAGGCTCTTCACGCCCCAGTGATAGAAGTAATTTATAACTACCACACACATGCAGTAGCCATGTTAACTTGTTGTATCATTGGCTCCATATTCCATGGTATAAAACCAGTCGGATATTCTTGCTTTCGGACGCAAAATAAACTGGAAGCGGATTCAGGAACTATAAGCCACTGCCACACCAAATACCAAACACTTTCACACCGAATTTTACTGTTTAATGCTCACATCGTAGCCACGACAGGAACACAGCTAGGGATCAACTGCAATTGCCTCTGGTTTTCCGTTCTCGTCGTCCCACTAAGGTCATCCAAAAGACTAGTGGTCAAAAACCTATAGTGGATTACCTACCTTTACGATTCCATTATGTTTAAATGAATTACTTGTTCTAAAAACCTTAGAATGTTACGGTCTGTACATTTATAACTTATATTCATTCCTATATTATATTTTTCATAAAATTATTAACGTTTCACAACGTACTCTCTCCATCCAGCGAACATTAATCACAGACATTACACTTGTGCTTATTGACAAAGTTATAGAGCTTCCCTTAACTTTACCCTTTTGTATGAAATCGGTCATTTTACCCAGTCGATCTTCACTCGGTACTGTTTAAATAAATAAAAAAAATTTAGACATTACGATTTGAATTTAAATGTATCATCACCCCTGGAGGTTTCTTGTATTTTCTACTTTTGTAAAATTATTGATCTCTTAACAACTTGAATACAACATATTAGTGTTCCACAATAATTATTGTGGAACACTAATGCGTTGTATTCAAGTTATTAATAAATCTGTGTTCCTCCAAGAGCCGACGGAATAGTCCATAAATATTATTGATCTCTGTTCTCTAATCTCGGCTCCAAGGGGACCAGCTTCACTGAACCGGATTATGTTTGCCTGTAGCACCCAACTATTAATTGAAATCTTGCTTATTGTCAATACATTAGATTTATTGCTATCAATAAACTAGTTTTAGTCGCATATTTCCGAAAAAAATGTTTTAGTCGCATTTATGATACCTGAAAATGATAGCGATTTTCTCAATTTTAAGACCACGGAAACAAAACTACGGATTTATTAGTTGAAGAACAAAGTGGTGGAACAAAACTGCTTTATTTCTTCTGAAATGTTAAGAAATGTCGTAGTCGATTTCTTAAAATTACGCTTTGTTTCATTTCGTAGAAAAGTAATTCTGGATCTTCAGAAGTAGACAAAATTACATTTTCCAGAAGAATATGGAAGGCAATGATGATACAGGTATGTAGCCTCTCGTTGTTCGGGGCAAGGAGATGAAATTCCAGGAAATTAATATACAGTGGTAATCACGGCTAAGAATTTGTCTAGTCTCTCTCCAAATACAGACTTCGTGCCGCTACAAGAGAGCACAATAAAACGAGAAACTGCGTCTACAGGTGGCCAGTCGCTACAAGGCAATTACACGAGCAATACGGGGTGCTATGAAGAGGCGGAATGAAATTTCAGCAACATTTAGATCACCTGCACTCGCACTTGGAACGACACAGTCAACGCAGTCGACTCATACCACTTTCTGGCTAGTGTGAGTGAGAGAACAGTTTTTACTACTCTAACACGGGCTCGTGTTGGCTTGCACTAGTGCTAGGGTGGCCGCCTAGCAATCAAATGTTCTATGGCCCACTTACTGGGGACGTATGTTCAAACCGACAGCCCTTGCTTAAGCACTAACCTTGGGCTGCTACGTTATATCTGAAATCTAGGAAACACAAAATGAGATGACACCTTACATATTATGATATCTCTAATCGAGAACACCTATAACATACAGAACTCACAGCTGGAAATCTATATAAATAAATATGTAAATGTTTCTTTTTTCAAAAATCTCAAATCTATGAAAGTTATTCGATATCGCTTTGACATTTTTAACTCAACATTGCATTCGAATACTTACCTGTTCTTGTACACATACTGGAACGCCATCTGGTATATATGAAATACATATGCAGCAAAAGGGGAAAAATTTTAAAAATGTAAATATTGGTTTGTTCAAAATCGTTAATCTCCGATAGTTCTATACCGACTGCTTTGAAATATTGACAAAACACTGACTTCTGATACGGACATGTTTTAGGTACCTAATTCTTTAATTTATGATGTATAATATATGTATATGTAACTTTGAGATTTTTGTAACAACGTTTCCCTGTTATTAAATTTATATAAATTTATGTATTACATATATTTAAATATAGGTAAATGAAAGAACGAGCGTAAGCAAGTGTAACATTGTGTGAAAATTTCAAAGCAATCGGTCAAAAACTTCAGTAGATTTGCAATTAGGAACATCTATATTTTCTATATAAGTACAAACGTAGATGTTCGTTCCTTCACAATATCATATCTCCGAAAGAGTCTTCATGGACTGCTTTGAAATTCACCTTGCATTCGAATACTCAAGTGTTTTTACATACCTAATGGAATGTACTACTAGAGAATCTGAATATGCACTAACAATAAAGAAAGCTTAAGTTCAGAGAGAGGGGGAAGGAGAGGTGGGCAGTTTCTCCACAGAGGGACGGTCTGCCACTGTGGTCTTCCGTCAGTCGGATTTGTCTGGGCGCGGTAGAAGCGTCTACGCCCCTTAATCACTGTGTCATACAGCGGTGCCTTGTTGGGGTAAACTTTCAAAAACCAAGCATGGGTTACTGCAGCGTTTTTCCCCTTCAAACGCAGACAACGGATTACCGCACGATAATCGACTTCATCTGTGATCCACGCAGTTTTATTTTGATCCCTCTGGCGGCGTGTTGTTAATACTCTGGCGCGAGTTTTTCTCTGTGTACCTTGGCTGCAGACTAGTACCTTTAAAAACTAAAATCGTTAGTTATGTGCGAACAGTCCTGCTTGAGGAACATCAGCAGCTGAGTATTATAGCAATGGTTGAAAATACCGCTTCAGTTGTAAGGTTTTTTTAATTTTCCGTAGCAGCGCTCTCACTGGCGATACACCGTATCCTGTACTCGCCCACTGTGGTGCTCGGTGTCACATCACAAAGTTATAACACCTAATGAGGGGCATGTAATAGCCCGAAACTGCTCGTGTTTTAACTATTGAAAAATTAAAAAGAAGCTTACATCTGAAACAGTATTTTCAACCTTTTCTATCACTTACCCAGTTTATTTTTTAGAGGTGATAATTGAATTTTATAACGAACCCTCTACGTCCCTTACACTACTTTCTTATGAATGTGTCTTTATTGTCTTAGACGTTTGTTGCAGCATGGGCTGTGTTTTACAAACAATGCTCCAAAACAAGTGCCATTCATTTTTATGACCTTTTTATTTTCGATTTATTTATGTAAACATGTTGTTTCAGACTGTTTCTTCATACTGAGTGAAATGCAGAAGAAAGTTACTGCAAATCACATCAAGTTAGGATCAACGTTAGAAAAAGGTTCTGCTTGTGAAAGATTTTGGTGGAGAAACTACCACATATGTGCAGTTCTTATGAGGTCCTTGCGATGTGAACCACGATCTGTGGTGGAAGAGAGCGGGCTCGCGAGTGAATGCCAGATGCAGTGTGCGGTGCTCGTGAGTTACTCAGTACTCACGATGAAGGCACAGCGGCCGCGGCAAGCAAGGCGTCGTTATGGAGGAGTGGGCCTAACGAGTTCGCCGCACATCGTCGCGTAAGTGGCCAAAAGGCTCCTGTAGCCGGTTGCAACTTCTGTCGCCGATAACCGCCGGTACTACAGTACACAACCGTCATCATCATCATCATCATCATCATCATCTTAAATTTTGTGAGATATGAAAATCAGACATATAATATTATCTACAAGAGAGTCCCAGGGACTGTTTTGGGTATTTTTAGTAATTTTGCTTATAACTGGTAACTTTTATAGTAGAGTATTGCCACTGCAAGCCCTAAAAGGGATCATGTTTACCCAACATAATTTAATTTCTCATTATGATTAAACATTAAATATTGAGTACTTGTTTAACATATCAAGTACTTAAAATATTTTTTGGGAAACATTCATAAGTGAAGTTTTAAAATCAGGTTTGGTTCAAAACTGCTCTGAATGATTAAGAGTACTTGAGCTTAAAGATTATTAACGAAAAGTCAACTATTTTTATGACAATTTAATGGTATTTTCTGCGTCTGCTGTTCCGTCTGTTTCGGCCAGGAATCTAATGGCCTGGAATAGAACTGTCTTTGGTGATGATTCCTATTTCCAATTGAGCCTCCATGATAAGCGAAGACGTGTCTGAACATGCCCTAGACAGCGGTAGGAGACCAACGTGTCGCCCTCCATACGGCCCGACAAGCAGGAATGATGGTCTGAAGTGCCTTTTATTTCATAGCAAGGTCCCATTGTCATCCGCGGTACCCTTACAGCACAGCAATACGTCGACGATATTCTACAAAATGGTTCAAATGGCTCTGAGCACTATGGCACTTAACATCTGAGGTCATCAGTCCCCTAGAACTTAGAACCACGTAAACCTAGCTAACCTAAGGACATCATATACAGCTATGCCCGAGGCAGGATTCGAACCTGCGACTGTAGCGGTCGCGTGGTTCCAAACTGAAGCTCCTAGAACTGCTCGGCCTCACCGGCCGGCGATATTCTGCACTCCGTTTCGTTGTGCTTCATAAATCTTTCTTGGGCTTACATTTTAGCGAGATGATTCCCACCCGTAAACGACGAGTGTTTCTATTGCTTGTCTTCGTGCACGCCAAACCCTTCCTTGGCCAGCAAGATCGCCGTATCTCTCCCCATATGAGACTGTTTGGAACATTATGGGTGGGGCCCTCCAACCGGCAAGGTATTTTGACGATCTAAAGTACCAGTTGGACAGACTCTGGCACCATACCCGTCAGCAGGACAGCCAATAACTCTATCAGTCAATGCCAAGCCGAATAACAGCTTGCATAAGGGCCAGCGGTTAACCAACGTTGTTGATTTCCTCACTTTGTGAAGCTCTTTCTTTGAATAAAGAATATAATTTTTCTGAAATCACAATCGCTTCTTTTTCTGCATGTGTACATCATATCTACCGATTTCAGTTCCACTCCGATAATCGCTTCGTTGTGCGACGCTTCTGTTTTGTCTTAAAACTTATTTGGAAGTCAATACACTGTTTTCAAAACGTTCGTCACATTATCAGAAGTTCGTAAGTAATTAATTCGATCTGATCAGGGAGTATGCTATTTACAACCTCATCTCAGAAGAATTACGTCTTCTGGGATAACAAACAGTAGTAGGTGGCTGGTTTGTTTAGTCATCTTTATGGAAGCAAGGTTCTCCACCAAGAAACGTCTGCAGTGGTCAAAACACACTGGTGTAACAGCAGAACTTTTCCTGTTACACCACTATATCATAAGCTCTCCATCCCATAATAGGATTCCTGTTGTGACTATACACAACGCAGCTGGTCATGTGAACATATACGTTTCATGCAACTGCAGCTGCTGTTTCACATAATAATTAAGCATTGTTATCAATCTATGGTTTCTGGGATAAAAGTAGTATATGTACCTTACACCAGGTCTTGTATATAAGTATACACACTAAGAATATTTTAAGCATCGAAGTCAATATAGAAATCGCAATGATTATACTAAAAGTCATCTTTATGTGAAACACCTAGACTTAAAATGGTTTTTACTTACTATCATCTGTCCTCATACACAAAATAGCCAAACCATTTCGGTTTATTCATTTAGTTACTAGTATAAATATGACAAATTATTGACCTCGTACGTCGACAAAAACCAGCTCTACTTTGCGTTGTTTGACGTTCAACTTGTATCTCACTGTGGTCGTCGGTTTTCAGAGGCTCATGTTCATCAATCTTTCAGCAATGCGCAGCAGCTCAGTCGTCTGTACCTCGCGCTCCTAAAATCGTCCGCTCCGCATCGTGTGTATTAGTATCGCAGCACTTCCAGACCAGCAAAACAACCATAACAGTAATTATTCCCACACAGTTCACAGCTAAACGGAAGCGGAATATTTTCGAAGCCAAACTTCTGCAAGGCACAAGTGAACATTGTTAGCAGCCACGCAGTGTCGCCAGGGACACCCCACACATAAATGGAAAACGCAACAATATTAATAATGATAATAAACAGGAAATTAGCATTTTTTAAATATGAACATCAGTTATAACGGACCACATCGTTTCTATAGCTGATTATAGTGAGGATTCATGTGAACAGAACAGAAGGCAGTTTACTATTGGTCAGTATGAAACGAAGTTACATTACATAAAAAAACACACACACACACACACACACACATACACACACACACACACACACACACACACACATTGCGTAACCGATGGTCTTTGTAACTTCGTGCAAGTGGGTGTGTAAATAATTAGAGTTGCAATTCTCTATGTCAGTTAGAAAGGCTACACAGTGAAAGGCTACAGTAATGATGTTCGTGTTTAGTGATGTTACCACGTCTGGTAGGGTATATAAGTAGTGTGAACAGTGTCAGATGTTAAGAGGAATCAAAATAAAACTGCGTAAATCACAGATGAAGTCGAGTATTATGCGGTAATCTGTTGTCTGCGTTTGAAGGGGAACAACACTGCAGTAGCCCATGTTTGGTTGGTGAAAGCAGATGTCGCGTACCCGTATGGAAGAGCGTTATTAGGCCGTTACAGAGTTTCAAAGGAGCCCCATTGTGGGTCTCCATTTTGCCGGCAGATGGAATTGTGCAGTATTCAGATTTCTGTGGGATTTACATGTGATAGTGGCCCATTGTTGGATTGCATTGGACTGTGAGGGTACACGTAGTCGTCGTTAAGATTGCAGTCGACCTCATCTAACTGCCACAAGAGAGAATCGCTGTATTGCACACCAAGTCCATCGTCACCCTTTCACATCTGCACCTACCTCCTGCGGCAAGTAGTGGACTTCGACAACATTCCACGTCATCCCGCACCATTGATGGGAGAGTAGCCACAGCCAGACCAGAGAATTAACACTCAATCCATATTCAGTCGTTCACACTACAACACGAACGGCTCCATATGGAATGGCGTCATGACCAGGAAGCATGAACGGATCATGTACGGCGTCACATTGTGTTCAGCGATGAGTTGCGGGTTCTGCACTACACTGAATGACTATTGTTGGCGATTATGACAATCACCAGGGGAGAGGTCCTATTCTTGAAATGTTTTGTGGAGACACAGCGTTGTTATTCCTAATGTCATGATGTGGGGAGCCATCGGGTATGATTCCAGGTCCAGGTCACAGTTGGCGGTGACTGAAGAAGCTCTAACTACACACGGTAAGTAATGTAAATCCTTCATACACATGTTTTATCTCTCATACGACAGTACTGTGGTGCCTTTTTCAACAGGACAATGTTCGTCCTCACATAGTATCTGTCTCTGTGAAATGTCTGCATGAAACTGAGCCAGCAAGAGCCCCAGATCTCTCTCCAACCGACCATATGTGAGACCAGTTCGGACATCAACCCCAACCCAGTGGAAGTATCCAGGATATCAAAAACCAGCTACAACAGTTTTCGACCAGATTACCTCAGGAGAGAATGCAACAGCTTTATGATAACTCTTTTCATTCGATTAGTAATAAGAACATACTTGGCCCTGTGTTACAACCCTGCCACTGCTTAAATTTTGAATAAAAATCATCACCAATGGCGGCCAAAGACTTGCGGCGTAAGAAGTCACACAGATTCTGCCAGCAGCCCTGTCAAAGAGGACAGAGGAGCGGTCAGGGGTTCAGGGCACTCTCTTGCCATTGTGTTGAGAAACTCTCCCTAAAAGGTGGAAGAATCAGCAATAATCAATGGCTTGATGATGGAGACCATTGCATTAATGACACATAATGGGTAGCAAGTAGACATGTGGCTTGTAACTGAAAAAGTGTTACGATGGTCTCTCCATTGACAGAAGATTCCAGACTAGTCCCCAATTCGGATCTCTGGGAAGGGACTGCGAAGAGTTAGATGATCGTGAGAAAAAAATTCAATAACCAGCTAAGCTATAACGTTCTACGAGTTGAGGCGTGGACTTTCGGAAGTTTGAACGTGGTAGCGAAGCTATAAAATTTGAAAAGGGAAATGCTAAGGTTCACTATAGATGTAGTGGGGGGTCAGTGAAGTGAAGTAGAAGATCAGGATTTCTGATCAGATGAGTATAAACTAATATAACAACAGAAGAAAATGGTATAACAGAAGCAGGTTTTGTTATGAATAGGAAGGTAGAGCAGAAGCGAGTTACTGTGAACAGTTCAGCAATAGGGTTGTTCTCAGAATCGACAGCAAACCAACATCAACAACAATGCTTCAGGTATACATGGCGACGTCGCAATCAGAATAAAAAAGAGATAGAGAAATTGTATGTGGATATTGAAAGAGTAATTCAGTATGTAAAGGAAGATGAAAATCTAATTGTCATGATGAATAGGAATGCAGCTGTAGGTAAAAGAGTAGAAGAAAGGGTTATGGGAGAATATGGTCTTGGTAGTAGGAATGACAGAGCAGAAAAACTAATTGAGTACTGCAATAATTTCGGATGGTAATAGCGACTCTCTGTTCAGGAATCACAAGAGAAGGAGGCGTACTTGGAAAAGGCTGGGAAATACAGGAAGATTTCAGTTAGATTACATCATGGTTAGGCAGAAATTCCGAACTCAGATACTGGATTGTAAGGAATACTCAGGAGTGAATACAGAGTCAGATCACAAATTAGTAATGATGAAGAGTGGGCTAAAGTTTAAGAGACAAGTCAGGAAAAATTTATGCGCAAAGAATTTGGATACAGAAGTACTAAGGAATGAAAAGGTATGCTTGAGTAGTAGAGAAAAATTTGTTTTATGCCACTTTGATATCAAATTGATAGGCAAACCAATTAAATTGTGAGAGCTGATTTATTTATGACCTTGACCTATTGTTCTGCTGCGTGGTTTTCCAAGTAACCCCACCCCTTGTCAGTCCAGAGGTCCTTTAATCCATTATTCTGCTAATAGGTTTATGACACCTTGGGAATAGTCCATCCTTCTGAGAAACCCCCTACCCTATCTCCTTCCCACTCCTCCTCCCCCCCCCCCCCCCCATCATCTGGAAACTGTTGGGAAAAAGACTCAGTCTGTGCTGGAGAGGAAAGATCCCACAACCAGAAATTCAAATCAGTCTCAATAATATACTGCTGCATATTCTTTATTTATCCATTTAATCAGTTTGTGGGCTCCTCCTTGGTGGGAAATAACTCATTGCAGTACGTCTAATCTTATGACATCATCTTACAGCCATCTAGTGGATACTGGTGCTACCAAGTCAAAATCCTTAATGCATCGATCCCACAACCAATCAGTTTCCCGAAAATATTGAGGCACTTTTCATTGATGGTTTTACATATTGGGCGAGAAATGTATTGATTGACTTTATGGGATATTGCAATTTGCAGGAAAAACATTAGTCATATATCTGATGTCTTGTATGCCCGAACATGTGAGGACACAACACGCTCCTGTACCACCACAACCCACATCTGGCGAAAAAACCTTCCGATTGCGTCTTCACACCAACCACAGAGCGGATGCATGGGGAACCGCAGATGCGCCAGCCACCTCAAGTATTCTCATCCAAGCAGATCAAGGGAGATACCCACATACAGGGCTGCCCCACAATGAGGGAGACAGCTTCATCTCATTCCACCACTCCAGAGAGATGTTCACGTTGGTGTATTGGCCTAACTGAGATAGTTCAAAAAACTGCACAGAGCATCAGGAAGATTTTTTCCTCCCTCACCACTTCCCATGGGCCCCAATAGGAAGACGACATTCACCCCCTCCCCCACTTTAAAATTGGCTCTAATCCATAGGAATGTGGGAACACTCCATCTGGTCACTTGATCATGACATCAGGGGATTAAGACGAATGCGTTATCAGTTACAGTCAGCCAGTGGAAGAACTATGAATTGTCTAAAGTAGCCGAAATCCTAATCTGCCTCCACATCACAGAAGTGGAGAAGTAAGTACTCATAACACGTCTTTGCTATTATTACTGCATGTAGCGGTTCTTCTTTGTCAAGTTCCATTTCTTTGTTCAACTCTGTGTCTTTGTCTGTGGATGCTTATTGTTTCTTCTTCTTTGCTGAGCGGCCTCGAGCGTGTCCAGACTGGTTGTAACCTCCAGTGTGTCTGATGAGCAGCAGCCACCACTGGCTCAGCAGGACCGCAGCGACCTCCAGCCTGTTGGGGTCAGCAGTGCCAGCAGCACCATGGGATCTTGTAGTGCACCTGACTATCATGTCGGAGTAGGAAGATGAGCTGCTATTGTCCATCCCATTCATTGATTTGTTTAATGAAGATATCCAGCTAGTCCCTGACTCTCAGAGGAACTGTGCTGGAGGTTCTACGCCACACGGTGCAGTTCAGTACTGGTTTCCAATATATACACCATCCCAGAACATTCCAGTGTTGCTGCAAGGATGTTTATGTTGATGTGATGGATGACAAGCTGCCGATTCTTCCCAATTCTCTACTGCTTTTCGATTCAGCTAATAAGTTAAAAGCATACAGTCCAATGAAGCATACAGTCCAATGTGCTTAAATATTGGTATGGAAGCATCAGTGGACACTGACTGGTTTTTTGTTTAAAGATTGAAAATGTAGTGAGAAGTGTTAAAATGCTGTTTATGGACTGGAATACGATGAATGGAATACGATGAACTGTGTAATACAGAACCCTACATTAATCAACAGATGACCTTCGAGTTTTCTGCATCTCCGAACATTTACTGTGCTGACCTGATGCTATCTGTAAAATCATTGTACGATGGCGTGACACTCATGGTGAAATCTGGAGGTCGATCCATTTATCTGGAACATTCCACCATTACAAACTTGTTTGGCCTACAGAAGGTTCTATTTCTTATGTTGGAGAGACTGGACCATGAGCTGCTGCGCGTACAAACTGTGTAAAACGACTTCGTGAACTATCTCTGTGTGTGTAGTGTTTATGCAGACGATTTAGAACACGGCATCAGTACAGTGTAAAAAGAAGCTAAAAGAGCACCCATCATTTTGAGAGAAACACACGCTGAATTCTGTGCATACAAGAAATCTTTATTTGCAAAATACTGTGCTGTTGGGTATACTGAACCAGTGAATTCTTACTGATATATTGTACTGCTAATGCATAAATAAAAAATGTTTTCACAAATCTTTGTTGTTTTTCTTATATATCTACTCCTTCATTGTATAATGTAAGTTGCGACCATTGTAGCTCAGTTGGTAAAATTATTGCGCCATAGTGGCTACATAGATTATTCATATTATTATTATTATTATTATTATTATTATTGTTATTACAGGTGCTGATTTTTCTATAAAAGCAAATTGCATACCAAAACCTGATGCAGTCAGTATCATGCCAGGGTGGATAAAGCATCAGGACTTGGTTGTAGTGACTGGTGCGGAAGAAGACTGAAAGAAGAAGATGAAGAAGAATGGGATACTCCTACCCGATAATATATGAGTGATAATTGTAGCTCCATCCACTTACATCGCGACAAACGTTCTCATACCACTACTAACACACCTGGATGGAGTCCACTTTGAGTATGTATGTATATTTTAAAAAACGCTGGTAAGTACCAGCTACTGCAAAAGATACTGCAGGGTATAGATGGTGTAACATGCACGACATTTAGTCAAATCCCCCGCCAATATGTACAACCAAACACAGCATTCATATTTGACGATGTTGTTCTGGAGTACCAGGACCAAATTCTGCAATATCTCTGTTTTGGTCGTCATTGGGTGTTGAAGTATTTTATTTCAGTCAGATATATTCTAATATTCTGCAATAGTTGGTGAGAGATAGTGCAACTCTCATCATTGATTTCAAGTCAGACAGTTTGAATTAAAAACACATTTAAAAGGTGCATGTGGGAACCGACACGTTATTCAATGATTTTGTAAAGATATGTGCAGATTGCTAGAATCACACGAAGTATGGGTTTCTCGTTATCGATGATTAACGTAAACTGAATTATGGTAGGTATGGATGGAATTTCCAGCAGTTTCTTTACGTATAGCTATGAAAAAAGGTATGAGTATATTAATATACTTCATACTACGAACAAGTTCACATGTATGTAAGGCTCTCAGCCCGAGAGGATAGGTGTGCATAGACAGGGAATGCATCTGTAGATAAATGGAAACATTTCAGTCTGACGGACTTAAAGTTAAGAAGCTATAGGCATAAGCCGAGACCCTTCTGAGACTGATCAACAAATTAAATGTCAGAGTTAAGGAACTCGAGACATACATCCAGATCATTCTGAGAAAGAAAGTAGATGGCTTACCTGTAAAGGTTGATGGAACTGGAAAGAAAGTACATGACTTAACTGTAAAGTCTGAGCAAAACGTATATAAGGTGCAGTTTCTGCATCAGCCCACTTAGTTTATAACAAAATGTCGACTAAGCATACTAAGCCTACAAGGAAGGCTGTTTGAAGAAGCTATCGCTGCTCCTGTGGAGACATTTGGATCGAGAGCAGACGCTGAGAGAAACACTTAAACCTGTTGTAAACTATCAGCCAAATCACACACGACAACGATGATGCTATTGCCAGTTTCATTAACTGTCACAGTAGTGCTAGGACAGACAAAACATTCAATACTATTGCTGAAAATTTGTACACGTTGGACTCGAAGCCTTTAAGTTTTTATGGAAGGACAGTATTGACAGGCGACAGGGAATTTCAAAGAACACTGGATCTACTGAACCTCATTTTTGTTAAAGCCTCAAAAACAGTAAAATTTTCATCCAAAGATCTGGAGATGTATGGTGAAATGCTACAGTTGACTGGTGGCACAGGAAATCAGTAAACCAACACAGTGCGGAACACAGAAATATTATAAACCATTGTTATTAGAGGCTCGATATATCAGTGGTGTGGGTATTGAAATTCAGCATAAAAGAGTCAGCAATCAGCTCCCTCAGGATATATACTATGACGACCCCAATGAGCTAATAGATCGACTGTGAGTACTCATGGCATCAGCTGCTGTGGGCAATACCGCTCATTCGAATGAGGTTATCTCAGTAATTTCAGAGCATAGCAATATAGCTTTAGTAATTCGAGAACTGCACAAACCAGCATGCAAAACATACCCTTTTAGGCATATTATGATTAAACGTAGGCTGATCTTGTAGGTATGAAGGAATATTCACATGAGAATAATCGATTCAATTTTATTTTAATGGTTATTGATGAATACCCTAAATTTTTCTAGGCGTTACCTGTTAAAACAAAAACGGTGAGAGACGTCACAGGAGTGTCTGAGCGTTTATTTCAGACAGGGATGAAAACCTCCACACCGATCACAATCGAGAGTTTTAAAATACGTATTTCAAGGCTGTTGTGCAGCGGAATAGAGTACATCACTACTCAGCATCACCCATCTGAAGGCGAGTATCGTGGAACATCTGAACAGAATAATAAAAGGTCAAACATGGACGCATTTTAATCTTCACAGCTCATACAAATGGACAGACATTCTACCCGAAATAACTCCACAGTATAATCGAACCAAGCATAGCAAATAAAAATGAGACCAATCGAAGTTCGTGATAATGGACTCTTGCATACAATGTACTATCGTATTAAAATGCTGGCTCCAAGCAAACAGAAATTTAATGTGAGTGATTTGGTACATATCTGAAAACACAACACAGCATTTAAGAAGTTATACCTCCCATACTGGTCGAGTGAGATATTCCTAGTTTCCAAAGTATAGAGAACATACCCTAGAACTTGCCTCTTAAAATATAGCAGTGGCACTGACATTTCGGGATCCTTTTACACCAAGAATATGCAGAAGAGCTCAGAAGCACACGTGTTTCTCATAGAACGCGCAGTAGATTGAGGGAATGTAGCATTAGTTAAATGGTTTGGTTTTACAGCAATAAAAAACAGGTACATCAAGGCACCGTTGGTACAGATTATCCCAATCCTCAACAGCAATTCGGCGTAGATCCATCAGAGTGGCTGATGGGTCACGTAGTCCATAAACAACTCTTTTCAATCTATCCCAGGCATGATCAATAGGGTTCATGTCTGGAGAATATGATGGCCCCTGTAGTCGAGCGATGTTATCCTGAAGGAAGTCATTTACAAGATGTGCACGATGGAGGCGCGAATTGTCGTCCATGAAGACGAATGCCTCGCCAACATGCTGCCAATATGGTTTCACTATCGGTCGGAGGATGGGATTCACGTATCGTGCAGCCGCTGCGGCGCCTTCCATGACCACCAGCGGCGTATGTCGGCCCCACATAATGCCACCCAAAACAGCCTTGCTGCACTCGCTGGACAGTGTGTCTGAGGCGTTCAGCCTGACCGGGTTGCCTCCAAACACGTTTCCGACGATTGCCTGGTTGAAGGAATATGCGACACTCATCGGTGAAGAGAACGTGATGGCAATTCTGAGTGGTCCATTCGGCATGTTGTTGGGCCCATCTGTACCGTGCTGCATGTTGTCGTGGTCGCAAAGATGGGCCTCGCCATGGATGTTCGGAGTGAAGTTGTGCATTATGTAGCCTATTGCGCACAGTTTGAGTCGTAACATGACATCCTGTGGCTGCACGAAAAGCATTATTCGACATGGTGGCGTTGCTGTCAGGCTTCCTTCGAGCCGTATTCCGTAGGTAGCGGTCATCCACTGCGGTAGTAGCCCTCGGGCGGCCTGAGCGAGGCATGTCATCGACAGTTCCTGTCTCTGTTTATCTCCTCTATGTCCGAACAACATCTCCTTGGCTCACTCTGAGACGCCTGGACACTTCCCTTGTTGAGAGCCCCCCCTGGCACAATGTAACAATGCAGACGCTATCGAACCGCGGTATTGACTGTGTAGGCATGGTTGAACTGCAGGCAACACGAACCGTGCACCCCCTTCCTGTTGGAATGACTGGAACTGATCGGCTCTCGGACTCCCTCCGTCTAATAGGCGCTGCTCATGCATGGTTGTTTACATCCTTGGGCGGGTTTAGCGACATCTCTGAACAGTCGAAGGGACTGTGTCTGTGATACAATATCCACAGTCATCATCTGTCTTCAAGAGTTTTTGGAACTGGAGTGATGCAAAATGGTTTTTGATGTGTGTATAAAGATTTGTAGCTGATAAAGCCATTAGTGGAAAATTTTAGATGGAGTTGGTGTCAATTTCATGCAAGTTACGAACGTTGAAAGTTTCGCACTGAAGAAGAAGCTATGTCTCAATAACTGTTTCCTGGCAGTGATGTATGGAGCTAAAAATGGCCTGAAGCACGAAAGCACCAGTTAAAGCAACAGCGTTTCTGCCATTACCCAAGACATCAGGAGGAATCATCCCCTTCTTCATTCCTGCCTTTGCAGGTCTCTCAGAGATAGGTTCACTGGCTGGTGGTGCTGTAGCTATTTCCAGAACAGCCAAGAACGCACAGAACCTCCAGGAGAAGCTAGAGGAAGCAGAAAGGCATAATCCAAAGATGCAAGCAGCAGACATAAGGAAACGACTATATCTGAAACCATACAAGAAAGGACTAAGTCTCTTCATAAATTAAAAAACCCTTATAGCTCTCCTACGTGACAGACAGCTTACAAATACAGGTCTGCTCAAGTCCGTAAGTCTGTTAGAAAAAATTTAGAATTCCAAGATTCTATGGTGTGTTTATGCAGGATATTTCAGCGAAGACTATGTGGAAATCCGGAGAATGCGGAATTGTTGATTTAGGTGTTGCTGGGGGGATGAGGAACCCATAGGGAGGCATACGTTAAGAAAAATCTACTATTTCGATTAATTTGGAGTCCTGCAGCCACCAGATGATTTACAATGATACTCCACCAGAAGAAGAAGTGTGTTCTACAATTTCCATCACTACGAAGACTTTAATACCCACTTATGTGGGCATCTGTCCATCGTATTCCTCCGAACATTTAAGAAGAAAGATATATAATGAGGTGCATTAAGCATTCACCCATCTGTCGAGGTTCGCATGCAATGTCGTATACACTGACTCCAATAGTATTGTCAGTATTATTCGACAATTACTTCCTACCGACTGATTTAAGCAATGGTAAGAGGAGTATCGTGCTGATTGGACTAGAGACAAACAACAGCATTCCGTACCTCACTGAAGCTAACAATAAACGTCATCTAGAAATTAATGGTGCAAAAGAAACTGTGGAAACAGAACCTGGTACATGCGATATTAATGACTTAAACGACGTTTTAAAATGGTCTGGAGAAGGGGCTACTCTTCGTGTAAACATCAGTACACTTAGATGTGAAATAAAGATGAGTGCGACAACTGACTCTAACTAGAAAGGTTCAATAGGATGGCTACTGGGTTTCACAAAACGACAGGTTTTGAAGGCTGATCCTAATACATGTTACAGATCTGACCAGTTAGTGAATACACTTTCTTTGCTACAATCCGTGTCGAGTGTAACATTGCAACAAACTATTATCTCAACATTAGATTGATTCATACAATTTACGGATTCTTTCCAACGATGGGAACAGGGTATAAGTATGCTGAGACACCTACCAACGCTATTTATCTCCTAGTAGTAGTTCAGATATTGAACTATCTGGAGCTGCATATTGTGTACCAGGATAATCAACTTGTCGACTTTCGTGGTGAGGAAAACATTGTACGTCTACATCTAAAGTAGAACCATCAGTGACCTCTGGCATTCAGAGACCCAGAAGCGGCAGTGGCGACCTACAACAAACCAGGTCCCGTCGGAGGTCGAAGCGACGACATTTAACTTATCGGACTGGAAGCATCGCCGACAAGTTGCAATCAGTCAGGTATTGCAGTGGCCCCGTATTGTCAACGAAGACAGGACGGGCGTAAGGTATAAAACCAACAGCGCGACACTTCGCAACAGAAATGCAAGCCGATAATACGTGCAACTACGAGTTTCTTAAATCAGTTGGTCTGAAGCCCCGCAGTGACGTCGTTCTATACAACGAGTCCCGTGGAATATGACGAGTGTATTATAAACCAAGAATACTTCTCGCATAAATCTCATCCACCAACCATGTTTAACACAAAAAAAGGTTCAGATGGCTTTGAGCACTATGGGACTTAACATCTGAGGTCATCAGTCCCGTAGAAGTTAGAACTACTTAAACCGAACTAATCTAAGGACACCACACACAACCATGCCCGAGGCAGGATTCGAACCTGCGACCATAGCGGTCACGCGGTTTCGGACTGAAGCGCCTAGAGCCGCTCGGCCACAGCGGCCGGCATATTTAACAAGGACGATGAAATTATAATTATAATCCAGCACCAAGACGCCTTAACCCTCCCATGCATGGGTCTCATAATTCTTGATGTATGTTTACGAAAGGAATGGAGCTGCTAAAGTGGCATCAAACCTTACACATAATGCTTTATCTATCCCGTTTCATGAGGTACGATATGAACTTAAGGGCATCGAGAGTGACTGTACACACAATGTAGGTATAACATCAACGTATGTCTCTGCTCCTCCCTCTGATCTGACGGATTTAGAAAATGATGAATGATTCATTGACGAGCAAGGCGATAGAACGGTGGAAGAGTACCAGGGATTTACTGCATGTATACCTTTAAAACTGATTATGGGATACTTTGAGGACATGTGGCGAACTGTTCTGAATGTAAACAGGAACTTAGTATGATACAGAGTGCAACAGATGACAACTCATACGTTCAAGGAGGTCAAGAGGAGAACGACATCACCGTCAATAAAATAATATGGAAAAAGTCACACATCATTGTAGCTTCAAAAGTTCTGAACGCCGGTGTATTCCTACTGTTATCTTTCCACACATTGGAGGTTTTCGAGTACCCAGTGCTACCGACAGCAAGCAGATAGACGTGGTCTATTAAAACCTCTGCTCAACTGGAGACCCCCAGTTCCATTACACTTGCATTTCAGACCAATAGAGGAGGGAATATAGCAAATGATTCCACCCAATTTAACAGTTGTGGGCTAACTAGTTCCATAGTCTACCTGAATTCCGAATTCTATCCGTACGATAACTTATACCTGAAGTGAAATGAAAATATATGAAGTCTAACATACGCCTGGTATGTGTCATTCAACACTTCTAACTACAAAGAGGGCGAAGAGTGTCTACTAAGCCCACGGAAATTCAAGGAGCCAATCATTGTATTAGACTGTTCAAAACAGAACGAGATAATTAAATCTGGACTTATGGATGTACGAATTGGATATGAATCTGTGTGGCCGTGCGGTTAAAGGCGCTTCAGTCTGGAACCGCGTGACCGCTACGGTCGCAGGTTCGAATCCTGCCTCGGGCATGGATGTGTGTGATGTCCTTAGGTTAATTAGGTTTAAGTAGTTCTAAGTTCTAGGGGACTGATGACCACAGCAGTTAAGTCCCATAGTGCTCAGAGCCATTTGAATCATTTTGATTTGAATCTTCAGCAAATTTCCCAGAACACACTGCAGCATATTCTCTAGTTCTGCTTGACCGAATTATTAACTATTGCCCGCTCACTGGTGTTACGCAACGAGCTGTATAAATGAACAAGTGCGGTGCAAAAAACAGAGGATTTCACAATGGTATCCCAAGGAGTGAACGTCATTGCAAACGCTCAGGGTTCTAATGATGATGAGCATTGATGGTTCATATTTTAAAAAGTTGCATTCAGACTATACTACACAAAATGCCAGAATAGCAGCGACATTATCAGCAAGCATCGCAAAGCCGAGGTGTTTCAAAGATGTAAAGTGTACTAAAACATGGAGGAGTGCAAAGTGTTAACACATTTCTACCATCGAATTCACTGGGATGATGCTGGTTTACCCTGCAAAGATATGGTGACATTGCTTCGATTATTCGAACACACAGATACCAAAATTTACGTTAAAGGTCAGGGGAAGATCATATGGACGCGTGGAATCTCCAAGTTTTCTGCCATTTAAGAGCTGGAATTCTGCGGTCGTCCTGCTCTCTATTGATTCAAGAAGAAGAAGAAGATGTGTGAAAATAGTGTTGCGTTTTCTTATAAAAAATGTAAAATGACTTTTGCGTTGAATGGCAAACAAATGAATTTTTGCCTTACATTCTCTGTACTTTTCTTACTGATTTCATCATGTTCCCACTTTGATAGTTATATAGTATGCAACTTTGCCAAGATATTAGGTCTATGGTTTTCTTGAAGTACTGGTGACATAATTTGAGACATGTTTGCTATATGTGTTTGGAACGGGACATTGTCGTGTGCCTCCTGCTCGAATAAGCCAATTCATACCGCACGATAGGCACAATCCCATGCAACTATTCTACACTGAAGCCCAATGAAAATAGTACAGGTATGCGTATTCAAGTATAGAGATGTGTAAACTGGCAGAATTCGGCGCTGCGGTCGGCAATGCCTTTATAAAAGTGTCTGGTGCAGTTGTTATATCGGTTACTGCTGCTACAATGGCGGGCTATTAAGATTTAAGTGAGATTGAACGTAGTGTTATAGTTGGCGCACGAGCGATGGGACACAACATCTCCGAGGTAGCGATGAAGTGGGGATTTTCCCATACGACCATTTCACGAGTATACCATGAATATCAGGAATCCGGCAAAACATCAGATCTCTGACATCGCTGCTGCCAGAGAAAGATCCTGTAGGAACAGGACCAACGACGGCTGAAGAGATTCGTTCAATGTGACAGAAGTGCAACCCTTCCTCAAATTGCTGCATATTTCAATGCTGGGCCATGAATAAGTGTCAGCGTGCGAACCATTCAACATCATCGATATGGACTTTCGGAGCCCACTCGTGTACCCTTGGTGACTGCACAATACGAAGCTTTACGCCTCACCTGGGCCCATCAGCACGGACATTAGACTGTTGATGGTTGGAAGCATGTTGCCTGGTGGGACGAGTTCAAAAGGTTCAAATGGCTCTGAGCACTATGGGACTCAACTGCTGAGGTCATTAGTCCCCTAGAACTTAGAACTAGTTAAACCTAACTAACCTAAGGACATCACAAAGATCCATGCCCGAGGCAGGATTCGAACCTGCGACCGTAGCGCCTTTAACCGCACGGCCACTTCGGCCGGCGGTGGGACGAGTCTCGTTTTAAATTCTATCGAGCGGATGGACGTTTACGGGTATGGAGACAACCTCGTGAATCCATGGACTCTGCATGTCACCAGGGGACTGTTCAAGCTGGTGGAGGCTCTGTAATGGTGTGGAGCCTTTGCAGTTGGAGTGATATGGGACTCCTGATACGTCTAGATACGACTCTGACAAGTGACGCGTACCTAAGCATCGTTTCGGATCACCTGCATTCATTCATGTCCATCACGCATTCCAAGGGACTTGGGCAATTCCAGCAGGACAGCGCGACAACCCTCGCGTCCAGAATTGCTACAAAGTGGCTCCGAAACACTCTTCTGAGTTTAAACTCTTCCGCTGAACGCCACACTCCCCAGAGATGAACATTATTTAGCATATCTGGGATGCATTGCAACGTGCTGTTCAGAAGAGATCTCTACCGTTTCGTACTCTTAGGGATTTATGGACAGCCCTGCAGGATTCATGGTATCAGTTCCCTTCAGCACTACTTCAGACATTATTTGAGTCTATGCCACGTCGTGTTGCGGCACTTCTGCGAGCTCGTGGGGGCCCTACACGATATTAGGCGGGTGTACCAATTTCTTTGGCTCTTCAGTGTATGACCTGCTACATTACATTGTTAAATTACAAATATGAACGCAAACGTAGGCCTATATTACAGACGTAGTACAACAATGCAGTATGAGTACAATGTTGCGACAAAGAAGTCTTTCGATTTAGAAGGCATAAAGTTACTATATTCACATAAGGGAAGAAATACTGAAATGACATGTAGAAAGGTAGCAGACGAATGAATGAAGTGGCCCTGAACACCGCATAAGGAACCTTGTTTACGCTAGATGGCATAAGAGTGGTGGCGCCTGTGATAACCCTTTTTCTAAAGTAACCGGACAACCCAGCGCCCGCAGGTTTGTTATCTTACATGTTGAACCACACCTTCATGTTCAAAACTAATGTAATTTATGTCTCGCACATCCTTTAGATATGCAATAGGGATAGGTTTGTTTGTAAATAACAACAAAGATGTATGGTAACGAATGTTTTCATTTATTCACTTCTCTGAGATACAATTTCATTCTTGAGAAACAGTTTGATTCTTGAGGTACACTTTGATTGTACTATTGAGTGTAGAAATACTTTTCTTACACAATAACAAAAAATTCACTGGTGAAATATTTACAATTTTCAGATGTATAAACCTATGCTAAAAACTAGTGTGGAGATACTTTTAACCTTGCACTACAACAGTCGCAATAGTAGTAGTTACATTGATGTTATACGAAAACAATTTTGATAAACTGTGAACTATATATACATTTACATCTACACAAAAAACTAATGAGACTTGTATGGCTAGCAGCACGTGAAACTTAAAAAAGACTGTTCTGTTTACATGTTGTGCAAACACACACACACACACACAAATACTTATACTACGATAAATGGGTCATACTCTTTTACAAGACTTACACCCAGTTTTATTCTCTCCCTCTTACTCAAGCAGAGTCCTCCCACCCGTCTCTCTTACAGTATAGTTTCAGTTCTGTCATCGCAAATGACCCCTTAACTGTCGTGCAGCACATAGTCCCCCTAGTGTCCTCTCGATCGAATACTAGCTTGCAGCAACATATGCAGCAGAACCCCGTGATCTCTGCTGTACAGACACTGCAGATAGTCTTCAACAGAGGGGACTCTCCATGCTGCACGACGCACACCCTTAGCCTTTCTCAGGGTTGCATCTTCCAACTTACGGCACTCATATATTTTTTACTCACAGACCTACGAACTTCACAATCGGTGACCCATTCGCTTCGTCCTTCATTAGCCCAATAACCTTCTTGTTCTGTGGAACAATACAGTAAAGGGTATCGTCTGTCTATGACGACATGTCGAATTCTTTACTGTGGCACAGCATTACTTCATGTGGATCGCAGTTCTTCACTCAATAGATAAGCTGTATGTCTCCATATAAAGCAATTTAGAATCAGAGCAATGAGGTTTCGCAAACTCATAATGAAAGCACTACACGTGGAATTTGGATTGGTCGAGTATGCACATCCCAACATACACAGGTTTTGTGAACTCTATCGCAACCTTCGTCATCTCTACAGCAACAGAGATTTAATTGAATATTGTGACCCATTTAAAATTTGGTTTGGTGATGCGTTTCCTTACCCCATAACGAGCTTCCCATTCAATTCTAATCAAAATTTTACGATGTTCCTAAAATTCTCCATTGTTTTTGCCGAAAATCGAATTATTCTTTAATTTAAAAAATATTTCTCAGTCACATTTTGCGGAAGCCTTCAATGTCGATTCAGATAAATATACTCCATCATCCAGAGAGATTGCTTGAAGTAGATACTCTGGGTGATTGTAACCAGCCTCATTCCCAATCTGAGACACTGCTTGAGACTACAATAGAGAATAATGTATCTCCGCTTGTTTCGCAGCATTGTCATCAGTTTTGGGGTGGAGCCTCCTCGCAGAACTAATTGCTTGGACATAGTGGCAAATTAGCGTGCCTATCATGTAAACTAATAGGTTATGTGAGTTCTACCTCCACCACAAACCTCACATCAGAATCAGCTGCCATACCCTCGATTTTTCCAGCCAATCCCTTGCATTCTTCTGTGGGCATCCATCTAACTTCGACAATCTGCGACAATTGTTGTGTGACGTGGCCGCAGAAATTATTCACATCCAAGTACATGATGTAATGCGAACGAAGTGAAGCGCTGAACCACTCACCCATACATGGGTTATATTTGGCTTGGAGTGCCTATGAACACATTGACAAAACTCACCCATACATGGGTTATATTTGGCTTGGAGTGCCTATGGACACATTGACAATGTCTCACACACATCTCTCGCTCAAAGAAAAGAAGCATGCAAGCATCGGTAAATAGTTCGACGCTACGATTCGTTTTCTTGAGAATAGCGTCTCAGGACAACCCAGGTGCCTTGTAATAAAAGGTGGGATCCTGAGAGTATGTGGTCATGCACAGACTCCAGAATTTCTCCAAAACCATCAGCCAGCAAACACACGTCTCTGTACATGTAAAGCTGTGAGTACTCTCCTGATGTGGAGATGTTGGATTCCCAGCAGACATGCGCAGCATACTCATACTCTACATCCTTTATGGTATTGCCTGTAAGGTTGCTGTCGAATACAGTTATGTTGTGTAGCCTGGTTTCTTTGAGTTTTTCCATACAATCCAGGTACTTATATGGAAAAAAAACCTTCCTAGTCACGAGCAGAAACTTTTCCTCGTCGGTAAATGCAGCTCGAGTGATGTGCATATCCTTCAGGGGTAGAGTTTCAACAGGTTTCAGGAGTGGTGCCTGCATAAAACGAAGCGAGTCAGGAAAGCGGAGAGTAATTCTTGGTGTCATTCGTGTAGTGAATAAAATATATTTCGCAGCACACTCAGGCAGGACACTAAAGCGATTTTTCTCTATGTCGATATCTGCCAAGTGTTCAACAACAAATGGAGCGTCATACCCGCTTAAATTATGAAAGAAAACGGGTATGTGTCGCGGTAATTGATACTTAAAATTGCATGTATTGTGAGCTGCGCCACGGAACTTCCCCGTAAGATGACAGTGGTCTCTATGAGGAGTTTCCACGTTTGTATCTAACGTCAGCCTACAAACATGCCTGTCAACCGCATTATTGTCCAGATCTTCATTCTCCTTCCATTTGGTCATTAAAGCATTGTCGCTCTAAAGCTTATCAACCTCCCATGAAAGTTTTTCAAGCTCAGTGAGAAGCAAACTGTAGGATTATCCCTGATGTAATATTTGTATTCCACGTGTTTTTCTGTGAAGGTGGTATGCAAGGATGTATGGCTACCTTCATGGCTCGTCACATGAGCGACAGTCTTTTCCCATCAATTTCCAGATGATGGGAGGAGGAGGGGGATGGGGTGGGGGTCATAAACCGCTGAACAGAACAACAGGTTAAGGGGCCCCTGGGTCAAGGAGGGGTGGGGCTTACATGGAAAACCGCTTAGCAGAAGAATAGGTTAAGGTCATAAATCAATCAGATGTCACAATTTAATTAATTTTCATTTCATTTTTATATCGAAAGTGGTGTGCAAATAACTTCACCCTAAAATCGCTTGAAATTCTCTGAGGCTATAGAGATTTCTACAATGAGTAGCTCAATAGGCCATTCAGTTGAAGAGGAATGGACATCTCTAAAAAGGGCAACCACAGAAGTTGGAAAGAAAAATGTATGATCAAGAAAGTAACTGTGAAGAAACCATGGATAGCAGAAGAAATACTTCAGCTGAACAGAGAAAGGAGAAAGTAAAAAATGTTCCAGGAAATTCAGGAATACAGAAATACAAGTCACTTAGTAATGAAATAAGTAGCAAGTGCAGAGAAGCTAAGGGGAAATGGCATCATCAAAAATGTGACGAAATCGGAAAAGAAATTATTTCCGAAAGACTGACTCAGTATATAGAAAATTCAGAACAATCTTCGGTGAAATTAAAAGCAAGAATGGTAACATTAAGAGTGCAAAGGGAATTCCAGTGTTAAATGAAGTAGAAACAGCAGATGGGTGGAATAAGTGTATTCAGGGCATCTATGAGGGGGATGACTGGTCTGACCGGACGACGTGATAGCAGAAGAAACAGGAGTCGATAGGGAAGAGATAGTGGATCCAGTATTAAAATCAGAATTTAGCTTTTGAAGACGTAAAATGAAATAAGACAGAAGGGATAGCTAACATTGCATCAGAATTTCTAAAATCATTAGGGGACGTGGCTACAAAACGATTATTCATTCACGTTGATGTTGTGACGATGGGTGGGGTGGAAAGGGGTCACGTGGGGGGGAGGGGCGCTGAGGAGCTCACAGCGGTGCCAGCTTTGAAGTTCCACCGCTAGATGTCGGCACTCTTTGAGCCTCTACTCTTGGGCTGTTCTGGAAGTATGAAAAATCCTGGTGACCATCAGACGTTCAGGATGTTTTGGAAAAAGGTGACTGGAATATCCCTTGCTCTCTGGCCGTTGGGGACAAACAAGAGGCCCCATGATTAGCCAGATGGACCAAGGGACCAACTAAAATGCTGACTATAAGATATTTCAATAAAAAAGTGGGCCCATGACTATACTGGAAAGCCAGTAACTCAGATAAAAGGAGAAAATTATTACGAGTGCGAGGGTTTAGACGCGCCGTCGCTACGACGTATGGTTTCTCAGTAAGTTTATTTTAAATATTTTGTGAACAGTATAAATTTAAATACTAGTAACTTGACGACATCTTCACCGACTTTTATAATCGAAGTGTTTTTGAATAGCTCTTGTAGAGATCTTCAAAGAATCAAAACAAAATTCTTATAAGCATTAGCAGATTTGAAATAAAGACTGGGATGTGTATTCTGCGTGGGAAAATAGTGCATTTTATCCATAAAACTAATTAATATGTTGAAATTAGTGGCAGTATTGTAAAATAAACGTAGTTAAGGAAGTATGAGTATGCCCAGTGTTAAAACAACAACAACATTTTCCATGATACAATTGGAATTTGCGAGAAAATTAGTGAATGTAACGAAAAACTAAAGACAACAATAAAGAACTGAAAACATTTGCATGCAAATTCATGTATATTATACGTATACAGCTATGTATTTATTGTTTTCGTATGTTCCCGAAGAAAGTATGTTCTGACTCATGATACAGTGCGAGGATGTAGCCTAAACACCCGGCAGCCACCTTGGCACAGCAAGACTGATTTCGGCGTCGCTTAGGAGGTGGATAGTCTCATTCTGGCGGTATTCGCAGGTAGTCGTTTGGTGAATTTTGTATGCGCGACTCCGCGAAAGCGTTAAAATTTTCTTAAGCGTCTAAACGTGAACTAATAAAATTTACTCGTCTGTTGCTAGCAAATACAAATATTTTTGAACTGTGAACTTTGGTTTTTCGTCAGGAAACCATTCCGAACGATGAAATTTCACCGCTGACCTTAGCGAGAGGTTTTTGGAACTTGTAATTTCACCAGCTTGCAACTGAGGAGGTTTAACTTAAATTTTAACGGAACGAGTCATAGAATCGTTGCGAGATTTTGGAGTGCGCGATATATTGCCTGGGTTTATTTAAGTTCTCAGACTGGCGTAACAAAATTCAGTATTGACAATTCATTTACTTCTTACTATGAGAAAACAGGAAATAAATCCTGTTTTTTTATTAACCCGTGAGTGTACTGACCTCGGCTTTCACAAATTCCAGCCTGCCTGTAATTGAAAGTTTCCTTTTGTTTTAGTTGAGGATCTTAGGGTAAATGCGACAAGTGATTGGTTGGCCGCTAGACTTAAACTCAGCCAAATTATACACACAAAAAATTATTCCAACCATTCACTGTGACCCTTGTTAGAGTGCTACTAACTGGAACATTGATACACTGATAATCCACTCAGCAGTGCTGGGTGGGGAAGGGTGGGAGAAGGGGGGAGGGGGTGTGAGAGCAAGGCTCCGAGCTAATTCAGTTATTTTGTGAACATAAATTTTTAAGGAACAATTTCAGTTATTTTTTATCAGTTTTTTAAAGTTAGTATGTACCTGAAATAAACATTGAAGTAGCAGTGTTTAGAATGTATAGACTGGCAATACTCCATCAGACTTTCGGAAAAGCATCATCCACACAGTTCCCAAGATTGCAAGAGCCGATAAGTGCGAGAATTATCGTACAATCAGCTTACCAGCCCACTCATCCTGGCAACAATAATATACAGAAGAATGGAAAAGAGAATTGAGGATCTGTTAAATGACGATCAGCTTCGCTTTAGGAAAAGTCACGGCACCAGAGAGGCTGTTCTGATGTTGCGGTTGATAATGGAAACAATACTGAAGAAAAATCAAGAACCTTGCTAGGATTTGTCGACCTGGAAAAAGCGTTCGTCAGTGTAAAATGGTACAAGGTATTAAACATTCTGATAAAAATAAGGGTAGGAAAAGACAGGCCATATTCAATATGTATAAGAACCAGGAGGGAAAAATAGGACTGGAAGATCAAGCTCGACGTGCTAGGATTAAAAAGGCTGTAATACCCTGTTGTTTAGTAAGTACATCGAAGAAACTCTGACAGAAATAAGAGTGCCTGAAGAGTGGGATTCATTCTCAAGGGGAAAAGATATCAAGGATGAGATTGACTGATGACGTTACTGTCCTCAGTGAAACTGGAGAAGAATTACAACATCTGATGAATGGAATGAACAGTCTAAGACTACAGAATATAGACTGAGAGCAGACCGAAGAAAGACGGAAGTAGCAAGAAGCAGTAGAAATGTGACAGTGAAAAACTTAACATCATAATTGATGATCACGAAGTAAATGAAGTTAAGGGATGGGGCTCCCTAAGCAGCAAAATAACCCATCACCGATGGAGCAAGCAGGGCATAAAAAGCAGACTAGCGCTGGCAAAAAGGGCATTCCTGGCCAACAACAGTCTACTAGTGTCAAACACAGGCCTTAATCCGAAGAAGAAATTTTTGAGAATGTGCATCTGGAACACAGCACTGTATGGTAATGGGATATGGACTGTGGGCAAACCGGAAAGGAAAAGAATAGAAGAATTTGAGATCTGGTGCTGCAGAAGAAAGTTGAAAATCACGTCGACTGATAAGGCAAGGAATGAGGGGGTTCTCCGCAGAAGCGGCGAGGAAAGGAATATGTGGAAAACACTGACAAGAAGAAGGGGAGTGATGATAGGGCATCTGTTAAGACATCAGGGAATGACTTCCATGGTACCAGAGGGAGCCGTAGAGAGTAAAAACTGTAGAGGAAGACAGAGATTGGAGTACATCCAGCAAATAATTGATGACATAGGTTTTAACCGTTGCTCTGAGACGAAAAGTTTGGCAAGGAGAGGAATTCGTGCGGGCCACGTCAAACTGGTCAGAAAACTGATACTCAAAAAAATAAAGTAATTAATTAATTAATTAAAATGGAAATTATAATCATTCCAGCCTAACGTCATCCTAATAAGTGGGCTCATACCACTTACTTCTTTCTAAATATGGTCTCTGAAATAAAATCACATACTTTCTCAACCAATGAAGTTTCATTTCGTTTTCTGTCCCCCTTCTGTGTACTTTACTTTTTTGTCAGACAGTGCAAATTTGTTGTAATTCAGTTTGAAGATGAAAAATAACATACCGAAGTTAAATGAAGATGTTACCTCTATAGACTTCATGACAAACACAAAATTTTTAGGAATGAATATCGATACTCGAAGTGGTGAGAACATATAAAAATATTTGTAAACAGAGTGCCATCACCATTAACGCCTTTAGAATCCAGCCATCAATGTGTAACAGCCTGTGTCTTTTAGTTACATAGTGTAATGGCCGCAAGCCAGCTCTTGCAGGTCACCATTTAATGACCGCAAAACCGCAACGGATTGCAGCAGGCAGCTGATTCAGCATTATGCCATCCTGTGCAGCCCCAGTACTCCAGTACGGTAACCCATTGGACAACTAATGGTGTTCCCAAAACTATGGATGGAAGTTCAACATTACGACAGTGCCTGCTACGCAACAACCTGGTGGGTCAGGGCGCGAATGAACAGCACCCGTCCAGTCACCGAAAGGCGTCCAGTCGGTGACTGCAGTACAGTCGACTACTGCTGTGTAGTCCAAAGAATCTCAGACTGACGCAGGTATCAACGTTAGACAGCATCGTCCTTCGATAAAGGATAAAAGGTGCGACAATAAAGTAATAAGACTGATGTGAAAAAAAATGTTGCTTACCGTTTTAGTCAAGTTTAGTGTTGTCTTCTTCAAAGTAGTTCCCTTCTGATTGCACACATTTTTTCCAGCGCTTCTGCCATTTATGGTAATAATTCTTGAGCTCATCTTCTGTAATATCCTCCAAGATCCTCGTCACAGCTTTTTGGACATCTAGTGTTCTTTGAAAATGGTGTCGCTTGCCCGCCGTTTTGACTCTTGGAAATAGAAAAAAGTCGCCCGGAGCGATATCTCGTGAATAAGGTGGCTATGGTAGTACTGAAATTTGTTTTGAGGTTAAAAATTGCTGAACTGACAGAGCAGTATGGGATGGCGCATTACCTTGATGCAGAATCCAATCATCAGCAATGTTGGCGCTGACATGAAGAACTCTTTTACGAATTCTTTCTAAAATTTCGTTGTAGTAATACTGGTTAACTGTCTGTCCAGGAAGAACCCACTCTTTATGAACAATTCCCTTGGAATCAAAGAAGCACACAAGCATACATTTCACTTTTGACTTTGACATGCGATCTTTCTTTGTTTTGGGTGATCTCGCTGAGCACCATTGCGAACTTTGGCGTTTTGTCTCTGGATCGTACTGAAAAAAACAACTTTCATCACCACTGAGAACACAGCTCAACAATTCTGGATTGACGGCATACCTTTGCGCAATATTATGCGGTTCTATTTCCATGATGAGAGACACAAACGCATCTTAACTTACTACAGCGCAAGTCACTACTGAGCAGTTGCATCGATGTGCTGCTTGGATCAGAAGCACCTTATAAACCAAGGTCAAAGATTTTGTGCCTACGCAAGCCTGCAGGGTTACCACATATTGCAAAGAAAATCAGTCTCATTACTTTATTGTCGCACCTCATACGTAATCGCTTGCCATCAATGGTCCCAAAGGTTGTACTGGAACCCTACTAGCCACCGACCCACTTGGCGACTGCTGTCGCTGAATGCCACCAACCAATTGTTGGAGTCTGGAGTTGGCTCCCTGGATGGCATCTCCGCTAGAATCTGCTGCTGGACAGGCAGAGGGGACAACCCACTGCATTGTGGTCACAGAGTAATGCCACACTGCCAGTACTGACTCAGAACCAGCTGCCTCCTGAGATGTCTTCTCAGTCCGGAGTCACACTGTGCTGTTATGGCTATAGTATTTACTATGTACCGTAAAATCGGTGAACCCTCGTCCCCTGCTTGCTGAACTTGAGCCTGGAGCATTGATGAATAGCGTACTTTACTAAGCCAGTAAACGAGCCAAGTTAATATATGAACATTGCTGAATCTGCTCCTGCTCCCCACTAGCGAACCCATATGCTCAATGTGATGCGATCAGAAACTGCTGACACCAGTGTAATAATACTCACACATATACTCTGTTCTTACCTGTGGAATTCTTTTCTGAACGACAAATGCACACAATATAAACAGCAGTTATCAAACAATAAAAAAGGCTATAAGAATAATAAGCAAAACCAGTAGTTGTGCTCCTTGTAATGATATCAAAACACTGAGGATAGTAACTTCACCATGTATGAGTAGTTCTCCGTCTGTTATGAACATAATATTGATAATTACTGCACAAAAAGCTTAGTCAATGACCTTGCAACAATATCTAGATTGACCAACAGTATCCAAAAAAGGATAAACAGAGAAGTCAAAATAGTATTTACTACCAAGCAATAACACTGTACAAAAAAACATGCTACGGAGTTTACGGAGATAATTAAAACTAACGTATCTGAAAAAGCATTTATATAGTTCCTGCAAAGCAATACACACTGTACACTAAATAACACATATCATGAGTATGATAAAAATGTAACACAAGCAAATAGCCGGCCGGAGTGGCCGAGCGGTTCTAGGTTCTTCAGTCCGGAACCCCGCGACTGCTACAGGCGCAGGTTCGAATCCTACCTCGGGCATGGATGTGTGTGATGTCCTTAGGTTAGTTATGTTTAAGTAGTTCTAAGTTCTAGGGACTGATGACCTCAGATGTTAAGTCCCATAGTGCTCAGAGCCACTTTAACCATTTTTGAACAAGCAAATAACTAACTGGAGATCATTTGACAAATAGATTAGTGACTATCAAGCCGCTTTCACGAAAGGACGTCCTTGCCCAGAGCAGATTTTCAACCTGGCAATCATCATCATGGATTAGACGACTCGCAGGTACAACACTGTGGTTATACACACTCATTTAAAAAGTATACGATTCAGTTCATCGTGAGTCATTTCTGAACGTTCTAATGCTAAACGTTTTTCCCAAAATTGTTTCACACATGAAGATCGCACTCTAGTGACTCCTGCAAACAGTCACATGAACGAAATAAGTGACCATGGGATAGAAAAGCAACTGAAGTCGCTCAATAGAGGGACGGTCACTGGACGTGACGGGATACCGATACTGTTCTATGTAGAGTATGCCAAAGAACTTCCATCTCTTCTACAAGGTCCAGTCACATTATTAACGTGACCACTCAAAGACGGCAGATGGCAGCACTAGCGTTCGAGAGTATATAAAGTGAGTCAACGGGACGCGGAAAACAGTGCAGTCGTTGTAGTACTGCAATTTATCTGACGTCGAAGTGTTTAAGAGCAAGTAGACGTGCAATTGTTGAGCAATTGACCGCCCATATGAGCCAAAAGGCTACCAAAGTGTCTTCTCAGAGTATGTTGAGCGAGCGTTGCTGCATTTGTGTCTCCAAAGCAGGCGCCTGATTCATGCACCCATGATGACTGCCGTTCATCGACGTTGAAGGCTGGAATTTGCACTCCAACATCTTAACTGGACATCCACTGAGTAGTAACAGGTGGCCTTTTCGAATGAATCACGTTTCATGTTCCATCACAGAGATGACCATTGGCGGGTACGGCGAGAAACGTATGAAAGGAAACACACTCCAACAATCGTCTCAAGGGTCTAGGCCGGACGAGGGAGCCTTACGGTCTGCGGAGTGTTTTTGTGGAATTCCCTGGGTGATCTCGTCATTTTGGAAGGCGCAATGGATCAACACAAATATGTATATATCCGTGAGGACCGTATACACCCCTACGTGCAATTTTTTTTCCCCGGCACGATTGCACCTGCCAGCAGGACAATGCAAAGTGTCACACAGCTCGCGGTGAAAGTGCGTGGGTCGAAAAGCACCAGACTGAGGTTACCGTACTCTGCTGGCTAGCAAACTTTTCGCATTTAAACCAAATCGAGAATCTGTGGGACCACCTCGTTCTGGCTGTTCACGTCATGGATCCTCAACCGAGAAATCTACAGCATCTGGCCACGGCACTCCAGGAGGCATGGCTTCACATCCCTCTCGGTTCTTTACACAACCCCACTGTCTTCCTGCACGTCTCGCAGAGGACCGCACTGCAAAAGGTGGTTAATGCTTTTGACGCGTGCCCATATTAATGTGATTACACGGCGTAGCAACAGTGCATCGTAGGTCTTAGGAGGAGCGAAATGTACCTGATGATTGGAAAGAACTTCAGTCGTTTCCATTTTCAAGAAGAATCGTCGAACACACGCGCAACACTGTAGGCCTGTTTCTATGACATCAATCACGTGTAGAATTTTGGAACACGTTTTATGCCTGCGTTTTATGATATTTCTAGAGGCTGAAAATCTTCTCTGTAAGAGCCAGCATGGATTCCGAAGAAAATTACCGCATGAAACCCAGCTCGCTTCGTTCGTCCACGAGACGCAGACAGCAGTAGATACAGGGGCACAGGTAGACGCCGTGTTCGTTGACTTCCGGAAGGCATTCGATACAGTTCCGCACTTCCGCCTTAGAAACAAAATACCAGCGTACGGAATATCAGAACAACTATGTGATCGGACTGAAGAGTTTCTTGGGAACAAACAAAACACCGCATATCATTCTGAACGGAGGTAAGTTTTCAGACGTAAAATTAACTTCGGGAGTACCCCAGGGATGCGATATCGGACCATTACTTGCCACAATAAATATAAATGATTTAGTAGATAACGCCGGAAATTTCATGAGGCTTTTCGTGGATGATACTGTTGTTCACAGCAAAGTCGTTACACTAGAAAATTTTATCGAAATTCAGGAAGACCTGCAGAAGATCGACGGTTGCTGCAAGGAGTGACAATTGAATAGACAGAAATGCCATTTATTGTGTGATTACACTATTGCAGAACACTCATTGGAAGCAGTCTCTTCCTTAAAATATCTAGTAGTATGAGCACGGAGCGATCCGAATTGGAACAACTACACAAAATTAATCACTAGTAAGGCAGAAGCCAGACAGTTTCATCGGAAAACTCCCTGGAAAATGTAGTCTACCAACAAAGGAAGTAGCTTGCAAAACATTTGTTTTACCAGTACTTGGATACTAGTCGTCAGTACAGAATCAGTAGCGGATAGGATTGTATGACGAAATAGAGAAGATAGAAAGAAAAGCAACACTCTTCCCTACAGTTTCATGGACATACTCAGCCGACGCTAAAGGCAAACGCCGCAAGAGAGGCGTTCTCCATCACTGTTTTGTTTATTGTTGAAGTTTTCAGAGCATACGTTCCTGGAAGAATCAACGAATATATTGCTTCCATCCACATATATTTCGCGCAAGGATCATGAAGATAAAATTAGAGATACCCGAGCCCACACAGAGGCTTAACGACAATCTTACTTTCCGCAAGCTATCCGCCATTGGAACACGGAATGGGGGAAGTGACAGTGGTAAACGAAGTATCCTCCTCCACACACAGCAAGGTGGGCTGAGAAGTACAGATGTAGGTGTAGAAGTAGGGTGTACGTACCAGTCGATAGCATGGGAGGAGCACAATAAGATTGGTCGACATAGATGAGCCGTGTCACGAATCGACCTTTCGCGCCAGGCATTCGTGTGCACGTACCTTTGAATAGAGGGCGTCCAGGGGCAGCTTCTAAGAGGTCTTTGCCGACTTCGCCTTCTCGCAGACAATCCGCCGAAGAGGCGAGTGGTGCCTAGCTGGAAAACTCGTGCGGCCTGTGGAGCGCATGTCGTCCCGGGGTTGTCGGCTGTGGTTTAGACAACGGGCGCGTAGGCCGCATTCTGCTGTAGCTGGTGGTATGGCGGGAATAGGGGCCTTTCCCACCGCGGCCTTGGGACTGCTGCAGCAAACCGCCGTCTGTTCCAGAGTTCTACTCTCCGTGCCGCCAGGGGATCGCAAGCTGCATGTTTACGTCTCCGTTAATACCGGGAGAGAAGCTTTGAAATGGTTGCTTACATTTAGCAGTGCAGCAACACTGTTCTAACTGCAATTACGGCATGTTATACCAGCCGAATGTGTTGCACGGTGCGCTAGTTTGGATAATGCTCGCTAATTGGGCGGACCTGTGAGAGAATGCGGTACGTGCTACGTATCATCTCGCTATTTAAATCACTTCATTTATTTGACAAAGTTCAGCTTCCCGTTGTAAGGTTTGCTTGCTGTTTATTTCGTTGGTCCTTTGATGTGACAAGTGGATAAGGACGTATGACCTTACATTCAGTAAACTTTGCCGTTCTGAACAGTGTAAGGTTTTGGTCTGACTTAACTCCCCAGCTGCATTCTTTCCGGGTGCTCCTTATGGAGTTGGTCCAGCCCGGGCCCTCTAAACTATTGATGAGGTTGTTCATTTACGTCCAAAAGTGCGGTTTTTGTAACCAAAAATTGTATGCTTCTTGCAAATACAGCAAAATTATGTTAACTTATTGTAACCCTCTGTTAAATCACCTGGTATCGGAATTTTTACTTGCCCATTCTTATAGTGCAAAACAGAGTGAAATTGAAGGAAGGGGGGTTGCTAATCACTAAATCCAATCCCCGGAGTGTGAGATTTAACTATTTGTTGTCACGCTATATTGCGTATGTTAATTTTATTGTGGTTATAACAGTAGCCTTGTTTATGTTTTGGAACCAGTTAATCTGGGCTAGATGGCCGCGTTCTTGTGGAAGGTCGCGGGTTCTGCCGCCCGCTGCGAACCGGCTGCAAATCCAGGAGATGTGCACAATATTTTGTAAGTTTAGCCTTCAAATTTAGTATTACAGTTATTGTATATGTCTTTTATTAACACATTCTTTAAATGGATTTAAATGTCACTGGATGAGACGAATTAAGATTCAGTGTGGTGCTACCGTGAGTTTGTGTACATTATTTCCCTCACCGCTAAAAGATTTTAAGTGTTGTTTGATTTTATTTAAACCCTATACCATTAAGACTATGTAACTATACTCTCAAGTGCTCACTGGTGTAAAGAATAGAATGTAAATTTCATCATACCTAAGTCTTTGCATTACAGACGTTTCAATTTGGAATTTGGTAACTATACCATTTGGTTTTGGAGGCCATCTGTTAAATTTTCTGATTTGATCAGTTATGCGGAATCTTCTAATTTTAATAAACTGTAAATTAAATGTGCATTAACGAATTATGTTCGCCGCGCGGGATTAGCCGAGCGGTCTTAGGCGCTGCAATCATGGACTGTCGGGCTGGTCCCGGCGGAGGTTCGAGTCCTCCTTCGGGCATGGTTGTGTGTATTTGTCCTTAGGATGATTTAGGTTAAGTAGTGTGTAAGCTTAGGGTCTGATGACCTTAGTAGTTAAGATTTCACAAACATTTTTTTAAATTATGTCCAATCCCCGTTTGCCCAGTCCTTCCTCGTCGTTCCTAGTAGAAGCGTATCGAAGCGTCTCAATAGGAAAGTGACAAATGGTAGTAAAGAGCTATTTTATTTGGACGTGAATCACACTGTGGACGACGATTCTCGATCTGTTATGGTATCAGTTCGGAATGTCCGACATGGCTACAAGGAAGGGCTTACCACTTATAGCTATGTAATACGACAAACGAACAGTGCTCGTAAAAAGATCGTAGTTGACACGGACCAGAGACGAGTGTCACATCTCGTGAAAGACTGTTAGTTTCAAAACAAACAGATATTGCTACTGTGAGTCAATTCGGGAAAAATTTAATCAGTCCCGAGAGAATGTGGCGAAGGGAACTGCATGCAACGAACGTTTGGATTCTGGTATCTCGCAAAAGGGCATTCGTCAATTGACCAAATAACATAGAAACGAGAAAGGAGATGACTTTACGCGTTTAGTGTGCTACACAAGTCGGGATTCACCTCTTTTCAAGTGACGTAAGGCGTCGAGTACACCGACGACCTAAAGCTGCGCTTACCCCCAGTGTAGTTTAGACTGGAGGTGGTTCTAAGACATTTTGGAGGTGATTCCAGTACCATGTCTTGGGCTCACTCTTTCAGATTACCGTGAACATGAACCAAGTTGTTCGCTTCAGCATTCTTGGTCACCAACTGCTGACCTTTCTTTACATCTTCATGATGAGTATGCTGCGGATACACCCGTCTTTCAAGATGACTAGAAGAGTGCAAACCCATGTTTCAAGTTTGACGAACACTTAGGCACACTATCGCACTTCGACTGGCCCACTAAATAGCCCGATCTTATACTGAGGTGACAAAAGTCATGGAATACCTCCTAATATCGTGTCGGACCACTTCCGCCAAGCGTAGTGCAGCAACTCGACGTGGCCTGGACTCAACAAGATGTTCGAAATCCCCAGCAGGAATATTTAGCCATGTTGCCTCTATTGCCATCCATAACTGCAAAAGTGTTGCAGGTGTAGGATTTTGTGCACGAACTGAACTCTCAATTACCTCGTATAAGTGTTCGATGGGATTCGCGTCTGGCGATCTGGATGTCCAATCATTCACTCGAATTGTCTAGAATGTTCTTCATACCAATTGCGATTAATTGTGGGTTGGTGAGACGGTGCATCGTTGTTTGGTAACATTCAGAAGACACAGTCCATTCCACGTCAACACAGCCCACACCATCATCGAACGAGCACCAGCCTACAAAATGCCTTCTTGACAACTTGAGTCCTTGGCTTCGTATGGTCCGCGCCACACTCTAACCCTACCATCAGCTATTACCAACATAAATCGGTGCTCATCTGGCCAGGTCACGGTTTTCCAGTGTTCAAAGGTCCAATAGATACGGTCACGAGCCCACGAGAGGTGCTGCAGGCGATGTCGTGCTGGTAGCAAAAGCACTCGCGTCGGTAGTCTGTTGCCGTAGCCCGTTAACGCCAGATTTCGCCACACTGTCCTAACGGATACGTTCGTCGTACGTCCCACATTTGTTTCTGCTGTTATTTCACGCAGTTTTCCTCCTCTGTCGCCAATGACAACTCTACGCAAACGCTGCTGCTCTCGGTCGTTAAGTGAAAGTTGTCGGCCACTGTGCTGTCTGTGGTGAAAAGTAATGGCCTTAAATTTGGAACCCTCGGCACACTCTTTACACTGTGGATCTCGGAATATTGAATTCCTTAACCATTTACGATGATCATGATGATGATTGGGATTGAGGGGACGGTCGACATCGTGGTCATCAGCGCCCTGACGAAAAGTCAGCATGCAAATCCCATGGGTGGGGACGAAGGCTGTCCCCACATGCGGAGCAGTTTATAACGTTTTAAAGGCTGCCACCCTTCCCCACCAGTTTAGGGATCAGGTCGGACAGTTCACAAAATTTCACCACTCTTGTAACACTAGTATCGGTATTTGCGAGAATGGTGAGCAGATCTCCAGCAAGACCGAGAGTTGCCCTAATATCAGTATATAGGACCCACGCAGCCACAATATGCTGAACTGAAGGTGGCACGCCATAAACTTCACAGAATGGTGGATCCTCCTGCCGGGGGAGAAAGCCATGCGTGAAAGGACTATACCCAATGTGCAGTCTGTTAAGCAAAACCTCCTTCCAGCTGCGAGGCTGACATGAAGTCCGTCAAGCTTTTGTGATCGATTTCAGCTACAACAGTTCGTTGTCAGTCACCTGCAACCATTCAGTCTCCCACTGATGCATGATGCATCTGTCAGAAAATGAGATGATCGCGTGCAACGAGATGGGACATTGATGGGCAGCACTATCCCAACACGCTTCCTTGGCAGCTTTGTCGGGCATGTCGTTACTCTGTATCCCAGTGTTGCCAGGTACCCAGCAAAAGATCACCTCCTTGCCACGGTGTTGCAGCCGCTGTAAGCAGTCATGGACGAGCTGAATCAGCGGGTCTACCGGATACATTTGGTGAAGTGCTTTTAGTGTACTAAGAGAGCCGGAACAGACAAGAAATCTCGTACGGTGATGTATGTGATCTCTCCAGTGCCATCAGAATGCCATATAACTCCGCATCATAATTTGTAAATTGTTCTGGAAGACGCACTTTAAAAACCCTATCAGGGAAAATAGCAGAACAACCGAGAGCATTCTCCTGCTGGGATCCATCTGTGTAAATGACGATAAAATTATGGTACGTGCTTAAAATAGACGAAAACAAAGTTGTGAAAACAAAATATGGGGAACAAGCTTTCCTGTACTGTGTCAAGTTTAAAATCACTTTGGGCCTCTGACGACACCAAGGTGGCAGTGTATTCCATACCTGGGTGTGTATTTTCATGCCTGAGAGACTCAAATCCGTGAGACAGTCTGTAGCACGAATCCCAAATGGCTTGGTCGCTTAGGGCCGATTCCTGAATAGTTGTTTGAAGGTGAGTTGCATCACTGAACTAAATGCCAATGGCTGAGGTGAAGCTAAGATTTTCAGCACCTGTCGAGCCAAAAGGATATGTCGCCAAATCCAGAGTGGTGGTTCACCAGCCTCCGCACACAGACCCTGAACTGGGCTGGTCCGAAACACTCCAGTCGATATCCGAATACCCTCATGGTGGACAGCATCTAACGTCGGGAGGTAGGAAGGACGGGCCGATCCGTAGACCACACTGCCATAATCTAAGCGTGATCGAACAAATGCCCTATAAAACTGCAAGAGGCGAGACTTGTCAGTTCCCCATGTTTTTTTCCGCCAAGGCATTTCAAAATATTCAAAGACTGGAAGCCCTTTGTTCGTAGGTCTTGCAGATATGGGATCCAAGTTAATTTCGAGTTAAATAATTAACCCAAAAAGCGCGCAGTGTCTTGAAAACGTAAAATATTGTCCCCCATTGTGAGCACTGGTTGGGCAAAAATCCGACGAGCACGGTTAAAATGTAGTCTTCTCTGTCGAGAACCGAAAACCAGTTGTGTGGGCCCAGGTTTCCAGCCTCTTAATGGTCAGCTGTAGATGCCTAGTCGTCGTCGTAAGATCAGAGGAAGAGGATTGAAAAGTCATCCACAAACAAAGAGTATTTGGCAGGGCTCCTGACTGCAGAGGAAATGCCATTGATAGCGATGGCAAACAATCTGAGACTGAGGCCACTACCCTGGGGCACACCATTCTCCTGAACATAGCAATCAGACATGGCATCGTCAATACGCTAACGAAAACGACGGTCCTCGAGAAAGGATTGGATCAGAAGTGGCAGGCGTCCACGTAGGCCCCATTCATGAAGTTGGCGAAGGATGTTGTAACTCCAAGTAGTGTTATATGCTTTTTTGAGGTCAAAAACCACACAAACCAAATAGTTTCAGCCTAAGAAGGACTCCTGTATCGCCGTCTCCAGGAGAATTAAGTTGACAAGAGTGGAATGGTAGCGCCTGAAACCGCACTGGGAGCGGATCAGGTGACCTTGGGACTCGAGCAGACAGACAAGGCTGCGGTTGACGATGCATTCAAGAATCTTACCCATACAACTGGTAAGGGCGATCCTCCAATAACTGTTAGGGGCGCTATGGTCCTTGCCTGGTTTCCAGAATGGAATTGCCTCCTTCCAAGTCATGGGATATTGTCCATCAAACCAGATCTGATTGAAACAAGAGAGGAGCTCTCCTTTTGCTTCAGGGCACAGATGACGAAGCACGGCATAATGGATCTCATCAGGTCCTGGAGCAGTGTCTCTGGCAGCAGACAAAGCTGATTCTAGTTCCCACATGAAGAATGGAAGGTTGTAGACATCCTCATTATGCTAGAAGAAAGTGAGCTTACTCATGTCTGCAGTCCTACAGAATACTTGAACGGCAGGAGCTTGTCTGGATGATGTAGTAACAGTAAAGAAGTATTCAACTAAACCCTGAGCCACGTCTTCTGGCGTGTCCATCAAGACCCCATTATTTGACAAGGCCATAAGGGGACATGTACTACGCTTGCCTGAAATCCGTCTTACTGATTCCCAAACTTGCACAGTGGAAGTGGACTGATTAATGGCTGTCGTGCATTCCCTCCAGCAATCCTTCTTCCATTCTATGATCACTCGCCTCGCATGTGCTTTCGCAGACCTAAAGGCATAAAGAGTGTCTGAAGTTGGACAGTGAAGTTGTGCAGAGCTGTTCATTTGGCCCTGATTGCCAATCGACAGTCGTCATTCCACCAAGGTACAGACTGTCAGCTGAGGTGGTTGCTAGATCTGGCGATGGACTCTGTGGAAGCCCTTTGGATATCACAAGTGATATGGGCTACCGCCTCCTGTGCACAATACTTTTGTTAAAAAATAGCCTGTCGACTGTACTGTAACCAATCCATCTGTGTGGTCTCCTGTTGGACACCGTCCTAGTTGTCAGACTGATACACATTGGGAAGTGGTCACTAGAATGTAATTCTGGAGCCACTTTTCACTGAACTGCGTCTGCAACAGCCGAGCCCCACAGCATATTGTGGGCACTGAAGTCCCCCAAAAGGAGGAAAGGGCGTGGGAGTGCTAGGAAGATTTCTGCCAGTGCGTCTGCATCCAAAGCATCATTAGGGGGCAGGTACAAAGAACACACTGTGATATTAGAAGGTGCGGGAACTTTCACAGCAACTGCTTGCATGGTCGTGGTAAGAGGGACAGGAGAGGAGTGGCATCTGTCGTCAAGGAAAATAGCCACTCCGCCTTTAGCCCTGTCTCCAGTAGTATCATCCTTCCTGTATGGGTGGTAGCCCCGTAATGCAGGTCTTTCAGTGACTTTAAGATGCGTTTCTCGTAAGTAGATGCAAAAAGGTTTATCTTGGACCAGCAGCTGCAGTTCATCCGAATGTGAGCGATATCCATTCAAATTCCACTGTAACACTGAAGTCCTTGTGGAAGCCATTGGTTAGCGATGGTTGTTCCTTTCTTTCTCCCTCGGAGGCGATGATTTTCCAGGGTGTTCAGCTGGAACGTTAGCCGTTTCCTTGCTCTCCGGTTCCTCCGATTGCAAGTCCATAACCTCAACAGCATAGTCCCTACCAGAAAGGGAGAGAGCTCACCGATCCGAAGGTTTAGCTACAGCTTTCTTGGACTTAGAACTACTTTTCGAAGGACTTTTTTCTTTACTGACGGGAGGAGCTGGTTGCCTGGGTTGTGGGGATGGCGCAGTTGGCTTCTGCTATTGAGTAGTGGTGTGTGGCTTACGTGGTAAGCCTATTGCTGACGGCTTCCGACCGGCATCAGTTGCAAGTGGAGCGTTTCCTCCACAGGTACATCGACAAGTGCTTGGGCTCGTACTTGAATCTGTGCTCGAGTTTGTGTGGAGGCATCACACTTCCATATTGGTGCTTTAAAGACTGATGCAAAAGAAGTAGCACAACCTGGTGGTTGGATAGCTTTGAAATCTTTTTTAGCTGCACCATAGGGTATGTGTCGCTTTACTTTCCTGAATTTTGCTTTCCTCGTTGTAAACACCACACTTTCTGCTCCACAATGGGTGATCCCCGGAACAGTTAACACATTTCGGAGGAAGTGTACAAGAAGTGCGTGACCCGTGAGCTGAGCCTGAGCCTCCATAATTGCCACACGTAGCCTTCCCGTTACATCCCATAGTAGTATGGCCAACTCTTTGACATTTGTAGCATCGCATGCGATTAGGAACAAGTGGGAGAACCTTAAGATAGATATAGCCTGCGAGGAAATGTTCAGGTAATTCTGGAGTACTAAACGTTATAATCAATGTTGCCGATTTTTCCTCATATAATTTTGAACTTCCGTGACGCCCATATTTTTCCATTCTTCACTTAATTCCGCCGGGTCCACCTCCATTATATCGGGACGGGTAACCACGCCCTTACTAAAGTTAAGGGTGTTACGCAATTCAGCCTCGACTGGGTAGTCACCTAAGGCCCTACATCCCATTAGCTTTGATATTTGGCTGAAATGAGCAGTTTCAACTAAAAGTGTTCCATTACGAAGTCGTTTGACACTTTTCAGACACCCAGAAATACCTTCCATTGCCTTATGAATATAGAGAGAGGATATCTTTTCTTAGTTTCCCCTGTTCTCTTGGTTACAATGAAAGTGTTATGGCACACTAATATTCTGAGACTTCTTTTCAGGAGGACTGACCAACCAAGCTCTCTTAGAGCAGTGGGTGTAGGTGCTGCCTGACGGTACACCCGTCCCGTCAGGTGTAAAAGTTTCGTGAGACAGTTCCATAGGGATCCCACGAGACGCTAGAAAAACAACCGTCGACCCAGGCAGAGCCCTGCATGCCTGAGCAACCCTTATACAACTGCGGGGGGGGGGGGGGGGGCGGCACGTGCCCCAGAGGTTGCCCACTATAGACTGTTTTACCTCAACAGCCATTTACCTCCTCAGCACGGTGCACACCATGAGGTTGAGGTTTCTTTTTATAGATGTGTGTACCTTCCTCACGGTCCACGTGGTGAAGTCAAGACCCCGTTCTCTGAAACACACAACATTCCACCGCTGCGCCGCACGATGGTCGCTGAAGTATGACCAGAGCTTACGGTGACAGAGGACTGGTGGGGCTTAGCAGTCTCTAGCTAAGGAACCCCAGGTTTATCAATCAATGGTTTCAGCTGGATATGAAAAACCTGACCAGAATGGGGCCTTCATCAAGGCTAGAGGCAGTGTTACTCTGTGTCAGTATGATATTCCTCGTGATGATTGATCTTTTTATCCACTTTGCTTATTACAAGATCCACTAATCATAAACTTCGAATGTGTAACACATAACCTGCCAGGGCCTGGGACGAGAAGCTGAGAGTGGCGCCACACTGAGGAAACAAAAGTCTTGGGATAGCGATACATGCATATGCAGACTGGAGCAGTATCGCGTGCAAAAGGTATAATAGCGCAGTCCACTGGCGGAGCTACCATTTGTACTCAGGTGAGGCTGTGTAAAGGTTTGCCCGGTGATTATGCCTGCACGACGGAAATTAACAGACTTTGAACGCGAAATGGTAGCTCGAGCTTGACGTATGGAACATTCCATTTCGGAAATGGTTAGGGAATTCAGTATCCCGATAGCCACAGTGTAAAGACTCTGCCGAGAAAACCAAATTTCAGGCACTACACCTCACCACGGACAGCTAAGTGGCGAAGCGGCGTTTGTGTAGAGTTGTCATTGCTAACAGGCAAGCAATACTACGTAAAATAACCGCGGATATGAATGTGGGACGTACGACTAACTTATCCATTAGGACAGTGCGGCGACATTTGGAACTGATGGGCTATACGAGTAGCAACAGACGACTGACGTGAGCGCCTTTGCTAACAGCGCGATATCGCCCGCAGCGCCTCTCTTTCGCTCGTGACCACATCGGTTGGACCTAGACGACTGGAAAACCGTGGCCTGGTCAGATGAGTCCCGATTTCTGTTGGTAAGAGCTGAGGGTAGGGTTCAAGTATGACGCAGACCCCATGAAGCCACGGACCCAAGTTGTAAAGAAGGCACTGTACAAGCTGGTGGTACCTCCATAATGGTGTGCGCTGTGGTTTCGTTGAATAGACTCGGTGCTGTGGTCCAACTGAACCGACCACTGCCTGCAAATTGTTATTTTCAATTACTTGGAGACCATTTGCAGCCCGTCATGGACTGCAAGTTCCTATGACAATACGCCATGTCACCGGGCCACAATTGTTCTTGATTGGTTTGAAGAACATTCTGGACAATTTGAGAAAATGATATGGGCACCCAGATCACCCGACATGAGACCCGCGGAACATTTTATGGGACATAATCGAGACGACAGTTCTTGCACAAAATCCTGCGCCGCCACCACTTTCGCAATAATGATGGCAATAGAGGCAGCCATGGCCCAGGATTTCTGTTGGGTACTTCGAACGACGTGTTGAGTAAACGCCACGTCGAACTGCTGCATTACGCCGAGCAAAAGGAGGTCCAACACGATATCAGGAAGTATCCCATGATTTTGTCAACTCAGTGTATATCGTGCATTTCATAGTTAGTAGCGAAAACTGGCACGGGTCAAAGGGCACGAGGGAAAAGGGGAAGGGGGGACACCAAATGTTAAACCGATTGTGTGGAAAAATGTTGGCGAACCGGCCATGCAACCTGCACCTTGAGTCGCTCGATATATGGTGCAATATCGTGTTTAAGGATCGCTTCAATTACAACAACGTCATCGCTTTCTTCAAGTCACTAAACAAGTAAACGTTTCCGAACATAAAATATTTTGCCGAAGATGTGACAGTGATCTTTGTACCTACCTATGTATGTGAAGACTATTTTTGTAATCATGAAGCAGAGAATTTGTGTTAAGCGATCGCATGTGACGTACTTTCGTCTTGCCGCTGTTGGCACGGGCTGAAAGCGAGGAATCGTTGCCTATGGCGTATCACTTGCCGCAAGCCACTGGCGAAGCATTACGCCAGGCGACTTGCCTAAGAGTCTCAGCTTGACCGTCCGGTCGATGATCTGCGAGGTTACCATACTCTGGGACACTTGCGTCTACCATTCAGCAGCGTACGCGTCCTGGCACATACAGTATAAATACCGGCCGACCGGCCAGGCTGGGCGTCGAATCAGCGAGCCATCGAGTCAGCTTCTGCTGCAGTATGGGATTCCTTCACGAGGCCGCTTTTGCTCAGCCACCTTCATGTCAGGATCACCTGCCTGGGAGTTCATCCGCAGCATTGATTGATGAAAGGTCGAACTGAGGCCTTCCCAGACACCGAGCCCCTTGGAGCCTTGGCGCCCGCCAGCTCTAGAGACCGCCAGCCAGGCAGAAGTCTGGAGTTCATCCCCGGATGCCACTGATATCACCGCCAGTTAGTCTCACTACTACCAAAACGATCCACCTTAAAACGAGAAAACCATTTTCTTGACGTGGTCTGTCCAATGGCATTATCCCCATATACGGCGCAAAATGTCTCTGGCTGCTAGGGCCAAACCTGGCCAAGCTGCCTTACCCCGCAGCTGGGCGAGCACACCTGGCCGTCCGAGAACGCACATGTTGCCAAGTCGCCTCCACGCCGTACTGAGCCGGATGTAGCAACATCTCTTCTACACATCGTACAACGAGGTCCATCGGCTAGACCTCCACTGCCCAACACCCACCGGCATGGTCACGAGTTTACTATTATTAGGTTGGTGCATTAGCTGGTAGCGTTCTTGTATTGCATGTTGGTACTCCGGTCGCTATGAGTTTATTTATCGATTGTCATTTTTTATTTGTAGTTCACTGTTGTTACTTTAATTTACACATTGTCACTTTTTCATTTGGATTTCATGTGTGGGGCTGTGTACACTAGAAAATGGAGTGCAAATTGGAGAAATCTGAGCTTTTCTGACGTATTCTCCTGTTTGAGTTTAGTTCAGGGGTGACAGCAGCGGAGGAAGTCAGAAACATTTGCGCCATATATGGGGATAATCCCCCCATGAACCATTTTCCTCTCTCTGTCAACAATCTTCAACAAACATCCTTTCCTGATGAAAATGCGCTCCTAATATGGCTTAACGAGTTCTTCATCTCAAAAGCAAGTGATTTCTAGTGTTACTGAATCGAAAAGTTACTCCATTGTGTGGCACACTTTTCTAGATCTGTATAGTAAAATTTAAGCAAGGACGACTGATTGCTGCAATCTATAATTTATATTTCACAGGTTGTTGACCCCATGTTAATACTATTTTTTAGAATGGAAGATGGTGTGCTTTTTCAGCAGGACAGTGCGTGTCCACATACGCCTGCTGCTACGCAACTCGCGCTCCATAGTATAGAGTAACTGTCTTGACTAGTAACGTCACGAGATCTCTCGCCAACTGAACACATGTGGGACTTAGTGAAGCGGCACCTTACTCATTTCCTATAGCCTGCAAGAACCATATCCGATTGCAACAAAAGGTGCAAGGTGCTTGGGAAAATCTATTGCAGGGTACCACCTGCACCTTTACAATCGTTTGCATGCGAGAATACACGTCTCCATTGGCGGTAGAGGGGGGCGAGGATGGGGCCGGTACACTGTGGATTGAAGAGGACTGTTTGGAGACGCCTTACTGTGAAATGTGTGTGATCTGCTCTGAATCTGTTATATACTCCTGCACTCATAAATTACCGGTCACCAGTACTTGTCAAGTAAATGGCCCAGTCCTTGAAGGAGCTGCATTTTTTTTTTCCGGCAATGTAGAAACACGATCAGGTGCGTGCAGCGACTGACATGTGGCGACTTTGGAGAAACATCTTCCTCAAACCGCGACACTCTCCATATACCATCTTCCTTAGCTTTCCAAAATATTTTGACCCCGTTTCTCTCTACAATCCCGCCCCACTTTTCCGTCCTTTGGTTCAGGAGCAAAAAATATCCAATCCAAAAGTTTCTTGCTTTCTGTGACCGATTTAATAGCGTAGTTCTGGGAATCCAATACCAATTTGCTCCCTTTAATTTTGAAACTTCGCTTTTATTCATTGTTGACTGGTTACAGGACGCCCCCAAGCACCATGTTGTCAAACGTAGACGTAGGCACATTATAAAATCTCTAAATTCGCATGACGCATAGCGTGCTACCCTTCAGTGACTCAAGACGGTTCACCAAGGGAGTCTGTTTCCTGTGACAGGATTCCCGACCTACCGAAAATATTCATTATTGCTCTAACAGGGTCCCTCAGGGCCTCATTCTGCCTGGCAGATTAAAACTGTGTTGCGGATTGGGACCCGAGCTCGGAATCTTGCAGGTCTTGGCAGAGGCACTGGCTGAACTACAGCTCTGTGGGTGGGTAGTGAATCGTGCATAGATAGCTCAGTCAATAAGAGCAAAACGTGCGAAAGGCAAGGCTCCGAGTTCGAGTCCCGGCCCGGCACACAGTTGTAACCGACCAAGAGATTACAAACCAGCGTTCACTCCACTGCAGAATGCAGGATTCATTCTGACACCTAAAATTTTTCCTACAACATCCTCCGTTTCTTCACACCGAGTGAACTTGTACATCATAGTTATGGAGGACGGAGGTTGAAATAACTGTGCTGTCACACTGATGCAAGTTTCAACTGTTGTTTTCCTAACCCTTACGTGCTCAGTCTCTAATGACCTAGTTACTGCCCAGACGTTAAACACTCATCTTTCTCCCTTTAGTTTCTGCAAAATTGATACATCGTCATCTCCAGTAAGTCAAATAAATAAGGCGTTCGTACGTGTCATATTACAATGTCTTCCGAACCGCTGTTTGTGGTTAAAAATCTTGCACTTCGGATTAGCGTAACAGTCCCATTATTGAGCTGAAACTGCAAGTTCTGAAAAGAAAGTTACAATGCACCTAGTTAAATACTAACTCCAAGGAAGGGAATTTGTAGTCCCTCATACTTTCACCAATCACCCTTCCTCTACTGTAGATCACACTGCTCTGCAAAGCTTAAGGACGAGGTAGGTGACATACCGTAACATATTAAATATTCGGTAAAAATGATTCATGTTGTGGTAGCATGTTACCAGAGGTCACCCAGTCGTGCAGAGAAAGTTGGACGTCACAAGGCGTGACGCTAGCGTGACCTCAGCCCCAAATGGGGCTGGCGCCGCGACACGAGGCAGCTGAAGGAACTGGTAAAGGCAGTGAGTGTCAATCAGTGAGCAGTTGCTGTGCACTGCGAATGAACTGGCCTGTCCGTTCCCCCTGACTGTTTGCAGAATGGAACGCCCTATCACAGGAACTTCTTACCAACGTTGTAGCCAACACTGGAGCGCGTTGTAGAGTAATGTATTACTTTCCGTGGCAATCATACACCATATTATAACCATTACTCACCTTTTTTAATGTTCAGGAATCACCATAAAACGTGTTGATTTCAGTTTGGATACTGCGTTTGAGTAAAAGTATTACTATTGTTTGTCTCATTGTGTATTTCTCTCAGTTATCTTTCGTCCTATATTATAGCAGTTCTTTCTATGAACTGTTCAAGCTTCATGGACTCATGTTACTTGACAGCAAGACAGCTTTCGATAGTTACTTTCGTCCTTACGTTTTGCACACCAGTGAGTTAAAAGTAGGAACTCCTGAAACCTTATTTTACCGCAGAATAGTGACTAGTATTTGTCTTCGTTCCCATGATATGTTAACAGACGCTCTAATAATTTATATCAAGATATTCATGGTGAATTGGAATGCTTCGTTAGGAGCTTCATCTAAAGACCAGTTGCCTACAGTTTCTCTTTCCTTATATTGTTCTTCTAACACTGAGTACGAATTTAAAATCGTCAGTGACCCATTAAATATCTAAAGCGGCCATCGGTGAAGAGATGAAAGTAGACAGACTTCTTTTTGCATTAAGAGAAAAGATTCGGTCTGAGACGCGCTGTGAACAGAATCGTTAAATAGAACGTAATTAGTGACCTCGGGACATTTAATTTAGCGACAGACTAGTTCACAGATTACAAATGTCAGAGGAATATTTTTGAGCAGGAGTTTGGTCATCCTGTGACAGTTTGCTGACAAAGAATGAAGAAATCATTTAGAAACACAGAAACATGTTTCTCGTCTGTCATATTCTCAGTTTATGTGTAGAAACAGCAGTAACATAAATCATGAGGCAACGAATAAACAAATACCGAGAACGCTGTGCCTGCGAGTCAGATCCCCTGACTTCCTTATCAGTAACCGGTATATTAAATTTATGAATGAAAATTAAACGGAACTTATCTCTGAGTTACGCGCTGCACTTAATGGAATGTCGTAATTGAGGAATTCCGCAAATTCCTCCGAAGAAGTATCTCTACAGATAGCGCAGCATAATATTTTATTACATGCTGTTTCTGTTTAATGAATTTTATGGACTCTGTAAACATAACATTCTTTCGGACACCACATTTACACAGTAGAACCGTATTTGTGTACTGGCTTTCCTTGTATAGCTTACGACCACGTTGCAATAAAATTTTAATGTGTTTAAGTACGTTACGTCTTTACGTTTCGTTTCGAAAAGCATTAGCGTCTTCGGTTATCATCTGGTGAAAATAAAGAAGAATATCACGGTCCAAGAAGCAATAGCTACTCAGGAAATCATCACATACGATTAGTCTACAATCACAGTACAAATTGAGACAGAGTTAATATGGGTAACTACTCAGGTTATTTCGTAAACTGAAAGAGAACAGCATTGGTATTAAGCTCCAAAGAAGTGGCTCTACGAAATGGAGATGGTTACCACACAACAGCTGTAATGATATCGCTTTTGTAGCTTCAAACGAGATTAAGTGTTAGAACTACTCCGCCAATTGACATCCCTGCCTGAACACACACATATGAACACTGTTTTCTCACATATTTTTTCCTGGTTGGCTCCATCTTAGTTTCTTTGCTGTCCTACAATCAAGCAATTTATGAAGCGATTTTATTTACAAAACTCTGATTTGTTGCTGCAGCCTGTTCATGAGACATGCAATGCTCTCGGAGTTTGAAGATTTTGTCTCTACAAATATTATTTCTTATGAGAAAAGATATCAAGCTAATAAGCAAACTATTTCATGATTCTTTCTTTATCAATACATCGATTTTAATGTTTCATACTTATTCACGATACATACTACAAGATCCGTCTTGTCCTTCTGATTATATGCCTTCAGTCACAGAGGTAAATGAATCACTCGTATGAGAAGGTAAGACATTTTGCAGACTGCCATTTTAATTGCTTTAATTTCTGTTTTATTTAGGATTAGATGTTTTCGTCGTCATTTTCCTTAGTGTTGTATATTCTAAGTTCCTAAAAACATGATACGCTTTTCACGAAAAGTAATTTTTATGAAAGAGGACATAACTGTATTTTTGCCTAGTAAACAGAAGGAATATCAGAGGACTGTCTAATTTAAAATTGATCCACCCTCCGTCTGTAGGTATCATCATTTCACAGTGTAACCGCTAATTTATCTTCTTCTTGCAAAGTTATCGAATTGAAGAACGTATTAACAAAAAACCTGTGCAAAGCGGAAGGCAAAGTAACTCATTAAAAAATTCGTTTAACAGCAGCATTCGGGAAAACTTGCGACGGTTGATCCTGTTCCTAGAAATGCAGCGACAACTGCATTCTAGCGCAAGTATAACCTTTCCAGTAAAATTAACGCCGGCCGCTGTGGCCGAGGGGTTCTAGGCGCTTCAGTCCGGAACCGCGCTGCTGCTGTGGTCGCAGATTCGAATCCTGCCTCGGACATGGATGTGTGTGATGTCCTTAGGTTAGTTAGGTTTTAGTAGTTCTAAGTCTAGGGGACTGATGACCTCAGATGTTAAGTCGCATAGTGGTTAGAGCCATTTGAACCATTAGTAAAATTAATGTTAAGTTTGATGAAAGAAAGTGCAAAATTATACAAGTTCAAACAGTCTTACAAACAACTGCGGCAGTTATCAATCGTAAAGAAAATATTCTGAGAGCAACTAAAACATATTGTTGTCAGTTCCAATTGGGTCAGTTCTCTCTGCTAATATTAAATACTTTTGACGACGTTTACACTGTAAATGGTATGATTGAGGAAATATTTTTTTTCGTGGGCCAAATTTTGCTAACAACGTGACACAGCGCCAAGTCCCAGACTACCCAGAATTAGGTTTTGTGTGGTTTCACTAAATCGTTTGGGGCAGATGTAGGAACGATCTTTTATAGAGCGGATTTCCTTCTGTATCACTCCCCAGTCCGAGCTTGTGCTTGGTCTCTAATGACCTCATCGCTAACGGGACGTTAAGCCCTAATCCTCCTTTCTTACTTACTTCCTTCTTTGCTAGCTAGCTGTTGACTAAAAACACCAAACAATTTATTGATTGTAATACCAGATGCTTATAATTAAACTTACGGTGTTCAGAGAACTTCAATGTGGGCTGTATACACCAAAGAACACTGAAACATCGCAGGTATGTTCTTTAATCGGTGCTCTCGAGGAGTATGCTGAAATGAATAATAGTTCCACTTTCTGCCACCAGATCAAAATATGGTGCAGTAAGCATTCAGAATGCCAAATTTTTCCTGCTTTGAGGACAGTATTCTGTTTGTCGCTTGGTGACGCATGTTGATTCCTTAGGTGAAGTGATTGTTGATGTAAAGCAGGTATGGGCAACCTTCGTGACCCGCGGGCCTGATTCACGTGCTTGTTTAAGCTCGTGGGCCACCTCACATGACGGGACAGTAGCCCTCTTAGCGCATGGAGTCGAAAATATAGCAGTCGTGACGATGTTTCGTGGGGTAACTCACCGATATGAACGGCACATTTTCCCGACACGACATGCCAACAAATTATGTCTCAAAACGCCCATTTTTGGGAGTACATTCATTTTATGTTCAGCCCATCTTCAGATGTTTAGATTTATGTATGTGTCGTGAACAGTGCTTCTTTACTTACGACGTTTTACAATAACTGTCTTAAATACTTTCGTTGCAAAATTCTTTCCCTCCCACGAATTTCTTCCACGGTCAAACATTCGGTTACACTCAGATCATTTACAATAAACATAAATAATAGTTCAAAAATGGCTCTGAGCACTATGGGACTCAACATCTTAGGTCATAAGTCCCCTATAACTTAGAACTACTTAAACCTAACTAACCTAAGGACATCACACACACCCAGGCCCGAGGCAGGATTCGAACCTGCGGCCGTAGCGGTCCCGCGGTTCCGGACTGCAGCGCCAGAACCGCACGGCCACCGCGGCCGGCAATAATAGTTGGTTCATATATAATTAAGCCAGGATTCTTATGCAAGTGTGCTCACAATGAATGACAACAGATTGTCCTTAAGTATTGTTTAAATAGTTATTTATGCCTTTCTGACAGAAGTTTCTTTTGCTTCTCTTTTCAAGCGTGGTGTCTGTTAACACATGTGACTGTTCTCTTATAAATTAGCACAATTTTAAACAGCGCTTGCAATCAACATTTAAATTAAGTTACTGGAAAAATAGTGAACTGTTTATTAATTAACTACAGAAGCATGACAATATGAGGTACTGATGCTGTGTTCATTTACTATGTAGGAACTTTGTTACAGCGTTTAGACAAACATTTTCATAATGAAACAGACTTAAAAGACGTCGTAAATCAATAAATAAAATAGGTGCAGGTGCGATACGTAACTATCAGAAATGGTTCTACAGCGCAGTGCTATCATCTGAGATATCGTTTGCTGAAATCTCATGAAGAGATTGAAAGCTGTTAATTCAGAAGATAATTATGAAAATGTTTATTCAGTGTAAATATTAACTTTTGGTTTTTTAAAGTTATTGAAATTACTATTGTGTCATTGGCTGTGCTTCATTTATCTGAGATCGTCGATGTATTCAGATTTGCTATAGAATTGGATGTAAATTATTATAGACCGTGAGCTGTAAGAAGCCATATTTCAGTTTGTCTCAAAGTTGACCATTATTTGGTGCATTGTCTGTCCTCTTAAGCGACTGTCTGTCGCCAACATTCCGTGTACTGGGATTTACCCATATCCAGTTCTTTGCTGCTAGTCTTTGTACCTGGTCCCGGCCGGCCGGGGTGGCCGAGCGGTTCTAGGCGCTACAGTCTGGAACCGCGCGACCGCTACGGTCGCAGGTTAGAATCCTGCCTCGGGCATGGATGTGTGTGATGTCCTTAGGTTAGTTAGGTTTAAGTAGTTCTAAGTTCTAGGGCACTTATGACCTCAGCAATTGAGTCCCATAGTGCTCAGAGCCATTTGAACCATTTTTTACAAGTTTTATGCTTTGCGCGTTTGCACCTTGCTACGCACCGCTGCGGCCGATTAATGCCTGAGCATGAGGTACTGAGTAAGAGGTTTATGAAATAGTGTTCTGATATCGGTAGCATACTTCGTTCACTGTGTCAAAGTGCACGGTTGCTGATCTGTAGCTGGTGCCAGACATCTTTTCTTACTTTGAACATTTTTTATATTGCAATTCACAAATGCAATGTACATGAATGAAACGAACGAGTGTGTCATTAAAGAAGTAGCGGAGCGTTATTTAATTATAATCACTGTTGTCCGTTACCTTTTCTGGATTTTAAATCTGTCATAGTTAACGTGAAGTACGTTTGCATGGCATGCACTATTCTTCAAAGTGATTGGCATGATTAAATTGCGTATCTAAAATCATTAACTACGTTTCATAATAATTCTTTGGTTGCTTAAATTTATTCATTTCGATTTATCTGCAGAATGTTAATACGACAACATTTTTAAAATAATATTGAACGCATATGTTTGTGAGGTGGACATGTGCTCATGCTAACCAGTTACACATTTTTCTCGCAAAATAGCATGTTTCTCGAACAAGATGTGAAAAAAAGTTGGGCAGATATGTATCTCCCCCTTCCTCTTCCCTCGCTTTCTACAGGTCGCAAATAAAAGGAGGATGAGGAGACTGGTGTTTAACACCACGTCGGCAACGAGGTCATTCGAGCACAAGCTCGGATTAGGGAAAGATGGAGAAGGAAAGCAGCTGAGCCCTTTCGAAAGAACCATCCCAGCATTTGCCCTAAGTGGTTTACGGAAATAACGGGAAACCTAAATCAAGACGGCCAGACGCGGGTCTGAAACATCATCCACCGAATACGAGTCCAATGTACTAACCAATCCTCTACTCCACTTGGTCCACGGATGAGAGGGTTCTGGTTCTCCCTTTAGTGTACAGTACTTCATGGATACAGTGGGGTGGAGAGAGTGAAAACTAAACGGTGCGAAAAAATTAGAAACGGTAGTGCCAGAAGGTCATAGCTGCATACTATCAGAATAATGGATCAAATTTTTGTGCAGGAGAGATTGGTGGTGTTCATATCTTGCAAGTGTGCTTTTTTCGCCTTAAAATATAATGAGCAATCAAAAAGTTTTCATTCGAAGGCCACGCTAACTCTTTGCCTCGAAGTCAGTGATTACATACCCGCATCGCAGTAGTGCTGGGTACCATATGCTGCAGCAACACCCTCAAACGGAAACTTTTTGATCGCCACTTATATGAAGTCATGTTGGTGATGTTGGCTTGTGAGCGTTAACCTCGAGCATTCTCTCCATACTCTTGTTTAATGACCAAGCTTAAAATAAATTACTGCTGGTGACTGGGAACATGGAGCACCATGCTCCAACATGAAACTTCCTGACAGATTAAAACTGCGTGTCCCTAAAATCGCTTAAATCAAGTAATGGGTCCACTTTCACGAATCTAATCTTCCATCCACTCATCCAATTCAAGAAATTAGGCATTTTTACTGTAATTACGCTGAAACGATGTTGTTGATCGCTCTCCCACGACGTCCTGCTTTCTTTTGACAGCAGATGTAATGACGTCAGCAATGCACATACCATTATAAGCCAGAACCGTTGCTGCTGCCCCAAAGTTGCATGTGCGGAAAGGTGGAGGTGCGTTTTACAAGTAATGTGGCGACAGCAGATTCAGGAGAGCTCAGTTAGCAATAACATTCTTTGTTCTGCAAGACTTCCATACAGTGGTCGTTGATTGCGTCATGGTAGGTGTATGGTCACCTAGGCAGTTGTTGCTACCTCAGCATAACTCTCAGCGGTGTGCACGGCTCACAGCAATGCACGTGTATACTAGGCGGCAGTGCTGTCTCAGCGGAAGACCGTGCTTGGGCAGCAGCTGTGCTGACTTAAAAGGAGGCGCCTAAGGGGGCGATGGGCTCGCGCGACAGCTGTCATTGATATCAGGCCCGATAAAACGATGCCCAGCGCAAGACCTTTGACTCCTGGAGTCGTCTGTAGTGCCGGACAAAGACACGCTACAGGTGGTCTTCCCTTGGTAGCACCCCTTCCAGCCCTGAAACAATCTGGTCTAGTGGCGGCTTCTAAACCAGCAGTCAGGCTGATGACGCAGCTAGGCAGAGTCGAAGCTACTGAGCCCACAAGGGACCATCTTATGTGCAGATTGTTGCGGTAGCAGCTGTAGCCAGGAAACCAGGGCCAGTTGTAGTATGAATTCCAGTGTTGCTGCTACGGACTGAATGGCCGGTATTTATAGTCCCTACGCCGAGCTATATTATGACAGGAGACCGCCCCTGGTGCCATAGGTGACCACGGAAACATGGCACATGGAAATCCGCCCCGCTACTGCGACTGTGTCAACAATATTTTAGCAACAGGCAACAGGATTTCTCATGCAGCTCGGTGGTACGTTTCTGAACAGGTTGTCAAATTTAAACTGCAGTTGTTGCCTCAACAGCTCACATACACTAAGTGATCAAAAGTATGCGGACACCCCCAAAAATATACTTTTTTCATATTAGGTGAATTATACTGCCACCTACTGGCAGATGCTCCACTATCAGTTACCTCAGTAGTCGTTAGACATCATGAGAGAGCAGAATAGGGCACTGCGCGGAACTCACGGACTTCGAACGTGGTCAGGTGATTGTGAGTGTGTGTCACTTATGTCATAGTCTGTACGCGAGATTTCCACACTCCTAAACATCCCTACTACAGAAGAATGTTGAAGATTAGACGGGTAGATCACATAACTAGTGAGGAAGTATTGAATAGGATTGGGGAGAAGAGAAGTTTGTGGCACAACTTGACTAGAAGAAGGGATCGGTTGGTAGGACATGTTCTGAGGCATCAGGGGATCACCAGCGTGGAGGGTAAGAATCGTAGAAGGAGACCAAGAGATGAATACACTAAGGAGATTCAGAAGGATGTAGGTTGCGGTAGGTACTGGGAGATGAAGAAGGTTGCACGGGATAGAGTAGCATGGAGAGCTGCCTCAAACCAGTCTCAGGACTGAAGACCACAACAACAACAAACATCCCTAGGTCCACTGTTTCCGATGTGACAGTGAAGTGGAAACGTGAAGGGACACGTACAACACAAAAGCGTACAGGCCGATCTCGTCTGTTAACTAACAGAGCCAGCCGCTGTGGCCAAGCGGTTCTAGGCGCTTCAGTCCGGAACCACTCGGCTGTTACGATCGCGGGTTCGAATCCTGCCTCGGGCATGGATGTTTGTGATGTCCTTTGTGTTTAGAGCCATTTGAACTATTTTGACTGACAGAGACCGCCGACAGTTGAAGAGGGTCGTAATATGCAATAGGCAGACATCTATCCAGACCGTCACACAGGAATTCCAAATTGCATCAGAATCCACTGCAAGTACTAATGACAGTTAGGCGGTAGGTGAGAAAACTGGGATTTCATGTATTCAGCTGTAGTATAAAGTTTTTGTAATGGGGTTAATTAATTCTTTATTAGATACCTATGAGTGAATGAACCTCCGTAGCCGAGTTTGCCAATGCGCGCTTACGTGACGACGCTCGGCTCGTAGCTTGTCCGCTTTGAATCCCGGCGGTGAAAAATTTTTACCGGTCATGTTTAGCTAGCAAGTGGAGGAGAAATGATGGCGTAAAGTTCCTGACCAGTCTTCGCGCCAATGTTGTGGATTCAGTTCCAGATACCTCCAGAGTGTCTCATGAACTGAAGACATGTGACACTGTTGATGATGATTAGTCCATCAGGCAAGGACGTTAAGCCGGGTGGGCCCCTTGGTCCTATTTGGAAGGAGTAAGCAATGTGCTTACACAGGGTCACCCCTCCACTCCCTTTATCAGTGGCAACGTGAACCTGATACGACACTGTACAAGCATCCATCGCACTCCTCGCACTCAGCCACACGACACAGATACACACTCGACACTTCGTACCACGTGTGTGAGAGGTAACGATAAACCACCTCCACTAGCACCTCACCTAGAACAGCGATATAGGGTTCCATCATATGCACCACCACCTCTTCCTCTCTCCTCCTTCACCCCTTCACTTATTTCGTGAGCACGGTACCACTTCGAGTTATGAGTGAAAGCAAGGAGTTACTACTTTTTGGATGTGTTCATTAGTTCTAATTGATTTCTTGTCTTTGTCCTTGCTACAGCTATATTGACGTATAGCTTTCGCCAGAGGATACGGATAAGGATTGAGGCCACTGCTAGTTGAAAGCCGTCTGCGATGAGCTAGGAGATGCTATGGTGACCGCCTTCCTTCGGCCGCTGCAAACTGCGCCGGTGGTGGAGCAGCATGGCTGTCTCCTCCTGTCTACCACACCAACTACTGACTGCTGGAAACACTCAATGACATATTAAAATAAGCATGTCCAGCAGCGAAAAATAATTGGAAAAAAATTAAATGTGACAATGTATTCACTGCCGACTCAGCCAGTTTCTCAGCTTAGATATATCGATAATATCCCGCGTGGTGAATAGTCCCGCTCCCTCTCCCGCCCCCCCCCCCCCTCCCAGCGCTCCACCCCCCCCCCCCGCCCTTCCTTGCTTGGTTCACAAACTGAGTCTGGCGTGGGGTCAGTCGCTTGACGGCGCGTTTCGGCGCGGGCCCGCCCGTTGCCGGCGCGCCGTAAGGCACGGAGGCTCGCACTGGGGCGTATCGCTTTCCAGTCGGGCGTGCCGCGGCAGTCCTCACTCGGGGAAGTGAAGCGTCTCTTACAGCCTCTCCTTCCCAAGTGGCTCTTTCCGCCTTCCCGTGGTGCCAGACGTCAAGCTCGGCATTCTGCCTTGCGTCAAAAGGGAGAGCTGCGACCCAACCCGATGCGAAAGCGAAGGGTGCGTGGCACAGGGGGAGCTGTGTCAAGGGACCGAACACCAGTCCCTTTCTGTTCGCAGGGCACAGACCAGCAGGTGCTCTGCATGCCGGCGACCTCGTTTGTCGGCGTGGGATCGCGGCGCGAGTCGGCAAGGGTGCTTCGCCGCGCCCCTGGGTAACCGGGGCGTGTTCTGCCAAACCCAGGAGGTGGTGACATCGCCTGGGCTAGGTTAGATGGGCCCAGACCGCCAAACGACTGGGGGACCGACCCACCACCTGAGTAGGAGTGGGTCCTTGGCCTTCAGGTGGAAACTCGGGCTAGTAGGCGGCGAAGGGCGAGGGGTGCATCCGCCTCTCCGGAGTGCGGGGTGCACTTGCCGAGGAGCGTCGAGTGAAATCGTCGACGACGAGGCCTTCGACGGGGACCAGTGCGCTGGCAACGGCGCGTTGAACCCTGCAGCTCTGGAGTGCCCTTGACCTAGGGGCGAGGTCGGTGGGCGAGCTGCAATAGTCCCCCCCCATGCCAGAGGAGCCGGTCCGGGGTAAGAGACGGGCTCCCAACCCTCTTTTTGATCACTCGTAAATCATGGCGACAATTGAAGCGAGTGATTCGTGTGCGCCTCGAATGTCTTCCGCTGTGCCTGATCCCTCTCCTCAGGACGAGCAGGGACAGGCAGTGAATGAAACAATTATGGAGAGGTACTCGAGAATCTCGTTGCTCATGGAGCAACAGATAAAGAATGGCAAAATCAGTCAAGCTGGACTTGCCGTCATAAAAAATGAGCTGGCTGCATGGGCTATTGCCCACGCCAAACTTGAAGGTAGAGTAGAAGAGCTTGAAAAGGAAAATGACAGGTTAAGAAGGCAACCAGCAAAGACGTGGGCAGCGGTGGCTGCGCAAGCGCCCACCAAGAGCCCACAAAGCACGACAAGAGACACTATTGACAGGGTAACGAAAAGGACTGACACGGCTGTCTTTCTCAGGACATTACCTGGGCAAGACACTAGTGTCAGGAAAATTCAGGAACTCTTCACAAAAACTGTTGACCCCATTAAAGACAAGATTAAAATAAAAAAGGTTAAACCAAGCAGAAACTCTGTGATAGTTGAAGTTGCTACGGAAGAAGACAAGGAAAAGCTGCTAAATAACCAGAAATTGAACTCGGTGGTCAAATGTGAACCACCGAGAAAAAGAAACCCTCTCGTCATATTATATGACGTACCTGCAATTATGACAAATGAAGAATTAGAAGAAACAATTAGGCTACAGAACTTTGACAAAATGGAAAAAGATGAATTTAAGGAAAACTTTAAGTTGAAATTTAAGACTGGTCCGCGGGGTCGTGATGTAGTTCATCACGTCGCCGAGGTATCGGCGCTGATGTGGAAAAAGGTAACAACAATGGGCAGACTGTATGTAGGTTTCCATGCCATCAATACAAGGGACTATGTCGTGGTACCTCGTTGCCACAACTGTGGTGACCTGGATCACATCCTAAGGCTGTGCACCAGGGAGCCGGCGTGCACCAAGTGCGGGGAGAAAGGTCATAGCCGCAAAGACTGCAAGGCGGCAACAGTTTGCATACCGTGTAAGATCCGAGGAAAAAAGTCTTGTGGAACCACCGGTAGAAACTGCCCCACATACAGAATGCTGGAGCAAAGACTGATCTCCAGGACTGATTATGGTTGAGTCCAGTATACCGAACAGGATGCCAAAGCGAAAGTCCCCAAGCAAAAGGAGGAGAGATGCCATGCGGGCAAATAGATTTAAGGATTTTTTGAGGTCGCTCACGGGAGCCGTCAAAATTGAAACAAAGGATATGTCTATACAAACTGATTTTCCAACAATGGATATAGGAATACAAACAAATCTCCCCATGGCAGAAACTCTCTCCTCTGGAAGCCGGGAAACAAAGCCGAAACTACACCTACAGCGGCAAGGGCATCCTGCGGCTCCAGCAACTCATAAGGACAGTAACATCAATAACCAACCAATACAGGAAAATGTAGTGACGAGCTCTAGTACGAGCCCCAGCACTCAGTGCACACCAATAGTTAGATTACCACCGGTCGATCCAGTCAGGGTGTACCCCAATTTGGAGTACACCATGCAGCTATCCAGATTGGAGCAGCCGGCTACCCTGACCACTGCCTTGAGACATGTGGTCCGAGTAGGACATGAGGACGGCAAAAAAATAACCTTTCCGGTTATGGAGGCTGTCGACAGAATCCAGCTGAAATCGGTGAATCTCCCCACCGACTTCGGAGCCTTGCGAGACCTGCTCAAGAAAGCATTCGAAAGACGAGGAGAGAAATTCGACCTTGACGACATTTATCGACAGTCAGTAGTGGCATATGGACGAATTGCATTCGACTGGAGCAAGACCTGGCCGCATGACCGAATACATACATACTACCCATAATGACAAAAATTACTATAGGACAGCTCAACACACACAACAGCAGACTCGTAATGCAAGAGCTCCGAAGGGAGGTGGAGGAGAGGAGACTTGATGTACTCTGTCTACAGGAGCCATACTCCCTGGCTGGGAAAATAGCTTTTGCTGCAGCAAGTTGGCAAATAGTTAGTAGAGGGGATGACCCGAAGGCAGCAATTACAATCACCAACAAACTCTTGAGAGTCACAACACTCTCGCAGTTTACAACTAGCCACTGCAACGTCGTGGAGCTTCAATCCCCTACAGGAATTATAATTCTCATTAATACGTATTTTCAGTATGGGGATAATATAGAAACTCATATAGACCACCTAGCGAGGGTTACCACGGCGTTGCGGGGAAGAAAGGTCATAATAACTGCCGACATCAATGCAAAGTCCCCCCTATGGTACAGTGGCACAAGAGATGCGAATGGTGAAAAGGTTGAAGAATTTATTATGGCATCGCAACTTGTGGTGGCCAACAGACCTGGCAATCCTCCCACCTACGCTGCAGGTGGAGGACAGGGCACAAACATAGACATCACCCTCGTAACTCCGAATACAGCCAATAACCTTCAAAATTGGAGAGTTGTAGAAAATGCCACCACAAGCGACCACAATTTGATAACTTTTACCATAGGAGAAAGAGAGTGCCACTGGGCCACGGGGTGGGAAACACAATTAAATTACAAAAGAACCGATTGGGAACGCCTAGCGAGGGAGTGTGACATTCCTCCGTTACCGGAAGACGACATGCACTTAGACATAGACGTGGATCAGAGGGCGGGGGAACTGGTGAACGCGGTGACAAGAGCGGTGAGGGCAGCCGTACCTACTAGGAGGAGGGCCATGGCGGCCTCACCGTCACCATGGTCTGCCGAACTAAGTGAACTGCGTCAGTCTGTCAGAAGGCTGAGGAGGTACTATCAGCGCAGTGTCGTCTGGCGGGAGCGACAAAGGTGGCAGCTGCTGTACAGGGAGGAAAAGCGAAAGTTCCAGAAGGAACTACGGGAAGTCAGAATGAAAAGCTGGGAAAACTTCGTGCTCAACCAACTAGTCACGGACCCATGGGGACTCCCGTATAAGTTAGTTAGAGAAAAAATCCGCTCTCCTCTGGAACTATCCACAGTCAGGTACGGGGATAGGATGACGGAGTCCTGGCAGGAGACTGCGGGGGTCCTCCTCCACTCCCTGCTGCCTGACGACAAAGCGGATGGGGAAACAGAGAGGCAGCAGCAACTCAGAGATCAAGACCGCGAAATATACACCAATGAGACGGCGGTCTACCCCTTCTCAGAAGAGGAGGTAGCAACCCACATAAGATCTCTGCAAAGAGGAAAAGCACCTGGGCCAGACGGCATTGTGGCGGAAGTGGTGCAGTTTCTGGCGCCCCAGCTGACTGCACCACTAACACATCTGTACAATGAATGCCTAAGACAGCGTAAGTTCCCTAAATTATGGAAAAAGGCACATGTAGTCATCATAAAGAAAGGACCAGACAAGGATCCCGCAGAAACGAAATCCTACAGGCCGATTTGCCTGCTGGATATATTTGGCAAATTATTGGAAAAATTGCTGGCTGACAGACTGACAGCACACCGGGTGTTGTGCGGGATGAGTGACAGGCAGTTCGGGTTCAGGCCGGGGCGGTCGGCATCTGATGCAATCGCCCTGGCGGCCGAGGTCTGTGGCTCGACCCCGCACAAATACGTGGTTGGCATCATGGTTGACATCAGTGGCGCCTTCGACAACCTGTGGTGGCCTTCGCTCTTCTCCTGCTTGCGGGAGAAAGAGTGTCCAGGGCCGCTATATGGTTGCCTGAGGAGCTATTGCGAGGATCGGGAGGTCTGGCTATCATCCTCTAGCGAAAGAGTTAGCAAGACAATCACCAAAGGATGTCCCCAAGGCTCCGTTTTAGGACCCCTCTTCTGGGACATCCATATGGAGCCTTTGCTAGATAGCTTACAACAGAGTGAAGAGGTGCTAGAGGTGATAGCCTATGCTGATGACCTCCTCCTGTTGGTTGGCGGCCGCAGCCGCGAAGACATAGAACCAAAGATAGAGACAGCACTAGACAAACTCCAACAGTGGTGCCACGCGACAAAAATGACGATATCGCCCAGCAAATCTACTTACCTCCTGCTAAAAGGACATCTCATTAGAAATCCGACGGTCAGAATAGACGGTTCACCAGTTCTTAGACGACGTGAGACACGCTACTTAGGAGTCATCATTGATGAGAGGTGGAATTTCGGCAAGCACATTGATACCGTCACCCAGAGAGCCCTTCAGATATTGAACAATCTCATCTCAATAGGTCATAAAAGATTCCACCTTCCGTCACACCTAATTAGGTTATACCACAACAGCATCTTAACTTCAGTCGTGGGTTACGGCTCGGGAGTCTGGGCACACAGGCTCACGAGGGTGGTGCCCGCCATGGCAGTGAGAAGGGTCCAGAGAAGCATGCTACTAAGAGCTGTGGGTGCCTACAGAACATCTCCAGGGGGGGCCCTGTTAGTCATAATGGGGCTCTGCCCCCTGGACATCAAAATAAGGGAACAAGCGGCCTGGTACTGGGCCAAAAGGGAGAATTATGAAAAGATTGTAGATATTATGGGTATCAGATTGGGCGACAAAAGAGATATAAGGATAAGAGGGGAAGAACTTTGGCAAGAGACCTGGGCTGTAGAAGAGGCGGGACGACGAACTTTCCAGTTCCTACCAGATGTGAAGGAACGTCTGGGTATGAGGTATTTCGAGCCTACACGAGGTCTGATTCACTTCCTCACTGGCCATGGACCCTACCCGACATATTTATGCCGATTTGGGAAAAGGGCGACACCAGCGTGCGACTGTGGCGATCCGGAGGGAACACCCGAACATGTTGTTTACGAATGCCCTCTCTTCAATGATGTTGCAACTACACTACGAGACAGACTTCCTAACCATGACACGTATCAACTGCTTAGACGTGAGGAAACTTTTCAGACGCTAAACACCTTGGCAAACGAGGTATCTCGAAAGGTCTTAACCGAATATCTACGAGAGATACAGTAACAGCAAAGAACTAATTATTACCGATTGTGACCTAGAGCCCTGATCCCATACCGCCTGTGTGTGGACTGGCCAACTCTACCCGAGTTGGAATCCGCCATAAACGGGACTAGGGGGAGCAGGGACCAACCACCGACCATGACACACCGGATATGACGTAGGATAAGTTAGTTTGTAGGAATTAGTTATAGGCAATTAGATTAGGTACTGCAGCGAGTAATAACGTCGTGGCCTGCCCAGTGCCAGGGGCATGTTCTTCGGGTTTAGCGCGAAGAACAAGGCATATAAGTAGGTTTATATTTTTTTACTGGCACACATGTGACGCTGCAGGAGTTACATAGATTAAATTAGATATAGGAACTAGAATAAACAGTAGATATAGAAATTAAATGCCCATTGTTGTTAATGTAACTGTAGCTCACTATTAAATTAAGAAAAGCTGCACAATTAACATAAATGTATATTATTTAGGACCCACTAATGAGTTTTAGGTAGTGGGTTAAATTTGTATAATTATTATTATAGTCAATAAAGAATTTTTTTTTTTTTTTTTTTTAAAAAAAAAAAAAAAAAAAAAAAAAAAAAAAAAAAAAAAAAACTGAGTAAAAGAATACGTGCATAGAGTACAGTCCAGTACTGTTAACATTTGTTTGTTACATGGTTATGGAGCATTTTCTAGGTTCCTATGTCATGACGTTCCTGGATGAAGCGAAGTTTCCCTCAAAACTCAATACAGGTACACGAAAAACCACTCTTATGAAATAAAGCTAGCTTTACTTCCCACAGGAATCTTGGAAACAGTATATTCAGTAGCACAGCTACATTCCATGTTTCCAGATGCCTTTGTAATCCTATGATGCTATGATGTTCTCGTAACTAGTGTGTGTGCAATTCATCTGTTTTTCTTTTGTTTACTTTCAGTTGCCAGTAACTGCACGTAAATAACAAGATGGTTGAAAACACGTCCTTGGAGCAATGAAATTGAGTTTTAAAGTGTTATTGGAAATGTGAAAACATAAAAGACGTGCAGAGGTGATGGCGGGCAGAGTTTTATACTGCGGCACGGCCACGTGTTAAGAGTAACGAAATTACGCAACAAATTTGAGTTGGGAGGAAGTGCGCATGATCTGAAGAAGGGACTGTGTGGCAGGAGGAAGTCAGTAGCGGACGAAAGAGGGAGGAGGAGGGGGGCAGCTTTCACATGTATCCCAAAGAAGTCTATATGGCAAGCTGTGCTTGAACCAGGTGTAAGCAAATGAATGTTCACTGCATTTCAGAGCAAGCGAACTGGAGACCTTAGATTCCCAAATCAAATGGTTCAAATGGCTCTGAGCACTATGGGACTCAACATCTGTGGTCATCAGTCCCCTAGAACTTAGACCTACTTAAACCTAACTAACCTAAGTACATTACACACATCCATGCCCGAGGCAGGATTCGAACCTGCGACCATAGCAGTCATGCGGTTCCAGACTGACGCGCCTAGAACCGCAAGGCCTCACCGACGGCTTAGATTCCCAAACTGCTTCTCGTGATGTATAAGGACAATCCGGATACGCGCCTCCAATTTTGCCTGATGAGATGACGTTTAAATCGAATAGAAGCATCAATCGCCATATTTGTGTGTACTGGGTAAGAGATAATCCCCATCTTACGGAAGAGGAAGCTGTTATCTTCCTGGGTTATCGGTTTGCTGTGGTACATTCGTCATAAGACTTGTAGGCCATTCTTTTTTGAAGGGACAGTGACAGGCGGAAAGTACCTTACAGAGTTTCGGGAACAAATTGTATCAGCTGTTCACCAACTGTACCGACGTGGAGGTTGTATATTTCAACAACACACCACCGTCACATTACCATCGCGATGTGCGGCAACTCCTGGATAAAACATTTGTTGAGAGGTGTTGAGTTTCCACCCAGATCTCCCGATCTAACGCTGTTAGACTCTTTTAGGAAACCGCCTACGCTGCAAAGCCAAGTACATTTGATGACACGTCAGAGGCGATTGTGACTGCCTCTGAACACAGTCAACACAGTCCAGTGATAGCGTAATAGAAGTATGACGATCCATTACGGTGCGTTGCAGGCGTGGTACTGCTGCCGATGGTGGACATTTTGAACATCTTCAACAGTAAAACATCAGTAATGTCGCGACCATCTACGTGACTTCAAAATTCACAGTTTTGTTATTTTCGTTCGAATTATTGAATTCAAAAAAGTGTAAACCCCTTTGTGCGCATCCAGTATTGCCTATAACAATGGAAGGACCCGATAGTTTTCCGATTCTGGGACGTGTCACAAGATTTCAATATGTAGATTAATTACGAATGAAAGCCAACACTGATGTAATATTTTACATTGACTGATTGTTACACGAACCGGTTTTCGGCTGTTAGGCCATCGTCAGATACGAAGATAAGTACATGGTACAGTGAAATTATGTCTGATCAACGATTTTAAACTACTGCGTGTACAGAGCATCTCCATTTTCGGAGACTGAAATGTTAATGTTAGAAGTAGGAATAAAACAAGTGGGGTTATTTCAGAGTAAGTGTGATCTAAGATTATTTAACTTAGAGAAAATATGTCTGTAATGGTGTGGGGCGTGTGCAGTTGCAGTGATATGGGACCCCTGATACGTCTAGATACGGCTCTGACAGGTGACACGTACGTAAGCATCCTGTCTGATCACCTGCATCCATTCGTGTCCATTGCGCATCCCGAACACTTTCGCTGCCCACCAACCTCCCCAGACATGAACATTATTGTGCACATCCGGGATGCCTTGCAACGTGCTGTTCAGAAGAGATCTCCGCCCCCTCGTACTCTTACGGATTTGTGGACTGCCCTGCACGATTCATGATGTCACTTCTCTCCAGCACTACTTCAGACATTAGTCGAGTCCATGCCACGTCGTGTTGCGGCACTTCTGCTTGCTCGCGGGGGTCCTACACGATATTAGATAGGTGTATCAGTTTCTTTGGCTTTCCAATGTATAATACTGACATTAAGCAGGGTGAATGAAGCAGCTATAATTATACAAAGCAAAAATTTAAGACAACGAGAGAAATTACAGTAACTGTAATAAATAAGATGGGGCAAGTGAGTAGTGGGATTATGGTGGTGGTGGTGGTTAGTGTTTAACGGCCCGTCGACAACGAGGTCATTAGAGACGGAGCGCAAGCTCGGGTTAGGGAAGGATTGGGAAGGAAATCGGCCGTGCCCTTTCAAAGGAACCATCCCGGCATTTGCCTGAAACGATTTAGGGAAATCACGGAAAACCTAAATCTGGATAGCCGGAGACGGGATTGAACCGTCGTCGTCCCGAATGCGAGTCCAGAGTGGGATTATGAGTAGTATCTGCAGTTAGAAGTGATGAGTAAGGGAACTGTGTCTGGGCATTCAGTACTAAGCTTGGCTGATGGACATGTGTTCATTAATTTCCGTTATTTCAAGATAGTTCATCTTCCTTTTATGGATATGGTAGCATTAGAATATGATGTAAAATGGAAGGAACATGTTAAATCAGCAGTAGATGAAGGAAAGACTGATTTGAAGGAGAGTTCTGCAAAAGAGTGGAGCATGTGTAAAGAAAACTGCTAGTGCAACAAATTTTAGAAACAGAGAAAAGCAAAATTTCGAAATAAAGATAAATTTTAAAAATTCATTATCATGGAGCAACATAAAATTTAAAAAGAGACGAAATTAAATTCAGTTAAAACTAAGGAGTAGAATGGAACACCGATCGTTTGTCTTCCCCAAGTTTCACCAGTATTGAATACAGCGCTTGTTGTTTTAAACCACAACATTTAGCTTCAAGATACATCCTGGTACAGTCTTGCCACAGTGGACCCTGAAGGTATGAGAAATTACCCGAGCTGCTAGCACCAGTTGATGAGACCGGCAAGCTAAGTGCAATTTTAAGATCATCACAGCTATCTATGCAATCTTCAATGTGAAGATCAGATATGCTATACAAGAGATTATGCGGGATATTGTCCGTCATAAGCCAACATATTTTGAAATAATGTAAGTTCCTTTAATAATCATACGTTTAGAGCATAAAAGTTACAACATAAATTTTGGTTGTGAGTTTATTAATTTCAATTCATAATACGATTTGGAATGTTTCAAAGTATGTACCACTGTTCTAAGACTGCAAACAGTAACACCATCTGTTAGTAGTGTAAGGAATTGCTTGCATAATTTTTTTTCATTTCTGCCTGCGCACTGAAGTGTTTGCGCATTATATTATTTGTGTAATCAATTATTTCAAAAATTAAACTATACTGAAAAGTAGAATGTGTGTTAAAAAGAATCAATGAATGTAAAACGTTTATTGTTTTTGAATGAGAAACTGCGCTGCTTAGGCACTTTCTTTATCGGAACAACTTTGAGAGCAATAGTCTGCGGCAGTTGGTTCGCCGTGGCAGTGGGTCTGCCCTGAGTACAACTGCGAACTTTCTGTGATGATCGATGAAATGCTTATGGAAGAATATTTATAACTTGGCTATTCATGGAGATACTACGTTCAATAAGATGTGCCACTATGTAATAAATAATATAACATGACAGTAAAAGGAACGACGAAGGATATGAAGTTTATTTATGTACCACTGAACAGCGACTTCACAACAACAGTTCAGCTGAGAGATATTTACTTTTAAAGTGTAGTTTCTCATTAATGTTTTGCGTTCATCTCCTGAAACTAAAGCATTGAAAACATTGTACACAAATGATTTTTACTAACTTTCTCGCAACCCTTCATTACAAATTTTTTGGCACTAAGGTATAAAGTTTCAATACGAGCGATCTGTTTCTGCGATTGCAACGAATTATTCAGTTTAGCAACAGCACTTTATTACCTGTATAAGTAGCTGCATTGATTAGTCCATAAACCGTATTTTAATGTGCGTGCATGATGGTGTAAATTATTACTGGAGCTATTACGTTAGGAATCTATTATGTAATTCAGTGATGCATTATAACACGTCGTTAGCTATTCCATGTCAACCTTTCATCCGTCATAGCTGTTTTGCGTCATTTTAATTACAAATTGTTAGTATGTGTACATAGAAGTGGTATATTATGGGATAATATTACTAGCGCGAACTGAAATTTGTTTTATACTCGGTGTCGGGTAGTCCACGTCTTCGCGGTCACATTGTCAGTAGCTCAGCATCTTTTGTAGTAGATCTCGACGGCCTCGTTGTACAGTTTGCCGAAGATCTGACCTGAGGAGCGTAGCTGCTATGTCTGTTATAAAACAAATCTCTCGTATAATACGAGCGACGCAATGTTTGTTCTTTTCTCTGAATTCCTAACGTAATTAATCGCTGGGTTTGGGTGTACAAATTGGTTCAAATGGCTCTGAGTACTATGGGACTCAACTTCTGAGGTCATCAGTCCCCTAGAACTTAGAACTACTTAAACCTAACTAACCGAAGGACATCACACACATCCATGCCCGAGGCAGGATTCGAACCTGCGACCGTAGCGGTCTCGCGGTTCCAGACTGTAGCGCCTAGAACCGCACGGCCACTCCTGCCGGCTTGGGTGTACACCTAGTTAACACTGCCACAGTGAGAACAACAAATTGAGTGTACAGAAGGCTATATTTTGTTTCCTATGGGTCACCTACTCACGAAAAAGTCGTAGGATCGTAAGGTACCTTGAAATCTGAGTCAAGACTAAATTAATAGTTATTTACTTCCCCTAATGAGTGACAAAAATCACAGTAAAGTTAACAGAGAGCAAAGTTCCTCAAAACGCAAATCAAATTACAAAATGAGTCTCACACTGTGGGGAGGTATCAAAAAGTGTGTAAGACTTTATGCAGAAAGGGCAACAATATCTCTTCATATGGGCAGCTCACAAAATCAAAGTTAATGGAAGATAAAGATGCTTCAAATTATAGGCAAATTAAGCAATGTAAGTTCCGTAGCAAAGTAAGGAAGCCAGCTGCTCATGTAGATCGCTCTGCGCAATTTGAGACGCTTACGTTCCTCCATATCAATTAGCGTGCACCGGTCAACACCTGACGGCGCCCAGGGACGAATCCCTCTCAATGACGGACCGGAGACAAATGCCAGAGTTTAAGTTCACAGCCCTCTACTCTTTTCTTTCAAAAACCTCTACAGGGGCGGGGAACCTCTCCTTACATAGCCTATCATGCCTGGTAACAACACGAAACACAAGCAACAATAATGGTCTCAGGCGGATGTTCTACCTGTCACAGAGAATTGCAAATCAAATCGTTTGCATACCCGCCGATCGTTAGTGTGCTATCCGACCACGACATTATTGCGCTTCGCCTCCCGTGGCCATTACAGGAAACACGCAGTAACGTTACAGTAAATAAGAGCAGTGGTGAGTAACAAAAGCGCATAACACTAAATGATTTTAGGACAGTTGTGCACTTGGTATCAAGTGTGTGCTGGCATACAGCAGTCGGCACTAGGAAACATTGTACACAAGGCGCTAAATTAGGCGCACCTAAGACAAGAGAAGACCAAGACACACCCCCAGGATACGCGCCGATAACGCCCCCTGGGCAGCGTGCGTATAGGATGCCACTACCGACCGAGCTGTCTCAGTCTGTCTATCTCACAAGGGAACCTCCCCATCGCACCCCCCTCAGATTTCGTTATAAGTTGGCACAGTGGATAGGCCTTGAAAAACTGAACACAGATCAATCGAGAAAACAGGAAGAAGTTGTGTGGAACTATGAAAAAAATAAGCAAACTATACAAACTGAGTAGTCCATGTGCACGATGTGCCACATCAAGGATAGGTCGAGCTCAGAAGTGCTGTGGTCCCGTGGTTAGCGTGAGCAGCTGCGGAACGAGAGGTCCTTGGTTGAAGTCTTGCCTCGAGTGAAAACTTTACTTTCTTTATTTTCGCAAAGTTATGATCTGTCCGTTCGTTCATTGACGTCTCTGTTCACTGTGATAAGTTTAGTGTCTGTGTTTTGTGACCGCACCGCAAAACCGTGCGATTGGTAGACGAAAGGATGTTGAATGCTCCTTACACGGACAAAGATTTTGCCTTACTCCTTGGCAGCTATAGAGGACAGAAGGATCAGGCATTGTACAATTTTAGTGTGGGAGTAGACGTGATTACCATCCCTCCAGGTTGTACACCTCTTGTGCAACCGTTAGATGTGTCTGGTTTTCGGCAAGGGAAATACTTTGTGAAAAGATTCCATTATTTTGCGAAGCTGCACAGGTACACAGAGCAGTATTGTTTACGTGATCGTGTGTCAATTATCAAAGTTCAGACACTCACAGGTAATCAACTTCGCTCTCCAAAATTCCAGGAAATGTTCAAATTTGCTTGGACATATTTGACGGTCTGCACACGGAAAAATTTGAAAATGTTAAAAACATATGTTTTGACAGAGCACAAGGAAAACTGTGCGACTGTGAAACTGTTACATTCATTTGTTGTAGTTTATATGACAAACTCTTATGTTTTCATCACTTTTTTGGGAGTTATTATCATATCCACAAGAAATCCTAAATCGGGCAAGGTAGAAGAATCTTTTCGCCCATTTGCCAAGTGTACAAGTTACGTGGGTCGACAACATATTCCTGTCATGTGACGCACATGCCGTCACCAGTGTCGTATAGAATATATCAGACGTCTTTTCCTGTGGAGGAATCGGTTGACATATGACCTTCCGATCAAATGTTTTCGGTTCCCATTGGAGAGGCACGTCCTTTCGTCTACTAATTGCACGGTTTTGCGTTGCGGTCACAAAACACAGACACTAAACTTATTGCAGTGAACAGAGACGTCAATGAACGAACGGACAGATCATAACTTTGCGAAAATAAAGAAAGTAAACTTTTCACTCGAGGCAAGACTTGAACCGAGGACCTCTCGTTCCGCAGCTGCTCACGCTAACCACGCGACTACAGCGTTCGTGAGCTCACACTTTCCTTGATGTTGAGTATCTTGCGCATGGACTACCCAGTTTGTATATTTTGCTTATTTTTTTCATAGTTCCACACAACTTCTTCCTGTTTTCTCGATTGATCTGTGTTCAGCTTTTCAAGGCCTATCCACTGTGCCAACTTATAACTAAATCTGAGGGGGGTGCGATAGGGAGGTTCCCTTGTCAGTATCTCAGTACGTCGCATCGGGACTCATTTCGCGTTGTCCCTCAATACATAGCACTGTGCTCTAGTCTTCCACAGTGATAGTCGTCGCCTCGCACCTTAGCTAGCTGTGAGGGAACGTTAGTCATTGTATATAGTTCTGACATGGACACGGACAAGATTCAAGAATTAGTACTTGTTATTTGATTGCTGTTAACCACAGAACCTCAGATTGGACATCATTGAAGTTAAATTCTCAATTGGTTCCTAGAATAAAGTGTATTTTAACCACGTGTGCATTTTGTGTGGTAGTGAGAGGAAACCGGCCACCCACCTATCATACCACCCTCTCCTCATCCAGCCAGGAACCTCAAATCATTACAAGAGGGCATTGCCACAACAAAATGGTTCAGCTTGTACTCGTAAAATGTCATGATAAAAACTCACGTTAAACCGACTGAAGCTCATTCCCAGATGCAACAATATTGTGGTCAACTAATATGTGCACGAACTTACACTAATATCTGACAGTGTATTTTGAGTGCTTCACTTTTGTCAGGCAGTGTATCTCATTGTTAACAAACCACCACCTCAGATGCATGGAAAGTTATGCGGAATATGGATTAAGAACTGAGTGTGAGAACGTTTAAAAATCTCGTGGTTTTTGCCCAGGGAAACGTACTTAGCAAAGAAATAGCCGTGATGGCGATGCCGAGCTTTCACCCTTCCGTGCTGAGCCTGGTGGTGTTCTGTTCCGGTGGTGAACCACCTGCCATATGAGAAACCAGCGCCGGAAATGACGTGAAGCTGCACAGTTCCGGTTTGGCAAGCCGCCCGCGCGCCTCCCACACCAAGGCTCCCCTCTCCACGACATCCACCACGCAGTTTGGAGGGAACGGCTAATGGCTAGTGAATGATTAATTCGGCTCGCTGCTTTCCTAAATAACGCTTCACGCCCATTTTTCCCTTTCTGAAAATGCAGGAAAACTTTTTCTGTTTGGAGCTTCACGTTTAAAATCGTCTGGAATTTTTCTGAGATTCTTTATTCCCTAAATCTGACAGTTTACTTATGATAAAAATTCTTACATCCGACAGATTTACATGAAATTTAAGTGGGGCTGCTTAATAAATATTGACATTTTAGTAGAACAGATTTATATCTACATCTGTTGACATACAGTGGAAACCTCTGCGAAGTTTGACAGGGGGTAGTTCGCACTGATGGCTTGTTAGGATTTCTTCCTGTTCCAGTCGCTTATGAAACGCGAAAAGAACGACTGCATGAATGCCTGCTTATGCGCTTTATTAAGTCTCGTCTTCCCGGTCCCTATGGGGGAATGTTCAGCTACTAAGGTAAACAGATACATACGTTTCTAAAACAGACGCTTTGTAAAACCACTTTCACGGCTTATTATTCCGTTTCTCCTGTGTGAAGTTCTAGTTGGCGTACCTACTGACTCGACTTTCTCAATAATTCCTTGTGGCGTGGGCAAGGAGCCCGAGAGGCAGCGGGCGGGGTGGGGGGGAAGGGGGGGCAGGGCGACATAGGAACTTCTAAGGCTAACTGGCACTTTTAGCAGTGTACCAGTCGATTCGCTACTAGTCACCTAGGGGACGCAATACTTTGATATCTTTGTCAGATATCTAGCCACCCCTTACTGGCAAAAAGAAAATGTGTCGTGAAAAGATTTGAAAGAATATCTAGCAGTAGAACTTCAAAAATCCAGCTTTTAAGAACATGTCAAACTGTTTGGTTTTTCATTTTACTGTAGTTAAGTATTGTTCCCACGACGACCGTAAAAGGCTCTGTTAGTTGCGCACTCGTCTGCGTATTGATGATGAGATTATTGTAACACATTTTCAGGTGTTGATATAAAAAATGTTAATACAGCTTCATGATGTTTGTGAAGATTGTGTCACTCTTAAAATACTCCTTTACTGTGTTTCCCCTTATCTACATTGCTTTTTCATACTGTTTGTTCTTACATTGGACTCCAAAAGTTACACATAATCTCGAGAAGGAGAGAGGGGGAGTGAGAGAGAGAGAGAGAGAGAGAGAGAGAGAGAGAGAGAGAGAAATGGGGTATGAAGTCACTCCAGATAAACGCCTAGGGTCCCACACAAATAGGAATCATGCTGTCTGTACAGGGAAGAAGCAGTCCTTACTTCAAGTCATTTAAAGATTATGAAAAGTTGTATTCAATAATAATAACGACTCAGTCATGTTTGACCATGTTTTTTGGTGGGCAGATTCAAATCTTTTGCTGTCACATTGTTTGATGCCATAAAGACCCTGTATGGAGGGTAGAATCCTCGAAAGGTTTTAAGGATCACACACAAATCGTACCATTACCAACGTGGAACGTACGGCACAAGTGTCGTTTGGAAACCTTCGTACCCGCATCTCGTGGTCGTGCGGTAGCGTTCTCGCTTCCCACGCCCGGGTTCCCGGGTTCGATTCCCGGCGGGGTCAGGGATTTTCTCTGCCTCGTGATGGCTGGGTGTTGTGTGCTGTCCTTAGGTTAGTTAGGTTTAAGTAGTTCTAAGTTCTAGGGGACTGATGACCATAGATGTTAAGTCCCATAGTGCTCAGAGCCATTTGAACCATTTGAACTTAAACCTAACTAACCTAAGGACATCACACACATCCATGCCCGAGGCAGGATTCGAACTGCGACCGCAGCAGCGGACTGAAGCGCCTGGAACCGCTCGGCCACAACGGACGGCTAACGAGTGTTCATGCAAACTAATGAACACTTTTACGCCACGAATTTACTCTCAGAAAGTGAATGTCATCCGATGATAATGCGATCGACCTTTTAACGAAGGAGATGGAAACCTCACACAAAGCGGGACGAAGACAAGGATACTTACATGAACTATCAGTTCAGTATTGAGAACGTGCATGAAACTGTTAAACATATGCAACCCGATCTTCAATCCATACATCTTTCAGGCCCGATCTGTGCAGGAACAAATATCTTTATCGTCTGTTAGCTGCTTTGCCTAATAACCTATAAAAATTTAGCCCCTGTGGGGAATGAAATAATCACCAGTCACATACTCTCAACAGCTGAATATCTCGGAGTAATTGCATCAGCTTCAACGAACTTTGTTTTCTGAAAGCATTAATCAAACAAAAAAGTTCAACACGGAATGCCTGTGCGATATAACACTGAATTCAAGGCTAGCTAAAGCAAGAAGCACAGCACATGATGAAAGTACATGAAAATTCTAACAGGGACGCAAATACACATGACTGAAATTGGTGTGAGGTATTGAACGCACAAAATCTAAATGCAGTAAATAAAAAAGATAATTTACCAGTAGGTTAGTAGTACAATTTCGTCAGGGTGGAGACTGGTAAACATCAGTTGAGAAATGGTAATATTCTTTCCCAAGCTAGTTCTAAGTCACTTGAGCTTCCAGATCTCTAATATGGAGATAAATACAGATCAATACGTGTCAAGGAAAAGACGAACAAAGACACTACATTCTGCAAGTGAAATCTGCACACAAAAACACACGAGAACGGTACGACTTTACATGTCGTAACTTTTATCATAGTTCCAAGTTATATGAAAATGATAGTATGCTTGCAGCTGGCTGCGATCCGAACATGAGACCGTTGTTTGCTGGTCAAATGCCTTCATACTCACGGTAGACGAAACTACCGCCAAACTGGTTACTCCAGCGTACTGCCCTGGATCACGAAGAAGGAAGAAGTAGTTCTGTCTCGGAAAGCGCCATTGAACAGAATGGAATCCTGCAGCCTAGCGTTCTCATTTGCCGCAGCCGGGCAATGCCCTTAGCTCGCGGTAAGAAAGACCTGCGCTTTTCGGTTGACAACGATACCTCTTTCTAGCAGAAAGAGTCGACGCGTGACTGAATGTCTGTGATGATGATGATGATGATGATTGGTTTTTGGGGCGCTCAACTGCGCGGTCATCAGCGCCCGTACAAAGTCCCAATTTTTGCAGTCCAGGCGTTTACGCAGTCCAATCTTGCCACTGTGACGAATGATGATGATGATGATGATGATGATGATGATGAAATGATGACAACCAAACACCCAGTCCCCGGTCAGAGAAAATCCCCTACCCGGCCGGGAATTGAACCCGGGACCCGCGTAGCAATGCTAGCCACTAGACCACGAGCTACGGACGACTGTATGTGATCAAACAAGTGACAGACGTCGAGCGTATACCAACTCTGCGATAAGTGTAAGGCGCTCGTTCCCAAAATGGGCGTCTTTCACAGAGGAATGTCATTTCAAATCGTAGAATGATTATCGTCGCACATGTGGCTTTAGCAGAAAATTGTAGCTATTAAAATCAGTGACCCTTAGTGCAATGGATACAGTTTAACGGCATTTGAGTTTGGTATGAGTAGGCGTCATGCTGGTGAGCGTAGAGAGCTTCACATCTTAGTTGGTGACCGGAAGAATGACAGCTATCACCTAGACCAACTTTCGGAGGGTTTAAAACAAGAAAGGATCACCTACTTCTACATCTAAAACTACATGATTATTCCGCAGTTCACAATTAGGTGCCTGGTAGGGGGGGTCATTGAGCCACCTTTAAACCTTTCAGACCCACTAGCTACAATTGTGTACTTTAATTTTTCCTTTGCCTTAGCTGCAATAGAAATATTTTTCCTCAAGGAAAACTCATGTACACACGTGTGAGTGTTCAGTTTTTTCACCATGCACAAGCGCTATCACTTGTCGAGCATCACAATAAAAATATCAACAAGTGAATGTACTAGTGTGCAGCAGCTTGTGGCCACCAGGGTACATGAAATTGGTTGATTAATTATATTTCACTGTATAAACGAATGTTGTTATTGTTCTTTTGCATGGCAATTATTAACTGATCAGATACTTTATTAGAACAGTGAATATCTCAAAATTAATTATTTTGGTCCACAAAATGAAGCCAAGGGTGCAAAGTATATTTTGAAAATGAGTACACACAGTTGTATAAATCTGGCTTTTAAAATGACTAAAAAGTCACCTATGAGCATTAGAGTATAAATAAAAATTTTCCTTCTTCCAGAAAAAATTCAGGTCTAAAAGAGATAAACTATTTCTCTATCTTTCCAGTCTCGGACAGCGCGCGGGAAAAACGAACATTTAAATCTCTCCATGCGAGCTCTGATTTCTCTTATTTTATCACGATGATCATTTCTCCCTATGCAGGTGGGTGCCAACAAAATATTTTTACATTCCGAGGAGAAAGTTGGTGATTGAAATTTCACGAGAAGGTCGTGCCGCAGCGAAAAACGCCTTTTTTAATGACTGCCACTCCAATTCGTGTGTCATATCATTGACACTCTCTCCCCTATTTCGCAGTAACACAGAACGAGCTGCCGTTCTTTAAACTTTTTCGATGTCGTCCGTCAATGCTATCTGATGCGGATCCCACACGTCACGGTAATACTCCAGAAGAGGACTGACAGACATAGTGTAAACAGTCTCTTTAGCAAATCTGTTACAATTCCTAAGTGTTCTGCCAATAAATCGCAGTCTTCGATTTGCCTTTCTCGTAACATTATTGTATGGGACCGTTCCAGTTCAAGTTATTCGTAACTGTAATCGTAAGTATTTGGCTGAGTTTACAGCCTTAAATTTGTGTGATTTATCGTGTGACTGAAATTTAGCAGATTCCTTTTAGTGCTTATGTGGATGAGTTCCCATTTTTCATTACTTGGAGACAATTGCCACTTTTTGCATCACACAGATATCTTGTCTAAATCATTTTGAAATTCGTTTTGATCGCCTGATGACTTTACGAGACGGTAATCTGCAAAAATACTAAGAGGACTGCTCAGATTGTCTCCTCAATCGTTTATTTAGATCAGGAACAACAGGGGGCCTTATAACAATTTCCTAAGAAACGCGAGATATTACTTCTATTCTAGTGATAATTTTATAGTATCTATTATCACTACTTGTTCGCTCCGATAGCTGAGTGATCAGCGCGGCGGTCTGTCACACCAAGGGGCCCGGGTTCGATTCCCGGCTGGGTCGGAGATTTTCTCCGCTGAGGGACTGGGTGTTGTGTTGTTCTCATTATCAGTTCATCATCATCATCCGCGGAAGGCAACGGGAAACCGCCACTGGAATCACTTCCCTAGCCGCTCATGCAGTGGACATCTCTGACGGGGCTTCCCCTATGACCAGACCTGCCGGAAGGCAGACCACAAAGTTTAAGTTATCACTACGTTTGTATTCCCTAATTTTAATACATCACTGTTATCACTATCCATTTGACAGGCACTCCTGTATAAAGGCATTCCATGCATTCTGATCTTCAATGACACGTGACCGAGCGGTTCTAGGCGCTTCAGTCCGGAACCGCGCGACCGCTACAGTCGCAGGTTCGAATCCTGCCTCGGGTTTGGATGTGTGTGATGTCCTTAGGTTAGTTAGGTTTAAGTAGTTCTAAGTTCTAGGGGACTGATGTGTCACTCATTTGCTTCCCATTTCATTTGCAGTCATAATTATCTCTTCCTTGATACATTTCTCTGTTTCTCACGTCTCTCCTGCTTATTCGCAACATGCATCTCTCCACTGGGTGCTGAACAACCCTCAGTTTCTGAATAATTTACACCTTCAAAGTCCATTTCTCGTTACCATAAGTCACAACTGGCAGTACACACTGTTCATAAATTCCCAATTTCAGACGAGGTTATGCAGTTTACTAAGAGCACTCCAGGCTATCTTTGCTCTTCTGTTTATTTCTTTTGTTGTCATCTGGTGGTAGGCCACATCATTGGTCGTTAGTAGTAAATTCAAACAGCAAAGATTTGTGATTTAAAACATCGACCATGTAGTGTCTAGGAGGCCTGCATTCTCGGTTCCTAGACAAACAATCAAACCAGTCGTATTAATGAGTTTTATTTCAATAAGAAAATTATAATAAACTAAGGGCGACATACCTTCTTCCGTGTAGACAATCCCAAGTCTGTGCTACATAGAGAATACCAGCGAAGTGATCTAGCGTTGGCGCTGCTGTCCAAGTCGCTAATCTTGAAGCTGCTATTGAACTGCGCCGTCACCAGTCGGTCGATGCGCTTATGTCCTCTTCACATAGGGATTGCTGCTGTCACATTATCGTCCTGGAGGGAGGTACAGTCAGCAGGCGATTGGCTGGCTTCTTCTCACAGCCTTCTCTTCCCTGTCGTTCTCGACTGCCGTGCCGGTGCTTGATTTTACGCCGTAACAGACCAGCAAACGCTCGGATTCCAAGAACATTTTCAGTTAATGAACACATACTTTCAGATACTGGAATTACAATCACAATACAACGCCTAGCACTCTGAAAAGATAATAAAAAAAGCCAATTCTTGTAAAACAAAAGTAGCAATATTTTGGCAAAGGGGCGGTGCATGATGCCCATTATTATCGATCAATCTCTTAAAACTGTAGATTCCATTCACTTTAACACACTGGTGAGAAAGTGGTTTTTCGACTACAGTGTCAATGAACTCAAAATCAAGCAATCGAGTGAACTTAAAGCATGACTCATTACGTGTGTTGCACAACACAAAAGCAAATATAAAAAAAGTATTTTGAAATAAGCCAACCTAATCGTGTAATTGAATAATTATTGCTTGATTTAATAAAAAAAGTCTAAAAATTTCACGTGAGTTTCATTTGTTTGGAGGTTCACAAACTATCATTTATCATTCGTTATTTTAAAAATATTAGTTCTTTTCTCAATCTATAGTGTAGTTATGGACCAAATTTTGTTTGGGTATTTAATGACTTTTGATCTCGCTCAGGGGAAACGGTCTCAGCAAGTTTGGGAACCGCTGACGAAGGTGTCCAGAGATGAAGTTCTGTAATTACAACTGCGACTTTCAGAGGTACCGTTGGTCCACTCTTACTCTTGACGGACGATCATTCAAGTTTGTATCTAGCTGCTCTGTCGCTTGTTTTGTTGATGTTCAGAAGATTTTCCCGTTTTGTTAGTCTCATTGTAAGTACCAAGAACTTTGCAGTTTTATTGCAACTAGATCTTCTGAAGACCCTTTCAGGTGAAATGTCTTGTGAACAACCATACCTCGTTCCGAGAATGTTCTATTATGTTGTTTACGAAATTTTTTGACATTAGTGTCTAAACAGCTTCAGAATTAGACGTCAGTCTAAAACAGTTTTCTTGTCCAGTCCACCTGTCTAGGAGAAGAACATTTTCTTTGCCTGACATAATCTAATTTCTGTGTTTGTGCACCTTCTATAATTTTACTACTTAAATGCTATAAATCCATAATTTCTGATTAGGTGCCCAAATTCTTTTCCCAATTTTTTATTGTGATGTAATTATGCCTCTACTTATATACACTGATTTGTATCACCAATAGAATGTAGGATAATTAAGGGGAAACGCCAGTATCTGAAATAAAGTTTTACAGGTAATTAGATTAGTGGTAAGAGAAGGATGTTTGAAAAAATCTAATGATATCAGAGGAAGAAATTATTCTTGATTTCCAAAGTGGTAACAGCATTCCAGTTAGCACAATGACTGTGCTTAGTAAGTTAAAAAGAATGAGGTACAGTGATCAGTCGGCTCCTCATAAACCATACGTGTCTGTAGTGAGTGCTAAGTGATGCTTGAGGTGGTGCAAAGAGCGGCGTGACTGTACAGTAGACGAATGGAAACGAGTGATTTTGGAGGGTTGGATCGCCCTATACCTGTGGCAATCCGATGGAAGGGTCTGGCTTTGGCGAATGCCTGGAGAACTTTACCTCCCATCGAGTATATTGCCAACAGTGAAATACAAAGGAGGCAGTGTTAGTTATGGGGATGTTTTTCATGGTTAGTGTGAAGTCCCCTTATTGTGCTTGAGAAAACGCTAAATTCGGAAGCATTTGAAAATATTGGACAGCATTGCGTACTGCCTAAGGAGAGGAACAGAGTGGAGACAATGGCTGTTTATATTAATATGACAACGCACCCTGTCATAAATCAGTATCTGTGAGGCAATGTTGTGTGCACAATAACATTCGTGAAGATGACTGGGCTGCTCAGAGCCCATACCCAGTGACACATCTCTGAAATTAGTTATAACGTGGACTTCGCTCCAGACCCCAGCATCCAGAATCACTACCTTCTCTGGTTTAACGCTTGAGATACAATGGACTGCCATTCTTCCACAGATATTCAGAAACCTCATTGAAAGTATCCCAAGCAGAGTTCAAGCGGTCATAAAGACGAAAGGTGGACATACCAGTTAGTAATGTCCACTAATACGTGTCCAGACACTTTTGATCAGATAGTGTAGCTTCTAGTAAGCTTAATGTGAGAAATTCCGCTTTGCTTCTGTTAAATAATCTGAACTTCAAGCATACGATCCACTATGACGTTCTTAATGTTTTCGCTTCAGGTGTGAATGGTCTCCCACTTATCCATGTGACCATTGCGGGAGTGTTAATGTGTCTGCCAAGCCACTATACTAGCTTCATTGAGAGTGCAATCAATTATTGGTAGCCTTCAGATAGGATAAGTTTACGGGGGACATTTATCAGTTTATGTTTATCAACTGTTATTTTTCTGAATTCTGGTATTAGTTACCCTAACAAAAGTCATAAGTGTCTTCATGTCATTGTTTCCGTGGCTGCTTCAAACAGAAAAGCACTTCTTAAATGTGAAATTATGTTCGGCTCTAATAGTTGACCCAGTTTCGTTGGTTACCTGACTGGAAGGAAACTGTGCTCCGAAACACAGAACCACTTAAAACGCTTTCGAAGTATGTTAAAGTCGTTGTTTGCTGCTAAAAAGTTACCTGAAACACAAGGTTCAAAGGAATTATCTAAAGTACGTTTTCTTTTATTTATGCTTTTAAGAACACTGTTCACAAACCACTCAAATATAAAATATTTACACTGCATATATAACAGTGACGACGGGTCCAAATTGTCTCTCCTGAAATAGTACTTCCCCTTCGAACCATTCTCAGTGGCATTACACTTTTCTCAAGTATATGATTATCTTCCTAAACTTATATAAGTATTCGCTAAAGTTTTCGCAGTCCAGCAACAACTTTTTAACAACTTAAGTGCGTTTCGGTACAGGGAAACCGCCATAGTTGCTCCAGACATTCTTTGTCCTTACACAGTGAAGTAGCAAGTTTCCACGTAAATTCAGAAGCCCATCAAACATGCAGACCTGTCAAAGTTCCACACAGATTTAAGGCTGCCTGAAAGACTGATTTATTCAGCGAGTAATTCCAGGTGACAACGAGGTTCTCCAGATGCTTACAAAGGGATCCTGTTTATTATTTTATTGCAGCGAGAAAAGTTTCTAACACAGCCTTCAGAGACGCGTAAAGAGCGTGAGTAATGAGCGCCATTGTCATACTCATGTGCCACCGGAGAGTTAAGGCTGCAGAAACGATCGTATACATCACCTACAAGATTATTCCGCAATTCATACTGAAGCGCAGAGGGTTCGCAGAAGCACTTCCACTTTATTTCTCTACCATGACACTTCTGGTATTTCTTATTTTATTAATATGGTCATTTCTCAATATACAGGGCGAGGTGATGCAATGATTAGAAACTGGACTCGCACTCGGGAGGGCTACGGTTCAAATTCCCGTCAGATCTCCAAGATTTAGGTTTCCATGATATCCGTGAATCGCTCCAGGCAAACGCCTTGTTGGTTCCGTTGAAAAGCTCACGTCCGGTTTCGTTGGCCATCCTTTCGTAATCAAAGCTTGTCCTCCGTCTCTAATAACCGCACTGCCGACGGGACGTTAGACTCCTGAACTTCCTTCCTTCTTTATTTCTCTCTCTGTAGGCGGCACTTAAAACAGTATCATCGCATTTGGAGGCGAAATTTCGTGAAAAGATTTCGCAACAATGAAACACGCCTTTGTTTCAATAACTGCCACCCCAAACCGCTTATCATACCCCTGAGCCTCTTTCCCCAATTTCGTGAAAATACAGAACCATCTGCTTTTCTTTGAACTTCTTCGACGTCCTCCGTCGATCTGTTCTGATAACCATCCCATACAGCCCAGCAGTACTCTAGAAGAGGACGGAGAAGCGTAGTATAGAAAGTAACTTTAGTAGATCTGGTGCTACTATGATGTATCATGCAGCGTAACTTGCTGTGACAGTGCGAGAGAGAGACAAAGATATTGTTTATTACTCTGTGGCGGACAGCGCTCACATAATTATTCTTAGGATATAGTTTTTGTTTGTTCTAGTTAAGAGTAATTTTTAGTAGAGGAGAGCCATTCTTGTGATGTAAAAAAATCGACGCCATTGCGAGTTTTTGATTCACATTGTAAAATATAAGTGCATATGGAAGGAAATCAGTTAATAGAACAATAAAATATTGTTCATTTCAAGAAGGTACGTCTTATTATACACCCAGCGATGTACTGCTATTGTGATTTACTAATAAACACCAGTTGGGAACAGTTCCGACGGGAGCGTTCAGTTCTAGTGAAATAGTTCGATGTTTTCTTCGGAAAAGAAGTCACTTCAAGGATCATTCAAATCCACAATAGTAATTGGACATTTCTCAGAACTGAAAGCAATCTGATTGCTATGCAACAGACCCCCGAAGAATATTTCTCCGTATTTTGGTTACCACTTTCAGCTCAACACGGTATCTGCGGCATCTGGAGCAGATTTCTACAACAGCGGAAGCGTGTAATCGCCATCAGTTTCACACACCGCCCTGTGTACGCTGTATGTATTTACCCACAACAGTGAACATACAGATACTCACACAAATAGAAAGACAATACTAGGTGGTGTGGGGAAACATTTCAGTATAATGGCCCTGTAGAGCTAAACAGTAATTAGCCTAGTAATAAGAGGAGCCGTTATAAATGGCGACCGTGACAGGACACGATCCTGATACAACACTCATAGTGAACCTGCAATACAAATACAACCATGTTAGTAATTTAGTAAGTAATGTTTCATTGTGTGTATATATGTCTAGTCTTATAGAGTAACTACATTATGGTCCTTTTGTATGTTTCATGCTAACTGAACGTGCGGGAGTATCTTGTGAAGAGAACGAGTGCGCCGTCCCAGCAGCCGAGCAGAAACTTCAAAAAGGCCAGAACATTTGAATTACTAGCTTTCTTGAGCATTTATGCATTGTAGTGACCCCTCATGTAGAAATTTTCTAAGTATAAATAGAGTTGCTATATTACTTTTACTAGATTCTAGTATTTCAGTAGATATAGTAAGACAACATTTTATGTGTTATCTATGCACTGTTTTTGTGTCACATTGTAAAGTGTACATTAACAGCATTAGGAAATTAACGTTTTTGCGTGTGTAAAAGTTTAATAGTCACTTTTGTGGGACTTATTTAGAGGAGAAACTATCAATTGCTCATTTACATGGTGATAACGAGATCTATGTTTAAAGCCAATAAGCAAGCGCGCATCACAGTGCCACAAAATGAATTAAATAGTGTGAATGCACCGTCAACTAGTGCCACAGAATTTAATACCGCCGTAGTTAGCGATATGTCGATTACGGCTGAGCAACCAGCAATAATTAATGCGCTCATGCCGTCGACACAAACGGTTGCTAGTTCCGACATTCATATGTCGAAAGAAGTCCAGATAAATATGCAGCAACCAACAAACAACATGAATTTCATCTCTGACACAGACGCGTGCGAAAACGAAATGACTGTACCGAAAATTGTGTCGGTACAATCCTCATTAAGCCCAGTGCAATCGCCAATTGCTGAGAATACCGATTTGTTATCCCAGCTGATGTCAAGTTTGACTGTCATAACACAAGGGATTAAAGCATTGGAAACCACGCAATCTAATCTTGCAACGGCACAATCCACGTTTGCAAACGACATGAATCGTAGATTCCAGGCATTGGAGAGTGCGCAATTTAATTTGGCTCAGGAGCAATCTAATAAACTAAAAGAAATAAATGATAAGATTACTGAAAAATTCCAGAGTTTGGAAACAAAGCAGAGTCACTTGATTACCAGTCAGGCACAACTCATAGTTACACAAGAACAACAGTATCAGGAATTAACAAACAAATACAAAGACATCTTATGTCGTCAAGATACACTAAATCATCAAGTGCAAGAAGTTATTCATGTACAGAACACTATTGCGCAAGACGTGAATACAATTAAGCACGATAACGAGCAAGCTGTCGTTGAGCTTACTCGGAGGATAGACACTCTCAGTCTCGAAGGCGAGAAACACATAGAGAAACTTTTCAATGAACATAAGATCGCATTTTCTAAGGACATTGAAGATTGGGCGAAAGAGCAAACCGAGACAGTGCGAAATTATGTTGACAAAACCTTGAAAGAAACGGTTTCTAACGTGCAAGTTAACAACGAAGCTGCACAAGAACAACTTAAAGCAGAAGTTAAAGAGATTAAGGAGAATATAGGAGATGAATTTCCTGCTTGGAAAGCAAAGATAGAAAATACATTAAAAGCATGCCAGCAGGGTCTAGTTAATACTAGAGGGGCACATACTACTTGCAGTTTATCAAAAGCAGACATTATTCCTGATGAAACCAGTGAAACCGAATCCATGCAACAATGTCCATGTATTGGTGCATATTTACGTAATCAACCAGAAACAAATTATCGAGATTATCATTCACCGCGTAGTAGCCACCAGAATACACCTGTGACTATGAATGACGAAAAAATGCTTAAATATCGTCAATTCCAGATATTTATTCCCGAAAGGAAGTCGATCAATCCCGTGGTATTTATCAAGCAATTTAAAGGGATATTGCCGCGAATGTGGACTGAGCAACAAAAAATTATGTACGTTGCAGGATTCATACATGGAGATGGATCGATGTGGGCGTCAGAAGCATCCGATTGGTGTCAAGATTATGACCAATTTGAACGCGCTTTCTTGCACTAATACTGGAATAAAGGTGTACAAGAAAGACTACGTAAGGAAGTTTTTGACCCACAACCTTTTTCTTTCAAAAATGGATCTTTAAGAAAGTATTTCGAGAAGTATATAAATAAAAGTAAATACTGGAATGAACCAATCCCGACGCAGGATATCATTCGAATATTAAAGGGCAAACTTCCACTTGAAGTTAAGGAAAAACTTCTACATGTGCCTGAACAACATGTGGAAGATTTTCTAGCCACATTGGATTCAATAGACATTCTGTTCGAAGAATCTCGTATGCGCTATAACCAACCAAGTTACCAACCTAACAAATACAATAGTAACAACAAACAGTATGGAAACAAAACTTTTGCACACAATTCACCAAACCCACAGGTGAATTATTTCCAGAAAAACGTGAAATTTGGTAACGAAAATCCCGACAAGTGTAATCATGACCAACAATGTGAACAAACATATAAACGGAAATGGAGGAAGAATAATAAGAAGAGGAAAGGATACTATCAAGAGGGAATCATCAGCAAAAACGCCGATATCAGCAACCAACCCATGAATATCACAACCAACCACAAACTTCAGGTTGGGTACCAAATGAAAATGCAAATGAATGGAGAAATCAACCACCAATAATAACCGACGTAACGGAGCAGACATCTACTAATAATGGACAATCGTCAAACTAAACTCGACTGTCAGAAGCTCCGAAGGTGCAGTCGAGGAAGTTTTCAGGGGCGAAAATTCGAGCGTCAAATTTTTCCGGTACAATGAAGGCAGTTTATTAATAGAAGAACTTCAGCAGGATATGATGCCTTGTCAAGAGGAACATATCACTGTACCTGTTGCGAAAATTCAGGCGGCGATTGAAGGCATTACTGTGCAAGTTACTTTAGATACAGGAGCAGCAGTAAATGTCATTTCTGAGAAGTTATTTCAAAGAATACTTCAGAAAGCAGATCCACCGATTTTTCCTGTTCAATGTTGTAGAATTGTAGGTCCTACTGGTCATAAGTCTTCTCAGGTTAAAGTGCAGACTCAACTCCAGTTAGATATAGGAAATGTAGCTATAAATTGCACGTTCCTTGTAATAAAAAAATTGGTTGAGGACTGTATCCTGGGTATAGATGAATTTAGGGAGAGAAATTGGCATATCGATTTTTCTCTAGGCCGTGCCAGTTTTACAACAATGGATCAGAAACATCAAGTGAATCTTCTCAGGGAATATAGTACCCATGGAAAGTATTGTCAGGGACGAAAGCTGCAAATAAAGTGGATACATAGCAAACCTGTACGGTATTACCAAATTAATTACTTGCAACCAGTTTGAAACCCTGAAGTTATGGTATATGAAAAGGTGCAAGAACCTGAATATTTGCAACAACATCAAAGAAAGCAATTATATGATCTTCTACAGGAATATCATGAAGTCTTTCAAGAAAGACCTGGTGTAATCAAGGGATACACATGCCATTTAGATGTGATACCACACCAAGTTTTCTGCCGTATTTTTTATCCAGTACCGTGGCACCAACGAAAGGCAGTTGATGCGGAAATCCACCAGATGCTTGAATGGGATCTGATCGAACCTTCGACGAGTCCATACTGTAGTCCGCTTCATGTTGTCTCGAAAAAGGGAGGAAAAGTTCGTCTCGTGCTAGACGCACGGCAGATAAATAAGATTATCATGCCCGTGCGAACTCACGCGGAAAACATCGATGAGCTAATTCAAAGGTTCGAGGGGATGAAATACTTAACAAATATTGATTTGAGAAGTTCATTTTGGCAGGTGGCTCTAGACGAACCATCAAAAAAGTACACCGCATTTGTACATGCAGGTAGAAGCTATCAATTTAAGGTTTTACCTTTTGGGCTAACCGTGAGCTCAGGAGTTTTTATAAATGCTCTAGATCATGCATTGGGACCTGCACTTCGAAGCAATTTAACTTTATTTGTGGACGACATGCTCATAGCTACGAGCACATGGGAGGAGCACGTTGATTTATTCAGAAGCGTGTTAGAACGTTTCAAGGAAGCAGGCATAACCGCAAATCTGCAAAAGTCCCATTTTGCTCGAGATAAAATCAAATTTTTGGGTCATCTTATAAATGAAAAAGGCATCTTACCGGACTCCGAGAAACTAAAGGCAATCAAAAACTTTGCAGTTCCAGGAAATTTTTGTGTGAAAGATTTCCTACATCCTATTATACCCACTAAACCGCTGTCAATCATTTCGGTCGACGTCTGTGGTCCTCTACCATCATCAAGCGGAGGATGCAAATATATTGTAGCTTTTCTTGATATATTCACTAAGTATGTCAAACTTTATCCATTAAAATCAGCTGCTGCTGCATCCATAGCCAAGAAGCTGGTCAAAGATTATATAGTCAAAGTAGGCAAACCAGAGGCTATTCTTTCTGACAATGGGTCAATGTTCACTGGATTTCGTTGGAGGCAAACATTAGCCAGTTGTGGTATAAAACAAATTCTAACATCAGTGTACCACCCTTCGGCGAATCCCGTGGAACGAATTTTTCGTGAATTAAATCGGTTCATGAGAACATATTGCCACAACCAGCAACCCAAATGGATCGATTATCTTCACGATTTTCAGGAAATTGTAAACAATATGCCACATACTACGACAGAATACACCCCATACGAACTGATGTTTGGAAAACAGGAACAGAATGACTGGATTCGACCAATTCCTAAAGTAGCTATTAACAAAATAGACCTACAAAATAAGGTACGAAAATCCTTACTCAATATAATGGACAAGGCAAGAAAAAGGAAAATATATTTTGACAATCGACTTGGAAAAATAAAAACATATAAAGTGAAAGACCAAGTTTTAGTAAAAACTCATCCTAAGGCTTCACTTATACAGAGGAAGAACACAAAATGGCAATTATTGTATCAAGGACCATTTGTGATTACCAAAATACCCCATCCAGGAACTTATGTTTTGAAGGATGTGAAGAATGGAAAGGTGAAAGGAATGTATCCTCATCACTTGTTAAAGCAATTTCATGATGACTGAAGATTCTGAATATTGAAAATACTATTCTTATCAAATAATATTGATTAGAGAATTTTCATTAAACCTATGAATCATACTTAGGATAGTTTCTTTTTTTTTGCAATTTAGTAGTTAGTTTTTCTTTTCAGGCATACTGTACGAGAGATATGCAGACATTATGTATAGGTTTTCCACTGTAAGGATAAGTTTTCTTTTCAGTATGCAGAGAATTTAGCTATAGTATGAATGATTTCTTTTAAAAAAATTTTATTTAGTAGATAGTAATATCAATCAGGTTTCACAATGCATAATGACCATGGGTTAGTGACTCAAATGAATCTGGTCTATGGCAAGATATTTTTTCTTATGTCAACTTAACAATCTCAATGTATGTTTGTATTTGCTTTTTTACTCGCTGAGCTGAAGTCATGCTGTTCGGAAGGGGTAACCCGTTCTCAGTTTTAAAAGGACGCCTATTACTTTGTTTCAATCTTTTGTGATGAACATTGTCTTTAGAATTGTACTATTGCTGTAACATACCTGTGTATGTAAATTATGTTATATCAATTGTTGCTCGCGAAGTTACCAACTGAGCGAATGCCTTTCAGTTATAAGCCCATCAACAAGTGTTGAAGTCCATCTGAAAGATGACGAGCATAAGTTGACACGGCAGCTCCAGTTGGATTTGTGTATAGTGCATTCTAGGGTTGTTGATAGAAATGAAGAACACCTTACGACTTCCGAATATTTCGAATTCAGGACAGAGAATTAGAAAGAACTTTAGATTAGATTCTATTTCAGCTCAGCATAGATCAAACACCTTTTCCACGGAACTTACACTGACTCTTATTTTCATGTTAACCATATGCGGAAAACCATAATACCCACGAGGAGACGGTGAAATGGGAACAGAATTCAATCAGTTACCCGGAGATGACTGATAGAAGGGAATCGTAGATGGACGTAAACCAACGCGTCGACGGTTCACCTCAAGACACAGAAGATTAACAGTGTTGTGTTTCTTTTGTGAACAGTGTTTAAATTCATTCAACAAAAAAAATCCATATTGTAAATATTTTTTTTATTTTCCATTGTAATTCAATTCATTATCCTTGCAAATGAGAAATATGAGGATGGTAAATCTACCCCGAGGTTTTCCTTGGTTTTCCTTTGTGGGGCTTGGCCGAATGGCTAGATTATCCGTTTGAGACATCCCAAGGCGAGTGACAGAAGCTTTGAATGATGATAAAAAAGGTTTCTGATCACATCTCATGCCATCCTCGACAAATGAATAAAAGCAAGCATGTAAGCTATGCATATATGCTGCATCAGGAATTCAGCACAGCCTTTGTCAGCAGTATATGCACCCAAATCTATAATTTACATTTAGATAGTCATTTACTAATACCAAAATATCATAAGAAATACAGTGGACATTAATACTCTAGTGGACTTTAATACAGCGTCATAAACAATCACCGATATAGTGTTGTGTGAACGCTCGTGTTTGTTTTTGCCCAAAAACGTTCGTCCACAAGAGGGGCATATATGATGTATCATGCAGCGTAACTTGCTGTGACAGTGCGAGAGAGAGACAAAGATATTGTTTATTACTCTGTGGCGGACAGCGCTCACATAATTATTCTTAGGATATAGTTTTTGTTTGTTCTAGTTAAGAGTAATTTTTAGTAGAGGAGAGCCATTCTTGTGATGTAAAAAAATCGACGCCATTGCGAGTTTTTGATTCACATTGTAAAATATAAGTGCATATGGAAGGAAATCAGTTAATAGAACAATAAAATATTGTTCATTTCAAGAAGGTACGTCTTATTACACACCCAGCGATGTACTGCTATTGTGATTTACTAATAAACACCAGTTGGGAACAGTTCCGACGGGAGCGTTCAGTTCTAGTGAAATAGTTCGATGTTTTCTTCGGAAAAGAAGTCACTTCAAGGATCATTCAAATCCACAATAGTAATTGGACATTTCTCAGAACTGAAAGCAATCTGATTGCTATGCAACAGACCCCCGAAGAATATTTCTCCGTATTTTGGTTACCACTTTCAGCTCAACACGGTATCTGCGGCATCTGGAGCAGATTTCTACAACAGCGGAAGCGTGTAATCGCCATCAGTTTCACACACCGCCCTGTGTACGCTGTATGTATTTACCCACAACAGTGAACATACAGATACTCACACAAATAGAAAGACAATACTAGGTGGTGTGGGGAAACATTTCAGTATAATGGCCCTGTAGAGCTAAACAGTAATTAGCCTAGCAATAAGAGGAGCCGTTATACTACTTCTAATTGTTCTGCCAGTAAACCACAGTCTCCAGTTCGCCCTTCCCCACAACAGTTGCCATGCGATGGTTCCAATCTAAGTTATCCGTAATTGTAGTACCTAAGTATACAGTTGAATCGAAAACCTCTTGATTCGTGTGATTTATCGTATAAACGAAATTAAACGGATTTGCGCCACCAATGCGAGTGTACACATGGAAATACACTTCCCAGCCATCAAGAGCCACTTGTGGATTAGCCAACAGGTGGACATCTACGAGAGCTATTCAGAAAGTATGGTCCGATCGCTCTCGAAATGAAAACCACTGAGAAAATCAAAAATGTTTTATTTGCAAGCCTTAGCTACACCTTCCAGCTACTTCCCTACATAGTCGACGTTCCAGCTTACACATGTGTCACAGTGTTGTACCAATTTTTAAATGCTCTCGTCATAGAAAGCAGCCACCTGCTCTCTCCACCAATTCTCTACCCTAGTCTACAGCTCCTTCTCTGCGTCAAAATGTTGTCTTCATGGACAGCGGTTCATGGGAGCCGAGACGAAATACAGGGGCACCAATTACGGGCTGTGATGTGGGCAATCAAACGTTTCTCATCTTCATGTCCTTGCAGAGTGTGGCCGAGAATATCATGTAAAAGGAGATGCGTGACAGTTATGTTATGTGGGCTGCATGACATCAGACGAAATCTCTCACGAGACCCTCATATTTGGCAGGGCACACTATATTCTAGGTATCTTTACGAGCTCACTGTGCACTCAGAACTGAAAAGAGCGACGTGAGGTGATCGACAGGCATACTAGAGACACCGCCCAACACTTCTGTGCAAAGCTGCTTCGTATTTTCACTGTGGTCTCCATTTCGCGACCAATCAGACCTTACTTTCCGAATAGACCTCGTACATTCATAAACCACAAACCACCTTAATGTGTGTGGCGTAGGGTATTTCTGGTTCAACTGTCACTGCACTCCTTTCCTGTTGCAGTCGTAAATAGTGCGCGGATGAACTGTTGTTTGTAAACCTATGTGTGAGCTCTAATGTTGCTAGTGTTACCTTCATGGTCTGTTAGAGAGATATGCCTAGGAGAAAGCGGTATATCCACTGACACTTCTAGAAGCGTACACTGTCGGAACTTAACTTTAACTCCACCGTGATACACAACGCCTCTCTTGTACCGCCTGCCACTACAATTAAGGGGCACCTCCACGACACTTTTGTGCATACTAAACCAACCTGTGATGAATCACGCTACTCTTGTTTGTGCGAGGGGCGTTTGAAAAGTCCATGCAAAGTCCGAGAGGTGGCACCACCGGTGAGTATCGAGGTCATGTTTAGTTAGTAGCATCTTTGGAAAGAACTCACACCAAGTTTCAGCCGTATTGGTCTATTTCTTTGTGTTTAGCATTCGTGTGAATCAAGGAAGTCGAGTGATGTCAAAAAATGGACGAAAAAGAATTTCGTGTGGTGATTAAACCTTACATTATGAAGGGCAAAACGCCTCAGGAGACTAAAGGAAAGCTTGCTAAACATTACAGTGACTCTGCACCTTCCATTAGAACAGTTTAGAAGTGGTTTCAAAATTTTCGGAGTGGCCATATGGGCACAAGTGATGCTGAACGTTCTGTACGCCCTGTGGAGGTTACGACTCCAGAAATCATTGATAAAATCCATGATATGGTGATGGATGACAGAAGAGTTAAGGTGCGTGAGATTGCTAGTACTGTGGGCATCTCAAATGAACAGGTATATAATATTTTGTATAAACATTTGAACTTGAGAAAGATATCCACAAGATGGGTTCCGCGATTGCTCACGCTTGACCAAAAACGGAATCGTGTGAAGCGTTGCAAGGATGGTTTGCAGCTGTTCAGGAAGAATTCGCAGGACTTTAAGCGTCGTTTCGTCACTGTGGATGAAACATGAATACATTACTATACTCCTGAGACCAAACAACAATCTAAACAATGGGCTACCAAGGGAGAATCTGCACCCAAAAAGGTGAAGACCATTCCTTCGGCCGGAAAGGTTATGGCGACTGTCTTTTGGGATTCGCAAGGGATAGTCCCCATCTACTATCTGGAAAAAGGTAAAACTATTACAGATGAATATTATTCATCGTTATTGGACCGTTTGAAAACCGAGCTGCAAGAAAAACGCAGGCGATTGGACCGCAAAAAAGTCCTTTTCCATCACGACAATGCAATAGCACACACCTCAGCAGTTGTGTTCGCAAATTTAATGGAAATAGTATTCCAGCTCGTTTCACATCCCTCCTATTCTTCAGACTTGGCTCCCTTGGACTTCTATTTGTTCCCCAATTTGAAGAAATGGCTGGCGGGACAAAGATTTTATTCAAACGAGGAAGTGGTTGCAGCAACAAATAGCTATTTTGCAGACTTGGACAATTCCCATTATTCGGAAGGGATCAACAAATTAGAACAGCGTTGGACGAAGTGCATAAGTGTAACAGGAGACTATGTCGAAAAATAAAAAAGGTTTACCCCAAACACGTAAGTAGTTTCTATTTTTTCATGGATTTTTCAAACGCCCCTCCTACATTCTCTGTTTTATCTACCTCTCCTATCTGGTAAGGATTCCAGTGCGACGAGAAATATTCGAATATCTGTCAAAGGATGTCTGTGTAAGCTACCTTCTTCATGATGGACTAAGCTTCCTGAGTGTTCTTCAGACGAATCCGTCTGGCATCTGCCTATCCTACAATTAGTTGTATGTGGTCGTCCCGTTTTAAAACACTACTACACGTATTCACACATACACTCAGGTGACAAAAGTCATAGGATGACTCCTAATATAGTGTCAGAGCTCCTTTTGCCTGGCGTAGTGCCCGCTGATATATAGAAACTCGAAGTGCCATAGACTCAACAAGCTGTTGGAAGTCCCCTACAGAAATATTGAGCCAAGCTGCCTCTATAGTCGTCAATAATTGAGAAAGTGTAGCCGGCGCAGGATGATGTGCACGAACTGAACTTTCAGTTATGTCCCATAAATGTTCGATGGGATTTACGTCCGGCTATCTGGATGGCTAAATCATTCATTCGAATTATCTAGAATGTTCTTCAAACCAATCGATAAAAATTTCGGGCCGGTGACAGGGCGCATTGTCATGCATAAATATTCCATCTCCGTTTGAGAACATGAAATCAATGAATGGTTGGAAATGTTCTCTAAGTAGCCAAACAAAATCATTTGTAGCCAGTGATAGGTTGGTTACGACCAGAAGATCCAGTCCATTCCATGTAAACACAGCCAACACTATTATGGAGTCACCACCAGCTTGAACACTGCCTTGTTGACAACTTCGCTCCATGGCTTCGTGGGATCTGCGCCATACTCGAAACCTACCATCAGCTCTTAGCCCACCAACTGAAATCAGGGCTCCTCTGGCCAGTCCTCAGTCTTCCAGTCTCCTAGTGTCCAACCGAAAAGACAATGAGGCGAGGAGAGACGCTGCAGACGATGTCGTGCTGTTAGCAAAGGCATTCGCATTGGTCGTCTAATAGATGGATATAGATATTCAGCGATCACAGGCCCTGCAGACCACGCTCTACTTCCACAAACTGCATCCATCCCTTCCTGTTTTGGACCCGGTTCCTCCAGGTGTCTTCAATTCCCAGGGCTGCTAGGTCCTTCGCCAGGTCGTCCATCCAGCGATGGCTTGGTCGTCCAATGGGGCGTTTGGTGTTTGATTTCCCCGCTAGTGGCATCTTCGCCCGTCTTCCATCTGGCGTATGGGCTACATTGCCCACCCATTGCATTCTTTTGCTCTTTGTCTTCTGTAGGGTAGTTTGTTGTCGCACCAGAAGGTAGATTTCCTCGTTTTTCCTCCTCCTCCATTTTCCGTTATCTAAAACTGGTCCCCATATCTTCCTCATTACTCTTCCTTCAAATAATAATAGTTTTTCCCTTTCTTGCTTAGTGATGCTCCATGTTTCTGAACCGTACATTACTCCTGGACATATCACTGTGTTGTAGATTTTCATCTTAGTGCCCACTGAGATCGATTTAGCGCCGAGCGTCTCTGAGGGAATGCATGCATTTCATTCCCACTGCTATTCTTTCCCTTATGTCCATTTTTATGTTGTTGTCCGTGGTAAACCATGATCCCAAGTATTTGAACTGGTGTACTCTCTTGAACCTCTTGTTTTCTGTCTCAAGAAATTCTTCTTGCTCTTGTCTTCTTCCAAATTGCATGAACTCTGTTTTGTCTCGACTCACTTCGAGCCCTACCTTCTGTGCATAATTGTCCATTTTCTGGTACATTTCTGTCAACTCGTGCTTTGATTCACTTAGCAGTACTATATCATCTGCATATGCGAGACAGTTGAAGTTACCGTCCATCTCTACTCCAGCCCACTCCTGTTGCCTACACTCTTTTATTACTTTCTCTAAGATGCCATAGCCCATTAATGCTAAATTTCGCCTCACTGTCCTAGCGGATACGTTTGTCTTGCGTCCCAAATTGATTTTTGTGATTTTTTTCACGCAGTATTCCCTCTCGGTTAGCACTGACAGGTGTACGCAAACGCCGCTGCTGTCGATCGTTAGCCGGCCGGTGTGGCCGTGCGGTTCTGGACGCTTCAGTCTGGAACCGAGTGGCCGCTACGGTCGCAGGTTCGAATCCTGCCTCGGGCATGGATGTGTGTGGTGTCCTTAGGTTAGTTAGGTTTAATTAGTTCTACGTTCTAGGGGACTGATGACCTCAGATGTTGAGTCCCATAGTGCTCAGAGCCATTTTTTTGTCGATCGTTAAATGAAGATTGTGGGCCACTTCGTTGTCCGCGTTGAGAGGTAATGCCTGAAATTTGGTATTCTCGCCCCCCTCTTGACACTGTGGATCTCGGGATATTGAATTCGCCAACAATTTCCGAAATAAAATGTCCCATGCATCTTGCTCCAACTACAGATCTGCGTTCAGAGTCTCTTAGTTCTCGTCGAGACGCCATAATCTCGTCGGAAAGCGTTTCAAAAACGGTTCGAATGGCTGTGAGCACTATGGGACTGAACTTCTCAGGTCATCAGTCCCCTAGAACTTAGAACTACTTAAATCTAACTAACCTAAGGACATCACACACATCCATGCCCGAGGCAGGATTCGAACCTGCCACCGTAGCGATCGCGCGGTTCCAGACTGTAGCGCCTAGAACCGCTCGGCCACTCCGGCCGGCGAAAGCGTTTCACATGACTCACCTGAGCATAAATGACAGCTCCTCTAATGCGCTGTTCTTTTACACGTTGTGTGCGTGGTACTGCCGCTATCTGTATATGTACATATCGCCATCCCATGACTTTTATCACCTCGGTGTATTTAATAGCTGTGAATGCTGGCACTGATTTCTTAAACGAAGTAATTTTCCTGCACAGGTTGATGTCTTGTTTTGAGATAACCACTTTACTTCATTATTTAGCATCTGGCCTGTCATTGGTTATTGTCAAGCTACGTCACAATACAAATAATTATACTTACAGCATGTTATATTCCACACATCATTGTGAGGCCTCTCTAGTAAGTCTTCTGCACAACCAAATGGACGCCATCACAGGTTGCTTTCTCACTCTCACCCTCTACGCCACACCGCTATTTGGGATATGGTTCAAATGGTTCAAATGGCTCTGAGCACTATGGGACTTAACTGTTGGGGTCATCAGTCCCCTAGAACGTAGAACTACTTAAACCTAACTAACCTAAGGACATCACACACATCCATGCCCGAGGCAGGATTCGAACCTGCGACTATAGCGGCCACGCGATTCCAGACTGTAGCACCTAGAACCGCACGGCCACTCCGGCCGGCTGGGATATGAAATACCGTAAGCTTAACAGCGTTGTGCCGCACTATTGTAACGGCCAAGGGAGCGAAATGGTTTGAAAAGAAGAGGCTACAAAGCAAAATGAGTGCCATTAAGTAATTTACTGCGATTTTGAACCCATGCGTAAAAAAGTCTTCCAATAATTGTTCAGTAATCGTACAATCAATCATACAATATATAAACGGTATACATTGTAGTTGTTCAAGTTGAGAGTCAGTTCCCAATCCCTCCCTGCACCAAGCGTCGATGCTCTGCTGATCTTCCTGCATTTCACTGTAATTTTCTAGCTGAGCGACTTATTCAACAACATCATCAGCCATCACCTTCATGGAGTTTTGGTCGTTATACACCACTGTGAACAGTAATGATCCTGTAACACTCCCTTGGGGTACACACTAAGGTACTGTTTTGTCTAAAGCTTTTTCTCCGTTACTTGCTGATTATACGCGGTAGAGTAATGGAATGGCTCTTATATGACTGATAAAATTGCTTTCCCAACTCTAGAATTGTAGAAGTGAATGAGAAGTGAAAGGAACTCTCGTACAGTGGGTGTCGATATCTTGCATAATTCTTAATAAAGTCGGTCTATCGGGAGTCTTCCACGTCACTAACGGGTCACTGCATCTTTGTACTGCAATGCAGAAACACGCTGTACTGCTGGAATTAACAAATAATTACGCTTAAAAACACACCGTTTTCCTACCTGAACTGAGTGAGGTTATTACTGACAAAGGAATGGCCTAACAGTATGCCCCAAAGGTACATATTGACCATGCACACAGACAACCAGGATTTCCACAGAATATCACAATTAAACACTTCACAGACTTTAATAGCACTTCATGTAAATGAAAACGGTGCTGCAGGGAACATGCATATATGGAAAATACTGCATTGGTAACGCAAATTCGTGAAAACGCCATTAACAACATCGATTCAGTCACGTAGCTGGAAAAATCAGATAAAGGAACAAAACGCTCTCACGAAGACATCAATCCACACAATAGCACACACACATAAATCTTACACATAATATTTTTAAATTTTTTATGGTACAGTATCGGATCTGGTACTCCATCTCATTTACTCCCCGTTTGGAACCCACACCTGGTGTTCGGCTGTAAAGAACCGCGATTCCTTAATGGGCCGGATCTCCAACAGTCCTCTCTACTCCTTGGAGGTCAATTCATGTCATCCTCATACATAAGCAAGGAATAATATCTTTGACTATGAGTGAAGTACAGTTTACCTCGAAACACAATAATGTTAGCAAGGTCGTACCTTCCAGGGCACAAGAGTGGCAGCTGCAACCCCTCCCCACTCCCCACATAGTTTCAGGAAAGGCAGAAAGTGAAGGAGATATTAGCTAGTAATCAGAGCCGTTTGTTGTGAAATCTCCAAACTGTTTCGCCGTTCGCCGCTGTTCTCCCTGCTAACGAAAATACGATATGGCTCCGAGCTCCAATAGATTTGTACCTTCAGTTAACAATATTTTTGTTTCACTTACAACCAATGTCAAAAATTGCTCGAGATGTGTATATACGAAGGAATACCATGAACCTGGACATTACCTGCCTGACAGCAAAATATGAACATATCTCACACAAATTATACTCTCCCAGTCACGTATGTTGTGGGCAGTATATACCTATTCCAAAGTGGTAACCACACCACGTTTGATGAATAACAAACACATTTTTTCCACAGTACTGAGTTTTTTTGTGAGAAATTCAGCTCCAGCAAAACTCGTAAAAATTTGAGAGTAAAGAAGTTGTACCAGTACGAGCACAGTTATGGAGACTGTAAACTTTTTAGCTAATTTTTTGTACTCAGGGAAAATTACGTAACCTCTATTTCCATTCGATGTGTCATGTTGCACATGTGTATACTGGATATCTTTCAAATAGTCTTCAGTAATCGAGATGTTACGCCACAGAGGTTCCGAGTACAAGCAATGTGATCTTTGGTTGCCAGTGGTATGCAATACAAGAGCAGCTAGCGAAAGAGCCGTTGTAAATGCTACTAGGTGGATGGCGATAGTTTGGAGAACACATAGATACAGAGAAAGATGAGTTGTGAATTATGATTCTGAAAAGATTAACTAGGCAAGTGATGATTTTTTGAGGTAATGTGTTGCTACACCGCTTGCTTGCGCTTAATTATGATCTGTGTGAATAACTGAAGGTTTTAGTTTGTGTTAGTTCATTGTCCAGACGAATCAAGTAAGTTTCTTATTCATATGCCTTGCACTCAGAGACTATAGATTTATCACTTCTCCACCATTACAAAAAATTTTTGGCAGAGTAAAATTTGTTGTAAAGGATAAGTTTTGCGAAGATGACTGCAATAGCGAGATAATGAGTTTGTTCGCAATATTGGTTTTTAAAGGTCGGTTTTAGTTCAGTCATTTAATAAGTTCAAATTTCAGCATTGTCTACTCACGAAATAATTATATTTTCTGATTGTGTGTCGCCAAATTGCACGGAGCGGGACACAGTTGCACAAAGTAAAATCAAATCACGAGATGTTCTTAGAATAGATGCTCGTCCTTGCACTGCACTTACGCAAGGATTTTTTTCCTTGGTGCTGATGCATATTTTATGTTCATCACTTCGAAGAGTACCAGCTTTCTTGGTACAGGCCACACAAAATTTGTTAGGACCAGTTTTGCACTACAGTCAAGATTGTTAGATCATGCAGAGTTAGACTAGCTTTTCACAAATCGTTATTGGGTCAGTTTAGGCAAAGTTCAGTTAACATTGCATTTCACTTGCAGACAATGTTATGTTCACAGTGCAGTATTACATCTGCATGCGCCTTATTCACTGTTTGCAATTTTGTTCACTCGGATAGAGAACGTAAAGTTGCAGTTGTAGAAACAATTTTGTTCTTTATTCTTTCAAAATTCGATTGGGAATTTTATTATCTTTTCATTCTGTTAGCTTTGTATGCTGGAATCGCAAGTCACGCATTGCAACGTCACGTATTGTAGCACTGCTCACTCCTGGGCAATACATAATTTCACAGGATAGCTTATTTATTTTATAGTTTGGATTTTATATTACTTTGTGAATTGAAACTACAGTTACACAATTTTATTTTGGCGACTCCTTTATCAAATAGACTTTCTGTAATTACATCACTTGTGCCGTTCAGGACAACAACACAGGTACACAAGCATAAAGAGCAGCAGTTCAGTTTACTCCGGTTCACAGTTCACAAGAATAAACAAGCAGAGAAGTTAGGTCACTGATAAGATTTCCAGGGAATCATTTTAGACTTAGGTCACCCTCCATCACCTGCCCCCCCCCCCCCCCCCCTGGGCCACCCGCCCTGTCCACGTAGCTGAGACAACTACATCTCCAGGGATACTCTGCAAATCACATTTAAGTGCCTGGCAGAGGGTTCATCGAACCACGTTCACAATTCTCTATTATTCCAATCTCGTATAGAGCGCGGAAAGAATGAACAACTATATCTTTCCGTACGAGCTCTGATTTCCCTTATTTTATCGTGGTAATCGTTTCTACCTATGTAGGTCGGTGCCAACAAAATATTTTCGCATTCGGAGCAGAAAGCTGGTGATTGGAATTTCGTGAGAAGATTCCGTCGCAACGAAAAACGCCTTACTTTTAATGATGTCCAGCCCAAATCCTGTATCATTTCTGTGACACTCTCTCCCACATATAATACAAAACGTGCTGCCCTTCTTTGAACTTTTTCAATGTACTCCGTCAGTACTATCTGGTTAGGATCCCACGACGCGCAGCAGTATTCTAAAAGAGGACGGACAAGCGTAGTGTAGGCAGTCACCTTAGTAGATCTGTTACATTTTCTAAGTGTCCTGTCAATAAAACGCAGTCTTTGGTTAGCGTTCGAAACATTTTCTATGTGTTCCTTCCAATTTAAATTGTTCGTAATTGTAATACCTAGGTATTTAGTTGAATTTACGGCTTTTATATTAGACTGATTTATCGTGTAACCGAAGTTTAACGAATTCCTTTTGGCATTCATGTGGATGACCTCACACTTTTCGTTATTTAGCGTCAACTGCCAATTTTTGCACCATTCAGATATCTTTTCTAAATCGTTTTGCAATTTGTTTTGATCTTCTGATGACCTTATTAGTCGATAAACGACAGCGTCATCTGCATACAACCGAAGGCGGTTGCTTAGATTGTCTCTCAAATCCTTTATATAGATAAGGAGCAGCAAAAGGCCTATAACACTACCTTGGGGAACGCCAGAAACCACTTCTGTTCTACTCGATGACTTTCCATCAATTACTACGACATGAAATCACAAATCCAGTCACGTAACTGAGACGATATTCCATAAGCACGCAATTTCACTACAAGCCGCTTGTGTGGTACAGTGTCAAAAGCCTTCCGGAAATCCAGAAATACGGAATTGATCTGAAATCCCTTGTCAATATCACTCAACACTTCGTGAGAATAGAGAGTTAGTTGTGTTTCACAGGAACGATGTTTTCTAAACCCATGTTGACTGTGTGTCAATATACAGTTTCCTTCGAGGTAATTAATAATGATTGAACACAATATAAGTTCCAAAATCCTGCTGCATATCGACGTTAACGATATGGGTCTGTAATTTAGTGGATTACTCCTAGTACCTTTCTTGAATATTGGTGTGACCTGTGCAACTTTCCAGTCTTTGGGTATGGATCTTTCGTCGAGCGAACGGTTGTATATGATTGTTAAGTATGGAGCTAAAGCATCAGCATACTCTGAAAGGAACCTGATTTGTATACAGTCTGTACCAGAAGACTTGCTTTTATGAAGTGATTTAGGTTGCTTCACTACTCCGAGGATATTTACTTCCCTTCTACTCGTGTTGGCAGCTGTTCTCGATTCGAATGCTGGAATATTTACTTCGTCTTCTTTTGTGAAGGCCTTTCGGAAGGCTGTGTTTAGTAACTCTGCTTTGGCAGCACTGTCTTCGATAGTATCTCCATTGCTATCTCGCAGACAATTGTATATGGTACACTCAAGGTCGTCTTCCTCCTTCCCCCCCCCCCCCCCCCCCATGCACCAACAAAAATGAAGCTACTCCCACCACTTCCCCTTTTATTACTAAAGTAAATGTGTTGGGCTCGTCATTCGTGTTGTGTGTGCTGTACTAAGAGGAAGGTTCACGGAGAGCCAGAAACAAAGTTATTCCACTTAAGCAACTGTACCGTAATTTAGGAGGTAACACACTAAATACAGACTCTAAGTACAAGTTTAGTAATTACCACAGTGCAACAAATAAATTATTGCTGGAGGGAAATTCGTCCCCAAATTCTTCAGGGTTGTTTTTCACTGCCTATACCCAACGTTCTGTGCCCATATCCTTGGTAACTTAGCCTGGAGCAAATACAACCAGCCGTTTCCTTAAAACATGCAATTCGAGCTTGCACTTAACACAACCTTTTCCATGACAGATCTAGGACCAGCTGCAGTTCGCACTGTGCCTTCAGCTCAGACATGCAATATTTGTCTATGACGTCCAAGAACAGTGGTGCTGTGCTGCAAAGCTGAGGGGCGCAGTCCTTGTACATAAACAACAGAAGTTGCTGCATCACTTTTGGCTCAACGTCTGCAATGATGATGCAAGCACACCATAGTTTCTTATAAACAATGTTATAAGCACTCCACATCCTATCATTAATCACATTTTTGAATGATTTTGCCGCAAATACTCGTGTTTATGTTCTAGATATAAATAATCATGGCATATTCTACAAAATGACAGAAAATGACAGTCCATCTACTCCTTTAGGCGCGTTGTGTATAACAAGGTGTTATCCTGCTCAAAAAAGCTATCAAATATTACCATAATTAACGGCTCAAAATAGCACCTTTAAGTTTCACATCTTAATTAACACATTTAGCAGCGAAACACTGAGCGTATTCTGTAAGCAGACCGCCTCTCGTCGCTACTTACAAATGTGGCCGTTCCCTCTACAAATATCCGCTCTAAATACGAGGCTGAACAACTACCGCAGTGCAACATTTAAACAAATTATATCATTATCCCACATTAGCAACAAGCATAGTGTGATATTCTAACAAAAAGCTACATCTATATCCCGAGTTTCAAAAATTTCCAAAGTGCATTATTTAACAATAAATACGCATTTTCTGAGTACCAGGTCTACACTATGCCTACATTATCAGTTTGTGACATCATTATAAGAGCGTCCGTAGTAGTTTTATAAATAACAAAGAAAAATATAAACGGCCGGCCGGAGTGACCGGGCGCTTCTAAGCGCTACAGTATGGAACCGGGTGACCACTACCGTCGCAGGTTCGAATCCTGCCACGGGCATGGATGTGTGTGATGTCCTTAGGTTAGTTAGGTTTAAGTAGTTCTAAGTTCTAGGGGACTGATGACCTCAGAAGTTAAGTCCCATAGTGTTCAGAGCCATTTGAACCATTTTTTGAAAAATATACACACAGACACATTGCTAAATTCGCCCTGTAAAAAGTTACCCTGACCACAGTAATAACAGTGACACTGCTAAGTACCAGTTCTACATGTCCCTACATGTGACATAACTATAAGACAGCCCCTAGTAGACTCGTAGGTAACTATGGAAAAATCTGAGTATGTAGACTCACGACACATTGCTAAATGTAGACTGTAAGTAATTACAGCCACCGTTATTAAAAATGACTTCATGTAGGTAACAAATGAGGGTCACTATATTTGAAACTACAGTTACACTACTTCTCACAGTTAACTCCCACCCCTCCCTGTGCCCCATCCGAAAGACACACGTGTAGCTCTTTGTAAATGAGAGATTTTTTTAGGATTTATTGCAGCGTAGAGAATAAGAAAACAAATAAACTTGCACAAAAACGTTTGTTAATTTTGCACACATATTTCCACATAAGCAAGTATTTCTTTAGTTTTGTTTGGTGTAGTTTTAATAACACTCAAGTTTAATCTCTAACTTATAGTTTAAATCTGCATCTGAATCATCTGTTTCTTTCTCCAACAGTAATTTGGCAACTCTTTGGCACCTCTTCAACATTTTTGTGGAATTTCCTTATAGATCTATAAGTTTACAGGTTTTGCAAACGAGTTACCAGTGAATTTTTTCCATCTGTTTTAAACTGTACAAATGGCTGTTTGTTGCTAGATGCACAACAACCGGATCACTTCATTTAGGTACAATGTAACCATTCCTCTTATGGAGACTCACATACGAATGAAGCATTATATACAGATTTATTGTGTGTCGTTTAATGTGGTAAACATTCTTGATTCCGACATTTCTGGTCATTCCTTCAACGTACGTTCACTAACTACTATCGTTCCCAGTAAATACTGATACTTTATATTCCTCATTTGCATCCATATTTTCCAAACACTGTGTTTCAAGCAATGTGTAAACCTTGCCTACACATCTCCGATGGCCTTCTCTTTCTCCAGTAGCAGCTTATTCTCTTTTGTGGCAATTGTTTTCGACATATACTACAGTTTTCGTTTTTGGTTGTGGTCTCTTCCATTTCCAGTTTTCTTTTCTGCACACGTAACACATTAGCTGCACATAATGGAGTAATTTCTTAAGTGAGGATTGGTCTATGTCTGTTCGATACATCGGTTTTTCTCTTAAGACCAGTGGAATAACATTATTCATGGGAATCGTTCACAATTCAGAAACATCTATATGTGATAGTACAGCACAGAAAAGTGTCCTGTATTGAGAAAAATATGTTTCTTCGGCTGATGTCTCATACTTACGTCGTCTTTGTAAGAGTATGTGTTAAGACTCTCCATATTGTTTATAGATAAATAATTAAAATAGATGTAGACAGAACATAGTTAATAATCTTTTCTCAGTCCTGATGGTCTGGAAAGTTTACTTGTATACCAGTCAATTTTTGGGTCTCCTTATTGCCCCCGGAGACAAACTGCAGAACACTGTTGAACACACACAATACGTGTTCTGTAAAGTATTCATTAGCTGACACCACATAGAAGGAATTAGGGCAGACTACAGTGGCGCACGTTGTAAAAACATTTGTTGATGTTTAGTACACTTACAGAGTCTTACACGGGATCAAGTACACAGTCCATTCTGCAGTTGTTTATTGTAGCCTCGGGTCTGGTAAGTTAATATCCTTTAGCTATGGAAGATGTAAAAGTTCACGTAGGCGCCCATCAAGGCTCTTCGTAAAAATGGTAAGGTGGTTACTCCTGGCTCATGATTTGACATAAATTCGCTATATACCCGTATTCTACAATTGGACTTATCCACATTAAACAGTCAATCCCAACGGTCTCATCGTTGTTTACAGTCACATTGCTGTTTCCCCGGCCTAAACTGTGTATGATAGGTTCAGGATAGGATTCGTAAGCGAGTCCATCTGCATTAGTGCCGGGGCAACGTCTGGAGCAGGACAGATCTGCGTTAGGTCTATGATACTGTTCGGTGTGGATCCACCAGCATTATGCCAGGGATATTGTTTGGATCGGATCCAAGAGTCTTATATCCTATATATCGATGGGGTTGGATGCAAAGATGTTACATTCATGGAGGCAGACCCACGTGCATTACATTTAGGAAATGTGTCGTTTCATCTGGGATTGTGTCTGGATTTGAACCCACCAACGGTAAGTTCAGGGGGTAGTAGAGTAAGGGGGGTCCCTGCAGGAAACTGACGCATCTACACACGGAAATAGTGCTACTGACCTACGAGCTTATAAATTTTAAAAATTTTAAAGGATTGATTAGAAGATCATGTCACCAGAAGTGCTACCATCTTGGATCTTTAGAGTATAAACGAAGATCTGATACCCGCAACTGATCAGTCTTCTGTGGTAGTGAAAAGTGTCAACATGACTTCCTATAACGTGCTAAACATCCGTCGGCTATTTGAGACAAGGACAAGACAAACTGACGAAGGATTTAGTGAGAACGTGAACGATCTTGTTACTGATATCGGTAACAAAAATTACATCAAAAGTAGTATTCCTCTTAGCAAGAATAGTTTAAATACGCATACACTCATTCCATAACTATTTTATGACAAATTATGGTACTTACATCTATGATTAAATGGACTATCAGAAGCAGTTAGAGAAGGGAAGGTTTTTAATGTTAAAGAAGATGTGTGGATCCCCCGGAACTTTAAACTCCTCCTCCAAATTTTTCTATGGTTTCCTTCCTTACTAAATGCACAGACTGCTCTTTGACTCTTATAACTGCAGTCTGATTTCTAGATAAATTGCAGCTAACTTTTCGTTTCAATATTTTACCCCTGCTATCTTCAGAATTTCGAAGAGTGAATTGCAGTCAACATTGTCGAAAGCTTTCTTTAAATCTATAAATGCTAAAAATGTAAGTTTGTATTTCTTCAGCCTTTCGTCTGAGACATGTTCCAATATTTCTTCGCATACCAAACACATCTTCCCCGAGGTCGGCTTCTAGAAACTTTTCCGCTCTTCTGTCAATAATTCGTGTCAGCATGATTTATTAAACTGATGATTTGGTAATATCATACCTGTCAGCACCTGACTTCTTTGTGGATAGTAATCTTTATACTCGTTTCGAATTTCGATGGTATTTCGGTTTTCTCATATGTTTTGCACACAAGGTAGAAAGAACTTGTCATGGCTGGCTTGCCCAAGGCTTTGTTACACACAACGACAGATTTGGCGTAGTAGCTAGGACAATGGACTCGCATTTGTGATGACGGCGGTTCGATTTAGCGTCTAGCCATTCAGATTTAGGTTTTCCGTGATTTCCTTAAATCGTTCCAGGCAAATGCTTTGATTGGGTACGGCCCATTTCTTTCCCCGTCTTTAACTCATTCCGAGCTTTGCTCCGTACTAATGACTTGGAATGTTAGACCCTTATCTTCCTTCCTTCCTTTTTTAGGCCCAGGTATTTCTATGAGTTGACTGATTCCAACTGTGACTCATTGACACTGTAGTGATGTGATAATACATTTTTTCGTTTTGTGAAGAGAACAGTTTCTCATTACTGAATGTTTAACGTAAGTCTGTAACACTTTGAAATCTTCCCAATATCTGACAGTATTTGTGTAGGTTCTTTTCCATACAGTCATAGTATCTGACAAATATCTCAGACTACGATTAATATTAACTGCAAGGCATTTAATATACAAAACGAACAGCAAGGGTTCCAACATACTCCTCTAGGGAACACCGGAATTTACTTATATACCCATCGATGGCTCTCCAGCCAAGATAAAATAATGCGCCCTTCCTACCAAGAAATCCTCAATTCAGTCACAAATTTCGCCTGGTACTCCATACGATGGTATTTTCGATAATAATCGTAGATGTCACAAGGAGTCAAGTGACCTTCCTAAGTCAGGAAATAATGCATCTACTTGCTTGACTTGATACGTGGCTTTCAGGAAGTTATGTGAGGAATGCACGAGCTTCAGTTCACATGATCGACATTTTCGATATCCATTCTAGCTGACATTGTCGTCATTCTGTTCGAGACACCACGATACATTTGAGCTCAGAATATTTTATAAGATTTTACTGTAAATGGATGTCACTGACAGTGGACAGTAGCTTTTGAATCACTTTGTAACGCTGCGCTTGTGCACACGATATTCTTTAAAGCCTGTACTATGGTAAGTTGACGGGCTTCACCTTATGAGAAAGGATTTTTGTATAGATATTGACCGCGTGTGCCTGAATGGAGGCAAATCAGACTTACACCCACTCTGTAATAACAATGATACGTCAAGCAATTCCGAAATGCAACTACACGTCAGGACGGACAAGAAACAACACAGAAGATGTTACCAATTTGTGAATAATACGGTCACCAGCCTAATTAGGCATTAACTGAGTTTCTTTCCTGTACAAGTTGGTGTACGTGCATGCAAAACAACACGTAATAACACTGCATAATATGGTAAATTTTAGAACCAGAAAATCTACTGAACTGATAATTTCACTTTCTGTACTAATATGGATAAACCACAAATACATAACATTACACTATAATGTTTACTACAAAACTTCGTACTGTCTATTGATCTGATTAAAATCGGGCATAGGTTACCCTAGAAATAGCACTTTCGAAACACACACACAATGTCAATTTTGATAAAGGTAAAACACTGATAAATTTTGGTTTTTTATTTTGGCTTTGTCTTTTCTGGTCAAATCAGTTCAGTACACTTCAGAATTCAAATGAATAAGAAAGAGGGGGGGGGGGGGGGACCTTGAAACTGTTATGATCACTGTATTAAAACAATTAATTACTGTAATCATTGTGCACTCAAGATTTCCAATATATGAGTTACTACTCTTTTTATCTTATTTCCTGCTCATTTAAATACCATTATATCTGTCTCGAAATAATTAAGCTTCATTACTAAATCAATATCAAAATTATCTTCCAACTTTGTCAGACCTTTGTTATTCGTCTATTGGTTCATTAACAAAAAAGTTCTTTAAACATCATTCTAACATAGCTAGGTCTGCAGGTAATTATTATTAACACAAACTTTAATTTTTCATCTCTGGACACTCGGATTGCACAACATGTGGAAAGGACCCTGTCTAGGTTAGTTGTGAGGATAATTAAATGATAGGACAGTTCTGGTAAAATTTAAGTTGTTATTGAACAGTATGGAACAAAAGTAACACTGGCCCACACGAATACAGTACTAAAAGTTTCAACCGGTTTGTATCGATGTGGCGGTTGGTGAGCGACGAGATGGCGAGGCACAGAGCACACATACAATCACAGCTGTGGCTCTTGTATCGGCACTTTACTTCTTCTTAGCGTCGCAATACTTTTCCATTTAGTGCCTATGGAATTTTGCCATGCTGTATAGGCGTCGGAACGGCATATCCGAGGCTCAATGAAACTACGTCTTCCAGGAGAGCCTCCTCGATCCCGAACGTGTTGCTCAGACCAATGCCCAACTCCGACTACTACTGCTGAGCCCGTTATGCCGTACAGCGCCCGCGTGCATTTTCCCGCGCTCGCCTGCCATCCACCTTTTACCGCTCCCTTACAGATAGGGTATTCACCAGAGGTTTTGCATTCTACATATCCTAATACATTGCCTACGTATGGACCAGACGCACAATTACAATTTTAAACATGTTACAACAGTTTCGACATCTGTTACACTTCAATTCTACTACAATATCGCTTGAAATTTGACATAAACATTAATATTCACACCAAAAATTGTTTACATTTTCTTTAACATAATGGCATGAAACAAAAAAGAAATGAAATCAGAACATCGATTACACTAATTTATCGAAAAATCAGAAAAAAATATTATTTGTATAATAGTACAGCGTTGTTGTTGTTACACATGGCCTTGTTTCCAGTAAATTTCACTAAGTGCAAATTTGATGGGAACACTGAACATTATATTTATACAGGGGTTCAGAATCTTTGTGTGAATGTCCCATCACAAAAGTTTATACCACAAACTTCCTTTCACTCACATTATCTAGGTCTATACTTTTTAACATATCAAGAACATTTACCTATCGTTTGCTTAAGTGCCTTTGGCACAGTCCAACCTCCTATCACAACATGATTTAAATAGTAAATTCCTCTTTTTTTTAGTAAATTTCTCAAAGAAATAATTTCAAATTCTGAAACACTAACACTTAACAATAAAGCAGATACAAACACCTATATACACTATAAAACAATTTGTTGCTGCTTGCATTGAATGGCAGTCCATTTCCCTATTTACTAATAAACACACAATAATATTTAGAAAATTACTACACATATTTGCTGCCTATTATTCAGTTTTGGGCAGTCCATTTCGCACCATTTTATCACATCTCCTGTACCACACTTACAATTCTCCTTTGACTATTTATCTGCCCTCTTTGATTTTTTTTTGGCAGTCCTTTATATTATGACTCATATACTGCCCACTTTGGTTTTTTGGCAGTCCCATCTTTTAGCTGGCTTACAGCATTTGCTTTTTCTTTTCAACCCTTTTCTCCATACATCTTTACATTTATAGTACATCTGGTAATCTGAAACTCACATAAGTATATTAGCACACTGATATTGGTATACATATATTTACAAAGGTTTGTTACATTTGGAATAAATTAGTTTCAACAAAAGATACAGCACATTTACTGCAAATTGCTCTCTGAGTGTACTTGGGTCCCTCACTCCTAGGAACATACGGTTTCAGGTTCACCACGTTTCTTACACCTAAAGGTCTCTTGGATTTTGGTTAGATCAGGTAGTAAGCATTATCGTGTTCTGTATTATATACGGTCCATTATAAATATATTTAAATTTGGAAATTTCATGGTTCAGTTCACTAGATTTTTTGTGGGTTTTTAAAAGAACATAATCTCCAATTTTAAATTTTGACACTTTCAGATTTTTATCATGTCTTTTAGATCTAGATTCAGCTTTTCGCTTTGCCCTTTTCCTGACTAATTTTTTCTTTTGACTCAACCCCAAGCTTGTACAAGGTGGAAACTCCAGTTTTTCCTCAATTAAACTTTTACTTCTGCTGCCTAACAAAATTTCTTCCGGTGGGAACCCAGTAGTTTCATGATGTAAGGTGTTCATGACATTCTCAAAATCCGATATAAATCTACCCCAGGCTCTATGGTTATGACTGCAGTACGCCCTACACAATCTCCCGATTTCTTGCATGTACCTTTCAACCGGGTTGCTAGCTGGGTGGTAGGCTGAGATATATCTAACCTCCACACGATTTCGCTCCATTCCTTCTTTCCAAATTTTGGATATAAACTGGGGTCCATTGTCAGATAGTACTGCCTTGGGTTTCCCGATGGTTCTGAAGTATTCGACCATCCTACTAAATACAGCTTTTGCTGTTGCTTTTTTCAAAGGTTATAATTTCACAAACTTTGAGAACGCTTCCAAAATTACTAAAATATATGCACAATTTCCCGAAGTCTTCGGGAGGGGACCATACAAATCTACTGATAATAATTCTAGGGTGTCTTCAGGAAATGTACTTGGCATTGGACCTCTACTAGTTCTGTTCGGTACTTTGGCCCTTTGACAGACATCACACGACTTAATTCGTTCCTTTACCTTCCTACTGACATTACTAGCAATCACTACTACATTATTCAATTTATCCAAACATTTCTTTGGGCCACTATGCCCCAGTGCTAAATGAAAATAGTCTATGACATCAGTATCAAACTGGTGTGGCCAACATACTCTCCATTCCTCATTGACTAAATCTTTCCTCCTATATAAAATGCCTTTAAATATTTTGTAGTACTTCTTAGTTTGAGGATACTGCACACTGTCAAAATTTATCTTCACAGATATCCGTGTCGGATCCTCATTCTGATGGTATCTCATATTTTTACATATTTGCTCAATTTTCCTTTTTCCTGAAACCTCTTTCATATACCTTATCTGAAAAGTACCCTCTTCACCATTTTCATTGGGCGCTTCACTCATACCATTAGGCAATCGAGGTAAATCATCTGCCACATAATTCTCAGTACCCTTAACATAGCAAATTTCGTAATCAAATTGTTGCAGGTACAAAGCCTAACGAGTTAGCCTGCCATTAAGTAAATGACAATCTTTAAGAAAAGTTAAAGCTTTGTGGTCAGTATGTATGATGAGCTTATGGCCCCACAGATAATTTCTGAATTTCTTTAACCCCCATATAATGGCTAAAGCTTCCTTTTCCGATGTAGTGTAGTTTCTCTCGTATTTTGTTAGAGTTCTACTTGCAAATGCGATAGTCCTGTGTCCGATTTCTTTGCCATCACAGATTTCTTGGAAAACTTCTATACCAATTCCATAAGCACTGCTGTCAGTACTCATATGGAAAGGTTTTGACAGTATGGGGTGATGCAAAATATTGTCATTCAAAAGTTCACTTTTTAATTTTTCGAAATCTCTCATACACCCTTCAGTCCACACAAAAGCACTATTTTTCTTAAGTAGGTTATTCAAATGAGGACTACTAAAAACTTGCCCCTTGACGAATTTTCTATAGAACCCACATAAACCTAAAAAGGCTTTAAACTGTTTTCTATTTCTAGGAGCTGGACATCCTGCTATTGCACTTAACTTTTCCGGGTCCTTGCCAATACCGGTCATAGTAATGATGTGCCCCAGAAACTTTATTTCCGACTTCACGAATTCACATTTTTTCCACTTAAGTGTCATGCCCCCTGCTTGTAGAGCAACAAAAACTTTCTGCAGTAATTCACAATGCTCTTGCCATTCTTCTGTAGCAATCAGTAAATCATCTACATAAATGGTTAGCAGGGAACTCAATTCTCTCCCTAATACAAAGTCCAGTGCCCTAATAAATACTGCCACAGAAGTGCTAAGCCCAAATGGCATTACTTTATACTGATAGCATTTCCTGGCGAATAGAAAAGCGGTATATTTACGGGATTCTTTGCTCAATGGAATTTGCCAGTATCCGGCGGTCATGTCCAGACTAGTTAAATACTTTACATTATAAAACTTTTGGAGCATTTCGTCCAGATTTTCAGGTCTGTCTATTTCCTTCTTTACAATTTTGTTCAAAGTCCTGGCGTCAATAACTACTCTTACTCCCCCATCCCTTTTATTCACGATGATAAGGGGACTATTATATTCGCTGCTACTCCGTTCGATTACACCCCATTCTATCATTTTATCTATTTCCACTTGAACAGCCTGCCTCTTTGACATGGATACCGAAAACGGTCTTACAAAGAAGGGTTTATGCTCTATTGTCTCAATCTGGTATTCAAAGTTCTTAACTAGGCCAGGTTTGTCCGAAAATACGGTGCTATTACTTTCTAAAATATCAAGCAATTCTGTTTTCTGATCAGGAGATATCTCCTTCAAATTTTCCACAATTTCTTTAAAATCATGCCCCTGCTTGTCACTCTCATCTATTAACCTCTTGACATGGTACACCTCATACATGTTTGTCAAACCATCATGCCCTTGGTTGATCTCCAACAATAAAGAATCAATTTCTGAATTGAACACCTTCCCATTTTCCTCAAATTTTAATTCCAAATTCATAGATGCATTATTAATTTTGATCACTTCCTGGCTACAATCAATACTAACCTTTTCTTTATCTAACTAATCTATAACCAGAATCATTCCAGTACTCAAGTCTGGCACAACCAAAAAATCGTGTTCAAATTTTTGTCCTTTTATACCAAATTCAACCAAAATCTGGTTCTTTACTGGCTTGCTAGTCTTGCCAGTAGCACCAACAATTTTTACACCCGTCACTGACATAATTACTAGTCCAGGCTTATCACAAATGTGTTCGAAAAACGAGTGGGAGATTGCACTTATCTGAGATCCCGTATCAAGAAGTACTTGCAATTTCACATTATAAATTTCAACTGGTATTATAGTTTGTTTAACCATCAGATGCTTTTCATTGTTGTGATCTTCCCTAAACAAATCCGGGTCGACGATAACATCGGCCCAAGATATGCTTTTAACATTCCATCACCTGTATCTGGTGGTTTCTTTGGTTCTGGGAGTTCAAAGTCATTAATTACCTGAACTCTTTGTAAAATAGACCCTGAGTCGTCAGGTGGCTCTTTCTTTCTTTGTTCAGTCTCAACATCTGGATTTTGTTTTGAAACTTCGTCATCAGTAGGTACAATATCGCAATTAGCTGTATTCCCATTATTTTCACTAGTACCGAAATACTCGTCATCTGAACTATCATCCGAATCCGACCATTCTGGATCGCTTTCAGGTTCTAACATAAAAGCTTTTCTGAGACAGGCACTAAGTTCTTCCTCTGCATTTTCATCAGGCTTTGATTTTAACTCAGTATCTTCTTTTGACAAAACGGCCTCATTATCAGCTTTACTCACATCCACTGTTACTTCATAATTAGTGTAATCCTCATGGACTTCAATTACTTTTAAGTAATTACCTGCCCCTTCCCCACAGTGCCTTTCGGTAGCAGCTTGTACTGTTGGCGGATCGTTAACAGAAGTTACTTTCTCGTCAATGCTTAGGATTTCATCCTCCAATTCCTTCCTATCTTCAACCATTGTCCTATCGGCGGCACGCGTACTTTGCGCGGCGCTATTTATTCTCTCCTCTTTAAATTCGGGCCACGTCACCTTATCGACGTCCCTACTATTTCCTTTTTCACCTCCTTGCCTTATACTCCTTCTTAAAATCCTCCCACTCACACTGCTTGAGGCCCTTGTACAGATCGTCGATCTGCACACGCCAATCAGTTACTTCTGCTAATTCATTCTCGCCATTTACTTCATTGCTAACACTGCTAACCGCACCTCTCTGTGTATCCACAGTTTCATCTATTACTTCCTTCACCACAGAATTACCACTCGTAATGTATTCACCAGCTCTTACGGCAATGTTCGTACCTAATGCTGCCGCATTGCTAGCGGCTTCTCTCTGAACAGCTGTTCTGCTAGGCTGGGCCGTTGCCCTCTGATGCTCCACTCGCCTGTTAACAAGTATTGCTCTGCGTGGCGAAGATGACTCACCAGCGCTCGCACCTGGCGCTTGTTCCGCAACTACACGTTGCGTCGTTCCACGCCTGTCTCTAACCTGTCTCATAACTTTACTCTCAGTCCGGTAACATTTCTTAAATCGGGGCCGGTATGTACTGTCCACTTCCGTTTGGCCCACAACGTTCGCGGAAATCAGTTTCCCGCGTCGTTATTATTTAGCGCGGTGTACCCTCTACCGCGACCTAGATAACTCCCTCTTCCTCTGCCTCTGCCTCTCCCTCTCTGTACCACGTTGACGCGAAACCCTTCGCTGTCATTTCTCTCGTCATTATTGCGAATATTTCTGTTACCAAAATTCTGATAATTGGCACGAACTTCGCGCCAATGGTCTTCGTCTTCGACCCTCTCGAGAAACGCTTGGAAGCTACGATGATTGCTTCCCACATATCTCTTTGAATCTTCTGGAAGCTTTTTATATAGCTCCCATATGATTTCAGAATCGGATCTTCTCCCTCTTAAATGTGCCAATATTCGCAGAAATCTTTCAAAGAATTCCTGCCCCTTTATCATGAAGTTTGGCCATGATAAACTCGGGCCACAAATGATCCTGTTTTTGTTTGGACCAATATTCTTCTGTAAACTTTTGCTTAAATTCTTCGAACGTCATTTGTTCGGTATTCAAATTAATTCCCCAGCGCTTAGCGTCACCTGCTAAGGCGCTAATTACTAATTTTATCTTATTCTGACCAGCTAAGTGTTCCGGAAACATTCTCTCGCAATTTTTGATGAAATCTAACGGATGCCATCCGTTATGTTTCTTGGCGGGATCGAAGAGTTCCTCACCTTCCAATAGCTTCGTAAGTGGTGTGCCATTACAGACAACACCAGGCCTCTCAAGATCGAAAATTTTGCCTTGTATTTTCGAAGTATTTTGTTCACACTTTTGTACACGTCCGGTAACTTTCTCGCCTAAATCTCTTTCAGTGTCTGAAACTGCCTTTTTCAACTGTGAGATTCCGTGTTGACATTCGTTTACGATCTCAGTTTTAAGACCGAAAACTTTTTCGTCTACTTTTGTTTCAACCAGAGGCTCTACTTTGTCTTGGATGCTGAGAATTTCAACATCAAACCTACTGTTAATGTTGTCAATTTCCCCCTGCATAGTATCCATATTTTTATTAATTGTGTCAATTTCAAACTTCATAGTATTTACAACAGAACTTAAATTACCCACTTTTTGTTCTCTCTGTTCTATTTGTTTCCTAATTTTAATTCCTTGCTCTTCGACCTGTGTTTTAATCTGACCAACTTGTGTTTTAAGCTGCTCGTCAACGTGTGTTTTAAGCTGATTACTTTGTGTTTTAAGCTGCTCATCAACGTGTGTTTTAAGCTGACTAACCTGATTACTGACTTGTTTTTTAAGCTGATCATTCTGTCCTGCAATTTGTTTGGTTAATTGTTCAAATAAATCGTTCATGCTTAAAATTTTCACACTGTCTTGTTCTACGGAATCGGTGCGTTCTGATCCTATCTCAAAATTTTCTTTCGATTCTTTCTTTATCTGTGGAGAATCAAATATGTCAGTGGATTCGTTCACGTACCCACTATCATCTACAAAGTCATCCTCTACTTCCTGTTTTATTCCTTGCTGTGTTCGAAGCAATCTCGACATTTCAATCTGTTCGTTAACATGTTCGTGATATTGTATGTACGCCAATTGTCTTCCGCTAACGCCATCTGTTATCTGGCAGCGTAAACTCCTGCTATTGCCAGCCGCATTTTCCATTACGCTCGGCACATCTACTGTTTCTACGTTCTTGTCCATACTGAACGCAAATTACACCCCACTACTGTACTTGACGTTCACTGCTGTTTATTTTACTGACTAATATTGCAATTCGTGCCACTGAACATCCACTGTTCGGTATTCATATTAATTTGTGACCGACAACATCTGGAAGTCCTGTCACGGTCGCCACTTGTAACGCTGCGCTTGTGCACACGATATTCTTTAAAGCCTGTACTATGGTAAGTTGACGGGCTTCACCTTATGAGAAAGGATTTTTGTATAGATATTGACCGCGTGTGCCTGAATGGAGGCAAATCAGACTTACACCCACTCTGTAATAACAATGATACGTCAAGCAATTCCGAAATGCAATTACACGTCAGGACGGACAAGAAACAACACAGAAGATGTTACCAATTTGTGAATAATACGGTCGCCAGCCTAATTAGGCATTAACTGAGTTTCTTTCCTGTACAAGTTGGTGTACGTGCATGCAAAACAACACGTAATAACACTGCATAATATGGTAAATTTTAGAACCAGAAAATCTACTGAACTGATAATTTCACTTTCTGTACTAATATGGATAAACCATAAATACATAACATTACACTATAATGTTTACTACAAAACTTCGTACTGTCTATTGATCTGATTAAAATCGGGCATAGGTTACCCTAGAAATAGCACTTTCGAAACACACACACAATGTCAATTTTGATAAAGGTAAAACACTGATAAATTTTGGTTTTTTATTTTGGCTTTGTCTTTTCTGGTCAAATCAGTTCAGTACACTTCAGAATTCGAATGAATAAGAAAGAGGGGGGGGGGACCTTGAAACTGTTATGATCACTGTATTAAAACAATTAATTACAGTAATCATTGTGCACTCAAGATTTCCAATATATGAGTTACTACCCTTTTTATCTTATTTCCTGCTCATTTAAATACCATTATATCTGTCTCGAAATAATTAAGCTTCATTACTAAATCAATATCAAAATTATCTTCCAACTCTGTCAGACCTTTGTTATTCGTCTATTGGTTCATTAACAAAAAAGTTCTTTAAACATCATTCTAACATAGCTAGGTCTGCAGGTAATTATTATTAACACAAACTTTAATTTTTCATCTCTGGACTCTCGGATTGCACAACAAGTGGAATGGACCCTGTCTAGGTTAGTTGTGAGGATAATTAAATGATAGGACAGTTCTGGTAAAATTTAAGTTGTTATTGAACAGTATGGAACAAAAGTAACACTGGTCCACACGAATACAGTACTAAAAGTTTCAACCTGTTTGTATCGATGTGGCGGTTGGCGAGCGGCGAGATGGCGAGGCACAGAGCACACATACAATCACAGCTATGGCTCTTGATGTATCGGCACTTTACTTCTTCTTAGCGTCGCAATACTTTTCCATTTAGTGCCTATGGAATTTTGCCATGCTGTATAGGCGTCGGAACGGCATATCCGAGGCTCAATGAAACTACGTCTTCCAGGAGAGCCTCCTCGATCCAGAACGTGTTGCTCAGACCAATGCCCAACTCCGACTACTACTGCTGAGCCCGTTATGCCGTACAGCGCCCGCGTGCATTTTCCCGCGCTCGCCTGCCATCCACCTTTTACCGCTCCCTTACAGATAGGGTATTCACCAGAGGTTTTGCATTCTACATATCCTAATACATTGCCTACGTATGGACCAGACGCACAATTACAATTTTAAACATGTTACAACAGTTTCGACATTTGTTACACTTCAATTCTAGTACAATATTGCTTGAAATTTGACATAAACATTAATATTCACATCGAAAATTGTTTACAGTTTCTTTAACATAATGGCATGAAACAAAAAAGAAATGAAATCAGAACATCGATTACACCAATTTATCGAAAAATCAGAAAAAAATATTATTTGTATAAGAGTACAGCGTTGTTGTTGTTGTTACAACTTCTGCTACCCATCTTGTAAACGAGCGTGACTTGCGATATCAACAATATCTTGATTGAACACTCGCTTACAGTACTCTTAAATATGTGCAAAATCTTGCAGTGTGATAATTATTTCAGATCATAACCACAAACAATGTGATATTTTTTATGTAACGACTCCAATATTTTTTCATATGAAATGAAATAGCAATACGATGGTTGTAGGGAGTTTCCAAGTACTTTCTGTAAAGCGTTTACACGGTGCCTGATCGTTAACAAAGGTTTGAGCATACGGGTTTGTTCACAGATATGTGAGTGGCTCGAAGACTTCTGAAATAAAGAACTCGATAAGTTGTCCTCCACGACGAGTGTTCGTCAGAGACAAGGGTGCCCTCAGGAGTGGCGCAGGGAAGTGTGACAGGAGCGCTCTTGTTCTCAGTACACATAAATTATCTGAAGGACAGAGTACACCCCAATCTGTGACTGTTTTTTGGTCATTCTGTAATATATGGTAATGTATGGTCGCTGAGAATCTGTAGTAGGATGCAGTATGAGTTACACAGAATTTCTGTTTGGTACTGTGAATGGCAGGTTGCTCTAAATGTACAAAAATGTAAGTGTGAGAGTGGAAAAATAACCCTGTAGGGTTCGAGTTCACTATTGGTGGAGTGCTACCTGACATATTCACGTCGATTAAATATCTAAGGGCAACGCTGCCAAGCGATATGAAATGGAACGGACACGTAAGGACGGAAGAAGTGAGGGTGAACGGTCGACTTCAGATTATAGGGAGAAATTTTGGAAAGTGTAACCCACATATAAAGGGAGAGCGTATATAGATCGCTAGAGCGACCCATTTTTGAGTACTGCTAGAATGTTTCGGATCCCCATCACGTCTGATTAAAGGAAGACATTGAACTAATTCATAGGCGTGCAGCTTGATTTCATTACTCATAGCTTCGATCAATACACGAGTTTGACGGAGATGTTTCGTGAAGTCAAACAAGAATCCCTGCACAGAAAACGACGTTCTTTCCGCAAAAAACTACTAAGAAAATTTAAAGAACCACCATCAGTTGTAGCGTGCGCGGTTTTGAAGAAACAGGGGATGGACAGAAATATGGAAAAACCACTAACACAAGACTGTAACACGCTTAATGTGGTGTAGAGGATCCGTTGGCATGGAAAATAGATCAGAGTGGATAAATACAAAAAGTGGTTCAAATGGCTCTGAGCACCATGGCACTTAACATCTGAGGTCATCAGTCCCCTATAACTTAGAACTACTTAAACCTAACTAATCTAAGGACATCACACACATCCATGGCCGAGGCAGGATTCGAACCTGAATAAATACAGATCTTGTACGATTTTCAATGGAATGTTATATAATTCTTCCTGCAAAGAAGATTGGCAAGCCCAGGTCACGTAATGGAGGTGAATAGCGATTACGCGCCATTCTCTCCAAACTAAATCACAATGGCTCAATAATACTGAGATCTGGTGAGTTCAGTGGCCAAGGGAAATGCGACAATTCATTCTCGTTCTCAGAAATGCAGTCATGGGCGATGTGAGCTGTGTGATCAGGGGCCTTGTCGACTTGGAACAAAGTATCGCCATTGAGGAATAAATATTGTACCATGGGATGGACCTGATCGGCCGAAATGGTCACATAATCCTTGGCAGTAATGCCATCTTGAAGTGTATCCATGGCGCCCATGGAATACCACCATATGGCTCCGCAGATCATCACCGAATCCTCGCCATGTTTCACTTTTGGGACGTAAACTCGATCATAAGGTGGAAACAGTGTGAAGCTATACTTATGCCAACAAATTACTTTCTTTTAAGTTGCTCTTTACTTCAATTTTTATGGCTTTCGCATCACGTTTCCTTGTTATGGGCATTATCATCACTGATGAGTAGTTTTGGAATTCCAGCTCGCCCTACAATTCCCTTCTTATGGAGCTCTTTTCGTGTTGTCATGGTGCTGACAGGGTTTGCGTGTGCGACATTCAATTCTGCAGTGACTTTTGCAGCTCTTGTCCGCTTGTTTTTCGTCATAATCGTCTTCAATGGCGATCCATCACGATCACCCAAAGCACACATATGTCCGCTTTGTGGCTCAGTGCATGATGTTTTTTTTTTTTTTTTTTTGCTTCCCTGTTTGCTGTGTAAATCTCCAATAGGGTGCCTCTTGAATCACCATGCACTTCGGTCACTTTGGTTACGGCAGTATCCATCGTACGAGCGCCAAGAATTCTCCCATGTCCGAATTCACTTAGCTCCGACACAATGCACTCACAACTGCACAGAACACTTTTCTGGCCACGACTAGCACTTGTAACGTATTGATGATACTACATAAAGCCGGCCGGTGTGGCAGAGCTGTTCTAGGCGCTTCAGTCTGGAACCGTGCGACCGCTACGGTCGCAGGTTCGAATCCTGCCTCGGGCATGGATGTGTGTGATGTCCTTAGGCTAGTTAGGTTTAAGTAGTTCTGAGTTCTACGGGACTGATGACCTCAGATGTTAAGTCCCACAGTGCTCAGATCCATTTGAACCATTTGATACTGCACAAGTGCCGTTGTGGTGAAATACAGCAGCGCAACCTTTCGACTCGGCTAGCATCTGCACTTATGTTCAAGCGTGCATTTCTCGAAATGTTTCCATATTTTTGTCCAACTCCCGCAAGAGAAATTAGGGCTCGTAAGGAGGCAGGCAAACAGTTGTTTTCCTCTCACTGCAGATGCGAGTGGAACAGAAAAAGGAAACGAGTGGTAGTGATAGAAAGTACCCTCTGCCATGTTCCACGCGGTGGCTTGCGGTATATGTTTGTGAACGTAGACGTAATTACAAGAGTTCGATTGTGTTCACAGATGGGAGTAATGATCTGAAGAGTAAATCATAAAAATAGATTTACATAATTCTGACCATATGGTAAGAAAAGTTAAGACATCGATGGATTTAACTGAGTAGTCTCACTAAGATACTGCTGTTGGCATAATTTAGTTTACAATTGTAAGGTCTTCCATAATCGACTTTCCTAACAATATAGTCCAGTGGGTAGCACTCGATCCAGAAGTAGCCGGTTATGATTCTGGTACTGGAATAAATTTAAATCGCCAGTATTTGCTCAGGAAGTGGAGAGAGGTAAAAGAACAAAGTTTTACCCAGTCGGTCATGCGCCAATGTACTTAGTTAAATCCTACACCTCTGCTTAGTTCATCGTGGAGTAGAACTGGGCGAGATGATATCGTGGTTAAGACATTGGACTTTCAGTGGTAACGGGGTTTAAACGATTGTCTGGTCGTCCAGGTGTAGGTTTTGCTTGGTTTATCTAAATCGATTGAAGTGAATGCTCACGAACTATCTTTAAAAGGACACGGCCCATTTCCTCCTCCATTCTTGTTTCGTAAGTGCTTATGCTCGTTATATAATAATCTCTACGTCGACGGAAAGGTCGTTTGTGATAGAGCGGGACTTCTCACTCCGTCACTGAGGGCGTGTCCATCGAGTGTTGGTGACCTCGTTAGTACCACTGTAGAATAGTAAGATTTCATCCGCTCCTCTCTCCCAACGTCTTCCACAAAAATGACATATAGAATTACCCTCCACATGCTGTCGCGTGACTGACATGAATCAGTTACATTTAGGAGCGAGTACATGTAAAGGAGGATTAATGAAATGGTGAAGTTTATGAAAACCATTTAAACTTAGGTCTGTAGGCCCAGTCAACTGTGTTGTTTATCATTTACTGTTACGTTTCAGCAACACTTCTTTCGCAGTATATTCTTTATTACAATACTTTTTTACTTTCTTGCTTGTACATAAATAGGTAACAACTCGTAATGGTGCACTGTATACATGATCCCATTAAACCAATAATTACTCGTAAGATGAGTAAATGCACTACAACTTCTCTATCTAGCTGCAGTGGTCCACGGACCTAAAGTTATAACTGTACAACAGTTTTTTGCCTTATGCTGAGTATTTCGATAAAAATTGAAATCATATCGCTGCATTAGTGCTACTGTGAAATTTAAGGCTCCCACAATATTTTTAACTACTAAATTTTTAATAATAAAATTTTAGAGTTTCCAGCCAGTTCTGACTTGAAGTGTAGATTCCATAAGCATAAAATCTTCTTGACATCGCAATATGCTGCGAAACGAATACTGTCCTATTAATAATTCCTGTGAGTGGAGGGCGCCCCGCCTGCTCCTGTTCGCCCAGGCCCTGCCACGCACCCCCGGACGGCCAGCTGCTCAGCTGTCGTTGATCCAGCTCCCTGGCTGATCCTGTCACTGGCCATGTGCTTATCTCGAAGACTAAGCCGTGCATATCTCACTGCAAGTCGCATTAAGTTGAAACTGTGAATGGCTCATGAAATCAGTTATGGTTCCTTGGATTACTTGAATAACTGTGGTAATTCTAGAGCCAATACCTGCAAAAAAAGACTCCAATCGAGATGGCAGGGACGATTCTATTAGATCGAAACTAATTTGGCTCGTCAGATACGTTTGCCTTGGTGACCATGAATAACTTTGAGCTGATCGCTGGCCTCCATACCAGCAACGCACCTTTCAAATGTCTGCCTGGTAACAGGGAATCAGGCTTCGATTACGAGAGGGAGTCTGAGAAACGGCTACCACATCCAGGCAGCGCGGGATTAGCAGAGCGGTCTCAGGCGCTGCAGTCATGGACTGTGCGGCTGGTCCCGGCGGAGGTTCGAGTCCTCCCACGGACATGGGTGTGTGTGTGTGTTTGTCCTTAGGCTAATTTAGGTCAAGTAGTGTGTAAGCTTAGGGACTGATGACTTTAGCAGTTAAGTCCCATAAGATTTCACACACATTTGAACATTTTAACCACATCCAGGGAAAATTACGCGTTCCCAGCAAAGGGACGGGTGACGAAAAATAACGATACGGGACTCATCCGAGGTCCCATAATCAGAATGAACAGACTTTAAATCCTTTAACGAATTTCTATTGGATGGCAAGTCTGGTACTAGCAGCCGCGGTAATTCCAGCTCCAATAGCGTATATTAAGTGGCTAGTCCACCTGCCTAGTAAGTAAGGAGACCCCGGTTCAAGTTCCTACTGTGGCGCAAATTTTAATTCATTGTTTGAAGTTCTCTCATTATCATAGATAAAGATGAGACTCAAATGTCTCAAGGAAAATTTAATTATATCAGATCTGTAGATCACCTATGCCTGAAGAACAGGCAAGAATTCTCCATTATGTCCAACACTAAGGTGCTTTTTCAATACCAGAGGGCAGTAGGGACGATCTAAGGAAGGGAAAATAAGCTGAAGACGTGAATTGAAGTTTGTGGTAAGCAGGGCGCTTTATTAGAGTAGTCTGTGAGGGCTCGTAGTTGTACTGGCTACGGTGGTGTAATGGCTAACACACGTGGATAGTAGACAAGAAGACCTCCAGTTCAAGTACCAGCTATAGTACAAATTTTAATTTATATTTCAGCGTCTATCATTACCGTATATTAAAGCTGTTGCAGTTAAAAAGCTCGAAGTTGTATTTGATCCCACACTGTTGGTAAACCACCCGTCGGTGTTTAACTCACATGTATCCTTTCTCATCCGGTCTGTGGGGCAAACCAAAGGTGCGTGGTCGCCTCAGGCCTGTCCGGGGGTCCCAGGGTGGACTCGTTTGAAATCCTACCGTGGTGCTCTTTACCAAGTGTCGACGTGGATTGACATATTTAATTTTAACAAATGAGAGTATTTCAAGCAGGAAAGCATGCCTGAATACTTTATGCATGGAAAAATGGAATAGGACCTCGATTCTGCTTTGTTGGTTTTCAGAACCAGAGCTAATGGAAATGCCGTTTGGCTAGGGCCTCCCGTCGGGTAGACCATTCGCCTGGTGCAAGTCTTTCGAGTTGACACCACTTCAGAGACTTGCGTGTCGATGGGGATGAAATGATGATCATAAGGACAAGGCCCAGTCCCTGAGCGGAGAAAATCTCCGAACCAGCCGGGAATCGAACCCGGGACCCGAGGTAATTATTGATAGGGAAAGGCAAGGGTATTTGTATTGCGACGTTAGAGATGAAATTCTTGGATCGTCGAAAGATGAACGGAAGCGAAAGCATTTGGAAAATATGTTTTCGTCAATCAAGAAAGAAAGTCAGAGGTTTCAAGGCGATCAGATACCACCCTAGTTCTAATTATAAACAATGCCAGCCAGTGATCCACCACAGTTCCGGTGGACAGTCTGTGGGAAATGAAGCTTTTGGTTTCCGGGGGGAAGTATGGTTGAAAGCTGAAACTTAAAGGAACTGACAGGAGGGCACTACCAGGAGTGGCGCCTGCAGCTTAATGTGACTCAACACTGGAAACCTCACCAGGCCCAGACATTAAAAGGATTGAAAGATTGATAGCTCTTTCTTGATTCTGTGGGTGGTGGAAACCAATAATTACTCCTAAAATAAGTAGATGGACTACAACTTTTCTCTTTAGCTGCAGTGGGCCACCGACCTAAAGTTATAATTGTACAACAGTTTTGTGTCATATGCCATGTATCTCGATAAAATTTGAAATCGTGTCATTTCGTTAGTGTTACTGCGAAATTTGATGCTCTGATAACATCAGCCACTTCATTTCAAGTGTACGTTCTATAAGCATAAAATCTTCTTGATATCTCTATGGTGCTGCGATACAAATGCTGTTCTATTAATAATTTCTCTCAGTGCCTAAATCTCATGTTTCAAATCTGGCACATTTAATTGCAATACACATTGAAAATTACTAGTACTTCCCCACAATTTGTTACAATTTTTGTGTTTACAAGACACAGGGGAAAACACTTGTATACTCTGGCTTTTTATAACAGGCTTTAGAAAAATGTGGAATGTGTACAAACAAAAAAATGTAGTGGTTAATAACATTTCCCAAAAACTCGTATACAGCATTTCAGTAACAGGAAAACCAAGATTTTACAAATCGTACAGACAATTTGATAATAATATATAAAGTAATATACACTGTGATTGCGATTATCGATAAGCTTTTATAGAATGTGCTGCTTTGTCTAAAACTGACATTATGACGCCGTGGCTGTGTTCAAAATACAGTTTGGTTCTTACAGAGAACGTATCAGCAACCAGCCACTTTTAGCTCCGTTACTGTTTCGAACCGACAGTTTCATCATCAGATGGCTTGTTCACATTAAGATACTTTTTTTGTAATTTATCTTAGTTTTCAGTTTTTATTCCCCGACAATGTGAAAATTGCTTGGTGTGGTGGTGCTGTAAAACCAAAACATGATGTGAGAAACTGTCCATTTGACTGTAATTGCCCCTCATAACGATATCAAGCTATGTAAACAAATTATTAAAGTGAAAATGTATGACGTAAGTAACTAAAACATTTTCACTTTAGTAATTTGCTTAGATCATTTGAAGTCGTTGTGAGGCACAATTAAAGGTATACAGGTAGTTTCTCAAATCATGTTTTGGTTGTAGGGCACCACCACCCTAAGGAATTTTGAATATATGAGGGAATAAAAAGTGAAAAAAGTTAACTATAACAAAAATCTATATTGATGTGAAAAAGCTGTCTGATGATCTAACGGTCGGTTCGAAACCAGTAACAGCGCTATTTACGTAAATAAATAGCATTGTAAAACGTGGCTAGTTGCTATTATCTTGACTGCAAGAATCAACCTGTATTTTATAGAATCACTGTTACGGTGATTATATTATAAACCGTATTATAAACAGTGAGATATACTTTGTTTCCGCTTCTTGCCGTCAAAATGTGCCAGCAAAACACTACACACAAAGAAAATATGTATGTTCTAAAAACAGTTACCAACCGCTACTTTAAAGGATCTGCTTTTAAACACAGTTTATTTTTCCATTGCGCTACTGGTTTCGAACTTCAGTTCATTCTCAGATGGCTGCGTTACAAGATGAAATGCTAATCAGACGTTTGTTTTCTGTTTACCATGGTGATAGTGAACGTGACAAACAAAACTGCCAACGTCTGATTAGCAGCGCATCTTATGATGCAGGTACCTGTCGACGAAAGGAGGTTCGAAACAGGTAATGGACTGGAAAAATAAAATGTGTTTAAAAAAAAGGCCTTCAAATTAGTGGTTGCTATCTGTTTTTATAACATAATTATACACTAGACTCTCGCTAATCCGGCCCTCAGTAGTCCGGCCTCTCAGTAATCTCGTGCACATTCAAAAACACGTGCACAATGAATTATCGTGCGCAACAATGTTTAGTTAATCAACGCTTTATGTACTGTATTTTAAATTGTAGCTTTCTTTACTGTTCGGAATTATGTCTTCTAAAAGGAAACAGGTTACACTAGACCCGAAGCAGAAGCTCGAAATTTTAGATAAGTTAAATCGAGGTTCTTCGCAGAAAGCCATTGCTGCTGAGTTCAATGTTGGACTAGCAACTATTTGACATAAAAAGGAAAGATGATGTTATTCGACAGTACTCAAGACAAATGGATAGAGTCGGGAAAACGTAAGGTTATGCGGAACAGTGAGAATGAAGAACTGGACGTGCTGTTTATAGATAGTTCATACAACAATGCAGTAAATCAATTCCTGTCAGAGGCCCGATTATAAAGGAAAAAGCAGCTGCATTTAACAAACAACTTGCCGGTAATAACTTGTTTGCAGCGAGCGAATGTTGGCTATCAAACTGGAAAACATGACAGGGCATCCGGCAGTTGACAGTCAACGGGGAAAGTCTGCCAGCTAACGATAAGGATGCTGATGAGTTTGTAAGCAAGATACGGAAGATGATAGAGGAAGAAGATTTAATTGTTGATGCCTTATATAATGCTGTAAAAGCAGGACTCTTTTACAAGATGCTTCCTTCATAAACATTAGCTGCCAAGAACAAGAAGGAAGTTCGTGGTTACAAGCAACAAAAACAGCCCGTAACATTAAAGGCGTGTTGTAATGCAAATGGAAGTCATAAACTACCGCTTATGATGATTGAAAAGTCCCAACATCCACGTTGTTTTCAACACACTGATATAAATTACCAGAGCAGTATTGCGCTCAGAAGAAAGCGTGGGTGGACAGACAAATATTCTCTCGGTGGTTCCATAAAACGTTTGTACCAGCACTGACAAAAGAGCTAAAGAAGAAAAAGCTTCCACTGAAAGCTATCCTTATAACTGACAATGCTCCCAGTCATCCTTCAGATGTTTCTCTAAAGTGTGATGGTATACAAGCACTCTTTCTCCCACCTGATGTGACAACCCTAATTCAGCCAATGGACCAGGGAATTTTGGAATCAATTAAACGTCATTATCGACATTCACTTCTCGTCTCCTTCCTGAACGAAAGTGGAAACGACTCTATCGTGACTATGCTGAAGGTGTGGAAAGCAATTAACATACGTGATGTTGTTATCTAAGCAGCCGAAGCATGGGATAAAGTGGAGAGCGCTACCATAATGAAGAGCTGGAGAAAGTTGCGGCCATCCATTAATGCCGAGATGGATCCACAGTGAGTGACAGCGATGAGCCAGTCAATTCGGAATTATCAATTACTTTGAACACTGACATGTTCCACAACCTTCCAGGAGGAGAAGAAATTGATGATGAAGATGGATATCCTCTGTGTTTTAAAATTGTATCCCCAGCCCAATAAAGTACAGTATACTATATCCCCTATGTTTTCAAAATAAATAAAAAACAAAATAAATGAATAAAATAAATTTCATACTCAGTAATCCGGCACTTCCGCTAATCTGGCACCCATATGTGCCAGGAATGACCGGAATAGCGAGAGTCTAGTGTAATAGAACCACAGAACCCTCACAGTGTCTATCATTGACAAAATAGCTACACAATATCTACGTTAGGTTGATTTTATCTGAACTCAGTTGATCATAGTGCTATAATATTCCGAAGGACTTAGCGGGCAATTTGATGGATTACGTTAAAGATACTTGTATATTTCAGTTAATACTAACAAAAACAGTAAAACATAAGCGAATAAATTTTCGCTTGAATTTAATTAGCACAACTGAGAATCAAGACCATTTTAAGGAAAGACGTGTAAAAATTTTGCTCTTCAATGTATTGAAGCACGTCAGTCAATCACCACTAGACCAAAAGAACTTAGATAATCTTACTGTTTTGATACAGATGTGATTTATCGCTGTTCAGCAAAGCTAAAGGATAGTCGAAAGTTTCTGAGACAAAGAACTTAACTCCAGAATGCAGGAAGAAATAAGAACAGCTTAAACATAAATAATAAGCTAGATGTATATACTGCAGCAATTGTAAAAACTGACAGCGAAAATTTGGCTGAAGTTGTGAATAAAAGTTAGTTCATAGAGAAAACCTAATATATTTTTCCTAACAAAATCACAGAAATTTGCGAAGGTCCAACAAGCAAACCCAAAAACAAATTTCAGACCAAACAAACGTCTTCCACATACATTTAACCATATACATGGATGTCATGAATTTCTAGTTACCCTCCCTCAGATAACAATCCAAAGTTCGTAATTTCTATTAAAAATATTGAATTACAGGAAGACAAAGAAACTCTTCAAAATCATAGCAGATGCATACACATTCAATGATGCTGAATAATAAGAAATACCTGAGAATTTACACACGGCAAAGGAATGAAAATTCCAGACGGTGACAATCTTCATTCATTCCAAATCCAGAACTTCAATTGTCTGGGCAATAAGAACCAACAATACAAATTAAATGCCATTGTATACAAATACGAAAATAGCAATTTTCAAATCACATCAAGGAACTGATGGATATCTCACACGGAATTACTTTACAATCACTGACAAATTTTGCTAGGAAACACATTACCTGACAATCCACCTAGATAGATTGGCAGCTGACATTACAAAATCGCTACAACATAACGAACCCACTAAATCGTGAAGGTACTTACACACGAATATGAATAATCAAGTTCTGACTTTCAGACAGGCAGTTTGTTCAGTAACAAATTTAAAGAACATGTGGTAGGGATGAGAACACCATAGGTCAGGAGTAGCACAGATCTACATGAGACACAAATTGATAATAGATATACCAGTATCACGAATGTTCAGCATCAACTCCTGTGCACTAAAGAGGCCTTCCGGAATAACAGATACAAAAGGAAGCACCCTTATTGAATTTTAAGATCACGAAAACGTTAGCATTTACATGGTGACAATTATTGAACTATATGAAAAAACTAAATTAGTTACAAACTACAGCGTGCACGCATTTTATTCAGTATGTAAACGTCAATACGGATATTCGGATTTAGGTTATGACATATTTGATACGTTTGCCGTCATTGGCGATGATGTGGCGCAGACGGATAGCAAGATTCTGCATGACTCACTGAAGTGTCAGAACATCGATGCTGTCGATGACTTCCTGAAAGACTGTTTTCAGCACATCGATGCTTTTGAAGTTACTGCTGTGCACTTTGCTTTTCATATAGCGCCACAAAAAAGAGTAGGATGTGTTCAGATCCGGAGAACTTGGCGGCCAATCGAGGCTCATGCCAGTGGATTCTGGGAATCCCAGAGCCAGAATGCGGTCCCCACTATGCTCCTCAAGGACACTAAACACTCTCCTGCTGCGGTGGGACCGAACTCCGTCCTGCATGAACCACATCTTGTCGAAACCAGGGTCACTTTGTATAATGAGGACACAAAGAAGTAGCATGTGTTCAGATCCGGAGAATGTGACGGTCAATCGAGGCTCATGTCAGTGGCCTCTAGATGCCCCAATGCCAGAATGGGGTCCCCACAGTGATCCTAGAGGACATTTAACGCTCTCTTGCTTCGATGGAATCGAGATCCGTCTTGCATGAAACACATCTTGTCGAAATCAGGGTCGCTTTGTATAATGAGGATAAAATCAGCTTCCAAAACCTTCACGTGCCGTTCGTTAGTCACTGGGCCATCAAGGAATACCGCACCGATTATTCCGTGACTGGACATTGCACCCCACACAGTCACCTGTTAAAGATGAACAGACTTCCCGATCGCGAAATGCGGTTTCTCGGCCCCTCAAATGCCCCAATTTTGCTTTTTGACGAACCCATGCAAATGATAGTGGACTACGTCGTTAAACCAAACCATACATGCACATACTAATTCCCATCATGTCCCGCTGTCAACCGTGGAGTTTGAACGCTCTAACGCAAACCGTTAAGAACTTATGACGATTTTATTTCATATACACTCCTGGAAATTGAAATAAGAACACCGTGAATTCATTGTCCCAGGAAGGGGAAACTTTATTGACACATTCCTGGGGTCAGATACATCACATGATCACACTGACAGAACCACAGGCACATAGACACAGGCAACAGAGCATGCACAATGTCGGCACTAGTACAGTGTATATCCACCTTTCGCAGCAATGCAGGCTGCTATTCTCCCATGGAGACGATCGTAGAGATGCTGGATGTAATCCTGTGGAACGGCTTGCCATGCTATTTCCACCTGGCGCCTCAGTTGGACCAGCGTTCGTGCTGGACGTGCAGACCGCGTGAGACGACGCTTCATCCAGTCCCAAACATGCTCAATGGGGGACAGATCCGAGGACCTTGCTGGCCAGGGTAGTTGACTTACACCTTCTAGAGCACGTTGGGTGGCACGGGATACATGCGGACGTGCATTGTCCTGTTGGAACAGCAAGTTCCCTTGCCGGTCTAGGAATGGTAGAACGATGGGTTCGATGACGGTTTGGATGTACCGTGCACTATTCAGTGTCCCCTCGACGATCACCAGTGGTGTACGGCCAGTGTAGGAGATCGCTCCCCACACCATGATGCCGGGTGTTGGCCCTGTGTGCCTCGGTCGTATGCAGTCCTGATTGTGGCGCTCACCTGCACGGCGCCAAACACGCATACGACCATCATTGGCACCAAGGCAGAAGCGACTCTCATCGCTGAAGACGACACGTCTCCATTCGTCCCTCCATTCACGCCTGTCGCGACACCACTGGAGGCGGGCTGCACGATGTTGGGACGTGAGCGGAAGACGGCCTAACGGTGTGCGGGACCGTAGCCCAGCTTCATGGAGACGGTTGCGAATGGTCCTCGCCGATACCCCAGGAGCAACAGTGTCCCTAATTTGCTGGGAAGTGGCGGTGCGGTCCCCTACGGCACTGCGTAGGATCCTGCGGTCTTGGTGTGCATCCGTGCGTCGCTGCGGTCTGGTCCCAGGTCGACGGGCACGTGCACCTTCCGCCGACCACTGGCGACAACATCGATGTACTGTGGAGACCTCACGCCCCACGTGTTGAGCAATTCGGCGGTACGTCCACCCGGCCTCCCGCATGCCCACTATACGCCCTCGCTCAAAGTCCGTCAACTGCACATACGGTTCACGTCCACGCTGTCGCGGCATGCCACCAGTGTTAAAGACTGCGATGGAGCTCCGTATGCCACGGCAAACTGGCTGACACTGACGGCGGCGGTGCACAAATGCTGCGCAGCTAGCGCCATTCGACGGCCAACACCGCGGTTCCTGGTGTGTCCGCAGTGCCGTGCGTGTGATCATTGCTTGTACAGCCCTCTCGCAGTGTCCGGAGCAAGTATGGTGGGTCTGACACACCGGTGTCAATGTGTTCTTTTTTCCATTTCCAGGAGTGTAGTTCAATAATTGTCACTCTGTACGATAGAAGTATTTGTATTTTCAACATCCGACTAAATCTTTACAACTGTTCACACACCACTCTTCTGCTACTCACTTATTTCCACCATTCTGCTACTGGACTGCTTGTACTGCACATCATCGCTCAGACGCCTCTCACATAACCCAGTGACTCCAAATATATACCAACCTGCAGTATTTTCTTGACTCCATAGGTACTCAATGAGATTGATAGTAATGGCACACTAGGAGGTAAATATTTTCATATATTCTGCTGCTGCAAAGAACTGGATCAGCACCACAGTGGAAAACATTCATCTGAAATTGTGTACCCTCCACCAGGGTTTTCTGGATGTCATCTTTCTTCTGGATCCTTAGGCGTCGATATAATTTATTACTGTATTTCAACATCTCCTTGTCAGTGTTTCAATTTGTCGGATGATGGTTATGTTCTATTATGCGGCCAGCAAAGGTGGAATGTGAGCAGTCATTTCTCAAACCTTTAGTGGTGTTCCGTCTATTGAGTCCAGATATTTTGGCATTTGTGACCTATGATTATTGAGTTGCATTTGTTTCAAGTTAAATGTCAGTTCCTAATTATGAATAATTTGTCAGATGCGTTGGTATTTGGTCTGACTTCTATGAAGCAACTTATTGTCTTGGCTCAAATGGCTCTGAGCACTATGCGACTTAACTTCTGAGGTCATCAGTCGCCTAGAATTTAGAACTAATTAAACCTAACTAACCTAAGGGTATCACACACATCCATGCCCGAGGTAGGATTCGAACCTGCGACCATAGCGGTCGCTCGGCTCCAGACTGTAGCGCCTAGAACCGCACGGCCACTCCGGCCGGCAAATTATTGTCATGAAATCGTTTTTAGTTCCATATCTGTTAAATGTTATGTGTGCTGCGTAGGTGTTATAACTGAATGTGTGTCATCTCATTCTTTCCTTATGTTCATGCACATAGTGTGCTTTTTTGTGTGTGTGTTCTTCGTGCTCAACATGGTCGTAATACTTCTAAAATATCGAAATGTTGCGCAGGCTAACTCATAAGTGCCACTTTCGTTAAATATTTCTTCCGACTTGTTATAGGTCTTGACATACATTACTGTCCTGTTTGCACAATATGGAATTTGAAGTACCTTATTGTCCATTACGTGTGTTCTCTGGTTTGGTTTTCTTCTTGTTCTCCTGATTCTTTGTCACAGCATATTCAGTCCTGTGCTCCGTTCTTTACTCGAGAGAGTTCAGCTTCTTTAGGTAAAATAATTGTGCCACATCTAAACAGATAACGTCAATCATTTTGCATCAGTAAATACACTGAAGTGCAAAACTCGAGGACAAAACGAACTTTCGCATGATATGTTACTATCAAGTAACACGGTTCGATGAGACTTGGACCATACAAAGAAAGAACTGCGATAATGTAGTATAGAAAGTAACAGAAAGAAATACACAATGAAACGAACAGAAATGATACTTTTATTCAAAGACAGTAATTACAACGAACTTACTGCTACATACGATTTATTATAAAAGGCGGTACATGGGTCTTAATAGCGTGTGTGATCACTATGGACAGCAATGCATGCTCTGCAATGTTCTCCCTAGTTTGGTAAGTTCTTGTAGCAGGGCGTCCCATTCCTCCACTACCGTGGTTGTGCTGGATGATTGGTGGTGCGTGTGGACATACTGCAACAAATCCCCCCAACAAATTCCACATATGATCGACAGGATTAAAGTCGGGGCAACAGGCAGACCAGTTCATTCGCCGAATGTCCTCTCATTCCAAGAATACTTTCGCCTGCGCAGTTCGAAGTACCCAGGCATTGTCATCCATAACAATGAAGGCAGGGCCGAATGTAACCCTTAAAAGACGAACATGGGGAAGGAATAGAGTTTCACAGTAAGTGACCGTGTTCAAAGATTTCGACGTCAGTACCCCTGTGCAATGTTACGACTCCCAATAATGTAACACCTGTACCAGCAAAACGATCATGCTCAACAATATTCCTGGATGCACTACGTATTCCCACCTCTCACCACACGAGAGTACCCCCAGCACTGAGAAACGTCACCGTTTTGGTGATCTAAGTGCGAGGCGTAGTATTGCATGGGTGTACTAAACAAATATCTGAACTCAGTAAACACACCAGTCAGTGTGTGTTATTGTGACACTGCACTCCTTTCCCGCGTGCGTCTCTTCACAGGTGCATTCGAGCTTTACTTCATTATTATGGCTGACAATGTGCGACCCAACTGACAGGTCGGTGGTGGAGCTTTTGGAAAGATAGGACATTCGGTGACTTACATCCTGCACGTGTCAGATGCGTTGAGGAGACGTACAGCAGCATGTCCTCATGCACCAACGACTGTCCAAACAACCATGTTGGTGGAGGAATGGAACGCTCTACTGCGAGATCTTCTTACCCAGGACCGGTTTTAGGAATTTTGGAGCCCCCTGCGAAGTCTGAGTTTGGAGCCCTCATTCTTTTTATGAAATGTAATTGTGTTTACACTTTTGTGTTTTTAGTGATTATATAGGATTGCTAAGAATGTGTGTGTGTGTGTGGGGGGGGGGGGGGGGGGGGGTAGGCGGGTAGAAGGGTGGGTGGATGGGTGTGTGTGTGTTTATGTGCCCGCGCCGCCGCGAGTGTGTACCAGCTCACCTGCAACTTAGTATGGTAATTCCATGGGAAGTCGTAGGTAAGTCACTACTTTTTGGTGAAAAACGCATTCAGTTATTTCGTATATGGAGTGTATCGTGTTAACTTCGAATACGTCGCCAATCGGTTTTGCTATGTTAGATGTAAGCACTTTTGCGTTAAAATATGCACAAAACTAACAAAAATATGCACTAAAACGAGGAAAATATGCACCAGAAATATACCAACATGGACTTAAAATTAACTGCACCTAAAACCAATTCCAAAATTAATAGGAAATATACGAATCTAAAAATTTATTAAGCGTTTCTGACATTACAATAATACTGAACCAAATCTGAACTGATTTTAGTTGTGTCTATTCTAGTAAATTATTAAATATTTTTCCAAATACTTTAGGAAGTACACCTTTACATTTGTCAAAATATTTTTCACATTTGGAAGAATCCCCTCTGTGTCACATTATGGTACGAAGTAGAACTTCACTGTTGTAATAGTGCTTGCAAAATAATCCTCGAAAAGTACGTCCGGAATCATAATGCCTGATATAACGTTCTTCTTTAACTTACAAATTTAACACAAACAGGTATATGGCGATTTTGAAATATACAAAAAAACTTACTTACAGTATTTCATATAAATTGAGGGAATCACATATTACCACAAATATTGCAGCAGCTGTAACGACTGAGCGTTTTATCGTAATTTTTACTTTCTAATAAGCAACAGTGGCTGATGCAACGCTGGATTCCCACATTGTTTGAAGCGTTGATCTGTTTTTACATTCAAGACAAGCTAACGCCGAGAGCTGTCGTAGAAATAAACTGTACTGCATTCTTAAATTTTGTTTTCGTGATCCTTCGTCACTTATGACTATCTACTCGTAATAGTTCACAGTAGTTACGAGCGAAGCCCGACTGACTTGGCAGTAATACGTTGCCCAGAAAGTTAAGCACCGCATTTTTTTTCTTCAACAATTCGTTATTGAACATAATAAGAATTACACACCGAAAGAATTGTGTTTTTTCTACACACCTTAATTTTCCACTTAATCTCCATCCCGTTATATGGCCTTCCTCCAGCGCGAAATAAGGGTGTGTATGCTCTGTCGGTACCATACCTTGTCATGGTGGTGCAGCCAGTGCTTCACTGTGTGAATCACCTCCTCATCGTCCTCAAAATGTCTTCCAGGAATGGCATCCTCTAATGGTCCAAACAAGAGAATGTCCGAGGGGGCTAGGTCAGGGCTGTAGGGTGGGTGGGTAACACTGTCCAACTCTGTTTTGCGATGTGTTCAGCAGTCCTCAGTCTTGTGTGAGGCCGAGCGTTATCGTATTGCAGCAAAACATCTCCTGTGTTGCTGTGGCGCCGATGTCGCCAGAAGCGCGTCTTGAGTTTTGTTAATGTGTAGACATATGCTTCTGAATTAATCGTACCGCCACTTGGCATCACATCAATGAGAATCTCACCTTTACAGACCCAGAACGCGGTGGTCATGACCGTACCGGCGGAAGCAGTTGCTTTGAATTTTTTTCTTCTGTGGGGTGTGGCAATGGCGCTATTCCATTGACTGTCGTTTCGTTTCGGGCTCGAAATGGTCAACCCAGGTTTCATCACATGTCACAATCCGGAACAAGAAGGCCTCCCTCTCAACTTCGAAACGTTGCAACAAATTAAGGCAAATGTTTTTCCTGTGAAATTTGTGATCCACTACGGAACCCATCTTGCACACACTTTTGAATATCCAAGGGTGCGGATAGTTGCGTCCACACTTGGTTCGCCGACTGACAGATGCAGCGCCAACTGCCGAGTCGTAATGCGTCTGTCGTCGCTAATGACAACATCAGCTCGCTGCAACACGTCAGATGTGACAGCCGTGGATGGTCTTCCAGACCACCGCAAATCGTGGAGCTCCACCGAACCGCCTTCTGATGACCTCACCCTCCGTGCCCAGCGACCAACTGTACTTGTGTCGACAGCAGATGTCCCATAGGCTTTGCACAAGTGTTTGTGAATATTCCCCACAGTTTCTTTCCCTGCAGTGAGAAATTCAATGACGGCACGTTGCTTGTAACGTACATCACCTACAGAAGCCATTTTGTAACTGTTGTGCAGCTACTCAACATGTCGGAAGTGACGGAAACTTGGCGCGCTCACTCAGGAGACCTCAAATAATACATACGTAACGTTTCGTATTCGTAGCATTGTTTTCGGCTGACAAAAAAAATGCGGTGCACTATTTTCTGGGCAACCATCGTAACTTTTACATGCGTCGCTCTAACCATGCAAAATTAAGCATATAATTTAATAGATTCTGTCTAACGATAAATAAAACGGGGAGAAGTCTCCTAAATTGTAAAAACATTATTTTAAAAATTGCTCACCTAAATCTTCATTTTTCCTGCTTTTCGAGCGGTGCCGACCTTCACCGGTTTTTCCATGACGAGCGAATATGCAGTCTCTCTTTCCACTCCTATTTATGGCTACAGACACTTGTATGCACAAACACATTCTGAACACAATTGCGAAATTTGAGAAGACGACTTGCAAGTTCATTTCGAAGATGTAGTGAAGTACTCCTAAACATGTGTTTGCAGTTTGTGGAAGCATAGGGGATAACAGCTCCAATTCGTTTAAAGATCCTGCGAATTTATGTCTGCTGAATGCATTTTAGGGTCTCTCAAAGGTTCAGCAAGATTTCTACGTCTTCTGTTAACATCTTATTTCTTTGTCACAGTAATTAGTGAGCTGCTGGAACCTTTCCTTCAGAGACGTAATAGCGGTGTCTGCCACAGCTTAGATGTCAACCCATAAGCGTTTCTCTTCCCCTGGAATGAGTTCATCCTTACTTTCGTAAGAAAAATGCCTTTCAATAGTTGCAAATCTGTTATCCCAGCAACATTTTCTAAAAATGAAACCAATTCCTGTGCTTCTTTCTTAGCTTTTTCAAAACTTTTGCTTCTATGTTCTGTTGATTTCATAAATTTTACTGTAGCGACTAATTGCATACCTTCTTGCTGAACTGCTTTATAGACTCTATTAACATGGCAAATGACGTTATGCCACACCACACCACACAAAAAAAGTTAAACTTTGAGTTTTATTTTGAGAGACTAGATGCTTCACTGAGACACATTGGATCATTTTTGCATGTGTTCTTTAACTCTGTTAACGTTGTCTTACATTATTAAGCTCAGATCTTACAACCCGAACACTTTCAGTTTTAGGCTCCCATCTTGAATTGCACAGCGGCGACAGAGTCGGGTTTACGTGATTCATCAGTTCATCTCAGCTCTTCACGGAGGCAGAAAATAATATAAACAATCTTTGAATTACACAAAAAATATAGTGTGATTAAGATGATTTAACTGAATTACTAACAACCATGTTCAAGTTACGAGCACAGCAAGGGATATAAAGAACTCTTGGATTTTCTTCGATGATACGAGCTCAAGTATCACTCTTCTTACTATTCATGTTGCTCCCGTTATCGTAAGATCGTCCCTTACGACCTGCATGCGATATGGATGTAACAATTCCGTAAGACATTTTCCAGTAGTGTTGGTTGCTTCAAAAAAGCCAAAACAATATTCATCGATTGCAGCTGGTCTGGAAAACCCATCTACCACTCTCAAAACCATGCTTAATTGTTCATTGTGACTTAAATCTGGTGCGTGCGTTATTTTTGAGTATGGTATTCTTCATGATAGATACAACCTCATCAGAAACTATTGTAATGATTTCATCTTGTATTCCTTACTTAAAAATGGAACCAAGCTTCCAGGTTTAGCCACACAATTAATAGGATCATTTAATACAGTTTCGAACTTGGCCATTAATTCTACTTGGCCTAAAAAGTTTCCATTACCTGGATTTACCAACATTTCATGGTCGCCTCTTAATGGAAGATTTCTTTTAGTTTGGAAACATGCTATGGAAAATAACTTTAACAAACCGATCTGCTGAACCAAGATACCAGAAACATTAGAGCCCTTAAATCGCAAGCACACGCACGTGGATTAGCGGTGGAAATCCCAAACTGCTTGCTGGTCAGATAGCGTATTTTGTCTAGCAGGCAAGGCGGACTACGCCGGTCAGTGATCTCGAATGTTTCTGGTATTTCCGCACAGGCCAGCTGCCGACTGGTACAGAAATGGAAATCTCTCTTTTCGTCCTTCACTGGCAGAACGACTACCGCAGTATTCATCAAAGCTGCCCGGTTCAACAAAGAATAGAATCAACAATGAATGTGCTCTCGACAGCGGGACTAGCGTGAATGGACGCTATTAACATTCTAAATTTGAATTTTTTTTTCGTTTGACAGGAAACCAGACTTAGGTTGCAGAGGATGCACTGTCGTTAGTTGTGATCACAAACCCTGTTTAACAGCCACATTCTGCCTTTTATAATAAATCATAAATCGCAGTGACTTCACTGTAGTTGTTCTCTTTGAGTAAAAGTATCATTTTGGCTTATCCCATTGAGTATTTATTTCAGTTTCTTCTGTGTTACACTGCAGTAGTTCTTTCTATCTGCAGTCTAACTTTCATCGAGCTATGTTATTTGGTAGTGACAAATAATGCGAAAGTTGCTTTCACCATTAAGTTTTTTCCCACCAATGTAGTTGAAACTGAATAAATAACAGGACCAATGGGCAGGGGAAGCGGCATGGCTCAGATGTAGATGAACCGACATGTGATTTGGAGAGTCTAATACAGTTTGTTGGATGTCAAAAATCCTCATGTGTTAATTTGATATGACTGTCTTAAAAAATTTCTCTGCCGATTTTAAGCAGGAGAGAGTTCATCATCAATCTCATCTTGTACGTCATGTCAGATGAGCAGAAGTGACATCACCTTCACTACTTTTAGAAAAATACCATCGCTGGGACTCAGGACAAGCATCCGCACACAGAAAAGCTGGATGTTCTAGAATCGGTATTGCTCCCCTACTGGGGCGTACACTGAAACATGCAACACAGATTACCATATACTGATGACTACTTTCTCGTAACAGACACAGAGTATAAATTACAGGTAGCGCGCTAGTGTTTAAGTTTTATGTTCTCATTGCAAATCAAACGTATGACCTAATAAAATAAAAATATTGTTTTTTCTGTGTACCGAACGTGTGTGTTACATACGGCAGAGGGCTTCTTTCATGTGTGATATAAAAGTTAAAACACGTGTAGCATTGCGTAACAGAATACTTCATGTCTGAGCGACAGAAAATAACAGCATGTACTGGTGCTGCTGGGAGAGTTATGGGATAAACACTTCATACAGGCGACTTATAGCTCATATGATGAACAGCTTGACAAATTCACAGAACGACGAATTTCTAAAACTGAAGCAGGCAAACGCAACTGCGATATAAAAATTTTTGACAGACATATAAATAAATCCAGATTAATAAAGGGTGCCGATCGCTCGATTCATAAAGTTTTTTCCACCATTCGAATGCATGAAATTGCGTTTCCTCTTAACAGTGCGTAGGCTCAGAAAATTTACCATTTTTAGCGAAACGTTTTACAGCAGCAGTTATGAGCCTATGGTACCTATGAAGTAGTCATTGTAGTTTAATTTTACTGTCCTTAAAAGCCTTCGCTGTGGGATTCCTAAAAACCTTAATTATGCTGTCAGACGTCAATATTTGGAGTGAGGAGTCAAGGCATTAAAAAATAAACGTTGTTTTACTGCAATTTCGTTGGAATAATTTTGTAATACAATTGCCTGTCGACGTATTCGTATGCTCCGTCCAGTAATTCCTCTCCAGCGGGTAATTCTGGACTAAATAAATCTGAGGCATTCCGACTGTAAAGTCAAAAGCTATTTCCCGCAGCACAACCGTTAATAATGCAATCACAACGACTTTTTGGATAGAACATCTAATCTTCTGAGCAGGCGAAAATTCCTGAAAATTAGTCACGGCTTGCAATAGTCAGTGCTCCCACACTTCGTTTTATTAACAGTTTCACTATTGTGCTCATATCTCCTTGTGCATATACTGTCGTTCTCCCGTTTCCCCAAATATTTTGTTTTATACACGCAAAGATGTACTCTTCTCTTTATAGTTCTTCAGATATTTCCAGCCGCAGCTCGTCTGATAATTTTTTACTGATGGTAATTCCCGAGGTAAAATGGTGCATGAATATCCTCTGGAGAAAAGTAATGCTAAAATCGGCTGCCAGTTAAATGCTGCATATTAACTTCTCTATGGTTGCTTTGAACAGAGAAGACACAGAAATATCCTTGCAGGTTAAAACCGATTGCTGAAGCAGGAACATTGCCTTTCGCAGACAATGCTCACAGCAAGTGAGCTACCCATGGAAGACTCACGACCTAGCATCGCAGCTTTACTGTCGCCAGTGCCCATCTCCTATCTTCCAAACCCACAGAAGTTCAGTTGCCTACCTACCGGAATTTGTACTGTTAACAGAAAGGTTGCTGTGGAGAAATGGCTTACCAAAGCGTAGGGGATTTTTGTTTTGAATAAATCTTTGACTCTGTTCCCTGTAAATGGTTTTAATTTGTCAATACATTTCATATTAGCGCACACTCGGCTACAAAGTGAAGGAGCGAAAGATTCATTCTAGGGAAACATATTTCTTGTTTCTGCAATACGATTAACTATTTAAAAACGAATTGTGAAGTTCAGATGCTACCAACATTCGTAGACATGCATCTAATGTGAAGACTTTGACGTTGAAACTGTTGCGAGGACATTATAGTAGTTTTCAGACACCCATTTTAAAAGCATGGAAGTCAACGGAAGATAGTCTTACCTAAAAAACAATATTCTTATTCTCCTGACGTATCTGCAATAAGGTATCATCAAACATTTGTTCATTATATGGGCACACACAGTATCTTGAATTCCGTGGCACATTTCTAATTATAACGACAGAGTTACGATATCTTTCCTTTTATAAACTTACTAATTTTACAAAATTTGCTTTCCTGATTGTATTTCTGCGCCTACTTATACAAAGTGGTATCGGAAGTAAGTACATGCCAGACGATATTTTCGATTCTACCATTACCATGTCCATAGATTCCGCCATGTCTTTTTCAGACAATCCCATGTTTGAATTGTTACAGGAATTTCCGCCGATATTCTCCTTCACAGGGTCGACACTTCGTGTGTCTTTGCATATATTTTACCCACTACTTCTATATGTAGACAGATGAACCTCCTCGCGCAACACCGTTTTCGTAATACACTGAGCTGACAAATGTCTGTGATACCTCCTAATATAGTGTCGAAGCTCCTTTTGACTCGACGTGTCATGGACTCAACGAGTCGTTAGAAGTCCCACGCATACAGGTAAAGATTTGGCCGGTGCAGGATGTTGTACACGAACTGTCCTCTCGGTTATGTACCATAAATGTTGGATGGGATTCATGGTGGGCGATCTGGGTGGACATCTTATTCACACGAATTGTCCAGAATGTTCTCAAACCAACGGCAAACAACTGTGGCCCGCCTAACGTGGCGCATTGGAATCCGTAAAAAGTCCATCGTTGTATGGGATTATGAAGTCCATGAATGGCTGATAATGATCTCCAAGTAGCCGAACAAACCAGAAGATCTAGTTTATTCCGACTAAACATAGCCCACATCATTATGGAACCACCACCACCTCGCACAGTGCCTTGTTGACAATTTGGGTCCGTGGCTTCGTGGAGTCTGCCCCACACTCTAGCTCTTATCAACTGTAATCAGGACTCATCTGATTGTGCCTCAGTTTTCCTGTTGTCTAGGGTCCAACCGATATGGTCCCCAGCCCAGGAGAGACATTGCGGGCCATGTCGTGCTGTTAGCAAAGGCAGTCTCGTCCGTCATTTGCTGCCATGTGTGTTGTTTAGAAGGACAGATGACGGCCTGCTACCAACCTGTCTGTATGGTAGACGTACTCGGCCTACACCTGTAGCTGTAGTCTGGGGTGCACATTGTTGTGCAAAATGATGAGTGGGTTGCGCAGAAGGTTCCGCCGCTTCTTTTGCAAAGCTGGTCGCAGGTGATGCTGCAAAAACGAACAGTGATACTGTGCGTTGACGGTCTGCCGTTGAGGAACGTAATGCGTTAGGACAACACCATCACAGTAGTACACGAGAATCACCATAACTTTAGACCGCTCCATTTGTACCATCAACAAAACAGGCTCTGCTAACGGTATAATACGCCTTCCACATCTATGGAAACGGGTTCTACACAACGCTGGTGACTACTTTGAAGGTCAGTAGCAGGTGCAAACATGTAATTCTTGTATCAGTTGTGAATAAATAGTTGCCACTATTTAAGTTCCAACCCTCGCATAACTATGAAAATGAGTTTTTTAAAGATTACTGAAATTTATGTGGTTGTGTTGTATGAATATTATCTTATAAACTGAAAATGACTGATTCATATATATGATCGATTTATTGTAAAGACGTTGTGTCACTGGAGTAAGAAAAGCAAGCGGAAAGTACCTCTGAGGTATACGCACACACAGACGGATGGGAACAATCGGTATTCGTTTAGGGTAAAACTTTGCTGGCGTGGAAAAAATTATCTAAAAGACACAGATAAGCGACAACATTCGGTCTACGGTGTAAGAAAAAGACAAAACGTGCATCACAGCAGATTGTAGAACATTGCACTGGAATGAAGATTTGAAAGGCGATCTCAAAAAGTGATATGTGTGAGATATATACGCAAAGGGGCTGTCTGGACTATGTAAACGACGAATCCGACTCAACGCATCGTTTCACAAACTCCAGGTAGAGTACCAACTAATTTTGTAAATGTATGGATCAGTATTTTATGTGCAGAGTATGAGTATACTTGTGTTATTTCGAATGTGTGCATAGGCTATAATTAACGCAATTCACAGTCCGTGGAACCGGTCCTCACAGAAACCAAGTACACAGCCGTAGAAAAATAGTACACCTGGAAAAACTATGTCAGTTTTGATCCGATGACGATATATGCCACCTTGGGGATAGTAGATTTACTGATAACGTACTGATAATGTCCGATTCCAAGTCCGATCACTTGGAAGATGGAGTGGTGCACTGTGACCAGCTATGAAATCCGATTCTGCCTGCATGCAAGTGGCGGTCGTTTGCGCATACGGCGTAGGCCTGCTGAGCGTTGTCTCGTAGACTGCGTTCGTCCAAGACACACTGGCCCACCACAGGCCTCATGGTCTGGGGTCCAATAAGTACAACTCTCGTTCACCTTCGGTGTTTCTACGCGGGACGCTAACCAGTGCACGGCACTTGCAGAGTGTTTTTAGATCCGTTCTTTTGCCGTTCTTGTAACAGGAAGGTGATGTGTTGTTCCAACAGGATAACGATCGCCCACACACTGCCCGTGAAACTCTACAATACGTGCAGCGGCTTCCTGGACAGCACGATCTCCGGTCTTTCTTCAACCGAGCACGTGTGTGATATGATGGGATGAGAAGTGATTCGAGCGACTAGTCAACCTACAACTCTTACAGAACTACGTGAACAGGTCGAGTAGGCATTGCGTAACGTATCCCAGGAGAGCATTCGCCATCTGTACGACCAACTGGTTGTTAGAGACAGCTCCTGCATTGCCGCCCTTGGAAACTGCATCACGTACTAATATGGGTGTTTCAGCATGGGTCGATACCTGATACCTCATGTAAGTAGCCTGTTTATATGTCTGTATGTTGGCAGCACTATAGACTGCATTAATATTGCTGACAGCGTTCTGCGCCCTCAGTAAGAGGCTCTGTGGTTGGACGGACTAGCAGTTAGCAAGTGGACGGCTCGGACATGTGTCCTTCGTGGGGTCTCAGTTTTGGTAGGACATGCATTGTAAAATGAGTATGGATGTAGTTGGTAATGTTTAGGTAGTGGAATTATTGACAACTATACAATTTTTGGAACTTGGTGTCACATGAATGAGGTAAAATCTGCTAAATACATTGCTTGCTCTTCAACAAATTCTTTCTTTTACTAACCATATTCCTCCTAGTTGTTAGATCTTACAATAGTTAGAATCCTTTTATTTAGCTGGCTGTAGTTTCTGCTTACTGTAGTTGCTGTAGTTCGTGTTATGAAGCTTTTCTGTGAAAAGTATGGGTTATTGTTAGGATTTTTTCCAGTTCAGGGCCATTCTTTTGTGTCAATTATTTGAAGCCGTGTTGTCACTGTATAGCAGTCAGATTGCGTTGGTCTTGTATACTGTGGGTAACAAATGAATAGGTTACGTTTGTGTTGCCTTTGTCATGGAAAATTCTGTAGGTCAGTGTTTGAAATGATAAAAATAAGTAAACACTAAGACGTTTCACCTGTCGACCCTTAGGCGAAGACACTTCACCAGAATCTTCTTATTTTCTTGTAGTCTGAATAATTAGCGCATGATTAGAAATTAGTTAATGTTTACTGTTAGCGCGTAATTGTATATATGCAATTTCCATTGTAGTTGTAGTTTCTTACTGTTGTACTGTACTGACATGAGTAAAGTAGTTGTTGCACGCATGTGGATTTGCACTAAGTATCTCGCAGTCTCTTTTGCAACTAATTAGATATTGATTATTTTTAGTGCTGTTTTAGTATTTCTTCCTATTTTCACTTTTCAAGGGTTTTTTTTTTGGGGGGGGGGGGGTTATTGTGCAAAATAGTGTGATAATCATGGTGAGTGGGAAGCGTAAAACCAGGCTGCAAGGCAAATTGAGAAATGACAGTGACGATGAACGTAGCTTGTTAGCACCACCTACTAACGAAATGACAAATGTTCAAAACAATAATTTGGTAATAGTGCATAGGAACATGGACCAGACAGTAAATAACGGGGTGGAAATTGAAACAAGCAGTGAACAGGTAACTATTGTCGCTAGATCGGTCTGGAACAGTTCGCCTCAGGAATGCGAAATAACAGAACAAAATCTTGCAAATACTGTAGATTCAGGTTTTACGTCATTACACTTTTCTCAATTAAGTCAAGACACACTCTCTGCTTTTCAAAATATGAATATTGCCGGTGCAAACGCACTGACGAAAAACACGAAGGAACATGTTTCAGTCATTAATGCATTGTTATTGCAAGTGATTCAAAAATTTGATCAAACAGATCAAAAGTTAGATACAATGGGACAAAATCAGAAACGAACACAGCAACAAATGGAACAAAATCAGGAATTAATATAGCAACAAATGGAACAAAATCAGAAACAAACACAGCAACAGCTTCAAACGTTAGATATAACTGACGAAATTAAACAAACAGCTGAACAAACACATGAAGATTTAACCGTTGAGATACTCATAATCGAATCGAAATATCAAAACATTTCTGAAGACGTAAAAACACCAATTTGTGAGCATTTTCAGGGTACTTTTTGAGACATGAAGACACATTGCAGAATCATGATGCAGCTTTAAAAGAACGGCAGGTCCATTGTACACGAAAATCATGACACCTTACAGGCTAAAATTGACTCTGTTGCATCCACCGATGCGGTCGCACAGCTTGTAAAAAAATCAAGAAAACTTATAGGACAGGGTAGATACGATTGCGACACAAATGGACACTCAAAAACATTGGTCAGAAAAACCCAAGGAGCTGTACTTTCGGATTAGTTAAAAAATTTATCTACGAAGGTAGATGATGATTTCAATGAGACAAGACCGGTAGACTTTACTGCCAAAGAGAAGTACGAGGAAATTAGGAAATTCAAACAAAGTCAGAAACAAATCAATACGCAACACAAAAGATAAATGCGGGAAGTACAAGATCAGTTGGCACAGGTGGTACAGGAAGTCCGACGAGGGAAGAGGGATTTAGAAATATGAAAAAGTTACAAAGTAATAATTCATGGTATTTCGGAGATTTTGAAAGGAGTCGGCAGGGTGCACCGAGCCTTGAGCTGGAACCGCCGACACAACGTAACAATGACCGATTTGCGACTCGGCGACACGAGGACTTATACTACAAGATTTTCATCACAACGCGTAAATTTAAACATTCAAGAATTTTAGTACTGACAATCATTCACACGCATGGCTTCATCAATTTTCTCATCCTTTTCCTCCTAATTTGTCATTAGAGCATAGATTAGAATTCATGTGTGGCTATTTAGAAAGTGAACCAGCTGTAAGAATGCGATCGGTTATTCGCGACTATCACAGTGAAGGAGATTTTTGTCATGCCCTCCCTTCCGCATATTGGTCTGAGGCTACTCAAGATCGAGAACAATACAGTACTATAATGATGAAGCATTTCGAAGAGTCTGAATTTTCCAGCCCTGTAAAATATTTTGAGGCTATGTTACACAAGAATCAGTATTTGTCAAACCTGTACAGCCCCTCGGAATTTATTCGCATTTGCTTGACTAAATTGCGTGAACACTTAAGACATATTATTTTGGCTGGACGTTGTAATGATGATATCGAAGCTTTTCAGGGAGTTTTTCAAGAATTGGAAATCGACACAGACAATCGCATGATGCGAAAACAGGAAAACAACAACAATTACAGGTCACATCCATCACAATTTCGTGCCTACAGAAATAATAACCGTACACGACAAGGCTACTGTTATAACGCAAATCGTGACCAAAACAGACGCCACCCATATGACAACCATTGGCAGAATAACAATAATTACAGAGAAATATCACATTTCCGTGGTGACAGAGACAACCATAGAAATAGACAATATGGGAACCAGTATAATTATTATCAAGAGAGACGACTTCAGACGCAACAGCCCACCTTGTAATTCTCCGTCACTTAATCGACAAGAAAGAAATTGTAGAAATTACCGACAAGACGACAGACGCTTTAGTCATGACAACAGACCTGAATTTAATCAGAACTGGCGTGATTCAAATACTGCAGAGCCCTCTCGACAAGCTGAAATTGTAGAAATTAGACCTCCAAATTCCAGCAACGACGCGCGGCAAAAGAGAGATAGTAGACAATGACTCGCACCACAGGCAGCCACTAAACATACTTATGAAGCAGACGACGTAATTGTCGTGACTATCAATTACGTGAAAATGGAAGACATTACAGACAATTTACTCCACGAACATGACAGAACATGACAGAACAATACTGTGTATCCTATAATTCACATCACAACAAATGACACAAATTTTACGGCAGTACTTGGCTCCGGCAGTCCTATTTCGGTAATTAGTGAAACAGCTTTCAGTAAATGCAACAAATCGAAAGATTGTCCCACACTTCCTTTATTTAAGATTAAATTACAAGATGCAATTTTTGGAAAAGGTGTCGATGCACACCAACAAACAAATTTAGAATTCTTTTGTCAAAGCCACAGATTTATTATGAATTTTCTTATTGTTCCATTACTGTCGACGGAGATTCTATTAGGTGTAGATTTTCTGAACGAGTGTAAAGCAATTTTGAATTTTCACGACGCTGAAATAAGTTTAGAGAAAGAAAGTAAGCTAATAGCTTTGATATTTGAAGATTGGCTTTCAAACCATAATAAGCAAATCAATCGGCTTTACCTTTCGTCAGATCACAGTTTGGAACGTCCGACGGAATTTGACACTAATAATCACTTCACTTTGCACGTATTGACAGGGATGATATTGGTGACGTATTAGATACTAACGTTTTAATTCACACAAAAAAATCAAACAATTGAGAACTATAATGACACTGATAGGCAGGACCTTTTTGACATGTTACAAGGACATTCCACAGTTTTTACTCAAAAACAGGAACAATTAAAGGATTTCAATAAAAAATTTCGTGCTCGTGAGTATACTAAATTTTGTGTGAGACCGTACGTAAGCCGGTCGGTGTGGCCGAATGGTTCTAGGCCCTTCGGACTGGAACCGCGCGACCGCTACGGTCGCATGTTCGAATCCTGCCTCCGGCATGGATGTGTGTGATGTCCTTAGGTTAGTCAGGTTTAAGTTGTTCTAAATTCTAGGGGACTGATGTTACGTCCCGTAGTGCTCAGAGCCATTTGAACAATACGTAATTCCGGCATATTATAGGGAGCGTGTTAGAACATAAATGCATTCTATGCTTACGAGGGCATTATTGAACCAGCGGTAACCTCATACAACAATCCATTACATGTTGTCGAGAAGAAAAACGGATCGATCAGCCTTGTCCTACATTTCAGACAAATAAATACCATAATCATTCATGAAACAGATAGGCCGCAAAAGTTGGAAGAACTTCTTCAAAATTTCAATGGCGTAAATGTGTGGTCTTCTATTGATCTCAGATCCAGCTTTCAGCAAATTTAACTTCATCCAGAATGTAGAAAATATACAGCTTCTCTTTGCTTCGGCGTTTGTTATCAATTTCGGAAACTTCCTTAAGCATCATATTACCTGAGTTCCATATTACCTGAGTTCTTAAAATGACACATCACCTCATACGTGGACGATATTTTAACAGCAGAAGCCTCTTGAGAACAACATAATCGCATCCTCAACAGTTTGTTGCATATTTTTGCTGAATCTGGAATTACAATTAACTTGACAAAATCTGAATTCGGTAGGAACAAGTTGAAGTTTTTGGGTCACATTATTTCTTCTGAGGGCATTCAGCTGGATCCTGAAAAGTTGGAAGCAATCAGAGCCATTCCTGTTCCATCCACAAAAAAGGCACGTTCGCAGTTTCCTAGGTCTCGTGAATTTCTACCGTAGTTTCCTGAATATGCAAATTCTAGTAACTCCAAAACTTTGTTCTCCCACTGGTGAAAACACTATTTGGAACTGGGACGATCACACACAGTTAGAATTTGATTCTTTGAAAGAAGCGCTACTTAACGCGCCACTCTTAGCTCACCCAGATCTGTCAAAAGATTTCTGCCTTAGGACGGATTCTTCTGAAGTTGGTCTTGGTGCCCATTTATTTCAAGACGGTATGGAAAATGACATTACTGTTCAGAAAACCATTGCTTTTGCTAGCCGCGTGCTAACAAAATCTGAGCAAAATTGTTCCGTCACGGAATTGGAAAATTTATCTATCGTTTGGGCATTTGACAAATTTCGTTTCTTTCTTTCTGGCAAACATGTAAAAGTTTATAGTGATCATCGAGCATTACAATTTATGTCTTCAAAATTAAATCATGACAGGTTGAAACGTTGGGCATTGTTTCTGCAAGAATTCCGCTTCACAATAATCTATACTCCTGGCATGGAAAACATTGTTGCGGACACACTGTCACGGGCACTGGCTGGCCTCGATAAAAGCAACACAGGAGCTAACCCTGAGAAAAATTTCAGTATTCTATACATTCAAAAAGTAGCCTTTGAAAACTTCGTCACTGCAACTTTAAATGACATCGCTCATGAGCAAGACAAGGATCCGATTTGGAAAGATATTAAAAGTAAATGGCATGAAAAGACACACTCGCAGATTTGTCATTATTATCTGGTTAGAAATAACATACTCTTCAAACGTTGCACTGTTGATGAGTCAATGGGTATTTTGTATTCCTGATGATTTTGTTAATAAGCTCATCTGGAACATTCATTTCAACTACGCACGTTTTGGTCCACGAAAATGTCATATTCTTCGGACGTCTTGTTATTTTAACAACATGGAAAAGAGAATTAGTCTTGTCTATTGGTAAACTTTGTCAAAAAGCTAAACCATCTACCATCTCACATCGTGCTCCACTGTTTCCTATTATTCCTACTAGATTAAAAGAATTAGCTGCTGTTGATCTTCCTGGACCCCTTGTCAATACATTTAATGGATTTTCGTACGTTCTCGTTGCTGTTGAACTTATTTGAAAATTTGTTTCTTTCACACCATTACGCAAAGCCACTGGACGTTCTGTATCGAACGTCTTTCTTAAAAATTTCTTACGTGAATTTGGAAACGTTGGCAAGGTCATTTCAGATAATGGACCACAATTCGGATCTGCTATTTGATCGTGCATACTTTAGAATCGTAAAATCAAACTTGTTTTTACTTCATTGTACTCTCCGCATTGTAACCCGTCTGAACGCATTATGAAAGAAATTAATAAACTTTGCAGACTTTATTGTCACAGGAAGCATCAGTACTGGGACAGATACTTACGCTTATTTCAAAATGTACTGCATGAAATGCCTCATGACTCCACTGCTTTACCACCTATTCTTCTACTGAAGAATGAGACACCACCGAACAGAATGAGAGAGCTTGTATCTTTTCCGAGTACACGCAGACTTTGACATAAAGACGTAATTGATTTGGCTATTAAAAATATAAATTCTGCTGCAGACAAAGAAGAAACCTACACGGTAAGACAAACGCAAAGAAACCACACGTTGGTCAAAAAGTTCTCATTAAAGCCCATTAACTGTCACATAAGAGGAAACATTTGAGTCACAAATTCTTTCTGATTTACAATGGACCTTACAGGATCCGACATGTACTGCTTGATAATTGCGTTGAAGGTAAAACTGCATAGTAAGAAAAGTAAAGGATTACGCCTCATTTCTCATGTAAAATCGTTTATTGAGAAATAATTTTCCTTCCGAATTTTTGCTATAAAATTTTTCACTTCAATTGTATGAGTTCATTTTTGTAGGGAACAGATGGATCAGTCTTACTGTGTGTACATTTTTATTTGTTAGTTGCACGATTACATCACGACTATAAGGTTCACATTCTTGGAATATATACTGCTAATGAGGTTTTACTGCAACATTTTGGTTTACTTGAAAAAACATATTTTTATTTAAAGTACTCTCAGACGGGTCACAGATGACATAGTATTTGGTTTGTTTGACAGAGACACGATTATATTACGACGCTACTAACGAGTGACACAGTTTTCATTGTTGCTTTTATGCTATATCTGTTTTATATCTCCACAGTCTCACATCAATACGTTACAGTAGAGTACTTTCAAGGTCACGACAATTAACGTAATAACTACGACGTTTATACGCATAGAACTTTACTTTTGTGTATGACAAGGTAAGTACATTGATTTTTGCAGAACTTTGCTTATGAACAACGATAACTACGACACTTGACACGTTTTTACCGTTAAGCAATGACAGAAATTTTCTTACAGCAAGTAGTACAGTTTAGCGCTACATGATACGCTTTTGAATGATTACTTCTTGTACTTGAAACATTATTTGAAATATTTTACAAGTACAATGATACAGGGGAGGTTTTCTTGATACATTTTATTCTGCAGTTTTAATGTGTAAGATATGAGTTATAATTATATTATCCTTCAAGTGGGTATGTTTACTTCGTGTACCAGGTGTGTGGCAAGTGCAACGAGCCCTATCTAACAAGGTATTTGCTTATACAGTTTTATACATCAGTACCATATTTCTCTAACACAGAATTACACAGCTATCTGGTCATTTAACAGAGAGAAATGAACATTGTTACTACATCTCAGACACATGTCTAGGTAATTTACAGATGGATTACTTTGCATTTATGAAATTGTACTTTGTCTGCATTTTGTGAGTCTGTTCACGTATACTTTAGGAACCATTGTGATACTGTGAGAGTTTTGAGTGAAGTATCTTGTACGTGACCTTGACGTAATGCTCTGCTGTGCAGGCCTGCACGTTAGCCTGCTTGAAATACCTATCGTTGTGTTACCTGTCAGCTGCACTGGTGTCGCTTCAGCAGCTTTTAAGCTTGCTGCACTCCCACAAGCGCTCACATAGCTATAGAAAAGAGAGGCCGTTGACCTCGATATTGACCTTTATTTGCACAAAACACCACAAACACGACATACACTGTTACTTCTAAATATATGATTACACTTTGGAATTTGTATTTTGTGCTACTTACTGAAATGCTTGTAAATTGATGAGAAATATTCGTACATTTACACACCTGATTATGACAAGTGTCTCTCTGTGAGAGTTGAGAGAATTTCTACTGACTTATGAAATGCCACATGGCTGTTGAATGATGTTTTTATGTTTTGTTTTGTACATTTTTGCTTATTTTATTTGATATCTAGTTTCTAGGTGCGATGCAGCATTGGTTTTATAAAATAAAATTCAATACATATGCTAATGTGAACACTTTCTGTCAATAGATCCATTAAATAATAATTTTATGATCCACATTCTTACAAAAGAGCACTTGAAAAGGAAAGAACAATAAAAAGGGGAAGGGACTAGTAACAGGATTTGAATACATAATTTTTTTTTCAAGGACTTGGTAATTTTTTTGGTAGAATAAGTTGTTGTGGTGCACCACTTTAGTGTTAAGATGTGACACAGAAACATTGCATTTTACATGGGAGATAGCATAGATCTTTTTCCTTGTGCTAGCACTTTGCATAGTTTTGATGATCACAGATGCACACATGCTACTGTAAGATTACACATACATTTCCCTTATCTGCATTGCAGTCTTTACTGTAATATTTTTTCTGCTTGTGCTTTGTTATGTTTAGGAATAATTTATTGCATTCGCTGCTGCTATTTGTCAGGCAATGTCTTACTGAAATTTATATTACTGTGCTAAGCCAGTTTTACCACTGATTTATGTTTCTTGTTTGCTGCATATTGCCTTATATTAATTGTAATATTACATTTGATTTACTAATTTAGATATGCTGCTGTTTGCTTTTTCCACTTAGCATTTTTGTCATTGTTGCTTGTGTTAATTTTTTGTGCTGCTGCATTGCCTCATTCTCTAATTTATGTATCTGAGCTAAGTAGATTTAAGTTAGCTTAAGTGGGGGTATGCTACATAAGAAAATGAGTTATGATGAGTTGGGAAGAAATGCGTTGAGAAGCTATAAGAGAAAGGTCTGGCCAAAAAGTGTTGTATAATGGTATTTGCTTATACAGTTTTATACATCAGTACCATGTTCATTTTAACAGAGAGAAATGAACATTTTTACTACATCTCGGACACATGTCTAGGTAGTTACACATTTGGATTACTTCACATTTATGAAATTGTACTTTGTCTGCATTTTGTGAACTGTTCACATATACTTTAGAAGCCATTGTGATACTGTGAGAGCTTTGAGTGTATAAAATTTTCTGAAAGAGGAAATGAACAGAGATAAGTAGGGTGTAGTGAAACAGGTTTAGGTAGGGTTTTCTTGGAAATGAATGATGAGGTAAGAAAAATATGGAGGTATAAGCACTATACAGATAGATAGGATTTTTTGTAGAAAGAAATGTTGATGTAAAAGAGGTCTGTGAGAATTAAATGAAGTTTTGGTTGGAAATGAAGTAGTTTTGGTTGAAATAGTGGTATAAAATGCACACCACAAGTACTGCAGTATCAAATTTACACTTACACTTTGACACAGTTACATTTGAAAACAGATCCTGTCCTTTCCTTTTATGTTATTCCTCTAAGTTTATGTGTTCCCTTGAGTCTCTGTGTTCCTCCTATCTCTTTGCATTTACCTGATAAGATAAATTTTGTAGATTTTTTTCCTTCTAATACTAGACTGCATTCACTATGATGAGGAATACTGTTATCCTCAAATCTAATCTGTTTTTGTACCTTGTTTGGAAGATGTTTAGACATTCTTTATTCTCTTATGCTTCTACTGATATTCTCATTATTCATTATAATTGTATAGACACCAGTTCTTCAAGTTAGGTAAATAGTAGGGACTCATTTTTCTGCATACATTTGTCTGTTGGTCATAATATATGTATCAAAGCTCAGATATTATATGACTGTGTTAGTGCTTGCACATATGTTGATAATTCAACAAGGGATTGGTTAACAGTTTAGCTGGTTCTAATGATATTGCAAATAAATTAATGAGTGCGCAAGTAATGGTTCATGGACTTGTAATGTGTATCTATACTGAGTACACAGTGGTGGTTCATGGACTTGCTATATTATCTTCAAGACTCTTCAATTCTGATTGTGCACCCACACAGTCACAATGAATGGCTGCTGGCCATCTCTACATGAACTACAGTGTGTCTACACCGTTGGTGGTCCACTGCTATCATAATCTCTACAAAGACTACTGTAGGTCTGCACTGTGGTGACCCACCAATTCTACCAGTATTCTTCAAGACTTCGACCGATACTGCTGTGGGTCTGCTCTGTTGTGGCCCATTACCAATCTTATGACATCAATTGAAATATTCATGTCAAGAGTCAGCATTGTGTTTCTGTGGGGAAGACACCACCACTCCTTCAAGACTGCATAGTTGTCCACTGCTTACTTGTGCATATACATATACTGCTCAGCCTTTGTGCAGAAAACTGGCGTAGACTTCTCTTCTATTGTATTATCAGAACTTCTGTAGGGACTGTGAGGGGCATTTTACTTTATTGACCAACAGCATATTACTTAACCTTTGTGTGCATCTGATCTATGTATTTGATATTGTTAATATAAAAATTTTTTAACAATCTAGGCTTGGCCACTGCCCAAAACACCCTGTAAATTTTTTGAGGGTAGCAGGGGGCTATGTAAGTATCCTGTTTACATGTTTGTAAGTTGGCAGTGCTATAGACTATTAATATCGCTGACAGCACTCTGCGCTCTTGGTAAGAGATTATGTGGTTGGATGGACTTTTTTGGAACTGGATGTCACATGAATAAGGTAAAATCTGCTAAATACATTGTTTGCTCTTCAACAAAATCTTTCTTTTGCTCGCCATATTCCTCCCAGTACTTAGAGCCTATACTAGTAAGAATCTTTTTACTTAGCTGGCTGTAGTTGCTGCTTGCTGTAATTGCTGTAGTTCGTGTTATGAAGATTTTCTGTGAGGTAAGTGACTTACGAAATGAATGGGTTATTGTTTGGATTTCTTCCAATTCAGGGCCATTCTTTTGTGTTAATTATTTGAAGACATGTTGTCCCTGTATAGCAGTAAGATTGCGTTGGGCTTATATATTGTGAGTAATAAATGAATAGATTAAGTTTGAGTTGCCTTTGTCAGGGAAAATTCTGTAGGTCAGTGTTTGAAATGATAAAAATAAGTAAACACTAAGACGTTTCACTCAGAACTGTTTGTACTACTGATCTGTACATGTAATCATTTCATGTGCTGTTGTAGTAATAAATCTTTATTGAATTGGAAACCTCTAAAAGAGTGTACTAATTTTTTTCTGGCTATGTAATTTGAGGCTTGGTGTTACTGATGCGAAAAATAGTACCAGAATGAACTGAAGAATTCTTGTCAAACGTCTAAAGTAATTCTTTTCTGTTCACCATATGCGAGAAGTTCGATCATGAACTATTTAATTGGTGATTCTAAAATTTTATTTCACTACGTGTTTATGTGACTATTTAGCCTGTCATTTATCAGTGTTGTCATTATGTCGTTAATAATGCATATATAGAGTTAGTGTGAAAAGCATATTACTAAAAGATTAACGAATCACAGTGGTACCCACTGATCCATTAACGAAATGGCTCTGAGCACCATGGGACTTAACATCTTAGGTCATCAGTCCCCTAGAACTTAGAACTACTTAAACCTAACTAACCTAAGGACATCACACACATCCCTGCCTGAGGCAGGATTCGTACCTGCGACCGTAGCAGTCCCGCGGTTCCGGACTGAAGCGCCTAGAACCACACGGCCACCGCGGCCGGCTCACTACTGAATTTCATTTTTGCAAATACACTTCTCGGGTTTGCCACCGAATCGTATTCTGTAACTCGCACAATATTTCATTGATGCAACTGCTGGATATCATCAGGTAGTGGTAGCTGCTGCTGTCACTGTTGCAAGGTGCGACCTATAATCGCGCGGCGGCGTCGAATTTTATCATGCCGGGAGCAGGCAATACGCGTGCGAGGGAAGACGCTCGTAGTTGGAGGAAAGAGCGCTCCTGTTACCCTCTGCTTCGAGCCGTAGAAAGACCATCCGCGCTTGCACTATGGGCACTGACTGTGCTGCCGGGCGCAACTGCGGTTAAAGGCTGAATTAAATCTCGGTAGTGTGTTGCGTCGCGTGGTGAATCGGAAGTTCCTGCTTTCCCTATTTTGATTTAATGGCAGCCAGTGTTGGATTCCAGGGGGCGCTTAGTAGGAAACCTGCATCCTTGTTGATAAGATTGCCGTACGGATACATATGGCAAACTTGACGACGCAGTTCCAGGAAGATGACGATGTAGATAAAATTTTAGTCTTCTTGTAAAACATACGATGCCCCGTGTCCAGGCGTGTACGACGATGGCATTTGACAGAACGTTCTTTCACGGTTCGATATGTCTGCCCAATACAAAAATTTCCACATTAGCATGGGATTTTATATATGCCACGTTTCCTAAGGCCAAGATCGTCTTTGACCGCGCACAGTAATTTCCTCAATTTTGCTGGTGGCCGAAAAACACACTTGATATCCTGCCTTTTGAGGATTCTTTCTATTCTTGAAGACATGCCGCCAAAATAGGACAAGAACGCTGTTGCAGCGGGTGCCTCCGCATCTTCTTTTACATCCCTACTTCGAATTCGCTTAGAACGGAATCCATGGGCGTATCTGCCTATAGGAATAGCCATTCTCTTGGATTATCTTTCTTAGGTGTATAACGCACCAGGTAGACTGTCGACATTTGGACCACATGTGCTCTATGTACCAAGGAGCGCAAGAGACTACCGCGTTGCGGAGGATGATAAGTTGTGGCCTGCAAATACACTACTGGCCATTAAAATTGCTACACCAAGAAGAAATGCAGATGATAAACGGGTATTCATTGGACAAATATATTATACTAGAACTGACAGGTGATTACATTTTCACGCAATTTGGGTGCATAGATCCTGAGAAATCAGTACCCAGAACAACCACCCCTGGCCGTAATAACGGCCTTGATACGCCTGGCCATTGAGTCAAACAGAGCTTGGATGGCGTGTACAGGTACAGCTGCCCATGCAGCTTCAACACGATACCACAGTTCATCAAGAGTGACTGGCGTATTGTGACGAGCCAGTTGATCGGCCCCCATTGACCAGATGTTTTCAATCGGTGGGAGATCTGTAGAATGTGCTGTCCAGGGCGGCAGTCGAACATTTTCTGTAATCAGAAAGGCCCGAGAGGACCTGTAACATGCGGTCGTGCATTATCCTGCTGAAATGTGGGGTTTCGCAGGGATCAAATGAAGGGTAGAGCCACGCGTCTTAACACAGCTGAAATGTAACGTCCACTGTTCAAAGTGCCGTTAATGCGAACAAGAGGTGACAGAGACGTGTAACCAATGGCACCGCATACCATCACGCCGGGTGATACGCCAGTATGGCAATAACGAATACACGCTGAAACGTCCCCTTAGAACAATTTATACAAGACTGTGCTTAAACTGACACACAATATTTTGTTAGCGCAACGCAATCTGACTTTCAAAATTCCCTACAAAAGAATGGCCCTGACTAACATTAAACTATACCTTTCACAAATCACTTACCTCACAAAAATCTTCGCTGCTCAAGCTACTGCAATACAGCGAGCGCCACTACTGCCAGCTAAATAAATGATTCAAACTACGGAAGGCACTAACTACTGATAGGCATAGTTAGCAAATGAAAGATTTTAATAGAGAACAAACAATGTATTTACCTTAATAGTGTTGAAAAATCATAATATACATAACAGGTCATGACATCCAGTCTTATAAATTTCCAAACTCCGCCATCTCTCTCCCCCCACATCCACCACTGCTGGCGGCTCACCTCCAACTGCCCAGCACTACAATGGCGAGTATTACAACAATGCAAAGCAGCCACAGACTGCACACAGCACAGCCAGTGATTTTCATACAGAGGTGGCGTTACCAATAAAAAAACCTAAACAGCCTACTTACATAGAGAAAACATAAACAGCCTACTTACATAGCCCCCATGCTCCCCACAAAAATTTTTTACAAATGGTGTTGGGCACTGGCCAATACAGATTTGACAAAAATTTTTCACAATTACAGTAACAAAGATATAAAATGCACACACTTATTGATACAATGTTGGTCAAAAGCTAAAATTTTCTCACAGTCCATAAAGATAGTCCTGATCATTCATCATAATAGTAATTACAGTTTCTCATTAGTAAAAGAAATTGCACACAGAAGTAGTGGATTTCCATGCAGTCTTGAAGAAGTAGTGTTGTCCTTCCAACGGAAAGACAGTGCTGACTCTTGACATGCTGACAGGTAATGGGCCACAACAGAGCAAACCCACAGCAGAGTCATTCGAAGTTGATGAATATAGGTAGGTAGGTCATCACAGAGCAGACCCACTGTAGTCCTTGTAGAGATGGCCAGCAGCCATCTGTTGTGACTGTGCGGGTGCACAATCACCATTGAAGAGTCTTGCGGGTAATATAGCAAGTCCATAACCACCACTTGTGCACTCACAAAGTTTTTGGAATTGTCCTTAGAACCAGCAATGCTGTTATCCAGTCCCTTGCTGAATTATTAACACACGTGCAAACACTAACAGTCCCTACTTCTCACATATTGTCCATATACTATGACCAACAGAAACGTGTGCAGTGAAATGTAACTTACAAGTTAATAATATGATGAATGGTGACAATTACAATTTTATAACATGAGAATACAATTACAAAGACACAGAAAACATCATTAAAAACATAATAATACAGAGAACATTTGTAGTAATGCAGGCTTTACAGAAGAATCGAAATAACATATACATCAATGTTACAGGAATTATGAGATAAGTACATACATAAAAGATCAGAATAGTTATTGAAACATCAACTTCACACATGAGCATTAAAACAAAACAGAATAAATAATGTCTAAGCATATTTACAAGGTACATAACATATTATTAATGCCAATTATATTTGAGGATAACAGTATTCCTCATCATAGTGAATGTAGCTTAGTATTAGAAAAATTCTACAACATAAATCTTATCAGATAAACATATAAATACAGGAAAAACATAAATACACAAGGGTACACAAACATATAGTGGAATAATACAAGGAAAGGACAGGGTTTGTTTTACTGCAGCATTTTGCATGGAGATCTCCCTTTGTTCATCATTATTCCCAAAAGGTCCTATCTAAGCCTGCTTTCTGTATTCTGTTCATATTTCTTTCAAAATAATTATTTCTGATTGTACAATACTCATTTGGGCCCAAATCTTTTTCATATAACTTCGCAATGCATTCTTTACCTATTCTCCATAGTCAGTTTCTTATATAGTCTACCCCTCTTAAGCTAACTTAAATCTACTGAGCTCAGATATATATACCAAGGGACGAGGCAATGCAGCGTCACATAGAACAATTAATATAAACAGCAATGAAAAAAAAACGCAGATTTGCGAAGCAAGCAGCATTAAGAAATTAGCAAAGCAATTGTAATATGACAACTAATCTAAGGCAATGTGCAGCAAACAATAAAAATAAATCATTAGTAAAACTGGCTTAACAGAATAATACAAAGTCAAATTTAATAACACTATGCCTGGCAAACAGCAGCAGCTAATGCAAAAACTTATATCTAAACATGACATAGCTCAAGCAGAAAAAATAGTACACTAAAGACAACAATGCAGATAAGGGAAATGTATAATCACATCTTAATGTCTAAGTAATTAAAGTGGTGCACCAGAACAACTGATTTTAAAAAGAAATATTACCATGTACTTGAAAAGAAAATTATGTGTTACTGTTACTAGTTCCTTCTTATTGTTCTTTCCTTTCCAAGTGCTCCTTTTTTAAAGAATGTGGATCATAAAATAATTATTTAATAGATCTGTTGACAGAAAGTGTTCACATTAGCAAATGCATTTCATTTTATAAAAGCAATGCTGCAACACAGCTGGAAACCAGATATCAAATGAAATAAGCAACTATGAAAAGCAAAGCATAAAAATATCATTCAGTAGTCATGTGACATTTCATAAGTTAGTAGAAATTCTCTCAACTCTCATAGAAAGACGCTTGTCATAATCAGGTGTGCAGATGTAAAAATATTTCTTGTCATTTTATTAGGCATTTCAGTAAATATCATAAATTACGAGCTCCACAGTATGCTTTCAACAAGGAAATGTCAGTAGCATGGACAATGGCCTCCCCTTTTTTTTCTACCTGTGCCACTGAAAGGCTAATGGCTTTTTTTTTTTTTTTTCGGGCGGCTGTCGCCCAGGTGGGTGCCCGCGACGCATTACGTGCAGGTGGTCACTTAACTTTCTTACGGAAATATTTACGACAGCAGTTTCCGCTACAGTGACAGTCTCACATAAAAATATTTCACAGGTCAAGAATTAGCGTTGCAAATCTGTAGAAAGAAAATCCTATGAATATAAGTGTCCAAATAAAATATTCGTCATCATTGTGATACAGTCACGCATTTACGCACATTTCATAACTCTTAAAGTACGATTCTTGGTTTCCAACATCCTGTTTCACAAGTCAAGAGTCCCTACCCACTATTCATTACTCCTTACCTTATTACACATATACGTATCCATCGACACTCGTCAATATTTCGTCATTATAAATATGAAGCATAATCAAATAACTCATATAGCCTCAGCCTATTAATCATAAACATACCTCAGCAGCATAATACACATCGTCGTCGTAAAAATAACATCATAACACCTCAGTCAAATCTCAAAATCGTCGTAGCTTCCTCCAATAATTAAAAAAAATCTCTGCTCATGTCAAAAGTGTCATCTGCCTCAAACGTACTTTAAAAATCATGAATCCATACCAAATACATCATTCAAAGCTCTCATAGTATCACAATGGTTCCGAAAAAATATGAAGAGTTCACACAGTACAGACAAAATACAATTTCGTAAGTGTGAAGTTATCCAACGGTGTAATTACGTAAACATGTGTCACTGACGTAGTAAAAAACATGTTTATCTCTAGGTTAAATGATCAGATAGCTGTGTAATTTGTGTGTTAGAGAAATATGGTACCGATGTGTAAAGTTGTATAAGCAAATACCATATTAGCTAGGGTTCCTTGTGGTTGCCACACACATGGTACACAAAGTAAGCATGTACCCCCCTGAGGATTAATGTAATTATACCCTCAGGTGTTACAGATTTCAGCAATGGAATGAAATCTATCACAGAAAACTTTCTTCGTAATTCAAAAATCTTTAAAAATAAATGTTTTAAGTACAAAATTAATCACTGAAATGCGTGTCCTGTAGCGCTAAATGTGCATCTTGTTGTAAGATAATCTCTGTGGAAGTGTCGTAGTTATCGTCCTCCAAAAGCTAAGTTCTGCAGAAGCCAATGTACTTACCTCATGATAAACAAAAGTGAAATGCTTTGCGTATAGATATCTTACTTATTACGCTTATTGCCGTGATGAAGAAACTACTGTGCTGTAACGTATTGTTGTGCTATGGAAAAGGCTGTCTCCTTGTAGCTATACCACAAAAGTTACTAATAAAACATGTTTTGCTTTCCAGAAGAATTCAGAAAAACTGTGCAGATATAAAACAGATACACCGCAAAAGCAACAATGTAAATTATGTCACACATTAGTAGTGTCGTAATATAACCGTGTAGCTGTCAAAGAAACCAAATACTAAGTCATCTTTAATCTCACAGAAAGCACTTTAAATCCCAAATGTATTTTCAAGTAAACCAAAACGCTGCATTAAAATCTCATTAGCAGTACTGGTAAATGTTCTAATCGTGCAACTAACAAGCAAGAATGTACACACACAATTACACTGTGTCGTCTGTTCGCAATAACAATGCATTCGTAATTTCTGTTTAAATAAGTTCTCTTGGTTCTTGACTGGATATTTAACTTCAAACATTGTTGCATGGTAACAGTTTCTGAAGCATACTAGTAACGTGAAGTGAAACGTTTTATGGCAAAGACAAAGTTAAAAAGCAGATTATCTTTCAATAAACGGTTTTACATGTGAAATGTGGTGTAAACCTTTACTCTACCTAGTACGCAGAGTTTCAACTTCAACGCAATTATCATGTGGTATACGTCGGTAAAGAATACTGGAATTTTTCTCAAGGTTAGCGTCTACGTAATTTTTTTCAAAGCCAGCCGGCGCAGGTAGCTGCCTGCAGCGCGAGTCATTGTCTGCCTCTTTGTTGGCTCACGTCGTTGTTGGGATTAGGAGACCTAGCTTCTACAAATTCACCGTGACGAGAGGGCCCTGCCCTGTTTAAATCCCGCCAGTTCTGATTCAATTCAGGTCTGTCGTTACGATCACATCGTCTGTCGTCATGTTGGTAGTCCCTGTAGTTTCTTTCTTGTCGGTTAAGTGGTGGAGAATTTCTCCCTGAATCATAACTGCGCGCTGGACCGTTGCGTCTAAAGTTATTCTGTCTCCCGTAATAATAATTATTTTGGTTCCCATATTGTCTGTTTCTCTGATTGTCTCTGTAATAGTCATTACTGTGGAGAGGTGATCTTTCCCTGTAATTATTACTACTCTGCCAACGGTTGTCATACGGGTGGTGTCTGTTTTGGTCACGATTTACGTTATAAGAATAGCCTAGTCGTGTATTATTTCTGTCATCGCGGAATTGTGACAGATGTGACCTGTAATTGTTGTGCTCCTGTTCCCGCGTTCCCCGATTGTCAGTGTCAATTTCCAGTTCTTGTAACAGTCCCTGAAAAGCCTCAATGTCTTCTTTGCAACGTCCTGCTAAAATAATATGTCGTAAATGTTCAGGTAATTTGATTAAGCAAATGCGGATGAGTTCTGAGGGGCTGTATGGGTTTGACAGGTACTGATTCTTGTGCAACATGTCTTCAAAATATTTCACAAGACTGGAGAATTCAGATTGTTCGAAATGTTTCATCATTATGATGCCATGTTTTACTCGGTCTTGTGTGGCTTGAGACCAATATGCTGAGAGGAAGGCATGGTAAAATTCTCCTTCACTGTGGCAATCGTGAATGACCGATCGCATTCTTACAGCTGGTTCATTCTCTAAATAGCCACACATGAATTCTAATCAGTGTTCTAACGACCAGTTGGGAGGAAAACAATGAGAGAATTGATGGAGCCATGCTTGTGGATGAATGTCGTTGCCAGAATTCTTAAATGTTTTGAATTTACGTGTAGTAATAAACAGCTTATAGTCAAAATCATCATGTCGGCAGGTCGCATGTCGGTCATTGTTACGTCGTTTCGGCTGTTCCATCTCAAAATTCAGCGTACCTTGCCAACTTCTTTCACAATTTCCGAAGTGCCCTGTGTTGTTATTTTGTGTCTGTTCCGTATTTCTATGTCCCTCTTCCCGTATTGGGGCGCGAGTGTCCTCTGAAACACATAATTCTTGTACTACTTGTGCCAACTGATCTTGCACTTCCCGGATTTCTCTTTTGTACTGTGTATTGATTTGATTTTGATTTTGTTTGAATTTTCTAATTTGTTCATACTCTTCAGTGTCCGTGAAGGCTACAGGTGTTGTGTCATTCAGATCATCATCTACCTTTGTAGATAAATTAGTGAACTGATCCGAAAGTTTGGCTACTTTCTCCGATAGTGTACTTATTTCCTCAGTGTGTTTTTCTGAACCAAGTTTCAGAGTATCTACTGTGTCCTTTAAGTTTTCCTGAGTTTTTGCAAGTTGCGTAACCGAATCGATAGATGCAACTGAGTCAAATTTTGCTTGCAAGGTCTCATGATTTTCATGAACAATAGTTTGCAGTTTTTTTATGGCTGCTTCGTGATTCTGTAATGCATTTTCATGCCGCGAAAAAATAGGTTGAAAATGCTCACAAATTTGTGTTTTTACGTCATTACAGACTTTTTGACATTTCGATTCAATGTTATGTAACTCAGTAGTTAAATCTTCACGTGTTTGTTCAAGAGTTTGTTCCAATGAGTCTAACTTTTTAAGATTTTGTTCCATTGTGTCTAACTTTTGAAGCTTTTGCTGTGTTTGTCCCATTTGTTGTATTAATTGTAATAACAATGCATTGGTGTCTGAAACATGTTCCTCAGTGCTTTTCGGCAGTGAATTTGCACCGGAAACATTCACATTTTGACAAGCAGAAAATGTGTCTTGACTTATTTGAGAAAACGGTGAGGATCCAAAACCTGAATCTACAGTATTTGCGAGATCGTGTCGTGTCATTTCGGCTTTCTGAGGCGAGCTATTGCCGACCGATCGATCGATAATGCTTCCCTCTTCACTAATTGTTTCACTGTCCACGCCATTGTTTGACGCCCGCTCCATTTCCCTGTGCACAGTTACCAAATTACTACTTTGAACATTAGTAAATTCATTACTCGGCGGCGCTGATAAGCTACGCTCGTCGTCACTATTATTTCTCAGTTTAGTTTGGAGCCTAGTGTTACGTTTTTCACACGCCATAATTGTCACAATATCAAAGAAAAGCACAATTTGAAGTGCAAAAATAGGAGAACACATTAACATAGCACTGAAAATAATATCTAGTTAATTGCAAGCGTAGCTGCGAAATACTTGGTGCAAATCTATATGTATGCCACAACTGTTTTACTGTACAACAATGAAAGGCTACAACTACAAAGGAGATTCTCTCTACAATTACGCGCTAGCAATAAACAAAAGCTACACTAAATACACAAACTACAAGAAAAAATCAGAAGATTCCAGTGAGGTATCCTAGGCTAAGGGTCGACATATGAAACGTCCCCTTAGAACAATTTATACAAGACTGTGCTTAAACTGACACACAATATTTTGTTAGCGCAACGCAATCTGACTCTCAAAATTCCCTACAAAAGAATGGCCCTGACTAACATTAAACTATACCTTTCACAAATCACTTACCTCACAAAAATCTTCGCTGCTCAAGCTACTGCAATACAGCGAGCGCCACTACTGCCAGCTATTTAAATGATTCAAACTACGGAAGGCACTAACTACTGATAGGCATAGTTAGCAAATGAAAGATTTTAATAGAGAACAAACAATGTATTTACCTTAATAGTGTTGAAAAATCATAATATACATAACAGATCATGACATCCAGTCTTATAAATTTCCAAACTCCGCCATCTCTCTGCCCCCACATCCACCACTGCTGGCGGCTCACCTCCAACTGCCCAGCACTACAATGGCGAGTATTACAACAATGCAAAGCAGCCACAGACTGCACACAGCACAGCCAGTGATTTTCATACAGAGGTGGCGTTACCAATAAAAAAACCTAAACAGCCTACTTACATAGAGAAAACATAAACAGCCTACTTACAACGCTTCCAATGTGCGTTCACCGCGATGTCGCCAAACACGGATGCGACCATCATGATGCTGTAAACAGAACCTGGATTCATCCGAAAAAATGACGTTTTGCCATTCGTGCACCCAGGTTCGTCATTGAGTACACCATCTGAGGTGCTCCTGTCTGTGATGCAGCGTCAAGGGTAACCACAGCCGCGGTCTCCGAGCTGATAGTCCATGCTGCTGCAAATGTTGTCGAACTGTTCGTGAAGATGGTTGTTGTCTTGCAAACGTCCCCATCTGTTGACTCAGGGATCGAGACGTGGTTGCATGATCCGTTACAGCCGTGCGGATAAGATGCTTGTCATCTCGACTGCTAGTGATACGAGGCCTTTGGGATCCAGCACAGCGTTCCGTATTACCCTCCTGAACCCACCGATTCCATATTCTGCTAACAGTCATTAGATCTCGACCAAGGCGAGCAGCAATGACGCGATACGATAAACCGCAATCGCGATAGGCTACAATCCGACCTTTATCAAAGTCGGAAACGTGATGGTATGCGTTGCTCCTCCTTACACGAGGCATCACAACAACGTTTCGCCAGGCAACGCCGGTCAACTGCTGATTGCGTATGAGAAATCGGTTGGAAACTTTCCTCATGTCAACACGTTGTAGGTGTCGCCACCGCCGCCAACCTTGTGTGAATGCTCTGAAAAACTAACCATTTGCATATCATAGCATCTTCTTCCTGTCGGTTAAATTTCGCGTGTGTAGCACGTCATCTTCGTGATGTAGCAATTTTAATGGTCAGTAGTGTAGTTCCGTAACACTTAATTGCGATAGACACTATGTCCCAGTGTACCATCAGCTGTTCTCCTGACTATGACATCCAGGAATGGCAAAATGCCACCGTTTTCCACTTCCATTGTGAATTTTATGTTAGGACGGAACGGGTTCAGATGCTAGAGAAACACAGGCAATCTGTCTATTCCATGGGGCCACACCACAAAAGTATCACCCACATACCGCCAGGACCAGGAAGGTTTGAGACTTGCCCACTGCAGTGCTTTTTCCTCAAAGTCTTCCACAAAATAGTTGGCCACCATGGGACACAGAGGACTTCCCTTGGCAACGCCGTCCACTTATTCAAAATTCCGTCGGGAAAGCATAAGAAGTCACATGAATTTCATTACTGCTAAAACTATTTGTAGAGCTATTCTCGCGTAAAACATGTATGGCACTTTTTGGACTTCTGCACTTAATAACCATGTGATTAATGAAAGGGCAAGTCCAAACCGGACTTGTGAACGTCTGTTAAGTTACCATTATTTATGTGAGACAAATGTATTGTCTGTCTACAACATTCCAAACTCCCTATCGTTGCTATTCACAACGGTACTGCGCTTAGAACCAACAAAGGGAAACCTGGTGATACTTGCTCATGAAATCTGATTAGGTATCTACATTTTTGGTAGCAATTTCACATTCATAATTTCTTTTTTCCGTAATGAGATTGCGACGTACAGTCTTAACAGACTTACCACAATTCACAAGACTATTGTAACCTTCGCAGATAGCCAGTGCTATAGCAAAAATTTCTCACCAAGGAGTATCACTCATTGTTTTGACAAAAATGCTAGAGGCTAACGTCATATTATTACGTTAACTAGACACTGTTGACAATCTTCAAAAGCTAGATGGGTCGGCCGTACTCAGTCAAGTGAGGATTAGATTATCGCAGGTAGTGGGAGTGACCCCACCAGCAGTGTACTCCACTGCTACCAGAGGATCCATGGCGGGGTACTCACCGAAACAATAGGACGAGGTCATTAGTACCTTGAAAACTCGCTGCTTCATTCCATGGCAAGGGATTAAGAAGAAGTGAAAAAGAGGGGGCGGGAGAAAGAAGGAGAAAAATTTGAAGTGCCAAGCAGTTATAAATTTCTGGAGAGGCACATTGTCTTTGCTGCTAGAATCCATTCCATTCCAAGGTGATAATCAATTAATGTACTCGTAGTTCAACGGGGTATGAAATAGATTCTACATCCACTCACCTGGAGTAAGTTCTCCCTGAGATATCAAGAATAGGTTAATTCCAGAGGCTCATATACTGACAGCAGCCTTTACAGGATGTCCATTCTCGGCTCTTCAATGAAATGAACAAATAAGTTATGTTCATTAAAGCTAAAATTTGGTGGACGAACGAAATGGTGCTATGTTTAAGAGGTCAGTTTGCTGTCGATTTTCTCTGGTTTCCGAAATCACTTCAATTACAGTTGTGAATGTTTCAGCTACCTGCAGTCATTCCCCTCCTAATTGCTCATTAAAGATTCTGGTTCTTCATTCAAATGAGCTTCATTACGACAAGACGTTGAAATCTATCAGCAATCTCGGTGTTGCAGTTTCTTTGTCAGATTTAAGTTTCTCTTCAAACATCTACAATTTCGAAATTTACCTTTTGTAGTTTCATGTCAAAAAGGGATCGTAATGCAACAACCCTATAACTCCATACTCTGACGATGCAATAACTTCTCTGTTATCTTGAAAAAGTATTGCGATAAATTGAAATATTTTTACAAGTTATTATTATTAATGGCTCAAAGCTTTTGACAAAACAGAACTGACTACTTAATTGAAATTATGGCGCTGAATGGGGTTTACTAGCTGTAACTACTGCTCAACCACTCACACGTGATGTTTCTGATCTTGAACGTACGTATATGTAACCCACCTACTCACTAACTGCCCTTTGCAGTAAACTGTAACTAAATTGCTGTTAGTTCTTTGAGTGTAAATATTCCTGCTTATAATAGCATTAAATTAGTCAGGAAATGTCAGATCTGCTGAAATACTTATTGCTTCCTTTTCGTTTTTCAATGATTGTTATGGATTATTTATTAAGTATGCCATGAATTTTACATGTAAATAAAAGGATTTAATTACTCTAAATAGTATACTGTTCACAAACTTCAAAATTTCTCGACAACTGCTACAGAAGTGGTATATATGTGAAACACATATAAGAATAACAAATTGATATTGCAACCGACCACTGATTTCCAACCTGTGAGGTAATCACTCCCTGAGGGATAAAGTGAAATTTTTTGAAGGGTAAAAACAAAAGGATTCAATTGCGTTTTGGTCACAAAACTAAATAACTTCTAATAAATCACTTAACATTGTGTCACTGGTTACTTATAGTAAGCTAACAATAATTACATTGTTTCCTTTCAAATACTAGTATTAACACATGAGACAATGTAGTCATAAGCCATATGTATGAACATCATCTTGACATATTCCACCCCCTATTCATATACTTTGTACCATGCATCTATGACGCTAAAATTGAGAAATACATGTCATAAATACTTAAATATCTCATCAAAATACCTTCCGCAAGTTGTAGGTAATCTCAACATAGACCATAAATTGGTTCATTATTCACTATGCAACAATAAACTTATTAATTGACAGCACAATAGTAATTATGCAGTGGCTACCACACTGTTGTACTAACTATACAGTATTATTGTATTATAATTGTTGTTATTACTATCATTATCATTATTATAACTATTCTTTCCTTTCTCAGACATTATGTCTGGTTAAAAGTGGAAAGTTATGCAGACTTTGATCAAGTGTGACTTCCTTTTCAGTGTATGGTATATGTTACATTGCATTTAGGACCTTTTGGGTAATTGAACATGAATCAATAATAACAGATTTCTGTATATATATATATATATATATATATATATATATATATATATATATATATATATATATATATATATATATATGTGTGTGTGTTTGGATTTAGCTGTATTGCGTTGATCTTCTGGTGAATATTGTGTGGTATGACTCCTGTAGTTGATAGTATAATTGGTATAATGTCAACTTTATCCTGATTCCACAGGTCCTTGACTTCCTCAGCTAGATGGATGTATTTTTCAGTTTTTTCTCCTGTTTCCTTCTGTATAATTGTTGTATTAGGTATGGATATTTCTATTAGTTGTGTTAATTTCTTCTTTTTATTGGTGAGTATGATGTCAGGTTTGTTATGTGGTGTTGTTTTATCTGTTATAATGGTTCCGTTCCAGTATAATTTGTGTTCATCAGTCTCCAGTACATTTTGTGGTGCATACTTGTATGTGGGAACGTGTTGTTTTATTAGTTTATGTTGTAAGGCAAGTTGGTGATGCATTATTTTTGCTACATTGTCATGTCTTCTGGGGTATTCTGTATTTGCTAGTATTGTACATCCGCTTGTGATGTGATCTACTGTTTCTATTTGTTGTTTGCAAAGTCTGCATTTATCTGTTGTAGTATTGGGATTTTTAATAATATGCGTGCTGTAATATCTGGTGTTTATTGTTTGATCTTGTATTGCAATCATGAATCCTTCCATCTCACTGTATATATTGCCTTTTCTTAGCCATGTGTTGGATGCGTCTTGATCGATGTGTGGCTGTGTTAGATGATACGGGTGCTTGCCATATAGCGTTTTCTTTTTCCAATTTACTTTCTTCGTATCTGTTGATGTTATGTGATCTAGAGGGTTGTAGGAGTGGTTATGAAATTGCAATGGTGTAGCCGATGTATTTATATGAGTGATTGCTTTGTGTATTTTGCTGGTTTCTGCTCGTTCTATAAAGAATTTTTTTAAATTGTCTACCTGTTCATAATGTAGGTTTTTTGTGACGATAAATCCCCTTCCTCCTTCCTTTCTGCTTAATGTGAATCTTTCTGTTGCTGAATGTATGTGATGTATTCTATATTTGTGGAATTGTGATGGTGTAAGTATATTGAGTGCTTCTAGGTCTGTGTTACTCCATTTCACTACTCCAAATGAGTAGGTTAATATTGGTATAGCATAAGTACACTCCTGGAAATTGAAATAAGAACACCGTGAATTCATTGTCCCAGGAAGGGGAAACTTTATTGACACATTCCTGGGGTCAGATACATCACATGATCACACTGATAGAACCACAGGCACATAGACACAGGCAACAGAGCATGCACAATGTCGGCACTAGTACAGTGTATATCCACCTTTCGCAGCAATGCAGGCCGCTATTCTCCCATGGAGACGATCGTAGAGATGTTGGATGTAGTCCTGTGGAACGGCTTGCCATGCCATTTCCACCTGGCGCCTCAGTTGGACCAGCGTTCGTGCTGGACGTGCAGACCACGTGAGACGACGCTTCATCCAGTCCCAAACATGCTCAATGGGGGACAGATCCGGAGATCTTGCTGGCCAGGGTAGTTGACTTACACCTTCTAGAGCACGTTGGGTGGCACGGGATACATGCGGACGTGCATTGTCCTGTTGGAACAGCAAGTTCCCTTGCCGGTCTAGGAATGGTAGAACGATGGGTTCGATGACGGTTTGGATGTACCGTGCACTATTCAGTGTCCCCTCGACGGTCACCAGTGGTGTACGGCCAGTGTAGGAGATCGCTCCCCACACCATGATGCCGGGTGTTGGCCCTGTGTGCCTCAGTCGTATGCAGTCCTGATTGTGGCGCTCACCTGCACGGCGCCAAACACGCATACGACCATCATTGGCACCAAGGCAGAAGCGACTCTCATCTCTGAAGACGACACGTCTCCATTCGTCCCTCCATTCACGCCTGTCGCGACACCACTGGAGGCGGGCTGCACAATGTTGGGGCGTGAGCGGAAGACGGCCTAACGGTGTGTGGGACCCTAGCCCAGCTTCATGGAGACGGTTGCGAATGGTCCTCGCCGATACCCCAGGAGCAACAGTGTCCCTAATTTGCTGGGAAGTGGCGGTACGATCCCCTACGGCACTGCGTAGGATCCTACAGTCTTGGCGTGCATCCGTGCGTCGCTGCGGTCCAGTCCCAGGTCGACGGGCACGTGCACCTTCCGCCGACCACTGGCGACAACATCGATGTACTCTGGAGACCTCACGCCCCACGTGTTGAGCAATTCGGCGGTACGTCCACCCGGCCTCCCGCATGCCCACTATACGCCCTCGCTTGAAGTCCGTCAACTGCACATACGGTTCACGTCCACGCTGTCGTGGCATGCTACCAGTGTTAAAGACTGCGATGGAGCTCCGTATGCCACGGCAAAGTGGCTGACACTGACGGCGGCGGTGCACAAATGCTGCGCAGCTAGCGCCATTCGACGGCCAACACCGCGGTTCCTGGTGTGTCCGCTGTGCCGTGCGTGTGATCATTGCTTGTACAGCCCTCTCGCAGTGTCCGGAGCAAGTATGGTGGGTCTGACACACCGGTGTCAATGTGTTCTTTTTTCCATTTCCAGGAGTGTATTAATAGCCTTTGTCTTGTTTCTTGCTGTCAATTCTGTTTTCAGTATTTTTGTTAGTCTTTGTCTATATTTTTCTTTTAGTTCTTCTTTAATATTTGTATTATCTATTCCTATTTTTTGTCTGTATCCTAGATATTTATAGGCATCTGTTTTTTCCACCGCTTCTATGCAGTCCCTGTGGTTATCCAATATGTAATCTTCTTGTTTAGTGTGTTTTCCCTTGACTACCCTATTTTTCTTACATTTGTCTGTTCCAAAAGCCATATTTATATCATTGTTGAATATTTCTGTTATCTTTAGTAGTTGACTGAGTTGTTGATGTGTTGCTGCCAATAGTTTTAGATCATCCGTGCACAGCAAATGTGAGATTTTGTGTTGGTATGTTCCAGTAATATTATATCCATAATTTGTATTATTTAGCACATTGGATAGTGGGTTCAGAGCGAGGCAGAACCAGAAAGGACTTAATGAGTCTCCTTGGTATATTCCACACTTAATCTGTGTTAGCTCTTATGTGATATTATTTGAATTTGTTTGAATATTAAGTGTGGTTTTCCAATTTTTCATTTCTAGGTTTACGAACTGTATCAGTTTAGGATCTACTTTGTATATTTCCAATATTTGTAGGAACCATGAGTGGGGTACACTAACAAAAGCTTTTTGGTTATCAATGTATGTGTAGTGTAGCGACCTTTGTTTAGTTTTAGATTGATATGTCACCTCTGCATCTATTATCAGTTGCTCTTTACATCCTCATGCTCCTTTACAGCAGCCTTTTTGTTCTTCATTTACAATTTAGTTCTGTGTTGTATGTGTCATTAATTTCTGTGTAATGACAGAAGTTAATATTTTGCATATTGTTGGTAGGCATGTTATGGGGCGATATTTTGCTGAGTTTGCTGTGTCTGCTTGATCTTTAGGTTTCAGGCAAGTTATTCCTCGTGTAAGTGTATCAGGGAATGTGTATGGGTCTGCAATGTAACTGTTAAATAATTTAGTTAGATGTGAATGTGTGGAGGTGAACTTCTTTAGCCAGAAATTTACTATTTTATCTTTTCCAGGGGCTTTCCAATAGTGCATAGAATTAATTGCTCGGGTGACTTCATGTTGCAAAATTATCACTTCAGGCATTTGTGGTATCATCTTGTATGTGTCTGTTTCTGCTTGTATACACCGTGCATGTCTGTTATGTTGTACTGGGTTTGACCATATGTTGCTGCAGAAGTGTTCCATGTTTGGTGGATTGTCTATTTTAATGTGTGTGTTATCTATTGTCTGGTAAAATTTCTTTTCGTTTGTGTTGAATGTTTCGTTTTGTTTCCTTCTATTTTCACTTTTTTGTATCTTCTAAGTCGTTTGGCCAGTGCTTGTAATTTCTGCTTCTTTTCATCTAATTGCTCTATCGCTTCTTGTTGAGCTTTTACCTAACCTTTTTCGTTTTTTGTTTGATATTTCATTTTTTATAAATTGTGTTAGCTGTCCGATGTCTTTTCTCAATTTTTCTATTCTGATCTGTAGCCTGTGTTGCCATGCTGGTTTTGTGGGTTTCTTCTGGTTCTGATCTCTGCCTAGCGTGTATATTTAGTGTAGTGAGTGCACCTATATAAACCAGTAGTTGTAACTCTTCCATAGTTGTATTTTCATTTATTTGGGTGTGTATGATTATGTTGATAGTAGTTATTGTTGTTTTGACTTATGGGTTACTTGATGGTCTATGCAAGAATGGTCTAATGTCTGTATTTGTGTCTTTGTATTATTATTATTGTTATTATTATTATTGTTATTATTATTATTGTTATTATTATTATTATTATTGTTATTATTATTATTGTTATTATTATTATTATTAGTGGCTGTGGTCAGACACAACGGACCAACAGCTTGAAGTCTTCCAGTTTCTGCCACTTCAAAAGTAGGGAGTCCAGTACTAAGTGAGTGCAGTGCTTATATTTTAGCTTAGTTAATTTTAAATGGGGATGTACAGTGTGGGTGAAGCAAGTTTCGCTATCGAGAGGACTAGTGCAGATTAAGTATGTTTTGCAAAGAGTGTCTGCTCTCTTTTCTGAGAATGAATTGTAAGTAGCACTCATTGAGAATTACCTTGTTAGAAATAATCAGTTCCAACTGTCTCATTAGCTCATGGTTCAATAAAACACTTATAAAAACTAAGTATTCAAAATTTTAAAAATTGAAGTGGTCAAAGAAAATTCTTTTCCATCCTAAAGTTAAGATAGTCACAAATGTTGGTGATGTAAGGGAGAAAGGTGGATGGCTAGAAGCTATCATCAGATTTCATTCAGGGGTAATGGGCAGTTTGGCACCAGTCATCAAATCCTTCCCTTTTTACAGAGAATTACCAACACAGATTAAATATTCACCATTTTCTATCGTCACAGCCGGCTGCAACAACTCTTTAGTGCATTCTTGTGATTCTTGTGGGCGTTTTCCACCACAAGACATTGTGTTCACCATCCCACACCGTCCTACTAGTGAAATTGGTTTCAACAGGGTGCTAAATTCCTGAAAGTTTTGTATAATTTGCGTACCTAGACTCACTCATTAACAAAAGGGAACATTGCCTTCTTAATCTCATACCAAACTGTATTTCAGATCCATTCCACAAGTATATAATGCCTGTTCCAGTCAACCTTCATGTCTCCACAACCAGTGTTTTCGCTTATGCATAAAATATCGTCATCAATGGTTGTATAGCCGCCATTTTATATTTATCCATTGTGCATTCAAAGTAATGTTTTCTTTCACTCATGAGGGCACCAAAAGATATGATTTCAAGTACCTCACTGATATATGTGGCATATCTTCTGACTGTCTTCTTCCTGCTGTATTAGCTGCCAATGACAGTGATTGCGCTGTGTGTAGTTTGAGAGTGTGATGCTTGTTCGACTCCATCATCTAGATAAAAACTTGTCACTTGTGATGATAACTGAGTGCAATCAAGGTAATATTGTAGAATTCTTACGCTTTTAACAACTCTAGTTTTTCCTGCAACACTACACCGTCCTCGCCACAGATATACCACAAGATGACTCAGGCATTCTCTTAAGGTACTCAGAATTATACTTTGCCATAATTTCACGACTTAATAAATCATATGGTGTTGGAGGGCTTTTAGCATATTATTTTCCTGAAACTTACATCATGTGGAAGCAAGAAATTTTTATATTCATCTCAGTGACAGAAAGTACCTTCTTGCTTTGTATTTTTTTCAGTCATGATACACATAAATGCATCCATCTTCTAATAAGATATGCAAACAATGTCATATTGACAACCAAGACATCAGTGAAACAAGGTGGCTAGAAACATTTTGAAAAGCTTGTCAGGGTATTGTGCTGATAAATGATTGTTAAGAAAAACATTCCAAAAGTCGTGCTGTTTCCGAGTTATTTAGCATTGAAGTTAGCTAAATAGGTCGCTGCACGCGCTAATTCAATCACTTGCACGCCCTAAAATGCAGTGATGTACAGACATCTGTGGGACCTTGAGTTACCACTTGTTGGAATGCTCATTACCAGTTTAAATGTACCTTTTACGGAAGAGACAAATTTAAGCCAGGTGAGCAAAAGCACGTTCATTAACAGTTTGAGGACACTAAACGAAGAACTTGTTTGGCGACACCACCTCTGGTGGGATGCTTGAACCTGCACCTGCAACGAGCTCGTTGGCTGACTTCTATGCTAAGCAAATCCGGAACAGTGCAACATTTCGAATTTTTGGCTGAACAATCATTTCTCAGCGCAACATCTCCTGCAACACCCTTAAAAGTTTTTCAGATTGTTTCTAGCTACCATGTGCATAAATGCATTCCAGTTCACATGTATTTGTTCATTTATTTCAGCACTTCCTCGAAAATTGTGTTCCAAATATTCATTAGATTGACTATTGCGTACTTTTATCCCACAATTAACTGTTTGTGCCTTTGTCAAATATTCACAACACTTTGTAAGATGAAACAACATCATAACGACGAAATATGAAGGTGTTCATTGCGTGCAACCAAGTAACACTGGTTTCCACCAGATCACCGAAGTGCTGTAGGGCTTGACTAGCACTTGGATGGATCACCGTCCGGGTCTGCCGAGTATTGTTGACAATTGCAGTGCAATCAGCCCTGGTGAGGCCAACAGAGGAACTACTTGATTGAGAAGTAGCGACACCAGTCACGAAAATCGACAACGGCCAGGAGAGCAGTGTGCTGACCACATATCCCTCTATAACCGCATACGGTGATCCCTACGGGCTGAGGATGACAGGGAGGCCGTTCGGTATTATTGGGCCTTCCAGGGCTGTCAGACGGTGTTTGTTTTCTAATCTTGTTTCACGACAGTGTGAACGGAATGCTTTGGCACATTGTCCATCCCAGAAACACTAAAACAGATCAACAAAAAGTAACAGCTTTTCTCTTTTCTGCAGTCAAATCAAATCTGTGACAGACCACTCCATTAGCTCCCAGTTAGCTTCCTGCAGCTAGCAAGACAAAGGCTTAGAGTCACTACCAATGAAGGTCTAACGTTGTGAATTTACAATACAATCTTTGGAGACTTTTCTGCATTTTTTAAAATTTTATTTTTAAGCAGCTTTTCTATCAGGTCGATGGGGTAGCAACCTTTACTAGACTCTGGAATTTTGTTTTCCTATTTAATTCTGTTTCTCTCGAACCACCTTGACTCACAAAATGCCTTAAATGTTTCAGATTTCCCATGGCAACAGCATTAGCCACGTTCTCAGTTAATGTTGTATGTATACAATATGCCTGTCATTTTCCACTAGTCATTCTTTCTTCTGTCCACTTTATTTTCTTCCCCAGAAGGTTCACATATTTTATTTAGCATAATGAGAGAACAGCCATCAGGCACTCTACTAAACCGAAGCAAACTCAGTGGTGTGGCACATTGGTGGGGGTTCACTCAAATCCACTTCTAGCCATCTGAGCTTGAGGTTTCGTGGCTTCTTCAAATCACTATAGCAGGCAACTTTTTAAACAAGACCACATGAGTGTTCTTTCCCCAGTCTTGTCAAAATGTGAGTACCTGTTGCATCTCTCAATACCTCAACATCGACAAGACAAAATTTTGACCCTCCTTCATTTCTGTGAAAGTTTGAAGACTGTATAAGTTAGAAAGTCTCATGGTTTATAAACCATGAAGAAATAAATAGTTAGTCCAGTTTAGACAAAATATTGTTTCCTTTCTTTACGGTGATAACATCAAAAAATTTTGCTACATAATTATCAATTAATTTTTTATTGAACTTTCCATCATAAGTTGGATAATATGATTCTGATCCCTCAGAATTAGCTATAACATTTCTAAAGTTCTTGTGTGAGTGTGCATGATTAGGATGCACCCAGCTATCTCCAATATTTGTGTTTGTGTCCATGTTCTTGTTGGAAAAATTAAATTATTTTTAGTCTTCTCAATCACAGGGAATGAATAGAACCAATAACTCTCAACGTTGTTAATGATTTATCAAGGATGAAATTTTTTAAAACATTTCTAAAATAACTGTTACAGTAGCACCACTAAGTCAATTAATTATCATTTTCATCAGTTTTGGTTACGTCTAATTCCTGTATAAGATCAAAAATTGTGATATATACAGGATAAAGTGTTTCATGAATTCTTGGCCCACCAAATTCAGTATTAAGTTTGAATAAAGCAATAATATTAGTTTCTCTGTGAAAACGCTCACGATGTTTCACAAACAATCCATTCGCCAGAATTTGTATATATTAATTCAAATGGAATAATTTTAGGAACATCATTAGCAAATGCTTTTGTATTCACTTCTGTAATTTGTCACTAAATCCTAGTACATTTCCAAGAGTGTCTTCTTTATATATGTATATAATTTAACATTGCTTACAATAATAATTCTGTTTAAAATTTCATCTGCTGCAATTATTATATTAGGCATTTTTGTATGAAGAAATTTTTCTAAATTTTTTAAACTATACTGACTTACATGAATTTCTCTCTTTTCTCGTTCAGTATGTAATTTATTATTCTTTCATATAACATTTCAAGTTAGAAAATCTTTATAAAAACCAACTGGTGCAACACTATATAACTTTCTTGTACAGACACAGTCAATCTTTTTTGGAGAACAGATGACTTATCACTCAATTGAAATAGGCAACTCATCTACTACTAAAAATTTAATTAACTCAATGAAAATGGGTTGAGAACCAAAAATTATAATTCCAGAGAAGAATTTAAAAAATAAACATGGTAAGATTTTCCCACATCCTATTCAATGTCCAAATGTAGGACCTAGTGGTTTAGGAAAAACAAGTTCAGTGATATATTATTATATTCTTGATCCAGGAGAGCGGAACTGGAATAAAATTAATCATTTGTATATTTATTCAAAAAGTTTTGAACAACCAAAATACTAATAATTTATAAAAAGGTGTAAAAAACGTTAAGCATAATGATAAAGTTGCTATTTTTATTGAAAATATGATGAAGTTATTGCTTTAGATCAGTGTCTAGAGAATTCAGTAGTAGTATTTGATAGATTTTATTCTTGAAAAATAGAATGTAATTAGAGAATATGTTACTAGAGGTGGACATAAAGGAATAGATTGTTTTTATTTAGTTCAGTCATGCTGAAAACTATCAAAACAATTAAAGATGATCTTAACATTATAAATATTTTCAGACAAGATGACACAAATTTAAATCATATCTATCCTGAGTTTAAAGGTGGAGATTTTCTTTTTGATAATTTTAAATAAATGTGTAGTAAATGTTGGAATGACCAGTTTGGATTCTTTACAGTAGATATGACTAGAAATCCAAATGAACGGAAATTCAAGATAATTAAAAAACAGTCTTGATCGCAAATATGAAACCAGTCACTCTGATTAAAAGAAATATGTGATCAAGACTGTTTTTTAATTATCTTATTAATATAAGATAATAATAATTTGTTCAATCATTTTAGGAAGTTCAAGAGCCAAAACAACATTGCACACATTTTAAACATTAAATAAAATGTTTAATATAAATTATTAAAAATAATTTGTTAACATTTTTCCATCTCTAATAAATGTTGGCAAAATATTGCCTGGAGGTTGTTAAAAAAGCCAGACAAAATAGAAGAGTAAAGGAAGAGTTAAAAGAGGAATTTAAAAAATGGAAAAAACAACCAAGAATGGAATATGACAAATTTAAAGAAGAAGATCAACCAGTTATTGGTACAATAAAACAAGTAAAACAAGGAATTGCAGGTTTAGGTGATAACATACTGAAAGTGATTGAAGAAAGTAGAGAATTTGAAAAGACAAATGGTTCTTGTAATTTAGAGGAATTTAATGATTTCTGTCAATTAAACAATATGAAACTCCATAGTCTGACTACACACTTAGCGAATAAGAAATACCAGATGTATTAATGAAATATAAACAAGAGATCTCAAAATATATCTGCAATTTAGAGTGATGTTAAAAACAAGAAGAGTGAAAAACAAATATAAGAGAAAGACTGCTACAACATATCAACCATTGTAAAGATACAGTTTTTGGATTAAGCCCATTTAAATTTGTTTGTAAATTGCTAGATGATTTCAATGGGGATAAATCAGGAATTGGTGATAGGACAGATGGACTGATGACTGCTCTAACTAAGAAACAGACTACTACAAATGATAGGGTTAACTTATCTAATTATGGAGATATACTGTAACATTCAGAAGCATTATATTCATAATGGCTTCATAAAAGAAATTGTTGATGATTGTTAGCAACCGATTTAGACTCAAGTATAGACAAGAAAACAGGTGAAGAATTACCTGAAAAGTATACAGAAAAACCAGTTCAGAATGTTTGGATGAACGATGTCTGTCAGTGAATCGATAGATTAGCAGTAATTCACTGAAAAATATTAGGTGGAAATAAGAATTATCATAACTGAAAAGTAACAATAACACAGATTTTAAACGAATAAATTTAGTGATTTCATAATCATCAATCTGGAAAGAATTCCATATTTAATTAGATTTGTGAATAATCTTCCTCACATGTTTTGAAAACTGAAAAGCATGGTAAAGGTACAGTCAGTTGGGTTTTAAGTAACTTATCAATTCCACAGATGCATCTACCAGGCTATTCGTATGGTGAGCCATTTACTAAAATAGAATAAAAACTAGCACATGGTAATCCAGAAATAAATAATGGAAAAATGTTAAAAACATGATATTGCCCATAGAGGTAATAAAGATTTGCAAAGCAGACAAAGAACTTCAGTTGGCTGCTAAATAAGAATGAATGCTTCTGACACTTCATTAGGTGAAAAATTAGCTGCAACTGCTGTTACAGGAATAATGTGCGGAAAACGAAAATTACTTTGGGGTTTGATGTGGATGAAAATGAAAATGATTGGGGAGTGTAAATATCGCAATCCTTATAAATTTTTTATCTATATAAAAGAATAACTTCAGCATTGTCTATACAAGGGAACCAAGTGGCGAAACTAAATCAAAATGAATTGAAATTAACATTCTAAACGCAGAATTAAAAGACTAGAGTTTTCTTTATCCATATTTAAATTACTTTCAAAAGCAGCAGAAAGACGCTAAAATCTAAATAGGCCAAAATTTACTTCTAATGTTACCTATACTCGTTGCAAAAGAGTTGTATGAATATCTTTCAAAAAAAAGAGAAAACAGGTTCTGGATTAACAAAATATGAAGAAGGATTTCTGACACTAATTTTTGCAGCATAAGCCACTGCTGGTTCATTAGCTGGCACATCTGCTGCAAGAGCAAATGCAGTAATAAACAAGAAAAAATCTGATAAATAATTAGAACAAAAAGGACATGAAATGCAAAGAAAGGAAGTGGAGTAAAAAACGTAAAAATAATTCAAAAATATAATAAACCTTTACCTAATTTTGAAATAGAAGAGTTAGTTAAACAATCAAAAGTTAAAAAGTTCTATGGTGTATTCATGTTAGATGATTTAGCCAGTAAACCAAAGAATCGTGGATGTGGAATAGTAAATTCAGAAACATTCAATAATGTTTATACTAATTGTATTTGTTATTATAGGAATAAAGAAAAGAAATTTGTTTTTGATTCATTTGAAGCAAATATACATAAGCAAATAGTTAACTATTTGGGAAAAAATGATCTATAGTACAATACAAAATTTTAATGAAGTAATTTGTGGTCATTTGTGTCTGTTTGTTTTAAACCTGTTATCAGATAATTACTCATTTAATACATTTTGGATTTAATAAAAATTAGTACCCCACTCATACAATTATAGTCAGTAGTGACTTTAATCTACCCTTGATCTGCTGGAAAAAGCCGGCGGCAGGCCTTAAAGTCATCCAAAATTGTACCGAATTCTTTCTCAGAAATTTATTTTGAACCGTTAGTTCATGAGCCCACTCGAAGTGTAAATGATTGCGAAAGCATTCTTGACCTCTTAGCAAGAAATAATCCTTGACAAATAGCGAGTATCGTGACGAATACAGGGATTAGCGAACACAAGGCAGTAGCTGCTAGACTGAATACTGTAATTCCTACAACCATCGAAAAGAAACACAAAGTACGAGGGGGACCCAAAAATAACCGGAATTTCTTTCTAGAAAGGATATACTTTATTGTTTTCAAATACAACCTTAATCTCCTTCGAAGTACTCTCCATTGGCGTTAATACACTTGTCCAAACGTCCATTCCAGTGTTCGAAGCACCTTTTAAACTCGTCCTCTTTGATACCTGCTGGCACGTTGTACGTCTTCCACATCCGCAAAACACTTCCCTCTCCAGTCTCTTTTTATCCTCGGGAATAGGAAGAAGTCCGAGGGTGCTAAATCCGGCGAATAGGGCGCGTGGGTCAAGGTAGTCGTCTTCGTTTAGGCCAAAAACTGGCCAACGCTGAGAGCCGTGTGCGTGGGAGTGTTGTCGTGATGCAGGAACCACACGCCAGAATCCCACAAAGCCAGACGTTTTCGCGACAAACTTATGCGAAGCCGTTTCATAACCTCCAAATAGAATTGTTGGTTTACTGTCTGGTTTTCAGGGACAAATTCAGAGTGTACGATCCCTTTGATGTCAAAAAAACAGATCAACATCGTTTTCACATTCGATTTCACTTGTCGAGCTTTTTTGGTCGAGGTGAGCCGGGTGACTTCCATTGTGATGACTGTTGTTTATTTTCTGGATCGTACCCATAGCACCATGACTCATCACCTGTAATGATTTTGTTGAAAAAATGTGGATCATCTTTGAACCCATCCTTCATTTCGAACCAGGCTTGAACGTGACGATCCCTTTGATCTCCTGTAAGAATCTTCGGCACGAATTTTGCTGCCACTCTTCACATCCCCAAATCGATGGTCAAGATGCGCTGAATTGAGCTCCAGGACAACCCAGACAAGTTTTCGAGTTGGTCGATTGTCCTGTGTCGATCTTCACTGATGAGATCATGGATGTTCTCGATGTTGTCTTCGCTTTAAGCAGTTATAGGTCGACCGGAATGGGGCTGATCTTCAACCACCATTTCTCCCTTTTAAACCGAGAAAACCATTCGTATACTTGCGTTTTACTAAGAGCATGGTCTTTGTAGGCTGTCTCAATCATGGCAACAGCTTCTGCTGCCTTCTTGCCGAGCAAGAAACAAAACTCCACTGCCGCACATTGTTCGTAAGAACTAGCCATTTCCTCGTGTCACGTCTGCACTGGACGCACACTCAAAGAACTGCCAAAGAAACCACACTTCTCACTGTTGGGTGACGCCAAGTGGCAGAATGACTCAGCAGACCTCGTAATACAACCCTCTGGCAGTGCAACCTGCTACTACAAGTACATGATATGCAGCATTACGATTCCAGTTACTTTTAGGTCCCCACTTGTATATCTATTTAAAAAAGCTGATAAAAATGCTCTTAACACCATTATAAGTGACAGTATGCACTGCTTCCCATCTCATCATGTAAGTGTAGAAAAGTTGTGGATTTAAAAGAGATAGTGTCGACAGCAATTGAGATATATATATATACCACATAAATTAGTAAGCGATGGTATTGATCCTCCATGGTACACAAAACGGGTCAGATCGCAGAAGCAGCGAAAAAAAGCATGCCAAATTTAAAAGAATGCAAAATCCCCAAGATTGGCAAAGTTTTGCAGAAGTTCGAAATATAGCACGTACTTTAATGCGAGATGCTTCCAATAATTTCGACAGCAAAACTGTCTCGAAAACTGGGAGAAAACCTACAGAGAGTCTGGTCATACATAAAGCACACCAGTGGCAAAATGCAATCAATACCTTCACTGCACGATAACAAGGGTGAATCTGTATTTAAAACTGATGTTCAATTATTGTCTCATGTGATTGAAAATTTTACAGAAACTTGTATAAAAGCATGTGATTTAGACTATAAGCGTGTCATTTACGCCTGTCTTGCTCTTTTGCTGCACACCATCATGGGATACACAGTTAAAAATGACTAAAGAACCTCTAGAATAATTACATGATTATGACATGATTTTAAAGGTTGGAAAAGGAATAAGAGATTATATATCATAGTGTTGTAAAAGATATATAAGAGCAAATTATAAATATATGAAAGATTACAATGTAAAAGAGATATCAAATTATTTGGCATAATAAGATGCAAACCGTTTATATGGCTATGCTATGAGTCTATATTTACCATAGGTTGCATTTGAATGGGATGAACCAAATAATTTTGACTGTACCAAAAATACTGAGATTTCAGATACTGCTAAAATTGGATACATTTTCGAAACAGATCTAGAATATCCAAAGGAATTACATGATTTACATAAAGATTTGCCCTTAAATCCTGAAAGTAACATTGTACCTAACACTAAAGAAAGCAAATTGTTAACTACTCTCAGATAGATCTTAAACAGTATCTGTCTCTAAGAATGAAAATAACAAAACTACATAGTCTTGAAATTCAATCAATCAGACTTGTTGAAGAAATATATAGACTTATACATAGAAATGAGGATGAAAACGAAAAAATATTTTGAGGAAGATGAGTAATTCAGTGTTTGGGAAGACAATGGAAGATATAAGAAACAGGAGGACATAAAATTAGTCTCACATGGTATAAAATATGGTAAATTAATAGCTATGCCAAACTCTAAAGGACGAACTATATTTAATGAAAATCTTGCTGCTATTCATATGAATAAAACAAAAATCACATTTAATGGCTCTGAGCACTATGGGACTCAACTGCTGAGGTCATTAGTCCCTTCACATTTAATAAACCCATCTATGTTGGTATGAGTATACTCAATTTATCCGAAGAGCTCATGTACAATTGTCAGTATAGAATAATGAAACCAAAATGTGGAGAAAATATTGAGTTTGGTTGCCAATTTTCAGTTACATTTACAATAAAAAGACTAAAGATTTCTATGAAATTAATGATTTATAACTTTGATATGAGTGATTATCCTACAGATAATATTAATGGTATTCCACAATTAAACAAGAAAGTTTTAGGATAATGAAAGACAAATGTAATGGAAAAAATAGAAGAAGTTTGTGGTTTAAGAGCAAATATGTATGCTTACAAAGTTGGTGACAAAATCTAAAGGTGTTAAGTCATGTATTGTTAAAAACAGAATAAGAATAGAAGATTTTAAAGATTGTTTAATTAACACTGTATAACAATACAAAGCAACGAATTTCATTCAAAGTGAAAAACATGAAATCTACACAGTCCAGGTAAACAAGAAGGCATGGACTCATGATGATAAAAGATATGTACTGAAAAATAAAATAAATATATTACCATATGGACATTACTCATTATCAGCATTTCCTGTATAGTTTCCACATTCATAATCATTATCTTCTTAAAATAATAAAGGCCTTAATTCAGGTGTTATCTTTCCAACAGTATAAACGCCTGTAGAATTTTTGTTGTTGTTTTGAGTCCATTTATAACAATTATAATTTAGTAAAAAAATTTATTTCTATATAAATGAAGGCTCCACTTCTTCAGTCACGTTTAACATAAACATAAAATCCATACCATATTTATTATACAAATGGGATAAATTTATTAGTAGATCTTTATTGTACTTTCTGTCTTCTATATCTCTAGCTAATGAGTGAGAATAATGAATAGACTTTAATATAATTTTGTAATATTTTTGGTAAATTTATCATTGACAAATTACAGTTTGCTATTTTTACAGTCGCATATTTCTATATCACTTCCCTCATAACTAACAAATCTTATTTTGTATTCTTATTCTCTATAAGTTTGCTTTAATACGTCAGTACTGGCAGTATGGTTCTGACTTCTCAAATGTTCTACAAAAAAGATAGTTTAAAATATTCTTTGTAAATACTACATTCAACTTGTTTCTCTTTTGGTTTATTATTTCTCTCAACAAAATTGTCAAATTTAAATTCATCAAAAACATTAGTCATATTTATAAGATTAGAAATTTATAAACTTATGACATTTTTAATCTATATAAATGGAATCCTTTTTTAAGAAGATCAACAAAGCAAGCAGTTCTAATTCTTTTAAAAAGATTAGTGTATTAGAAGTCATCGAATCATATTGTATTACAGGTTGTGAAATTTGAATATGAGATATGGATAAAAAGATGTATGGTGTTTGACAATAATTTAAAATTATTTTGCCAAACTTGTATTGTAAATTAATTAGCAGTTACGAATTTCAATTTTTTGGACATGGGAATATTAAACTGAAATTGAAAGGAGGGAAGGAGCTTCATAATTATGAATTTCCTGATCTAGAATTTTTACTCTGAGTCTGACTGTGCATAACTTTACTTCAAAAGTAGTGAAAGTATAATTTCAGTTAGCTTATTAAATTTATATCTGTATACTTCGAAAGTAGTTGAAAGCATAATTTCAACTACCTTGCAGTTTGCTCTCATGGGATGGAATGAGGGTGTAAATTGAGTTTTTACGATTTTTTATACATAAAATATCTCAGTTTGTGAAAGTGGGCCTGTGACCCCAAGTATACTCTACCCACAATGCAGTACACATTTCACTGATAACGATCGACGTGTTAAAATATTCGTCAGTTTATTGTCATGTAGCACTTAATTACACAAACATTCACAATTTATTTAAATATCCAACAAAATATACCAAGTTCAGTCACAGTGACTCCAACAGTTCATACTATGGCCTGCGCTATTTAATTTTAACGTCACTGACATATGTGAAGCTGATATAGGCGCGCATACATCTTACCGAAACGGAAGCGAGCTAGAGCAATGCCAATCGACTACTGTGCATTACTACATAACAAAGAGCACATAACTGAAGATAATAACGTAGAATAACTAAATGGCAATAAATAATAATAAAAACATTGACACTGCAATTAAAACATGTGAGGGAAATGCATACTGACCAAAACAAATCGCAACACCACAAAATAATTATTGTAGAGAAATGAAATTGCTGGACTTCATTTTTCTAGTTAACGTATATAAGTGATTAACGCTGCAAGATCACAGTTTAATGTAAGTGCTAGATAAGCTATTGAGAGTGTAAAATGCTGGTACATTAACAACATGTGTAACCACCAGAATGTTACATACAAGCACGCAAATTTGGATGCTTGTGTTGTACAGGCGCCAGATGTCAGTTTGTGGGATAGATTTCAATGCCTGTTGCCCTTGGTCGGTCAATATAAGGACAATTAAAGCTGTTTGTACATCACGCTGGAGTTGTCTGATGACGCCCCATATGTGCTCGACTGGAGACACATCTGGTGATTGAGCAGGCCAAGGCAACATGTGCAGCGTGTTGGGTGACAACAGCAGTATGTGGGTGAGCGTTATCCTTTTGGGAAACACCCCTGGGAATGTTGTTCATGAATGGCTGTACAACAAGTCGAATCACCGTACTGACATACAAAATTGCATTCCGAGTGCGTGGAATGACCACGAGAGTGCTCCAGCTACCATACAAAATCACACCCTGAACCATAACTCCAGGTATAGATCCAGTGTATCTAGCACGCAGACAGGTTCGTTGCAGGCCCTCAATGGCCTCCTAACCAACACACGTCCGTCACTGGCACCGAGGCTCAACCAGATTTCTTCAGAAAACACTACAGGCCTCCACCCTGCCCTCCAATGAGCTCACGCTTGACAAAACTGAAGTTTCTGTATGGATTAGCAGATGGTAGCAGCCGTGGTGCTCAACTTATCTATCAGGAGAGATTTCCGAAGAGACGGCGCCCCGATCAGAGGACGTTCAAAGTAACTGATCGTCGTCTTAGGGCGGCGGTAGGCCTACAAGATCGATGACACGACGGCTGGACGAGGAACTTCTTCTTGCAGTTGACAACACTAGGGTCAGTGTAAGACGATTAGCTGCAACAAGTAATGTTAACCATATGACTGTCTGGATTGGGCTGCATGAGAAACTGCTGTATCTGTACCATGTACAGCGTGTGCAGACACTATCATCTGTTTTCCCGGCACGGGTATTATTCAGCAAATGTTTCATTCAATGACGTGTCAACTCTCATTTCAGAGCAAATATGCTGTTCATGTATGAGGCTTCGTTTCAAAGTGATCAAATCGTAGTTTTTCGCGTTCAGCACTTACGCGATGCCGAGAATCCTCACGAAACTGTGAAACACGTCATCAGCAAAGATTATCTGTCTGTATTTGCGCCGGCATTGTTGGTGACTGTTAGGACCTAACGGTCTTCCATACATGCTCAACGGAGAAACTTACCGTGATTTCTTAGAGAATACTCTACTTGTTCTGCTATGTGCCTTTACTGGTGCCACAAAATACTCGTATGTACTTGAAACACATATATATTCAGTAGCAGCGATGGCGAGGCATGACAGAATCCCTGACCAGAGAGTTATTTATCGTTGCTAGTCTGCGCTTGACCGCGCGTGAGTGCAGTAGTTGTACGTAGCAAGTCGCGAGAGCATGTAGTTCAGTTGCGAGTTGCACTCAGGCAGTGCTAGGAATTGTGTGTGAGGAGTCGGCGGGCGTCGACATGGGTCTCTGGTCACGATTCGGGACGAGGTATATTGTTAAATAAGGTAATGAAGCAGCATTGCGCTCAGCCAATAACATCTGTTAATTGTAATTAATTTGTTCAAGAAATGCCCCAATAATAATTTTGTTTTCAAAGCAATCTTTTTTAAGAAAAGAATCATTCCAATTTGAAACAATATTTCCGATGCTTTTCCTCCCAGAATCAATTTATCAGATTAATTATTGCACAGGGCTTAAGGTCAGCGATGCTGCCCTTCAATTTATCAGATTAATTATTGCACAGGGCCTAAGGTCAGCGATGCTGCCCTTATAAAATTTATCAGGTTGATCTTAATGTTAATTTTGTGGGGACTTAACATTTTTGCACATTTTTATTATCATTGAGTTACACTTAGCACGATGTCCATTTACATTTAATTAATTATTTTCTTTCATTTTTGCGGGAAGGTTACACTTTGGCTCCATTTATATTTAATAATTATCTTTCATTTTTGTGGGGAGGTTACACTTGGCGACATCCGGACCAGGATCGTATTTCGTTGAGAATCTTCTGAGAAGTAGTTAGATATCTGCTCTTATTTAATAAAATATAATTAGCATTTGGCGCAACGCTTGTACTAATTTTAAACTTTCATACACAGAGATTGTCGAATTTATGGAACTCCTTCAGCTAACCCTAAGTTACAACTACTTTACCTTTAATGACAACATTTATAAGCAACCAGATGGCCTAGCAATGGGATCGTGTATATCCGGTACCATAGCTGACATATACATAAATCACTTAGAACAAAAATTATTTGACAGGCAGGAACCCTGCCTAAGGAAAATAGAATTTTATAGGAGATATGTAGATGACACACTACTGTTAGTGAAAGGAGATACCAAAGACATCACAGACATTCTTAATCATTTCAATAATCTAAATGAGAAAATCAAATTTACAGTGGAACATGAGCAAAATAAAAGTATCAACTTTCTGGACCTAAATATTACAAGACACAACAACACATGCACATTCAAAATTTATAGGAAAAACACAATGACTGACACCACAATCCCTGCAACCTCATGTCACCCAAATATTCATAAACAGGCAGCTTACAGGTCAATGCTGCATAGGGCAACAAAAATACCATTGAACCAAGAAAATATACAACAAGAAATAAACACAGTGAAGAAGATTGCAGTTGCCAATGGTTACAATGCTTCCATGGTTGACACAATCTTAGACAAAATGAAGAGAAACCCAGGTACAAACTGCACCACAGAAGAAAAAGAGAAAAACAAATATATATCTAGCATTCCATACATAGGCAATGTATCACAGAAGATTGCAAATATTTTCAAAAATCACAGAGTAAAAATTGGGTTTTCTACATCCAATAAACTACACCAAAAACTAATACATAATATAAAGTGTAATCATGATCCATATTCAGAGTCTGGAATATACAAGGTAACATGCCAGGAATGCTCCAAGTTCTACATAGGACAAACAGGCCGAAATATCAACACCAGGTACACAGAGCACATTAGAGCATACACCCACAACAAACACGCTACATCAGCAATAGCAACACACATACATAATACAGGACACCCATTTGGAAAAATAGAGCAAAATGTCAAAGTACTCCACCGACTAGATAAAGGACATAAAATGGATTTGCTTGAAGAACTGGAGATATATTCACATTACAGAAAATATGAAGATAAAATATTAAATGAAAAACTTGAAAGTGAATCAGTGAATTTCTTCAGATGTTTCGATAATATACTTAAATAAAAATAGTAAAACATAGAAATAAGCACAATTGTAAAATCAGTATAAGTAATTCGTGAGCCAAATTGTAAAGATAAATTAACCTCTGTACAAAAGCATATCATAATCTGTGGAAGACCTATAATGTTATCTCTGTGAACTACCTATAAGAAGATCTTTGTAACTGTTTTGTTTATATAAGATATTTTCGATGTGTAAAATGTACAAGTTGTGTATGATGTTAAGTGTGTGTGACTCTCTAAACAAATGGACCATTAGAAAATTGTAAGTACAAATTGTTCTCAAACCTTAGCCACTAACCTCACAGAAAATATTGATACCCAACTAAAAAATCGCGTTTCTTATGTATTACAGTAAAAGTCAAGAAAACGAAGCAGACTCACACACACTGACAACATCAAAAGAAATGGCTTAACACACATCATAAAAACGCACTTGAAAATGGGAATTATTTCTCGAAACGCGTCGTGCAAATAGTAAAATAAAGAAAATCGTGACTGGTAGCAGAAGATTTATTTATTTATAAACAAACCTATTTTATGACTTTCTTTCCTCAGATCATCGGCAATTCGTTGCTCTGTTGTATTTGTATTTGTTGGATTTTGCATTGTTTTTATTTCATTTGTGAATAACTGTGACTATTGTAAAAACGCCGCGAAAGACTGTGAATAGTGTCTCGCGAGGTATAATGAGTGAAATAACCGAATTAAACAACTTGTCCAATAGTAATTGTGACACACAATGTAATGATGACAATCCTGCGTTCACTGACAATCAGTGCGTTCCAACCACTAATGATGAGTTTTATCTTAATGATGAACAAACGAACTCAATTGTCTCCTCTGTTAATTTGACGACAATTGATGACGCGGGGCGCTGTATTGTAATGAGCGCTGCCCAGCTTAACACACCCGGTTTGGAAAATTCAAGTAACGTACAGACAAATTTTTCTAATGAAAATGGACAGTGTACTGAAAGTACGTCGGATTTATTTAATTCCGAAATAGTGACCGACAGTGTACATTCGACTGGCAATCCTTTTTGTAAATTACAGAATGACCAAATGGTCACACAAAACGCGACAATGGCAGATACACCATCAAACAGTACAGAAAATAGAGTAGGTAATGTTACCTTGGAACAAATTATGGCAATATTGCTACAACAGGGTAAAAAACAAGACGACCTTAAAGAAGATAACAAACAATTTAATGAAAAATTAGACAACAATTCCAGACAGCTTAGTGAACAGATCAAACAGCTTAATGAAAAACATGACAGCCTTAATGAAAAATTAGACAACAATTCTAGACAGCTGAGCGAGCAGATTACAGCCGTTGCCGCGCAATGTCACGATACTAAGGAACAATTACGTGTGGAAATTGAAGCTTGTGCTAGAAAAAGTAGCGAAGAAATTAGATCTGTTGCTCAAGAATTAAGGGATATGCAAACAGCTACAACAGAAACACTTAGAGAGGAAATTAGCGCAGTCGGTAAACAATGTTCTGAAAAGGCAACACAATTACGCGACGAGTTTAAATTAATGACAGCAGAACTTTCGCGCACAATGGACCCAAAGATAGACGCGAAATTCGACCAACAGAACACTCAGATTGACGAACGTTTTAATCACCACATACAAAACAGTGATACGCGTTTCCGCAAATTTATACAGGATCAAAATTAAGTAAAACGTCAAGTCATGGAAACAATCACTGCACAGAGACAAGAAGATAAACGTAAAATGTTCGCGAAGGCAAAAACATACGTGGTCAACAATATTGCTACAGTATCGGACAAAATTAATATCATCGAACAGTTGAACACCGAATTACGTGAAGAAATTTCTGATCTTAAATCAAAAACAGATACACACACAGCGGATATTCTGACAGTGACAGACAGACTCGAACAATTAGAACTAACACAGGATTCCGATGACATCAAAGCTAACGTTAAAAAATTGAACGAAACCAAACGTAAATTACAAAAACAGATTTATGCTTCTGACACTAAGAACGATGATCAGGTAAAAATACGGACTGAAAAATATGATGAATTGGCCAGTCGTATTGACGTTATTGAAAGTAATAATGAAAGCAAATCAGACGATACTGCACCGATTTTGTTTAACCAAACACCTGAATTCCAAAATCTACAACAGACAATTAATGAGATAGATTCGTCTAACAACACATTGCGTAGAAAATTGTCAAGTTTACAGCAAGAGGTAACAGAGATAAAAAATGTTTCAGCGTTTAACACATCACAGCAGACGCCACTTTGTGAATATTTGTCAGACTCACGCGGCGCGTATAATTTGAGCAATTTACAGAGACTACGCGACTTAAAATCTGAAAAGCTACGCAACTTGAAATCCGAAATGACACAGACAATCAGATTCTCTCACAAACCTGAACGTGTTCTCAAATTCAGTGACGAGAACATAGATTACGAGCAAATTTTATCCGTAAGAAAATCGAAGGAACTTAATAATGACAGAGCACAGATACACGCTTTGAGCTGTATACGACAATTTATTTTTGTACTTTCACCGCTATTACCTGTAGTGCAGAAACTAGCTTTGAACTGGATACGACAACTTGCTCTTGTATTTTCATCAGCATTGCCTATAATGCAGAAATTGGAATTAGCATGGATACAACAATTTGCTTTTGGAATTTTACCACCATTGCCTGCAACGCAAAAGCTAAAATTTATTTGCAGAGCGTAATAGACCTCAGGGGATTCATTACGCTTTAATGAATATGTGCCGTAGCGTGCATAGGGCCCCGAGCTGTAGTAGTGCTGTTTCATCTTTAGTTTTCTGCACTGCTGCCCTCTCTTCTACTATCCTTTATATCTATCAAAACATCTCTTTAACTATTGCTCTACCTAGGATTAAGAAATGACTAATGAAAACCCGATAAGACAAGATCCTACCAAAGTGACATTTATCATTAGACGCTCAAGGAACGACAACCACCAGAACTTTAATAACAGACAAAATTTTAATTATCAAGGTCGTCAAAATTATCAGCAGGAAGAACCACATTTTAGTAACAATAGAGGTTTTCCACCACAACAGCATGAAAGTCAGCCGGTTAGCATACCTAACCAACAATGTTAAGCACAAGGTCAACCTAACTTTAATGTTTCGCCGCGTGGACGTATAGTCCCTGGTACAACAAATAGTAACGCACGGCAGCAAGGAAATAACTACGTACAGAAAACACAGTATTTCAATTCCTATCGCAATGCACCGTATAGGAATGAGTATTACGACAGACGTAAAAATAATGAAGACAATTTTCAGCGTACGTTTACTAACAGTCGGTCTTACCAACAGCAAAATGATCAGCAACAACATATTCTCATGAATGAACCCGACAGTAGGTATCATCCAGAGCGTAATACGTCTGGAAGAAATAACAGAACGGTTCAAGTAGTCGAAATGCCACAACATCCTCCAGAAAATAACAATACGCCAGATAGAATCTGACTAGATACTGTACAGGTCGCATCTTCCAGTAACACAAGCACTACTTTAGACAGGCGGAATGTTGTTCACGAAAATGTTATTACTTTTGACGACATCAGAGACACTCTTTTACAGGAAAGACCAGTTGTTCAGAAAACTATTTCACACCCTGTCATCGAAATTAAAATTGGTTCATAGAAATTTTCAGCAGTAATCGATTCCGGATCACCTATGTCAGTAATAAATGAAGAAACTTTTAACGAGTGTAACAAAGAGAATACCTATCCTACATTACCATTAGGCAAAACGAAAGTGAAAGGAGCAGTATCGAGTAAAGGAGTAGACGTTAAATTACAGACACATTTATCATTTTGTATTGCAGGTCATACTTTTCACTCAAATTTTTGGATTATTCCTTTATAGACAACAGACATTATTTTAGGTACGAATTTTCTGGTACAACACGACGCAGTTATTGACTTTCAAAATTCGTATTTAATGCTAAAGGATGAAAATGTACAATTGGCTTTAGAATTTCAGCACTCTTTATCTGCGGAAGAACAAACAATTAATCACACAGAGGTCATTTCCGTATCACGTAACATAGACTGTAATCCCACATTGTTCACAGATACGTACGTACACAACTATAATACTCCAGACGAAGCTAACTACGACGTAATGCAGATGATTTCTGACAAAGTTAAACAAAGCAGTGCAAATACAGACGACGAACGCACGCAACTACACAAAATTCTTTTAGAGCAAGCTCCAGTTTTTGACAACATTCCTGGTACTATGTCCGGATTTATGTATGAATTTCAAGTCAAACAGCACGACACATTTAAAGCCAAGCATTATCCCATTCCGTATATCCACAGAGAACAAGTTAAAAAAGAGTTGCAAGATATGCTCGACCAAGGAATTATAGAACCGGCAGTTAGTCCGTACATAAACCCGCTACATATTGTTAAGAAAAAAGATGGCTCACTTCGTCTCGTACTTGATTCGCGTCACATCAATGACATAATTATTAATGAAACAGATCGATCACAGACATTAGAGGAACTACTACAGAAATTTCACGGTACTGCTATTTATTCTACATTAGATCTGAAATCGGGATTTTGGCAAATTCAGCTCCATCCGAATTGCAGAAAGTACACAGCATTTCTCTGTTTTGGCGACTGTTATCAATTTTGCAAATTACCATTCGGTTTAACTATTTCTTCTGCAGCTTTTATTCGCGGCTTGAACACAATACTTCCGACAGAACTTAAAGACAGAATCACGACGTACGTAGACGACATTCTTACTGCATAAGCTAACTGGTCTGAACACAATATGATTCTTGAACGACTGTTGCAAACTTTTCATGCGCAAGGACTCACAGTTAATCTCAGTAAATCGCACTTTGGTAAAACTTCTATAAAATTTCTTGGACACGTAATATCAGCAGAAGGCATTGCGCCTGACCCGGAAAAACTTCAAGCTCTACATGACATTACTGTTCCTACAACGAAAAAACAACTACGCAGTTTTTTGGGCTTAATTAACTTTTTCCGTAAATTTATTCATCACTCTGCTTTAGACACACCTAAATTATGCCAACTAACAGGTAAAAACAGTATTTGGTCCTGGGATAAGCAAGCACATTCTGAATTTATGAACCTGAAACATGCTTTGTTGAATGCACCACTTTTATCGCACCCAGATCTTACCAGAAATTTTTCCATTGCCATCGACAGTTCTGACACCGCTTTAGGCGTACATATTTTCCAGGAAATTGAAGAAGATGGTTCTACAGTAATTAAAAACATCGCATTTGCAAGTCGCATTCTGTCACCCATAAGTCTCCCATAAGTCCAACCCCTCGTCCAAGTCGTGGGAGATGGGCAACGGCACAAAGTAGGGGATTGCCTTTAGGGGCGATGTACAGCGGGGACTTTGTGTGCCCCAGGACCGCTACGGTAGCTGAGAAGGCCCTATGGGAACCCTGAAACGTGACGGCTAACGGGGCTCTGGTGAAGCTGCGATAGGCCTAGCAAGCCAGTAGTGGATAAATCAACTGCTTTCAAAAAGGGAACATGCCTCGGATCACGGAACGGATTTAAAGGAAACCGACCAAGCAATGGAAAAGGATTACGAGATGGTTTACGGCTGGGCACCTTAAACGTAAGGACTCTAACTGGGAAGTTAGAAGAAATTGTAGAAATGATGGAAAGGAGGAAATTGGACATCTTGGGACTTGCTGAGACTAGGTGGAGAGGAGTTGGTGAAAAACCACTAAGTAAAGGATGTAAACTGTACTGGATAGGGAATGAGAGGGGAAGAAATGGAGTGGCAATAGTGGTCAGAGAGGGTCTGCAGGAGGAGATGGAAGGTATCAATGATCGAATGATAAAAGCCAGAGTACGGGTGAAAGGAAAAAGCATTGAAATCATCCAAGCATATGCCCCACAGGTGGGGTGTACAAAAAAGGAGAAGGAGGAATTTGAAGATGACATGCAAAAGCAGCTAAATGGAGGAAATCAGATTATAATAGGGGACCTCAATGCACATGTTGGCACAGACAGGAAAGGATTCGAGGAGATAATGGGACCAGAGGGCTGGGGGAACCGAAATAGAGAAGGAAAATTGTTGCTGGAATTCTGCAAGAGGAATGGGCTGGCGATCGCAAATTCGTGGTACAAGAAGAGGAGTAGTCACAAAATAACTTGGTACAGTGGGGACTGGTCCCAAACTTCAGTAGTAGACTATGTACTAGTGGATAGGCAGATGATGAGCAGCCTCACAGATGTTAAGGTCATACCATCTGAGGCCTTAGACAGCGACCATCGGCTGTTGGTAGCCACCCTGAGAGAGAAAAAAGATAGGAGGGCAACAGATATACAGGAGAAAAGGTTGAAGACATGGATGCTGAAAGAGGATGAACGGAGGACCCAGTACCAGACACTGATCAGGAAGAAGCTGCCAAAGGAAGATCAGAGAACAGTGGAAGAAGAATGGGGCGATTTTAAGAGGGCTCTAGTTGAGGCAGCTGAGACTGTGTGCGGAAGAACTAGCACAAAGAGGAGAAGTAGGGAAACCCCATGGTGGAACAACATATGTAAAGAGGCAGTACTTCGAAAGAACAAAGCCTTCAGAGAATGGTTCCAGACCCGAACAGAGGAAGCTAGGGTAAAATATAAGGCAAGCAAGAAAGCGGCACAGACCATAGTAAGGGCGGAGAAGAAGAAGTGGATGGAAAAATGGACAAGAATGTTAGAAGAGGACAGTGAAGGGAACAAAAAAGTACTTTACACCATGGTAAGAAATAAGAGGAACGACAGAAGCGAGTGCCTGAGGATCATGGATAATAATGGAAGAGTTGTGGAGGAAATGCATGAGCTCAAAAAGATTTGGAAGGAGTACTTTGAAGATCTGTTGAATGCTGCCAAGCAGGTAACTAACAGCGATGGAGAGCCTAAGGCAGCAGACGATTATAATAGTGGGGAAATTGATGATCTAACTTGGAATGAAGTGGAAGAAGCCATAAAGAGGATGAAAGGGGGCAAGGCACCAGGTTGGGACGAAGTAACAGTGGATATGATACGAGCAGCAGGAGAAGTAGGAACCCAGTGGCTATACAGAGTGCTGAGGGTGGTGTGGAAGGAGAACAGAATTCCTGAGGATTGGAAGAAAGGAATTATAGTCCCGATCTTCAAGAAAGGGGATAAAAGGAGATGTGAGAACTACAGAGGAATCACCCTGCTATGCCACTGTGGAAAAATCTATGAAAAGATGCTGGAGAAGAGAATAAGAAGCAGTATTGAAAGTAGACTGCAAGAGGAGCAGTACGGTTTCAGACCGGGAAGATCAACAACGGACCTCATATGTGTGGTAAGGCAACTGCAGGAAAGGCACTATGAGTACGGGAAGGACTTAATCATGGCCTTTTTGGATATTGAGAAGGCGTATGACAGTATCTGTAGGGACAAGCTCTGGGATGTGCTGAACGCAAAAGGGATAGATGAAGAGATTACACGAAAAGTCAGAAAAATGTATGAGGGAAGTGAGAGTTGTGTGAAAGTGGGGAGGGAACGTACTGCATGGTTCAAGCTGGAAAATGGGCTGCGACAGGGAAGTGCACTTTCGCCTTTATTGTTTATTATTGTTATGGATGAAATCCTACAGCAAGTATCAGATGCAATTGGAGATCATAAAATGAAAGCAGTGCTTTTTGCCGATGACCTGATGTTATGGGGAAATTGCGTGAAGGAGGTGCAAGAGCAGTTAGATGCATGGGAGGCAACGGCAGCACAATATGGAATGCATTTCTCTGCAAAGAAAAGTGAAATAATCGTCACAACAAGGAAGAAGAATAGGCCAAATGTGGATATAACTTGTGGAGGGGAAAAACTACAAGTGGTAGAGAACTTCAAGTACCTGGGAAGCGTGATTGAAAGTAAGGGGGGAAACGCAATGGAAATAAATGAAAGGTGCAGAAAAGCAGGGCAGTTCTACAAATGCATTAGGGGGCTTATTTGGAGCAAGGAGGTGCCACAGAAATCCAAGGGAATTATATACCGAACCTACTTTGTCCCCATATTGACATACGGAAGCGAGACATGGGTAATGCACAAAAGCGACAAAAGTAGAATACAGGCTAGTGAAATGAAGTTCCAGAGGAGCAGGTTGGGTGTAACAAGACGAGACAGATTGCGAAATTTGTATGTGAGGGAAAGACTAAAGGAGGAACCAGTACAGGACAGGATAGAAAAATCAAGACTGCAGTGGTATGGACACATGAAGAGAATGGATGAGGGAAGAATTCCAAAGAGGATGTTTGATCTGCAACTGGAGGGGAAGAGGCCCAGAGGAAGACCAAGAGATAGATGGGTGAAGGGAGTGAAGGAATGTGTGATGAGAAGAGGAGAGAACTGGACGAAGGTGGAAGAGGGGGAATGGTGGAAAGACAGAACACGATGGAGAGGCTTGTGTTCCCGACAGACCCAGCCAGTGGCTGGAAACTGTCCAAGATGATGATTCTGTCACTGCTGAACGAAATTATTCCGTTACTGAACTTGAAACATTATGTGTAGTTTGGGCATTTACGAGATTTCGGCATTTTCTTTATGGGAGACACACCACCGTTTACACAGACCATAGAGCTATACAATTTTTACTTTCAGCTAAATTCACACACGACAGACTAAGTAGATGGAAGCTTTATTTACAGGAATTTAATTTTACAATTGTTCACATTCCCGGCACACAAAATGTTATAGCAGACGCACTATCTCGTTTTCTCAGCAACAATCAGCAAGACATAGCAACCAACTTCTGCAAAACAAATTTCAGCGTTATGTACATTCAACAAGTTGCATTTGAAAATTTTATTTCATCGTCATTACAGGACATAGCACAAGAGCAAAGTAAAGACAACGTGTGGAAAGAAATTAAACACCTATGCCAAGATAGGAATAATGTTACCATTAGAAACCATTACACTGTACGCAATGACATTCTGTTTCGCCGCTCTCATCCTGACAGCAACAATTGGTTATTATGCATTCCTGATGAACTGATTAACAAATTAATCTGGTACACTCATTTAAGTTACGCACATTACAGAGCCAGAAAATGTTTTCTTATACTGAGACAGAACTGTTATTTTACGAACATGGAGAAACGTATTCGACGAGTTTTAGCGTCATGTAAAATTTGCCAGAAAGCTAAGTCAGACACGACTTCACATATTCCTCCATTATATCCCACTGTACCTGTTAAATTAGGACACATGGCCGCTGTAGACATTTTTGGTCCGATTCCCAGAACTAATAGAGGTTTTTGCTACATCTTTGTCGCTGTTGAACTCACTTCAAAATTTGTTACCTTCACTCCGTTACGCAAAGCTACTGCTAAAACCGTTTCGAAAGCATTTGTAAAGCATTTTCTATTTCATGTAGGGCATGTGTTGAAAGTAATTTCTGACAATGGATCACAATTTCGTTCTGCTATATGGACACGTATGTTACGAACTAGAAACATTTCTCCGATCTATATATCCAGGTACCATGCTTCTTCGAATCCCTGTGAACGATTAATGAAAGAAATTGGTAAACTGTGTAGAATATACTGCCACAAAAGACATATTGATTGGGACACACATATTCTCATTCCAAAATGTAATTAATTCCACTCTAAATGAATCCACTATGCTATCTCCGTCTGTTATACTGAAAAATGTTGAACCACCTAACAAAATTACAGAATTAGTAAACTTTCCTACATCTCGTCGACTACGACACCATGAAATAATTAACATTGCGCTGAACAACATCAAACGTGCCGCAGAGCGCCGGAGAAGACAGCGAAAACAAGTTTGTATACGCCGTGACTTTCACATTGGACAGAAGATATTAGAACGTACACACTATTTATCCAGCAGAATAAAAGGTAAGTGCAGTAAATTTGAACTTCTATACGCAGGTCCATATCGGATTCGCAGCATTCATCACCCCAATGTAGTACACGTCGAAACTCTGAGAACCAGAAAAAGTAAAGGCAACCACCATGTCTCCAATATTAAACCCTTTATTGAATGAAGACACTTTATGATTTAACATACTATGATGCCATTTACTAATTTTTATGATCACTTATGCAATTATATTCACATGACTAATTATTAATGATTATCGTATTTTTTCTTGGCAAGTGCCCGGCAAGGTAAGGTTAGCAGGTCGCTCTTCTTGTCGTTACACATCAGACCGTGCATATTTTTCCAGATGAATTTACACATTTATTACTATTTCTGCAATTATATTTATGTGACTACTTATTGATGATTATCGTATTTTTTCTTGGCAAGTGCCCGGCAAGGTAAGGTTAGCAGGTCGCTCTTCTTGTCGTTACATATCAGACTGTGCACATTTTTTCAGAGCAACTTACGTATCTTATGAATAATTATGCGATTTTATCTAGTGACATATTAATTTTATTAAATTCTCTCTCCATTAAAGTCTTTAATTCTCGCCTCTACTAACTACACAACATACAAGGTGAACTCAAAGGAGGTCACATTTCTTGTCATCATTTTTTTTATGTATGTATGATTGTTTTCATATGCACTGTGAAATAATTAAGATATAACACACACCAGTTGACTTTGACATTTTTGCCCTATGATATCTCAAGATCGTGACTGTTTTACATTTTTTGCTGCTGCATTGTGATATTCTGTGTACATTTTTGCATTTGAACACTGTCTATTTTTTTTCATATTACGTTTCCTGTCATGGTATGCTGTATGCTTAATTATGTTGTCATAAACCAGTCATTATTTAGTGAGTATATGATGTAAATGCAAGACATTAATCTTTGTTCATAAATTTCAGAAAGAAATGATGCGTAAAAGAAATAAATTAAACAGAAATGGGAATTTCATCTTCGGAATGAACGAAAGAAGATGCAAACCTCGTGATGAGTAAATGGATCAGGATTAACAAGCATTAACAAGAATATACTATACACATCGTAGAATAGCAGTCTTAACTAATTTTTTCTTTCAGAATACAAGGCGATTGATGCAAGCTGTCAGACAGAACTACACATCTTAGTTTTAGTGATGAAATATGCTAGAGATAAGGAATAGTTATGTAATGAGTAATGAAGTGATTTTTTTGCAGATGATAATGAATGCTGATGAATAATAATGAAGAATATGCTACTATGGATAATGAAGTTTTTCTTCACAGGTGAAGATAATAATGGAGTTATGATAATGAAGTGATGGATAATGAAGTTTTTTCTTTACAGATGAGGATATTGTTGAAGTTATGTATTTATGCTATGTAGTTATTTAAGTATTTGTTGCTGTTTGCCTTGACAGCAGGTGTTATATTGCATAGTATAATGACAGAAGGTTTTGGAAAGGACAGCTGTGGAACACATTTTTATACACATTTCACTACCTGTTAATTCGAAGTTCACTACTTTTCAGCATAAAATGCATTTCTTCTTTCAGCTTAATAATCCTTTTTTTGTATATTTTCGCAGGAGAAATTATATATGAAATTAATGTGCTATAAGCAGTTGTTCATTAAATCTATATCATTTATGAATGTGATTACATATATTCTACTTGTTTCATAATCTTGCAACAGCAGACTCATGACGAATGACGTTACACATTTTCATTTGAAGCAACAACCCAGAAGCAAATTTTTTTTTTCTTGCTTTCCCCTATAATTACCCAAAGCAATGCATTGCTAACAAAAAAATGTATTACTAGTCCCAAATAATGATACCAGTTTAAGAGAGTTCTGAGTAATGCTGATCAGCTATGAATAATATATCACTTGAATAATGAATGCTACTGATTATGGTATTGAAATGACCAATGATTAATAATGCTTTGTAACTAGGACATGAATGCTACTAATTATGCTTTGTAACAAGGAAATGAATGCTACTGATTATGCTTTGTAACTGGGAAAAGAATGCTACTGATTACTGTATTAAGATGATTACTGTATTTAAATGACCAATGATTAATTAGTAATGCTTTGTAACAAGGAAATGAATGCTACTGATTATGCTTTGTGACTAGGAAAAGAATGCTACTGATTACTGTATTGAAATGACCAATGATTAATAATGCTTTGTAACTAGAAATGAATACTACTAATTATGCTTTGTAACAAGGAAATGAATGCTACTGATTATGCTTTGTAACTGGGAAATGAACGCTACTGATTACGGTATTGAAATGACCAATGACAATGTTGTCTGTAAATCAATTAATGAACATTTTTCTGTAATACTACATACATGGTACAGAAATGTTCAATAACTGGGCTATGAATGCCGCAAACTACTAATGTAATTCCCAATGAAGACTAGTATGTGACTTAATGTCCTTCACTTTCTGACCCAACTACCCTGAATTACTGCAATATCCATTTGTCCTGTATATCCTCTTGATCATGGAGCACTATATTTGGTTTTTGCACAAATTCTACGTTGGTGTGCCTTGTAAAAGCGTGGTGTTGACACGGCATGCTGTCCACCACCGTGAGCGATGGAGACGTTATTATGGTCCCACTGTTTGGTGTACCTGATGTACTGCCAAAATGATAACATGGAATATTACTACGACATTTCAGTGTCTTGGGTACGCTGATAAATACTTTTGGGAAAAGAACTTCAGATTGTCACTTGGTGGAAAGATATGGACTTTCAGTGCAGCTGCATGCAACCTAAAGTGCTACAACCATGATGCAATCCTTCCCTTTCCTATCCTAATTCTTGTAACATAGTGAAAATCATTTTTTGCTAACATCATTTGTATTCATGGCCTATACATTATTTTTCGAACTACAGTGCGAGTGCACTTTTGATATTTTCTAACATGATTACTACTCATTGTATGTACATTTTGATTTGCTCATATATTCTGAACTACAGTGCATGTGCACTTATGTCACTTCTCAACATGATTTTTTGCCATTATGTTTATTTGTTGTGAAAATACTAAAGAGTTTTTCTGTGCGTGTGCACTTATGTCATTTGTTTTATACTCATTGTATATATATTTTGTACTCGGTGCATGTACACCACATTTACTTCATGATCTACATCTGAATATTCTGTGATTGTAAAGTTAATTAGTTAAGAAAAAAATTTGTTGCTCATGGCAAGTCCAAATGACTCACCATCGCTGCCAAATTTTTGCCCCCCCCCCCCCCCTCCCCCCAGTGGAGGGTTATGAAACACGTATGTATTCAGTAGCAGCGATGGCGAGGCATGACAGAATCTCTGACCAGAGAGTTATTTATCGTTGCTAGTCTGCGCTTGACCGCGCGTGAGTGCAGTAGTTGTACGTAGCAAGTCGCGAGAGCATGTAGTTCAGTTGCGAGTTGCACTCAGGCAGTGCTAGGAGTTGTGTGTGAGGAGTCGGCGGGCGTCGACATGGGTCTCTGGTCACGATTCGGGACGAGGTATATTGTTAAATAAGGTAATGAAGCAGCATTGCGCTCAGCCAATAACATCTGTTAATTGTAATTAATTTGTTCAAGAAATGCCCCAATAATAATTTTGTTTTCAGAGCAATCTTTTTTAAGAAAAGAATCATTCCAATTTGAAACAATATTTCCTATGCTTTTCCTCCCAGAATCAATTTATCAGATTAATTATTGCACAGGGCTTAAGGCCAGCGATGCTGCCCTTCAATTTATCAGATTAATTATTGCACAGGGCCTAAGGTCAGCGATGCTGCCCTTATAAAATTTATCAGGTTGATCTTAATGTTAATTTTGTGGGGACTTAACATTTTTGCACATTTTTATTATCATTGAGTTTTATTACTGTGGGAAGCTAACATTTGGCACTAGTCGCAATTCAATTCAATTCTTTTCATTTTTTTATATTTTCACGGGGAGGTTACAATTAGCACGATGTCCATTTACATTTAATTAATTATTTTCTTTCATTTTTGCGGGAAGGTTACACTTTGGCTCTATTCTCATTAACATTGAAATATTTCATTTATTTTTGTGGGGAGGTTACATACTTCACGCACGATGGAGCTCCTTCTGATTTTAGTGTTACTGGCTGTAGTCTTCTACAACTGATTGTGTGGCGGATGTGGATAGGTAGAGATGGACCAATTCTTTAGCCTTCACGTTCTTTGGAATAAATCCACTAGACTTTTATTTGTGGTTGTATTTGCCCGTTTTGTGGAAAATACGCAATTCTCCAGGAATACATCAGCTCCTCAGATATTCAATGCGAAGGTGAGGTGATGCATGAATCTATGCTAACAGAGAGAGTTTTGAAGATTTCGTTTAGGAAAGTGGTTCATAGCGTACTGAAACGTTCTCTTTCTGTGTAACTCCAGTGACAAATGTATCGAAGAGATGTATAAACTAAGCTCTGACATGGAAAGAAAGTGTTTCTGGCTCCATGTTCGTACAACATATTTTCCTCTTTTACGTGTGAGGAGCGTTTCCTGAGAGTATGGCCATACCTTTTTGTTACACCCTATGTAAGTCGAAGAAGTTCTAAGAAATGAATTTGTGCGAACAGAGCTGCCTGAACTTTTGTTGGATTGACTTTCAGATGTGTATCCCGTTCCTTTCGCTGCACCATCTTACCTCAGACTAAATTTTGAGTGTATGCAGCATTTTAGTTAATCACTCGTAACTTTTATTTTATTTCCACACCATTCTCGTATGTCTGTTTCTTATCTTATTCCTTTTCATTTGGCTACAGCATATTTGCTACTTAAAAATGAGAATGGGCGCATTTTATATCCATATCTAAGATATAAGAAAGTTAATAAAAACTGTAGAAAATATGGTAAAATTGATTGAATGGTGGAATGCAAAAAGTAAGTTTATTCAAATCCTACTGTAGTGAGTATAATAATAAAAGTATCATGAAAAGATGCGTTCCCCCTAAAAATCGTGAAACGTGAGGACTTTTAACGATTCATTAGGAATTACAGTACTGGTCTTCTACGTAGCTGCCATTACCTGTGGACTGGTTGAAACATGTGCTTTCTTTGCAAGTTATAACTCGTGTGCGAAAATATGTAGTTTGAATTTCAAAACATTTGTAGGTTTGTTGGACTTTCTACTTTACATATACTCATTTTGGCATTTCTAGTGTTAAATCTGAATCTTCAAATGATACTTCAGTTTAATAGTAATTATCGCAGCAAAATCTGAGAAGGAGTTCTGGTATTCGTAAACGTGCCCTGTTAAGAAAACAAGTGATCTTTCTGTTTAAATGTCATTTACAGCCCATTTAAGTCTAAAGTAACACACGAAACACAAGACCAAAGCAAAATTTAGTGTTCATAGTGGAGTACAGTGTGATACAAATTGAAACGTGGATAGATATATAGTCCAACATTACACTGGAATCATACGCTCGAATTGATTTCATGAATTACCTGCAGGGAAATCCTTCATAACAACACGGTCTGCGAAAATAATGCAATAAACGTGTAATCTGAACCATCGTCAAATATTTCATTTTCATTATCTGCAGACTTGTCGAAGACTTACCTTCGAAACAAGAGACGATAACAAAAGTTTCAAAAAGAAGATGAATTTTTCCGGTGATGCCGCTACTACCATCTAACAAAAACTAACGCCTAACGACCCAACAGACATTTGCAGGAGCCGTAAATATGCGTCTGACACCGCGGAATATCATCATAACTGGCGTCACGTCATGTTACGTCCACCACACATACCCATTTCCCTCAAGCTTCGTAACATTACGTCAGCTGCACGCTAATTGTACTGCTGATTCGCCTAGGACCTGACGCATCACACCATTTCCCACACTGTCGCTACCGACAAGTAACTGAAACAAAAGGAACCAAGACGTCCTTCCGCACGAAATGTACAGTGAAGAAATAAAATGTTATAACTGACATGTAAGCTGTAATATATCATTACTAGTAATACCTTGCAGAACGACAATTCTTTTGTCGACCGAATGAAGACTATGACGGTTCTCTATGAGACATTATTAGATACAAGCATATATTTAGGCTTGCAACAACGTTCCACATAACAGTGAACAGTATTCACGTAATCTGGCCGTTGTGAGTGAATAGCTACGGGGGAAACGTTATAAGTCGATCTGTCCTAGCACCATAATATTTAACAGCTCAAGCAACAACGGCAGTCACGCCTTTGCGGTGCTAACACCGTTAGGAAGAAGTGGGCTAATTTTTGGGGCGGTGAGCTCACTTGCTGATAACGCGCAAGCCGTCACAGGGCGCGCGCTCCCTGTATCCGCCGCACGCCGGATGTAAGCCCTGCGAGCCCTATCGGCGCGAGTCGCGCACTGGCTTTGTGCCCAGCCAATCACGTCACTGCTATCGCGCTGCCAGTCTGCTCGTAATGCCCTCTGACAACAGGCAGCGCACGCAGATTTTGCGTCAGCCGCTGTGTTGACGCACAACAACACACTTCTCATTTTTATTCATTCCGCCGTGCCTAAGTACACAATGCGCTTGCCAGCTTGCACGCATTTGCGGATCTGTCGGACGTAGCCATCTTCTTTCTGTATATTTGCTCGGCTTCAGCCTCTTGTTCATTTGCCCTATACCGTAAGAGGTAAAATGCCAGTATTCTGAATAAAAGGACTGTAGTGTGAATCATGATACGGCATGCCACATTTATTTACACGTGGCCTCCGGAAATCAGTAGGCGAGAGGACTTGGACGGTTCATCAAACAAATATACCACTGATCCGCCTCGGACCTGATGCAACACTCCATTTCCCGTACTGTCGCTAGCGGCAGATAGCTGCAACGCAAAGGAATCAAGATGTTCTTCCACAATTTCCCTAGTGAATATATGGAAAAAAGCATTTGTTTAAGAATATCTTGTAAACACTACGAGCTGTATTTAAATGTGTAATAACTAAACCATTACTCGGGTGTAGAACCCATCGTCATACAAACAGGCAGCTTGTTTTAACTTAAGACAGCAAATATCTCGAAAACGACGCATTATACGAAAAAAATGTTGCGGGTAAAAAGCGTTAGTAAAGACGAGATCTGTCTGTGCTACAGCTGTCCGGCTCCTAACCACTCCTCCTGCGTGGGTGGCACCAGCTTTGTATTTTCATACGGGTACCCCCCCCCCCCCCCCCCATTTCTATACCATATTCGAATTCTACGCCAAAAAATACGTACGGTTTACCCAAACCATTATTTCCCATTCGCAGCAGCCGCCACTATAATGGACAAGTATCAAGCGTGCTGTTTTTCCAATTAAGAACCGACGCTTTTGATTCTACATTTCACTTACTATGTAAATCTACATCTACATCTACATGGATACTCTGCAAATCACATTTAAGTGCCTGGCAAAGGGTTCATCGAACCACCTTCACAATTCTCTATTATTCCAGACTCGTATAGCGCGCGGAAACAATGAACACCTTTATCTTTCCGAACGACCTCTGATTTCCCTTATTTTATCATGGTGATCGTTTTTCCCTATGTAGGTCTGTGGCAACAAAATATTTTCGCATTCGGAGGAGAAAGCTGGTGGTTGGATCTCGTGAGAAGATCTCGTCGCAACGAAAAACGCCTCTCTTTTAATGATGTCCAGCCCAAATCCTGTATCATTTCTGTGACACTCTCTCCGATATTTCGCGATAATACAAAACGTGCTGCCTTTCTTTGCACTTTTTCGATGTACTCCGTCAGTCCTATCTGGTTAGGATCCCACGACGCGCAGCAGTATTCTAAAAGAGGACGGAAAGCGTATTGTAGGCAGTCTCCTTAGTAGGTCTGTTACATTTTCTAAATGTCCTGCCAATGAAACGCAGTCTTTGGTTAGCCTTCTCCACGACATTTTCTATGTCTTCTTTCCAATTTAAGTTGTTCGTAATTGTAATACCTAGATATTTAGTTGAATTTACGGCCTTTAGATTAGACTGATTTATCGTGTAACCGAAGTTTAACAAATCCCTTTTAGCACTCATGTGAATGACCTCGTTATTTGGGGTCAACTGCCACTTTTTGCACCATTCCGATATTTTTTCTAAATCGTTTTGCAGTTTGTTTTGATCTTCTGATGACTTTGTCGATTACCGACAGCGTCATCTGAAAACAACCTAAGACGGCTGCTCAGATTGTCTCCCAAATCGCTTATATAGATAAGGAACAGCAAAGGGCCTAAACACAACCTTGGGGAACGCCAGAAATCACTTCTGTTTTACTCGATGACTTTCCCGTCAATTACTACGAACTGTGACCTCTCTGACAGGCAGTCACAAATCCAGTCACATAACTGAGACGATATTCCATAAGCACGCAATTTCACTACGAGCCGCTTGTGTGGTATAGTGTCAAAATCCTTCCATAAATACGAAATCGATCTGAAGTCCCTTATCAATAGCACCCAACACTTCATCGCTGTGTTCTGACAGTTGATACCGATGTTCAAACGTTACTAAGGGTAGCAAACGTGATTGTACAGTACAAATAATATGGCTAGACACTGGCATTTCAGGCAAATAAGCTACTTGTATGGTAGCTTAGTTCTCTGTTCACTACAGGGTTGATGGTAATGATTCCCCAATTCATCAGAACACTTGATCTCGGTGGCTGCTCTCGAACAACGCCATTAGGATGACTGATTTCGGTATTGTGTTTCCATCCAGCCACCGTAACTCTTGTATTATGGGTAGAATACAAACCACAACCATTGTTGTTGTTGTTGTGGTCTTCAGTCCTGAGACTGGTTTGATGCAGCTCTCCATGCTACTCTATCCTGTGCAAGCTTTTTCATCTCCCAGTACCTACTACAACCTACATCCTTCTGAATCTGCTTAGTGTATTCATCTCTTGGTCTCCCCCTACGATTTTTACCCTCCACGCTGCCCTCCAATACTAAATTGGTGATCCCTTGATGCCTCAGAACATGTCCTACCAACCGATCCCTTCTTCTGGTCAAGTTGTGCCACAAACTTCTCTTCTCCCCAATCCTATTCAATACTTCCTCATTAGTTATGTGATCTACCCATCTAATCTTCAGCATTCTTCTGTAGCACCACATTTCGAAAGCTTCTATTCTCTTCTTGTCCAAACTATTTATCGTCCATGTTTCACTTCCATACATGGCTACACTCCATACGAATACTTTCAGAAATGACTTCCTGACACTTAAATCAATACTGGATGTTAACAAATTTCTCTTCTTCAGAAACGCTTTCCTTGCCATTGCCAGCCTACATTTTATATCCTCTCTACTTCGACCATCATCAGTTATTTTGCTCCCCAAATAGCAAAACTCCTTTACTAATTTAAGTGCCTCATTTCCTAATCTAATTCCCTCAGCATCACCCGTCTTAATTAGACTACATTCCATTATCCTTGTTTTGCTTTTGTTGATGTTCATCTTATATCCTCCTTTCAAGATACTGTCCATTCCATTCAACTGCTCTTCCAAGTCCTTTGCTGTCTCTGACAGAATTACAATGTCATCGGCCAACCTCAAAGTTTTTATTTCTTCTCCATGAATTTTAATACCTACTCCGAATTTTTCTTGTGTTTCCTTTACTGCTTGCTCAATATACAGATTGAACAACATCGGGGAGAGGCTACAACCCTGTCTTACTCCCTTCCCAACCACTGCTTCCCTTTCATGTCCCTCGACTCTTATAACTGCCTTCTGGTTTCTGTACAAATTGTAAATAGCCTTTCGCTCCCTGTATTTTACCCCTGCCACCTTTAGAATTTGAAAGAGAGTATTCCAGTCAACATTGTCAAAAGCTTTCTCTAAGTCTACAAATGCTAGAAACGTAGGTTTGCCTTTCCTTAATCTTTCTTCTAAGATAAGTCGTAAGGTCAGTATTGCCTCACGTGTTTCAGTGTTTCTACGGAATCCAAACTGATCTTCCCCGAGGTTGGCTTCTACTAGTTTTTCCATTCGTCTGTAAAGAATTCGTGTTAGTATTTTGCAGCTGTGACTTATTAAGCTGATAGTTCGGTAATTTTCACACCTGTCAACACCTGCTTTCTTTGGGATTGGAATTATTATATTCTTCTTGAAGTCTGAGGGTATTTCGCCTGTTTCATACATCTTGCTCACCAGATGGTAGAGTTTTGTCAGGACTGGCTCTCCCACGGCCGTCAGTAGTTCCAATGGAATATTGTCTACTCCGGGGGCCTTGTTTCGACTCAGGTCTTTCAGTGCTCTGTCAGACTCTTCACGCAGTATCGTATCTCCCATTTCATCTTCATCTACATCCTCTTCCATTTCCATAATATTGTCCTCAAGTACATCGCCCTTGTATAGACCCTCTATATACTCCTTCCACCTTTCTGCTTTCCCTTCTTTGCTTAGAACTGGGTTTCCATCTGAGCTCTTGATATTCATACAAGTCGTTCTCTTATCTCCAAAGGTCTCTTTAATTTTCCTGTAGGCGGTATCTATCTTACCCCTAGTGAGATAGGCCTCTACATCCTTACATTTGTCCTCTAGCCATCCCTGCTTAGCCATTTTGCACTTCCTGTCGATCTCATTTTTGAGACGTTTGTATTCCTTTTTGCCTGTTTCACTTACTGCATTTTTATATTTTCTCCTTTCATCAATCAAATTCAATATTTCTTCTGTTACCCAAGGATTTCTACTAGCCCTCGTCTTTTTACCTACTTGATCCTCTGCTGCCTTCACTACTTCATCCGTCAAAGCTACCCATTCTTCCTCTACTGTATTTATTTCCCCCATTCCTGTCAATTGCTCCCTTATGCTCTCCCTGAATCTCTGTACAACCTCTGGTGCTTTTAGTTTATCCAGGTCCCATCTCCTTAAATTCCCACCTTTTTGCAGTTTCTTCCGTTTTAATCTACAGGTCATAACCAATAGATTGTGGTCAGAGTCCACATCTGCCCCTGGAAACGTCTTACAATTTAAAACCTGGTTCCTAAATCTCTGTCTTACCATTATATAATCTATCTGATACCTTTTAGTATCTCCAGGGTTCTTCCATGTATACAACCTTCTTTCATGATTCTTAAACCAAGTGTTAGTTATGATTATGTTGTGCTCTGTGCAAAATTCCACCAGGCGGCTTCCTCTTTCATTTCTGTCCCCCAATCCATATTCACCTACTATGTTTCCTTCTCTCCCTTTTCCTACACTCGAATTCCAGTCACCCATGACTATTAAATTTTCGTCTCCCTTCACAATCTGAATAATTTCTTTTATTTCATCATACATTTCTTCAATTTCTTCGTCATCTGCAGAGCTAGTTGGCATATAAACTTGTACTACTATAGTAGGTGTGGGCTTCGTATCTATCTTGGCCACAATAATGCGTTCACTATGCTGTTTGTAGTAGCTTACCCGCATTCCTATTTTCCTATTCATTATTAAACCTACTCCTGCATTACCCCTATTTGATTTTGTGTTTATAACCCTGTAGTCACCTGACCAGCAGTCTTGTTCCTCCTGCCACCGAACTTCACTAATTCCCACTATATCTAACTTCAACCTATCCATTTCCTTTTTAAATTTTCTAACCTACCTGCCCGATTAAGGGATCTGACATTCCACGCTCCGATCCGTAGAACGCCAGTTTTCTTTCTCCTGATAACGACATCTTCTTGAGTAGTCCCCGCCCGGAGATCCGAATGGGGGACTATTTTACCTCCGGAATATTTTACCCAAGAGGACGCCATCATGATTTAATCATACAGTAAAGCTGCATGCCCTCGGGAAAAATTACGGCTGTAGTTTCCCCTTGCTTTCAGCCGTTCGCAGTACCAGCACAGCAAGGCCGTTTTGGTTATTGTTACAAGGCCAGATCAGTTAATCATCCAGACTGTTGCCCTTGCAACTACTGAAAAGGCTGCTGCCCCTCTTTAGGAACCACACGTTTGTCTGGCCTCTCAACAGATACCCCTCCGTTGTGGTTGTACCTACGGTGCGGCTATCTGTATCGCTGAGGCACTCAAGCCTCCCCACCAACGGCAAGGTCCATGGTTCATGGGGGGGAGGGACAACCATTGTAATAAGGTAAAAATGTCCATACAGTGATAGTGACAGGCCCAGCTGCCATGGATGCTCAACGACATCAAGCATTCCAATGGTGATCGAAGTGAGAGCAAGGGGACTCACGGAAATCTAGCAATTCGATGGGAACACAGGACTATTACCGCCACGTCGTTGTGCCTGGATCATGTTAAAAGTAGTTCCTAATGCTTCTCTGTTTTTGGTACGTGGTTACGAGAGTTCAGATTCAGAAATTGTTTTGCGCATGATCTCCCCTTTCTGAAGCCTCCGTGGAACTCACCAATTTTTGGATTTAGCTGCTTTTCCACTCTGTTCAGCAATATTTTTTAGAATACCTTTTAGATCAATGGCCAACGGCCTTGCCGCAGTAGTAACACCGTTTCCCGTCAGATCACCGCAGTTAAGCGCTGTCGGGCTGGGCTGGCACTTGGATGGGTGACAATCTGCTATGTCGAGCGCTGTTGGCAAGCGGGGTGCACTCAGCCACTCAGCCCTTGTGAGCGAACTGAGGACCTGCTTGATTGAGAAATAGCGGCTCCGGTCTCTTAAACTGACATACGGCTGGGAGAGTGGTGTGCTGACCACATACCCCTCCATATCAGCATCCAATGACGCCTGTGGTCTGAGGATGACACGGCGGCCGTTCATTAGCTTTAGGCCTTCCAAGGTCTGTTAGGACGGTCTGTTAGTGATATTCCTCTCTAGTTACCACCCTCTGACTTACCTCCTCTTGTGTGTATTACTGCCGCGACGTCCATCCTTCTGGAAGCTGCTCCTTTTCCAAAAAATTTCTTACAATGTTGTCAGATCGATAACTGTATTCTCGTTCGCACACTTCCAGAGTTCTGCAATGATACCACCTTCTCCAGGAGCTCTATTATTCTTCGAGGTGTTAATGATGTCCCTAAACTCTTCTAAACTTGGTGGTTCTGAGCCGGGATTTCGGTTCTTTCTGCAATATATGTCATTGATACAGATATAAATAGTATGTAAGCAAACTTACGTTTTACTGTTACACATGCGGCTGTACGTATCGATATACTTACAACAGTTTGTTGTCCTATATTACACAGGTCACTGATGACGGGTTCTATACTTGAATGTCGATTAATTTACGATTAACGAGCACGCGTTTGATGTAGAGATGCATAATATACCAGTGACGATGAGTTCTACACCAGAATACCGAACTTACTATTAAGTATTTAAACACAGCTCACGCTATTTACTAGATACCCTTTAACAAATACACTCCTGGAAATGGAAAAAAGAACACATTGACCCCGGTGTGTCAGACCCACCATACTTGCTCCGGACACTGCGAGAGGGCTGTACAAGCAATGATCACACGCACAGCACAGCGGACACACCAGGAACCGCGGTGTTGGCCGTCGAATGGCGCTAGCTGCGCAGCATTTGTGCACCGCCGCCGTCTGTGTCAGCCAGTTTGCCGTGGCATACGGAGCTCCATCGCAGTCTTTAACACTGGTAGCATGCCGCGACAGCGTGGACGTGAACCGTATGTGCAGTTGACGGACTTTGAGCGAGGGCGTATAGTGGGCATGCGGGAGGCCGGGTGGACGTACCGCCAAATTGCTCAACACGTGGGGCGTGAGGTCTCCACAGTACATCGATGTTGTCGCCAGTGGTCGGCGGAAGGTGCACGTGCCCGTCGACCTGGGACCGGACCGCAGCGACGCACGGATGCACGCCAAGACCGTAGGATCCTACGCAGTGCCGTAGGGGACCGCACCGCCACTTCCCAGCAAATTAGGGACACTGTTGCTCCTGGGGTATCGGCGAGGACCATTCGCAACCGTCTCCATGAAGCTGGGCTGCGGTCCTGCACACCGTTAGGCCGTCTTCCGCTCACGCCCCAACATCGTGCAGCCCGCCTCCAGTGGTGTCGCGACAGGCGTGAATGGAGGGACGAATGGAGACGTGTCGTCTTCAGCGATGAGAGTCGCTTCTGCCTTGGTGCCAATGATGGTCGTATGCGTGTTTGGCGCCGTGCAGGTGAGCGCCACAATCAGGACTGCATACGACCGAGGCACACAGGGCCAGCACCCGGCATCATGGTGTGGGGAGCGATCTCCTACACTGGCCGTACACCACTGGTGATCGTCGAGGGGACACTGAATAGTGCACGGTACATCCAAACCGTCATCGAACCCATCGTTCTACCATTCCTAGACCGGCAAGGGAACTTGCTGTTCCAACAGGACAATGCACGTCCGCATGTATCCCGTGCCACCCAACGTGCTCTAGAAGGTGTAAGTCAACTACCCTGGCCAGCAAGATCTCCGGATCTGTCCCCCATTGAGCATGTTTGGGACTGGATGAAGCGTCGTCTCACGCGGTCTGCACGTCCAGCACGAACGCTGGTCCAACTGAGGCGCCAGGTGGAAATGGCATGGCAAGCCGTTCCACAGGACTACATCCAGCATCTCTACGATCGTCTCCATGGGAGAATAGCAGCCTGCATTGCTGCGAAAGGTGGATATACACTGTACTAGTGCCGACATTGTGCATGCTCTGTTGCCTGTGTCTATGTGCCTGTGGTTCTGTCAAAGTGATCATGTGATGTATCTGACCCCAGGAATGTGTCAATAAAGTTTCCCCTTCCTGGGACAATGAATTCACGGTGTTCTTATTTCAATTTCCAGGAGTGTATTTCTACGCTGCGGAGCACCAAGCGTTCAAGATTTTGCGAAGCAAGTACTGTTGTTGCACACATTCTAAGCCAACAATTTTTTCTGAGTATGAATGAGGACAACAGTTTACAGGGACATCATCATTCGAAGGAATATTACGCTTTAGCTTTCAGTAGACAATAATCCCAGTAAACACGGATCATTATCTGAGAGCAAGCAATGTGGTTACGACACTAAACTCAAACTCAGAAACGCTGGTATGAAAGTCTGCCTCTCGCCGTCTTAATTTTTATCTATGTCCTTCTACATGCACACCTACAACTCCAGTCTGCAAACGACTGGAAAGTACATGGCAGAGGATAATTCCGGTTGCTCCACTTTTTAGAGCCTCTTCCTGTTACATTTTCATACCATGGAAAATGGGAAGAACAGTTACCTAAAAGACTGGATGAGTGCTGTAATTAGGCTAATCTCGCCTTCGCGATCCCTGTGGGAGAGATACGTAGCGGGCTGCAGTACGTTTCTAGATTCCTCACTTAAAACTGTTTCTTAAACTTTGTAAGCATGTTACGTAAATTCTTCTGCTCTATGGCCATAGTACAACAACTGTGATACATTTTCAGTACGAAAAGACAGCGTTGGCTGAAAAATCAACATAAGCTTTATTGACACGAAATCCGTAAGAAATGTATAGACTTAACAGCTTGTTTACAAAACAGACAAGTTATTTTAAAAAATCCATAAGTATAATGTAAAAAACAAGATACAGAAGTAATTAACGTCTTTATGAGGAGAATTAAGCCAGTGCTCAGTTATACTCTGCTTCTTGGTAATCAGTCGGTAGCTACGGCTTACAATCTTAGCTACACGACAGTGTTTCACAGTCTCCAATTCCTCCAGCAGAGTCAATTCTTTGCTCTTGACTGCACGATGCAAGATTTGAAGCTGGTCTAGTATACGTTCTGTGTGGCCGCTAACTTTTAAATTCTCATTGAATGAAGAATTATTTTTAATTGCATCTTTTTCTAGGACACGTTACCCAAGAATGGCAGGACTAAAAAACTTTGCTTTCGAAATTACAAAATTAGCACCTGTTAAACTACCACTCTTCTCTACTTATTTTATGTACAACTTACTAGTTTTTTAATTAATTCTTTCCTATTCGAAATACAAAAATTTGTTCTGTATAAAGCTCTTCACGTATAACTTGCAGCAAAAACTTCACTGTGAGTTCACCCGGATTTCCTGTTCCATTCACAATCTGGAGGACTGAAAGATCCTGTTCGTGGGTTTTAATTTGTGCGCGAAGTTGTGCTCATTACTTTCATTCTGTACAAATAGTCAGGACCAATAATATTGCTACACTCAAGAGGAGACGTCTTAAGGTCTTCAGTGTAAGCATTAGCGAGATCATGATCAATCTGCGTTATGTTTCTCTCTTGAAAAAGGATATTTCAATCCGTCCGATTCTGAGTGGAATAGGAAATCCAGGTGAACCCACACTGAAGTTTTTGCTTCAAATAATAAGTAAAGAATTTATATACAGAACAAACTTTTCTATTTCGAATAGGAAAGAAGTAATACAAAAATTGCAAGGGAAGGTCTTTACATCATCCTGTTCTCTAGCTTCTCTCGATAGAAAAAATTTGTACACTTAGATTCCCGTTAACGAGACGATCGGTATTATTCAAGCAAACTTGTCTTCTAACTGTCAGTTTAGTACTTGACGTGATTAGAAAACTAACTTTACTTCTTCAACTGGTAAAATCCTATACTTACTTTCCTTTCAACAAATGCACGTAACAGCAAGCAGATGGGCTGGCTATGGGCAGTTGTGCCGCTATCTGTCTGGCACACAATTTTGTGAACAGTCTAGAACATAAATACTTTGAGCAGGCTTCCGACTTCTGCAACAGAAAAAAAAACTGTATTGTATTTTCGTTATGTCGATGACATAGTTATTGTAGCTGATGGCTCTTACGATGATATATCTGTAGTCAAAAATGAATTTAAGACTTTACATTCTAAAACGTTTTCTACTTACGAAGTAATGGGTCCAGACTAAGTGTTGGATTATTTAGACATAAAACTTCATCTCGCCAATAATTAAATTAATTTTGACATCTTTCGTAAGCCAACCACCAGAGAATCAATAATTCATGCCTTGTCATACCGTCCATATCAGCATATAATGTCTTCCTTCAGAGCCGCGATAGACCGCCTGTGCGAACTTCCTTTAACAACAGCCACTACTGATCATGAACTAGCCATTTTACACTTCGTAGCTGTACTAATGGATATAAGCCAAACATTGTTGAGAAGTCGTACAAAAAATAAATAGAGAAGAGTGTTAGTATAGCAGATGCTAATTTTGTAATTTCGAAAGGAAAGTTTGATGTCCTATCGTTCTTGGGTAGCGTGTCCTCTCAGTTCGCTAGGCTGTTCAGGAGCTATAATGTTAAACTAGCTTACACCACACATGAAAAGATCCAGTATTACTTTAGACATAATGAGCAGCCATGCAAAACACAAAGTCTCTCATACCGGCGTTTATAAATTAGCATGTGCTCAATGCCCCATGTGTTACATAGGGCAGAGTGGCCGGATGTTCAGAACAAGAGTTCAGGATCACTAAAAAAAGATACAATTACAAATAATTCTTCGTTCGCTGAGCATTTAAAAGCTAGCGCGGACAGAGAGAACCTATACTAGAACCGCTTCAAATCTTGCATCGTGCAGTCAAGAGCAAAGATTTGACTTCGCTGGAGGAATTGGAGACCGTGAAACACTCTCATGTCAATGGCGACAATTCTTCAAAGAGTATAACTGAGCACTGGTATAATTCTCCTCATAAAGACGTTAATTACTTCTGTATCTTATATTTTACATCTGACGTATGGAATTTTTTATATAACGTGACTGATTTGTAAACATTTTGCCTATACTTTTCTTACAGACTCCTCGGTCTTACTTTCCGCGCCAACAGATGATTCCATGTTTCAGAACTTTATCTCTCCCTTAATTGGTTTTACATCTTTTTTTATTGTTATCACTTATTTTAAATCTGTTTTAATTTGCGTGAACTTCTGTCACTGTCACTGCATGTCTTACTGTATGCTTATTTACTGTACCTTCAGAGACGTACACGCCGCCTAGCGGAGCTTCCGTCCTGGCTGCCAGCCTCAAGCGGGGCCGTACTCTCGGCCATTACAGTTCGTACGCCAACGTTTGTGTAAAGCTTGGAAATGTGGCCCTATCTAATCATTGCTGCATGTCTTCATCGAAGATGAGGATCGGTGCCTCTTTCACGGTGCATTACCAATTTGCAATTTGGCTCATCGCTGCTTTTCTAGGGCCACGTTTTTAAAAATTCTTTTGCTTTTGCGTTTCAGGCGCACACCAAAATATCGAATACTTATGGCTAACGCACTACCACCTGTTCCTATATGCAAGTGCCCGCTCGCTCTTAATTTTGTATACTATTTTAAAGAAGTTTTTACCAGAAATTATTTCATTCCATCTTGGCGTGTGGTACAGCAACCTCCTGTTGCTGCAACTTAAAAAGAAAATCGTAGGTTAGAGAATGTTCTTTATTAACTTAACAACGAGGCGTTCCGCTCAGATAGGGCATCATCACCTTACTTTAAAAGATGATGCCCTATCTGGGCGAAACGACCGCGCGGGCTAGCCGTACGGAATGAGGCGTCTTTTCACGGTTCTAACGGCTTCCCCCATCGGAGGTTCGATCCTCCCTAGGGCTTGGGTGTGTGTCGTCCTTATTGTAAGTTTGTTTAAGTTAGATTAAGTAGTGCGTAAGCTTAGGGACCGATGACCTCAGCAGTTTGGTCCCATAGACCTTACCACAAATTTCCCAATTTCCGGGTGAAACGTGTTGTTCTTAATGCTGCGCTAGTAATAGTCCTAGCCGAAGGAAAGGGAAATTTTGTCAAAATTCAATGCAGGCGAGGTTGGGCGATGAAATCTGGGGTCGCTGGCAGAGTGTGGTAACAGTCGACAGCCAGTGGGCGAGGCAAGGTAAAAATGGCACTCGCGGTCATAGAGCTGCAACAGTGGTATTTCACGCACGATTTGTTTGGAGTGGAGCAACAACGAGGCAGGAAACTGCAATGTTGCTTTAAATTATTGCGATGTATGAGGCGGGACACTAGGCCAGAGCCAACAGTGGCGATTTGTAAATGGCTGACGTGTGGGAATTTATCCTTGCCATGGTTTCTGTCTCTCCCTGCATCTAAATCAGAAGCGAGGAATAAACCATTATAAACAGACAGGCAACTTTAGCTTGGGAAGAATTGTGCCAGATCAGTCGAGCATCGGGACGGACCTGTGCTCGTCTCCGCTTATAGGGGCCAGTCTGGCAGTCATGTTATAAGTATTCTGTATAAACTTGTATCCTGTTTCTATGCACTTGTTCGGGCTATATTCCGCCTCCAGGGCCACAGCACCGGGGCGGGACGGAACGGCAGCCTGGAACTTGGAAATCGCATTGTCTGCCTGAAGGAGGGTAGTGACAGCCGTCTGCAGTGGGTCCAGGAGGGGCTCGATTTCTCTCGAGTCTACGGGTCACGTTCGCTTCCCACCTGGCGTACCGGGGTCCGGGCGAGGCATACGCTGCAGGAGGTGCAGCACCACTGTAGCAGCGCCAGAGACGGTGGCGGGTGTTGCCATCCGGCAAGCACCATTAGCAGCAAGTTGCGCCACAGAATCCAGGAGGGCGCGGGATCGAGACCGGTCCTGTCCTGGGAGCAGCAGCAGACCGAAGGCCATCGGTGACCAGTACACCCACCTTTGCTCCATGGTCGGACAGAGCAGGCAAAACGGAGTGGGGGGCAGCGCGGTCCAGAGACTGGAGCAGTCTCCGGAATTGCAGGCTGCGGAGTGGCGCCAGGTGCAATGCCCCAGCGGGCGGCGACCGGGAGAGCACGTCCGACTTCCAGCAGGGTGGCCTTGATGATGGCAGCAGCGGTGTCGGCATACCAGGAGTCTGCTGAGCCAGCGGATGGCACGTCGACACTATGCTTCACCCATCGAGTACTGTAAATTATCGGAATAAACAAATGTTACCGAATACCGCTGTATCACTTAGCACTGTTCCTTGAAGCTCTTGAACTTGCTGGGCCTCCTGACAAAATATGGCGCGGTGGGTCACGGCTTCAGCTCTGGCAACTGGAGTCTCGGGTTCGACCCCGGACCCCGCATCATTAAGATAATAAGAAACATTCTGCAACCTGCGACTGTTTTTTAAATAGAATTTTTTGCCACCATTTTATGCTAGATATGATCGTACCTCTAATCTACTTATATGCATTTTTCCTATGTAGAATTTCTGAAGATGACTCAAAAAGGTGAAACGCGTAAATGAAGCTTATGTTGTTTTAGGGGCATAGACTCTCATTTTTATTGACACTGAAAATTTGTGAGTAGTCTTTCGCAGGATAGTTGGCTTTATTTTGAAGCGTCTACCAGTTCAGGTTCTTGAGCATTTCCATCGCACTGACCCTTAAGTCCCGTACTTTGTATCTGTTCAATATCCCCTCTTATTCCCTTGTGGTATGAACCCCAACTACTTGAGCAGTATTCTAGGATAGGTCAGAGAGGTGTTGTGTATCTAGTCTCCTTTGTACAAAGATTCCATTTTTTTCATTATCCTCTCAATGAAACGTCTGCTACAAGTCATAATATAGCATGAAAAGTATAAGTATAAATGTAATTGTAGATCTTCCATCACCTCATCTCGATACTGGAGTAGGTGTCTCAGCCAATTTATCACCGATTTTCTCTCCTAGCCCTGTCCACATAGAACTTGAACTGCAAACTGTTATGTTAAACTCAAACCTTCCTCTCAATGACTGAAATCTCCGTCCATGCTTCACCTTTCGAGTACCGGTGATTTCTGCCCGAACTCAGAATTTTATTAATTTGTATTTGAAGCACCAGTGCCTTCAGCACGAAACCATAGGTGGCGTTGCAATACGGCGACGTCAAATGCTACAGTGAGGTACTTCTATGAATGTAGTGCATTTTAGCAATCATTTTACAGCGTTCAAAGCGACAGTCGGCGCTGAGGTTGTGCTACGTGATTGTAGGATAAGACGATATGACATTTGTTTATAGTGGCCATATTGAGGAGTTGATTGACAGTGAAAGTAAATATATATATATAAAGTTATTTCAACGTAAATCTGAGTTTGTACTTCTGCTTGTATAGGTGGTTTCGTAGTGACACCATGGGGCAGTATATAGTTTTTATGCAAAATTTATTAAATTTTAGGCGCATTTTTGGTTGTTATTTAGGATTGGAATTTGTTCTAGTTATTACGAGTTCATGTAAATTTCGAGATGTGGGATTGTTTCTAGCAAAAATGCTAATTTACTTTTAAATATGTCACATGAAATGATGGGTGAAAATAGTATGGCATAGTGCCTCCAAAAGTGAAACCACCTTCTTAAAAAAACTGATTGTTCAGTTTTTACAAATTCAGTTTGTAACGCGCCTGGGGGTACAAATGGTGGGGGTCCCTTCAACTGTTTCGCTTGCCGTTTCTTGACCGTGCGCCCTGTCCACACCACGTACCTGATAATCCCGCGGCGGTCGTACTGTTCTGCTCCACACTGCTGCTGGCTTGCCTGAAATTACGTATCTAAATATGCAAGGGGATTTAGGGGACCCACTCAACATTAAACACAACACTGTCCTACGTCTGGTATGAACATCTATATTCTGAGACGATAAAAGAAAAACGCAGGTTGCACTTTTTACATTCTAAGTCGTAACTGCTTATCCCAATTAACAATCTAGATGATTACCTGTCCACAATGTCGCGTAACCGACGCGACGCGGGTGATTGTTAATGATGCGGAAGCCGAATGATCGAACGAAAGTTCTTACGCTCGTCACGCATACACAGATATCTGGTACCAGTCCTCCTTGACATTAGTAATGATATAACACTGTTAATAGAGTTAATTTTTCAGTTCTCAGTTCTCACTTGTACGAGCGTGCGCGTAACCGTCGCGGCGCGGCTTATTGTTGATGATGCGGATCGCGATGGCCGAACGCACGTCCTCGCGCTCACTACAAGACACTGGCACTTGAATGCTCTCTTTCGTGGTAAACTGTATTGCTGATCGACATTAGTTCATTCTGAGAGTCCAAACACGGCGCGGATGATTGATGTACGGTGCGACACGCAACGAGAGGTTACGCAAATACGTTATCGGCAGCACTGCTTATTTTTAATTACGTCATTAAGTACTTTCCTCTGAATCACTTCCATATTTCATCTCTTTACTGTAACAGCACTTGTAGTAACACTTGAACTTCCATAATAACAATGCCTCTCACATGCAGAGCTGCCCACAGCACAACATAACAGTTCCGTGTCCCGTGCTCGACTCTGCAAACGCGCTGCCCGCAAACATACTCCGCAACTAAGACAGCGATATGACAATACGCTTACAAGTTTTATATTCGTTGCTTGTTATGATAGTAAAGGTTAACATTGCAAAAATTTTTAATATTATATTTCAAAGATGTGAAAAATTTTAAAATTGTTTTTTTCATACTGGCAGTGACAGTAAACACAAAAACAAAAATGTTATTTGTGTTCTGCAACAATTTTTAGTCACTGATTAAATTTTAACATCTAATGCAAAAACAAGAAAATATTTTCTCAAAGTACTTGCTGGAGTGTAGACTTAACAGGAGTCACAAAGCGAGAAGGTACTGAATCAAAATTAGGAAAACGAAATATGTCTACGACTTGGCTAACAGAAGGGATCGGTTGATAAGATAGATTCTGAGGCATCAGGAAATAGTCTGTTTCGTTGTGGAGGGAAATGTTGCTGTGATAAAAACTGTAGATGGAAGTCAAGGTTGACTACATTAAAGTGGTTCGAATGGATTTTAGTTGCAGTAGCTATGCAGAGATAATGTGCTTTCACAGATTAGACTGGCGTAGAGAGTTGTATCAAACCAGTCTTCTGAGTTGGCACCAACAGCAACTATAGCTTCTCTGCTTCTTTGGCCATTATCATGTTATGACGTCCTTACACTGACGCGCAGGTTGCCGAAGTCGCGTCAACTAAATAGCTTTAATGAATTGAACAGGCGACTAGCACACAGGTTTACCTATGGTCTAGGAGCGTCTTTGACTAGTAATCAAACCGCCCTGGGTGCTGGTCGAGCCGGCACGGTCGCTCAGCGCGTTCGGTAGAGGGCTGCCTCCTGTACTAAAAAACAGACGAAGTCAAAGATGAGCTTGAAGGAATGTCATGTGACGTCCGCTCAGACCAAATGTTGAGAACAATGACGAACAAGATGCAAGGAAATAAGCAGCGGCTGCATAAATTTTGAATTAACATCATCAGCAACGGTGGCCGAACACTTCCTGCCAATTGCCTTGTCAAAGAGGACAGAGGAGTGGACAGAGGTTCAGTGCCCACTCTTTCCCTTTACGGTAGGAATCTGCTCCTAAAAGACGGAAGAATATGCAGTGATCAACGGCTTGAGGATGTAAAACAGAATGGAAAAGGCTGCGTTAAATATACATAATGTGTATCCATAGAACACGTGGTCTATAATTGAAAAGTGTCATGACACTGTCTTCTTTGGCAAAGGAGTCCAGTTTATCCACCATTCAGATTTCTAGGAGGATAGGGGGGAGGGGAGGGGTGAAGATTTACATGAGGGAAAGGTGGAATAACCAACGGCAGGACAACATTCTACGAGTCGGTGCACAGAATGTCAGAAGTTGAACGTAGAAGGAAAGCTAGAATATCTGAAAATCGAAAAGCAGAGTCTCAGTGTACGAGGGTGGTTTGAAAAGTTCTCGGAATCACCACGAGAGGTCAGCGCTAGCGCAACGAGTTGTTCACGTGATATTCATTGGACTGTTGCCTATAAGCACGTGCCACATGAGTGCTCTTGGAAGAAAGCTATGACAGTGATGTGGCTCTGTTGTTGTTCCAGCGTAGTGATTTGCGAAGATGGAAAAAAACGAGATTCGCGCAGTTATTAAGTACTTCGTAAAGAAAGGTATGCAAGCAAAGGACATCCATGCCGATTTCCACAATACACTGGGGGACTCTGCTCCTTCTTATTCAACTGTTTCCAAGTGACAAATGAATTTAAATTTGATCGGGAGAGTTTAGATGATGATCCGCACAGTGGTCGGCCAAGATGTGTCACTACTCCAGAATTCATTGCAAAAGTGCAGAAAAGGTCATGGAGGATCGCCGATTGAAAGTGCGTGAAATTGTTCACGATTGCCAGATGTCACCTGAAAAGCTGTATCACATTTTAACTGAAGAATTAGAAATGAAAAAAAATTATCTGCAAGATGGGTCCCGCAACCCTTAACGCTGGATCAAAAACGTATGAGAATGGACACATCGGAACAATGTTTTAGGAGAAATGAACAAGTTTTTTTTTTTTTTTTTTTTTAATTCCTTCGGAGGGGAAGGTCATGGCATCAGTGTTCAGGGATGCGAAGGGGGTTCTGTTTGTAGATTATCTCCCCACTGGGCAAGCAATTACTGGAGAATACTATGCTAATCTCCTGGATAATTTGCAACAAAAGATACGCGAAAGAAGGCCAGGTTTAGCAAGGAAGAAAGTCATCTTCCATCAAGACAATGTGCACCCGTACACATGTGCCATCGCCATGGCGAAATTACACGAACTAAGGTATGAATTGTTGCCACATCCGCCTTATTCACCTGATATGGTTCCATCAGACTCCCATTTCTTCCCAAAACTAAAAATTTTTCTTCGTGGACGAAGAGTCACTTCAAACAAATAATTGATAGCCGGAGTTGACAACTATTTGGCAGGCCTGGAGGAAGCTCACTTTCGAGATGGGATCAAGGCACTAGAACATCGTTGGACCAAGTGCATTAATCTACAAGGAGACTACATTGAAAAATTAAAAAAGTTTCAGTGATGTAAGTACTTTTTTACTTTTCCGCCCTGAGAACTGTTCAGACTACCTTCGTACCTATAGTGGGTATTACTGAAGTGAAATGGAAAGAAGGTAAGTATTTCTGGTCAGAGAGAAATAGGGTAGTATCAACAGCAACAGAAAATGGTATGACGGGAGTAGGATTGTCTATGGATAGGAAGGTAGGGCAGAGAGTGTATTACTGTGAACGGTTCACTGAGAGGGTTGTTCTCATCACTTTCGACAGCAAACCAACACCGACAACAATAGCTCAGGTATAGATGCTGATGTCGAAAGCAGAAAACGAAGACATAGGGCTGTATGAGGATGTTAAGCGGTTAATCCGTTATGCAAACGGAAATGCAAATCTAATAATCATGAGGGATTGGAACGCGTTTTTAGGGGAAGGCATAGAAGAAAGGTTATGGGAGAATACGGGATTCGCAGTAGGAAAGAGCGAAGAGGAAGACTAATTGAATTCTGCAATAAATTTCAGCTAGTAATAGCTAATGTTCATCTCAAGAATCACAAGATGCGGAGGTATACTTGGAGAAAAATCGAAGACAAGGGAAGATTCCAGATGGATTTCAGTTGGATTAAATGGCTGGAGGAAAGGTGTGAAGAAATCACAAAAGTAATGACCGTCGTGAGGACTGGCTGGGCATGCAGAAAAGTCAAAACAACCTCTGATGAAATTAAAAGTAAGCATGCTAACATTAAGAGCGCAATGGTAATTCCAATCTTAAGCGCAGAGAAGAGAGCGGTTAGGTGGAAACAGTACATTGAAGACCTCTATGAGGGGGCTTGCCTGATGACGAGATGAAAGATGAAATTAGAGTCGATAGGGAAGATATAAGGAATCCATTATTAGAGTCAGGATTTAAAAGAGCTCTGTAAGACTTGGAACAAATGTAGTAGAAGAGATAGGTAACATTTCATCGGAATTCCTAAAATAATTGAGGAAGTGAGGGAAGGGAGTGGCAATCAAATGACTGTTTAAGATGGTGTGTAGAATCTATGAGACTGGCGATATACCATCAGAATTTCGTAAAAACGTCATCCACATCATTCAGTATATTGCAAGAGCCGACGAGTGCGAGAATTATCGCATAATTAGCTTGACGGCTTATGCGACCTAATTTCTGAAAAGAATAATATACAGAGGAATGGAAAAGAAAACTGAGAATGTGTTGTATGACGATCAGCTTGTCTTTAGAAAAGGTAAAGGCAACAGAGAGGCAATGTGACGACGCGGTTGATAATGGACGCAAGACTGAAGAAAAATCAAGACACGCTCACAGGATTTGTCGACCCGGAAAAAGCGTTCGACAACGTAAAATGGTACAAGATGTTCGAAATTCTTAGAAAAATTGGGATAAGCTATAAGGAATGGTGGATGATATACAGTATGTAGAAGAACAAAGAAGAAACAATAAGAAAGATCAAGAACGAAGTGCTCGGAATAAAAAGGGTGTAAGACAGGGATGTAGTCTTTTGCTCCTGTTGATCAATCAATACATCGAAGAAATGAAAGAAAGGTTTAAGAGTGGGATTAAAAGGCATGGTGAAAGGACATCGAAGATAAGATTCGCTGATGACATTGCTATCCTCAATGAAATTGAAGAAGAATTACAGGATCTGTTGAATAGAATCAACAGTCTAATGAGTATAGAATATGGGCTGAGAGTAAACAGAAAAAAAAAGTAATGAGAAGTAGCAGAATGAGAATAGTGGGAAAATTAACGTCAAAATAGGGGATCAAGCGGTAGACTAAGGGAATTCTACTACCTTGGAACCAAACCAACCCACGACGGGCGAAGCAAGCAGCACATAAAAAGCAGACTAACACAGGCCAAACGGGTATTCCTGGCCAAGAGAAGTCTACTAGTATTAAACATAGGCCTTAATCTGATGCAGAAACTATTGAGAATGTACATTTGGAACACAGCACTGTGTAGTAGTGAATCAAGGACAGTGGGAAAACGTGAACAAAAGGGAATCGAAGCGTTTGAGATGTGATGCAGTACAAGAATGTTGAAACGTAGGTGTACTGATAAACCAAGAAATGAAGTTCTCCGCAGAATCGACGAAGAAGGAAACATACGGAGAACACAGCAAAGAAGAAGGGATAGAATGATAGTACATGTTTCAAAAGACACCATGGAATAGCCTCCATGCTACTAGAGGGAGTTGTAGAGGTGGAATATGTAGGGGAAGACAGAGAATGGAACACATCTAATAAATAACTGAAGAAGTAGGATGCTAGTGCTATTCAGGAGAGGAATTGGTGTCAGGTCTCATCAAGCCGGTCAGAAGACTCATGAAAAAGGTAGAATATCCTTTAAGAACGATCCTATGTAAATGTGGTACATGAATGTACAGCGACGGCCAAATGTCAACAAAGAAAGTGAAATAATATGTGATGTGAAATAGCAACAGACATTTATCACCTGATGATGGCCTGAAAATGCGAATACAGGTTAGTGGGTAAATGAAAACGTTGCAGGAGCGACAAAAACTGTTCCTTTTATGTTATTTCAAAATGCATGGCAGTGGTTACCAGAGTTCTTTTGGATGATATGAAACTGCCTTCACATACCAGTCTTTATGGAAGTACTAATGTTGTCCATATTCATTTGGGGGTTTCATCCTGGAACAGTGCAGTTCAGTACCCTCAATGTTGTCTTCACGAAGTGGTTTGAGGCAAGTGAGCACTGTAACGGATTTCTGGATGATCATTATTCAGTCACAGGTGACTACAAGGGACTATTGTGCATACATTTTGGCTATTGTTTTGAATGCATAACATTCTGTTTTACCATTTTATTAGCAACACAGTGAAACCTGCTGAATTGCATTACAGGACAATTATAAGGAAACGAAATATCTTCTCGGATCCTGGAAAATATCAGAACCTAACTACAAAAAAATGAGATGAGTAGTCACGCTGAATAATCTAGCTGATGGAACTGAAATGTGCAACACTGTATTAATTATTATCTTTCTTTCTAAGTCTTATTTACTTTTCACTCAATCACAGAAACAGTACATAACGAAACGCAAATGTGTTGACGTATCGCCTGCTGGTTACTGTTTCAAGATCTTCAACCGACGCTTCCTGAAAGATTTTCCTGACGTTCCGCCAGCATGAGTATCCGACATTGTCAGAGGTTCACCCTCCATTGCTGGTGACGGACTGGAGCCGAGATGGCGGCCGGAGATTGAATATAGCTGTCTCGCCAGTGTCCTGAGGCCCAGGTCATTACCAATGTGGCTCTCCCCTTACTACCTGCAAAGGTAAGTTGCAGCAGCACTGGAATCCGAGATTCGTTTACCTCGAGACTTTCTTCTTTCTTGCTGAGGCTGTTTTCATATTTGTGACTTTCTAGGGCTCCTTAGTCATAGGTAAAGCAAGTGGCAGACTGTGGTTTATTGGTATAATACTATGGAAGTGCGGTCAATCTACAAAGGAGCCTACATACAGAACACTCATGCGACGCATCCTAGAATACTATTTAAGTGTCTGTGACCCGCACCAAGTAACATTAAGTGGATGTATTGAAGTGATACGAAGATGGGCAGCATGAATTGTCACAGGTTTCATTCGACCGAAGAGACAGTATGACGAAGATGCTGAAAGAGCTGAACTGGCATTTTCTTCATAAGACTTTTGGAGCACGAGATGACGTGACAATACGTAAACATGGAGGAAATACAGAGAGACAGGAACTGTCGATGACATGCCTCGCTCATGCTGCCCAAGGGCTACTACTGCAGTGCAGTGAATGGCAAATGGTCGTATCGCCTTCGACTGAAGGAAGAACCGGCCAGATGATCGAATACACACGTTTCCCATAATGCCTGAAATAGCCATTGGCCAACTAAACACTCATAACAGGAGTACATAAGGTGGTGGAGAAGAAAAGATCAGATGTGCTCTGCCTGCAGGAGCCGTACTCTCAAGCTGGGAGAATAGCCTTCACAGCCGCAATGTGGCAAATTGTCAGCAGCGGGGATGACCCGAAAGTGCCAATAATAATCACGAATAAATCACTGCGGGTAACGACTCTCTCGCAGTACGCTGTCAGTCACTACAATGTCGTGGAAATGCAATCTCCAGCAGGATTAATGACTCGTAAACATGTACTTTCAGTATGGAGACAATATCGAGCTACACTTAGACCATCTCACAAGAACAATCACGGCGTTGCGACAACGAAAAGTAATTGTAACCCCAGATATAAATGCGAAGTCCCCCCTATGGTACAGTGGCACAAAAGACACAAATGGAAGAGCAGCAGAAGAATCGATGATGACCTTGCAACTTATGGTGGCCAACAAGCTTGGTAACCCACCCACCTACACTGCAGGAGGGGGACACGGCACAAACATCGACGTAACTTTAACTACACCAAACGCCGTCAACATCATAAAAGTTGGAAGGTCATCACTACAATGTCGTGGAAATGCAATCTCCAGTAGGAGCAATAACCTTCTTAAACATGTACTTTCAGTATGGAGACAATATCGAGCTACATTTAGACCATCTCACAAGAACAATCATAAAAGTTGGAAGGTCGAAGATAACGCCACCACAAGCTATCATAATCTCATCACTTTCATTTCAGGCGACAGAGTGTTCCACTGGACCATGGGCTGGGAGGTTCAGTTTAACTACAACAAAGCAGATTGGGAGCAATTAGTGAGAGAGTATGACACTCCTGCGTTACCAGGTCATGACCTAAACCACGACATAGACATGAACAATTATGCTGAAGAGCTGGTGAGTGCGATAACTCGAGTGGTGAAGGCAGCCGTATTAACTAGGAGGAAGGCCATGGCGGCCTCTCCGCCACCATGTTCAGCTGAATTAGAGGATATGCGCCAGTCTGTCAGAAGGCTAAGGCGGCACTACCAGCGCAGTCGTCTAGTGGGAAAGGCAAAGGTGGCTGCAGCAATACCGGGAGGCAAAGGAAAGTGTCCAAAACGAACTTCGGGCAGCAAGGGTACGGAGCTGGGAAAGCTATGTACTAAATCAACTAGCTATAGACCCATGGGGAGTACCCTACAAGTTAGTTAGAGAAAAGATCCGCTCTCCAATGGTGATATCAACAGTCATGCATGGGGACAGGATGACGGAAACCTGGCAGGAAACTGCTGAGGTCCTCCTCCGGACCCTACTGCTTGACGACAGTGCACATTGGGATATCAAAAGCCAGTGCCAATTAAGGAATGATGATCTTGACAGATATATTAATGACAGGGCAGTTTACCCCTTTTCTGAAGAGGAGGTGGCTTCCCACATTAAATCGCTAAAGAAAGGAAAAGCCCCCAGGCCAGGCGACATTGTGACGGAGGTGGTGCAATTTTAGCCCCTCAGCTGGTAACACCACTCACCCAATTATTCAATGAATGCCTTAGACAGCAAAAATTCCCTAAGATCTGGAAAGTTGCAAACGTCGTAATCATCAAAGAAAAGGACCCGATAAAGACCCAGTTGAAACTAAATCGTACAGACCGATTCTGCTTGTTGGACTTTTTTTGGGAAATTACTAGAGAAACTATTGGCTGACAGACGGACTGCACATCGAGTGCTGTTCGGGGTGACAGGCAGTTCGGCCTTAGGCCTGGGCGGTCAGCATCTGATGCAATCGCTCTGGTGGCTGGGGTCTGTGACTCAGCCCCATACAACTACATGGCAGGCATCATGGTGGACATCAGTGGCGCCTTTTACAACCTGTGTAGGCCTTTGCTCATCTCCTGTCTACGGGAGAAATTGTGTCCAGGGAAGCTATATGGTTATCTGAGGAGCTATTGGGAGGAATGGGAGGTCTGTCTACCATCCCCTAACGGGAAAATTGGAAGGACAATAACCAAAGGATGCCCTCAGAGTTCTATGTTAGGCCCCCTGTTCTGGGACATCCATATGGAACCACTGCTGGATAATCTACAGCAGAGTGAATACGTGCTAGAGGTTATGGCCTACGCAAATGACCTCCTCCTGTTGGTTGGCGGATGTAGCTGCGAAGGTATAGAACCAAATATAGAAAGGGCAATAGAAAAATTGCAACTTTGGTACAGGAATACAAAAATTACAATCTCACCGAATAAGTCCACATATCTTCTGTTAAAAGGACAGCTCATAAGGAACCCCACAGTAAGAGTTGAGAACTAGCCAGTTCTTCAGCAATGCGAGGCGTGCTACTTGGGAATCATCATTGATGAAAGGTGGAACTTTGAGAAGCACATCGAAACTGTAACCCAAAGAGCCACACAAGTACTTAATAACCTTATCTCCATTGGTCACAAAAGATTTCCTCTTCTCCCTCATTTGATAAAACTATATCACAACAGTATATTATAGTCAATAGTGGGTTACGGCTCGGTAGTCTGGGTGCACAGGCTTACGAGGGTGGTGCCCGCCATGTCAGTGAGAAGAGTGCAGAAGAATATGATATTAAGGTCAGTGGGGGCCTATAGAACATCTCCAGGAGGGGCCTTGTTAGTGACAATGGGGTCAAGATTAGAGAGCAGGCAGCATGGTACTGGGCCAAGAAAGGAAATATTGAGAAAACAGAGGACATTCTGGGAGTTCGGGTTGGGGACAAGGATACAGTTAGGAGAAGAGATGAGAAACTGTGGCAGGAATCGTGGGAGACTGATGATACTGTTTGTAGAACATTTCAACTTCTGCCAGACGTGAAAGAAAGGTTAGGAATGAAGTACTTTGAACCAACTGGGGGACTGTTCCACTTTCTCACTGGTGATGAGCCCTATCCGACATATCTATGTTGGTTTGGGAGGAGGGTTACGCCTGCGTGTGGAGGGTACTCCCGACCATGTGGTTTACGAGTGCCCCCTTTTCAATGATGTAGCTGCCGCATTACGATTTCAGCTACCCAGCAATGACACATACGTCCTACTGAGACGTGAGGATACATTTAGAACTCTGGACAACCTAGCCAACGAGGTATCATGGAAAGCTTTAACAGAATATCTGAGTGAAAATCGGGAACAACAGCAAATAACTAAATGTGTCATGGTACCCTGATCCAGTACCGCCTGTGCGTGGATAGGTCGACTCACAATACAGTTGGAATCCCCCACATGCAGGATTAGGAGGATAGAGTACAACAAACCGAATTGAGACATGCACTGGAATTGACGTAGGATAGGATCTTAGTTAGTAGGACATAGAATAGGAAATACAAATAGGAACCTGCAGCGATTCAAATCATCCTGGCCTGCCTAGTGTCAGGGGCACACTCATCGGGGTTAGCTCGGTGAACAAGGCCGCGCAGTAGGTTTATACAATCACTGACACACCTGTGAGGCTGCAGGCAGTAGAAGTTTAGTAATAAGTACCCATTATAACTAAGTAGAGTACTAATAGAATAGAAATTACCCACTGTAAAACTGTACTGTAGCTCACTTGCAGTAACTGTAATTAGCTGCTAACAATAGTAACATTGTAACATCTTAGGACCCCCTAATCATGTAAGGTGGTGTGTTGCATATGTATATTATAAAGATGAAAAATAAAGATTTTTTTAATGTACCATGAACAGTGTGCTCCGAAACACTTGTGCGTGCACTAACATTGTGTTCTTAGCGCAGAGATGCCACAGATCACCATCTATCCTACTTTACAGAGCAGATAAGCCTCCGAACAACATGTTTTGTGAAGGGTCGTGGATGTCCCACCACTTAGCGCACAGTGGTAGTTTCACTGTTCCTCTATAGGTTTCCGTAGACGCTCAAGACAGTAGCATCTGAACATTCGGCCAGCTTCGCAGTTTTCAAGGCACTCGTTTACAAGTTCTGCGTGATAACAATCTGTCCATTGTCAAAGTCACTTATCTCAATGAATGTCCCTGTTGGCAGCCCATATCTTGGCTAGGGTGATCCCAAGTTCAAGTCTGCTCCGCTTTTTTTATTTTTATTTATTTACTTATTGATCCGTCGGACCAAATTAAGGAGAAGTCTCCATGGTCATGGAACGAGTCAATACATGAAATTATAACACGATATTAGAAACAGATAAAATGAAATATAAAAAAATTTTGAGTAATGACATTTTTTAAAAGGCAGTGAACATGCCCACAATTTAAATAATTAATGTAGGTAATCAGTTTTCTTTAATGTTTCTACATGTTTATATTTCAATTTTGATTTTTCATAGGGAGTTAAACTGTACTCTTGCTTCCCTTTTAGTAATTAAATTTTTTTTCGCATTCATTAACATTCATAAACAAAAAAATTTAAGTAGAGGGTGATGTAGGGAAGAAGCCTACTCACGTTGTAGTAAATTCACATCAGTTTCTATTGTGTGCCAGCCAGTCTGCTGTAACTAGCTCTGACGTCATAAATGTTGCGCAATACCTTAAAAATCAAGCAAATGACCTAAAACTTTTCTAGCATGTCAGGAATAATACTAAATTAATGTGTGTTAAATATCAGTTCGATAACTTCAGCCATTTTCGAAATTTGGACGTTTTTCTGAAAAAATCGTTGGCGCAACAGAAAAGAGCTAGAGACTTCAAAATTTATATTTAGATTCATCTTTCAGAGTGATTTAATAAAAACAGTACTTTGGATTTCACAAATTAAGATTTTAGTGTAAATTCATGATTTTGTGGTTTTTGTCTCAAAACTGAAGGAAGCAAGATAGATTAAGTAGGCTAATAAATAAGGCTAGGATGTTTAGATTTAAATAGGTTGGAGGTCCGCTATGACTATGAAGATGTGAAAAATTTCTTTTGAATACCTATAAAATTATAGCGGTAGCGGATCTCAAAAGGGCCAGTTCAGAGCTCATCTACTGCGTGCAGTGTAATTAAATTAATTCTCTCGCCCAAAAAATTTAACTTAGCCACGTCAAAATTTTATTGTTAATACTTACCTGTGTGCTGAATCCATGTTTAAATTAAGAGCTTCATCGGCCATCAGCAAAAGAAGCTATAAATTATTATGTAACTTGAAGTGGTGCGTTACTAGCCCAGCGGCTAGTCGGGAGAGCCGATTTGATCAGGCGTTCCCTTAGCCGTCCGCACCGCAGCTTTATATATAAGAACGCTGCGCGAGGAAGCAAGGCCCCAGTTCTCTCCAGACGCTGAATAACACGCCATCTGTGTCGGGAGTCGCGTCGCATCGGTATCACTGCTACAAACAGCCTCGGGTGCCGTATTAAGTTACTAGAGATACGCGGAACCATGAAATCATTTCAAGTGAAGTGTAAATTCTGGGATGATTTTCATTAACTAGCTTCATTTTGCGTATTGTCGTATTTTCACGTGCCGTCACGGGACAGACATTCTACCAATTATTTAGCGTGGCGTTTGATGAAATAATCTCATCAAATTATGGCGAGCATTCATTTCAACATTTAATTCGGACATTTATAGTTACATCAGCGCATTAGACTCTGAACTGCTCTGTTAGTTAGGTTGTAGGGATACTTGTGTTTTTTATCAGTGAATTTCAGAATATACTCAACTATTTTGGAAAATCGTTTTTGATTAGAAATCCCGGACAATCTCCTAATTCCTCAGAGCTATAAGCTGCAGCTATAATGGTATTCTCAGATGAAGTGGGCACTAGGAACTCTAATTACAGGCTTCACGTTTTGTTAAATCACTTTCTGGGTGCTAAAAAGTAAATAGAGAGCCAGTGTTGAGAACGGCGAAAGGCAGCATTAACAACATTCTAAAAGCCTGAAACTGATTCAACATGCAAGCATTTATACAGCAATTTATTTTTACAAATTCTAACCGCCGCCCCACATATGGTGCATCGGCTGGGAACCAACTAAGTGAAAGTGATTTTTTTTAACTATTCGGATTCGCGAGTGCAATGCGACGCGCAACTGAGAATAGAACAGTGAATGTGTTACGTGTGTATGTGGACGACGAAATTGGATTAACAACGCCTCTGGATTGACGAAGCTGGCACTGAGTGTAGCGGCGCTGCCGGCATCGCGAGAAGCCAGTTTCACCTCACCGCAGTCGTCCGCTGGAGCAGACGGAACCGCGCCTGCAATTGCGGGCCACGCAAACACACAACAGCCGTCGGAGTGCCGTCTGCAGTTCTACGTGCCACGTCGCATCAGTAATCCTGGTACGCCGCGCCGGCAACGCCATACGTCGTGCAGAAGGAACTAAGTTAAGTGAAAAGCTGTTAAAAAATTTTACTAACCTGCACTAAAAGACTGTCGGCGATGGAACCGCCAAAAGAAACTGAAGTTAAACTTAAATCAGAACCTATGTCTGTTGAGGGAACTGTAAATCCAGACAACGGTTCAAGAGTAAATATGCATGAAAGTAGTAATGTTAAGGTGAAATATGAAATATTGTCTCCTGACAGTAGCTTAAAAAGGGGCAATGATTCAATAATAGAGACCCCTGTAGTTAAGCAGAAAGCAGAAATTGTTAATTTATTGGATGACAGTTTATCTGATGAGTTAAAAATGAATCAGTCAACGGAGGTGGTAGAGTTTAAGAAGGAGAAGTTAGATATAACTGATCAATCTGAAGTTTCATTTAATTTTGATGATTCTGGTATTGGAGCTAGTTTTTCGTCACCTGATTGTGATAAAAAGCCAGCTAGTGAGCAACCCAAAGATGCTGGGGCTGTTGATTTAAATGTTATATTACAAGCAATAGCAGCCAGTCAAACAAATTTTAATAAACGGTTTGAGGCAATGGACAATACCTTCAAGGCTGGTTGCAATAAGTTGAAAGAGGATCTAGACAGTTTGAATAATAAAATTGATTACAATCATGAAGATATTAAGGAAAAGGTTGCTCAACAGTTTTCTGAAATGTATAAAACAGTTAAATCCGAAGTAGCTGAGGTTCGCAAAGACTTCCAAATGGAAGATGCGAAGCTGGAGCACAAGTTAACAGAAAAGATCGAGGCGGAGTCTGAACTGTGCTCAGATAGATTTAAAGATGTTAATATAAAAGTAAACACATGTCAAGCAGACATAGATGCAATCAAAACTGATACTACTCATATTGTACAAAGAGTAGATAATGTGGAAATGAAAGTAGAAAATATAAGTATTAACATTGCTAACATTGAGAGTAAAGTAGCTTCAGTAACTTCTGGTAATGGTAGTATACAACAAGTTGTAGCTGCAAATGCCGCTTTTATCGGGTGTCGGCAGTTCTTGCGGTTTGATCCAGATAAAAATATCCACCCGCTAGATTTCTGGAACGATTTTGAAGATGTGATTCCACCAACTTGGTCTGAACGAGAGAAAATCTCATTTATTAAAAGCCATTTAGCAGGTGACGCCATGCGTTGGTCAGCTGATGTTATGTTGAAGTGTAAAACATTAGCGGAGTTTAAAATAGCTTTCATTAATGAATATTGGTCTAGTAATAAGCAAAATGAAGTGTTGAGAGAATTTTGGAGTGGAAAACGCTTCAATGCAGGCAAGGAATCTATTAAAGAGTTTGCTAGGTCATGGATTTCACGTTTATCACATTTGGACGAAAAGCTGAAACCTGAAATGATAATACTGGGTCTTGAAGCCAAACTGCCATGGTACTGGCAAACTAGAATTATGTCTGCCCCTAGAGACAATCTGGATCGTTTCATTGAGTATCTGGAACGTGTAGAACGTGTTGCTGTCAATGAGGAGCAAGCACGTAATAACAGAAGTGGTAATAACAATAGTAGTAATTTTAGGAACGAGCAAAATGGCAATGTAAACATCAGAACAGTAGGTGTTCATCATCCTAACAGAGGTAGGAATTGGAGAACTAATTATCAGAACCAACAATGGCATCCAATGGATAATAATTTTGGGCCAAACAAAATTATGCATGTAAACCACAGTACGGAAAGCAATGCTATGCCAGTTAACTATAATGAAACTAAAGGAAACAGTAGTAGGCCGAGGCAGGAAAACTAGTTCCCGTCTATGAGGATACTGGCGCTCACCAGGCGGTTACTTTTCCTAAGCCAGTAGTTACAGGAATTGGTAAGACAGATCAGAATACTCAGACTGAACATGTAGATGAAGAGTCGGTAGCACCTAAGAATACAACAGAAATATTAGATCACTCACAGTATTTGATAGATACCATGTTAGAGACGCTTTCTAAGTGGGAAGAGAAAGAGAAGGCGCAGCAGTGTAACGATAGGGAGGAGCTACAAAATACTGAATTGACAGGTGAAGAAGCAGAAGAAATTCATGCTTATATTTACGATGAAGATGATGTGCTCTTATCTAAAGTGCCTGTGCAGGATGTTGATAATGTACTAATAGATTTAGGACAGGAGATAAGTGAGAATGTAGAGGGTAGGCTGTTGGGGGTCGATGAACCCAGTAGCTGTGACCAGTTGTCACTTGAGAAGGAAACCGACGATAATGGTGAAAGTGGTTTAGCTGTAACAAATGTTATGCCCGGTCTGGAGGCGCAGAATCGCCCAGATTACAGTAATTTGGGTCATGGTCAGCAAACTAAATGTAATGAAGTCATGCGGTGTTTCGATTTAAAATTAATAGACCGACTGGAAAAGGCAGCTGAAAATGTAATTCAGGAAACCCCTACACACTGTGACCTAAATGTAATGAAGACAGATGTTGATCACTTTAGTTGGAGACAAATCCAAAAGGAACTATTAGATGAATTTGAGGAACCACCTGTACAACCTAGAATAAGCCACCCTATAATAATAGTGAATATGTTGGGTATCAATGTACGTTGTCTCTTAGACAGTGGAAGTGAGGTGAGTGCAATATCTCAGTCCTTCTTTGATGCATTACCTGGTAAAGACAAGCTTACAGTAATGAGGGTATCAGGACTAAGAATAATTGGTGCTACTGGCAAGGTGTCAAAAACGGTAAAGCAAGAAGCTTTACTACCCTTTAACATTAATGGTAATTTAATTGATCATCCATGTTTAATTGTAAACAATCTCAGTATTGAGGTTTTAATTGGCATAGATTTCTTGTCAAAATATCAGAGTGTTGTTGACTTTGAAAGATGCCAGTTAAAAATGGTCTTGCCAATAACCGGAGTAATTATAGTACCTTTTAGTGATAAACATGTAGTAACTGATCATGAAACTTGGGAGCTGCCTATACGAGTTCTGAAAAATAGGAGGTATTGGGACGAAGGTGTTAATCTTAGTACAAGTAAGCTAAACATAGAAAAAGAAGAAGAAGCAATTATTTTAGACAAAATAGAAGCTAAATTGCAGGAAATCGATAAGATTTCAGCCAATCAGAAGGAAGAACTGAGACAGGTTCTAAAAAGGCATCATAAAGTATTATCAGATCGACGTGGCGTGGTCAAAGGTTATGAATGAATGCTGTAGGGAGGAGGTTGTTCTGTAACCTCTACACAGTGTGGCAGCTGTGCAGTCCCATCTGTGTGAGATCTTCTTTCCTTTTCAGGTCTCACTCATTCTTCATCTTTTCTATCCACCAAAGTTTTGACCCCTTCTTTCTAATACAAAAATTTTCCGTCATGGCTATCAAGCCATGAGTTCTGTAACCATTCTATCCACCGATTAGTGAAGAAAAATACCTAATGTGACAAACCTAATAGTGACAAACAATAGGGAAGTATGACGTAATTAAGATGCAAATGTATTTGAGTAACAATTATGTATAGTACCCTGGTAATATAGTAAGTACAAAGTGTTGTTTTATTGGAAATGGTCCACCAAAAGTAATTTAAAAAGATATATGAATTCATGTACAAGCAGGATCTGAAGTGGTAGTGAAACCTAGTGTATGCATTAGAGCTAACTAATAAATAGTAAGAAAGAGATTGCTTAGTGTTAGGAAAAATATGCAGATAAGTTGTAAGATTAAACTCACCTGGTGTAGCAAGGAAAGGCAGTGTAATAGAATTGAGCAGTGTTTGTGGTTGAGACGTGAAGGACACGTCCCTGAAGTATTTATAAGGTTGGAGCTGGCCATTGTTTTAGTGTAGTGTGTGACAGGATACACCTACACCTATTGAGGTTATGAGTTGGAGGCGTGAATGCGACCATAGGTACCCTTATGTTAGATGAGACAGAGCAGCTCATGGTGTCCTATAGGTTTAAGGAATTTAGCATTACGCTCGTCCATAATTACTTGATGCACTTTAGTGGTAGGTCTGAGAGAGACTACCTGAGGTTTCAGCGTCCGATCGAGTGGAAATGGATTGCCACGTGAGCAAACTAATCAGCTGCAATACACTATGAATATGAAATAAATGTGCTATCCTATGCTTTAAATATTAATAGAGTGAGTGTTAAATAAGTGCATACACTAGCAACATAAATAAATAACATACTGACAGACGTGAAACATTATTTTAGTTCAGCATAAATACACTTCAAAGTAAGTAAGTACCTAATTGCAGATGTGGAACTGACAACAGCAGAGGACCAGTAAGTGGATTTAGTAGTCAACTAAACGTAGTGTGTTTTGAACACTCACAACTGTACTATTACCAAACGTTACTCACATGTACAAAGAAGCTGAGAAAACAACCACTAATCATACTCATACTATCTCTAAGAATAAGGTAATCAAAGATGAGCCAGTTAAGTGCTTAAAATACAAATGTATCAGGAATGTACCGAGCATTGGTTCAGTGTTCCGGCCCAGAAATAATAAATTCAGATTAAATATGATTTATGATTGTATGCTTTGAGCAAAAAATTTTCTCTAGTACGTCACTAACGGCGTTTTAAGCCATTTGTTTACCAATTTTATGACAATTAAGTAACCACGAGAGTAATATTGAAAAAGTTCTGTTAACTTTGTCCCAGTAACATATTGGAAGATAAAATGTATATATCCCCATTTCACTGTGACCCACCCATAGATATTAAGTGAACAGAGTCTGAGGCACTCTTTTTGTTTGTTCTACAGGACAAACCAGATAATGGCAGCCTGGTAGCTGCGTGAAAGCGTGGAGTGACTTGGACACAACTCACAGTGACCCCTCCCCTTTCCCCCATGTAATTTAGAGAGAACGTGAAGGACGCACACCATAGCAACTTCCCCTCCTCTACCCTTGTGAATGGAAGTGTAGGACGCCAGCCAAAGCGGCTACAACCACGTGTGTAAAAATTATTTGTGAACTTTTCTTTCTGGTTTAGAAAACACTGCTAAGAGATAATCATCTGTTTATGTAACATGTTATTTTCTTTGAATTTGTGTGTGTAAAAATGTATTTAATGTATTTAATGGATCTAAGATTTTCATAATTTTTCAATTTGTATGTGTTTGTTTGTCTAAGGCAATATGTATGCCGAAATATTTCATTGACTGTGCTTAAAATTTTGAGTAATGACATTTTTTAAAAGGCAGTGAACATGCCCACAATTTAAATAATTAATGTAGGTTGAAACACGTATGTAACGTAGCAGTGATGGCGAGGCATTGCAGCGTCTCTGACCAGAGAGTATGCGCTTGACCGCGCGAGTGTTACGAGCAGTACTCTGTCAGTAGTTGTTGCGAGCAGTAGCTCTGTTCAGTTGCGTCGAGTACGCTAGTAGTCGTCATGCAGAGCGGTCGGTCAGTAGTAGCAGCCCAGTGCGGTTTTGTGTGATGTAGTCTGTCGGCAACACTGGTCAAGATGCTGAATGAGGTATACTGTTAATTAAGATAATCATCGGATAATGTAAGGTTTATTTATTGTAATTAATTTTCAACAAGTGCCCCCAATTATAATTTTGATTTCAAAAGCAATTTTACATAAAATTTTTATTTAATTGAAGTAACTATTTCGTTCCACTTCCCTTAAACAAAAGTTTCAGTTTTCAGTTAAATAATAAAAAAAAGGAATATTATTATTTGCAATGCAGTTCCTCCGAGCCGTGCGCAAGAATAAGAGCAGAAATTTGACTAGCTGTTACAATGAGGTAAGAATTTAATTCTGATTTTTGCACAGGGCCAAAGACCGATATTTCGGTGTAATTGAATTAACATTATCGGTGGGATTTTGTTGTCACTGAATTGACTTTAATTTTTTTGTGAAGAACTTATATTTGAGTCAGATTGCTAATTTTTGTTTAATTGTCATTGTCAGTAGATTTCATTGTGGGGAGGTTACACTTAGTGTAATGTCCATTAGCATTTCTATATAATTCTGTCTTTAAAATCTTTGTGGGGAGGTTACAATGTAATCAGCTTTCTTTAATGTTTCTACATGTCTATATTTCAATTTTGATTTTTCATAGGGAGTTAAACTGTGCTCTTGCTTCCCTTTTTGTAATTAAATTTTTTTTCGCATTCATTAACATTCATAAACAAAAAAATTTAAGTAGAGGGTGATGTAGGGAAGCAGCTTACTCACGTTGTAGTAAATTCACATCAGTTTCTATTGTGTGCCAGCCAGTCTGCTGTAACTAGCTCTGGCGTCATAAATGTTGCGCAATACCTTAAAAATCAAGCAAATGACCTAAAACTTTTCTAGCATGTCAGGAATAATACTAAATTAATGTGTGTTAAATATCAGTTCGATAACTTCAGCCATTTTCGAAATTTGGACGTTTTTCTGAAAAAATCGTTGGCGCAACAGAAAAGAGCTAGAGACTTCAAAATTTATATTTAGATTCACCTTTCAGAGTGATTTAATAAAAACAGTACTTTGGATTTCACAAATTAAGATTTTAGTGGAAATTCATGATTTTGTGGTTTTCGTCTCAAAACTGAAGGAAGCAAGATAGATTAAGTAGGCTAATAAATAAGGCTAGGATATTTAGATTTAAATAGGTTGGAGGTCCGCTATGACTATGAAGATGTGAAAAGTTTCTTTTGAATACCTATAAAATTATAGCGGTAGCGGATCTCAAAAGGGCCACTTCAGAGCTCATCTACTGCATGCAGTGTAATTAAATTAATTCTCTCGCCCAAAAAATTTAACTTAGCCACGTCAAAATTTTATTCTTAATACTTACCTGCGTGCTGAATGCACGTTTAAATTAAGAGCTTCATCGGCCATCAGCAAAAGAAGCTATAAATTATTATGTAACTTGAAGTGGTGCGTTACTAGCCCAGCGGCTAGTCGGGAGAACCGATTTGATCAGGCGTTCCCTTAGCCGTCTGCACCGCGGCTTTATATATAAGAACGCTGCGCGAGGAAGCAAGGCCCCAGTTCTCTCCAGACGCTGAATAACACGCCATCTGTGTCGGGAGTCGCGTCGCATCGGTATCACTGCTACAAACAGCCTCGGGTGCCGTATTAAGTTACTAGAGATACGTGGAACCATGAAATCATTTCAAGTGAAGTGTTAATTCTGGGATGATTTTCATTAACTAGCTTCAGTTTGCGTATTGTCGTATTTTCACGTGCCGTCGCGGGACAGACATTCTACCAATTACACTCCTGGAAATTGAAATAAGAACACCGTGAATTCATTGTCCCAGGAAGGGGAAACTTTATTGACACATTCCTGGGGTCAGATACATCACATGATCACACTGACAGAACCACAGGCACATAGACACAGGCAACAGAGCATGCACAATGTCGGCACTAGTACAGTGTATATCCACCTTTCGCAGCAATGCAGGCTGCTATTCTCCCATGGAGACGATCGTAGAGATGCTGGATGTAGTCCTGTGGAACGGCTTGCCATGCCATTTCCACCTGGCGCCTCAGTTGGACCAGCGTTCGTGCTGGACATGCAGACCGCGTGAGACGACGCTTCATCCAGTCCCAAACATGCTCAATGGGGGACAGATCCGGAGATCTTGCTGGCCAGGGTAGTTGACTTACACCTTCTAGAGCACGTTGGGTAGCACGGGATACATGTGGACGTGCATTGTCCTGTTGGAACAGCAAGTTCCCTTGCCGGTCTAGGAATGGTAGAACGATGGGTTCGATGACGGTTTGGATGTACCGTGCACTATTCAGTGTCCCCTCAACGATCACCAGTGGTGTACGGCCAGTGTAGGAGATCGCTCCCCACACCATGATGCCGGGTGTTGGCCCTGTGTGCCTCGGTCGTATGCAGTCCTGATTGTGGCGCTCACCTGCACGGCGCCAAACACGCATACGACCATCATTGGCACCAAGGCAGAAGCGACTCTCATCGCTGAAGACGACACGTCTCCATTCGTCGCTCCATTCACGCCTGTCGCGACACCACTGGAGGCGGGCTGCACGATGTTGGGGCGTGAGCGGAAGACGGCCTAACGGTGTGCGGGACCGCAGCCCAGCTTCATGGAGACGGTTGCGAATGGTCCTCGCCGATACCCCAGGAGCAACAGTGTCCCTAATTTGCTGGGAAGTGGCGGTGCGGTCCCCTACGGCACTGCGCAGGATCCTACGGTCTTGGCGTGCATCCGTGCGTCGCTGCGGTCTGGTCCCAGGTCGACGGGCACGTGCACCTTCCGCCGACCACTGGCGACAACATCGATGTACTGTGGAGACCTCACGCCCCACGTGTTGAGCAATTCGGCGGTACGTCCACCCGGCCTCCCGCATGCCCACTATACGCCCTCGCTCAAAGTCCGTCAACTGCACATACGGTTCACGTCCACGCTGTCGCGGCATGCTACCAGTGTTAAAGACTGCGATGGAGCTCCGTATGCCACGGCAAACTGGCTGACACTGACGGCCGCGGTGCACAAATGCTGCGCAGCTAGCGCCATTCGACGGCCAACACCGCGGTTCCTGGTGTGTCCGCTGTGCCGTGTGTGTGATCATTGCTTGTACAGCCCTCTCGCAGTGTCCGGAGCAAGTATGGTGGGTCTGACACACCGGTGTCAATGTGTTCTTTTTTCCATTTCCAGGAGTGTATTTAGCGTGGCGTTTGATGAAATAATCTCATCAAATTATGGCGAGCATTCATTTCAACATTTAATTCGGACATTTATAGTTACATCAGCGCATTAGACTCTGAACTGCTCTGTTAGTTAGGTTGTAGGGATACTTGTGTTTTTTATCAGTGAATTTCAGAATATACTCAACTATTTTGGAAAATCGTTTTTGATTAGAAATCCCGGACAATCTCCTAATTCCTCAGAGCTATAAGCTGCAGCTATAATGGTATTCTCAGATGAAGTGGGCACTAGGAACTCTAATTACAGGCTTCACGTTTTGTTAAATCACTTTCTGGGTGCTAAAAAGTAAATAGAGAGCCAGTGTTGAGAACGGCGAAAGGCAGCATTAACAACATTCTAAAAGCCTGAAACTGATTCAACATGCAAGCATTTATACAGCAATTAGATTTTTTACAACTTATCCGCCGCCCCACACTGTCCCTGCAGACCTTCCACTTCCTTTACGACTGACCATATGGTTTTAATTTTATCCTGAGACTTAGCTATTCTATCTGCATACCACATACTTTTTGCCTTCCTAATAACACTTTTAAGCACCTTACAATACTGTTTGTAATGGGCTGCTGCATTTAGATTTTGACTGTTTCTAACGTTCTGATATAATTGCCACTTTGTTCTACAAGATATTCTTATCCCTCTAGTCAGCCACCCAGGTTGCCTGTTTGTGCTAGTACCCTGTTTTGAATGTTCTAACGGAAAGCAACTTTCAAAGAGCATGAGCAAAATCTTGAGAAAAGCATTATATTTATCGTCTACTGTATCAGCGCTATAAACATCTTGCCATTCTTGTTCCTTGATAAGGTTTACAAAGGTCTCTACAGCAACTGGATCAGCTTTCCTAAACAGCTGATGACTATATTTAACACGTTGCAGTATAAAAATCGTTTAGAGTTAAAATTTGTGCATCATGATCTGAAAGGCCATTCACCTTTTTGCTAACAGAATGCCCTTCTAGTAATGAGGAATGAACAAAAATGTTGTCTATGGTTGTTCTACTGTTCCCTTGCACTCTTGTTGGAAAGAATACGGTTTGCATAAGATTATATGAATTAAGGAGGTCTACCAGCATCCTCTTCCTTGCACAATCACTTATACAATTACGAGGGCCGTTCAGAAAGTAACCTCCGGTTGATTTAAGAAAATACACCAAGTTAAATAAAAATATTTTAATATATACATCTTACAACTACATCTTTGCACTATTTTTCTACATAGTCTCCATAGCGATTGAGGCACTTATCGTATCTCTTCACAAGCTTTGAAATTCCTTCTGCATAAAAATCACCCGCTTGTGCCTGGAGCCAGCCTGTGACCGCATCTTTGAGCTCTTCGTCGTCATCAAACCGCTGTGACCCGAGCCATTTCTTCAAATGCATGAAGAGGTGATAATCACTTGGCGCCAGGTCTGGGCTGTAAGGTGGATGGTTGATAACGTCCCACTTGAAGGACTCAAGAAGGGCCGTTGTTCTGCGAGCAGAGTGAGGACGGGCGTTATCGTGCAAAAAAGCTATACCGGAAGTCAGCATACCACGGCGTTTGTCCTGTATAGCCCGTCGTAACTTTTTTATTGTTTCACAGTTCACGTCTTGATTAATGGTCGTACCACGTTTCATGAATTCAACCAAAAACACCCCTTTGGCGTCCCAAAACACCTTTGCCATCAGTTTTCTGGCAGAAAAATCTTGCGAGGCTTTTCTTGGTTTGGTAGGCGAATTTGAATGTGCCCACATCTTTGATTGTTCTTTTGTCTCAGGGTTCACGTACTTAATCCAGGTTTCGTCACCGGTCACGATTCTGTTTAACAATGGTTCTCCTTCGTCCTCATAACGTGACAGAAAGTCTAATGCAGAGGCCATTCTTTGAGTTTTGTGGTGGTCGGTAAGAATTTTGGGCACCCATCGTGCACAGAACTTACGGTAACCCAATCTTGCTGTCACTATCTCGTACAAGAGAGTCTTAGAAATCTGTGGAAAACCAGTAGACAACTCCGACATTGAGAAACGTCGATTTTCACGAACTTTTGCATCAACTGTCTGAACGAGTTCATCAGTCACCAATGATGTTCTACCACTCCTCTCTTCATCATGAACGTTTTCTCGTCCACTTTTAAATAAACGTACCCATTCACGGACAACTCCTTCACTCATAACTCTTGGTCCGTACACGGCACAAAGCTCACGATGAATAGCTGCTGCAGAATATCCTTTGGCTGTAAAAAACCTTATGACAGCACGCACTTCACACTTGGCGGGGTTTTCTATTGCAGCACACATTTCAAACTGCCACAAAAACTAAACTAGCGCAGGTACGACGTTCGCTCGACCACAGCTTGATGCCGACTGACCTGTTGAGTGCGTGAACGCACAGATGGCGTCGCTACTCCCCCCACAACCCGCACTGTGACCAATCGGAGGTTACTTTCTGAACCGCCCTCGTAATATTGAAGTCACCACATATAACTAACTTTTTGTATTTCCTATAAAGTGAACCAAGAACCTCCTCTAGCTTTAGCAAAAATGTTGTGAAAGCGGAGTCTGGGGATCTATAAATAACAACAGTTAGAAGTTTAGCTCCATTAAATTTAACCACACCTGCACAACATTCAAACACCTTTTCAGTGGAGTACTTTGAAACATCAATTGACTCAAATGGGATGCCGTTTTTCACATACATGGCTACTCCACCACACCGCAAAGAGCTCCTCGAAAAGCTGCCAGCCAACCTGTATCTTGGTAAAGGAAGCTTCTGAATTATCTCCTTATTTAAGAAGTGTTCAGATATACCAATAATTTCAGAGTCAACATCTATAAGCAGTTCACTAACTTTATCTCTAATACTTTGTATATTTTGATGAAATATACTAATTCCCTCATTACTCGGATACCTAAGCTTTGTCAAAAGTGGTTCCTTTGTTAGAGAGACTTCCCTTAAGCAGGAATACCTATCAGCTGACTTCAATCTAAAAAAGGTGCAGCTCTAACACCCACTACTGCAGGAATTTTCCCATGAGTGAAACCCGTCCTGCTGATAGACTCCACCGACACCACGCAAATGTGATCCATGCCTTCTGTCATCAGCGCACCCCCAAGTCTCATGTTATTACGCCTGACAGCTGTATTAAGATGAGGCCAATCGTGACGCTGAAACAGTTCCACGAAATGCACATTCGTGATGCCAGTCTGAGTGGCTATCTTTTACATATTCTGTTACGGCGTCACATGCTCGTAACGCCACCAGGCGGCATCCAACGTTGCAGTGGGCAGTGGTTATAATGTTTCGGCTGCTCATTGTATATATAATAGGTTCACCACGTCATTACATTCCTTAATGAAATTGCACCCGCCATCACCGCTCACGGGTTAGGCCTTACACCTGTTCCGATTAGCCGACTGTTGCCTACAAGGCAGTATGAGGAATGATGTGTGATCGGGGACGCGATCTCTCCAGACTTTATTGCCAGTAGATGAATCCTGATGATGCCTCTCTTTTTTTCGAGCAGCTCCTCATCTGGAATTAACAAATTAGATTCCAAAGTTATTGTAGTTTCATAATTGTATGGAAACAGCGCCATCCCTTGCATACAAATGTACTTTTTGTATCTTAATTTTAACTTCGTGTATTGTATTTCTCAATGGCTATTGTAAAACGAAAATGATGTGCCTACTAAACACAGGTATAACTTAAGTCATACAAATGAATATGTATAAATACAGGGTGATTCAAAAAGAAAGAACAGATTTCAATTTTTTATCACAGACTAACTGTGAAAGACAGAAACACATTGTGAATGTCACTGGATAGAAGAAGGTTCAAAGTTTTATGTTCGCACAGACACTATAACATACAGTCAACATAAGCACCATGCGTTGACTAAGAAATATCGAAATGGTAGTCCATTTCATTTCACACACAAATCAACAGATCCCTGTTTATTGTATCGACACAAAACATATTCAGTTTCGGTGAGTCTCTTCCATGTTCGAAGACGACGCCAAGATTTTAGTACCCGGAAATACACACATTACTGGGATTAGCTTTACCCGATAGATAAAGCGTCGTTTCGTTTGAAAAGATGAGTCGTTCGGGAAAAGTGTCGTCTGTCATACCCTAGAGAACAGAAACGCAAAATTTGTATCTTCTGTTATGGTCGCCGGCGCGTAATTGCGGCAATAACTGCAACTTGTAAGGTTTCGTATGCAAGTGTCGTGTCAGTATACGTCTCACCGTTGTTTGAGGAAACTGAAGTTTCTGGCCTACCCGTCTTGACATTTTCATCAGACGTGAGTGGCCGACGCAACCAACTTCTAAGAACATTTTATACCAGTCATACATACGATTGTGCAGAGATGGCTTCTTGTTGAATCGTCGAATATACTTGAAGAATGGATTGTCTTTGCGCAGATTCCAACACACAAAATGGTTTCTCCCGTGCTGCAGTCGCCAACAACAAGGCAACTGCGTCAAAACTCGGAACCTTTCTCTATCCAGGGACATGCGCAATGTGCTTCAGTCTTTTATAGTTTCTCTGTAATAAACAAATGAAATCTGCTTTTTTTACTCACCCTCTATAAATCATTACTCATTTGCAACGCTAATTTCCTTGTAACTCACAACGTGCTTTTGTGTACAAGATATTGAACTTTAAACTCTTATGATAGTCAGACGTGATAAACAACGATATACGCACATCAAAAAAAGTTTTGCATTATCCCGGTTCCCAAAATTCCTGAAGATAGACGTTGACTGTAGATATTGTATAACAGATACAGTCACTTTGAGTGTTCAGAGATGTCACTAAACCCGCCAAAAGACGTAAACAACCACGTATGATCAGCGCCTATTAGACGGAGGGGTCCGACAGCCGATCAGTTCCGGTCATTCCACCAGGAAGGAAGTACACGGCTCGTTGTCTGTAGTTCAACCGTGCCCAGACGGTCAATACCGCGGTTCGATTTCGTTCGCATTGTTACTTTGTGCCAGGAAGAGCTCTCAACAAGGGAAGTTTCCAGGTGTCTCGGAGTGAACCGAAGCTATGTTGAACGGACATGGAGGAGATAAACAGAGACAGGAACTGTCGATGACATGCCTCGCTCAGCCCACCAAGGGCTACTACTGCTGTGGATGACCGCTACCTACGGATTGTGGCTCGGAGAAACCCTGACAGCAACGCCACCATGTTCAATGATGCTTTTCGTGCAGCCACAGGACGTCGTGTTACGACTCAAACTGTGCGCAATGGGCTGCATGATGCGCAACTTCACTCCTGACGTCCATGGCCAGGTCCATCTCTGCAACTACGACACTACGCAGCGTGGTGCAGATGGGCCCAACAACATGCGGAATGGACCGCTCAGGATTGGCATTACGTTCTCTTCACCGATGAGTGTCACATATGCCCTCAACCAGGCAATCGTCGGAGACGGTTTGGAGGCAATTCGATGAGGCTGAACGCGTTAGACACACTGTCCAGCAAGTGCAGCAAGATGGAGGTTCCCTGATGTTTTAGGATGGCATTATGTGGGGCCGACGTACTCCGCTGGTAGTCATGGAGGGCGCCGTAACGGCTGTACGATACGTGAATGCCATCGCCCGACCGACAGTGCAACATATTGGCGAGGCATTCATCTTCAAGGACGACAATCCGCGCACCCATCGTGCACGTCTTGTGAATGACTCCCTTCAGGATAACGACATCGCTCGGCTAGAGTGGCCAATATGTTCTCCAGACATGGACCCTATCGAACATGCCTGGGATAGATTGAAAAGGGCTGTTTATGAACGACGTGACCCACCAATCACTCTGAGGGATCTACGCCGAATCGCCGCTGAGGCGTGGAGCAATCTGAACCAACAGTGCCATGTTGAACTTGTGGATAGTATGCCACTACGAATACAAGAATGCATCAAGGCAAGAGGTCGTCCTACTGGGTATTAGAGCTACCAGTGTTTACAGCAATCCGGACCACCGCCTCTGAAGGTCTCGTTGTATGGTGGCACAACATGCAATGTGTGGTTTTCATGAGCAATCAAAAGGGCGGAAATGATGTTTATGTTGATCACTATTCCAATTTTCTGTACATGTTCCGGAACTCTTGGAACCGAGGTGATGCAAAACTTTTTTTGATGTGTGTATAATCAGAATATTAGTCACTATAATCGTACTGTAGCTATCGATGTGTATAGACTCCTGAACGTTTTTGGTTGAGGTTGTTTGGGGGAAGAGACCAAACAGCGAGGTCATCGGTCTCATCGGATTAGGGAAAGACGGAGAAGGAAGTCGGCCGTACCCTTCCGAAGGAACCATCCCGGCATTTGCCTGGAGCAACTTAGGAAAATCACGGAAAACCTAAATCAGGATGGCCGGACGCGGGATTGAACCATCGTCCTCCTGAATGCGAGTCCAGTGTGTTAACCACTGCGCCACCTCGCTCGGTCCTGAACATTTTTGATCCGACTTGTAAACAATAACTATGAGTCCATTCATAGTGTGTAGATGGCCTCCCCTCGTTACATTGTAAGCAGATTGATAGTGTAACCTGAAGGAGAGCAGTTTCTAGTACCTGTTTTACTAACGACGACATAATTTTATTGCTATCTGGCAACAGGTAGGACTGATTAAAAGAAGTGTGGCCAAGTGTATTATCACAGTCTGTTACACTGCTGTGTGAGGTGATTTTATTTCCAGTGGCGAATCATGGATTTTATGCTGTTTAACGCCACCGATTTTTTATGCTGTAGTAAATATTTTATGTTAATATACGAAGTATTATTACACAAACTTTTGTAAACATGTACGCCTGTTAGCGGTATGTTGACAATTCCATCTGTAATGCTTTTTAAGTGTTCAGTGGTACGCACAGTTCCAAAGCTGGCCGATAGGGCGCAGGCAGCGCGGCGCGCCCCCCATCTCGCTCGCCGACAGAGGGCAGCCCACCAATGGCCCAATTACACGCGTTCTGCGCATGAGCCAGCCAATTGCCCAACCCAGCCTCACTGCCCGGATGTCAGCTGTTTGCTCACCACTGCCCACCTGTGTCTGTGGGCACCCCCTGGCAATCTGTGGGCATGCGAGCTGGAAAACAACCTAACTGGTCTGTGGACCGAAAGTAGTTTCTTAGTAAAGAAATTTTTATCAGCAGTTCTTCGTGGTGAACGACTTCTTCAAGTTTCTGCTTTCATTTATTTATTCGTGTGGCCCATAGCCACGAACAAGCCTTTTCTGCTGGCTCTATTTCGGAGACAGATGTGAATTGCAGTTGTGTAGTGGTCTAGGTGCGCACATGTGTGTTAGTGCTGTTGATTATGTGAGAAAAACGTGAAATCCGGTAAAACCCCCAAATATACCAAGACGGCCGCCGGGCTCACACTGTGGACAGGTTTACAATTTAACCACAACACAGACACAAAATCTCATGGTTCAGCCGATACTCTTGAATGGAACTCTGCCGTGCTAAAGTGTGTTTAAAGACTTGGCTGTGAAAGCGAGTAGCCAGCTATTGACAGGATTCCGCGTAATGTAAATGTAAAGCATAGTATTAAAATTGAGTCACAAAAATTCTGTGGAGAGAGTTGCATAACAAAAAGAATTACAGAATGACTTTCTTAAGATTTAGCTTCATTTCTACGAGGAACCAATATGACAGATGAGATAATCTTTAATCAAGACGGAACCCTCAGCATCTTACTCTGAAGAAACGACGATTCCGTGACGCAGGCTTTGTCTGGTTGCGATGGTAGGACGATCACTAAATGCCATACGACGATTTACAGAGTGATTCAAAAGCAGGAAGATACGGTCATGCCTGCGTGAGGCGTGCTTGTCGTGTTAATGTGTGTGTTTTCCATTCTTTTCTCAAAAAGGCTTTGGCCGAATGATCAGTCTGTTACAGTCTTTTCCTTGTGTCTGTCTGCAACTCAACTTGTGATCTATGCGGTGAGCAGTCTACCTCCTTCATAATATTGTTGATAATGTATTGTTTGTTCATCGATGTTGTAAATTACAGAACGTGTTCAAAATGGCAACCATCACTTTCAAATAGGCTATAATATCTTCATAAAGAGATTCCTTATTGTTTCTGACATTCCAGAACTTTCATTAGCTCTGGATTATTTCCAAGGCCATAAATTGCTATTCCAAAGTTAACGTATTGTACGCAACCTTTCGAACCATCCACAATAAGTTTAGTATCGTGGGAGATACTTCTGTAAACTAACAACGTAATGCATAACGCAATACGAAGCGAAGTTATGAGTGGGAAATTATTTAAAAGAACTTAATTTAGTTCTTGTTATTGGAAATTCCAGCTAAGTGGAAACTCGCCAGTCACGCTCACATTTTCTATCAGGCAGTTTAAAGGGTAGAAGCACTACGTTGAAACCACCTCGAGAAAACTGGACTGCAACCAGTTAGGTCTATATCTACATCTACATCTACGTGGATACCCTGCAAATCATGCATAAGCGCCTGGCAGAAGGTTCATCGAACCACATTCACAATAATTCTCTATTATTGCAATCTTGAACACCGCGGAAATAACGAACACTTTTTTTTCCGTGATAGCTCTTATTTCCCTTATTTTATTATGATGATCGTTTCTCCTTATGTAGGTCGGCGTCAGCAAAATATTTTTACAGTTGAAAGAGAAAGTTGATGACTGAAATTTCGTGAGAAGATTCAGCCGCAACGAAAAACGCCTTTGTTTAAATGATGCCCACCCCAAATCCTGTATCATGTCCGCGACACTCTCTCCTCTATTTCGTGATATTGCAAAACGTGCTGCTCTTCGCTGAACTTCCTCGATGCTCTTTGTTAATCCTATCTGGTAAGGATCCCAGACCGCGCAGCAGTACTCCAAAAGAGGACGGACAAGCGTAGTATAGGCAGTCTCTTTACTAGATCTGTTATGTTTTCTAAATGTTCTGCCAATAAAACGTAGTCTTTGGTTTGCTTTCCCCACAACATTTTCTATGTGTTCTTTTCAATTTAAATTGTTCGTAATTGTCGTTCCTAGGTATTTAGTTGAATTTACTGCCTTTAGGTTCGACTGATTCCTTTTAGCACTTATGTGGATGACCTCACACTTTTCATTATTTAGGGTCTATTTCCCACTGTCACAGCATTCAGATATCTTTTCTATATCCTTTTGCAATTTGTTTTAATCTTCTGATGAGTTTACTAGACGATAAACGACAGTATCATCTGCAAACAATGTAAGACAGCTGCTCAGACTATCTCCTAAATCGTTTATATAAGTAAGGAATAGCAGGGATTCTATACCACCACCTTGGGGAACGCCAGAATAACTTTTGTTTCACTCGATCACTTACCATCAGTTACTACAGATTGTGACATTTCTGACAAGAAATAACGAATCCGTAAGCACTCAAATTCGCTACAAGCCGCTTGTGTTGTACAGTGTCAAAAGCCTTTTGGAAATCTAGAAATACGGAATCAATTTGAAACCCCTTGTCGAAAGCATTCAACACATAGTGTGTGCCAAGAGCTAGCTGTGTTTAACAAGAACGATCTTTTCTAAATGCGTGTTGAATGTGTGTCAATAGACGGTTCTCTTCGAGGTAATTCATAATGTTTGAACGCTATATGAATTCCAGAATCCTGCTATATATCGATGTTACGTAATTTAGTGGATTACTCCTACTACCTTTCTTGAATAGTGGTCTGACCTGCGCAACTTTCCAGTCTTCGGGAACGGATCTTTCGTCGAGCGACCGGTTGCCTGTTCAAATGTGTGTGAATTCCTAAGGGATCAAACTGCTGAGGTCATCGGACCCAAAACTTACACACTACTTAAACTAACTTATGTTAAGCACACACACCCATGCCCGAGGGAGGACTCGAACCTCCTACGGGAGTTGCCACGCAGTTCGTGACATGGCGCCTCAAACTGAGCGGCCGCTGCGCGCGGCGACCCGTTGCATACGATTGTTAAGTATGGAGCTACCGCATCAGCTACTCCGAAAGGAACCTAACTGACATACGGTCTGAACCAGAAGGCTTGCTTTTAAATGATCTAAGTTACTTCACTACTCCGGGGATATCTACTTCCAAGTTGCTCATGTTGGCACTTGTTCTTAACTCGAATTCTGGAAAATTTGCTTCGTCTTCTTTGGCGAAGAAACTTCAAAAGGCTGTGTTTAGTAACTCTGCTTTCGCAACACTGTCGTCGATAGTATTTCCATTGCTACAACGCAGAGAAGGTATAGACGGTTTCTTGCAGCTAGGATACTCTACATACGACTAAAATCTCTTTGGATTTTCTGCCAGGTTCAAATGGCTCTGAGCACTATGCGACTTAACTTCTCAGGTTATCAGTCGCCTAGAACTTAGAACTAATTAAACCTAACTAACCTAAGGACATCACACACATCCATGCCCGAGGCAGGATTCGAACCTGCGACCGGAGCGGTCGCTCGGCTCCAGACTGCAGCGCCTAGAACCGCACGGCCACTCCGGTCTTTCTGCCAGGTTTCGAGGTAAAGTTTCGTTATGGAAACTATTATAAGCAACTCGCATTGATGTCCAGCTTCTGTAAAAGACCGCCAATGTTGGAGATTCTGCACTCGTTTAAATTTGGCAGGCTTTTTTCGTTGTTTCTGTAACAGTGCTCTGAACCGTTTTGTGTACCAAAGGGGTTCGGCTCCGTCGCTTGTTAATTTATTTGGTACACATCTCTCAATTGCTGCCGATACTGTTTCTTAGAATTCAGGCCACATCTGGTCTACACTTACACTACTGGCTATTAAAATTGCTACACCATGAAGATAACGTGTTACAGACGCGAACTTTAACCGACTGGAAGAAGATGCTGTGATATGCAAATGATTAGCTTTTCAGAGCATTCACACAATGTTGGTGCCGGTGGCGACACCTACAACGTGCTGGAATGTTGAAAATTTCCAACCGATTTCTCATACACAGACAGCAGTTGACCGGCGTTGCCTGGTGAAACGTTGTTGTGATGCCTCGTGTAAGGAGGAGAAATGGGTACCATCACGTTCCCGACTTTGATAAAGGTCGGATTGCAGCCTATCGCGATTGTGGTTTATCGTATCGCGACATAGCTTCTCGCGTTGGTCGAGATCTAATGACTGCTAGCAGAATATGAAATCGGTGGGTTCACGAGGGTAATGAGGAACACCGTGTTGGATCCCAACGGCCTCGTATCACTAGCAGTCGAGATCACAGGCATCTTATCCTCATGGCTGTAACGGATCGTGCAGTCACGTCTCGAACCCTGAGTCAACAGATGGGGACGTTTGCAAGACAACAACCATCTGCACGAACAGTTCGATGACGTTTGCAGCAGCATGGACTATCAGTTCGGAGACCATGGCTGCGGTTACCCTTGACGCTGCATCAAAGACAGGAGCACCTGCTATGGTGTACTCAACGACGAACCTGGGTGCACGAATGGCAAAACGTCAGTTTTTCGGATGAATCCAGGTTCTGTTTACAGCATCATGATTGTCGCATCCGTGTTTGAGGACATCGCGGTGAACGCACATTGGAAGCGTGTATTCATCATCGCCATACTGGCGTATCACCCGTCGTGATGGTATGGGGTACCACTGGTTACACGTCTCGGTCACCTCATGTTCGCATTGACGGCACTTTGAACAGTGGACGTTACATTTCGGATGTCTTACGACCCGTGGTTCTACCCTTCTTTCGATCCCTGCGAAACCCTACATTTCAGCTGGGTAATGCACGACCGTATTTTGCAGGTACTGTACGGGCCTTTCTGGATACAGAAAATGTTCGACTGCTGCCTTGGCCAGCACATTCTCCAGATCTCTCACCAATTGAAAACGTCTGGTCAATGGTGGCCGATCAACTGGCTCGTCATAATACGCCAGTCACTACTCTTGATGAACTGTGGTATCGTGTTGAAGCTGCATGGGCAGCTGTACCTGTACACGTCATCCAAGCTCTGTTTGACTCAATGCACAGGCGTATCAAGGCCGTTATTACGGCCAGAGATGGTTGTTCTGGGTATTGATTTCTCAGGATCTTTGCACCCATATTGCGTGAAAATGTAATCACATGTCAGTTCTAGTATAATATATTTGTTCAATGAATACCCGTTTATCATCTTCATTTATTCTTGGTGTAGCAATTTTAATGGCCAGTAGTGTATGTTGCTAATCTCGAAGGAGTGGAAATTGTCTCTCAAGAAAGCGTCAAATGAATTTTTATCTGCTTTTTTGAATAGGTGTATTTTTCGTTAGTTTTTGGAGGATTTGGGACTTACAATATTCAGTCTCGCTACGACAGCCCTGTGTTCACTAATCCCTTTACCAGTTTTGTTGTTCGTTATTAGCTCAGGATTATTTGTTGCTAAAAGGTCAAGTGCGTTTTCACAACCGTTTACTATTTGCGGGGGCTCATGAATTAACTGCTCGAAATAATTATCGGAGAATGCGTTCAGCACAGTTTCGGATGATGTTTTATGCATACCTCCGGATTTAAACATGTATTTTCGCCAACATATCGAGGGTAAATTAAAGTCAGCACCAACTATAATTGCATGAGTCAGGTACGTGTTTGAAATCAAACTAAAGTTTTCTTTGAACCTTTCAGCAATTGTATCATCTGAGTTGGGAGGTCAGTAAAAGGATACAGTTATTTTCCGATTGCCAAGAATGACCTCTGTCAATACTAACTCACAGGGACCATCCACTTCAATTTCTCTACAAGATAAACTACTTCTAACGGCAACAACACGCCACCACGTTTGTTTAGCCTGTCCTTTCGGAATACTGTTAGGCTCTTCGCATCACCACCTGCTGCTGGCTGCAACCCGTGCTCTTCATTGCATCCGGAAGAACACTTCCCACATATGGAATGACTACATCCGGTATGCACACAGAGTGCACATTAGCATTCTTCTTCTTCTTCGCAGCCATGTTCCTAATGGACAGCATAACGCACCTTTAACCCCATAACGTTGCAGCTCCCAACTACCAATAATTCCACCCTCTGTGATTGCCTGGATCTTGCAAGTCGAGAGGTTTCCTCTAAAAGGGGACAGGCGGCTGCGTCTGGCTGAGGGACAGTGTCAACCAGAGACAGCACCTAAAACCTGTTTGTCAGACTAACGGGGATGTGCGACCCCCTGGGAAGTTTTCCGCCGCCTTCTACGCCCAGAGGCGAACTCCCGTTCGACCACGGGTGAGTGCTCAACCTCAGTGCGACTCAGACGTGCTGGACGTCCATTGGATACGCACTGCCGTCCCACAACAGTGATGCCCATCCACTGCAGCTTCAAGCTGTGTAGCCAAAGCCATTGCAGCCTGGAGCTGAGAGCGAAGTGTCACCAGCTTGGCTCGCATCTGCGCACAGCCATCACGGTCCCTTATCCATACTAAAGACTGTGGAAAACTACACACACAAACAAGGACAATCGACACGTGCTACAGAACTCTACTGTGGACACGGAGGAAAACGCAAGAACTGTGCCCAATAAATTAACACGCAGAGATTTAAAAATTGAAACACCAAAACATTCACCACCAAAACATTCACGCGAGACTAACTAATTCGCTCCTGATTAGGAAATTGTAATACGTCACCAAATCGGTTTACTTTCTGATGCAAACGAAAACGCGAGAACTGTCTATTAAATATTAAATTAACACTTAGAAACTCAAGTAACTAAACAACCAAAGCACACAAGTGAAACTACCCAATTCGCTCCTGGTTAGGAATTCGTAAAATGTCAGAAACTCGATTAATTCCCTGTGTCTGCTTCTATCTCGGCCGACTGCTGCTGACTAAGGTCAAGCTCCTCCTTAATAACCCCCCGAGAACGCTTTTCTTTTGCGGGTATGAAATTTCTCCTCTATTCGTGTTATATCTGCTGCGTGTTAAGTATTCATGCCTTCTCTTATTGCGGTGGCGTCTCTACCTTAATTATCTCTGAGCGTTATGAAGAGGTAATTTACTTGCTTCAGAACACAAGGAAAATTTTTCCATAAATATTTATGGAATAGCCCGCAGGTACTTGGAGGAATATACACATTTTACAAACTTAAATACACAGTGCTGGTGTTCCCCCGTAACATTTACGTAACAGCTCGTTATGAGATGGGTTTCAGTTCTCTAGACTATCCCCAGATACCTTAACAGTCTATATAAATATTTGAAACTATCTGATGTTACACATATTTCATTCTCTCTAGTCTGTGTATTAGATCCCCAAACTCTGCCTGGCCGTTTATTTGCTCTTAAGCCTATACAGATATTTATGGTTTAATTACTACGTGAAACAAAGAAAGGTATTTGCTGCATTGTAAGGCCAAGTCTAAACGAAGTAGACTTCAAAATGAATATGAGTTTTTCATGCCTCTACACGCACTACTCGACGACTTATTCCCACCTTTATGGTAACTCCTTTCAAGTGAGTGATACAGAGGAAGATACATCGCGCTCTGTTTTAGTTAGTGTAGGTTCAAATGGTTCAAATGGCTCTAAGCACTATGCGACTTAACATCTGAGGTCATCAGTCCCCTAGACGTAGAACTACTTAAGCATAACTAACCTATGGACATCACACACATCCGTGCCCGAGGCAGGATTCGAATCTGCGACTGCAGCAGCCGCGTGGTTCTGGACTGAAGCGCCTAGAACCGCGCGGCCACCGTGGCCGGCGGTTAGTGTAGGAATAACACCGTTTAATACACAGCGAGAAGTTATATTATACATCTCGTATAATCAGTAGAACTCATTACTGTATGAGTACACAGGGTGATTCTAATTAAACTTTCGATACCTGAGAGAGCCCCGTGAAAAACGAGTGACTCTAGGAGAATGAAACTCCGTGGAAACTTTGTAAGGACATGCGGAAGACAAATAACGAATAAGTCACTGAAAAAAAAGAACACATCTTAATTTCCACATGATGTGGTTCAAATCTGGTGGTCGTTGTGATTCCGCAGTTTGAAATAATTGGCCACTTATTCGACTTTCCCCAGAGGTGTTGCGGAGTAACCGAGTGACCACTCGAGCAATGTGAGGTCTTGCTCCATCGTGCACCAAAACAGGTGAGTCCAATGCACACCTTTCCCACAGAAGCAAATCACAGTGACGCGTGCCGTCCACGATGCATGTCCTTGGTCCTAGGGCTCCGAGTTCTTCAAAGACCGCTTCATCAGTCTACAAAATGTTCCAAGGCACATGTCATCAACTTCAAACCTTACAAGAAACGAACTTGCAGCGTACTGCAGGTGAAAAATAAGTCCGCAACTTGTCTTATGATTGAAATAAATGGTTGGAGCTCTGTCGTAAGTTGCGTTGAGAATGTATCTTTTTTTTTATTTGTATATGGTAACTAGTTTCGGTCACCTGTGTCCATTTTCAAACGATCTAGTTACATGTATTGTAAGTGTGACAAATACAGGCGATAGTCCATATGCAAAGATTTCCCCTGAAGTGGCCGACTCAACAACAGTAAAATGTCCGTCGTATGTGGTATATTTTATTGTTCTTGAGTCGGCCATACTATTGCTTTCATCACTGCAGGGAGAAGTTTTTGCACATGGGTTATCGCCTGTATTTGTCACGCGTCCGATACGGTATGTAACTAGATGGTTTGAAAATGGACACAGGTGTCTAAATCTAGTCGCCATCAAGAAATAGAAACAGATACTTCTCAATGCAACTTATGACGGAGCTACAACCATTAATTTCACTTACAAGAAATATAAGAGTGAAGTCTACTCTGATGTCTGTGCCACGTGGCAGAAGTTGGTGAATAATGTGAAGTTTGTACGGATACCATTTCACAACTGATCGTAGAACTTTTCGAATGGTGGGCCATAGACTGTTCAGCTGTCGTAACACAGCTCGTGCACTGTTTGAAGATCACACATTGTGCCCAGCAGTTTCAGTCATGGCAACAGTAACTTCTTCAAGAACTTGTGGCGCTATTGGCTGTCGGCCTCTCCTAGGAGCAAATAGAATCATTGGCCGATGGTTCGAAACTGTGTAACCACAATACCCCCAGATTTGAACCCTCTCATGTGGAAAGTAAAAGGTGTTTCTTTCGGTGGTTTATTCGTTATTTCTCTTCCACATTTTCTTACAAATGTTTCCACGAAGTTTCATTGTCCTACGCTCACACGTATTTCATGGGGGTCCTCTCAAGTGCCGAAAGTTGAATTATAAGCGCCCTGTAAACTACGGCTGGCGATTTTGCAATAATGTCTGTTCTTGGAAACATGTAATGTAGTCTGTAAACGGAACTTTCGTTCCCAGGTGCAGGTGCAGCTATTCACATGGATATACAAGGTGTAATTGTGGTACACACGAGTGTGTTGATTGTTTTTTTCTCTATGTCGAGTAATCTTCCCACAAACAGTCACAAACCTTAAGACCTGAGGTTTTCTACATGGTTACACTACACCAATAAGTGGACTACGCCTGTCAGCATAAACTAACTATTCTACGTCCATGTGTCCACACCTGACCTGATACCCAGGGGAAAATAAGCATTAGTGTCTTGCTCTTGCCACATGTACCTGTAGTTGTCACCCAACCTAAAAACATAGAACTTGTAGTAGCTGTAATTATGGGTCTGCAAATGACGTAAATATTGATGCAAGTCTATGGACTTTCTGTCACAAGACGGAAAAGTTTCTTCTAAAAGTGCCAGAATAATGAAGAATCATAAAGTGAATGTGATCGTCCGACAGCAGCTCTTCTCGACACTGTGAATGATGATTTGGTTTTACAAAAGGCGGGTGTTGGTGACGTTCCTTGTCAGCGTGGTAAAAGTTACGCACTGTACAACAACGGTGCATCGAATACGAGCGAGCCGGAAATGCAATTAGGAGAGAACCTTCTCATTCAACACGAGGATTTTTAGCCTGAAAAATCATGGAAATCTATCAATTTACGTCTGCTCTCTCAGAGGAATTGTTGTTCTGTGTCTTCGCCACCTGGCGTTCCAGCGCATGAAATGTGTTTTGATAATGAACCACATAATTCGTAAGCACTGTGTATTTGCTGACTCGGACTTTGCTCTTTTATCTTGACAGTGGAATCTTACAGACTGCTCTGTCCTCTCCCATTTTATTCATACTTACAAGATTTGATTGCCAACGCCCAGACTTCAGTTTTATAAAAAGGTACACGCAAAAGAATTCGAAAAAATCGATGTGACGGGAATAAGACTTCCGAGTGCTGAAAATATAAAACCATTGTACGTTATTTCCGAATTCATCGGTTGCTTTGCTGGTAGCGTAATTGGATTTCAAGCATAATATCGGTGCGTTGGATATCGCTAAGAGCATCCTTCTTCTAAATTTCAATTTTTTAACAAATGGAAATATTAATATTGAACCATAATTTCCGATATAAAAATATCTTTTTATTTTTCATTACTGGCAGTACGAAAATAAAATAAAATTTGATACAGATATGTGAAATGTTCTCTTCTTAAACGAAAAATTTAAATACGTCAACAACACTGCTCAGTTACTAAAAACAAAACCATACTTCGTTTATGATCGATGTTGAGCGTTCTCGTAACAAAGTTTCATTTGTTATGAGTATTCGCGTTTTCATGCTAATGTTGTGGTCTTTGTGGTCTTCGGTCTGAACACTAGTTTAATCCAGCCCTCCACACTGATGTATAGAGCTCAAGCCTCTTCATCTCCGAATATCTACTATAACCTACATCTATTTGGACCTGCTTACTGTACGAGGTGCGGCTAGAAAAAAACCGGACTGATGCTGGAAAAAAACATTTATTTACAATTATTTACAATTTCATGTTATCTCCTTCAATGTACTCTCCTCCTCGGTCTCTACACCGCTCCATACGAGTTTTTCACTGTTCATAGGAATGCTGCAGATCATTTTCGGTAAGTCCATACATTACTTCCGTCGCTTTTTCTTTTACTGCTTCAACAGTCTCAAATCTAGTTCCTTTCAAAGCTGACTTGACTTCAGGGAAAAGAAAAAAGTCACAGGGGGCCAAATCAGGTGAGTAGGGTGGATGATCTAAGATGGGAATGTTGTGTTTTGCCAAAAACGTCTTCACTGACAACGCACTGTGAGCTGGGGCATTGTCTTGGTGAAGGATCCATGACTTTTTTCTCCACAAATCGTTCCGTTTTCTCCGTACTCGCTCACGTAGGGTAGCCAGGACGCTAATGTAGTAATGCTGATTCACTTTTTGTCCCTCTGGTACCCAATCAATGTGCACAATCCCTTTGATGTCAAAAAAAAACAATCATCATTGCCTTGAATTTCGATTCTGACATTCGTGCTTTTTTTGTCGTGGAGAACCAGGAGTTTTCCAATGCATCGATTGGCGTTTAGTTTCGGGATCGTAAGTAAAAAACCACGATTCATCGCAAGTAATAACATTTTGTAAGAAGGTGGGATCACTTTCAATGTTTTCCAGGATGTCAGAACAAATCATTCTTCGGCGTTCCTTCTGTTCAATTGTGAGACACTTTGGAACCATTTTTTAACACACTTTGTTCATGAAGAATCTGCCTAACACTTTCCTTGTCAACTCCTGTTAACTCAGACACTGCTCTGATTGTTAAACGGCGATCTTGTCGAACAAGTTTACCGATTTTTTCAATGTTTGCATCAGTTTTTGCTGACAATGGTCTGCTAGTGCGAGTGTCATCACTGGTGTCTTCGCGGCCATCTTTAAATCGTTTAAACCACTCAAACACTTGTGTTCGCGATAAACAATCATCGCCATACACTTGTTGTAACATTACAAACGTTTCACTTGCAGATTTTCCTAGTTTGAAACAAAATTTGATGTTAACACGCTGTTCTTTCTGTACACTCAACATTTTCCGACGCACAGACAAAACGTCAACTACTTAAAACAAACGCCACGGGCAGGCTGAGTGCAGGAGGCAGATGAAACTCGAGCAGTAGGCGGAGCGAGAGTCACGTGACAGGCCACGCGACTTTCAGCCTTATTGCATTCGTTTTATTGTTTCACCAGTACTATTCCGGTTTTTTTCTAGCCACACCTCGTATTCATGCCAATGTCTCCTCCTACAACCCTCATCACCCATACTTCCCTCCATTAGCAAACTGACTATTCCTTGATTTTCCAGAAAGTGTTCTCTCAATCGATTCCTTCTTTCAGTCAAGTCGTGTAGTAATTTTTTTCTGCCAAGTTCTATTCACTACCTACTCATTAGTTATTCGGTCTACCTATCTAATATCCAGCAGTATTCTACAGCGTCATAATTCAAAAGCTTCTATCCTCTTCTTATATGATTTGTTTATTACCCATGTTTCACTTCCGAACAAGGCTAAACTGTACACGAAAAATTCAGAATAGACTTTTAACATTTAAATTTATATTAGATGTTAACAGATCCCTCTATTTCAGAAATAATTTCTTTTTCCATTTGTCACTCTGCATATCGTCTCCAGTTCGGTCAACATCGGTTACGTTGTTATCGAAGCAGCTACACTAACTTTCTACTTTTAGTGTCTCATCTCCTAGTATAACCCCAAAGAAATAGTATGACGGCAACTGTAAGACATATTGCAAATAAATTAATAAGAGATGGTGCTGATCCCCCATGGTACACAAGACGGGTCAAAACTCTGTTGTAGAAGCAACTGAAAAAGCATGCCAAATTCAAAAGAACGCAAGACCTCCATGACGCAAAGTTTTACAGAATCTCAAAAATTGGCACAAAATTCAGCGTGAGATGTTTTTAATAGTTTCAGCAACGAAACAGTGTCTCGAAATCTGGCAGGAAATCTAAACAGATTCCAGTCGTATTTAAAGTACACCAGCGGCAAGACTCAACGAATACCTCCGATGCGCGCTACTGATGAAAGTGCCGCTAAAACCAATTTACTGAACACAGTTTTCCGAAATTTCTTGGTCAAAAAAGACGAAGTAAATTTTCCGGAATTCGAATCAAGAACAACTGCCAGCTGAATAACTTAGACGTAAATACCCTCTGTGTAGCGAAGCAGCTTAAATTAGTTATGGGCGTCAATTTGCAGCAGGATTGTAGATCACATACTGTATTAGAACTTTTGAATTACCTCAAAGAAAAAGATTTACTAACTTACAGCCGACATGGATTCATAAAATATGGTTCTTGTAAAACACAAGTAGCTCTTTATTCTCACGCAGTAATGAGTGCTGGACAGGCTATGTGAAATTGTTTCCATATATTTAGACGATCAAAAGGCTTTTGACACAATTCCTCACAATTGACTTCTAATCAAATTGCGTGCCTGTGGGCTGTCGTCTCATTCGTGCTGCTGGATTCGCGATTTTCTCTCAGAAATGTCACAGTTCGTAGTAACAGACGAAAAGCCATCGAATAAAACAGAAGTAATGTCTGGCGTTCCCCAAGGAGGTATTACAGGTTCTCTGCCGTGTCTGATCTATATGATGAGGAGAAATCTGAACAGGCCTCTTAGACTATCTGCAGATGATACTGTCATTGACCGCCTTTTAAAGTCATCAGATGATCAAAACCAATTGCGAAATGATTTAGACAAAATATATCTGAACGGCGCGAAAAGCGGAAATTGACTCTAAATAACGAGAAGTGTGAAGTCATCCACATTGGTGATAAAAGCAATTCACTAAATTTCGCTTACACGATAAATCACTCAAATCTAAAGGCTGTCAATTCAACTAAATAATTAGGGAATACCATCACAAATAACTTAATCTGAAACGATGACATAGATAATGCTGTGAGGAAAGTGAACCAAAATATGAAATTTATTCGTAGGACACTTAGAAAATAATAAAATAAGTGAAACCAGAGCTCGCTTGGAAAGATTAATGTGTTGCTTTTTCCCTCGCGCTGTTCGATAGTGAAACAGCAGAGAAATAGGTTGAAGGTAGTGCCTTGAACCCTCTGCCAAGCACTTAATTATGAATTGCAGAGTAGTCATGTAGATGTAAATGTAGACCAGCATCGCCTGATTTAATTCTTTTACATTCCATTATCCTTGTTTTATTTTGTTGATGTTCATCTTGTAACTTCTTTTCAGGACACTACCCATTCCGTACAGCTCCTCTATCAAGCTCTTTGCCGTCTCTGAAAGAAGTCAGATGTCATCGGCAAAACTCTAAGTTTTTATTTCTTCTCCTTGAACTTTAATTCCCTTTCGGAATTTCTCTAGTGCCTGCACAGTGCATAGATTAGAGAACATCCGGAAAGATTACAAACTTGTCTCACTTCCTTCCCTTTCGTGTCTTTCTGCTCTTATAATTCTAGTCTGGGTTCTGTAGACGTTATGGACATCATGTTGTTTCCTGCATTTTATCCCTGCTACATCCAGAGTTGGAAAGAGTGTAATCCAGTCCGCTTTCTCAAAATCTTTCTGTAGATCTACAAATGCTCTAAATGTAGACTTCCCTTTCTTTAAACTATCTTCTACGATAAGACTAGGGGATGTATTGCCCCGCGCTTTCTCACATTTTTCGGGTTCACTGACTGTGGTCGGCTTCAACAAGTTTTTCCATTCTTCCGTTAATAATAAGTGTCAGTATATTGCAAAGGTGACTTATTAAACTGATAGTTCTACAATTTTCACTCCTGTCAACAGGAAACTGCTTTGGAATTGGAATTAGTATATCCTTCTCGAAGTCTGGGGGTATTTTTCCAGTCTCAAATATCTTACACACCAGATGGAACAGTTCTGTCATGCCTGATTGTTTCAAGGATCTCATTAATACTGTGAGAGAATCTCGTCTACTCCAGGAGTCTTGTTCTTTCAGTTATCTGTCAAATTCTTCTTACAATCAAATATGCCACTCACACTCACCTAGTTCCTCTCTTCTCTTTCAACGAGGGGCGTTCAATAAGTAATGCAACACATTTTATTCTGAAAGCAGATTGGTTTTATTCAGGATTCCAAAACATCATATTATTCCCCACTCTTTTGGCTACAAAACCTATTTTTCGACATAATCTCCTTTCAATGCGACGGCATTACACCGCCTTGCTGGGAGGGCCTGTATGCCCGCATGGTACCTTTCTGCTGGTCGGCTTTGGAGCCTACGTTCCTTAATTACCCTGTAGACTGATTCTATCTTTCCCCTATCATGCCTATTTCTGCAGCCTAGCATTTGTCCACTAGCCATTTCTCCTTAGCCAATTTGCATTTTCTGTCACTCTCATTTTTAGACTCTATTTCATTTACTGAATTTTTATAATTTCTCATCAATTAATTTCACTATCTCCTGAATTATTCAACATTTCTACTGGCCTTGGTTTTTTACATAGGTCTTTACTGTTCCATTTGTCATAACTTACCATTCGTCTTATTTTGAATTCCTTTCCCCTGTTTCAGTCTAACGTTGCCTACTGCTCCCTGTGAAATTTTGAATAACCACTTTCAATTTACCCATGTCCCTTTCCCTTAATTTTCTACCTTTTTGCAATTTCTTCAGTTCTAATCTGCAGTTCGTAATTAATAACTTATGATCAGAGGCCACATCTGCTCCTGGATATGACTTGCAGTTTAAAGTTTGGCTTCGAAATCTCTGTCTTACAATTATATAATCAATCTGAAATCTTCCTGTGTCTCCAGAGCTCCTCCGCGGATATAATCTGTTTCTGTGATTCATAAACTAAGTGTCAACAAAGATTAAAATTATATTCTGCGGAAACATTCAGTCAGGCGGATCCACTTCGCATCCCTTTCCAACAGTCCTTGTTCTCCTACTATTATTCATTCTCTTCCTTTTTCTGCTATCGAATTCCATTCACCCACCACAATTAAATCTTCGTCTCTCTTTACTGTCTGAATAATTTCCTTTACTTCATTATACATTCTTCCACCCTCCTCTTTATCTGCGGAAATAGTTGGCACATAAACTTGATCTACTGTGGTGAATGTTGGCTTTGTGTACGTCTTTGCTACGATAATGCATTCATTATGCTGTTAACAGTAGCTTGCCAGTATTCCTATCTCATTATTCATTATTGGGCCTACTCCTGCATCATTACGTCTTTTTGATTTTTGTTGATAATCCTGTGCTCACCTGACCAGACGTCCTGATCAATCCAACTATACATAAAATCAACCTACCTGTTTCTCTTTTTTAATTGTCTAATCTAACAACTCGATTAAGGGATCTAATACTCCATGCTCCAATCTGTAGAATACCTATATTGTTTTCCAGATGACGCCATCGTCTTGACCAGTCCCTGCTCTAATATCCTAATGGCGACTTCTTACCTCCTAAATATTTCATACAAGAGGTTCCCATCACCATTAAGCCATGTAGTGCATGCTCGTAGGGAAAGAATGTTGGCTTTCAGCCGTTTAAAGTACCAGCAAAGCAAGCCCATGTTGGCTAATGTTACAAGGCCAGATTAATCATCCAGGGTGTTGCCCCTTCAATTATTCTCTGCCGTTCTTTAGTGATTGCGGGTTAATGTGGCATCTCCACATATACCCTCCTTTGTGGTTGCACCTACTATGCAGCTATCTGAATCGTTGTTGCACGGAAGACATCCTCACTCAGGAATGTCCATGGTTCATGGTTGAGGAGGAGGGGTGGCGGAGCGGTCCACGTGTACAGTAATCAAAAATAAAAAGATTGTATTTTTATTAATAAATTATGATTTCTTATCTGCTAATTAACATTTCTATTTACTAGCAAAAAATATGAAATTCGGTAAAAATAAGAAAAGTATGCTAATAGCGGGATTCGATCCGGCGGCATTATGATTACAACCTATAATTCTATGTCCTTTTCACGCTGTATTTAAAACTTTTTACACATGTATAAAAATTAACAAACGAGGTTGTTAATAGGCCTAATCAAAGCGCAGCAGCTGCGTTATGCCCTGGAGTTCATCTGCTTCAAGATATTTGTTTGGCATGGGAGATGTCAAGACCGCAGTGGTAGAACTTCCGCCAGTCGCCGTCATTTACTTATTTTTAAATTAATTCTCTTGTTTGAAATAAGGTTCTGAAACACATCCTATATTTTGGATGGTTTTTAACGTAGTAATTCATTTCCATAAGTTAGATCAGAAAGTCTATCAGTTTCAGATTTTTATGCCGTATAATTTTGCACAGTGCATAACTTAATCGTAGCTAACACTTGGTTTAAGAATCATGAAAGATGTTGCAGCCCGCCGCTGTTGCCGAGCGGTTCTAGGCGCTTCAGTCCAGAACCACGATGCTGCTGCGGTCACAGGTTCGAATCCTGTCTCGGGCATGGATGTGTGTGATGTCCTTAGGTTAGTTAGGTTTAAGTAGTTCTAAGTCTAGGGGACTGATGACCTCAGATGTTAAGTCCCATAGTGCTTAGAGCCCTTTGAAAGAAGGTTGTATACGTGGAAGAGGCCTGGAGACACTGGAAGGTTTCAGATAGATTATATAATGGTAAGACAGAGATTTAGGAAACAGGATTTAAACTGTAAGGCATTTCTAATGTGGACTCTGACCACAATCTATCGGTAAAAAAAAAGTCATGTGACTAGGGCTTCCCGTCGAGTAGACAGTTCGCCGGGTGCAAGTCTTTCGATTTGACGCCACTTCGGCGACTTGCGCGTCGATGAGGATGAAATGATAATGATTTGCACAATACAACACCCAGTCCCTGAGCGGAGAAAATCTCCGACCCAGCCGGGAATCGAACCCGGGCCCTTAGGACTGACATTCTGTCGTGCTGACCACAAATCTACCGGGGGTGAATATGAACTGTGGATTAAAAGTGAAGAAACTACAAAAAATGTTGGAAATTTAAGGAGATGGGACCTTGATAAACTAAAAAACCAGAGGTTGTAGAGAGTTTCAGTGAGAGAATTAGGGAACGATTAGCAAGAACGGGAAAAGAAATGCGGTAGAAGAAGAATGTGTAGCTTTGAGAGATGAAATAGTGAAGGCAACAGAGGATCAAGTATGTAAATAGACGAGGGCTAGTATAAATCCTCGAATAACAGAAGATATTTGGAATTTAATTGATGAAATGAGAAAATATAAAAATGCAGTAAATGAAACAGGCAAAAAGGGATACAAACGTCTCAAAAATGATACCGGCAGGAAGTGCGTAATGGCTAAGCAGGGATGGCTAGAGGACAAATGTAAGGATGTAGAGGCATATATAGCTAGGGGTAAGGTAGATACTGCCTACAGGAAAATGAAAGAGATCTTTGGAGGAAAGAGAACCATTTTTATGAGTATCTGGAGATCAGATGGAAAACCAGTTCTAAGCAAAGATGGCAACGCAAAAAGGAAGAAGAAGTATGTAGAGAGTCTATATAATGGCGTTGTACTTAAGGGCAGTGTTGTGATGGAAATGGAAGAGGGGGTAGATGAAGATGAAATGGGAGACATGACACTGGGTGGAGAGTTTGACAGAGCGCTGAAAGACCTAAGTCGAAACAAGGCCCCAAGAGCTGACGACATACCATTAGAACTACTAATAGCCTTGGGAGAGCCAGCTCTGACAAAACTCTACCATCTGGTGAGCAAGTTGTATGAGACAGGCGAAATATACTCAGACTTCAAGAATTATATAACAATTCCAATCCCAAAGAAAGCAGGTGTTGACAAGTGTGAAAATTGGCGAATTATCAGTTTAATAAGTCTCGGCTGTAAAATATTAATACGAATTCTTTACAGATGAATGGAAAAACTGATAGAAGCTGAGCTCGCGGAAGATCAGTTTGGATTCCGTAGAAATGTTGGAACACATGAGGCAGTACTGACCCTACGACTTACCTTAGAAGATAGATTAAGGAAAGGCAAACCTACGTTTCTAGCGTTTGTAGGCTTAGAGAAAGCTTTTGACAATGTTGACTGGAATACTCTCTTGAAACTCTGAAGTAGGCAGGGGTCAGAAACCATTTACACTTTGTACAGAAACCAGAAGGCAGTAACAAGAGTCGAGGGACATGAAAGGGAAGCAGTGGTTGGGAAGGGAGTGAGACAGGGTTGTAGTCTATCAAATGGTTCAAATGGCTCTGAGCACTATGGGACTTAACATCAGTGGTCATAAGTCCCCTAGAACTTAGAACTACTTAAACCTAACTAACCTAAGGACATCACACACATCCATACCCGAGGCAGAATTCGAACCTGCGACCGTAGCGATCGCGCGGTTCCAGACTAAAGCGCCTAGAACCGCTCGGCCACACCGGCCTTCTGTAGTCTATCCCCGATGTTATTCAATCTATACAATGAGCGAGCAGTAAAGGAAACAAAAAAATCTGGAGTAGGAATTAAAATCCATGGAGAAGAAATGAAAATTTTTGAGGTTTGCCCGTGATATTGTAATTCTGTCAGAGACAGCATAGGACCTGAAAAGGCAGTTGAACGGAATGGACAACGTCTTGAAAGAAGGATATAGGATGAACATCAACAAAAGAAAAACGAGGATAATGGAAAGTATTCGAATTAAATCAGGTGGTGCTGAAGGAATTAGTTTAAGAAATGAGACATTTAAAGTAGTAGATGAGTTTTGCTATTTGGGGAGCAAAATAACTGATGATGGTCGAAGCAGAGAGAATATAAAATGTAGACTGGCAATGACAAGGAAAGTGTTTCTGAAGAAGAGAAGTTGTTCACATCGAGTACAGATTTAAGTGTCAGGAAGTCTTTTCTTGTATGGAGTGTAGCCATGTTTGGAAGTTTAGACAAGAAGAGAATAGAAGCTTTCGAAATGAAGTGCTACAGAAGAATGCTGAAGATTAGACAGGTAGATCACGTAACTAATGAGGAGGTACTGAATAGAATTGGGGAGAAGAGGAATTTGTGACACGACTTGACTAGAGGAAGGGATCGGTCGGTAGGACATATTATGAGGCATCAAGGGATCACCAATTTAGTTTTGGAGGGCAGCGTGGAGGGTAAAAATCGTAGAGGGAGACCAAGGGATGAATACACTAAGCAGATTCAGAAGGATGTAGGTTGCAGTAGCTACTTGGGATGAAGAACCTTGCACAGGATAGAGTAGCATTGAGAGCTACATCAAACCAGTCTCTGGACTGATGATGATGATGTTTGGTTTGTGGGGCGCTCAACTGCGTGGTCATCAGCGCTCTTTCAGTCTCAATTTTTACAAGTCCAATCTAGCCACTGTCACGAATGATGATGATGAAATGATGAGGACAACACAAACACCCAGTCCCTGGGTGGAGAAAATCCGCAACTCGGCTGGAAATCGAACCTTGGACCCCGTGATTCAGAGGCAGCAATGCTAACCACCAGACCATGAGCTGCGGACGTCTCTGGACTGAAGACCACAACAACAACACAATTTAGTACACATAATGCTCAGCTAGCGAGGTGTAGCTATTATTTCTGGCGTTTGGATATAACTTCTAGTCTGGACGTAGCGCGTCTGTAATGTTTACTCTTTTCTCTGTGATGTTTATTCTTTCCTCTTTCCTTATTATGGCCAGTGTTTTCCTAATCCAGTTGGATACGCGTGTTCGGTCTTTACATGTGACGATGCAAGTAATTTTTCCATTAAATTACACTATTCACAGTAAGTAAGTATTTACATGTTTATTTTGCATAGTCTCTCGGTGGTTAGGACCACTTTCGTTGTCCAAGTCATACCCCGCGACAGTGACGCTGGAACCGAAAACTGGATTGTTAATATTTATCCAAACTTTTTCCTATATCATTGCTTGTTAGTTCGTCTCGATGGGGATTTTCACGTCATTTTTCTTTCGCATGTACTAGTACTACTTTTTTGCAGATTAATTTCTATTTAACTCATTTCTGCACAATAGTTACGTAGATATTCCAAATTAGTATTGAATTAGTATCCTAATTGCAGGAGACGTCATCAGGAGCTAAAGTTATAGAATGTTCTTTCGTTTTCCACTGTGATTACTTCATAGCAATCTAGAGTTGCAAGCTATAAAGATCAATTAAAAAGAGGAGATTTTACATATTTTATTTCTAGTCCCCCATCTATATGATTTAGGAAAACATTTTCAAAGACACTTTAAAATCGTTCCTCCTCCAAACGTGCCGCAACGACAGTGCCAAAATTTTATGTACTGCAGCTCCAGGTACAGGTAAAACTACTGAAATATGTCACAATTTGCTGAGCACATACCACAATCAAACTTAGCTCTCTGGATCCTGTCAAAGGCCCTTATGTCACAGTCTCCCATGAACGAGAGTAAGGTGTTCGGTTTCATTCGCCAGTTTATTGCTATTAGTTCTTTTGCGTTTGGCGTCAAGATCATGCCCAGTTACTTTCTCTTAGTCGTCGCCTCTAATCCACTTAGTCACTAGAACGATCTAGAAACATTAATTTAGACGTCTTGATGTTAATACTTGCTCCGTTAACCTTGGCGTATTCCTTCAATAAATCCACCTCCCCACTAGAGTCTGCAACATCGCTCACGTCATCGGTGTATGCGTGAAAAATCGTTTTGGCATTGTATATTTTCAGTCCTTGTAAGCTTAGCTGAAATTTCAGGAGCAATGGTTCAGCTGCAGTTGCGAACAGGGTCATCGACAGGGTGCAGCCTTGTCACACTCCTTGTTTTATTGGCATTGGTATAGCAATTTGTCCATTTAGCTTTATCCTTGAAATCATTCCATTGTTGCCTTCGTATACAACCTGTAGGAAACGCCCAGTAAAACCTCTCCTCTTCATTATTCTTAGTAAAAAGCCGTGATTGGTTCTGTGAAAAGCTTTGCAAATGTCTAAAAACGGCAGACCTAATTCAGATTCACATATCCAGTATTAAAATATTATGTCTCTTTATTCATATAAGACAATCATCGTCAATGTCATGTTCTCCGCATGGGCTTGATATGGGCCTATGGTTTGCTTTATATAATGCGCTATGGTATTCCTTTAAAATTTAAAGACTTTGCATGAGCGTATACGTTGTTAAATTATGCAATGCCGTACTTAGTTAACATTAATATTTAAGACAAAGACGTCGATATTTGGAAAAATAGGTAATTATTAACTATTTTTGCCGGTATTTTAAAATCTTTTCCCTTTGGGGCGTTTTACGAACCGAAACTATCATATCTTCGATAAAGAATGTGGGGAAGCCATGACTTAAGATTAGTTCATTATACATTTTTTTGACTTATTTCCCACCTGAACCCCAAAATTTCACAAAAAATTCAGTTGGAAGGTCGCCGAGACCTGTGGTCTCTTTTCTCAGAGAATTTAAAATTGTTGATCTTATTCCCGAGCTCGTTCGCTGCATGAGAAATTCTTCGTTGCCGCTCTTGTCGACTCTTGAGAGTATGTCAGATAAAAAGGTATTTCCTGCTGGTACGTCTATCTCTGGTTCTGAAGCTCGTTGTTCTCGTTTCCGCGTTCGTCGATAAGTTTCGATTATTTTCTATTTACCCCGTTTTATTTCTCGTATAATACGGTATGTCGAGGTGGGCTCGTAGGTGACGTTTCAATGGATGCTGGCGAAAATTCTTTTAACATCCAGTGATTTCCGAATGAGGATGATAATTTTTGTATTATGTCGTTTAAGTCTGATGCTACTGGTAATTTACTCTCTAAGGTTGGAAGCTAAAGGTCATCGAGTGTTCCTCACCATGGCTCCAGACAACGAAGGTATCATCGACGTATCTGTACCACACCTTAGGTTTACAAGGTGCCGAGACCAACGCATGCGTTTCGAAATATTCCATGAAGAAGTTGGCCACCACGGAACTAAGAGGACTACCTATATCGACGCCTTGCAGCTTTTCGCAGAAGTTGCCATTCCATGTGAAATAGCTCGTAGTGAGACATGCATGAAAGAGCTTGGTGATGTCTTGCGGGAAAATGGAACCGACGTTCTCCAGAGTGTCACTAAGTGATAATTTGGTAAACAAAGAAACAACTTCAAAGCTGACCAGGATGTCGTTTGGTGCAAGTTTTAGTTTCTTCAGCTACCCAATGAAATGTCCTGAGTCTTTTATGTATGTGTCAATTTTTCCCACGTGGAGCAGAGAGGCCAAATGTTTTGCCAGTTTATACGTCGGTGAGTCAGGAGCGCTAACAGTCGGTCTTAGTTGAACATTATTCTCATGGATCTTTGGTAATCCAAACAGCCGAGGTGGTAGGGCTTCCTCTTTATGTCCGCCGAGAGAGATGACGTCTTGATTAACCAATTAGTATTCTGTGTGACACACTGCGTCGAATCTGCACTTCGGTTTCGGTACATCGTCAGATCTAATAGGTCCCGTATCTTCTGCTCATAATCTGTGTCTTCATTACGACGGTCGCATTTCCCTTATTTGCAGGCAGTACTACTATACTCTTGTCGGCGTTAAGACTCTTGGTAGCTTGTACTTCTTCTTTCTTCGGTTGCAAGCTGATGGTTTTCAAATGGCTCTGAGCACTATGAGACTCAACTGCTGTGGTCATCAGTCCCCTAGAACTTAGAACTACTTAAACCTAACTAACCTAGGGACATCACACACATCCATGCCCGAGGCAGGATTCGAGCCTGCGACCGTAGCAGTCGCACGGTTCCGGACTGCGCGCCTAGAACCGCGAGACCACCGCGGCCGGCGCTGATGGTTTTGCTCGGAGCAGTATGCCTGCTGTTTCATTGCGTACTTCCTCGGGTCTTTCACAAGGAAGGGTCAGAATGGCCGCTTCTGTATTAGCAATGATGTTCTTCATAGATGTTCTGGTCACAAGGGATGGTGCAAACCTGGGACACAGGGTCAATCGAAAACCGACACTGCACAAATTGGCAAATCACCACCCGAGCCAGAAAGGAGGCATGATTAACACACTCTTAACGCGAGCGAGACTAACATGAGAGCCACAGAACGTTAGATGCGAAATGCAGCACCGGAGAGCTTTCTGAGGAGCAATGGGCACTTCACCATTTGCATTCGAAATGTAACAGAATCAAACACTAGGCCAAGTGACACATCGGAAAAAGAAATGTCGGTACGGCCTTTCTGCCATACATTCCCAGAGGGACGGACGGAATCAGCCGTATATTGCACAGACACGGCGTAAAGACTATTTATAAATCGACAAAGAAGATCAAAAAATGCCTCAGATCGGCAAAGAAGAAAAGGGACCCACTTGAAATGTCAGAAATATACGGCATCCCATGCACATGCGGAAAAGCTTATATTGGAATAACTGGACTATGAGTCAACAGCAGGATCACAGAACGGAAGCGGCTTTGCAGGTTGGGACAGGTGGAGAAATCGACCGTGGCAGTGCACGCGCTTTGTGAGGCCGACCACGTATTAAAATTCGCTGACACGGAAGTTCTGGCTGTAGAGAAGAGCTATCATACCCGCTTGTTCAGAGAAGCTGTAGAAATACGCAAGCTGGAGAATAGCTTCAACAAGAAAGAAGAAAACCTGGGGGTAAACCGATCCTGGGTACCCGTGCTGCAGCGAAAGACCGATACAGGTAACAAGAGGAGAACCGCACCGGATGATGATGATGATGATGATGTTTGGTTTGTGGGGCGCTCAACTGCGCTGTCAAAAGCGCCCGTACAAAGTCCCAATTTTTACACAGTCCAATCTTGCCACTGTCACGAATGATGACGATGAAATGATGAGTACAACACAAACACCCAGTCCCCGGGCAGAGAAAATTCCCAACCCGGTCGGGAATCGAACCCAGGACACCGTGATGCAGAGGGAGCAACGCTAGCCACTAGACCACAACCGCAACGGAAATGACCTCGGAAAGGCCTTGGACGTTGTTGCGCCAGGTACGTGTAATCTGTGGCCGACTCTCCGTTCCACTTCACCACCAGCAATGGAGGGCGAAGCTTTGACAATGTCAGCCACTCGTGCAGGCGTAACGTCAGAAAAATCATCAAGCAAACGTCGGCAGAAGAACCCCAGACAGAAGCCAACAGGCAGTTTGTTTAGCGACCATGTTTGGCAGTCTTGTACACTAGATAAAATGTCTTGACTTGCGTACATCCAGTCCAATCTGCTAACTGATTCACTACTCATATATGGCATGCGGATGAAGGTGCAGCCACTTGTCTTTTAATTGTTAAAATTGGTAGGCCTTCACAAAAATTAAAATTTGAGCTTTGATCTTCCTTACGTAACGCGCAGTTAAAGTCTCATCATAGTAATATTCTTATTTAAGAATAATGTTTGTTAGTAAACTGGTGAGGCAGTCCGCTCTGCCTTTTCTCCCACTAGCTCAATTGGGAGCCTAAACAGTATATTTCCCAAAAATAGGTCAACAATTTGGGCTGGAGTTCATGTTTCGGAGTGTAGTGTGCCTTGAATTATAAAAGAAATGCTTTCTTTAAACAACATGGCCGTCCCAGTTTCACTACCAATATTTACAAGCGTGTCACAGTCAGGGACGTTACCTATTTTTATAGTTACTGGTTCTTGGGTAATAGCAATATTTATATCTGTGCGTACAAGTAGTATCACTCAGCTTTTTATTTTGACGTCAGAGCTAATCCTGTTGATGTTGGTAGTTCCTATGCTTGCATAGCGGCATTTGAACCTGTGGATTATTATATGGGGTTCTTGATCTTTCGATCACAACATATTCTTGTCTGAAAGATGTAGGTTGCTGATATCCATCTGTTCACTTCCCTTGGTGCTTCCCTCATCTCATTACTGTCACTTCGAAGCTGATAATTTGTCTTTCCCTCACCCATTTCACCCGCTCGATCCGCGCCTTCAGCTCTAAGGTCTTTTCTCGTACGTTCGAGTTTTCGTTCTTCTTCTTGTAACTCCTCATTGCTCTGTTTAAGGGCGCGAAATTTTGATTTTGATAATTCTGCATTATTTTGGTTTGACTTGTGGATGTTTTCACCGGTGGTGACTGAATATGTCAAGGATCGCTTTCCTACATTATGCTATGCCTCTTGGCCAACGGAATTTCTGGGAACAGAGTCCTTTTGGGCACTATTTCTCGATAGTTATTTCTGTTATTTATTTGGTTTACCTGTTGGTCGATAGTCACCGTCACTTGTGAGTCCACCGCGTGTGTCTTATCCTCGTCACGAGAGTTCTTCGACGGAACTCCACAAAGGTTGTTTTACATTAGCGAGTCGTTCACTCTGGGCCTCTGAATCTAATCTCGTTTGTGCCTTACCGTCTATTGCACTAGAGCTTGTGCATAAGTCGACCACTCTATAAGTTGACTCACTCCCATTTCCATCTATAAGTGTACAGAGTTCTTTTCGTGTCTGTTTTACACATGGGCGTTCGGCTTTTAGAAGAGCCGCAACACCATAAATCACACAAGCACATGGATCTCCATAATAGACCACAATTGCTTTAAACTCTTACGTCGTTATATACATTGAACGAGGGTTTTAAAATTGATTTTTATGTTTCAACCCCATAGTCAACGTTAAAAGGTTTTTTTCTGTCCACTTTTTGCCATAAATTTGTATGACAGTTCCTTGTAGCGCGAAAGAGTGTTTAATTCGTTCAGATTCAATTTCGAACGGAATATTAAATATTTCTTCCAATGCCCAAACCAACATAATTGATGGACATCTTGCTAGTTTCATAATTAGAATGAACGAAATTCGTAGTCCCTTCTGTTTCTGACATAATGCGTACAAATGTTTCCTCATATATATGTTTTATATACAACGGCCGCGCGGGGTAGACGCCATCGGAGGTTCGAATCCTCCCTCGGGCATGGGTGTGTGTGTTGTCCACAGCGTAAATTTAAGTTAGATTAAGTAGTGTGTAAGCATAGGGACCGATGACCTAAGCAGTTTGGTCCCATAAGATCTTACCACAAATTTACAATTTTCTTATATGCAAGGAGTATGATAGAACGTCGTACTGTAAACAAATAACATCATATCCATGAACTATTTTACCAAACAACCAGTCATCAGCTTCAGATACTTTAGGTAGCTCAAATCCATAGGCAAGTCCAAATCTCAAATTACAACTCTTTATTTGCTCTTCCATATTGTAAACATTATACTCTATGTACAAGATCCAGAAAGCTATAGCTGCCGTCAATCGCACTGGGGGCAAAGTCCACTAGGCAGGCCGGCAACCGATCGTATCTTAGTATCTTAAAGAGCGACACACAGCATTAACTTTTTCTGGGTTTCTAAACAAAGAAACTAAAAGTCTCGAATACAAACTCGAAGTTACATCTGCGTCAGTTCTGCTTCCTATTCAGTCTTGGGTCCCTTATAGTTCTTAATATATATTAACGATTTGGCACTGTACATTCATGAAGATGCAAAGTTCTTTTTGCTGATGATACAAGTATAGTAATCACACCCAAGAAGCAAGAATCAGCTGCGGAAATTGCAAATAATGTCTTTCAGAAAATTATTAATTGGTTCTCTGCAAATGGACTCTCACTAAATTTTGAGAAAACACAGTTTATACAATTACGTACAGTAAATGACATAACGCCATTGATAAATTAGGGTATGAACGGAACTCTGTTGCTAAGATAGAATACTCAAAATTTCTGAGTGTGTGCATTGATGAGGAATTGAACTGGAAGAAACACATCAATGATCTGCGAAACGGTTAGGTTCAGCTACTTACGCTATTAGGGTTATCGCAAATTTTGGTGATAAGCATATCAGTACATTAGCCTACTGTACCTATTTTCATTCATTTCTTTCATATGGCATCGTATTTTGGGGCAATCCGTCATTAAGAGAGAAAGTATTCATTGCACAAAAGCGTGTAATCAGAATAATAGCTGGAGCCCACCCAAGATCAGATTTCAGACATTTAAGGAACTCGGGATATTCACAGTACCTTCACAATACATATATTCACTTATGAAATTTGTCATTAATAACCCATCCCATTTCAAAAATAACAGCGAAGTGCATAGCTACAACATTAGAAGAAAGGAAGATATTCACTATTCTGGATTAAATCTCACTTTGGCACAGAAAGGGTAAATTATGCTGCCACAAAAATCTTTGGTCATCTGCGAAATAGTATTAAAAGTCTGACAGACAGCCAACCAAAATTTAAAAGCAAATTAAAAGATTTTCTGAATGACAGCTCCTTCTACACAATAGATGAATTCTTAGATATGAAGTAGTAACTGAAAAAAATTAATTATTTTGTGTAAAGAAAACTTATGTTAAAGTGACACGTTCCACATCAATACGAAATGTCATATTCACCTTATTCATGATTTATGGATCAAGGATTAATGTATGTATGGTTATGTATGTATGTATGTAAAGAAACCCTCAGTTCACACACACGTCTCTTGTAACCACATTATTTATATGAAGTATCGATTCGATTCTGAACAGCAAGCCCAAAGAACGTAAAAAATACAATATCAACTTGGTCAGAGCGTCCGTCGTCTTTTAGGTGCCACCATATCAGTGACGATACTTATGTTTCGCTTGATCAACTTCGTACAATTTACGCTGGTCAGCATGTATGACACCGCATCGTGTGCTGTAGAGTACCTGTACCGAGTGCCGGCGTATGAACACTGAGCTGATAAGGCGAACAGTCGTGGCCCAGTGACATTGCGCATTTTCATGAAGTTCATGAATGGTTGAAAATGCTCCCCAAGTAGCCAAACATAACCATTTCCAGTCAACGATCGATTCAGTTGTAGCAGAGGCCCCAGTCCATTCTATATAAACAAAGACCACACCGTATGGAACAACCACCTGTTTGCATAGTGCCTTGTTGAGAATTTGAGTCCTTGTCTTCGTGGGGTCTAGGCCACACCTAATCCTACCTTCAGCTCTTATCAACTGAAATCGGGACTCTCCTTACCAGGCTACGGTTTTAGAGTCGTCTACGGTCCAACCAACATGGTCGCGACCCCAGAAGAGGCTCTGCAGGTGGTGTCGTGCTATAGGCAAAGACACTCGCGTCAGTCGCCTGCTGTCATAAGCTATTAACGCCTAATTTCGCCGCACTGTCTTACAGGATAGGTTTGTCGTACATCCCACATTGATTGCTCCGATTATTTCATACAGTGTTGCTTGCCTGTTAAAATATTGAGATACGATCGATTGCCGGCCTGCCAAGTGGACTTTGCCCCCAGTGCGATTGACAGCAGCTATAGCTTTCGGGATCTTGTACATAAAGTATAACGTCTACAATATGGAAGAGCAAATAAGGAGTTGTAATTTGAGATTTAGACTTGCCTATGGATATGAGCGACCTAAAGTATCTGAAGTTGATGATTGATTGTTTGGTAAAATAGTTCATGGATACGATGTTATTTGTTTACAATACCACTTTCTAGCGTACTCGTTGTATATAAAAAAAAATTGTAAATTTGTGGTAAGATCTAATTGGACCAAACTCTACGTAATGCCGTTGCTCCCGGTTTTTAAGTGAAAGCCGTCCGCCACTGCGTTGTCCGTGGTGAGAGGTAATGCCTGAAATTTGGTATTCTCGGCACACTCTTAACGCTGTGGGTCTCGGAATACTAAATTCCCTACGATTTCCGAAATGGAATGTTCCATGCGTCTAGCTCCAACTACCATTCCACGTTCAAAGTCTGTTCATTTCCGTCATGCGGCCGGAATCACGTCGAACATCTTTTCGCATTGATCACGTGAGTGCAAATGACACCTACGCCAATGCACTGTCCTTTTATATCTTGCTTCTGCGATACTACCGTCATATATATATACACTCCTGCAAATGGAAAAAAGAACACATTGACACCGGTGTGTCAGACCCACCATACTTGCTCCGGACACTGCGAGAGGGCTGTACAAGCAATGATCACACGCACGGCACAGCGGACACACCAGGAACCGCGGTGTTGGCCGTCGAATGGCGCTAGCTGCGCAGCATTTGTGCACCGCCGCCGTCAGTGTCAGCCAGTTTGCCGTGGCATACGGAGCTCCATCGCAGTCTTTAACACTGGTAGCATGCTGCGACAGCGTGGACGTGAACCGTATGTGCAGTTGACGGACTTTGAGCGAGGGCGTATAGTGGGCATGCGGGAGGCCGGGTGGACGTACCGCCGAATTGCTCAACACGTGGGGCGTGAGGTCTCCACAGTACATCGATGTTGTCGCCAGTGGTCGGCGGAAGGTGCACGTGCCCGTCGACCTGGGACCGGACCGCAACGACGCACGGATGCACGCCAAGACCGTAGGATCCTACGCAGTGCCGTAGGGGACAGCACCGCCACTTCCCAGCAAATTAGGGACACTGTTGCTCCTGGGGTATCGGCGAGGACCATTCGCAACCGTCTCCATGAAGCTGGGCTACGGTCCCGCACACCGTTAGGCCGTCTTCCGCTCACGCCCCAACATCGTGCAGCCCGTCTCCAGTGGTGTCGCGACAGGCGTGAATGGAGGGACGAATGGAGACGTGTCGTCTTCAGCGATGAGAGTCGCCTCTGCCTTGGTGCCAATGATGGTCGTATGCGTGTTTGGCGCCGTGCAGGTGAGCGCCACAATCAGGACTGCATACGACCGAGGCACACAGGGCCAACACCCAGCATCATGGTGTGGGGAGCGATCTCCTCCACTGGCCGTACACCACTGGTGATCGTCGAGGGGACAGTGAATAGTGCACGGTACATCCAAACCGTCATCGAACCCATCGTTCTACCATTCCTAGACCGGCAAGGGAACTTGCTGTTCCAACAGGACAATGCACGTCCGCATGTATCCCGTGCCACCCAACGTGCTCTAGAAGGTGTAAGTCAACTACCCTGGCCAGCAAGATCTCCGGATCTGTCCCCCATTGAGCATGTTTGGGACTGGATGAAGCGTCGTCTCACGCGGTCTGCACGTCCAGCACGAACGCTGGTCCAACTGAGGCGCCAGGTGGAAATGGCATGGCAAGCCGTTCCACAGGACTACATCCAGCATCTCTACGATCGTCTCCATGGGAGAATAGCAGCCTGCATTGCTGCGAAAGGTGGATGTACACTGTACTAGTGCCGACATTGTGCATGCTCTGTTGCCTGTGTCTATATGCCTGTGGTTCTGTCAGCGTGATCATGTGATGTATCTGACCCCAGGAATGTGTCAATAAAGATTCCCCTTCCTGGGACAATGAATTCACGGTGTTCTTATTTCAATTTCCAGGTGTGTATGTACATATGCAAATGTGCATATGCTGTTCTATGACTTTCGTCATCTCACTGTTCTTTTTTATAAAGTGCCGCTTATAACATGATCCAATCATGAATAATTCAGGAAAGCAGTGGCGGAAATATAAATATCAGTATTTCACACAAGGTCAGGTGTTGGTAATTCATTATGAAAGCATCCACTGAAATTAATTTCAAATTTGCCGTATTTCTATTCAATTCATGATAGTGACACTGTAATTTTTAATGACTACTCGGCATGGTAAACAAATAGCATTTACTCGAGAACAATGAAGCGAAGGCTCGACCGAAACAAAAATACGCAAGGCCATATGCTATTCACCACTGTTAACAGTGGGGATGCAATGAAATCATATTAATTGAGCCCTGATCGAACATCGCGTAGTATTGTTTTAGCTGTTTGCTGTGTTCAGCAGGCCTGGACTGAGACTGTCGACGTAACTGTTTACGTGAGCGTTTCATTAGTGCCGTGATGCTGCACACATTGGATTAATTCCATCTTCACGCGCAGGCTATCGCAAAACTGTAACAAATCGCCCTTTGCAAGCTGCCGCGTTTCAGTATAACAGACAGAACGTGTTTGTCGACCACTGATACGCTCCAAGTAGAAACAAATATGCAAATTCTATGCCATTTGAAACGAGACGAATCGACTGTTTGACCACGATTTACCTGCATCGGTTATTTATGCGCTGGCTTTAGAGGATACTGCACGGCGAACGATTTGGAAATGAATTATTTACAAGTAACCCAAAATCAGTAATGCTTGTATAATGATCATATTTTTTCATCAACATATCTAACGCTCAGCTGTCCTCTTTTCACAAAAAATAAATACAGATGAGTTTATAACGCTTGCAGAAATGGGGTAATGTTTTCATCCCTATAAAAGCCTGTAAATGAATGTTTGATAACTAGCCACCCGATGGAGGATTTACAAATGATTAAATTTCCTTGCGATCGCGTGTGAGCTCTTTCCTCGTTTACACAAACAGCGCAGAGAACGGGCTCCGGTTAGATACACACTACTGGTGAGCAATAGATATGTTATTTAGTTTCGGACAGCCATGGGCCAATATCGAGCAGTAACTCTACGGTGTTGAGTCACAGTACTACGATCAAGTCCAACCACAAAGGAGTTCACGATACACAGGCTGCTTCACAATTCCTGTTACAGGTTTCTAGAGGATGTAGAGGGGACTTAGTAAATAGACCTGATAATGAGTCCATGACCATAAATGTATCATCTGGATGTAAAGTAAGTAGATATAATCGGATCTGGTTCAAACCTACCGCTTCCGGGTAGGCACAGAGCGGAGACAATGAACTTATGTGCTTTACAGGACTCCGCGGCATAGGCAATGTTTCAAGAACTTGTCGTCAAATTTCTCTTCTATGTGAAGAAGGCAGTCCCCTTCATTGAAATCGAAAGAGCGTCGTGTCTGTGGAGCACCGCAATCAACCCTCCTAGTTACGAACGTGTCAGTTTCTCGCAGTCGTTGTTGTAGTACGTCGGAAATGATTATGTTATGCCGGCCGCGGTGGCCGAGCGGTTCTGGGCGCTTCAGTCCGGAACCGCGCGACTGCTGCGGTCGCAGGTTCGAATCCTGCCTCGGGTCTGGATGTGTGTGATGTCGATGGTTTTAAGTAGTTCCAAATTCTAGGGGACTGATGAACCAAGATTTTAAGTCCCATAGTTCTCAGAGCCATTTGAACGATTTTTGATTATGTTATGTCATAAACACGGACTGACGGCGGCACCCTCTTCTCATGTCGCTTCTCTTTTAAAAGAACGAACGAGGATGTAGGGCCGATAGATATCAAAATGGCTGCCTGACTTCCGATTCCCAGTTAGTAGGTACATTTAACGTTAAACTGCTAATCCTCTACTGTCTTGACCTCATCTATTATTATTTCTTATTATTAATTAATGTGTTGCAGAAGGCAGCAGGTGAATTTTACAGGCCAATAGCATGTTACAATTAAAATATCGGATGCTACATACATGATAATAGCACAAACCTAACACTAAAAACGTCTTGCTGCAGGACAAGACAACGGGAACAATTATGCAATATAAACGAGCGTTCTGTTAACGCGTCCAGCCCTTGATCAGAGAGAGAGAGTGTATACTGAAAGAGAACTTTCAATGATTATCATCCATGAGAAGGAATAAACAAAATCCCAGGCAGGAGCAGTTCAAGGTACTATCGCGCAAGCACAGTTAGCTTCGTCGCACCTACCGATCGACACGCAAACCCTTACATTTCTGATGGTTCACGATCGAAGTAATCGCAGTTACAATAACTTTAATGCGAAACAGCACTAGCCGGAGTTGTAAGGTCCATGGCTGTTACGGGGGGAGTAAGGAAGCACGAAGACACACAAATGGCGACAACTTCTGCCTTAGGACCTACGCCAACTATAGCTGGAGTCGCGAATAATGGCGTCGAGCTTAGGCTTGTTCTGGACACCTACGTCACGCGTTCTCCGACAGGCAACGAGCGTTCTATAGTGTTCTGTTCTGAATGTCGTAGGCAAAGCGAACATTGAACCTGATCGTTGTGATTTATGTGGTGAATTTTTATTCCATTTGTTGACAGTTGTCATCACTGACGGTGATGGAAAGCGACAGATTCTACACAAGCAGCGCAAAGTACGTCTATGCGCGTACCTCAGTTGTTGCTCGGAAGAGGCACCAATGCAGACCCCATCCGCCAGCAGAAAGATAAACCTGTAGTTAATATAACCGTAGCGACGATTAAGTTTTGTTCCGGCCCGCAAGGCCTGGTCTCACGGTTCCGAGGTTGCGTTTCCTGGAGCGGCGGCAATCCGGCGAAAAGGGAGGGACAGACTGGTGTTCCTCAACTACAAAGAAGCTATGGTCTGCAATCCAAATAAACAGCTCGAACATCCTTTGTGGTTGTTCGCCCTGTTACAAATTACTAGGAATAAAAGCTTCGGGAAATTAGCTCCGCCTCTCCCCCCCCCCCTCCCCCCCCCCCCCCCCCCACACACACACACACACAGACAACAGTCCTCTAGCTATGTAAGTCTATATCCGACGGCAGCGAAAATTAGTTTGATACGATTTACTTGGCGATTAATTTCAACGACTTTCTGAATATTAATCATTTCGACCTACAGTTTGAATCAACGGTTAGAAAAATAAAATCTATTTTGATACGATACTCTTTCTTTATCATAAAGGATGGACAGTGAGACAGTCGTTCCTAATGCATAGCTTGTGGTAGGCTAGAGAAAAGTCTGTGCTCTACAGGTATATTTCTGGACATTATTCCTTATGAAAACTTTATATACTAACTCCAATCTACAACCCCTTGAAGCCTACAATAGAAATTGTGAACCACTCCGTACGTAAATGATCTGATGGGTGACTTCGTGAAAGATGCTACTGTGTATCAGAAAGCTGTAGCGAAATGCGGGAACTCCTGCAGAGGGTCGACGATTAGAGCACGACAGACCGTTGACTCTCAACACAAATAAATATAATGTAAATTTATGAAAGAATATCTGCAACTTTTTACTAACATTTAACTAACACAACGCGTTTTGGCAACTTGCTGCCATCATCAGTGCATTACAGTTACATGTACCGGTGCATTATATCACTCTGAGGTATGATGAGCTTCATTTCCTGGAAGTAATAGTGAGGTTACGTATTAAAATATAACATTATAAATAAATACGCATTAAGTTTAGTCTGTACTATAAGTGGGTTGCATGTCTTAAAGCAATTCATTGGTGTATTTACTTACAGTTTCGTGCAAATTTAGTTGCTTGGCACACTGAGAACAAACGTATCACAACTTAACACTTTCACATTCAGAGTTTACATCAGTCCAAAGACTCTTCACTGAAGATTAGCCTCTTTCAGTTGCTAAGGCAGTACATACAATGAAGATGAAACTACACACATCGAAAAAAGTTTTGCATCACCTCGGTTCCGAGAGTTCCGGAATCTGTACAGAAAAATGGAATAGAGACCAACATAAACATCATTTCTGCCCTTTTTATTGCTCATGAAAATCACACATTGCATTTTGTACCACCATACAGCGAGACCTACAGATGTGGTGGACCTGATTGCTGTACGCACCGGTACCTCTAATACCCAGTGGAAAGTTCTCTTGGATTGACACATGCCTGTACTCGTCGTGGCATACTATCCACGAGTTCATCAAGGCACTGTTGGTCCAGATTGTCCCACTCATCAACGGTGATTGAGCCTAGGTCCCTCAGAGTGGTTGGTGAGTCACGTCGTCCATAAACAGCCCTTTTCCATCTATCCCAGGCATGTTCGATAGGGTCCATGTCTGAAGAACACTCTAGTCGAGCGATGTCGTTATCCTGAAGGAAGTCATTCACAAGATGTGCACGATGGAAGGGGGGGGGGAGGAGGGGGAGGGCGAATTGTCATCCATGAAAACGAACGCCTATCGAATATGCTGCAGACATGGTTGCACTATCGGTCGGAGGATGGCATTCACGTTTCGTACAGCCGTTTCGGCGCCTTCCATGACCACCAGCGCTGTATCTCGGCCCCACATAATGCCGCCGCAAAACAGCAGGGAACCCCCACCTTGATGCACTCGCTGGACACTGTGTCTAAGGCGTTCAGCCTGACCGCGTTGCCTCCAAACACGTCTCAGACGATTGTCTGGTTGAAGGCATATGCGACATTCACGGTGAAGAGAATGTGATGACAATCCTGAGCGGTCCATTCGGCAGGTTGTTGGGCCCATCTGTACCGCGGGGCATGGTGTCGTGTTTGCAAAAATGGACGTCTGGAGTGAAGTTGCGCATCATGCAGCCTATTTCGCACAGTTTGAGTCGTAACACGATGTCCTGTGTCTGCACGAAATGCTTTATTCAACATGATAGCGTTGCTGTCAGGGTTCCTTCGAGCCATAATCCGTAGATAGCGGTCATCCACTGCAGTAGTAGCCCTTGGGCGGCCTGAGCGAGGCATGTCGTTGACAGTTCCTGTCTCTCTGTATCTCCTCCACATCCAAACAACATCGCTTTGGTTCACTCCGAGGCGCCTGGACACTTCCCTTGTTGAGAGCGCTTCCTGCGCAAGCGATCGAACCGCGGTATTGACCGTCTAGGCATGGTTGAACTACAGACAACACTAGCCGTGTACCTCCATCCTGGTGAATGACTGGAACTGATCTACTGTCGGACCCCTCCGTCTAATAGGCGCTGCTCATCCGTGGTTGTTTACATCTTTGGGTGGGTTTAGTGACATCTCTGTGTCTGTGACATAATACCCACAGTCAACGTCTGTCTTCAGAAGTTTTGGGAACCGGGGTGACGCAAAACTTTTTTTGATGTGTGTATTTCTATATATATATGTATTTACGTCACGCCACTTATTAGAGTATATGATTAATTATTTACAATTTTCTTTTGTTTAATAACATAAGCAGTGAATATTGAAAATGTATTTGAAAAAATTTATATTGTTAGTGTGGTGTCACCGCCAGACACCACACTTGCTAGGTGGTAGCTTAAATCGGCCGCGGTCCATTTAGTACATGTCGGACCCGCGTGTCGCCACCGTGTGATCGCAGACCTAGCGCCACCACAAGGCAGGTCTCGAGATACGGACGAGCACTCGCCCCAGTTGTACGGACGACATTGCTAGCGACAATACGGACGAAGCCTTCCTCTCATTTGCCGAGAGACAGTTAGAATAGCCTTCTGCTAAGTCCAAGGCTACGACCTAGCAAGGCGCCAATTGTAACAGTGCATGTATCTTACGAGTCGCATTTGTATAGTCAAGATAGATGTATCACAAGGAGACATTAAAGTTAAGTATAAAGCAGCTACGTACTTTTCTTGCTACCATTCAATAGTTATCCTGTTCCAGACTTGACGCCCGTCGGCGTGTGTGTACGCGTGCCTTTCTTTCGGCAACTACAGTGTGGCGTAACAGTCTTGTTACGTCACTACAGATTGGCGACGAGTAAAAAGGATTCTTTCTGATTGCTTACATTTATTTGCGTCATGGCTTCGCCACAACCTCCAGATGTACTGTCCGAATTTTATCGCTTGCAGAATCAGCAGACGCAGGCGTTATTGGATGCCCTTGGACAGCTCGTCCAGGGTCAACGTGCGCTGCACACCAATGCGGCCGCCGCCGCTTCACCGCTACCGCAGCCACAACTCGCAGTTGGGCCGCCTTTTATGCACTACGACCCGAACCACGAGTCGTGGCCAGAATGGTCCCGACAGTTCGGCTTCCATCTGGCCGCCTACAGAATTCAAGGTAATGAGCGGCAGCCATTTTTGCTTTCTTGTGTCGGTGTGTCCATCTACCGTGTGATAGTGAAATTGTTTCCCCGACGCGACGTAGCAACTCTGTCATACGACGAAATTTTGTCTGCTTTAGATGCCTATTTCAAAGAAACAGTTAATGTGGTTGCAAAACGGTATACGTTTTTTCGTACAAAACGTACGGCCGGTCAAACTAATAGGGAGTGGGTAGCAACATTGCAAGGACTTACTAGGGACTGTGCCTTTGACTGTGACTGTGGCCTTTCTTATTCAGATACAGTGGTACGTGATGCAATTGCACAGAACGTTTCTGATGTTCGCATACGGGAGCAAATTTTGAAACTAGTTAATCCCTCCCTTCAACAAGTGATAGACATATTGGATAGACAAGACACACTTGACTGTGCTCAGGAATCTTTTGAAACTTCGCCAGCAGTGTGTAACATAAACCGGCCCGCCGGACGCGCTGCGCGGCCCGGTAACCTGCCCTCGCGCACGTCCGCCAAGCTGCCGCCGCGCTCTAAACCAGGTGTGCTGCGCCAGCATACAAATGCAGTGAAATCATGCCCGCGGTGTGCTACTAGACATTCGCGTGAACATTGCCCGTCACGCCAAGCTATTTGCTTTTTCTGTAATAAGAAAGGACATGTTCAAAGTGTTTGCCAGAAAAAGCTCCGATCAGACAATCACAATCATTCCAGGCCCTTTGCTTCGCGCCGGAATCGAACCAAGGACACTCAGGATCGTGGACCTTCGCCCATGGACATTCATGTAGTTAATTCCGATTCGTCCAGTGCCACTTTCTCTAACAGTGACTGTATTCGTCCCACAAAAACTGTGCGTCGACGTCGCCGGAAATCACGTCAATTAGCAAGTGATTCTGTACCAGTGTCTGTTCAAATTGCACAAAACAGTCGCTCTTGTCGTCAGCAGGACAATAAACTTTTTGTGGACTTAGACATTGAAAGCAAAGTGATACCATTCCAGCTCGATACCGGAGCTGCAGTTTCATTGCTCAATCACGACATGTACAAACAACTGGGCGCACCTCCGCTGCATGCCGCAAATGTTAAGCTAACCACATATTCAGGACAGAAAATTCCTGTGTTAGGACAGTGCAGCCTTCTTGCCACATACAAGGGACATACAAAACTTGTGTCATTTTATGTTCTTCGTTCTTCTTCTGCAGTGAACTTGTTTGGCTTAGATTTATTTCAGTTGTTTAACATGTCTATTGTAAATCAGGTCCTATTAGTGCATCAAACTGTGCCTTCAGACAGTGTTTCTCGCGTATGTAACGAATTTGCAGACATTTTTGCACCAGGCTTAGGTTGCGCTAAAAACTATGCAGCACCATTGGAACTGAAAGTAAACGCGCAACAGCAATTTTTCAGAGCGCGCAATGTTCCTCACGCATTGCGTGGTGAGGTCGCACGACCATTGAACGATTTAGAATCACCAGGTGTGAGTGACTGTGCGCAATGCCTCTTCTCTTTCAGCTCCGCTTCATCGCGTACGCCGTACAAGTGTTCCGTTCGTCTGGACGACGGAATGCGAACGCGCCTTTCGCCAGTTGAAATCGGCGTTGCTTTCTAATACTTGCCTCACGCCTTTCGATCCCCAGAAACCCCTTTTGTTGATGGTAGATGCATCGGATTTCGGGATCGGTGCTGTGCTTGCGCACAAAGTTGGCTCCCATGATCGCCCTCTTGCCTTTGCGTCAAAATTGCTCTCGTCTGCGCAACGAAATTATTCCCAGATAGAGAAAGAAGCTTTGGCTCTCGTGTTTGGTGTTACTAAGATCCATGATTTCTTGTATGGCCGTCACTTTACCATCATCACAGACCACAAACCTTTGACATCGCTTTTTCATCCGAACAAGCCTGTACCTCCGCGTACAGCGCAGAAATTCATTCGCTGGTCTATTTTCCTCTCGCAGTACCGCTACGATATCTTGTATCGGTCCACTGCTAAGCACGGAAACGCCGATGCGTTGTCCCGTTTGCCTGTTGCTGAGGATAAAGCATTCGATTCTTCCGAACTTGCTTGCCTGTTCATTGATTCGGAAACCGATGAAGTGGTCGAATTGTTTCCGATTGATTTTCGTCGTGTAGCTACCGCCACAGCTGCTGACCCTGTCCTTGCTACCGTTTTGCTTTTTGTTGCTACGCAATGGCCTTTGTCAAAGTCTCGGATCGAGGATCCGTTGGTTCGCCGATTTTTTGCTCACAAGGAGAGACTTTTTGTTCGACGTGGTGTTTTGTTGTTGCGTTCTGATAATGATCAGTCCAGAGTCGTGGTCCCACGTTCGTTACAGTCCTCTGTTTTACGGCTTCTTCACCAAGGACATTGGGGTATAGTGCGAACGAAACAACTTGCTCGTCAGCACTGTACTTGGTTCGGAATCGATGCTGCGATTATGACTATGTGTTCTTCTTGCATGGCGTGTGCCGAACAACAATCCGCACCGCCGCGGAAAGTCTTTGCATGGCCAAAAGCCACTTCCCCTTAGCAACGCTTGCACATTGATTTTGCGGGTCCATTCTCGAATGCTCGATGGTTGGTTCTGGTCGACGCCTTCAGTAATTTTCCTTTTGTTGTCCGGATGTTTTCCACGACGTCCTCCGCCACCATCCAAGCGTTGTCTGCTATCTTTTGCATTGAAGGTCTTCCGCAGACTATTGTTTCCGACAATGGCCCACAATTCATGTCCGCAGAATTTCAGTCATTCTGCCAGGCCAATGGTATTCAACATCTGACATCCGCGCCGTTTTCGCCTCAGTCAAACGGTGCCGCTGAACGATTGGTCCGGACTTTCAAGTCACAGATGTTAAAGTTGAAAGAGTCGCATTCTCGGGAGGACGCATTGTTGCTCTTTTTGTCTTCGTATCGCTCTCAGCCCCGAGAGGGTCGCTCGCCGGCTGAGTTGCTCCACGGTCGTCCTCATCGCACCTTGATGTCTTTGCTGCATCCGCCGCATCAGGTTCTTGTGCAGCGGCAGACTCCTGCTTTTGCTCCAGGCGACGTTGTATTCTATCGCAACTATCGCGGTTCACGGCGTTGGCTCGCAGGGCGCATTCTTCGCTGCCTCGGCCGCGCGATGTATTTGGTTTTGGGGGCCTCTGGTGAGGTGCGTCGGCATCTCAATCAGCTGCGCCTCTGTCGTCGCACGGGTTCTGCCGCTCCCCGTCTGCTTTCAGCGACGGTGCCGTCCGGTCAGCGCCCTGGGGACCCATCTACTGGCTCGCCTCATCCCCAGGTGTTACCGACGATGCCTTCCATTTTGCCCCATGGCAACGCGCCGCCGCAGCAGCCGCCGCCGCCGCCGCCGCCTGTTCTCCCGCCGGCGCCGCCCGCATTCGACGCTTCGCTGCAGCCGCCAAGCGCCTCCCAGGGTCGCGCGCCGCCGATCGCTTCCCGTGACCAGCTGTCCTCCGCCATGGAACTCCCGCCCGCTCCGGACCACATGACGTCATCGCGCGTCGGCTACCCCGACGCGATGGAGGTCGACCCTTCGGCCCCTCCTGTCTCTTTACGGGCGCATACCCCGCATGTTGACGTGCACCCTGGACTAGGTTTTCAGGCGTTTCCTAGCTCCCCTCGGACCGAATGGCCGGGTGCGGGTGGCACAGCCTCGCCTGTTGTTAGGCTCCCCACCTCATCGCATACGTCAACATGGGGTCCTCCCCACGGCGGGCGAAAGCCTTATAACACGACCGTTCGCCGATTTGCGGGGGAGGAATGTGGTGTCACCGCCAGACACCACACTTGCTAGGTGGTAGCTTAAATCGGCCGCGGTCCATTTAGTACACGTCGGACCCGCGTGTCGCCACTGTGTGATCGCAGACCTAGCGCCACCACAAGGCAGGTCTCGAGATACGGACGAGCACTCGCCCCAGTTGTACGGACGACATTGCTAGCGACAATACGGACGAAGCCTTCCTCTCATTTGCCGAGAGACAGTTAGAATAGCCTTCTGCTAAGTCCATGGCTACGACCTAGCAAGGCGCCATTAGCCTTACCTAGTTTGAGAGTTATCGTATAAATGTCTCAAGAAGAACGTTGTAAACCAACAAAGAATAAAGTTAAGTGTATTCCAAAGCTACGTATTTTCTTTATAGCAGTCATAACGTATCCTGTTCCAGACTTGACGCCCGTCGGCGTGTGTGTACGCGTGCCTTTCTTTCGGCAACTACAGTGTGGCGTAACAGTCTTGTTACGTCACTACAGTTAGTTTCAATATAACATGGTTAAATTTAAGTTTAAATATAATGTACTGTGGATAAATAGGCCTATGGCTCCATTTCTGATCGGTGATACCATTGACGATATACCAATGGAAACAGTAAGAACAGCAAAATATGTCGAAGTAACCGACCGCACTGGACCGGATCGACCCATAAAAATACATTGCATTTCTGATCGGTGATACCATTGACGATATACCAATGGAAACAGTAAGAACAGCAAAATATGTCGAAGTAACCGACCGCACTGGACCGGATCGACCCATAAAAATACATTGCAGGGAAAAAATTTTGTACACCCTTTAGGAGGTTTCTAATTCGCTCAAGATTTATTGTTGCAACATTGGATATGGAGTACATAAAATGAATACATTTACAGATAAATAACATAAACAGCTCTGATGTAGCAGGTATCCTTGTTGCAACACCATAATTAGTACCTCGTGTAGCATCCAGGGGCGGCAATGCAGGCACAGGTGATGAATATTGTCCTGGGGTACGTTATGCCACACCTGCTTGACCTGTTCGCATAGTTATGTGAGAGTTGTTGACTGACTAGTCGCACGAGTCACTTCTCGTCCCATCGTATACCACACTTGGTCGATTACACAAGTTCGGAGATCGTACTGGGCAGGGAACTTGATGCACGTCCTGCAGACCACATTGAGTTTCACGGGTAGGGTGTGGACGAGCATTATCCTGTTGAAACATACATCACCTTCCTGTTGTAATAATGGCAAAAGAACGGGTCTAATAACATTCCGCACACACCGAGAGCTGGTTATCGTCCCCCTTGGAAACAACAAAAGTGAACGAGACTTGTAGCTTACCGCAAAAAAATGTTCAAATGTGTGTGAAATCTTATGGGATTTAACTGCTAAGGTCATCAGTCCCTAATCTTACACACTACTGAACCTAAATTATCCTAAGGACAAACACACACACACACACATGCCCGAGGGAGGACTCGAACCTCCGCCGGGACCAGCCGCACAGTTCATGACTGCAGCGCCATAGACCGTTCGGCTAATTCCGCGCGGCAGCTTATCGCAACCCAGACCATAAGGCCTGGGATGGGGCCAGTGTGTCTTGGACGAATGCGCTAGACGAGACAGCGCTCAACATGTCTACGTCGTATGAGCAAACGACCAATACCTCCGTATAGGCAGAATCTGCTTACATCGCTAAAGACCACGGCGCGCCATTCCATCTTCCAAGTGATCCTCTGACGACACCAGTCGAGCCGTGCACCTCGATGCTGTGGCGTGGGTGGAAGACGGGCTAGAGGTCCGTGTGCCCGTAGTCCCACTGCCGATAACCAGTAGCTATGCTATCTGCCACTGCTTCCCTTACAATACGACGATCCTGGCGGGCATCTGTGCTGCGACGACACCCAGAATATTATCTACGGGTGTGCGAATGTTCACGTGTCCACTGATACTGGTATCGTTGCACAACTGACGTAGCACGTCCAACATGTGTGGCAATGCTCCGAAAGGACCAACCAGCTACCCGGAAGGCCACAGTTTGACCACTTTTCACACTCGCTCAGTTGGCTGTAGGAAGGACAAGTGCGTCTCCGCGGGATGGTTGCCTGCTTGCCTCAGTGAGCCTTCTAGCCGTGAGTTTCCTTGTTAAAGGTTAGACGAAGATGGCGCTTTGTGAGCTATACCACTACGCTACATGTTTGGCTGACGATGCTGAAACCATTATCAATACATCTACTGTCCCCCAGGTTGCGTAAGCTGTTATCGGATCAAAATCGAAGTCGTCTTTCCAAGGGTACTAATTTTTCAGCAGTGTAATAGCAGGAAATGCGTATGTGAGAATGAGACTCACTGGAAGAATGTTAAAGCAATATAATTCACGCATAAACCTTTCAGACAAACCTAATTTTTAGTTAGTAACATATTTGGAAAGAACGCACACCAATTTTCAGCCATATTGGTCTATTTCTGTGTGTTTGGCATTCGTGTGAATCAAGGAAGTTCAGTGATTGTCAAAAGATGGACGAAGAAGAATTTCATGTGGTGATCAAACATTATTTTATGAAAGGCAAAACGCCTCAGGAGACTAAAGAGGAGCTTGATAAACATTACAGTGACTCTGCACCTTAGATTAGAACAGTTTATAAGTGGTTTCAAAATTTTCGGAGTGGCCATATGGGCACAAGTGATGCTGAACGTTATGTACGCCCTGTGGAGGTTACGACTCCAGAAATCATTGATAAAATCCATGATATGGTGATGGATGATAGATGAGTTAAGGTGCGTGAGATTACTAGTGCTGTGTGCATCTCGAAGGAATGGCTACATAATATTTTGCATAAACATTTGGACATGAGAGATTGCTCACGCATGACCAAAAACGGAATCGTGTGAAGTGTTGTAAGGATGGTTTCCAGCTGTTCAGGAAGAATCCACACAAATTTAAGCGTCGTTTCGTCACTGTGGATGAAACATGGATACATTACTATACTCCTGAGACCAAACAACAACCTAGCCAATGGGTTACTAAGGGAGAATCTGCACCAAAAAAGGCGAAGACCAGTCCTTCGGCCTGTCTTTTAGGATTCGCAAGCGATAATCCTCATCGACTATCTGGAAAAGGGTGAAACTATTACAGGTACATATTATTCATCGCTATTCGACCGTTTGAAAATCGAGCTGCAAGAAAAACGCCGGCGATTGGATCGCAGAAAAGTCTTTTTCCATCATGACAGTGCACCAACACACACCTCAGCAGTTGTGGTCACAAAATTAATGGAAATAGAATTCCAACTCGTTTCACACTCCCCCCTCCCTGTTCTCCAGACTCGGCTCCCTCGGACTACTATTTGTTCCCCAATTTGAAGAAATGGCTGGTGGGACAAAGATTTTATTCAAACGAGGAGGTGACTGCAGCAACTAATAGCTATTTTGCAGACTTGGACAATTCCTATTATTCGGAAAGGATCAACAAGTTAGAAAAGCGTTGGACGAAGTGTATAAGTCTAAAAGGAGACTATGTCGAAAAATACAAAAGGTTTACCCCAAACACGTTCGTAGTTTTTATTTTCGCACGGACTTTTCATACACCTCTCGTATATATAGGGAGTGAACATTGATAAAACTGATAAACTGCAGAGAACTCCTGACAGGAAATGGAGAAGGAAAGGTCCAGTGAACATGTGTCGGGAAATAGACGGCGTGCGTTTAACAACAATAAATCGTGCTGCAGCACAGTGCAGAGCTGCATCCCATCCACGTCACAAAAGATGTTCAAAATGGCCTCCATGGGACTTTAAGAGACAGGGACAGTAGCAGTTGATAAGTAATATATACATAATCGCACTTTAGCTTACACAGTGTTGGCGGACCACTTGCCTGGAGCTTGTACTAGAAATTGGTCCTCCAAATCTGTTGTACGCACAGTATGCCGCCTCCGTAACGTTCGTCTGTCTGAAAGGACCCATGACCACAAAAACGCCCAAAAAGGGCTTCGAATGTTGTGTGATGTGGCTGGTGTCTGTGAGGGTACTTATTTTAGTACAGCTGTGCTGCGTATCGACCGTTTCCATCTGCTTGGGTGCACCCAAACACCATCTCGGCTTGTTCTCGACACGAATACTGGACCATTCTTTTGTTTATAGTATGCTGCGTCGATCACACAGCCTGCAACACACAAGTAACACACGGCACGTAATCAGAGGAACTGTCATTCGTCAGTGCCATCTACGGTGGCAACGATACATTGCATGTTCATAGGACCGTTTTTCCTCCATTCATGACACTACCGCACATTACACAATATGGAAAAGCGCATCTTTATTGTTGAGCGTAGCTGGATGTTTCTTTTCAGAAAGAAGATGCAGTAACATGTATTCTCCTCCTTACGTATAATCACAATACTGGCCATTAAAATTGGTACACCACGAAGATGACGTGCTACAGACGCGAAATTTAACCGACAGGAAGAAGATGCTGTGTTATGCAAATGATTAGCTTTTCATAGCATTCACACAAAGTTGGCGCCGGTGGCGACACCTACAACGTGCTGACGTGAGGAAAGTTTCCAACCAATTTCTTATACACAAACAGTAGTTGAACGGCGTTGCCTGGTGAAACGTTGTTATGATGCCTCGTATAAGGAGGAGAAATGCGTACCATCACGTTTCCGACTTTGATAAAGGTCGGATTGTAGCCTATCGCGATTGCGGTTTATAGTATCTCGACATTGCTGCTCGCGTTGGTCGAGATCCAATGACTGTTAGCAGAATATGGAATCGGTGGGTTCTGGAGGGTAATACGGAACGCCGTGCTGGATCCCAACGGCCTCCTATCACTAGCAGTCGAGATGACAGGCATCTTATCCGCATGGCTGTAACGGATCGTGCAGCCACGTCTCGATCCCTGAGTCAACAGATGGGGACGTTTGCAAGACCACAGCCATCTGCACGAACAGTTCGACGACGTTTGCAGCACATTCTCCAGATCTCTCACCAATTGTAAACGTCTGGTCAATGGTGGCCGAGAAACTGGCTCGTCACAATACGTCAGTCACTACTTTTGATGAACTGTGGTATCGTGTTGAAGCTGCATGGGCAGCTGTACCTGCACACGCCATCCAAGCTCTGTTTGACTCAATGCCCAGGCGTATCAAGGCCTTTATTACGGCCAGAGGTGGTTGTTCTGGGTACTGATTTCTCAGGAATTATGCACCCAAATTGCGTGAAAATGTAATCACATGTCAGTTCTAGTATAATATATTTGTCCAATGATACCCGTTTATCATCTTCATTTCTTCTTGGTGTAGCAATTTTAATGGCCAGTAGTGTAATTATATATTTCATACGAAACGTAATAATATACCATAATTTATAAGTTAAAACACAACAGAAACACGTTCTCCTAATATTGGGAGATGCTGTCCAAAATCGGGATCCAAAAGAAAGGTGGGAAATATGTACTTTGTTTCTGTTCCTCTAGCCTCGTGCCGCGCGTCCGGTCTCTGACACACATTGTCCTCGCGTGCAATGTATGTTCGCTCGCGCGTGCGATTTTGCAGTATGTAAGGCCTCACCCGAGCTAAGGAAGAACGGGGCGTTTTGTCACGAATTCCTTCAGTGACAGAACCTTACGAAGATTCTAACGCTAGTTAAATTCCCAGTGGCACGCGATACAAGAGAGAATTTGTAATTCACGGAGATATTTACCTTTAAAATTTTGGTCCGTGGGTTTCAGGAAGTGTAGGACAACATATTACATCTCCCCACATATGTTCCGCAAAATAACCGCGACAATGAAATCTGGGAAATCAGGACACATGCGAAGGCTTAGCGACAATCGCCCTTCTCAAGTACCATTCAGAAATGGATGAGTAAGAAGGAAGGTTACAATAATAGTAACAGATGTACCCTATGTCACGCACCAGAAGATGGCTTAAGGAATACTGATGGGCATGCGATGTCTTCAGTGCGTAACGTGTGGTTTTCAACTATCTGATGTAGACTAGTACAGTATTTAAATAAACAGACTGACACACTCCCTGCTGTCATGGATTAAGGAACAGATTTATCTGAATTGCAGCAGAGGATGATAGGTGGGTCTCAGTCCTAGTGAAATGACTATCTCAGAAACGGTGAAGTCATTAGTCAGCTCGCATGCCTGTGTGATGGAAGTATACATTTTGGATGTATAGAGGACAGCTTATAACATTCCTAGTTTAGGGTATACTTAAATTTATTTATTTACTTTTTTGCTTTAAAATTTTTGCATATTGGTACTATATTTTCTTTAGGTATGAAGTAAAGGATATTATACTGAAAGTTGAAGTTCTCTGAGTTATGTATGTAAAATATTATGTAAATTGTTTATTAAATTAAATAATTTTCTGATGACCTTTTGTATTTAAAAATAATTGTGTGTATAAATTGTTCATGTTGAGGTAAATTTGACAATGTAAGAAATAGGTGTTATGTAAAAGCCACTGTGCTTTTGTTTGAAACGAAAGTGGCTCTGGGGGGTGGAAAAGGTTGCAAGGGCGAATTGGCGCGCTACCTAGAGCAAACGCGGGAAGTAAGTCACACAGTCTGTAGGTAACAGTGATTGAGGCAACACCTTTGTGGAGCAGGAGAAACTTTGCCTGTACATTTGCACAAAAATGCGTCGGATGAAGAGTGCAAACGGCTTACGGCATAGCTGGGAGTTGTTGGGCTACTATATGTAAAATTGAACGACACCAAGAAGAGAAATTGAGCCTATACAACAAGATACTCGCAGGCCGTACTGTGGGTAATGTAGCCGTCATAATTGTTCGCCACACCCAAAGCTACAGCCACCAGATAACATTTATTTTTGTACTTTTACTTTTTTACGGCGTGAACCATTAATTTAAACTGTGTTTTAATAATCATTCTTGAACTGGTTCACCCTGTTATTTCATCCTAATCATACACCAGTACAGTGTTCCTTCCTGGTGTTTGATTAATCCAAGTATCCTATTTTACAGACTTATGAAGTGCCAAGGTAATATAAAGAGGCACAATGTAAATTTTTGTTAACTATTGTAAAGTGTTATAGCGAAAGTTTGCTTACGTAAAATTCAGTCAGAGTGTGACCAAGCTACAAGAATCTGTTAAATGACTGTACAGAGTTAGTTCAAAGGCCGGCCGAAGTGGCCGTGCGGTTAAAGGCGCTGCAGTCTGGAACCGCAAGACCGCTACGGTCGCAGGTTCGAATCCTGCCTCGGGCATGGATGTTTGTGATGTCCTTAGGTTAGTTAGGTTTAACTAGTTCTAAGTTCTAGGGGACTAATGACCTCAGCAGTTGAGTCCCATAGTGCTCAGAGCCATTTGAACCATTTTTTTTTAGTTCAAAGACTAATATCTTTTGAAAATAAATTCCAGTAAGAAAGAGGTTTTCTTCAAGTGAAATGTACAGTATAAAAATTTTATTCTTTAGTATCTAAGTATTTTAGTATTTAAGTTTGTTGATTATGGAAAGTGCTTTTCTAAGGGTCCCCCTGACTAAATTTTTTTTAGCTCCTTGAAGTTATCTATTGGGTGTTTTCTCTTTTAAAAACGTAATGTATAATGTTGTAGTCCAACATTGTTTAAGTGGAGTAATATTTATTTGAAGAACCAAATCAAACAACAGCAAGAAAGTAGTCAAAATTCATTCATGATTTTCCAGTACTTCAATGTTTCATTGCCTGGATGGGCAGGCGACCATTTGAACACGTTTCAAACCACTAAAAGAACTTGGAACTGAGTAGTCCTACTTCAGTACAATACTATTCCTACTGCGTTTCTTTCTAACCGCTGGGTAAGATCTTATGAAAAGAATTGAATAGTCTGATTTACTTATTCATTAGACACAAGACACGGTCAAATCCTGTAAAAAGGGTAACTCTATTGATTGGCTTTTCCTATAAACAGGACTATCCTCCCATAGTCTGCTTAAACTAAATTGTAGTAATAGGGTTATATGTGGCAACATAGAAACAGGGTTTTCTGTTTATTTAGGAAAAAGCATACTAAATTACGATAGTAGTAGTAAGGCTATACGTGGTGACCGTGACAGGACTATTTGTTCTTTTGGGGTATAGTATACATGGCAACATAGAGACAGAGTTTTCTGTTGTTTACTTAAAAGCAAACTAAATTGCAATAATAGTGGTACGGTTATAAGCTGTGGAGAAAACTGCGAATTACACGGGCCACCGATGTCCTAGATGATCGTTGACTGAAAAGGCAAGTGAAAGCGAGCCAGTATTCTATAGTGGGATACGTCATCCTCCGAATAAGTCAGTGGATAACAAGACTGCTCTAATACATTATTTCAGTGTACCCTATTGTGTGTGGAAATCCGAAGTAGCTAGATGGAAACTCGGTACATGAAAGAAGACAGGTCGACGAAAGTGAGTTTACTTTCCTCGACAGTATGTAAACTAGACTACTGTTGACTGACTACGACTAGCCTAAAGTCAGCGTGAGCTGTTAGGAACGTCAAGGTCAGACATTGCTCAATTATCTTTCAAACAACATAACACGGCGGAGGTTGCATTATTGTTGGTAAGTATTTTTGTGGTATTCGATAGGTCCATTTACTTGAAACTTCCTGGCAGATTAAAACTGTGTGCCGGACCGAGACTCGAACTCGGGACCTTTGCCTTTCGCGGGCAAGAGCTCTATCAACTGAGCTATCCAAGCACGACTCACGCCCCGTCCTCACAGCTTTACTTCTGCCAGTACCTCGTCTCCTACCTTCCAAACTTAACAGAAGCTCTACTGCCAACCATGCAGAACTAGGACTCCTGAAAGAAAGGATATTGCAGAGACATGGCTTAGGCACAGCCTGGGGGATGTTTCCAGAATGAGATTTTCACTCTGCAGCGGAGTGTGCGCTGATATGAAACTTCCTGGCAGATTAAAACTGTGTGCCGGACCGAGACTCGAACTCGGGACCTATGCCTTTCGCGGGCAAGTGCTCTACCAACTTTTTTACTTGTTTGCAAGGTGTTATTCACTATCTTGGTAAATAATCAGCTCTCGGAGTTTCACTTCCTCCAAACAAGTCAAATATGTTCTCTTTGATCGATAGTACTTTTCAGACATACAGCACCATTCAATATGGCTACAAAATGCTGAAAGACCATTAGTAAAAATGTTTCAAAGCCCCTACATTTCCCAGACCGTAAACAAAATTAACGTCGTTGAACGATATCGTGACTCATTCACAGCCTCGGGTTGCTTCACTGATATGCGATTACCGCTCCTAGATTTTACTCAACAGCGACACAAAGATCTTTACCCGCCTGTTGGCTGGGCGGCTTAAATGAACGGATCGGCACGTGGTTTCCCCTGATCAAACTTCTTTGGCGGGCGCCAGTAACATCCGCACTGCCCTCTGTCGCTATCGTGGGCATAATCGCTCTTGCTTACGCTCGTAGTATGCCTTGACTTTTGGCAGCTTTTGACTTCAGCTAGGCGTTCGATCAAGTCGATCACGACTACCTGGAGGGGGTGCTCCGCAATATGGACTATCTTGATATAACCGTCGGCGTCATAATTCATCCCCTTGGTGGAACTACTACTCGTGTACTCTACAATGGCCGTCTAAGTCCTCCCATCTCGATCTGTCGATCGGTGCGTCACCGCTCTCTGTACTGTTGCGTGCTTTCCCCATGGAACCGTTGTTCTGCCGAATCCGTCAACGCCTGTCTGCGTTGTCGCTCGGTGACCATGCATTCAGCATCACTGCTTATGCAGACGATCTCGTCATCGTTCCTCGCAGTGGTGCTGAGATCAGGGAGTCACCGGCACGTGTTATCACCTACAGCGAACCTTCTGGTAGCTACCTTAACATCCGCAAATCGAGCGCCATGGCTACAGGTGCGGGGCTTCCTGCGGACAGCGCTGCTCCTTTGCTTGTAGGGGATACTATCCGATGTTTAGGACTCGATTTCGCAAGTGATCTGCGGCGCACGATTGGCCTCAACTGCCGGTGCCTACTTTCCTAACTACGAGCTGGGCTCTTAGATTACCGTTTACAAGCACCCGATCTTCTGCAACGGACGTAATATGTAAATGTATATTTGGCGTCACGTATCCCCCCCGTGGCACAGACACTTCCTGTTACCGCCATCCAAGGCCTGCCGCACAGTAGCGGCATTGGGTTCATTTGTTTGTCACAGCTTGCTGTTCAAGATAGGTACGACACCCTCACACTCCCGCAGTGGAGGGGCGGTTAGGTCTGTAACATGCGCCTCACAGAGCGGTAGCTGTCTACATTGGCTCTCACATAGTGTTGTGGCGCCGTTGTCCTACGTGCCTTACCAGCCTCTCGTTGGAGGCCCTTGCACCACATTCTCTCTCAGCACCTATCCGGCTTTCGGAAGTCCCGCCGCCCTTATTTTACTTCCGCTACTTTTTCTTCGAACGGAACTGCGTCCGTGTCATGATACTAACAGCGCACTTGACACCCACGAAGGCGATCTATGATTTCCTACCGATTGTGGCTGACGGGAAGCATCCCCACGTCGACTGGCTTGCCGTTTGGCGATCGGTGTGCGCTCCTTTTCTTGACACTGACATCCTGTCTGCGTGGTACCTTACTGTCAATGGGGAGCAAGAATGCCGGTCACGCCTTCACGGGATTCACCTCGCAGACACCTCATTGTGTATCACCTTTGATGTTTTGGACACAGACGAGCACCGCCTGGTGTGCAGATCAGAAATAGGTGTCTGGTTCTGGATGGGACATATGTTGCCCCTAATTACCTGTAGGATTTCTCATGAGATACCTCCTCCTTCCGGACGCAGGATACTTCCCGCAGCCGAAGACGAACTCTGCGAAGTGGATTTGTGGACACGCAGCTCACTACTTGTTTGCTGATGGCGAGAAAAGTTTCCTTGATTTTTGGTAGTTCCTTAAAGAACGACGTTAAGTAGTTGTCCGCAATCGAAGATACGGAGAATCTGTCTCCAATTTCCTTTGCAGTGTCTTCCTTAACCCACCCCAGAGCTGGGACGTTCCTGTCACGAAGAGTTGATCCCCGCCTCTTCCATACTTAGAACCGATATATTCTGTGATCATCGGAACGTTCTTCTCGGAAACACTGTACGTCAATAGACTCAATGAGTCTTAACGTCTTGCGGCGCCCTCCTCCTCGTGCGAGGCTTTCCCGCTCTTCTCGGTGGAATTAATGTTCAGAAAGAAAGAAAAATAAACAAACAATGTTCATTTTGCCTGTACTCCACGGTCCCTACGCTTTCCTTGGTTCCTGGAGGGTGGGAATGGTACATGGTCGCCAGACATGGGCTGCGACCCCTGCCCACTTTGTCTCCACCCCGGTGTTGGGCTACCAACCGGGCGAATCATGTTCAAACCTCCCTCGTGCCCATTTTTTTCTACCCTTCGCTTTATTCATATTTGTGTCTGTGTGGTGATGTAACGTCCGTTTGCAACAGCGAGATATAAGGTACGCACGTAGAATGACAGTTGACTCTGTACGACTAGTCTATTAGCAGCCGAAAGGAAGTGGCTTTCGTTCTAGAACCGCAAGCGGTTAATGACAGGGCGACAAGTCAACCGAATCCTCCACCGGAAAACACGTTTGGCGTGTCACACACGACATTCGTGGCAACACGTGTGTCATATGATAGAAACATCTTATCGATGCACCTAATTTTGTACGACTAGTAAGTGACCTTGCCCGATGTAGGTGTTCGTATGAATATGAATGTAATCACTCCCAAGGAAATGATGAAAACATGATATGAAACTTCCTGGCAGATTAAAACTGTTTGCCGGACCGAAACTCGAACTCGGGACCTTTGCCTTTCGCGGGCAAGTGCTCTACCAACTGATCTACCCAAGCACGACTCATGCCCCGCAGGAGAGCTTCTGTTAAGTTTGGAAGGTAGGAGACGAGGTACTGGCAGAAGTAAAGCTATGAGGGCGGGGCTGAGTCGTGCTTGGGTAGCTCAGTTGTTAGAGCACTTGCCCGCCAAAGGCAAAGGTCTCGAGTTCGAGTCTCGGTCCGGTACACAGTTTTAATCTGCCAGGAAGTTTCATATCAGCACACACTCCGCTGCAGAGTGAAAATCTCATTATGAAAACAAGATAGTTTGTCACATAAGCTGCAACAAATGGACGCAACAATTTGACAATCACAAAGTTTCTCTGTGCTCGATCAAAACATATATTTTTAATGTTTTTGAAGTTGCATTCCGTTTTGGAACTCTTGACTCCTGAATTCCTTTGTTGCCACATAGTTCACAACCATTTTTTTCTCTATTTTCTTATTTTGAAAGAAGTCTATGTGGTATCTTGCCTGTTCTCGCTAGTCATCAACATCCTCTTGGGACGACAACGTATTCTTACCATATGAGTCATATTCTATAACCAATGACAACTGCCAAGACTGCAGAAAGAGAACAAACATTTCAGTGACCGGACTGACAGTTCATAATGTTGCAAAAAAAAATAATGGCACGAGAGAGTCAGTTCACAATGTTGCGAAAAAAAAAGAATGGCACGAGGGAGTTTCCAACACGGCTCGGCCGCTTTCTAGACCAGCTTTGCTGTTTCAGTCTGCTCTGTTGCAATTCTAGTTCTTGAACCGTTCACTGTTTTTTATTTTGCTTTGTTTTTCACAGTCCAATACACCGTCTTCCTGTTTTCATGCTTGATCTGTGTTCAGAGTTTAACGGGCTATCCACTGGGCCATCTTACCACTGAATACGAGGGGGTTGCGATGGAGAGGAGTTTCCCTTGTTAGTAGATATTGGTTTCCTGACGCCATTGTAGGAACTTTTCTTCTAGTTTTCAATAGTACTACCTCCTGTAGGAATATTTTATACTTTTCAACTCTCTGTATAAGTGAAGATTACGCACAAGTTTTGTCATTCAGAAATAGCATTTGAATGTTAGTTGTTTGTGTGGAGGTCAAGTTACATCCCCCGCAAGAAGAAGAAACGTCCACCAGTACATGTCGGAATTCGACATGGGCAGGATCATGTCCTATCAAAACTGATATTAACGTTGACGATATTGCGGGATCCCGCATTAATCATGTAAATACTGAATCGACGTGTTCAGAAGGACCATACTCAAAACTGTACAGGTTGTCTTGGACTCCACGAATCTAGCGCCCGACAGGAAAGAAATATTGTCCACTTGGTCATGCTGTGTAATACCGACACGTCACGTGCCTCGAGTCAGGGAATCAGCTTGTTCGCAGCAAGACAAACATCCATACGGACAGCACGAAGGCGTCTGTAGCACCACGGACTGGCAGCACTGCAACCTCTGTGGCGGTTCTCCTTGGTGCAGCAGCAAAGAGAGCCGCTTCGACACTAATGAGCTCAACGACAGTACTGGACATAGCATCACGCCTTTTCTAGCATCTCGCGTCTCTTACAGGATCACTTTGTTGTCCATCTGTCTATCTTTCTGTCTGTCTGCCCGACAGTTAAAAACCCTTTTTCTTAGGAACGAGTAGAGGTATCAAGCTGAAATTTATGTCACACACTGAGACCTATGGTACGTTGCCGATGTAAAATGTTGAAGCTCCTAAGTCAACGCAGTCAGACGATACGGCAGTTTATGTCACACATTTTCATACTCGCAAACTCACTCATCCAAACTTATAGGGTACTTCCTATTGCCTTAGAATCATAAGACTTGGCAAGAAGCAATGTTTCAAGTTTTATTTGGAACAAACATTCACAGAGAGACTATTCTGCAAATGTTTGCTCAAATACAACTTGAAACGCCATATCTAAGTGCGGCAATCGCTCCTGGATATCTGATAATGGACAAATTCCGAAACACGTCATGTGAACAGTAAAGTAATTCATTGCTTGGTGTTTGTCTTTATCCAGAATGCAGAACTACTAATTATTTTAATAATTATCGTCTGCCTCCTGCATCACTTTATGTCTATTTATGTTATTGAAATCAAAACATTCTCGAGTATCCAGGAATCTCTTAGACCGAATCGTGGCAGTATCAATGTCGATAGCAGACAAAAATGGTCGAGAGTCTCGATTCCCAGAATGGTTGAATTGTCTGCAGGCGTGATCAGGTTTGTGCGAAACCCTCAGTGCACGAATCCTAATCACACCTGGCCAATCTTTTCAGACGAGTCCCCGATCTGCCTAAACGCCACGCTGGACATATCCATGTATGGACGCTCCGAGGAGAACCAACGTTGTCAGACCGTTTTCATACGAGCGCAGCGCCTGGGTGATAGCACGGGGTGCCATTGGGTACACAACTCGATCACCTCTGTTTCGCATAGCTGCCAGTTTGGACAGAAGCCGTTATATTCCTGATGTGCTAAGGCCGGTGACTGCGCCCTAACCCCATGGTCTACGTAACATTATCTGCCAACAAGATAATGGACGACCAAATGTTCCCTTCGCTGTCTAGACCTGCCTTCATAAAGATGGTGTCCGACTGTCGCCATGGCCAGCACATTCTACAGATCTCTCACCCACAGAATACATCTGTTCATGTGTTGCCCAGTGACAAGCATGCCACCATTCTCCAGCCACTACTGGTGAACTCTGCTTTAGAGTTCAAGCAGATATGAAATGTCGTACCTGTACCTGTCCTCCACACTCATTTCGAATCCATGCGCAATCAGGTTCTTCTGAGGTGGCAGCTCAGTGTACTAAATTTCTCACCCTGCCTACCTCCAGATCATCTACAAATTTTATCATGTATTGTTCCCACTACACCTAATACGTACAATAAGTAAAATTCTGTTACTTTTTTATCCTACCGGCATTTCATTTTTAATGTCCAGCGGCCTATCAGCTCATACGAACTTAAATGATGTTCATCTAATGAAGCTATACTTTTCCTGATGTGGGATCCGACAAATGAGTATGCACACGTCAAGAGGAGAGTCCTGTCAATATTCTGCTGTTTTTTTTTTTTTTTTTTCTCATGGAGGCCATATGACACAGCACTGAATTCGTATATCCATCTCTAGAACGTTCAATGAATGTCGGTATTATTTGACACGTTTTCTATCAGCACAGGTGGTACTGATCATCATCATCATCATCATCATTATCATCATTGATATCTGTGGTACAATAAAGGTGCTATCCTGTCGTGGCATAACTAGACTCGACACATTTTTTTCCATTTTCTCCTTTTTTCCTCCATTGCATTTTCTAACGTTAGGGGAATAAGTCACGAATGAAAATCCTAAAATATTATTAATAACATTATAATATGGAGCTGAAGGAGCATGGATTGTTGAAGAATGGTTTTTCTAGACGATGGAGACACGTTCTATCAACAGTGTGATGAAAGAGCAGAGGCGAGGAGATCGTAATAATCGCCAGCAGAGATCAGCGGCTTAAACAGAGACAATTAATCTTGGTGTGGTACTTTAGATTTTGTGCACAAAAACGATGGGCTCAAGGAATTTTTACAAAGGAGATTTGTCGGTTTGCTCTAGAAAAAAATGAAGTTTAGAAAGATAAGTGGGTAAAGATTGTTGTTTGATTATTTTCCAGGGGGATGATCACATATTACCTTCGCGATAGAACATTAGAAGCAGATTCAAGTGCAGCCGTGATTTCATGCTGTACAATGCAAACGCAAAAAAGGGCGTCGTTGATTTGCTGTTTATGCCTAACCTCGGGAATCTAGAGAACAGGGAAACTGGAAATGACTGTCGAGCCATGATGGACGGGCGCATTTGGTAGCAGCCAGTACTTTTACGAATTTTGTCATTTTTTCTGGGGAGGCGTGATAGATCTGCTCTAGAGTCTGCATACCTTAGGGTCTACGTCTATGTGCAACCATGTTGCTCCTGTGCGGTCTATTAATGCCATCTACCCACTAGATGTCACCGCAAGGAAACTAGACAACTGCAATATTTTCCAGGTTCAGTGTTCACGAAACAGTTTTTAACACGACTGTACTCCTCTGAACGCTGTTTAGGTTTCACAGTAATAATATTGGCGCACCACAACGAGTGACAACCCTGTCTGGCTATCTGTTTTAATTTCCGGCAGAAAACGAAGTGCTTTCACCGTGAATTTGTCAATATTTGGAGTACGACTCTCACGTACTATGTGTCACATAATTTAGGACGCACTGTGTCAACAAAGGTAGTCTGTATTCGTAGTAATGATGACAGAGAGGCGAAATATTTTCTTTGATTCTTCATTGCCTCTTGGTCTACAAACGTTTAAGAGAAGCTATTTTCAAGCAAGAGCAGGCAATAAATATCAATCCATAGGTCTTTAACACTCACAACTGATTGCGGTACCTAATGTAGTGGAAAAAGTTAAAAGAAGAAAACAAATTCAATGTTTGAAATGTCCTGACAACCGTACAAAATTTTACCGCTGTATTAAGTATATATGACGTGTGGAAATGTCAGACGTTCTAAGTGGCAGTATCATATCTGTTACGAGAATTAAAAAACAGCCCATCTCTTTTCGTACATAACTTGCTTCTACCAAAAAATTGAGGAGGTCATATGAAACCACATAATTATACTGTTCATCTCATAACTGCCAAAAATAATGGGACAAATTAGAAAATAAATAATTTATGGTTGGTTGGTTGGTTGGTTGTTTTGGGGAAGGAGACCGGACAGCGAGGTCAACGGTCTCATCGGATTAGGGAAGGACGGGGAAGGAAGTCGGCCGTGCCCTTTGAAAGGAACCATCCCGGCATTTACCTGGAGCGATTTAGGGAAATCACGGAAAACCTAAATCAGGATGGCCGGACGCGGGATTGAACCGTCGTCCTCCCGAATGTGAGTCCAGTATCTAACCACTGCGCCACCTCGCTCGGTAAATAATTTATGAAGAAAGTATCAAGCCAGGGAAGAGACTGGTTCTAAATGGCAAAAAGAAAGTTTTTGTTCCATTTGCCATTAACATATCCTCATATCTTTTTAATTTTTTACAAGAGGGTAACAATGTTAAACTCAAGAGTAAATCTTTCAGTGACTTCTACTTGTTAAGTAACTCCAAGCTTGTAATCGGATGTTTTAAAGTTGACAATAGAACTGTGCTGTTGAGGAAGAAATGAAAACATCGTCAACAGGTGTTTACGTTTTGCAACTGATAAACATGGCTGCCTTTCCAGTCAGGTACGGCATGGCAAACATTAGTCAAGGTCTTTCCTTTTTTTGAAGACCGTGACATTTTTCCATTCTTCTATTTCACATTAAGAGTTTTTAATAATTATTTGAATTAGATTAGTAGAAAAACTTTGATCATACAGCCTTTGGAGATCTCACACGCCTACATTCGAAACAAAGTTTTAACAGCATCTTTAAAATCAGAGAAGTCAATTATATGCATAGTAATTAAATGGAACGACCGCCTGGTTGGCCGTGCGGTCTAACGCACGGCTTTCCGGGCTGTAAGGAGCGCCTGGTCCCCGGCACGAATCCGCCCGGCGGACTTGTGTCGAGGTCTGGTGAGCCGGCCAGTCTGTGGATGGTTTTTAGGCGGTTTTCCATCTGCCACGGCGAATGCGGGCTGGTTCGCCTTATTCTGCTTCATCTACACTCTGTCGGCGATTGCTGCGCAAACAAGTTCTCCACGTTCCCTGGGGGAGGGGGGTGTCCACCGGGAGTCGAACAGCACAATAACCCTGGGTTCGGTGTGGGGCGGCCGAGGGGTGAAGTGGACTGCGGTAGTCGTTGTGGGGTTGTGGACCACTGCCGCTGCGATGGGGACGAAGCCTCTCCGTCGTTTCTAGGCCCTCGGTTAACATACAATACAATACAATTAAATGTAACGTGTTCATAACTTGAGTTCATTCAACAACCTCACGAAAGACCGATCGAGGTGGCGCCGTGCGTAGCACAATGGATTCGTATTCGGTAGAATGATGGTTCAAACTAGGATCGGGCCACCCAGACTTTGGTTTCCGTGATTTCCCCAAATGGCCCCACGCAAATGCCACGACAGTTCCTCTGAAAAAGGTACGGCTGATTTCCTTACCCCTCCTTTCGTCAGCAATGGCTGTGCACTGTCTCTCATGAGTCATAACCACGCTGTCGATGGGACGTTAAACTCTGATCTTCCATCCATCCTTTTCTTGCAAAGGAGAGGTCTTTTTTATTTTTCATCTTTTACACGCCATCTACACTACTGGCCATTAAAATTGCTACACCAAGAAGAAATGCAGATGATAAACGGGTATTCATTGGACATATATATTATTCTAGAACTGACATGTTATTACATTTTCACCCAATTTGGGTGCATAGATTCTGAGAAATCAGTACCCAGCACAACCACCTCTGGCCGTAATAACGGCCTTGATACGCCTGGGCAATGAGTCAAACCGAGCTTGAATGGCGTGTACAGGTACAGCTGCCCATGCAGCTTCAACACGATACCACAGTTCATCAAGAGTAGTGACTGGCGTATTGTGACGGGCAAGTTGCTCGGCCACCATTGACCAGACGTTTTCAGTTGGTGAGAGATCTGGAGAATGTGCTGGCCAGGGCAGCAGTCAAACATTTTTTGTTTCCAGAAAGGCGGTCGTGCATTATCCAGCTGAAATGTAGGGTTTCGCAGGGGTCGAATGAAGGGTAGAGCCACGGGTCGTAACACGTCTGAAATGTAACGTCCACTGTTCAAAGTGCCGTCAATGCGAACAAGAGGTGACCGAGACGTGTAACCAATGGCACCCCATACCATCACGCCGGGTGATACGCCAGTATGGCGATGACGAATACTCGCTTCCATTGAAGCTGTAAACAGAACCCGGATTCATCGGGAAAAATGAAGTTTTGCCATTCGTGCACCCAGGTTCGTCGTTGAGTACACCATCGCAGGCGCTCCTGTCTGTGATGCAGCGTCAAGGGTAACCGCAGCCATGGTCTTCGAGCTGATAGTCCATGCTACTGCAAACGTCGTCGAACTGTTCGTGCGGATGGTTGTTGTCTTGCAAACGTCCCCATCTGTTGACTCAGGGATCGAGACGTGGCTGTACGATCCGTTACAGCAATGCGGATAAAATGCTTGTCATCTCGACTGCTAGTGATACGAGACCGTTGGGATCCAACACGGCGTTCCCTTTTAGCATCCTGAACCCACCGATTCCATATTCCGCAAACAGCCATTGGATCTCGACCAACGCAACCAGCAATGTCGCGATACGATAAACCGCAATCGCGATAGGCTACAATCCAACCTTCATCAAAGTTGGAAACGTGATTGTGCGCATTTCTCCCCCTTACACGAGGCAACGCCGGTCAACTGCTGTTTGTGTATAAGAAATCGGTTGAAAACTTTCCTCATGTCAGCACGTTGTAGGTGTCGCCACCGGCGCCAACCTTGTGTGAAAGCTCTGAAAAGCTAATCATTTGCATATCGCAGCATCTTCTGCCTGTCGGTTAATTTTCGCGTCTGTAGCACGTCATCTTCGTGGTGTAGCAGTTTTAATGGCCATTAGTGTAGTAACGAATGTCTCAAACATGTTTCCCTTGATCTGGCACTTGTATTAAGTCTAGGAAAATGCAACAGTGTATCGAGAACACAACAGCACTGACGAGTTGTTCTGTGTAAAAAATGGCACTTAGAACGTTTTGACACTTCCTCTCTTTATACAGTTCCCATTGTATCAAGAGAAACGAATCGCTAAACTTAGTGGTTCGTGCCACTGCAAGCTGTCGTCAACCGCAGCCGTTGAGAAATAATTTAAAGTGAAATTACCGTACAAATGAAATTCAGCGGCCGCCGATGAATTAGAACTCCGTCAGAGCAAAATCAGACGAAGCAAATGGAAGGTATAACAAGACTCGAAAGAACGGCAGGTAAAAAGAGTAACTGTAAGTTTAAGTGATAGAACTTTCTTTACACAAAAAGATCTTAAGGACTCCATCTCAAATTGGAAAACTATGAGCTGGAGCAAACAATGCTTTTTTCTGACAAGTGGATGCAGGAGCGTGTATAGCGAGCGAGCAGCATTGCTTCAGAATCTAGACTTGCATTCGAGAGGAGTGAGGTTCAAATCCGCATAAGAATATCGTTGTTTCGGCTTACACTAGTTTCTTAATTCATATCAGATGATGCACTTTGTATTATGACTAGCCGAGGAACCCTGCATTGCCCGGGTATTCATTTTCCCAATTTTCCATTAGAAACGAAAACAAAATATGAACTGTGTTTGTAGTGTAATATCGAAAATCTCGTTTCCTGTATTCGTGGAAACGCTTTTCAAATTATGAAACAAATATGCATAATGTACAATCCATTTAAGAAACATTGTACATAAATTCTCTGTAATTTTTATTTAACTCAGAACTTAATGATAAACAGCATCTATAGTTGTACGTCCAGGAGCTACGATGCGATTTTGTAATCGTCTCCATGGCAACGCCTCTTCATTACTCTATAGACAGTTATTGTCTTCGCCTACAGCCGTTTGCGCTTCGCAGTCGAAAGGTGTCAAAAGCGCTGCCAGGTGTCGGTGATTTCCTTAAGTTGACTAGACCGTAAGAGTGTGTTAGTAGTAGAGAAGAAATGAGGGGCTTATTTCAATAGAGGTATAAGTCCATTTCCTCCACTTTTCTGGCTATAATGCTTCTGTAATTAATGATCCAAACAAACAGAAAGAAAAGTTCATCTCTAGCAAGAAGCCATATGCTTGAATATTTCTGGTATCTCAACTGCAGATTTTTCAGCGTTCATTTAACTTTAGGACTCTGTATCTCAAAATGAACAAAAATGGACTTGTACCACTATTGAAATAAGCCCTTCAAATGTATCGCTACTTCATGCATGATGAGGCATTTTTTCACGCATCTCAGTGTTTATGAAGTCGTATCTCTTGAACTATGTGTCATATAATGATATACTTGTGTAGGTACATTCAGTGGTATATATGGATACTGTCTGTGAAATATGTTGAGAATAGAATTAGTAGCAAAAGATTAATAAATTTAAACGGCATGCAGAAGATGGAAATTTTTTCAAACATCTCATTTTTAGCGACGTTACATGTCCTCAACTAAGAGTCGTACGATGACATATTTCCGTAGGTGCATTTAGTGGCAAATGTGGATACTGCCTGAAAAATGTATTGCGGATAGAGCTAATAGCACAGAAGTAATACATTTACGTTATGCATGACGCGGCTGTTTTTTAAGCATCTCATTGTTTATGACATAAAATGTCCCGAACTATGAGAATTTGGCCATTCTTATCTCCACAGCGATTGATGTCTGCCAATACGGGGTATGTGTATCAAGTTTGGTTGAAATCTGTCAAATGATTTAGGAGGAGATGTGGAACGTACATACGTATACATATCCATTTTGTAATGTGTACGGATTTTGTACACCATTTACTTTTATGGACACTGTATATCCTCACTAGCCTCTTGTGGATGTTTTGCTAGTCCATTTTCATCTTATACGAAAAAGTTGTTACAAGGCGTCAAAAAATTCCCGAGGTCCTCCTCGGTTTTTACGACGAGTACAGTATGTTACATCTGTCACAGGTCCAGAAGTTCCACGAAGATGTGAACGTAGTTTAGGATGTAAGTACTGTAAATGTGTTGTATTCACCTAATATAGTTGGTGTCAAACAAAAATAGGTGGCAGGAAGAGAACCTCTTAGACCGAAAGTAGCTGCTGTTATTGAAGCCGTTTGCCAACAAGCAGCAAACATACAGCCTCGTATCAGGGCCGCACAGGGTTAGCTAGCATCTACGGCACAATGATATGACAACACAGCAATAATTATTTACAATAATTTACTAACAGAAACTATACATTACTTAACTTTAGTCTGACGATGGTGGATGGCAATGTAGATTATTGTTCACTTGGACTGTTCTACCTTTAACTCTTGTTCTGGTGCTAAATCCAGCGAACGATAACTATAGTCACTCATAGAACGTCTAGGATGGTTCTTTCTTTGTGGCAACTGTAGACACAGTACTGATTGTGTCGTGAGGGAGTGCTGATACTGTGCGATATCGTCGCTTATACTGTCTGACTGGATGTGTGCGTCTCCTTACATCCGCGTTTGGCAGATGGTGTCCCTTCGGGAACTATTCGACGCCCACGAGAAAGACAGGCCGTGGCGGGTACGTCACAGCACGTGACACTGCAGGTCTTACCAGTGCCAGGAGCCGTCTCCGGCGGGGAGCGAGTAACTATTTCAGACGAGTTTAACAATTCTTGACTATGCGTTGATATGCATGCGAGCTCTTCATAGCACACGACAAAGTTAAGACCTTTAGTGGGTACCTTTTCAATTATATATTGATTTCCCGCGTGCCGAGCGTTCGCGAAGTGTGGCCGACAACCCGACTAGTGTGACATCACAAGTTCATTGCAGGACCCGTATATCTCGTGGGCCCAGGAACTATTTGTGTGACGTCAGGTGAACGGATAAAATAGTCGTTGCGTTGTGGCGCCCTCTTTGTACGCTAGCCTTAACTCACCTGCGCCCGAGTCGGCACTCTTCGAACTATGGCTGTGTTCCGTATCTTTTGAGGACACAGAAATAGAGTTAGCTCTCATATAAATGTCTCGATACTTGACGTTTATATCACTTTGCATATCTCTATGTTGGAACAAGAGCGCACTGCATCAAGCCACGTGCCGGCCATGTGTGGTATCCGACACGCATCGTCAAAGGCTAGTGACATGTCTGTGTCCATGTGACGCAGCTGGTGAGCTGAGGCAGGCGAGGGGCGCGCAGCGCTTAGCAAAATGCCTCATTATAATAGATCTGACCTTCTGCGTGACATCCAGATGCTGTACAGTCTCTTTATGTTAATGTATAGACATGAGCTAAAATTTGAATGAAACGATAATTAAATCGAAAGCCTTAGCTGCCTGAAGTGTTGTTGATATACATCAGTGGGACACCTGAAAATGTGTGCACCGACTGGGACTTGAACCCGGGATCTCCTGCTTACATGGCAGACGCTCTGTCCATCTGAGCCACCAAGGACACAGAGGATAGTGCGACTGCAGGGACTTATCCCTTGCACGCTTCCCGTCGGGGCACACATTTTCAGCTGTCCCCATTGGTGTATATCAACAACACCTGTCGGCAGCTAAGGGCTTCGATTTAATTATCATTTCATTCTAGAGAAGCTGCACGGTCATCAATGGCATCTGCTCTTTCGGGAACAGATACCATCTTCATATTAAAATTTGAAGTTGACACCTACATTGATGCAGGATGCTCGTTCTTCCAGTATTCCAGGGGAAGAAAATTATAACATGAGGTTTGTCTTATCTATCTCGAAGGCCGCCTACAGTCGATAACTCAGCTGGCAGTTTTGGCAGGCGAGGCGATCATGGCGTCGACAACATATGTCCTGTATATTTGGTGACGATGTCACAAGACAGGGTGAATCACATCGTAGACATGCGGTACTTTTTTGTTGTAAGTATTGCTTTACTGAGAGAGGACGAAAATAGACTGGCGGCAGTCATCCTTTGTAGAGCTTACAGACAACGCATCGCCTCTTTTGTGGGTAATAAAAGTTTGCCTTTCTATCTAGCGCACACTATAGTGGAGCCAGCACCCCTAATCGTGTTACATGTCATCATGCAATAGCTCAAAAGGAAATGTGTTATCTTAACATCAGGTAGCTAATTCTACCAATTTTTTTACGCTTGCAATTTGCTCTATTCCACCACTTTCTAGTGGTGGTCACATTCGGCAAGGGCGAAATGTGGACATGTTAACGCCATTTTCAGAGCAGGGTTAACTGTAGTTATAAACAGAAGCTTAGCACACGCAAAACAGAACAACCATATGCTGCGAGACGTGTACAACAGCATCTCAATTTTCCTCGTTAAATAATTAAAACTATAGACGGGTAGACATAGTTTGCGTTTGCTACACTGGTTTTTTTTTTCTTAGGACCTACGAAATAACAGTGCTTGACCATATTATGGGGAAAAAGAAAATGGGTTTTTCCTGCTTCTTTAATGTAACACTTGTGTAGTGGCGTAGGAGCTGGTTTACATACAGCAGTAGGCAGAATGTTTATCCTGACAAGCTGGGCCTCGCAAAAGTCAATACTTTCAGCAATTACAAATTTAGTAGAAATGCATATGTACGGGAACATAAAAAATTCGAGCTGTCTAATCGACATATTACGTTGAACAAATACTCTAATACAAACGATCGATAATGCATATTCACAAAACCTGAATATTTAATGGGAACGCATTACATAGTTTCGATATTTGTCGACAGCTTACAGAAAATGTCCAGTACTCGGTCTCAGATGCAAGAAAGATTAATTATGCTAATACTGACGTCTTATGTTCAATCACTCACGTACACACAACTCGCTTAGAGAACTAACTTTCTTTTTCTCTTCATAGGATTCACACACACAGCGTTATGTCAAAGTATCGTACGTTAATATGTACCACTATTTTGCAGAAATGCTATCACATCACATACACATTGCAGTTTTGAAGTATCTCACCTCGCCATTTTTTTAACTCTACCTCTCTCTATAGCGCGCATGAATGGCAGCAGTTCAGCAATCATTAATGCACAGCATTCAAATACTTTTTAATGTAAATGTACAGTGCATGCGTGGCGTATTTATGGTGTAATTGAGGCGTATCTGAGGAGTGGTTGTGGCGTAATCGTGGCGTAGGTGGCATAATTGAGGTGTAATTGTGGTGTATTTGGCGTATCTGCCGTATCGCGAAACTAATTTAACAGTGCTATTTTGTCAAAAAAAAATGACATTTTGAGCCCGTGGCTCTGTACAAAATATAGGTTGACTCTTACACAGACGATTAGAGCAACCATACACTTTTTACAATGCTATTTATTTATTTAAACAGTGCCGTTACCCGTTTCGAACCGACAGGTTCATCTTCAGACGGCTAGTTCACGTTTTACATTAGATTTCGCCTTTCCCCACCTGTCGAAATTCCTTTGGAATAGAGGTGACCTACAACCAAAACAAGATGTGAGACGACGTCTTTTTAATTGTAATTGTGCCTCACAACGATTTTAAGTGATGTAAACAAATGATTATTATTAAAGGGAAGGCCATTTCCCTACAGCCTGGCCGTTCCGATCACCTGATCTTAATCCTTGTGACTTCTGGCTGTGGGGCCATCTGAAACATGTTGTGTTCAGTGTTCCGATTGCATTGAAGGCATGCATTGCGCAATACATTCTGAACGTGACCCCGGAAACACTTCGATCAGCTGTGGAACATGATGTTTCTCGATTTCAACTTGTTGCAGAAAACGGTGGACAGCGTACTGAACATGTTTTGCACCAGTCATAAGGAAATTGATAATCCGATTTGATTTTGATTGAAACTTTTCATGCGGTTTTTGGCCTCAGGACAATTAAAAACCAATTTTTTCCATCCGATGTGATATGATCTTCCCGTGGTGGATGGGCTTACGTAACTAACAGTATCACACCTGTACACCCATCCACACTTAGTAGTACAGTTTAACGTCAAACGTAGACCTTAGGCATTGTTGTATGGTTGATTTGTCGTTTCTAGTAGACCACTATTAAATTATGATGCTTACAGCGCCATCTATTGCTACATTTTGTAACTATTTATTTTACTTCTGCCATACGTTTTCCTCCTTCTCCGATAACATTCCGTTGCAGTGGTGTTATTTCTACAGCGGTTTGAAAGTTTAACTTTAATTATAATCACACTGTATATAATTCGTTTTTAGTGGCCAATTACCTCTATTCAAGAATTTTTCTCTGCCACATAAGGAATTGTTAACGAGAAAAATCTTTAATTTACATTTGGAAACACTTCAGCTACATGTCGGACCATTTATTTCCGTTGGTACATTGCCAACGAATTTTATAGTTGCATATTTAACCCCTTTTTGCGAGAAAGTTAGATTCATTAAAGGATAATGTCGATCATTTTTCCTTCTAGGTTGTACTTTTGAATATTTCTGTTACTGTCAAACTTAAATAAACTGTTGATAGCAAATTTCATAACTGAATAGCTGTACTACAAAGCTGAGGTTTACATTCCCAGCTGCTTAAAGAGATAACTGCAAGATTTACATGGATTAGCTCCACCCACAACTCTAAATACCAATGGACGAAAATACGCAAAATAAGTTATATTACTGACTTCTATGTCCCCAAAGCTGACAATTGCTCTTAACGCAAAATGCAGCCAAATCTAAGCGTTTTAATATGATGTATCCAGTTTAAGTTTTCATCGTTATACTATATCTAACAACTTACAATTTTCTACCCTACTCGTTACATCTTGTTAATATACTGAACTAGATTAACCGGAAGTGGGATTCTTGACAGTACAAAACTGAATGAACTGAGCGTTTTGTTTCCATAGTTTAAAGGTAGTGCACTGCAACAAAACCATTGAGTAACTGTCACAAAAACATCATTAAATACGTTTTTCCCTATGGACGCTTCTTTGCTTGGCTGCACATTTAAGGTTGTGTCATTTGCCAACAGGACTAATTCTGCCTCCTGGTAAAAAAAAAAAAAAAAAAAAAAAAAAAAAAAAAAAAAAAAAAAAAAAAAAAAAAAACGACAGATCATTAAAATAAAACAAGAACAGTAATGGGCCAACAAATGAATCCTGTGGAATTCCCATTGTAATTTCTCCCCATACAGATGATGTGGCGACACTCTGTGTATTACTGGAATAGCCTAGGATAAAGTTCTTCATTTTGTTTCTTAACTAAGAACGAAACCAGGCATTTTATGAACTACGTATTCCATCAGAACTTAGCTTCTCTAATATAATATTGTGACTGGCACAATAAAACGCATTCGATAAATCATAGAAGATCCCAACAGGTGAATTTTTTTATCATCTAAAGATTTTATTATGTTCTCAGTAAATGCGAATAGGTGAATCAGCAGAATAGGCCATTTGAAATCCAAACTGTGATTGGGTCATATACAAGTGAGGGCAACCCGAGAGTATTTTCCCATCTCAAAAATTTTAGAAACTGAGTTAAAGAGTGGCACTAGGTGGTGGTTACTGCCGTCTGTGGAGCCACTCTTTTTATAGAGGGACTTAACAATGGCATATTTCAATCTGTCTGGGAAAACACCCTGAGTTAATAATGAATTACATAAGTGACTAAGAAAGAATTTTACATTTTATAGGGCCACAGTTTTTTAAAATCTTGTTGGTGATATTATCCACCCAACATGAACTTTTTCTTTTTAGACTCGTGTTGATCTTCCTTATTTCAGGTGGAGATGCTGTTTAATTTTTAATTCACTAAATTTTCTCTGTATACTTCTTCAGCGCACTGTTTTGCTTTCTCTTCGGAACTATTTGCACCAGTTTTTCACATATTTAAAAAAAATTATTAACATATCTGCTAACATGATCGTCTGTAACGCCGTCATTCTCTTCAATACTAATAACGTAATCTTCTATGGCTTTTTTTCCTGTCTGTCTTTCAACAATATTCAATACTGATTTTACTTTTTCATCTGATCTGTCAATTTCAGACAAGATGTGCATACTTTGGATTTTTTACAATTTTATTAACGTGTTACAGTACTGTTTTTAATACTAAAGTATTTCTAGATCCTTATTTTTCTGGTTATTTTGTGCGAATCCTTTTTCGTTGTGATGAGACTAATACCTGCAGTAATCCAAGGCTTTTTTTAATGACTGGGCATTATTACATTTAATTACCTTCTCAGGAAAACTACTTTCAAATATGGATACAAACTCATTAGAAAATATATTGAATTACGAGTTAGCACCCCAGTCAACATTTTTGAGCTTTCTTTAAAATCTTCAGTAGTTCTGTAACTAAGCAGCGTCACTGTTTTCTTAGACCGTTTCTGAACTGTATATGTAATTAAGCTACATAAAACGTGACTAATTCTGTGTCGTGATCTGGAAATCCGTTTACTACCGGATGATCATGTGTCCTTTTAACTTCTGCTTGTTGAATAAATACTGTAAGAGTATTTTTATCCTGAGCAGCTCAGGTAGGGAAATTTATGAATAACTCCAATTTATAGCTGACTAAAAGCACCTCTAGATCAGTTTTTGTGTCGGATTCTTTCAATAAATTTACATGTCTGAAGGAGAGCACAATAATTCGCTCATTATTCCACGAAAATTTTCAAATTACCCAGTGGAGACACATATACTGCAACATTCACAAATACATTTCCCAATACTAGCCCAAAAGCACGTATTTCTTATCCTGATTTATACGGAATTTACTTTTTTTCTAGACTTTTGTTTTTATATTCTTTTTATGGATGTGACAACTACTTCTTTATTCATACTGGATCTACATGAAAATGGAACTAACTTATAAGCATGAACATTAAGATTTTCTATCTCTGTGGTTTTACGGTGTTCAGACAGGCAGATGACACCAGTTTCTTTACAACTACTAAGATCTTCCAAACAAATTAGCAATTCACTGACTGTATTTGTTACCACCATTATATCTGATGAAACAATTTTGATTTCACATTTCCCGCTATTATTATAAAATGAACTTGGAGTTCTGACAATTTAACTCTCTTTAATGCTGTCTCTCTGAATTTGACCTAATGTTGGTGTTATGCATACTTCTTTGTCGCCGAAAAATGTCTCTGGTGCTTGTGTGTCTGTGGCCACATGAACACTGATGCGGTCAGCGGGTTTAAAAGGATGGAGTTAGTGCTATAGCTGTCGGCTCACTCTCAAAACGGCCGAGAGGTAAAAGAAATAGTGTTTCTGCGGTTCCATGCCGGAAATCTGATGGATCATTCACTCAAGAAAATACACATGTGCTCTCATTGTTTAAAATAACAGGTATGATGTCACAGCAGGTCACTCTATACTTTTCATATTGTTGTTGTTGTCTTCAGTCCTGAGACTGGTTTGATGCAGCTCTCCATGCTACTCTATCCTATGCAAGCTTCTTAATCTCCCAGTACTTACTGCAACCTACATCCTTCTGAATCTGCTTAGTGTATTCATCTCTTGGTCTCCCTCTACGATTTATACCCTCCACGCTGCCCTCCAATGCTAAATTTGTGATCCCTTGATGCCTCAGAACATGTCCTACCAACCGGTCCCTTCTTCTTGTCAAGTTGTGCCTCAAACTCCTCTTCTCCCCAATTCTGTTCAATACCTCCTCATTAGTTATGTGATCTACCCACCTAATCTTCAGCATTCTTCTGTAGCACCTCATTTCGAAAGCATCTATTCTCTTCTAGTCTAAACTATTTATCGACCATGTTTCACTTCCATACATGGCTACACTCCATACAAATACTTTCAGAAACGGCTTCCTGACACTTAAATCTATACTCGATGTTAACAAATTTCTCTTCTTCAGAAACGATTTCCTTGCCCTTTTCATATTACTGTTTCTTATACACGGTCAGTCACGATAATGTGATCTCGTGTCAAAAGTTTGAATGGCTATCCTTGCAGCGTGGACGTGCAAGAAGAAACTCACTGACGTTCTGCAAGGTACCAACAGGGATGTGGAGCCAAACCAACTCAAGTTCCACGGCCAGCTGCGCTGGATTTCTCAACTGCGGATCTATGGCGCGAACAACCCGATTGAAGTGGTCCCACATAATCTCGATTGGGCTTAAATCCGAGGAGTTTGATGGCCAGGGGAGTATGGTAAAATCATCCTGGTATTCTCCGGATCACAAACGTACACAGTTAGCTGAGTGACAAGTTGGATTTGCCTGCAGGCATAAGTCATCGTGCCGAGAAAAAAAAACTGCATGTAGGAGTGGATATGGTCCCCAAGGATAAACGCACACTTGGATTGATCCATTGTGACTTCCAGAATGACGAGATCACCTATGGAATGCCACGAAACCATTTCCAAGACCACAATGCTTCCTCCTCTGGCCTGGACCTTTCCGATGATTGTTGCTGGATGAATACACTAAATGTCCTCTGTATTGTTTTTTCAATGTACTGTTTTGCTTTCTCTTCTGAACCATTTGCACCAATTTTCTCGCAGCTGAGACGTTTCACGTTGTACACGCCAACGGCCATCTGTCTGATGAAGCATAAAACGTGACTCATCTGAGAAGGCCACCCGTCGCCATTCAGTGGATGACCAATAGCGTTCGTCACGAGCAGTCAGCAAAGGCGTGTGAACCACATGCCTGCTCCGGAGGCCAATATGCAACAACGGTCGGTGAAGAGTCGTTAACGAGACGCTGTTGGTAGCTCTTGTTTCGTCTGCGTCGTCAATTGCTGAACAGTTGCCTCTCTGTTCGCCCATACACATCTCTGCATGCATCGTTCGCCTTTGTCATCTGTGACCCGTGGTGCACCACAATTGCCTCGGCGCCGGTTTTCGATAGTGCCATTCTGCCATGCACGGTATGCTTTAGCCACGGCAGGACGCGAAAAGATACAATCTCAGCCATTTCGGTAATGCTTCCACCCTTGGCCCAAAAGTCAATGATCACATCCTTTTGGACTCAGATAAATCGCTCCGTTTCCGCATTACGACTGACAGCACTGTTTTACACATCCCCCCTGACACACTTCATATACCCTCCACTGCCGTCTGTGAGTGGTTAAGGCACGTTGACGTCGAATGTAGGCAGTGATCACTTTCATCTACATCTACATCTAGATTTATACTCCGCAAGCCACCCAACGGTGTGTGGCGGAGGGCACTTTACGTGCCACTGTCATTACCTCCCTTTCCTGTTCCACTCGCGTATGGTTCGCGGGAAGAACGACTGCCGGAAAGCCTCCGTGCGCGCTCGAATCTCTCTAATTTTACATTCGTGATCTCCTCGGGAGGTATAAGTAGGGGGAACCAATATATTCGATACCTCATCCAGAAACGCACCCTCTCTAAACCTGTACAGCAAGCTACACCGCGATGCAGAGCGCCTCTCTTGCAGAGTCTACCAGTTGAGTTTGCTTAACATCTCCGTAACGCCATCACGCTTACCAAATAACCCTGTGACGAAACGCGCCGCTCTTCTTTGGATCTTCTCTATCTCCTCTGTCATCCCGACCTGGTACGGATCCCACGCTGATGAACAATACTCAGGTACAGGCGGGACGAGTGTTTTGTAAGCCACCTCCTTTGTTGACGGACTACATTTTCTAAGGACTCTCCAACATTAATGTGACTGGATCGAGAAGTTACGTAACATTTACATAAACATCATGGAAATGCGCAGCATTGATGGAATCGTAGTTTTAGAGCATTTTTTCATTAGATTGGATGTGCAGATTGGACGCCATGGGCGAATCCCTGCGTTGCACCTTTTCTAATCCGAGCATCTCCTTCCTGGTCTTCCCTTCTTTTTTTCCCCTCTTAGTTCATACTATCTGTCTTTCGCTTTTGTTTGCCTAAGAAATTAGAACATCTTGTACCATTTTACACTATCGAACACATTTTGTAGGCCGACGAATCCTATGAAAGTATCTTGATTTTTCTTCGGTCTTGCTCCCATTATCAAATGCAACGTCATAACTAACTCTCTGTTGACTTCATCTTTCCTAACGCCAAACTGATCGTTTCCTAACAGATCCTCAATATCCTTTTCCTTTCTTTGGTGTATTATTCTTGTCAGCAACCTGCATGCGAGAGATATTAAGCTGATTGCGCAGTAGTTCTCCCTCTTCACTTCTAAATTCAGGATTGTATGATGATACGTCTGCAGACTCGTAAATTCTACAAACCAACTTCAAGTAAAGATCATCGGATTGCTCGACTGTCTCTGATGAATAATCTGATATCAACAGCAGAAAACCGGTAAGAGGTTAAGGACATGTCACTACAAACCGTTGGAAACAGGTTACTGGAAGTTAGGTGAAAGATTTGGTATACCATGTCTAGTGTACAGCTGACACCACTTCCCCCAGTGATTTTAGTAATACCAAAGGAATATTGCCTTTGTTCTGCCTTATTCGATCGCAAATCTTCCCAAGCTCTGCTAAACTCTGTCTCTAATAATGAATCGCCTACGACTTTCTCAACGTAGAGTAAGAACGTATAAATGAGTGTTAAATGCTCTTCCTTCCCACTTTCCTTTCTTCAGATCTGCTGCACGTCAGTTGCTCGAAAGGAGACCATTCAACACGTCGGTCAACTATACTGACAAAAATGGAAAGCGTTAAATCACGAACTCGTTCAAGCTGGTACTCCAGGAATTCCATTCCCGTGACGTATGTTGATTAAAAGTTCATCCATTTGTGAACTTATTTTTAGTATAGAAAAAAGATATTCTCGGATATGAAGAATAGTAAGAGTGCAAGATATCTATTTGATGTAACTTTACTGGGACTTCCCATGCGGAGATCGCAACAAAACACACGCAGAGGTCGTGAAAGTGTAGCTTATCATTGTCTTTCGGACTTAGAGAAAGGTCGATACATTGACATAAGCAACATTGGAACATTATACCAACATATCGCCCATACAGACGGTTGTGGCGTAATAACTCCAGGACGAGAGGCGATGAGAAGAAGCCAGGACAACAATGGGTGAACAAGGGTGGCCACGGTCCCTTTAACAAATGCGCACAAGAGACTGACTAGCAAGCTGGGGACGAAAGACTGACCCAGACTGACCGACTTGCGAGCTCATAGCACCCTTAAATGCACGTGAACAGGCAACCTTCTCCCTTTGCCACCAGAGGGAGACACCAAAGCTGTGACTGCCACAGCGGAGCCACCGCCAGAAACGGAGGGCGACTGCTTCACACTATGCGCTGCGGCGCGCTCTTCAAAACAGCAATTTTTACCACGGCTCAAATATGCTGTCCACTATTTTCCGCCACAAGTCGAAATCAAGGAACAGCGTGTTTCACAACAGACTCTAGTATCTTGAGGGTCAAGTTCAGAAAGCGTTGCGCAATGCATGCCGAAGACAGTTTTCAGACAACACCGCAACCAGAAGGCATACGGGTTAAAATCAGATGATCTGGACAGCCCGGCTGTAGAGAGATGACAATTCTAGTATTTCCGAAATGCCTCTGCAGCAGCCGCTTCACTGGCTGTGCAATGTCCGGAGGAGCGACATTGTTTAAAGCGACGGTACAGGTTGCAAGACCCGCAGCACTCATGCCCACGAAAAAATACGGTACTACGATAAACGATGTTGCCAACCCGCACTACATAGTTAAATTTTTAGAATGAAATGATACCAGTTGACGTGCGTGCGGATTTTCCGTTGCCCATATTCTGTAATTTTGCGCATTGACGTGTCCTTGGAGATATAAATGGCTTCATCTGTCAACAGAAAGTGTCCATTTCTACGCGATCAATAAATTCCAGAGCGACCGTTTGTTTTGGTGGCAGATCAGAAGGAAGCAACTCCCAAACATGGATGATTTTGTACGGACAGCAGTTCAGGATGATTCGTTGGATTTTATGCACCGTACTCGCACCCATGTCCAACGTTCGGATAATTTCCTGTGCGCTACATGTGTGCACACCACCGCTCGACCCCTCCTGCAATGCTGTGACCACATTTACGACAGACGACTGATCAACTGCTTTCCTCCCTCTGCCACACTGCAGTTCAAAGGAACTTGTGTTTTCGATTTTTGTAATCGTTTCCTCCAGACCTTTATCAGACATCGGACCAATGCCTTTTTTTCGTACCCATGAGTGTCTGGAACTCCTGGAGGGCTACCGGCGCACAGTCACCGCTCTAGTAAAAGAAGCGCGCGAGCCCTCATAGACACAGTCGTGTTGAGCGTGTCGGACGCAAACTGAGGAACAGCCGTGTGCCTCTTGTCTGTTGGTGCACATATCCTGACGCTTACAGCATCGTCTGGTCTTCAAAGTATGGTTAAATTTATTTGTTCCGTCACGTTTTCCCCTGCGACAATAATATTTTATTCATATTTGATGTTATTCTGAGCATTGTTTCTCTTTCTACAGCGTTTTGAGACTAGAACTTTAATTTTAGAGAACCTGTACATGTTGCACAGTATCCTTAACATATGATGTACACTCTTTGCAAGTAGTTACCGTAGATTTACATGTTACTTGAAAGTCAATTAGTCAGTTAGTGAAATACACTGCACTTGTATGTTTGCTGTCTCACTTTCTGAATAAAGTTCCATTTTCCCTGTCCTTTCGCCTTCAAAATTTAGTGTTTCATTTGTTCGTCGTGCTTCTGAATGTTTTCTCTAGAGATATTCGTTGAGTTTACTTTGCCCCAACACTGTATTACCACTTTTTCATGACGAAATAATTGACTGGGTCATAGTAGCCCCGAGTGCGTGTAACGTTGGCCCACATTTTTTAACGATGCCACAGCAACATGTGTCATTTATTTTTTTGTCAATAAAAACTCCATTTTCCTACTGCCCAGGGTTTTATTTCTCCCAGACATGTTTCGCCTTTTTTAGTTTAAGGCATCTTCAGTGGGACACAGAACGATAATTTTGTTTTGATATGTATTATTTGTAGATTACAAAACAATTCATGTCTCGTTTTCTATGTGAATAAGTGATTACCTGCACTTCTTCTCGTTTTTGGTTGGCGTCTGCGTTTCCTCTCATCAGGTCACATCCTAAAGGTCGTACTGTAACTTCGTTTACGAAACATAAGCACGTTTCTATGTTCCGAACTTTTTTTCACAGTTTCATAATGTTTAGCCTTATTATTGCGGGGCACTATTGGTCTTCTGTCACTAGTTGTAGAGGTTTCATCGAAAATATTACCGTTCTAAAGACATAACTACTGTGAGCTGACTATATGTCTCATTGTGTTTGGTTTGTTTGCGTATCTGTTGCTAACCAAACGAAATACACGGTGAAAACTAACGTCTGTTCATTTCTACTATGTCTGTATCTATGTGTGAGCGTGTGTGGAAAAAATTTGGAAATTTATGGTAAGGTCTTATGGGACCAAACTGCTGAGGTCATCGGTCCCTAAGCTTACACACTACTTAATCCAACTTTAACTTACACTAAGGACGACGCATCAACCCGTGTAAGCAATGAGTTGTTTGGCGTGTGAACTTGATCATTCAAAAGGTTTTTCTTTTCTGCTTTGATTTTCTGTATGTAGTAATTTTCTTACAAGGTTAGGAGGTGTCTTTTACTGTTGATTCTAATTATTTTCATGACTTCTTGTTTAGTGGTTGGATCGTGATTGTGTTGGCTTAGGTGTTCTGCAAATGTGGAGTGGTTTGTCCCTTACTGCTAGGCTCTCATGTCTTCTTTGAATGTGACATCAATTGTTCTGCCTGTTTGTCCTATCTATCTGCCATCACAAGTGCTACACTGTGATTGATATATACCTGCTTTCTGGTGTATGTCACTGTTTTTTGTCAGTCCTGGGGAGTATTTCTGGATTGAATTGTCCGTTGTGTATGCTATTTTTATATTTTTCTAATTGTTCTGTGTGGTTGTTATGGTACTGAGTGTTTCTGATTGTGTCTTGTTCTGTTATGTTGTAGTCTGTGTTTTCTGCTTTTATTTTACTTTTAATTTTGTGGTTTAGCATTGTGACTACGATATTATTGTAAGTATTGTTTTTGGCTTTCTGCGTATTATGTCAAATTCTCTTTGATAGTTTTCTTTACTGAGTGGCACTGTGTTGAATCTGTGGAGCATGTGTCGCAGTGCTGCTTGCTTTTGTGAGTGCGAGTGGCTTGAGAGTTGGGGAATGATAATTCCAGTAGCTGTGGATTTAAAGTAAATTTCGAATACGTGCTTATTGTTTTAATTTTTGATTGTTATATCCAGAAAGTTAACTTCATTATTCTGTTCTTTTTCAATTCTTCAAAAAATGGTTCAAATGGCTCTGAGCACTATGGGACTTAACTTCTAAGGTCATCAGTCCCCTAGAACTTAGAACTACTTAAACCTAACTAACCTAAGGACATCACACACATCCATGCCCGAGGCGGGATTCGAACCTGCGACCGTAGCGGTATCGCGGTTCCAGACTGAAGCGCCTAGAACCGCTTGGCCACACTGGCCGGCTCTTTCAGTTGTGCATTTTTTATTTGTATGTACCTTATTGATGTCAGTATGTAATTTTTCCAATTTTTGTTTATGGTTCATCTATTAAGCAGAGGAAGTCATCTAGAAACCTGAACCAATACAGAAGGTTGTGTTCTTTTGGTACTATTTCTGTGAAAATGATCTGTTTAATGTGGTTTGCTGAGGCTTCTGAAACTGAGGTCTCCATTGGTAATCCACCTTCTTGCAAATAAAATTCATTACTGAACTGGAAATAATTTTGTTCTGTTGTGAGCTTTATTAATGTTAGTATCTCATTAATCTGTTCATCAGGGAGTTGACTATGTATTTTCAGATTTTTATCTATGATTTCTATTGATTCCGTGACTGGTATGTTGGAATACATGCTGTCCATATCGAATAAGAGGAGTATTGCTGTGTCTGGCATTTATATACAAAGAGCGTTCAAAAAGTTTTGTACAGTCGTCTCTAATTTTTTTTATTTTTTGCAGCAGGAGAATGAAATTTTTTGTGAACATACTTGGAACATTTAGCTATACATTGAGCCTACTCAATGTAGCCTCCATCAGTGAGACGCACCTGGCCCAAGTTCTTTCCATCAAGAAAATGCACTTTGATAAAATTCTGGTGATTCACTTTTACACAATCGCTTGACACAGGAAATAAGGTCTTTCTCACTATCAAATGTTTTAACGCACAGTTGGGTCTTCAGATGACCAAAGACGTAAAAATCAGACGGAGTCAAGTCTGGACTGTAGGAAGGATGAGGAATAATTTTCCAACACATTTTCCTGCGTCATAAGCGCTGTATGGGATTTGGCATTGTCATGGTGTAGTCTTATGAGCTGGCCCTGAAGCTGTAGTCTGCGGGTCTTGATGGCACGTCGCAGATTCTCCAATGAAAAACGATAACTGTTAATTTTGGAGCCAGGTTCCGAAAAGTGAATGAAGATGACACCACACTGACCCCAGAAGAAGGACGTCATCACCTTTCGGCCTGCCGTTCGTGGAAGTCTTGGTTGCTTCTTCCGAGGGGAATCCAGATGACGCCACTCCATGGATTGGGTTTTGCTCTCAGGTTAGAACGAAAACAACCATGTTTCATCCTGGGTAATTACGCCGTCAAAACACTGTTTCTACTCTTCAGTAAAGGTCTTCATGAGACCCTTGGACACAGTCTTCCTCACCGTTTTCATTTCGCTTGTCAATAAGCTAGGCACCTAGCGTGCACAGATTCCTCTGTAGCATAGTGACTGTACCAGTGACACCTTACTACCCAATGACAAACGAGTGATTTCCGCAAGCTGTCGTGTCGTAACACATATGTCATTTTGGATGATTTGATCAATGGTCTCTTTATTCACATCACTCACTGCCGTCGATGGTCTACCGCATCGTGGTTTATCCAGTAGAGAGAAATCACCTTTTTAAACATCCACTACCACCGCTGGATACTGCTGCGATCCACTGTGTCCTCCCCATATATAGGAGCAACTTCCTGTAAATCGATGTGGCAGGGTCATCGCCTGTCTTGAAGAGCAACTCCATCACCGACCGTTGTCGCAAGCTGACATCTACTTCACGGCCCGTTATAGCTCACCACTAAATAAAAGAAAATACATTTATATATCAACTTATATCTAAATGTTCCAAGTATGTTCACAAAAAATTTCATTCTCCTCTTGCAAAAAATAAATTTAGAAACGACTGTGCAAAACTTTTTGAAAGCCCTTTGTATCATTTATTTGTTGTATTAGCTGTGTAATGTTTCTAATGATCCAGTCTTCTTGTGCTTTGAAATATTCAAACAGTAATTTTAACATGGGAACGAAGTTTTTCGCGACGGCACTTATATGTAAAACATTCTCGGTATTCTTGCCGCATCAGTTCCAGAACTGACGTGCCAAGAATACCAAGAATGTTTCACAAGTAATTTTAACATGTTTCCTGCAAACTTGTAAATGATAGATTTTCTGAAATCAATTATTGGCCTCACAGGAAGATTCGGTTTGTGGATCTTTGGTTGGCTCTAGAGGGGAGGTGAAGTGGAATTAATCTGTGTCAGCTTTCTTTTATCTGTGTTGTCCACTATGATGTCTATTTTTTTCATAGTGTTTTTTTTATTTTTTTATTTTTTTGCTTTTGTCTGGAATCTGTTTGTTGGGTCTGAATTTAATTTTGTAATGTTATTTTGTGAGATAAATTCTTTTTTAATATATTGTTATTTCTCTATAATTGCTACTGTGTTCCCCGTGTCTGCTTTTGAAATGATGGCAATTTCATTTTGAAGTTTTTTCCTAAGTCTCCTGAGTCTTACAGATTCTGTGTTTGTATTGTTTTTTTGTTGTTGTGTTTTAATGTTGGTTATTATATTATAGATTTTTTTATTTTTGCTAGTTTCCTAGTTAACCCAATAATGACACTGCTGTTTTCTCACCTATGTTCCCTTGTCTCTGCACTTTCTACTTGTATAATTATATTTTATATGTAATTTTCATCTATTTCTGAATTTGCATTGTATTTTAATCCTTTATCCAACAGTCGTAGTTCTTTACTATTTAGTTGTATATCTGTAATGTTCACTAATCTTGAATAGAGTCTGTGTGTGTGGTTTTCGTGGTTCTGTGTAGAGTTATTGAGTTGTGATTAGAGTTTTTGGAGTAGTCTAATCTTTCTTCCATGTACCGTTTCCATTCTTTGTACAGCAGTTTTTTTGTGACTTCCGATCTTGTTGACAAAATGGGAGAAAACTGCAATATTATTAATATTGTTTGCAAGTTGCGAATGTGTCTTATATAACTCGTAATTTAGCTCTTGATTTATGGACTATGTGGATCTGATTTCGAATTTTTATCACATTTTCTGAGCAGCATACATTGCTTTTTAAGCGCTGCGTGAACTGTTTTTAATCTATAAATTGACATATTTTTGGGTACAAGATCTTTACAATCGCATATGGAGCTGAATTTTATGTGTTTTATGGTTTTATGAACGTACAGATGAAGTCTCCTGAATTTCTGGTATAGACTACACGGAAGTGCCTGGCCACCCAAACAAATTTGTTCATCGCGGCCTGCCAGGAAACGCAGATGCCAACCAAAAACGCGAAGAACTATAATGACTTATTTACGTAACAAACGATACCTGAACTGCTTTATAATCTATAAATAACACATATCAAAACAAAACTGATCATTCTAGATCCCACTGACGATGCCTTAAAGTAAAAAAAAGCGAAACGCGTATGAGAAATAAAATACAGTACAGGAAGAAAAGACGGTTTTTACTTACGAAAGAAATATTTATTGCTTACTGCAGAAGATGGCCACACAAACAAACTTGTCATTTATTTTGTTTAATATACACTACTTGCCATTAAAATTGCTACACCAAGAAGAAATGCAGATGATAATCGGGTATTCATTGGACAAATATATTGTACTAGAACTGACATGTGATTACATTTTCACGCAATTTGGGTGCATTGATCCTGAGAAATCAGTACCCAGAACAACCACCTCTGGCCGTAATAACGGCCTTGATACGCCTGGGCATTGAGTCAAACAGAGCTTGGATGGAGTGTACAGGTACAGCTGCCCATGCAGCTTCAACACGATACCACAGTTCATCAAGAGTAGTGACTGGCGTATTGTGACGAGCCAGTTGCTTGGATACCATTGACCAGACGTTTTCAGTTGGTGAGAGATCAGGAGAATGTGCTGGCCAAGGCAGCAGTCGAACATTTTCTGTATCCAGAAAGTCCCGTACAGGACCTGCAACATGCTGTCGTGCATTATCCTGCTGAAATGTAGGATTTCGCAGGGATCGAATGAAGGGTAGAGCCACAGGTCGTAACACATCTGAAATGTAACGTCCACAGATCAAAGTGCTGTCAATGAGAACAAGAGGTGACCGAGACGTGTAACCAGTTGCACCCTATACCATCACGCCGTGTGATACGCCAGTATGACGATGACGAATACACCCTTGCAATGTGCGTTCACCGCGATGTCGCCAAACACGGATGCGACCATCATGACGTTTTGCCATCGTGCACCCAGGTTCGTCGTTGACTACACCATCACAGGCGCTCCTGTCCGTGATGCGGCGTCAAGGGTAACTGCACCCATGGTCTCCGAGCTGATAGTCCATGCTGCTGCAAACGTCGTCGAACTGTTCGTGCAGATGGTTGTTGTCTTGCAAAAGTCCCCATCTGTTGACTCAGGGGTCGAGACGTGGCTGCACGATCCGCTACAGCCATGCGGATACGATGCCCGTTATCTCGACTGCTAGTGATACGAGGCCGTTGGGATCCAGCACGGCGTTCCGTATTACCCTCCTGAACCCACCAATTCTATATTCTGCTAACAGTCATTGGATTTCGACCAACGCGAGCAGCAATCTCGCAATACGATAAATCGCAATCGCGATAGACTACAATCCGACCTTTACAAATTCGGAAACGTGATGGTACGCATTTCTCGTCCTTACACGAGGCATCACAACAACGTTTCACCAGGCAACGCCGGTCAGCTGTTGTTTGTGTATGAGAAATCGGTTTGAAACTTTCCTCATGTCAGCACGTTGTAGGTATCGCCACCGGCGCCAACCTTGTGTGAATGCTCTGAAAAGCTAATCATTTGCATATCACAGCATCTTCTTCCTGTCGGTTAAATTTCGCGTCCCTAGCACGTCACTTCGTGGTGTAGAAATTTTAATGGCAAGTAGTGCACTATTTAATTTATGATAAAAGTCTTTCACAATACTATAAAAGTGTATTTAAAAATTTTTTCTCTTCCACTAGCCTTTGTTTTATTGCTACATGTAAAAAGACAGGCAAAATACTGGTTTACAGCACGACAGCAAGATTGATTTGATAATTGTTAAAATGAAGCTTAACGTTTGCCAGTTTATGGCAAGTACGGTAAACCGTGTTGTCATAACCTTTATAACTTGCAGGATAATTTTAGACGCGATACTGCAGTATGCACCACAAACTTATTGAGGACCGTACAGATCCCTGACTGCTCTCTCGGGTCTTATGATTTGCCACCCGCAGAGCGCGTCTAGGGGTAGAACCTTTGTCTAGTAAACAAAATGTCCTCTGACGCGGGTTCGACTCCACCCATTGCTTGCTTTTTGAATAACAATCATCAGCATTGGTGGTCGAAGAGTTCCGACATAAGGAGTTACGCTCGTCTTCACAATGGCCTTGTCAAAGGATGTGGAGGAATGAGAAACAGCCTCTAAAAGGTACAAGAATCAGCAATGATCAAAACCATGATGATGCAAAAAGCAATGGTGACCGTTGCATTACAGATACAAAAGCGTACGCACAGGTCACGTAGTCCTTATTTGAAAAAGTGTCATGATAACCTCACTGGTGGCAAAAGATTCCAGATTAATCCCCCTCCAGAACTCCGAGAGGCAGGTGCTAACGGGTATGTGACCAAGAAGACAATAGTGAATCATCAACGAAATGGTAATGTTCTACGAGTCGGATTGTGGAATGTCAGAAGTCTGAATGTGGTGTGAAAGCAAGAAAACCTGAAAAGCGGAATAAAAAGTCTGGGTCTAGATTCAGTGGATATCAGTGAAGTTAAATGGGGAGAACAAAGGTTTTCTAGTCAGAGGGATATAGGGTAAGATCAACAGCAACAGAAAATAGTGTAATGGGAGCGGGTTTCGTCCTGAATCGGAAAGCAGTGCAGAGACCGAGTTATTGTCAACTGTCCACTGATGGAATGATTCGCATCAGCATAGAGAGCAAACTATCTCTAACAACTACATGTAGATAGTTAGTCGGTTAGCTTTTTAGTTTCATGTTCCATGGATCATTTGTACGATAAATCGTAATGACGGGGAACGAGGCATTTTACATTCACATTGCAAACTAATTTATAATTATGGACACATGTTGCATATTTATAAGGCTTTTTGTTTTTATTTTTTTTAATTAAATGTACAAATATGAGCTAGTAATTCCTATCCACTACCGTTTAAGCCTTACAATGATAGATATTCTTCTACGGAATAATATGAGTTATCAAGCAGAAATCTTTTCAGCCTGTTTACAAATTTTACTTTGCACTCTGTTATTTTATATCACTTGTTAAGTTGCTAAAAACTTTAGCTGCGGCATTGTGCACCCTTTTTTGTGCATCCTTAATGTGAAGTAATGAATATCAATTTTCCTTCTGGTATTATAAATTATGTACATCATTGTTCCTTTTGAACTGCAGTGGATTATTGACAGCAAATTTCATGAGGGAATAAATGTACTGCGAAGCAGTAGTCAGAACGCCCATGTCTATAAGATGGTCGTGAGTGAGCACGTTTTTCAACAGCAAAGACTTTCTTCCTTTAAGATGAGTTACCCAGACATTATTCCACATGACATTATTGAATGTATGCGAAATATATCAAATTAACCCTTCGTCTCTCCCCAAGATTTGCAATAATTCTAAGCGCAAAAATGACTGACCTGAATAATCTTAGGAGTTCCAAAATGTGCTTTTTCCAGTTGAAATTCTCATGAGTATGGACACCTAAAAATAGTTCAGATAGACATGCCGACGTCGCAGGCAGAAGAGAAGAGAGAAGATAGAGAAAGCATATGAGGATTTTGGGGAGCCAAAACGAAATGGCTGCAGGAAAAAGAAATGGAAAAAGCAATTGTCGGCAGAAGGACTTATTCAGCGTATAGAAAAGTTAAAACAACCTACATTGAAAGTAAACGCGAATGTGTAAACATTAAATGTGCAAGAGCAATTCCGCAGCTAACGCAGAAGAGAGATTGGACAGGTAGAAAGAGTATATTGGCCTCTACGAAGTTGAGGAACTGTCTGATGTGCTATAACAAGAAATGGGAGCCGATATGGAAGACACAGTGGTTCCATTATCACTCATAATTTAACAGAGCTTTGGATCGCTTGCTGTCAAATAATGTAGAAGGCAAATAAAACATTCTTGAGGGTATTTTTGTTATGTTTTTGCAACTACAAAAATGCGTGATATTTCACCAGACGCGTTTCGCTTTACTGAGATAAAGCATCATCAGTTATTTACGTATTCATTTGCTTTTAGGTCAAAAACAGCTCGTTAGGAATAGGTTGATTTGTACTCACCGTAAGTACAAATCAACCTATTCCTTACGAGCTGTACTTACGGTGAGTACAAATCAACCTATACCTAACGAGCTGTTTTTCGATCTAAAAGCAAATCAAAATGTAAATAAACAAATACGTTGATTGAAATGAGCAGTCTAATGAGTACAGAATATGGATTGTGAGTGAACAGAAGAAGACAAGGTACTGGGGAGTAGCAGAAACGAGACTAGAGATAAATTTAACAGCAAGATTAAGGACCACGTGGAAGGCGAGCTGAAGGAATTCGATAGCAACCAAAACAATACATGACGTACGAAGTAAGTAGTACATTAAAAGCAAACTAGCACAAGGCAATAAAGAATTTCTGTCAAAAGAAAGCTACTTGTGTCAAACGTTTGCCTCAATTTGAGAAAGAAATTTCTGATGAAGTACCTTTTGAGTATGGAAAAGAATCGTAAAAGAAGACGATCAAAGCGTTTAAAATGCGGTGCTACCGAAGGTTGACTGATAAGACAAAAATGAAGAGTTTATCAGCAGATTGGCGAAGAAAGGAACATGTCGAAAACTTTTACAAGAACGGGATATGGCGGTAGCACATGTGTTAAGACATCAAGCAATAAATTTCATGGCTCCTGAGGGAGCTGTAAAGGGCCAAAACTGCAGGTGAAAATGACCATTGTAATATGGCAACAAATAATCGAGTCCTTTGGGTGCAAGTGCTACTCTGAGATGAAGAGTGTAGCAGAGGAGAATAATTCCTGACAGAGCCGCTTCAAATCATTCACAAGACTGACGCCTCCCAGAGAAATAAAGAAATGCCCAGGTGCAAATAGGACGCGCTCAAAGAGTGTTCCGTACAAACTTAATTACGTATACAAACAGTTCATCCATTCCGGGAATCGGTATCTCGATGATTTTTCACAGTTATCGACACTGATAATGGTAAGATATCGGTTCCAAGGATTGCAAGACATTCGAGAATCTTTTAATTTCAAGTTTTAGTCGAATAACAGACGACAAAACAAATATTTTTCGTATGATATAACTACAAATTAACTATTTTCTGATCTTTTCCTTTAATTGTAACGTGAAACCTTTCTTTTTGCAAAATTTCATGGTTCTACGTCAAGGGGAAGTACCCTGAAGGTTTTGATGAGTGAGTTTGCAAGAATCAAAATATGTGACACAAATAGACGTATCTTTTGACTGCACACCGAGCGAGGTGGCGCAGTGGTTAGACACTGGGCTCGCATTCGGGAGGACGTCGGTTCAATCCCGCGTCCGGCCATCCTGATTTAGGTTTTCCGTGATTTCCCTAAATCACTCCAGGCAAATCCCGGGATGGTTCCTCTGAAAGGGCACGGCCGACTTCCTTCCCCATCCTTCCCTAATCCGATGAGACCGATGACCTCGCTGTCTGGTCTCCTTCCCCAGACAACACAACCCTTTTGACTGCATTCACTTAGAAGTTAACATTTAGCATATCACCAAGAGAGAGCGTAGACCCCAGCAACAGATATAAATTTCAAGTAGGTATGCCTAACCGTAACTGAGGAAAATGGATTTTAACGGCCAGACAGACAGTCTGATAACAAATAATAAAAAAGTTGTTTTCGTGTGATATAATTGCAAAGTAACGATTTTCAGATTTTTTTTCCTTTGATTCCAGTGTAAAATCTTGCTTCTTGGTAAATTTCATGCGCCTGGGTCAACGAGGAGTACCTGTAGGTTTTGATGAGTGAGTTTGCTCGAATCAAAATGTGTGATATAAATGGACGTACCTTTTGATTACATTCACTTAGAAACTTCACTTTTTTACATCACCAAGAGACTGTAGACCTTAATATGCGACATAAGTTTCAACTTGATATGTCAACTTGTTCCTGAGAAAAAGGGTTTGTATCGTCGAACAGACAGACATGCAGACAACAAAGTGATCCTATAAGGCTTTCTATAAAGGACCGTGTCTCGCATGCAATAGGAAGATCAATACTTTCATACCACCCTCCATCCAGAAACTCTCATGAACTGACAGAGCATCTGTTTCAGGGATGGGAAGAAATTCCTCAAAATAACATTTGAGTGTTGTTGGCTTCCACGCCACAGCGAATACAATAGCCCATGAAGGCCATTCCTCATATTGATGCCGATGATGGACACCAGTTCCAAATGAAACGAAAGTTTAATCATTTAAGAGCCGCAATGTGATTCATGAACGTACCCATAAAGTCTGATAAATATACGACTTCTGCTTCGTGATGTAGGATTTTCCATTTCTGTCACTATAGGTGAACTGTTGTTCATGGAACTTCTTTAATTGAATAATTAGATGCGGTATCGTAGTAAGAATTATTGCATCTGTTCTAAATTAATATTTATATCTTACTCTTATCAAAGTCTTTTATCGAATTTCCTCGAACTTGTCTTCATTTGTTCCATTTAAACAAATAAAGAGATAACATGGGATAACTGAGGATTTCTCTCATAAATATAAATTTATAAGTAACTTTCAAGTAATAAAACATCTTAGCGAAGTTCCTAATTGCTCCTTGGAGTTGCGTCAAAGAGCAATAATTCTTGAAGATAGACTCCAAGAAGCAAATTAAGCCCCTGAATTACTTAGCAGGCGGTTCGAATGTAAATTTAATTATTAGCTCTCGACTTATGTGACCTACATACAAAAGAATGAGCATTTCACACACTGACAAATACACTTTTTTTTCATAACAACTAGCTTTCCTTTTTTGGCTTCATGCGCCACGCCTCTACCGATAGTCTCTCTGTTCCCTATTTGAACAACGTTCATCTTCGTCACTTCTTTCCCGTCCTAACATTATGTACAAGTACTTCATCTCTTATCGTTCTAGCAGTAATGGCCATCTCTTTACTACCCACAGAACATGCCTTCGAATCACAGTTGTAACTTCAGCTACCACTTGCTAGTGTGGCATATACGAATTTAATACGAAGTTCATGCAAAGTAGTATAAATGGCATGAGCCAAGAATCAGCCGATGGAATATGTGACTGACGGAAGGTACGTTTCCTGGCTCCTTAAGGGGAGGTTTACTATCTTTTGGTTCAAAAAAATCGATTTTTATTGCAGTTTTGGATCCATAAAAGTGTTTAGAATCCACTCCTGAAACGGTTTTTCCGAATACGGAACGGAAATGTTTGTCATTGTCGGTTGAACAAAAAAATGCACCTGCCTGAAATAGGCCTTTTTCACAAACCAGTTTTTTTTTCCTTTCGGAGGACGAGTTATTTTACCGGTGCTTGGGTAGAAACACACAAAATGTAAATGAAAGTTTGAACGCGTGTGTTTAGAAGTTGCCACCCAAGCAATTGCATTCTGGTGCGAAGACTGTGAAGATTGCGACTTTGCTGGCAGTGAGCAGCTTCAACGAAAGGTATTCAGCAATTCTGAAGACCATGACAACGATGGACGTCACACTGGGACTCTATTCGACGCAGTTCGCCAAGCATTCGGACGACCACCGGATTGAAGCGGCCGAAAACCGCTTTTCACCGGCCGTACTAGCGGCTCTGGAGCAGCGCAGGATGGCCCAGATCGAGCAGAACGCCCTCTATGAGGAAGAGGAAGGACTAGTCTACGGACCCGGAAGAGCAGAATGAACAATATTGCATTTATATGTACTCAAAACTTCAAACGCGTTTTCCTCGAAATGACTATTTTTTATCGCGCGGTATGGTAACTTCAAATCTACTGAAACGATTGGCATGATTCTTTGTTTCCGACGAAGCTAACTAAATTGTCTAGGAGTTTTAGCACTTTTAATCCGATCCATCAACTATAAATATTTTTACTTGGCCGGCGAAGTCGAAACATCAATGAAAAAAAAACCTATTTTTTAAATGGATGCCATTGTATTTCCTATGGTCCAAATAACTTAAGCGAGGTACAACTCCTAAAGAATCTTATATACTTCGCTAACGTCAACTCAATTTTGATTTCAGACGAGCCGGCTGACCTGTGACATAACGCGCGTGGAGGTCTACATCGAAATTTTGGCCGCGCGGGATTAGCCGAGCGGACTAGGGCGCTGCAGTCGTGGGCTGAGCGGCTGGTCCCGGCGGAGGTTCGAGTCCTCCCTCGGGCATGGGTGTGTGTGTTTGTCCTTAGGGTAATTTAGGTTAAATAGTGTGCAAACTTAGGGACTGATGACCTTAGCAGTTAAGTCCCATAAGATTTCACACACATTTGATCATTTTTTTCGAAATTTTTTTTCGTACCGACGGCACTTCCGCCTTTTCTCTTCGACATTTCCGGTCGAAAAAATTCCAATTTGTAGAGGAAATATCGATAAACATTTTGACCAAATTTGACACTGATATCTATAATGCATCCCGAGAAAAAAATTCTCAAAGAACATGCTTTTTTCGGACCAAAGATAGTAAACCTCCCCTTAACGATTCTTATTGGCAAACCGCTGGGCACCCGAACTTACTGATGGAAGCACTGCATTTTTGATGACTGAAAGTCGACAGCATGGCAGACGATTTCTTTATAACAACATATCATGCCGGAGCGTTCGGGGCCTCTCCCTGCTGCCACGTCAAGGGAAACCGCAGCAAAGCTCGCCGTGCTGGCAGCCCACGTTGCTGCAGACTAGGTATGGGAAACGAGAGCGACAGGAGGCCGAGCGGAGACAGCTCCGCGTGATTCATAAAACGTACTTGCAGTTACGAATATGGACAATCATCAGTTGTACAATGGAAGGAGTGGAACCCGGATTCCCCGCTCATCGAGGGTGGGCGTCTTACCATTAGACTTTCTTTCTGCTGAATGTGTATCCTTACTCGGCAGACAGACTTGCAACATACTGGCTCGCTTTCGCCTCTGTCTCTGGCATGAGTGAGCTTTAATAAATTTTTTTTCTAATTTATACTCCTTAATGTTCTGTGCCTTAACAGAGTGCTCGTCTCGTGGCACTAGAGAACTTCTCGAAGTATTTCTCGTAGACTAATAAACCACACCTCATGAGATGCTCGAGAACTTAAACACTCTTACGACGTCCAGTGACAACAGTTTGAGACTCTTCCATAATGAGCCAATAGGCGAGCCATAAACAGAGACGTGGCCCAATACTCGCAGAGAGTAGCGAAGGTTCAGCATGGTAGGCCTGCAGCACACTGTTAAATTAAATGTAATGGCACCACTATACACCGTGTAACAAACGCAAAATTTCTAGGAGTGAATATTGATTCTCAGTTGAAGTGGTGTGAACACACAAAAGTACTTGCAAACAGAATGTCATCAGCATGTTATGCTCTTGGAATCCAGTCATCAGTGTGTCCCTTAGATACATATTATTCATCTATACATATGTACACTAAGTTCTTAGCTATGGCATTCTTGTTTGGGGAACAAACGCACAAAATATGAACACAATTTTCAAACTCCAGAAAAGAGCCGTAAGAATAATAACCAAAAATACTAGTTGAGCTGATTGTAAAGATCTTTTCAAAACACTGGGGATTTTAACTGCTCCATGTGAATGCATTTACCAGTCAGTTGTACACATCAAAAATAACATTGGTAATTACTCCACAAACAGCTCTGTCCGTGACCATGGAACAAGAGCTAGACTCAATTTACATTTGCTAAGAAAAAATAAACATAAAACTCAGAACAGCACTTTCTACTAAGAAATAAAATTGTACAGTAAATTACCAAAACAGATTAAAGAAATTGCAAAAATACACTTGTTTATAACGGCAGCTAAAAAGCCCCTGTTATGCGACCATTTTATATATTGAAGGATTACTTAGATAAAATAGAGTAGAGGTTTGGTAAAAAAAGTTATACAGATAAATAATAATATGATTTATAAAATATCCAACATTCCACACAACACCTTCACACTGTGTTTTTCTCCTTCTTTTACCTTTTCTAGAAAAACGTACCCCCAAGCTATGCTTAGCACAATACTAACACCTCTTTCTTTTTCTGAGCTCAATATCTCACTCATTATAGAGGGATTCTGTCTCAGTTTTCAGGATAGCAAATGGCAAGTGGCGAAACATAAAATGCTTCAGAGATCACCAGTGTGTGTGTGTGTGTGTGTGTGTGTGTGTGTGTGTGTGTGTGTGTTCGTGTGTGTAGTGAGTGAAGTGCTATGAAATAATTAGTGTATAGTAGGTGCAGTGACTGAGTGAGCAGTGTGTCATGACATTATTTAATAAGTTATTTTTAAAAGAAGTGTTGTATACCATGATTGTCTCTAATTAGAAGTCTGCAACTTTATGTGTATACGAATTAGTTTATTTTAATTTGGTCTAAACTTGTAATTACTTTGACGTATCCTATATCTTTGTAAAAAGAGATCTACGGATGAGTAAAGCTGCTGCTACTACTACTTCTATTACAAAACAACACAGCAGAAAGTTGGGTCATTTCATTTGATCGTGTTATTCGTTTGGCAAGCGTAGAAAAAAGCTATATTAAATGTAATATTTTCAGTACATATTGATGACAACGAAGAGCAAATGCTGTGGGTGAGAATACTTCACCTATATCTCATAAAATAAAGTGTAGTGTTGCATCTGTTACCGGTATATTAGCTTTGAAAGCCGAAATACAATACGCCAGACATATGCCCGTGCTTAACTCCACACATCGTCGCACTGTCCTTGTGTGTACTAGTCAGACTGCGAACAGGTGCTTACCTCATTCGAACACTGTTTTCCCCAAAAACTTACCAAGGTTAGAGAAAAGTCTACAAAGAAGTCATGGATTACTCAAGGAATAAAGTTATCTTGTAAAACAAAAAGAATACTGTATCTGTCAATCCTAAACAATTTCGATGTTGATGCTATAGCACATTACAAAAGGGTTCAAATGGCACTGAGCGCTATGGGACTTAACATCTGAGGCCATCAGTCCCCTAGAACTTAGAACTACTTAAACCTAACTAACCTAAGGACATCACACACATCCATGCCCGAGGCAGGATTCGAACCTGCGACCAAAGCAGACGCGCGGTTCCGGACTGAAGCGCCTAGAACCGCTCGGCCACCGCGGCCGGCCTATAGCACATTACAAGAAATACTGCAAAATATTAAAGACTGTAATACGGACATCAACGCAAATATATTACAAGGAAAAAATAGTCATATCAGATAGCAAAATAAAGACAATATGGGATATAGTAAAGAAGGAGAACGGTAGAACCAGACATGAAGAGGGACAAATAGCATTAAGAGTAAATGATGATGATGATGATTAGTGTTTTAGGGCGCACAACAACGAGGCTATCAGCGTCCGTTCCCAAAATAAATGTTGATGAGTGCAGCCAAGATCTTATAAACAAGGACCAATTCAGAGCCGATCTTTGCGAGAATTATAAATGCTCAAATTTCAAGATTGGACACAGCACATCAAAACAGGTAGATAAAACTAAAAGAAAATACCAGTACAAAACAGGGAAAAATAATTAACTGCGGCTGGGTGACCACTTACAAACAATGGGTGATCAAACCACTTTACAACCTCAATCCCAATATTTTGGGAAGAAGTCGAGAGATCACACAAAAACGTAAAACTCTAGCCACACTCGCCTCATTATTAGTTAAAATACAGGGTAGGTCTGGTGGGAAACTTAAATCTTCCCTCAAACCCGCATATAAAACACACTCAGTTAAAATATGTCGTATCGACAGCTGTGTCCCACGTGTCTGACACGTTGGTGGGTCCTCACGACGTAACAGAAAACCATTTGTCAGTGGACAATGTCCTATTCGAAGCCGTGTAAGGGCTACTTACTCAGCTCGTCGTGGTCGGAAGGAGGTAAGCCACGGTCGGACAGAATCCTTCACCGCTCGCAACTTAATTATCCCTCACTTCCAGCCACTGAGCCTCCCACCAACGCATGACCTTCCGAGTCACAAATGATGTTATGGCCTGCAGGGGGACGTAACAGCGAGCAGGAGGTGGGATGGAGCAAGCCTCCTTGACAGCCGCGTCTGCAAGTTCATTTCCAGGAATTCCTATGTGCCCTGGAACCCAGCAGAAAATTACATCCTTACCCTGCTTTTGCAAGAGCAGGAGTGCGTCCTGCACGTCTTGCACCATCCGATCTGCTGGGTACATCTGTTCAAGAGCGCGTAGAGCACTTTGGGAATCTGAGCAAATGATACACTGGTGACAGATGTGTATAGTGTTGCAGAACTTTTTAACGAACATTTTATAACTGTTACTGACAAGATGGAGTTGTCAGGTTCTGTAGATGCTACTATGAAATACCTCAGACCAGACATTTCAAGTAACTTCCATAATATGAATTTGACCCTCACTACCCCAGCAGAAGTAATGTCCATCATAAAATCTTTAAAATCAAAAACATCTAGTGGGTATGATGAAATACCAACAAAGCTAATTAAAGAACGTGATTCTGAGTTAAGTAGCATACTAAGCTAACTGTGTAAACAGTCGTTTATCAGTGGAATGGTTAAAATATGCTGAGGTTAAGCCACTGTTTATGGAGGAAGATAAGGAAATAGCATCAAATTTCCGTCCAATTTCATTTTTCCCAGCATTCTCAAAAATTTTAGAAAAAGTAATGTAGAATCGGCTTTATAACCATCTTATCTCAAATAATATACTGTCAAGGTCACAGTTCGGATTTCTAAAGGGGTCTGATATTGAGAAGGCTAACGGCACTTACAGTGAAAATGTGTTTAATTCATTAGATAAAAAATTGGAGGCAACTGGTATATTTTGTGATCTGTCAAAGGCATTTGACTGTGTAAATCACAAAATCCTTTCAAGCAAATTAGAAAATTATAGTGTAACAGGAAATGCTGCAAAATGGTTCAAATCTTACATCTCTGGCAGGAGACAAAGGGTGATATTAGGAAAGAGACATGTATCAAGCTATTAGGCATCATCCAACTGGGAACTAATTACATGTGGGGTCCCACAAGGTTCCATTTGAGAGCCCTTACGTTTTCTTGTGTATATCAATGACATTTCATCAGTAACATTACCAGATGCCAAGTTCATTTTGTTTGCCGATGATACAAATATTGCAATAAATAGCAAATCGAGTGAAGTCTTAGAAAGATCAGCTAATAAAATAATTGTGGACATTAATAGCTGGTTCCTAGCCAATTCTTTGTCACTAAACTTTGAAAAAACACACTACATGCTATTCAGAACTTGTAAGGGGTGTCCCACGAGTATATGTCTAACATACGATGACAAGCAGATAGAAGAAGTGGACAGTGTTAAATTCTTGGGATTAAAGCTTGATAATAAATTCAACTGGAAAAAACACACCACCGAACTGCTGAAGCGTCTTAACATACGTCTATTTGCAATGCGAATTGTGTCAGACATAGGGGATGTAAAAATGAAAACGATGGCATACTAAGCTTACTTTCATTCCATAATGTCATATGGGATTATTTTTTGGGGTAATTCATCAAGCCAAGCTAAAGTTTTCCAGGCACAAAAACGTGCAGTAAGAGTTATATGTGGTGTGAACTTAAGAACATTCTGCAGAAGCCTGTTTAGGGAACTAGGGATACTAACTATTGCTTCCCAATATATTTATTCTTTAATGAAATTTGTCGTTAAAATATATCACTTTTTCAAACCAACAGCTCAATTCATGGAATCAATACTAGAAGTAAGAATAATCTTCACAAGGATTTAAAGTCACTTAGTCTTGAACAAAAAGGTGTGCATTATTCAGTACAATATAACTTCTGCACAATTTCAGTGCAGTAATGTGTTCATTGTAAATAAGTGTGTGTGTGTGTGTGTGTGTGTGTGTGTGTGTGTGTGTGTAAGCACAATCTAACTTCTGCACCATTTCAGTGCAGTAATGTGTTCATTGCAAATAAGTATTATAGTAGTTGTATTACACGTTTATTACCTCATAAATAAATAAATAAACTTTTTTATTTTAAATTCAGTGCATTACGATTTGTAAAATGATCCTTTCATATAGTGTTCCTTAAAAAATGACGATCATTCCACTTGGGACCTGTGGAATGGTACATTACCGTATTTGTCATGTATTGTCGTTTTTCTGACATGTTCTACATCCTGGAGCACCTCCTCACTACGGATCAATTCGAATGAAAGTAAATCTAATCTCTAATCTAATCTAAAGGTCAATCTCCTGACTTAAGTTACTTGACTTGACCGTATGATCCTGCAGAGTGAACAATATGTCCATCTTCTCGGGCGCCAGTCGACTGCGGCCGTTGAGCTGCTGCATGCCGTTGAGTTTGGAGCTCATGAACCCATCGATTTCATATTCACATGACGATCGTTGGCTCCCCAGCGCGTGAGCAGCAGTGGCGTGGAACGAAGAACCGCCGTCACGACAGGCCACGATCGAGCCGCTCTCGAATTCCAGTACCTTCTGGTTGACGTTTGTCTTCCTTGCACGAAGCATAGCTAGAACAGGGTAAAAATGATCGGGTCTGAGCATAAAAAGGGCGGATACGTTCTTTTTAAAAGATTCTGACAGAAAAGTGGGGAACCAGCTGCCTCAATCCTCACTCCACATTCTTCACCAAAAAATTTTGGCGTGCGAACATATTTGCGCTCTTTGGCCACAGAACACACTAAATCAGTAATGTCATACCCGCGGCCCGCGGGCAGTACGCTGCCCAAAGCAAGAAACAGTGCGGCACAAGAAGTGAGAATCCATCACACAACCGCTAAAAGAAAAAAAGGAAAAATGTCTATAAAAGTCCGTTTATTTAAAGTTTTAAACAACTGATTATTTTCAATTTGGAACTCCTACCACACGATTCTGTTCTCTCATTGGTCACTCTCGTTCCTGAGATTGTCGCCCATGCCATACTTGAACCCTCAGAGACTCATTCTTATAATCGGCAAATCCGTCAGACGCGCTGGTCTACTTTCTTACGGCTACTTCAGCTGTAGCTGGGAAACTAGGGATCTAGAAACGCATAATGAAATTAATTTATGGAAATCCAAGGAAATTCTGTGTTACGTCTGCACAGTTGAAACCAAGAGCCTTTTTCACCGTAGTTCTGATCACTACAAGTCGGTTGAAGCCAGAAATCTCCATGTGGATTGCAATGACTGCCAACGTTTGCTATTTAACATACCGTAATTCTGCAAGCACCATAAGTCAAACATCACATTACTAATATGATTTGTAATTATTTGTATATAAAACTGTTAATGAAATCTCGTATATAAAACGCCAAATTAATTCCATTTTGGTTTTTTACAATAAAGAATCATGAATTAATAAATTCTAAATTACTTAAATGTATTAACTTTTTTGCTCAGTGGTTATTGTTGGTGTTAAGTATATTAGTGCGGCCCAAAAAGGCTCGTCTACTTCCATTGTGGTCCAGTACACTAAACTATTGGATACTGCTGCTACAAGTAATTTTACATTTTACTCAGTCTATCTATGTAGTCAAGCCTTCATACTCCACTCTCTCCACTGTCTATGTATGTCTCTCCCCCAACGTCCCATTTTCCCCCATTAATTTACAGTATATACCACTGCCCCTGTCTCCTCTCTCACTCACACTGTCTCCTTTTATCTTTCCTTCCCACTGCCATTGTCCCCACCATGCCTCGACAGCTCAAAAATTCTGTGGTGTCCATTTTTCCCTATACCTACGTGTTTAAAATTTCGGACTAAAATGCGCCCTCACCTATACCTGGGATGGTACAAATTCCCATCCCCCAAGTCTATGTATGGTCTCCATTCATCTCTCATTTCATTTCCATTGTCTCCTCTCTCCTTTGCTACTACTGTTTCTATCTGCATCCATATTTCTTTCTCTTTTACTGCCACTGTCTATCATTGACCATCAATACCTCCTCATTCTTTAGCTTCCACTGCTGCTGTCTTCAACCACATCTCCTTCACTTCCACTTTCTCTCTCTCACCATCACTGCCTGTTTTCTCTTTCTCTCAAAAATGGTTCAAATGGCTCTGAGCACTATGGGACTTAACTTCTAAGGTCATCAGTCCCCTAGAACTTAGAATTACTTAAACCTAACTAACCTAAGGACAGCACACACATCCATGCTCGAGGCAGGATTCGAACCTGCGACCGTAGCGGCCACGCTGTTCCAGACTGTAGCGCCTTTGACCGCTTGACCACACCGGCCGGCTCTATTTCTCTCCCACTGGCAGGATCTTCTCTCTCTTCCATCGTCGCTGCCTCGCACGCCAGAATTTTTTGGTGAGGAATGCAGAATAAGGACTGACTCAGATGGTTCTCCACTTTTCTGTCAGTCTTTTAAAGAACATATTAGCCTTTCATGTGCTCCACAGGGGCATTTTTCAGCAGGATCCCTTTTTTTACCTGATACGGCAGGGTGTGCTGCTTCGTAAAACGAATTCCAAAGCTCAGTAAATATTTGTCAGGTTATTTATATACTTCTACATACTTACATACTTTGACATACATAAGCAACAAATAGGTACATATAATTAACACAAAATCGTTTGCTTTATACTTTTCTTGGATGCGTTGCTCATCGACTGCAATTCGTCGAAAACGCACAGCTTACAACGTGTTACCTTAAAAGAGTTATAATGTTGTTAGAAGTATTATACTGAATTTGCAATCTGCTCAGTTTTACATATTTTTGGCAATCATTTAAGTTATTTCCAGCCATGTTAAGCCCTTTTTAGCCTATTTTTGTCACTGCAGTACCACTGTGGGCAGCGTTGCATAGGCATGAAGTGCCCATTACAGAAATAAAGCGTGTCATAAAATTTATTGGCGAAAAATTTCTGACTAAAACATAATTTGGTGACCTCAGAGCCCTTGCAATGACCCTAGAACCCTTCCCATGTGTCCATCACGTCACTTAAAAATAAATGTATGCCTCAGATCAGATATTATGTGCACATTTTACGTGCTAAGTACGGTAACTGTGAAACTGTGGGTCTCGATAACAGATAATGACATAGAAAAGAATTTAAAGGTTCCCCGAGAACATCATCTTAAGAACATACGCTAAAAATTTCAAGGATTTGCCATGAATAGTACGACTAGTACTTTTGGTACCCAAAATCATGGTTTTTCCAGTGTATCTTGATAATGAATACAGGTTTTCAAAAACGGGAAAATAGCGTTTCTAGAATTTCTAAAGAATGTACACTTTAAATCCGAGCCATTTGCTATGGTTAGTTATTTCAATAATTGCGGTCCACGGTGCAAAAGCGGCTAGAAAACTGTTTTTGGTTTTATTGCCTAAGTACGGTAAATTTGAACCTCTGCACCTAGGTAACGGATAATAATATCATCTTAAGAACATTTGGTAAAATTTCGACAATCTGCCATGAATAGAAATTATAGAAGTGGCCATCCTCACAGTTGCCATTTATCGAACCCAAAAATCATGGTTTTTCGGGTTTTCTCAGGAACCGCCATCAACAAATTGTGCTTTTATTCAACCATAGACCAAACCTAATGCAAATGAACCATCCTATTTGCTTAATCTGTCTGGGCTGCAGGAAGTGTGGAATGTTTATGTTGTGACGTAACAAGACAGCTACGCCACACTGAAGTAGCCGAAAGGCATGCGTAATCTCACGTAGGCTAGATAGAGGTCTGAAACAGGAGACGTAATGAATGGTAGCAAGAAAAGTACGTAGCTGCTATTCTACTTAACTTTTAATCCTTGTTGTATACATCGTTCTTGATGAGACATTTCATACGATAACTATCAAACTATGTAAGGCTAATGGCGCCTTGCTAGGTCGCAGCCATGGACTTAGCTGAAGGCTATTCAAACTATCTGCTCGGCTAATGAGCGATGCTTCGTCAGTGTAGTCGCTAGCAATGTCGTCCGTACAACTCGGCGAGTGTTAGTCCGTATCTCGAGACCTGCCTTGTGTTGGCGCTCGGTCTGCGATCACACAGTGGCGACACGCGGGTCCGACATGTACTAAATGGACCGCGGCCGATTTAAGCTACCACCTAGCAAGTGTGGTGTCTGGCGGTGACACCACAGTTTAAATTTTTTACCCTGTGCGTTGGATAGCTACAGTTCTTTTGATACGTACGCAAACAGTCGCTAGGCCATGGTCTTATCTCTGCGATCAATAGAACCAGGGATATAATCCCTGAATAATCGAATTTTCGATGAGGCTTTTTGGAACATATTGTTGCCGCGCACGACGAAGATTTCCTCACAAACAACCAAGATTCAAACGTCATTTCTAAATAAGAAACTTGTTGCGTCATCTTTCCTTCTTTACAGAATGTAGATAGCGTTAGTCCCATCCACTGTGCGATCACACTAAAATGGTAATCATTTTTGCATCCAATACGAAGTACACTTCATTCCAGTCTGACATTTGTCGTACGAGCTGTTCATCGTCTTTCAGTTTTAATGGTGCAGTTTGTAGTAACTAATGGGAAGTCCTCTATCGAAACACAAGTTACATTTGTGGTTTCCCAGGGAAGAGTTATGTACTCTCTGCTGTTCTCAGTCTGTATAAACTATTTACGAGATAGTCCGAGCCGGTCTCATAAACTGTCTGCAGATGATGGCGTCTTTTAACAACTAGTATAGTGATCAAAAGATGAAAACGAATTTCAAAGTGATTTAGACAAGATATTTGCATGGCGCGAAAAAATAGATTCCGAAGAATAAAAATTATGTGGCTCTCCCCATAAGCTTGAAAAATCCGTTACACTGTGCATGGGTGCTTAATTATTATATTTGAAAATGATATTTTTATTTTTGGTAGCTGTATGTCCGATTACGCTGTATCGTAAACGGTTGGCCCTGACTAGTATTATTACACAATCTGCATGCATGGAACAACAACAAGAACGAAATGAAAATTTTTGTTAACACAATTAATTAATTAAGTCCCCAGCAACTATAAAACCTACGAAGCCAAAGCACAAGTATAACTGTTCTGTGTGTGGAAGTATAACTCAACGTACACATCTGGCACGGTTCTTCTTCAATAAGACAAGAAATTTTAAATATCATTTATACTGAAGTAATTAAAGAAAATATAAATCCTATAATCACGCAAGAAAACCAGAATTACTCTCTAACCCAAGAACACAAGCCAGATGCTTTGTTGACTGAACCTGTAATGACGCATTATTTAAGACATTGAGATAATAAAAAGAAAAGGAAATTTTTTTTTTACCTTCATATATTGACGAAAAGCACTCTAATCATTACAATGTATCACCATACCGACTCGTTACTATCACATCTCAACAAGAACTTTTCAGTATCACATCTCAGCAAGCACTCTCTGCTACGAGTTCTCAACAAGCACTCTCGCTAGCACATCTCAACAAGCACTGACTACTACGAGTTCTCCCCAAGCACTGCCTGTGGAGGCGGCTGAATAACACTCTTTGGCGCAATCACTGGCGCTGTGGCTCAATGTAGCCACCTTTCATATGCCCCTCCTCCACGGGTCAGAATTTGATGGTATTTTTGCCAGCATTGGTGGTGAAAATACCACCAAATTCGTCCACAAAAACACAGACAAAAATAAAAGATAATATTAATACGTAAATATCACATAATTAGATAAAATTTTGGCTTTGCACTGACCTTTCAATAACCTAATATATAAAATACAGTAAGCAATACAACTTCTTTTCATACATGTGACTTTACATAATAGTTTACACAATACACAAAAAATCAGTTTATACAAATGTTCACATAAAATGTTTTCAATGATTAGTTCCAGCAGTAGCACCCAGCAATGGTCAACAGGTGCAGACACCAACAAGTGACATCATTCAGCAGAAGCAGTTCCATTAGTGGCACTCAGCAATGTTGAGCAAGTACAGACACCAACAAGTGACGTTATTCCAGTAGAATCATTCCATTAGTGGCACCCAGCAATGTTGAGCAGGTGCAGACAGCAACAAGTGACATTATTTCAGTAGAAGCAGTTCCATCTGTGGCACCCAGCAATGTTGAAGAGGTACACACAGCAACAAGTCACATTTCTCAGCAGAAGCGGTTCCATTAGTGACATCCAGCATTGTTGAACAGGTGCAGACACCAACAAGTGACATTATTTCAGTAGAATCAGTCCATTAGTGGCACCTAGCAATGTTGAACAGGTGCAGACACCAACAAGTGACATTATTTCAGTACAAGCAGTCCATCAGTGGCACCCAGCAATGTTGAGCAGGTGCAGACAGCAACAAGTGACAACATATCAGTATAAGCAGTTCAATTAGTGACATTATGTCAGTAGAAACAGTTCCATCTGTGGCACCCGGCAATGTTGAACAGGTCCAGACAGCAGTCCATAATATTCACTATCACTAATCACACTGTTCATCAGCAGAAATTAAACATGTCCTAGTGGCACCAATCATGTAGAAAAAGTACAAGTAACAGTCCATAATATTCACTATCACTGATCACACTGCTCATCAGAGTTTATAAGCAGAAATTAAACATGTCCTAGTGGCACCAATCATGTAAAAAAAGTACAAGTAACAGTTCATAATATTCACTATCACTGATCACACTGCTCATCAGAGTTTATAAGCAGAAATTAAACATGTGCTAGTGGCACCAATCATGTAGAAAAAGTACAAGTAACAGTTCATAATATTCACTATCACTAATCAGACAGTTCAGGCATGAACAATAGTTTGAATACACATACAAATGCTTTTACACACTAAACATATAAATTCTAATAAACACACAAATGATATCAGATAATTGTCATATTAACTATTACAAATACTCAAATATCAGTAAACCTATAATATTTATGGGTGTCAGTGCAAGCCACAACAAACAAGTAAAATAATATTTAGGAGATAGGTTGGGACTAATTATTTGGGATTAGGAAAGGAAAACACACAAAACACACTCACTCATCTTTCATCCACATTAAGTACTACTGTGTAATTGAATAGTGTTAACTGTGTAAATGCAATTCTGTCAAAATTTGATGTTCATCTTGTGTATCAAGTAGTAGTGGCAGCAATGTATAACAGTCAATAATAGTTAAGTCAACGTCATAGTCATCATGTCAAGACCAATGTTTGCCAAGCCAGATCAAAATGTACGGTTGCTGAACAACTGTCAGTGAGCCAAGATACGCAATTACTTCCTCTCTCCAAAAAAAAGTATATACTGCTTAGTGATTTAACAAAGTGTGTGTATAGACTATCGTCCTTCTACTTTAGTGTTCTAGTCTGCTATCTTCATCCTCCTTGTTCCATATAGACCAACAAAAAACAAAAAAAATATGCACCTCACTTACTTTACCTCTTATCCACCAAAACTCCAATAATCATCAACTTCACATAATCTCAATAATACCTCAATAGTACCTCTTCAGTACGTCGATACATATAAACCTTATCGCCAATATCATTTCACTTCCATAACAACTCTTTCCTCTAATCAGTCTCCTCGAACAAGTACAGATAAAATCCTAATGCAAACCTCATCATCCCATACAATCCGAAGACACTCTCTCAACACACAACCTCTGCGTAATCCATCTGAGCCAAATCTTCTACTCATTATGAATTATAAACAAAAGAAATGCATACCTGACCTCTAACAGACTTAGTTCGGATAACTCTCAGTAATTAAGTACGATTACGGAGTGTGAATGATCATAATATTTCACAGTGTGTACACCACTTCAAGAATTATGGCAAACAGAAGCAAACATGTGGGGTATTTTTTGTGTCACGTGTCACTTCCTATTTCAATTGCTCACGAAAAATGCAGTGTAATAACTGTCAATGGTCTAAACCTAGTTTTGGTATGTCCTGTCGTTAGCTTCCATCCTATTAGCATACATTTATACAGCTTTCATAAAACCTCCTGCTCATGTGACTTCTATGAAGTTTCTTGTACTAATGTCGTTCGTCGAATTATAGCAGTTCATTTTCTTATCTTAAAATATAAGGCACTGAGCGTAAGCAAAACAAGCAATAGCGAGTAAATATACCAGTGGAGAACATAATGTCAACCAGTGGATGCAGCACAATTCCTACAACGAGGCTCTGCCAAGCGAACAATCTATAATTAATACAATAGTGTGACCTAAACTCTATGTCTGTACACCTTATATCAGCATTTCTATATTCCAAATTAAAGAGTAGTTATGACAACAAAACAGAAATGTGTAAATATGCAATCCATAAGCAAGGCAGCAAATATGTTATCTAACATAATAAACAGGTCATTAGCATCATATCAGCATAAGCAAATAAATGTCCATGTGTAATCTTAATAAGTAAACATGAAGGCGCAAGCAGATAAATCACAAAGTATAGCTTACATACATAATCACAGTCAGCACAATTAATCAGGTTACAATTACACTCCTGGAAATTGAAATAAGAACACCGTGAATTCATTGTCCCAGGAAGGGGAAACTTTATTGACACATTCCTGGGGTCAGATACATCACATGATCACACTGACAGAACCACAGGCACATAGACACAGGCAACAGAGCATGCACAATGTCGGCACTAGTACAGTGTATATCCACCTTTCGCAGCAATGCAGGCTGCTATTCTCCCATGGAGACGATCGTAGAGATGCTGGATGTAGTCCTGTGGAACGGCTTGCCATGCCATTTCCACCTGGCGCCTCAGTTGGACCAGCGTTCGTGCTGGACGTGCAGACCGCGTGAGACGACGCTTCATCCAGTCCCAAACATGCTCAATGGGGGACAGATCCGGAGATCTTGCTGGCCAGGGTAGTTGACTTACACCTTCTAGAGCACGTTGGGTGGCACGGGATACATGCGGACGTGCATTGTCCTGTTGGAACAGCAAGTTCCCTTGCCAGTCTAGGAATGGTAGAACGATGGGTTCGATGACGGTTTGGATGTACCGTGCACTATTCAGTGTCCCCTCGACGATCACCAGTGGTGTACGGCCAGTGTAGGAGATCGCTCCCAACACCATGATGCCGGGTGTTGGCCCTGTGTGCCTCGGTCGTATGCAGTCCTGATTGTGGCGCTCACCTGCACGGCGCCAAACACGCATACGACCATCATTGGCACCAAGGCAGAAGCGACTCTCATCGCTGAAGACGACACGTCTCCATTCGTCCCTCCATTCACGCCTGTCGCGACACCACTGGAGGCGGGCTGCACGATGTTGGGGCGTGAGCGGAAGACGGCCTAACGGTGTGCGGGACCGTAGCCCAGCTTCATGGAGACGGTTGCGAATGGTCCTCGCCGATACCCCAGGAGCAACAGTGTCCCTAATTTGCTGGGAAGTGGCGGTGCGGTCCCCTACGGCACTGCGTAGGATCCTACGGTCTTGGCGTGCATCCGTGCGTCGCTGCGGTCCGGTCCCAGGTCGACGGGCACGTGCACCTTCCGCCGACCACTGGCGACAACATCGATGTACTGTGGAGACCTCACGCCCCACGTGTTGAGCAATTCGGCGGTACGTCCACCCGGCCTCCCGCATGCCCACTATACGCCCTCGCTCAAAGTCCGTCAACTGCACATACGGTTCACGTCGACGCTGTCGCGGCATGCTACCAGTGTTAAAGACTGCGATGGAGCTCCGTATGCCACGGCAAACTGGCTGACACTGACGGCGGCGGTGCACAAATGCTGCGCAGCTAGCGCCATTCGACGGCCAACGCCGCGGTTCCTGGTGTGTCCGCTGTGCCGTGCGTGTGATCATTGCTTGTACAGCCCTCTCGCAGTGTCCGGAGCAAGTATGGTGGGTCTGACACACCGGTGTCAATGTGTTCTTTTTTCCATTTCCAGGAGTGTATAATTTAAATAAATAAGCACAGCAGGCACATAATAAAAAAATATGACATCAGTGAAAAAGCAGTGCAGCCAAGCGATGCATAATATACACAAGTTACAACCCTGTTCAGTAATAAAACATTGACAATAATCAGCAAATGTACGCAAGCACGTCGCTTCACAAGTAAATTCATAGAACATGAAATTTAGCACAAAGTATGAATCACGTAATTGCGAGCAGCAAATTATGTCTAAAGTACGTACCTAAGTGGAAATATGTTACCTGAAAAAATAAACTCAATTAATAGTTACCTTTTTAGTTTATTAGTTTCTTCTTGGAAATTACATTCTTTCTGAAATTTTCTCGATATCAAGTCCTCTTAACGTCGGAGACACACAGAATTTACCTGAAGTTCTTAAATATTTTATAGAACCGTATCCTGAAGAATACTGAATGTTAATAACAAAATTCATCAAATCACTGTAGCTTTATACTGAATTTAATCGGAGAAATTAGACTGTGTATTTGTTTACGGCTGTCAGTGCATTCGCACTGAGCGCTCGATCAGCTGTAGGCGCGTGACGTAGGAAGCAATTGTTTGCGGTCAACGACTGCCTTGTGCGGCGCGCAGTCTTGACTGTTGCTTTGAGTATGTGCCGCCGCCAAAACACAGCGCGGTATCCTTGTATTCTCTGAATGTTTACATGTAGCTGTTAGTTTCTCTAAAGTATGTCATTCCACAAAAATTTTAACGCTTGATATATGATGTATTCCCTTAGAGGGTCGTGATTTAAGAGTTTCTACTTCAACAGTGTTATCATGAATAATTTTGCAAATTCTATATGGGCCGTTATAAAGCAGAAAAAATTTGCGACACAAGCCTTTTCCTTTGTGCGACAAACGATGAGACTTAATTAACACCTTTTGACCAACTGACAAGGTTTTTAAACGACCAGGAAGTTTAGCTGATTTCTCTCTTCTAGCAGCCGCAGATGCAATATTTTGCAGAGCCATGTTCACAACTTCAGAATGCCGCAGTTTCCGTGAAGGCGGAAAAGGAACGATTTCAGATATGCGATTTGTCGGTGCTTTGTTTTTTAATATCAGCATAGGCGGTAAAGAAGTTGAGTCATTAGGGAGTTCATTCAGAATGTTTTGAAAAATATGAAGGTACTGATCCCACGTTCTGTGATTCTGATGACAATAAAGACGACACAATTTATTGATTTCCTTCATCCATCTCTCTGAAGCGTTAGATTGAGGGTGAAAAAGTGAAATGAAAATTGGTTTAATTTTACGACGCCGTAGAGTACGAAGCCAAATTTTAGAACGAAACTGTGATCCATTATCTGATATAACCTTATCAACATGACCAACTTCTTTAAGAAAATGTTTGATGAAAGCGTTAGATACAGAACGAGCTGTTGCTTTGCGTAAAGGTGTAAAACACAAATATTTTGATGTCAATTCCACTGCTACGAAAATGTACGCAAAACCATTAGTAGAACGAACCACTGGACCGAACAAATCGACTGCAGCCATGTCCTTTAATTTCGCTGGAATGATAGGAAACAACGGTGCTCTGTGAGAAATTGTTGGCGGCTTAGCCTTTTGACATAATTTGCATTTGGCCAGAACAGATCGAATACGTTTTTCCATATTACTGAAGTAGCAATTTTCCCGTAATTTATGAAAGCATTTTCTGGGACCAAAGTGTGCATAACTGAAATGCGCATACTAAATCAGCTTATTAACCCACTCATCAGGAATACAAACTAACCAAACAGAGTTGTCGACCGATTTCCGTTTCAAAAGAAGTTTCCAGATAGATCGCAAAAACGAGGTGTGGCCAAATCGTCCAATCTAACAAAGCGTCTAAGAAAATTAGAGACACCAAGGAAACTACGAACCTCACGTTTTGTGGTAGGAACAGCACAATTACGAATAGCGTCTAATTTTTTTGGATCAGGAAGAATACCTTCTCTAGAAATAATGTGACCGAGAAATTTCACCTGAGAACGACCAAATTCAGATTTTTCCAAGTTCACTGTAATGCCAACTCTTGCAAAAATACGTAATAATGAACCCAAAATTTTGTTGTGCTCACTCCAAGAATGTTTAGCAATAAGAATGTCGTCAACATATGAAGTAATGTTGTCACGAAGATAAACAGGTAATATTTCGTTTAAACTACGAATGAATGCTGCTGAAGATACAGTAAGTCCAAACGGTAATTTCCGAAATCTCTTTTGGGTAAAATAGTCATATCAGGTTATTGTTTACTTACTCTCTAGATAGATTGATAGTCGAAGAGTTGTTTCGACAGATGCAAAGAATAGTAAAAGAGTAGGCAGCGGTGCAGAAAACTAAAAGGGAAATAGCACCACTACAGCTCGGGGCCCTATGCACGCTACGGCACTTATTCACTTAGTGTAGTGAATCCCCTGAGGACATTAATAGCCGCACATAATTTCCAGTTTGTGTCTTAGTGGCCAGTTCGGTGGGAGTCCGTACATAATTTGATCTAACCATAAACATGGATGTATGTCATTCTTAGAATTGCGGAAGATCTTAAATTTCCGAACAGTCAAAAAGTGTTTATAGTCAAAGTTTTCGCCTCGTGGCGACAAAGACCTACCGCATCTGTTCCAATCCGAATGTCCATTATTGTCAAGTTCACGCGTCTGGCGATGTCTTGTTTCATCTCGTAAATGAAACAAATTATTTTCTTCAAACCCCTCTGCTAAACTAAGACTTGTCAATTTATCTGAGATCTCCTCAACTCTTTCCGATGAGTCACTTAATTGTCCTTTCTGTTTATTTACGTCTTCCGTAAGTGTTGCGACTCGGGTTTCAGTATTGACACATTTGGTAGTTAACTGTTCATATTGTTGTGTTATGTTATTTAATCTGTCATTTGATATGGACCCCTCGATTCTCTCAAGTATTTCTTCCTTATCGTGTGCACATTGTAAATTTAATTCTGAAAATCTCTGTACTATCACGCAATCTTTTTCTTCCTGTTCCCTGCCCTGTTCCTCTTGTCTGATTTCTGTTGAAATTAAACTATTATTGTGAGCCTTCAAAATCGGTTGTACTTCTTCTCTAATTTCTTTATTTGATTCGTCTTTCATGTATTTGAAACATGTCCCTGTTCGTGAGCCTAACTGTGTTTCCATTGTTCCCATATCAGTTTCTAATTCAGATCGTAACTGTGATCCCACTGCTTTCATCTCGGTTTTGATTGTTCCTATTTCTGTTTCAATTGTTCCTATTTTTGAGCATAACCGTGTTGTCATTGCTTTCATTTCTGTTTTTAATTCAGATCCCAAAGTTCCCATCTCTGTTTTAAATTCAGATCGTAACTGTGATCCCAGTGAGTCTAACCGTGATCCCAAATTTAATATTGCACCCATCAACTGCTCCGTATGAACTAGTTCAAAATTCCTTTCGAGCCTAACATTTCCCACAAAACCAACTTCCTTCGTCATAGCTGTAAGGCTATCTGTATTCGATACTGTTTCAGAAACTTCTATCGTTAATATCGTATTCTGTGAATTTTCTGATTGAGAAAAATTTTGAAATGGTTCCGGACTATTTTCCCGACTTATTAAATTGTTTTCAACTCCATTATTCATCATACTGTTGTCCTGTGTTGGCGAGTTCGCCATGTCAACAATTTCGTCATTCTCACTATTCATCATTTTCGCCTTTTTCATCGATCGCGTAATCATTTACAAAACATACAAAACTCGTCACAATTCGAAAATTACACACAATGACACTTTATCTCCAACAATACCATTCACACGAAATGTTTCCCTCAAACACGATTAACAAACAATTGAAATAATTGCACTAAATTGTCAATCGCGTATACAAGACAACAAAATTAAATTCTGAAAAAAAAAATACCATTAGAAGAATGACAACTACCAAATCTACACATGCAAAATAGACTACAATTACTAAACTACAAATTACTACAACAATACTACTGTCTACTATTTTTACAATCAGAAGATTCCAAGGGACGGTCCGAAGCAGCGGTCGCCACGTGCATGGGGGCTTAATTATTATATTTGAAAATGATATTTTTATTTTTGGTAGTTGTATGTCCGATTACGCTGTATCGTAAACGGTTGGCCCTGACTAGTATTATTACGCAATCTGCATGCATGGAACAACAACAAGAACGAAATGAAAATTTTCGTTAACACAATTAATTAATTAAGTCCCCAGCAACTATAAAACCTACGAAGCCAAAGCACAAGTATAACTGATCTGTGTGTGGAAGTATAACTCAACGTACACATCTGGCACGGTTCTTCTTCAATAAGACAAGAAATTTTAAATATCATTTATACTGAAGTAATTAAAGAAAATATAAATCCTATAATCACGCAAGAAAACCAGAATTACTCTCTAATCCAAGAACACAAGCCAGATGCTTTGTTGACTGAACCTGTAATGACGCATTATTTAAGACATTGAGATAACAAAAAGAAAAGGAAATTTTTTTTTTACCTTCATATATTGACGAAAAGCACTCTAATCATTACATTATATCACCATACCGACTCGTTACTATCACATCTCAACAAGAACTTTTCAGTATCACATCTCAGCAAGCACTCTCTGCTACGAGTTCTCAACAAGCACTCTCGCTAGCACATCTCAACAAGCACTGACTACTACGAGTTCTCCCCAAGCACTGCCTGTGGAAGCGGCTGAATAATACTCTTTGGCGCAATCTCTGGCGCTGTGGCTCAGTGTAGCCACCTTTCAACTGTAATTAAAATAAATTTAAAGTTTCCCCATTTAATAAAATACCTGAGGATTAGAATTACAAACAACTTACATCGGAACCATCACATAATAAATGTTGTGTGGAGGCGAACCAAAAACAGTTTTATTGGCAGAACACAGAAGGTGCTTGGTTACGCTACGGTTGTCGTCTTGTGTTAATTTCTGCACAGTGTGGGGTTCGTACCAGATAGGATCGACTGAGGATATTAAAAAACTTCAAAGAATTGAAGTTCATTTTATATTATGACGAAACATCCTGTACCAACATTTCACTATGAAATTCTCAGTACTTATGTATCTCTAGATCTTTCATGACCTGAAATGTAACATATCGCACACCATGTAAAACTATACTGCCTGTATGCTTTATGAGGCGAGGATGCATCGCTAATTCCCTCAAGAAGTCTATGAACCTTAATTAGTAAAAACTAAGTAATGACGCAGCTACCTCCAAAATTCGTAGTTAAAATCCGATTTTAATTGGATATGTATATGATGAATTCTTGTAAACTGTGTTAGTTGGAATATATCCGACTGATAACAGCACCAGTCAAGCATTCTCGAACAAGCTGCGCCTTGGCATTTGTGCAGCTAGTCAAGAGAGTCTGTGATCAATGTACAATGAGGGTACTTGTCTGTTATGCGCAGCATTGTACATAGCTGATATTATAGTGTTATAAATCATTATTCTTCGTAATCAGGATAAGAAATAGTAACAAACCCTTTTAATTTTCAGCTTCTGCACTTATTTTATGTAAGAAGTATATTTTGTGTGAAGTTCGGTGGCAGGAGGAACAAGACTTTTGGTCAGCTGAATACAGGGTTATAAATACAAAATCAAATAGGGGTAATGCAGGAGTAGGTTTAATAATGAATAAAAAATAGGAGTACGAGTAAGCTACTACAAACAGTATAGTGAACGCATTATTGGGGCCAAGATAGACACGAAGCCCACGCCTACTACAGTAGTACAAGTTTATATGCCAACTAGCTTTGCAGATGATGAAGAAATTGATGAAATGTATGATGAGATAAAGGAAATTATTCAGGTAGTGAAGGGAGACGAAAATTTAATAGTCATGGGTGACAGGAATTCGAGAGTAGGAAAAGGGAGAGAAGGAAACATAGTAGGTGAATATGGATTGGGCCTAAGAAATGAAAGAGGAAGCCGCCTTGTAGAATTTTGCACAGAGCATAACTTAATCATAGCTAACACTTGGTTCAAGAATCATGAAAGAAGGTTGCATACATGGTAGAACCCTTGAGATACTAAAAAGCTATCAGATAGGTTATATAATGGTAAGACAGAGATTTAGGAACCAGGTTTTAAATTGTAAGACATTTCCAGGTGCAGATGTGGACTCAGACCACAATCTATTGGTTATGAACTGTAGATTAAAACTGAAGAAACTGCAAAAAGGTGAGAATTTAAGGAGATGGGACCTGGATAAACTGAAAGAACCACAGGTTGTACATAGTTTCAGGGAGACCATAAGGGAACAATTGACAGCAATGGGGGAAAGAAATACAGTAGAAGAAGAAAGGGTAGTTTTGAGGGATGAAATAGTGCAGGCAGCAGGTAAAAAGACGAGGGCTAGAAGAAACCCTTGGGTAACAGAAGAAATATTGAATTTAATTGATGAAAGGACAAAATATAAAAATGCAGTAAATGAAGCAGGCAAAAAGGAATACAAACGTCTCAAAAATGATATCGACAGGAATTGCAAAATGGCTAAGCAGGGATAACTAGAGGACAAATGTAAGGATGTAGAGGCTTATCTCACTAGGGGTAAGATAGACACGGCCTATTGGAAAATTAAAGAGACCTTTGGAGAAAAGAGAACCACTTGTACGAATATCAAGAGCTCAGATGGAAACCCCGTTCTAAGTAAAGAAGGGAAAGCAGAAAGGTGGAAGGAGTATATAGAGGGTCTATACAAGGGCGATGTACTTGAGGACAATATTATGGAAATGGAAGAGGATGTAGATGAAGATGAAATGGGAGATATGATACTGCGTGAAGAGTTTGACAGAGCACTGAAAGACCTGAGTCGAAACAAGGCCCCCGGAGTAGACAACAATCCATTAGAACTACTGACAGCCACGGAAGAGCCAGTCCTGACAAAACTCTACCGTCTGGTGAGCAAGATGTATGAGACAGGCGAAATACCCTCAGACATCAAGAAGAATATAATAATTCCAATCCCAAAGAAAGCAGGTGTTGACAGATGCGAAAATTACCGAACTATCAGTTTAATATGTCACACCTCCAAAATACTAACGCGAATTCTTTACAGACGAATGGAAAAACTAGTAGAAGCCGACCTCGGGGAAAATCAGTTTGGATTTCGTAGAAATGTTGGAACACGTGAGGCAATACTGACCTTACGACTTATCTTAGAAGAAAGATTAAGGAAAGGCAAACCTACGTTTCTAGCATTTGTAGACTTAGAGAAAGCTTTTCACAATGTTAATTGGAATACTCTCTTTCAAATTCTGAAGGTGGCAGGGGTAAAATACAGGGAGCGAAAGGCTATTTACAATTTCTACAGAAAGCAGATGGCAGTTATAAGAGTCGACGGGTATGAAAGGGAAGCAGTGGTTGGGAAGGGAGTGAGACAGGGTTGTAGCCTATCCCCGATGTTATTCAATCTGTATATTGAGCTGGCAATAAAGGCAACAAAAGAAAAGTTCGGAGTCGGTATTAAAATCCATGGAGAAGAAATAAAAACTTTGAGGTTCGCCGATGACATTGTAATTCTGTCAGAGACTGCAAAGGACTTGGAAGAGCAGTTGAACGGAATGGACAGTGTCTTGAAAGGAGGGTATAAGATGAACATCAACAAAAGCAAAACGAGAATAATGGAATGTAGTCGAGTTAAGTCGGGTGATGCTGAGGGAATTAGATTAGGAAATGAAACACTTAAAGTAGTAAAGGAGTTTTCCTATTCGGGGGGCAAAATAACTGATGATGGTCGAAGTAGAGAGGATATAAAATGTAGATTGACAATGGCAAGGAAAGCGTTTCTGAAGAAGAAAAATTTGTTAACATCCAGTATTGATTTAAGTGTCAGGAAGTCGTTTCTGAAAGTATTTGCATGGAGTGTAGCCATGTATGGAAGTGAAACATGGACGATAACTAGTTTGGACAAGAAGAGAATAGAAGCTTTCGAAATGTGGTGTTACAGAAGAATGCTGAAGATTAGATGGGTAGATCACGTAACTAATGAGGAGGTATTGAATAGAATTGGGGAGAAGAGGAGCTTGTGGCACAAGTTGACTAGAAGGAGGGATCGGCTGGTAGGACATGTTCTGAGACATCGAGGGATCACCAATTTAGTAAAAAAAAAAAAAAAAAAATGGTTCAAATGGCTCTGAGCACTATGGGACTTAACATCTATGGTCATCAGTCCCCTAGAACTTAGAACTACTTAAACCTAACTAACCTAAGGACAGCACACAACACCCAGTCATCACGAGGCAGAGAAAATCCCTGACCCCACCGGGAATCGAACCCGGGAACCCGGGCGCGGGAAGCGAGAACCAATTTAGTATTGGAGGGCAGCGTGAAGGGTAAAAATCGTAGAGGGAGACCAAGAGATGAATACGCTAAGCAGATTCAGAAGGATGTAGGCTGCAGTAGGTACTGGGAGATGAAGAAGCTTGCACAGGATAGAGTAGCATGGAGAGCTGCATCAAAGCAGTCTCAGGACTGAAGACCACAACAACAACATATTTTGTGTCAAGTGACAGCAGATCCACACTAGAGCACCAAAAAAACTGGTACAGGCATGGGTATTCAAATAGAGAGATATGTAAACAGGCAGAAAATGACGCTGCGTCGGCTACACTTATATAAGACAACAAGTGTCTGGCGCAGTCGTTAGATCTGTTACTGCTGCTACATTGGCAGGTTACCAATATTTAAGTCAGCTTGAACGTGGTGTTATAATTGGCGCACAAGCGATGGGACACATCGTCTCCGAGGTAGCGATGAAGTGGGGATTTTCCCGTACGACCATTTCACAAGTATACCGCGAATATCAGGAATCAGCTAAAACATCAGATCTCCGACATCACTGCGGCCGGAAAAGATCCTGCAAGAACGGGGCGAACGACAATTGAAGAGAATCGTTCAACGTGACAGAAGTGCAACTCTTCCGCATATTGCTGCACATTTCCATGCTGGGCCATCAACAAATGTCAGCGGGTGATCCATTCGACCTAACATCATCGATATGGGCTCTCGGAGCCGAAGTCCCACTCGCGTACCCTTGATGAATGCACGTCACAAAGCTTTACATCTCGCCTGGGCCCGTCAACACCGACATTAGACTGTTTATGACTGGAAACATGTTGCCTGGTCGGACGAGCCTCGTTTCGAATAGCTTTGAGCGTATGGACGTGTAAGGGTATGGAGACAACTTCGTGAATCCATGGACCCTGCATGTCAACAGGGGACTGTTAAACTGGTGGGGCTCTGTAATGGAGTGAGACGTGTGCAGTGATACGATTCTAACAGGTGTCATGTGCTTAATCATCCTATCTGACCACTTGCATGCATTCATGTCCATTGTGCATCCGACGGACTTGTGCAATTCCAGCAGGACAATGCGACGCCCCACACGTCCAGAATTGCTAGAGTGGCTCCAGGGACTCTCCTCTGAGCTTATAAACTTCCGCTGGCCACCAAACTCCCCCAATATGAACATCATTGAGCATATCTGGGATGCCTGTCAACGTGATGTTCAGAAGAGATCACTATCCCCTCGTACTCTTACGGATTTATGGACAGTTCTGCAGGATTCATGATGTCATTTCCCTCGTACACGATTTCAGATATTAGTCGAGTCGATGCCAGGTCATGTTGCAGCATTTCTGCGTGCTCGCGGGGACCTTACACGGTATTAGGCAGTTGAGCCAGTTTCTTTGGCTTTTCAGCGTATAAATGTCCACTTACATTCCGGTAACGTTGTCATTTACGAACATCACCATTGATACGTCGTGCAAAATAAATATTGAAGTCTCTTTAGGAACACTTTTAAAGAATGTAACCTTGCAGTAAGAGAATTCTTCAGCAGAAGAATGAGGGTGAGTATGTGTAAATCAGTATAACAATTTGTCTCTTCCGTACTCCTCCGCCCACCTCTTGTCGAAAAACGGTGTCAAATAGGAATCTGTTTACTGTACGCCAGCCCCCGTCTTACGAGGGGCGTTCAATGCAACACATTTTTTTTCTGAAAGCAGATTCCAATACACCATATTATTCCCTACTCTCTTGAATACAAAACCCCATTTCTCAGCATAATTTCCATTCAGTGCGAAAGACTTGCGCAACCTCACTGGGAGGGCCTGCCTGGCCGTTCGGTACTGCCCCGCTGGTCGACGTTGGAGCCAACTTCTTGCTGCGTCAATAGTCTCCCCATCATCAACATACGGCTTAGCGCGCAGTGGATCCTCTATTATGTCAAACAGATGGAAGTCGGAAGGGGCGAGATACGAGCTACAGGACGGATGAGTACGCCAACTTGCGGACGAGTGAGTCAGCATTGCAAACAGACACACCCAGCTTGAAAAGTATGTGCTAAGATTCGATCAGGACAGAGCCAGTGAAAAATGTCGATAGTTCCCAACCGCAAGGTTGGACGAGTAGTACATCTTCGAGTAGTAAGATCTTTGACGGCTAACAGAGCTAGGTGCACGCGGTAAAAGTTTGAGTAGTGGTGAGGAGATGCGCAGAGACAGCAGACGTGTTTCGAGTCGGAGCTAGATGCCTGCAGGAGGCAGCCGGGTCGTGACAGCATCAAAGTAAGAATTGGCGCTACGCACATAATAAGCTATATATTGAGCGAAACTCGGCACATACCTGGGGAAACTAGAAATAATAATTAATAAAATAGGTTTCCTTTGGTTAAATAATGAAATAATGTATAAAAGCCAGACAGAAATCCCATTGTTGAGGCAATAAGCGTTTTGTGAAACTTTCTCGTAAATCCATGCTATAGAAGTTTTTTTTTTTTAGTTTTTCACATGTGTCTTAAAAGTTTTAACAATAAATATTTTTTAGATAAAATTAGAGTTTCATCTCACACCTTATATCGTTCTCCGCATCCTGTGCTTGCATTGAACCAAAAGGAACATTAAAGTAAAGTTCCCATGAGTAAAGCTAATAATTTCATTTATCTGAGTAAAATAATCTATATGCCATTGCACAGTTGGCAAATTATTCAGATCAGGACAGAATTTTTATTAAGTAACAAACAGGGCCAAAATGAGTAAAGTTATCTAGAATGACAATTTTATGCCATTGCACTACAGCTGAGTTGAATATATGTTTTATTATCGGCTAAACGGGAAGGAGTGCACGAGCTAAGTCCACAGACGCAGTCAGATGCAGGTTGGTGACTTTCATCTATTTTTACCACTAAACTTTCATGCAGTCAGATGTGTATTTTGAGTATTAATTTTCCAACAATATTTTCATGCGGTCAGATAAAGTTCAGTTCAGTTAAATACGCAGTCAGATGCAAGTTTTATTAAAGACTAAAGCAGTCACAAGCAGTTCAGTCTAGTTTAATTAGAGAATTTTTATTAACAAGACTTTCAAGCTGTGCAGCGACGTGTTTTGATTGTGATCCGTCCACCACTTCGAATAAATGTGTCTGCACGTTCCGATACTGCACGAGCCGCACCTGTGTGCGGCAGGCCGGCACGTGGCATATCGCACAGGCTTGCGCGACCTTGTTGCCATGGTGACAGACTCCTGGCTCAACGACTCACTGTTCTTTTGTTTTCTGCCAGATCTCCAAAGACATTCTACAAGCGCTTATGAATATCTGCGATGCTCTGGTTTTGATACTCAATGATGGCCCCCTGCTTGGAACCCACCTCCTTTACAGACACCTTTCCAAGAACTATGTTTAGCGCCGCCACCAAACGCAACTTCATGAAACTGTAGGGGCTGAAGCAGGAATTTCTCACGATGCCTCACAAAAAATTACGCATTTTTCAACTGAAACTGGCCAAGATGTAAAGAATTGCATTATTTATTGAACGCCTCTAGTAATATTGCGCGTAGAATCCTTACTGTGGTAATGATTCACGCTAAGTGACTTCCAGTCGCTTGCAGCAGCTGATGGAATACCTGAGCGGTACGATTGTTGTAGATGACGACCAAGTTCAAGAAGCAGTGGTAGAGTAGTGAGAGAGGGAACACTCGTGAGTTTTCGGAGTAAAATATTATGAATATTGCTGATGTTGCCATCCTCGAGTAGGATGAGTGGATGTAGGAATATGAAGGGCTTATTTCAGTAGTGGCACAATTCCATTTTTGTTCATTCTCAAAGTTAAAAGAGCGCTGAAAAATCTGCACTTGAGATACCAGAAATATTAAAGTACTGGGTGATCAAAAAGTCAGTATAAATTTGAAAACTTAATAAACCGCGGAATAATGTAGATAGAGAGGTAAAAATTGACACACATGCTTGGAATGACATGGAGTTTTATTAGGATGGCGCTCCACCCCATATTGCTAGACGCGTGAAAGATCTCTTGCGCGCGTCGTTTGGTGTGCTCAGATGCCACTTTCGTCATGCTTGGCCTCCCAGGTCCCCAGACCTCAGTCCGTGCGCTTATTGGCTTTGGGGTTACCTGAAGTCGCAAGTGTATCGTGATTGACCGACATCTCTAGGGATGTTAAAAGACAACATCCGACGCCAATGCCTCACCATAACTCCGGACGTGCTTTGCAGTGCTGTTCACAACATTATTCCTCGACTACAGTTATTGTTGAGGAATGATGGTGGATATATTGAGCATTTTCTGTATAGAACATCATCTTTGCTTTTTCTTACTTTGTTATGCTAATTATTGCTATTCTGATCAGATGAAGCGCCATCTGTCGGACATTTGTTGAACTATTGTATTTTTTGGGTTCTAATAAAACCCCATGTCATTCCAAGCATGTGTGTCAATTTGTACCTCTCTATCTACATTATTCCGTGAATTATTCAGTTTTCAAATTTATACTGACTTTTTGATCACCCAGTGTGTATGAATAAAAATGGACTTGTACCATTATTGAAATAGGCCTTCATATAATGTCGTGTTTATGTTGTTGATATTGATACTGATGAGAGAAAAAGAAGAAAATGAAACCTGGCGCTGACACGTCACCTACTTGTATCGCATAGCGCCAGTAAAGTCACGTAACGAGGCCATCTGGCAAAAGAATTATCATGAATAATGTCACTTGCTCTCAGCCCACGACATACTGTAGATTAGCTTCTTATTTACCAGTAACGCCGTCACTGGCGTTACGGCTGGTATCAGGACGTCCACTACCTTACAGAAAAAGTTGAGCACACACAACGGTAGGAGCGAACGAAACGAAATTTCACCAGTTGTGATGTTATGTGGTGTTATTTCAGTGATTACAAAATCGAGTCATATTTACAAAGAACTCTGCAATATGAACTCACTTATGAATATGATATCGCATTCCCTCTGGCCTGGATACATGCACTGATTCGGTTAGGAATGGTGCTGTATTCTCTCCTGACGTAATCTGGCCCACAGCTATTGTAATTGGTCTTTCATATCCTGTATAATGGCACTGAGATGCAGTGGAATCTTGCTAGCCACTAGAACACCTCAACATCTCTTAGATGGTTGGTAGAGACACACGCCATGTGTCGACATGCATTACGCTGTAGAAAAATAGCACCACTACACTGTCGCATAAGAGGTAACACGTGAGAAAGATAGATGCCCGCCACGTACGGCTGTGCAGTCAGAGTTCCCTCAACCACTACCAACTGTGATCTGGTCAAATGTGGTCGACCGGAACCTTGCCGAACGGTATGCCTGCTCTCATGTTCCCATGCAGTCCAATATCGGGCATTTGTCACATCCGAACGTCCCACAAATCTGAAAACTGGACGAATCGACCAGCCAACTAACTGTAGACACACCTTGTGGCCCCTTTAAACAGTAATTTTGTCAGGTGCCGATAACTCTGTCTCATTCTAGTACGCAGCAACTTCGTGTTCTCCACAATGGTACTCATCAATTGACTTTTTCACACTCATTACATCTCTACCAAGCCTGATAATAACAGCAAACACAAACAACCTAGAACCGCAACTCCAATCATTTACATATCCGCCAATGGTGTGTACGTATATGAACTTGCACTAATATCCAACCAATACTTTGATTCTTCACTTTCTTGTCAGTCAATGTACACAGTACTACATCCCGTTCCCTTTGCTAACCATATGTAAGGGGCGGAATTTCTTCCGTCGATAGCTCCGACTCAAGCGTCCGACGGCTACCAAGGCTTTTAGAAAGCCAACACACGACAATAATGAACAGATAATATGTGAGAAATACACTACTGGCCAATAAAATTGCTACACCACGAAGATGACGTGCTACAGACGCGAAATTTAACCGACAGGAAGAAGATGCTGTGATATGCAAATGATTAACTTTTCAGAACATTCACACAAGGTTGGCGCCAGTGGCGACACCTACAACGTGCTGACATGAGGAAAGTTTCCAACAAATTTCTCATACACAAACAGCAGTTGTCCGGCGTTGCCTGGTGAAACGTTGTTGTGATGCCTCGTGTAAGGAGGAGAAATGCGTACCATCACGTTTCCGACTTTGATAAAGGTCGGATTGTAGCCTATCGCGACTGCGGTTTATCGTACCGCAACATTGCTGCTCGCGTAGGTCGAGATCCAATGACTGTTAGCAAAATATGGAATCGGTGGGTTCAGGAGGGTAATACGGAACGCTGTGCTGGATCCCAACGGCCTCGTATCACTAGCAGTCGAGATGACAGGCATCTTATCCGCATGGCTGTAACGGATCGTGCAGCCACGTCTCGATCCCTGAGTCAACAGATGGGGACGTTTGCATGACAACAACCATCTGCACGAACAGTTCGACGACGTTTGCAGCAGCATGGACTATCTGCTCGGAGACCATGGCTGCGGTTACCCTTGACGCTGCATCAAAGACAGGAGCGCCTGCGATGGTGTACTCAACGATGAACCTCGGTGCACGAACGGCAAAACGTCATTTTTTCGGATTAATCCAGGTTCTGTTTACAGCATCATGATTGTCGCATCCGTGTTTGGCGACATCGGAGACCATGGCTGCGGTTACCCTTGACGCTGCATCAAAGACAGGAGCGCCTGCGATGGTGTACTCAACGATGAACCTCGGTGCACGAACGGCAAAACGTCATTTTTTCGGATTAATCCAGGTTCTGTTTACAGCATCATGATTGTCGCATCCGTGTTTGGCGACATCGGAGACCATGGCTGCGGTTACCCTTGACGCTGCATCAAAGACAGGAGCGCCTGCGATGGTGTACTCAACGATGAACCTCGGTGCACGAACGGCAAAACGTCATTTTTTCGGATTAATCCAGGTTCTGTTTACAGCATCATGATTGTCGCATCCGTGTTTGGCGACATCGCGGTGAACGCACATTGGAAGCGTGTCTTCGTCATCGCCATACTGGCGTATCACCCGGCGTGATGCTATGGGGTGCCATTGGTTACACGTCTCGGTCACCTCTTGTTCGCATTGACGGCGCTTTGAACAGTGCACGTTACATTTCAGATGTGTTACGACCCGTGGCTCTACCCTTCATCCGATCCCTGCGAAATCCTACATTTCAGCTGGATAATGCACGACCGCATGTTGCAGGTCCTGAACGGGCCTTTCTGAATACATAAAATGTTCAACTGCTGCCCTGGCCAGCACATTCTCCAGATCTCTCACCAATTGAAAACGTCTGGTCAATGGTGGCCGAGCAACTTGCCCGTCACAATACGCCAGTCACTACTCTTGATGAACTGTGGTATCGTGTTGATGTTGCATGGGCAGCTGTACCTGTACACACCATCCAAGCTCTGTTTGACTCAATGTCGAGGTGTATCAATGCCGTTATTACAGCCAGAGGTGGTTGTTCTGGGTTCTGATTTCTCAGTATCTATGCACCCAAATTGCGTGAAAATGTAATCACATGTCATTTCTAGTATAATATATTTGTCCAATGAATACCCGTTTATCATCTGCATTTCTTCTTGGTGTAGCAATTTTAATGGTCAGTAGTGTATTTCAATGCTGGCACCGCGTCCTGCCATCCAGTTTTTTTTTTTTTTCATGGGTTTCGTTAATCGCTAAAGGAAACACGATGATGGTTCGCTTTCACAAGGTTGATTTCCTTCCCTGATCAGAACGTCTACATCGTCTCCAATGACCACGCGGTCGACGGGACGTTAAGCTTCCTTCTTACGCAACAACTTCCTCTTCTCCTGTTTTATTGTGCATATCTTCTCTTGCCTTTGACCGATCGAGACATGGCGGTTGACTTGTGACCACAAGAAATCTGTTTCAAATGTGTTTATTAACAATTTTTATCTGTTTCTGCTTATCAAGCAGTCATTCATGGATACCACGACTTATATCTTCTGGTCCCACTACAGTGGTTCAACACCACCCTTCCGCTACTATGATTCTGTTCATCACGCTTTCATCAAACTGATGAGGAGGAATGGCGAGATGATTCCCCCGACAAGGACACCACCCATCTCCTTTCCCATCCTCGTACAATCCGAGTTTGTGTTTCGTCCTGGACGACCTTGTTGTCGACAGATTGTTACATAGTATTCCACCTACCTTGTTGTCGATCTCCTCGTCCAACCTACAGCTGGCCTTTGTTATCACTTGAATTTATCTCATAACAAAAAACATTAAATCTTTCTTTTATAGGTTACAGTAATATTCGAAGAGGATCAGCTACAAATTCATAGCAATTGACAATTAAATAATATCTCTGAGTTTAGTGTTCAATTATTAGCAAAGACTGCATGTAATATTTTCCTTGTTACTCATATTTGGTTCAAATTATTTTCTCTCTTAAGAAAAGAAACACACTGGTTTCTGCTCAAGCCACAGCTAGTGAGCACCTTCGGCTTGTGTGATTGCATTTCAAATATATATCTACTGTAAAATTACCTACACCGCCTAACCCAATAAAGTATCGGACTTCGAAAGCAAATAAACTATGCACAGGTTCTGTTGAGCGGTAAGTATAAGTAATGATTACTGAGAATGAAAATAAGTTAATGACGTTACGGAAACCACACTAACTTCCACTAATACAATTAAAATTTTAACTTCAATGTTTCGGAATAGTAAAGAATAGGAAACGAAACGATGTAAAGAAGGTTAAATAAATCTTTTCAGTCGTTGTTATTTCAGTTAGAAACAGAAAATTGCAAGGGTAATCATAAAGACAAACAGAAGAGAAAGGAATATAATGAACAAGTCATTGTAGTGAATAATTATACATGGTGTCCATAAATTATCTTTACAACTTAAGACTTTAATAACTTTAAAACTATAGTAGATATTTACAATTTATTTTCAAATGTGACAATATACCTCATAAAGATATTTTTAATTTCCAGGTGACGCAATTTTGACGCAAACTTGAACATGAAAACCTGATTAAATGTGGACGCCACAGGAGAAAGCTCAGTGTGTGGCTTGGTTGGCTTGGCTGGGGCTCTTGTACACACCGGGCCTCCTCAGACCTGTATATTCCTCGAAGATAGGAAGAATTATGAAAAGATATTATATCAAAAGTATTTTTCGTCCGCCAGCCAAGATTAGAGGGCTTCTTGGCTCTGTTAAGGATGACTTGGGTTTGAGGAAGCCCAGTGTGTACAATATCCCTTGCCATTGTGGGAAGGCTTATATTGGTCAGACACTTCGGACGATTCAGAACCGATGTGTTGAGCACCAGCGGCACACACGGTTGCTTCAATCTGAGAAATCTGCAGTGGCCGAGCACTGTCTCACCGAGGGTCATAGAATACTGTATGACGAGACACAAATGGTTGTCCCTGCATCTCGCTATTGGGACTGTGTTTTAAAAGAATCCATAGAGATTCGTTTATCTGATAATCTTATTAATAGAGACAAGGTTTACCTTTTAAGTAAGATTTAGAACCCGGTGTTATCAGGCATTAAAAAACAACGGTCTGTGTTTCGATGGTCGGAATAATTTTTAATTTTTGATAGCGATCTCGATTTCGCCTGTTTCCACCACTGGCGGCGCGGTATGTTTACTTGCGCTAGAGGGCAGTTACGGCACCTTCTCGCGGACGCGTTGTGGGCCTTCTTCGGCCTATATAGGGGCCGCCGCTTGCGCTGAGAAGTCAGTTCCAGCGATATCGTGTACCAGCACTCTCACCTGAAGATGGCGGCCAGTTGGACTACTGAAATATTGTGTCAAGATGACTTTATGATACGGCTGCACTGGTCCCGGTGGAGGTTCGAGTCCTCCCTCGGGCATGGGTGTGTGTGTTTGTCCTTAGGATAATTTAGGTTAAGTAGTGTGTAAGCTTAGGGACTGATGACCTTAGCAGTTAAGTCCCATAAAATTTCACACACATCTGAACATCATCATCCGGCTGCACACCCGAGAAGAATATTATCAATGAGAATATTTAATAAACTACTAAGTAGTTCATAAAGAGGCGACACATACCCCTGAGCTAATGCTTCGTCACAAATGAATCACTCTGGACGATATATTCTGCTTTTGCAAAAAATATAATATATCGATCCTTGTACGGCCATATGAGTTCAGTGATTATACGCAGACGTCTCAAAGAACATACGAAGAAAAATGCCTCCGCCAAAGAGCCCGTATTCTGATGCTCAAAATAAGTAGTTCATATGTTTACGGAGGAACTTTGTAAAGAAAGTAATTAAGTAGCTAAATTATGAAGTGAATGTTCGTAAGAATCATTCACGGTGTAACTCCAGAGAGAAGCAGGAAGCAAAAGACCCCTCTTTCTATGAGTTACACGAACAAAACCATTGTTCCTTTTGTCATACTACCTATAAAATACTGACACATATGTCCTTCAGTATACCTGATACGAATTTCAGTAAACCACTTATAAGAAGGCTGTTCTATACTTCCACACATAGCAAAACAACAATGGCGTACTTTTTTTTTTTTTTTTTCTATGTGTGGAAGTAAGTTTAGAACAGCCTTAGTGTTTTGCTCTTCGAAATAAACTGTATCGTAACAGTACTCCGGTACCATACCATCTGCCCTCGGTACAAAATGTTTATTGTGCTCTGGTGGAAAACAGCTTTTGATACATAATACTAAAATGAGTGGTCGTCGTTAAATAAGAACGTAGGGCAATTTAAACTCTGCAGAACTAAATATTTCGAGCTGTAACATGTGATAAATAATGGAAATATTCTCTTAGAGGTGTATTCAGTATTTACCTGCAGTCTGTTCGGCCAGAGATGATCGGTGACAGTTGTGGCGGGCTTTGCGAGGATGCTTCGTACGTCTGCGTACCACGACCAACGACGTACTGTTATTTTGTTTACGTTTCTATGGCAACGTCACGTTCTGTCGCTTGTGTAGGCGACTGCGATTTTTTAGTCAGTACTGAGGGCAGGCTTTGGTACTTCACAATTGAAAGCTGGGAATAATGCCAGAATTCTCCTATCGCCGTTTGGAGTACAGATAGGCCTTTATTCATGAATAGAGAAAAATAAAGTTGCGAAGCAGAATAGTTAAAGCACGAAAACTTTTCAACGAGGTGTTAATTTTCATGTTCCTATAAAAGAGCTTTGAAAGTAGAAATCAGGGCTCTACACAAGACGTATTTTGGAGTGTTGTTCTGTGAAAGATGAGGCAGAACACCACCGACAAAATTTAAGAAGTTCTTCAAGGATAATTTGTACATATTCTGGTATCAGGGAACTGATGGTCTCCGGGGTCTAGTTATAGAGTAATTGTATTTCACTTGGTTTCTTGCTACATCTATCTTTGTAGGTGTATTATACTGAAAATATCTTCACGAAACTGCAAATGTCGACGGCTTACGCTCTGTTGCTTACTTGGAGACTAAGTTTTTCCATTCACACACGACACTTGTTGTCGGCAACAGTGATGCCCACTTCTTTCTTCGCCCTCGAGCTTGCATTCACTACTGCTCGGTTCCGTCCCAGGGTTATTTCTCCGGAAATGTCAGCTGTATGTTAACGATGATCCACAAGAATATGGCCAGGTTTACTGATAAAGCATTAGTCGATATACATCTCGTGTATGGTTTCACTGACTGCAATCGAGGAGCGGCTCAACAATACTAATGAGGAAACATCACCCATTTGACTTCATATTCGAAGGAGAAGGAAGAAGCCGGCCGGTGTGACCGAGTGGTTCTAGGCGCTTCAGTCTGGAGCCGCGCGAGCGCTACGGTCGCAGGTTCGAATCCTGCTTAGGGCAAGGATGTGTGTGATGTTCTTAGGTTAGTTAGGTTCAAGTAGTTCTAAGTTCTAGGGGATGATGACCTCAGATGTTAAGTCCCATAGTGCTCAGAGCCATTTGAACCACATTAGAAGGAAGCACTCTTGCAAGATACCGGGCCCAGCAATCGATCCTGGGAGAAAATTTGGGCCATGATTCTCATCGTACGCAGTTATAAACTTCTGAACGTATAGCGCATATGTGTCACTCGCTACGCCCCACTGCAACCGCCTAATGCCCGACTGCGAATTACTATACAGTTGTGTGAATGAATTACTGTTTTAACATTGGCAACATGCCTGTAGCAGGTGCCAGACATCTCTTCGCTAAGAATAGTTTTATATTGCGACTGACAAATGCAGTTCAAACGAATGACACGAATTAGTGTGTCACTAGAGAAGTAGCGCAGCGCAATTCAGTTATTAACATCGCCGTTGTGCTTTATTTCCTTTGGATTGTAAAGCTAGCACTGTTAAAGTGAAGTACATTTGCTGGACATGCGCAACTGTTCAATGTGATTGGCACTATTAAACTGTAAATCGAAAATCTCATTTACTTCATTTCATAATAATTGTTCAGTTGTTTGGGTTTATTCATTTTGATTTTGTTTGTGTGTGTGTGTGTGTGTGTGTGTGTGTGTGTGTGTGTGTTGTTGTTGTTGTTGTTGCACAACATCAGTACATGAATATTGTTAGAATAATACTGAATGTGTATGTGCGCGAAGTCGACATATCACAAAGTCATATTACTATTTTTCACTTAGAATAAAGTGTTCTCGAACGAGATTTCAAAACACATTCGACAGATATTTCCAGCCCTGCCTCCTATTCCCCCTCCTTCAGCACCGCGCTCTGGTTGTCACTCCACTGTACAGGACTCGTACCTCGCGCTCGGGCATCGCGGTTGCAGTGGACAGGAGCAAGTGACAGACAACCGGTGCGCGCGAATATTTAAAAGCTGTGTGTTCAATAGTTCATAACTGCGTAAGATGAGAATCATGGACCAAGTTTTCTCGCAGGATCGATTGCTGGGGCTGATAACAGGTTTGTGTGCTTTTTCTCTTTAATATATGAGTCGTGTTGGTGGTGTTTCCTTGTCAGATGTGCGACGCCATCCACTTCACAGTGCTGAATCTCAAGATTGTGGCATTACTCTTTGTTTTGTATTGAACGTTTCGATGATTGCATATTACAGCCTGATTCACCGATGAGAAGGTGTTTTACAAAAACGATAATAATTGGCGCATTAGAGAGCATTAGGCAACGATTGACTAGAATAGAAGAAAGGAATACAGTAGAATACGAATGGGTGGCTTTGAGAGATGAAATAGAAAAGGCAGCAAAGTATTTAATAGATAAAAAGACCAGGCCTAGTATAAGTTCTTGAATACTACTGGAGACATTGAATTTAATTGATAAAAAGAAAAAATATAGAAATACAGCAAATAAAGCAGCTGAAAAGGAAGACAAAGTTAAAAAAATGGCCGCGCGGGGAAGCCGCGCGATCTAAGGCGTCTTGTCATTGCGACAAGAATTTTATAGATCACTGTGAAACCTAAGTCGAAACAAGGCCCCGACAGTAGACGACATTCCGTCAGGACTACAGAGAACGTTGGCTGAGCCAGCCACGACAAAATTATTCCATCTGGTGTGCAAGAAGTATGGGACATGCGAAATACCCTCAAACTTCAAGAAGAAAGTAATAATTCCAGCGCTAAAGAAAGAAGTTGCTGACAGGTGAATGTTATCGAACTATCAGTTTAATAAGTCATGGTTGCAAAATACTAACATAATTCTTTACAAACTAATAGAAGCCGATCTCGAAGAAGACCAGTTTGGATTTCGAAGAAATGTAGGAACACACGAGGCAGCAGTGTCCCGACGAATTATCTTAAATAGGTTAAGAAAAGGCAAACCTACGTTTATAGCAACTGTAGACTTAGAGAAAACTTTTGACAGTATTGACTAGAATACTCTCTTTCAAATTCTGAAGATGTCAGGGGTAAAATACTGGGAACGAAAGACTATTTATAATCTGTACAGAAACGAAAAGGCAGTTATAAGATTCGAGGGGAGTGGTTGATAAGGATGATGATGATGCTGATGTTTGGTTAGTGTGGTGCTCAACTGCTCGGTCATCAGCGCCCGTAAAAAGTCCCAATTCCTTCACAGTCCAATTTTTTAAACAATCCAATCTACCCACTCTCACGAATGATGACGATGATATGATGAGGACAACACAAATACCCAGTCTCCGGGCAGAGAAAATCCCCAACGCGGCCGAGAATCGAACCCAGGACCCTGTGATCCAGAGCCAGAAATCCTAGCCACTAGACCACGAGCTGTGGATGTTGAGAAGGGTGTAATACAGGGTTGTAGCCTATTCCCAATGTTCTTCAATCTGTATATCGAGCAAGCAGTAAAGGAAATCAAAGAAAAATTTGGAGTAGGAATTGAAGTTCAGGGAGAAGCAATAAAAACTTTGAGGTTTGCCAATGAAATTGAAATTATCTCTGAGACAGGAAAGGACTTGGAAGAGCACTTGAGAGGACTAGACAATGTCTTGAAAGTAGGATAGAAAAAAAAACAAGGATAATGGAATGTAGTCGAATTAAGTCAGGTGATGGTGAGGGAATTAGATTAGGAAATGAGACACTTGAAGTAGTAGATGAGTTTTGTTATTTTTGCAGTAGAATAATCGATAATCGCCGAGGTAGATAGAAAATAAAAAGTAGACGGGCAATGACAACACTAGCGTTTCTAAAGAAGATAAATTTGTAAATATCGAATATAGAATCCAGTGTCAGAAAGTCTTTTGTGAAGGTATTTGTCTGGAGTCTACAGTCATGCATGGAAATGAAAAGTGGCCAATATACAGTTTAAATAAGAAGAGAACAGAAGATTTTCAAATATGGTACTACAGAAGAATTCTGAAGATTAGATGGGTAGATCACATAATTAATGAGAAGGTACTGAGTAGAATTGGGTAAAAAAGAAATTTGTGGTAAAAGCTGGATAGAAGAAGAGATCGGTTGATAGAGCACATTCTGTGACATCAAGGGATCACCTGTTTAGTATTGGAGGGAAATGTGGGGGGTAAAAATCGTAGAGGGAGACCAAGAGATGAATACAGTAAGCAGATTCAGAAGGATGTAGGTTGCAGTAGTTACTTGGAGATAAAGAGACTAGCAGTAAGGGCGTAAGTTGCAGTAGTTATTAGGAGGTGAAGAGGTTTGCACAGGACAGAGTAGGGCGGAGAGCTGCTGAAGACCACATCAACGACAATGGTTCTGAAAATAAATACGAAAATATAAAAAAATACGAATGTCATTTCAGATCACTGAATGAAATATGTATACATTCTAAGAGACAAAAAACCGCGTCTGTACATGTTGTACATGTACAGACAAAAAAATTATTACAATTTGCAAAAGGATTAGATGGTTTATTCAAGAGAAAGAGCCTCACAAATTGAGCAAGTCGGCAAAGCGTTGGTTCATCTCTGGCTCTTCTGCAAGCAGTTATGTCTTGGCACTGAATGATGGAGCTGTTGGATGTCTCCCTGAGGAATATTGTGCCAGATTCGGTCCGATAGGTTCGTTAGATTGTGAAATCCCAACGTGGTTGGAAGGCCCTTCCATAATCTTCCAAACGTTCTCGATTGGAGAGAGATCCTGGGACCCTGCTGGCCAAGGTAGGATTTGGTTAGCACGAAGACAACCAGTAGAAACTCTCACCTTGTGTGGGATTGCGTTATCTTGCTGAAATGCGGGATAGCTTGCCATGGAGGGTAACAAACTGGGCGCAGAATATCATCAACGTACCGCTATGGTGTAAGGGTGCCTCGGATGAGAACCAAAGGGGTCCTGCTACGAAAAAAATGACAGACATCTCTCAATTGGTCATCAGGACTCTGTTCAAAGCACGACTCATCACTGAAGACAGTTCTACTCCATTGAGAGAGATTCCGGATCGTAGACGCTCCTGGAGACGAACCGGACAGCTGTGGGATAACAGCAATACCACCCGATAACCGGGAGTGATGACCTGTGTTGCCATTTCTTTTTGTAGCAGGACGCTTTGGTTGTCATCCATGGCATCCTTACACCACAGTGGTGTATCGACGATATTCTTCGCCTCGTTTTGTTGCCCTTCATGGCAACCTATCCTGGGCTTACATTTCGGTAACATAATGCCCGCCCGCAGATGGTGAGAGTTTCTACTGGTTGTCTTCGTGCTTGCCAAAGCATATCTTGCCAGAAAGGTCACAGGATCTCTCTTCAATTGAGAAAGTTTGGAGCATTACGGGCAGTGCGCTCTAACCAGCTCGGGATTTTGACGATCTAACGCACCAGTTGGACAGAATTTGGCACGAAATCCCTCAGGAGGACATCCAACAAATCTGTCAATCAATGCCAAGCCGATTAATTGCTTGCATAAGGCTAGAGGTGGACCAACACGTTGCTGACTTGATCTATTTGTGAAGCTCTTTCTGTTGAATAAATCATCCATTTTTTCTGAAATCGTAATCTTTTGTCTGTCTGTACATGTAAGTGACATTTACCGATTTGCCTCTCATTCGGGTAATTCCTCCGTGGTGCGTCGTTTTTCTTGTCTTAGAGTGTATTAATACTCATTAATACTCATACTAATTTACCGTTTAGTAAGGTCATCCGAAGACCAGTATCAGTTGCAAAGCGATTTAGAAAAGATTGCTGTATGTTGTGGCAGGTGGCAGTTGACGCTAAATAACGAAAAGTGTGAGGTGATCCACATGAGTTCCAAAAGAAATCCGTTGGAATTCGATTACTCGATAAATAGTACAACTCTCAAGGCTGTCAATTCAACTAAGTACCTGGGTGTTACAATTACGAACAACTTCAGTTGGAAAGACCACATAGAAAATATTGTGGGGAAGGCGAGCCAAAGGTTGCGTTTCATTGGCAAGACACTTAGAAGATGCAACAAGTCCACTAAAGAGACAGCTTACACTACACTCGTTCGTCCTCTGTTAGAATATTGCTGCGCGGTGTGGGATCCTTACCAGGTGGGATTGACGGAGAACATCGAAAGGGTGCAAAAAAGGGCAGCTCGTTTTGTATTATCACGTAATAGGGGAGAGAGTGTGGCAGATATGATATGCGAGTTGGGATGGAAGTCATTAAAGCAAAGACGTTTTTCGTCGCGGCGAGATCTATTTACGAAATTTCAGTCACCAACTTTCTCTTCCGAATGTGAAAATACTTTGTTGAGCCCAACCTACATAGGTAGGAATGATCATCAAAATAAAATAAGAGAAATCAGAGCTCGAACAGAAAGGTTTAGGTGTTCGTTTTTCCCGCGCGCTGTTCGGGAGTGGAATGGTAGAGAGATAGTATGATTGTGGTTCGATGAACCCTCTGCCAAGCACTTAAATGTGAATTTCAGAGTAATCATGTAGATGTAGATGTAGATGAGAGGTACCTGTTGTTATATTCCATTTTCATGAGCTGCTAGATGCTTACATCTGCTCATTCGAGTTCGCTGTACACATCATGTTGAAGCGAGCGCACCAGCGTACTGTTATTACTGGTCGTTTGGAGCCGCATCAGATTAATGTGAACGGGACCAAAAGCCACTGAAGACGACTGAAACTGGCGTGGGAGAGCGAGGCGTGATGAGTCTGAGAAAGGGGGCAGAAGTGGGTGATTGTAGAGTGAGACAGGGACGTTCTGCGCAACTTTACAGGGTATTCATAATTAAAGTTCCAGTTTCAAACGCTGTAGAAAGAGATCCACCGTTGAGAATGACGTCAAATTTGAATAGCATATTATTGACGCTGGTGGAAACGCCAAGAAACAAAAGGAAAAAAGTGAAAGTTTTGCCACTAGATGGTGCTGTGTCAGAACACGCATACCAACAGGACCGTCTACATGAAGGATCACGCGCTGCTGTTGAAGCTGTCTTGCAACAGCGGTGACTGTGCGCCAGTAGACCCGATGTCTGTCAAGGATATGACCACAACATTGCATGAGGGGTCGAGGGGTGGTACGAAAACATGCTGTGCACGAGGAGTTGCCCGACCGTTGGACATGCCTGCCCACACGATGGACAAAATTCTACGAAATGTCCTGCAGTGGTATACATACAAAATCACCCATGTTCAGGAGTTGCTTCCTGCTGATCTGCCTGCAAGGCAAAGATTCGCTCTGGAATTTCTTGCTCGCATAGAAGTGTAAAATTAATGGTCATGGAACATTCTGTGGACAGACGAAGCCCATTTCCATCTTCAAGGACATCTCAGTACGCAGAATTCCAGAATATGGTCAATGGAAAATCCTGGAGGAGTCGAGTCCTGTGGGTCCTCTAACCTGTACCGCCACTGGTAAATGCTATAACAATCTTTTGCGCACCAATGTCATTCCAACCGTTCAACAGCATGGATGTGTGGGTAGGACCATTTTTATATAAGGTGGTGCTCCTCCTCATTTTCCACAGCCAAAGAAGCGGCTGCTGCAGAGGCATTTCGGAATGCTGGAGTTATCAGCCGTCCTCTCCCTACAGACTGGCCGTCCAGTCACGTGACTTTAGTCCTTCTGAATTTGGCTATGGGGTTATCCGAAAGATGTGTTCAGTTCTCCAATTACTAACGTAGCTGAATTGAAGGCATGCATTGCGCAACGCATTCTGAACGTGACACTCGAGACACTCCGATATGTTGTGGAACATACTGCTTCTCGATCTCAGCTTGTGGCAGAGAAGAGTGGAGAGCATATTAAACATGACTTGCGCCTATGTCACAACAATTAGAAACTGAAAACATTTTTCTTCACATGCGGTGTTTAGCCCCAGGACAATTAAAAACCCATGTAGTTTCTCTTCTTGTGTGGTTTTTCTCCACAGGAAAGTTAAAAACCGATGCCATTTTTCTTTTTATTCGGTTTTTGTCCAGAAGACGATAAAAAACCGATGTCATTTTGCTTTTTATACGGTTTTCGCCTCATAACAGTTAGAAATGTTACCTGTCCGATGTGGTACGACTTTGCCATGGTGGATGGGCTTACCTAACAGTGCCACAACTGTTAACTGGCGAACTTGTGCATTCATGCACATTGGACAGTACAGAATATGTAATGTGCAGTTCACACCATAGCCGACGTATTGCGATTCACCTGTCATTTGTTGTAGCCGACCCATTTACGTTACGACACTTATAGCGCAATCTATTGGAAAAAATTTCTTAAATTCTTTTTCTGTGTTGTTTCCCCCTGCATCAAGAGTATACTATTCAAATTTGACTTCATTCCGAGCACTGGTCCTCTTTCTACAGCGTTTTGAAACTGGAACTTTCATTATGGACACCCTGTATATTGTAATCGCCACTATGCGTTTTTAGTAGTTTTTGCGAGATGATTTGGACAACGACAGCCTGATGATAAAAGACTTGAAACTCGAAACGCGGTGCTGTGTTATGTGGTTATTGCTTTAGAGTTCGTTGAAAACTACAAATGTATAATCAGCCAATGTGCAGCGTGTTTCAAAAAGATTAATCCGATTTCACAAGTCTATATTTTCTACATAAATGGTTATGGAAACTTGCGATAACTCTAAAGTTATGGTAAGGACTATAAAGTTTTTATTACCGATATAACCATCTAATTTCACATGTTTACGGGCACAAACACACACCCCTGATGAGATTTTTAGAATTATTTTCAGGATCAATGCGTAAGTTCAAATTTACTCCAGTTTCTATCTTTATTTACCTACGAGATAGAGTCCTTTGAATCCTAATGAATCTTTTTGGAAGAATAAGTGAAGCACCATCTAGCTGACCGGGCTAATGAGCAAAAGTAATCTCTGGGATACAACAAAAGAAAATACTGTACGACACATGAAATTAAAATGAACGTTTTTATAGTATTAAGCATTTATTATCATCCAGGAAATATAAACTATACGGAAATTACGGAGAAAATTGCACTGAACTGTCCAGGAAAAGAAAATTAAAAATTTGAGAACAGAATGTGTCTCCCACATTAGCTAAGACTAAATGGGTTAAGTTAAATAGAGCTATCATGATATAATGGCTGATAAAACCGAACATACCTAAATTAAATGTAGTAAGGCATGTAACTGATACGAAACAAAATGTTTGATTGCAGTACAATTACAAAAATTAGTAAAAAACTGCCGATGGTGATGTGGTATAAAGGATACCATAGCAAGTAGGGCCTTCTATTTTTTTTTTTTTTCAGCAAACCACTGTGCAGCATTTTACACTACTAAAAACTGTGTATGAATGAAATCGTCAACACTTTTCTCTTTGGGATGTTTACATTTTCCAACGGTTCAATATCACTGAATGTCTTTTTGATGTGCGCTGTTGTAGATGAGGTGACTTTACTTCGTGCTGCAGAACTGATGTGTAACTTTTTATGATGCGATGTTGTTAGTTCAATGAGACCTTTCATCCTCATGCCACAAACACATATTCACCTCACTGTTCTCATGAGCATAAACGCGGAAGTTGTAACATGAAAGCTGGCTTATATAAGACGTATCCGTGTGTGTAAGAGATGGAAGAAACAATACTTTTAGATCGTTTTATGGCGTACAAGTTTACTTCCAGCCATAGCTGAAGAAATCGCATTATTCTTCATGTTTGTCATTGCAGTTTCTGCCATCCTATGAGGCAGTTCTCCTGCTTTCTGGGCTCTTCTGTTGTCTGGTGACTGTCCTTTCATATCATAGTGCAACAAGTCACATTTCTTACAAGTATCTGACCTTAGTCTTCCAAATGATGGGCACGGAAAGTATTTAAAAAACTTCCTTATATGTAAGATTTCTTTACATTCGGTCTCTCGATATTTGACTTTCAATATCAGCGACTAATACAAAATTGTTAAGGCTTTCGTGGCCACTTGTTGACAAACTGCCTATTGGCTTCTGTCTCGGGTTCTTCGGCCGACGTTCATCTAATGATTTTTCTGACGTTTCGCCAGCACGAGTGGCTGGTATTGTCAAAGCTTCACCCTCCATTGCCGGTGGTGAACTGGAGCCGAGCTCGCGGGCGCAGACTATATGTACCTGGCGCGCCAACGTCCGAGGGCTTCTCCGCGGTCATTTCCGGTGCGGTTCTCCTCTTGCTACCTGCGACGGTCGTTCGCTGCAGTACGGGAAGCCAGGATCCGTTTACCTTAAGGCTTTCCTCTTTCTTATTCAAACTGTTCGCGTGTTTTTGTATTTCTACAGCTTCTCTGAACAAGCGCGTGTGATAATGCTTCTCTACAGCCAGAACTTCCGTGTCGGCGAATTTTATTACGTGGTCGGTCTCATTCAGTGCGTGCTCAGGACTCAGGACATTTCATTGAGAAGCTGAAGAAACTGAAACTTACACAAACGACATCTTGGTCAGTTTTGATGTTGTTTCGTTATTTACGAAAGTGCCACTCAGTGACGCTCTGGAGCACATCGGTTCCATTTTCCCGCAGGACATCAGAAAGCTTTTCCACGCATGTCTCACCACGAGCTATTTCACGTGGAATGGCGATTTCTACGAACAGCTAGAAGGCGTCGCCATGGGTAGTCCTCTCAGTCCAGTGGTGGCCAACTTCTTCATGGAACAATTCGAAGCACAGGCACTGGTCTCGGCGACTTGCAAACCTAAGGTGTGGTACAGGTACGTCGATGATACTTTCGTGGTGTGGAGCCATGGTGAAGAACAGCTCGGTGACTTCCTAAGACACTTGAACAACCTCCATGCCAACATAACATTTACCATGGATGTAGAAAAAGACAAGAAACTGCCATTTCTAGATGTGCTGGTCACAAGGGACGGCGAAAACCTGGGACACAGCGTGTATCGAAAACAGACACACACGGACCGATACCTGGACAAACTGTCAAACCACCACCCGAGCCAGAAAAGAGGCATGATTAGTACGCTCGTAACGAGAGCAGGACGAATATGTGAGCCGCAACACCTCAAACGAGAAATGCAACACCTGGAAACTGTCCTGAGGAGCAATGGGTACTCCACAATTTATATTAGAAGTGTAACAGAGCCAAACACTCGTCGAAGTAAGGAACCAGAAAAAGAAATGTCGGGTACGGCCTTTCTGCCATACATTCCCAGAGTGACGGACAGAATCGGCCGTATATTGCGCAAACATGGCGTAAAGACGATTTTCCAACCGACAAGGAAGATCAAAGAGTGTCTTAGATCGGCGAAGGAGAAAAGAGACCCACTTGCAATGTCGGGAATATACCGCATACCATGCACATGCGGAAAAGTTTATGTCGGAATGACTGGACCATCAACACCAGGATCAAAGAGCATAAGTGACATTGCAGGTTGGGGCAGGTGGAGAAATCGGACGTGGCAGAGCACGCACTGAATGAGACCGACCACGTAATAAAATTCGCCGACACGGAAGTTCTGGCTGTAGAGAAGCATTATCACACGCGCTTGTTCAGAGAAGCTGTAGAAATACAAAAACACGCGAACAGTTTGAATAAGAAAGAGGAAAGCCTTAATGTAAACGGATCCTGGCTTCCCGTACTGCAGCGAACGACCGTCGCAGGTAGCAAGAGGAGAACCGCACCGGAAATGACCGCGGAGAAGCCCGCGGACGTTGGCGCGCCAGGTACATATAGTCTGCGCCCGCGAGCTCGGCTCCAGTTCACCACCGGCAATGGAGGGTGAAGCTTTGACAATGCCAGCCACTCGTGCTGGCGAAATGTCAGAAAAGACATTAGATGAACGTCGGCCGAAGAACCCAAGACAGAAGCCAATAGGCAGTTTGTTATCAGCGACTAATATAACGATCACAATTGAGGTATTCTTTAGAAGACTTACTTGTGCTGCAATTACTCTCCTCTCTTGGTGTAAACATTATTTGTCGCTTTATCACCATAATATCGTCCACATTATATATGTAGTATTTTGAACCACCTCCGTTATCATGGTACAACACTTCATCCATCTTCAGTTTATTGGTTAGTGTCACAAGCCTCCTCCATGATATACACACATCAAAAAAGGTTTTGCATCACCTCGGTTCAGATAGTTCCGGGACCTGTGCAGAAAATTGGAATACAGATCAGTATAAACATCATATCTGGACTTTTTATTGCTCATGAAAACCACACATTGCATGTTGTACCACCATACAGCGAGACCTTCAGAGGTGGTGGTCCAGATTGCTGTGCGCACCGGTACCTCAAACACCCAGTAGCACGTCCTCTTGAATTGATGCATGCCTGTAATCGTCGTGGCATACTATCCACGAGTTCATCAAGGCACTGTTGGTCCAGATTGTACCACTCCTCAACGGCGATTCGGCGTAGATCCCTCAGAGTGGTTAGTGGGTCACGTCATCCATAAACAGCCCTTTTCAATGTATCCCAGGCATGTTCGATAGTGTTCATGTCTGGAGAACATGCTGGCCACTCTAGTCGAGCGATATCGTTATCCTGAAGGATGTCATTCACAAGACGTGCACGGTGGGGGCCCGAATTGTCGTCCATGAAGACGAGTGCCTCGCCAATATGCTGCCGATATGGTTGCACTATCGGTCGGAGGATGGCATCCACGTATAGTACAGCCGTTACGGCGCCTTCTATGACCACCAGCGCTGTACATCGGCCCCACATAATGCCACCCCAAAATAGCAGGGAACCTCCACCTTGCTGCACTCGCTGGACAGTGTGTCTAAGGTGTTCAGCCTGACCGGGTTACCTCCAAACATGTCTCCGGCGATTGTCTGCTTGAAGGCACATGCACCACTCATAGGTGAAGAGAACGTGATGCCAATCCGAAGCAGTCCATTCGGCATGATGTTGGGCCTATCTCTACCGCGCTGCATGGTGTCGTGGTTGCAAAGATGGATCTCGGCATGGACGTCGGGAGCGAAGTTGCGCAGCATGCTGTCAGTGTTCCTCCGAGCTGTAATCCATAGGTAGCGCATCACCCACCGCAGTAGTAGCCCTTGGGCGGCCTGAGCGAGGCATATCATCGACAGTTCCTGTCTCTCTGTATCTCCTCCATGTCCGAACAAGATCGCTTTGGTTCACTCCGAGACGCCTGGACACTCCCTTGTTGAGAGCCCTTACTGGCACAAAGTAACTATGCGGACGAGATCGAACCGCGGTATCGACCGTCTAGGTATGGTTCACCTACAGACAACATGAGCTGTGTACTTCCTTCCTGATGGAATGACTGGAACTTATCGGCTGTCGGACCCCCTCCGTCTAATAGGCGTTGCTCATGCGTAGTTGTTTACATCTTTGGGCGGGCTTAGTGACATCTCTGAACAGTCAAAGGTACTGTGTCTGCGATACAATATCCACAATCAACATCTATCTTCAGGAGTTCTGGGAACCGGGGTGATGCAAAACTTTTTTTGATGTGTGTACAAAATACGCCCAAGAATGTTTTACCGCAGACTCTGGAATGACTGACATTTCCATCAGGAATCATATATATCACGCATGACTGACGACGGCTGTCTTAGGGTTCGTCACATTTACCACTGCGTTCATTTGACAAGTCCTGGCACAATACAGTACGTCTGCAGTTCAACTGAAATGGGGAATTTTATTCTTATTACATTTGGTGCATATCCAGTTCCGACAAGAATGGAACTATACATGAAATAGATAAAATGCCTTTCAGTGTTTTTTAGATTTTGCTGTAACTGTTTTCCTAGATTTCGTGATATATTCTGCCCCTTTAACTGGTGCATTATGCCGTCTAACTTTCACAGATGAGCCACTTTTTGAGACATTACTAGAATCATAACATAACAAACAATATGGCAACTATTACGTTCGTGCGTTAAAATGATGTAAATCAACGATGATTGCCAAACAAGTTTAGAATGAAAAAGGCCTTGGATCCAGCACCAACATCATTTGTTCGTCACTGTTACGAGTAGTTATCTTTACAGACAGCCGAGCGGAAACACCTGCTGGGAAATCAGGGTAGGTGTTATAAACTTGTGAAAAGCCTATGACGCTAAGAAAACAGTTTTAGACTTCAGTCATTTATTCGCAATGTTTACATGTCATCGTTATTTCGCACCAGCTGCTGTTGGTCATTCAGCTGCATGCTGGATCCTAGCAGACGTTTGCCGTGTTAGCTCAGTGATTGCGTGCCCAGGACTAGATGTCAGCGGCCCTGGTGACGCAGCGGACTGCCATCGAACAGGTGGGGCCGGTGCCAGCACAAAGTGGTCTCAGAGTGGCTGCTGAGTGTCCTCAGCACCACTCCAAACTTTATGATGACCATTGATGAACCATCCGCAATGTACGTGGTGTCAGTTTCGTGTAGTTGGTGAATCTCCTCCCTACACCTGCTAGGTTTCAGCATTCTGAAATGTCTGCGTGTTAACAGGAACGTGAACCTTAAGAGACCGTGTTGCTAGCTTCTGTATTAAAGTTCGGTGCTGGCAGCACCCTGCGATGTGGTGTAGGTAGAAGAGTGTCAGATCTTCCGTCAGTAGACGGTAGGCAGTCAGCAGCATGTAGTTCATTAGGTGAAAGTCCTCGTCTTTAGTGCATCTTCAGCTAGTTCATGGAGTAAGCTGGAACATCTAGGACATACACTGTGATCAAAAGTATCCGGCACCCCCAAAAACATACGTTTTTCACATTAGGTGCAATGTGCTGCCCACCACTTCCAGGTGCACATCAGCGACCTTAGTAGTCATTAGACATCGTGAGAGACCAGAACGGGGAGCTCTGTGGAACTCAGGGACTACGTATGTGGTAGGTTATTGGATGTCACTTGTGTCATACGTCTGTACGCGACGTTTCAATACTCCTAAACATCCCTTGGTTCACTGTTTCTGATGTGATAGCGAAGTGGAAACGAAAGGGACACGTACAGCACAAAAGCTTACAGGACGACCTCGTCTGTTGACTGACAGAGACCGGTGACAGTTGAAGAGGGTCATAATGTGTAATAGGCAGACATCTATCCAGACCATCAAACAGGAATTCCAAATTGCATCAGGATCCACTGCAAGTACTATGACAGTTAGGCGGGAGGTGAGAAAACTTGGATTTCACGCTCGAGTGGCTGCTCATAAGCCACATATCACGCCGGTAAATGCCAAAGGACGCCCCGCTTGGTGTAAGGAGCGTAAACATTGGACGATTGAACAGTGGGAAAACGTTATGTGGAGTGACAAGTCACGATACACAATGTGGCGATCCGATGGCAGGTTGTGAGTATGGCGAATGCCTGGTGAACGTCATCTGCCAGCGTGTGTAATGCCAACAGTAAAATTCGGAGGCTGTGGAGTTCTGGTGTGGTCGTGTTTTTCATGGAGGGGGCTTGCACCCCTTGTTGTTTTGGTGGCACCAACACAGTACAAGCCTACGTTGATGTTTTAAGCACCTTATTGCTTCCCACTGTTGAAGAGCAATTCGGGGATGGCGATTGCATCTTTCAACATGATCGAGCACCTGTTCATAATGCGTGATCTGTGGCGGAGTGGTTAGATGACGATAACATCCCTGTAATAGACTGGCCTGCACAGAGTCCTGACTTGAATCTTATAGAATTTTGAGATGTTTTGGGACGCTGACTTCTTGCCAGGCCTCACCGACCAACATCGATACCGCTCCTCAGTGCAGCACTTCCTGAAGAACGAGGTGCCATTCCCCAAGAAACCTTCCAGCATCTGATTGAACGTATGCCTGCGAGAGTGGAAGCTGTCATAACTAAGGATGGGCCAGCACCATATTGAATTCTAGCATTACCGATGGAGGGTGCCACAGACCTTTAAGCCATTTTCAACCAGATGTCCGGATACTTTTGATCATATAATGTAGTTTCACTGCGGTATTATAATCGTGGAATCAAGTGCTATTACTGTGAATGCCATGAGTTCCAGTGATCAACTCTTGATGAGAGTGGGAGAGCTGGGGTATTTGAAGGGAGCTAGTGTGAGGCTATGATTTAAGGCTCGGTATGTAATGGCTGAATGTGTTCTTCTTATTCTGCTATATTCAATTAACAGGCTGTTAACTGCTGTGTTGGTTCCCTGCTATGTGCTCTTGTGAAAGAGAGAGAGTTTCTTGCAACTTGTCTTACGAGGTGATGAATATGCTTGTCTCAGTTCCTCTGGTTTCCTGTTCCAGTCACCTTTCTGCTGGATGCATATCCTCAGTTGGTAGACAGTGTCATAATGTGTTGACAAAATGAGCTACTTGTGGCATGCTGGTTCGCTTCCTATTTCTGCCTCTCTCTCTGGTATGACTTGAGTTTGCCTGTGGCAGTGTGTAAGAATTTTTACAATTATTTTGTAATTCTTACCCCTTATTATTGTCTGCCATAACACATTTTGATCTGATGAAGTGCTTCTGGTACAGTGTACTCTCATGGATGATAGCATCTTTAGAATGAATCAAATCAGTTTTGAAAGAAATGGTATTTAGCACATTTATAACGTTAGGTCTTCAATTTCTGGCGGCATTTAGGAGCCACAGCGGTCATAAATTACAATTTTAACTTAAAAACCAGTCTAGATTGCAACAAATTATTTATTTTTAATTGCAGAAACTGTTTTCAGTCTGCCGGCCGGAGTGGCCGAGCGGTTCTACGCGCTACAGTCTGGAACCGCGCGACCGCTACGGTCGCAGGTTCGAATCCTGCCTCGGGCATGGATGTGTGTGATATCCTTAGGTTAGTTAGGTTTAATTAGTTCTAAGTTATAGGGGACTGATGGCCTCAGAAGTTAAGTCCCGTAGTGCTCATAGCCATTTGAACCATTTTTTTGTTTTCAGTCTATATAACCATCTTCAGACCAGAGATTCAGGAAGAGCTGCTGTGAGTGCCAGCTGGTACCTGCTGACTGGTGACAGGTACCAGATGGTACTCGCAGTTTCACTGCGTTCAGGCTCCGCATGTCACCCATGTCTCTGGTCTGAAGACAGTCATACAGACGGCAATTAAAAATAAATAATTTATTGCAGTCTGGAATTATTTATGTTAAAACTTTTTAGACATCCTGTTTATCAATGAAGAATTCTCTGCTCAGAACTGTACTTCATATAGTTCATTCTCCTTCTTGAGAGCACAAAATGAAAACTACAGAAAGGAAATTAGAAATGGATCCAAGGTGGAGCCCTGTGCACACCAAGTGTTTGACAGACTTACGTATCACCACATCGGATAACGTTATGTAGGGAGTATACCTGCGCTGAAGCAGAGAGCTTCTGTGTCCGGCTTCTCAGGTGTTTTTCGGCAGGCGAGGAGGCGTCAGGGTGCCGCGCACCAGGTTTCTTGGGCTGGCCGGGGTCGTGCAGGCAACCTTTGGCTGGCGCTGCAAGGCGCGCCGATCACGGACCGGCGTAATGAAGGCGGCATTGTGCGCGCCCGCCCGCCTGGAAGCCGGCCCTCGCCGGCAAATGAAAAACACGCCGGCGGCGGACAATGCGCCCAGCCCGGTGCATACGCTGATGGCGGGCCGCGCCAGCGCCAGTGGCAGGAGCTGGGGCTGCCCTGGGCGGCGGCCGGCCGCGCCGCGCTGCTCGCTGCTTTGTCTCGCGGCGCCTCCGCCTGCGCCTCCACCAGGGAACAATGCGGTTTCCTCCGACACCGAATACTTAGCGCTCCCAGGCAGGCCGGCACCGAGCTGCTGCAAATGCTAGCTAGTCTACCACTTAGCACTAAGTGGGCCACTAGTTAATGACTTTCAGTTCGTGGTCGGCCCTCTCTGGGCGAAAATTCGTTTGCTCTATACTCCGAACATGTTGTACTCCTAGACCTCTGCCCAATGCTCCACATCTCCTTCGAGGTGTAAAGAGTTGCAGTGCTGTCTCCTGGGACGTGACCAATGTATCGGTGCAAGTCTACAATTGAAAGAAAGCTGGAGAAATGAGGGAGAAAACTGAAGAAACTGACAGCAATGACATGGACATCACAAAAGAGGGCTACGGGTTAATAATGGCAACACTGAAGTCCGCTGCCTGTAAATAAATAATAAGCATATATATATTTTTAACCAATTTGCTTGAAAGACAGCAAGTCCTGAGGGCTTGCCTCCCTTTTCATTTTTTATTACTTTTATGATGTTTAATTATATGAGATGACAGTATCTGTGTACTGTGTGCCTCATCATCTAGTTGTACTTAGTAATTAGAGGTGTTAGTTCTTTCCTTCTGTTGTCTAAGATTCTTCCAATCCATATGTGGCATACAGCAAACCAGTGCTTAACAGTATTGGTTAAAAACAGTCTTGGTTGCAATTTTAGTTTTTTTTATTTTTCAAGGACGCGTTTCACCTTATTTAGGCATCTTCAGGTTATCTTTTCTAGATGGACGCGAGAGGCACCAAGATTTGCATAACGCGTTCCCGTTCACAGGAGCGAGTAACAGAGTAAGATGGGGGCTCAGGTAGTAAGCATCTAGAAAAGATAACCTGAAGATGCCAAAATAAGGCGAAACGCGTCCTTGAAAAATAAAAAACTAAAATTGCAACCAAGAGTGTTTTTAACCAATACTGTTGCCGAAGATCTTGTGAACTGTCTGTGCTGTCGTTATGTGGGGAAGATGTGCTCCTCAGAGTGCTTCCGAAGGGCCACCTTCCGGATTCTGGTAAGGTGGAAGCGGCTAGCTGCAGGTAGAATGGTGGTGGGTGTGTGAAGGTTGGTGGCTGTTTTCACGTCACAGGATTTTATGTAACGGCTGGGGCGACTGCACAAGGAGTTACCAAGTGACTAGCTGTGGCCTGGTACTAAAGAGGCCCATTCACAGGCCAACCAGTCGGCAACCCCCCCCCCCCCCCCCCCCCGCCCCTGCCAATCTGGTCTGCCCTAGCATGTTCCTTTATGGTGTACGGTTTTATAACAGTCTGGTCCAGGGTCTGGGTGCGTCGGCTCCAGTGGCACATTGCTACCTGCTAACCCCAACGTCCTCCATCCGTCACCTCAACCTCCATCCTCTTACCTTGTTTCTTGTCAATGTGGAAATCGTCATGTTTTGTGAAAGTGAAAACTTCCACGCCACTGGGAGGAAGTAGGGTATGCCATGCAGTCACAGTGTGCCCACACACAGTCAGATGGTCCGGTGACCCATTCAGTGGGGAGGGGCTGTTGGCCGATTTGACTCATCGGCCTATGAATGGGTGGTAGCTTAAGGCATTTCGGCTCGTTTTACCCGGTCAGTACCGCGGTTCAATCGCATCCGCATTGTTACTTTGTGCCAGGAACGGCTCTCTACAAGGGAAGTGTCCGGGCGCCTCGGAGTGAACCAAACCGATGTTGTTCGGACATGGAGGAAATACAGAGAGACAGGAACTGTCCATGATATGCCTCGCTCAGGCTGCCCAAGAGCTACTACTGCAGTGAATGACCGCTACCTATGGATTAGGGCTTGGAGGAAACCTGACAGCAACGCCACCATGTTGAATAATACTTTTCGTGCAGCCACAGGACGTCGTGTTAGGATTCAAATTGTGCGCAATTGGCTGCACGATGCGCAACTTCACTCCCGACGTCCATGGCGAGGTCCATCTTTGCAACCATGACACCATGAGCGTCGCATATGCCTTCAGCCAGACAATCGTCGGAGACGTGTTTGGAGGTAAGCCGGTCAGGCTGAACGCCTTAGACACTGTCGAGCGAGTGCAGCAAGGTGGAGGTTCCCTGCTGTTTTGGGGTGGCATTATGTGAGGCCGACGTACGCTTCTGGTGTTCATGGAAGGCGCCGTAATGGATGTACGATACATGAATGCCATCCTCCGACCGGTAGTGCAACCATATCGACAGCGAATTGGCGAGGCATTAGTCTTCAATCTTGTGAATGACTTCCTTCAGGATAACGACATCGCTCGACTAGAATGGTCAGCTTGTTCTCCGGACATGAACCCTATCGAACATGCCTGGGAGACATCGAAAAGGGCTGTTTGTGGACGACGTGACCCACCAATCACTCTGAGGGATCTACGCCGAATCACAGTTGAGGAGTGGAGAAATCTGGACCAACAGTGCCTTGATGAACTTGTGGATAGTATGCCACGACGAATATAGGTATGCATCAATGCAAGAGGACGTGCTACTGGGTATTAGAGGTACCGGTGTGTACAGCAATCTGGACCACCACCTCTGAAGGTCTCGCTGTATTGTGGTATAACATCCAATGTGTGGTTTTCATGAGCAATAAAAATGGCGGAAATGATGTTTATGTTGATCTCTAATACAATTTTCTGTACGGGTTGCGGAACTCTCGGAACCGAGGTGATGCAAAAGTTTTTTTGATGTGCGTAGATTGGGAGAGAGAGAAGAAAGGTAATAATGGGGAAGGTAACCATTCAAGCTTAAGTGATTTCTGTCCTCATAGTGCCTCTACTAGAGCAACTCTTATGCGTCTGGCGCGAAATTGGCATAAACATCATCTTTCAGGTGTAAAAACCCACATAAAAACCTCAGTTTTCGACGCACAACTCCTTTTTGGTGTTGTTTTTTTTTCGTGAGTGTATATTCCGTTGTGCTATTAAAGTTTTCTATCTGTGATATATTTCATTAACCGTAGTCAGATCACTTTGCTTGTTCATTCATGAGTCAAATCTTACGAAAAGGAAAAAATTTTCGGTGCATTAACACTGAAGTCGTAACTTAAATTTACTGCCAGATAGCTAAACCTCGGTAGCAGCAAAGGATTTCAGTGTGAGCCTGCCATGACTGGGATTTTTATTATACAGTACGGTGTGGTAGAGGATACAGATGAAATCAGCCCAGTGCAGATGGAGAGGGCGTCTGAACTGTTTCTACACATCAATACAAAAGCACTGACTGAAGGGTAAAGCTGTTTCTTTGTAGGTGACTAAAAGTGTTTCCCTTCCAAACTGTTAGCCTCCAGTCTATACGGTGCTAATTTTGTCTGGTGCTGGCCCTGAAAGTAAATAAATCTTAAGGCGTTTACCTCCAAAACATTGGACTGCATGCTAGGTAAGTGAGTCGCACGTCACCATCATTTGTCAGCTTCATATTGCCACAGGAAAACACAATCTGAAGTACGAATTCATAATAACTTAACTTCAATTCACTATCAAACATCAAGAACCATGACAATAGATTTTAGTGCCGAGATTTGACAAACAGTCCAACCGTACACGTAAGCGCTGCCTCAGATGCATGAATACAATGTTAAACTTTCCAGCTTTTCCGCAGTGTTTTTATTGAATCTAATACAGAGTCAATCCTCAACGATAAACAGAATTTGAAAAAACGATTCTCTCACAACATATTTTGTGTGTGTGTGGGTGTGTGTGTGTGTGTGTGTGTGTGTGTGTGTGTATGTGTGTGTGTGTGTGTGTGTGACTAAGAGAAAGAATGCTCTTGTTTTCTTGATTGGATACTTTCAGTTCTGTCAGATGTCACCAAATAAATTGAGTAAATTGTCTGGCACTAAGTTTTTACAGCTTATTTATCGTCTTATTTGGCAAATACGCGTTTGTGTCAAAACTGTGTGTCCACCTACCAGAAATTATTAGAAAATTAAAAAGTAATGCATGTGCTGATGGTTATGCTTTCCGAAAATTCTGTAACGCTCAGAAATTTTACCAGCTAATTACTTACTAGTCGATTATTTGCGTACAACAGGTGCGGGGAATTAATTAAAACCACACTCAGATCAACCAGCGTACCGGAAAAACGATCATTAATGCGGTGGACGGATTCGATTCCGGACTGCCTCTTCTTCGTGTCTCGTAACAGCAGCAATAACGCTAATATATGGTGGTTATGGAACATAACCACTCCTTATATATACGAGATGTGCGACAAAAGTAATGGGTTATTTTTATACAACAAGGTTTTTATGTTTTTTAAACAACATTATCGTTCGAAGTAGTTCCCTTCGGCAGCCATATACTGTTGGAGTCGTTGCTCCCAGTCTTGGTAGCAGCGCTGAAAGGCTTCAACTGGTAGGGCCTTTATCATGTCGGTCACATTCTTTTGAGTGCTCTCTAGAGTCCCAAAATGACGTCTTTTAAGACATTTATCAATTCCTGAAAAAGAAAAAAGTCACTACGTCTCAGATCAGGTGAACGGGAGGTCTGTGGAACAGCAGTATGCCTTTTGAGGTCAAAAATTCTGTGTTGGAAGTAGCTGTGGTGACATGGAAGGTTGTCATGATATAGATTAGATTGCATTAGATATACATTCATTCCAATAGATCCGTAGTGAGGAGGTTCTCCAGGATGAAGAACGTGTCAGAAAAACAATAAAACATGACAAATATTTACAACTAAAACAAATAAGCTACTGTACCTTCCACAGTTCCCAAGTGGATTGATCGTCATTTTTTTAAATGAACTCTATATGAAAGGATCATTTTACAACACTCATTTACTAAGATCACATCAATGCACTGAACTTGAAATTTTAAAAAAAAATTTTTTTATTTATACGGTAATAAACATATATCAGTTGATTGTACTGAGAAATTCATCAATGGAGTAGAAGGAGTTGACCACCAATAAATCCTTTAAGCTTCTCGTAAACTGAATTTTATTGGTTGTTAAGCTTTTTATGGTTGCTGGCAAGTTATTGAAAATGTGTTTTCCTGAATAATGCACACCTTTTTGTACAAGAGTAACTGACCTTAAAACCTTCTGAAGATTATTCTTATTTCTATTATTGATTCCATGAACTGAGCTGTTGGTTTGAAAAAGTGAACAGGCCTCTGCAGGATGTTCTTGAGCTCACATCACATATAACTCTTATTGCATGTTTTTGTGCCCAGAAAACTTTACCTTTGGTTGATGAATTACCCCAAAAAATAATCCCATATAACATTATGGAGTGAAAGTAAGCATAGTAAGCAAGCTTTTTCACTTGTATATCCGCTATGTCTGACAGAACTCGCATTGCAAATAGAGATTTGTTTATACACTTCAGCAGTTCTGTGGTGTGCTCCTCCCAGTTGAATTTACTATCAAACTGTAATCCCAAGAATTTAATACTGTCCACTTCCTCTATCTGCTTGTCATCACATGTTAGACATGTACTCATGGAACACCCCTTACAAGTTCTGAACTGCATGTAGCGTGTTTTTTCGAAGGTTAGTGACAAATAATTGGCTAGGAACCAGTAATTAAAGCCCACAAATATTTTATTAGCCGATCTTTCTAAGACTACACCTGATGTTCTATGTATTGCAATGTTTGTATCATCAGCAAACAAAATAAACTTGGCATCTGGTAACATTACTGATGAAAGGTCATTGATACACACAAGAAAAAACAAGGGTCCTAAGATGGAACCTTGTGGGACTCCACATGTAATTAGTTCCCAGTTGAATGATGCCTGATAGCTTAATACATGTCTCTTTCCTAATAACTCCCTTTTTTTCCTGCCACAGATATAAGATTTGAAACATTTTGCAACATTTCCTGTTACATCATAATATTCTAATTTACTTGTGACTTACACAGTCAAATGCCTTTGACAGATCACAAAATATACCAGTTGCCTGCAATTTTTTGCCGAATGAATTAAGTACATTTTCACTGTAAGTATAGATAGCCTTCTCAATATTAGAACCCATTAGAAACCCGAACTGCGACTTTGACAGTAATTTATTTGTGATAAGATGGTTATAGAGCCAATTGTACATTACCTTTTCTAAAATTTTTGAAAATGCTTGCAAAAGTGAAATTGGGCGGTAATTTGACGCTATTTCCTTATCTCCCTTCTTAAACAGTGGCTTAACTTCAGCATATTTCAACCATTCAGGAAATATTCCACTTATAAAAGACAGGTTAAAAAGACAGCTTAATATACTACTTAATTCAGAATCACATTCTTTAATTAACTTTGTTGATTAAAGACAGCATCAACTTGTCTACCATGTCCGGTCTCACTCGATTCACCCTCTTTCTGAGCCTTTGAAGGACATCTTTACAAAACATTTGGTTGACTGTTAGTCCTCAATGAACAAATTCTTTACGCGCAATACACCTACTGTCAAAACAGCAAATCAGCATTGTTTTGAGCTCCTCTGAGCGAGATTCATGTTTAACGTGTTCTCTTGATAAGAGATGTTCCTACAGGCCTGTTTCAACTTTTCAGAGGTCGCACTCGCTGATTCCCCAAGTCTAACAAAAACTTGATGTCATAACATTGCTCCAATTTCCGCTGATGTATTTTCGTACATATAACAAGAACACAATTTCACAGATGGCGCTCTCAGAAATCACGGGATGGTTGTAAGGAGCTGAAACTCTGACTGAGCGTCTGGAAGAAATGAACACATCGCTCTACACAAGTAGAACAACACAGCGTTGCCAGATCGCTCGCAGTATTGTTAGTCTCATTACTTTTTTCATACACCTCGTATTACCTACTGATTATACAAAAGGCCACGCATTTCACAATTTCTCTGCTAATCATCTGACACAGGACGTCGTTCATTAGCGCCCTGGTATTAGGCGTTAGAACAGAAATATGTACTAAAAAAGCAGCCAAGAAGATTGGATGATTCAATCCTGTGTGCGTCGGCTGTAAACGAGCATCGCCCGCCGGTGCCCGTGTCGGCTTACGGAGGCCCTCACGTGCCGGTGTTGACGGCTCTCCGCAGGTCGGCGCCTGTAGGTATCGGATTTCGCTCAGATACTCCTTTGCCCGCTATGAGACAGATTATAGCCGCGGTGCTAGCCGAAGGCGCCAACTTGTCGGCTTACTGCGCCTGCGCCGGGAAAGCGCTCCGGCTTACTTCCAGCCCTCCTCTTAAAGGAAGTCCCTCGACCCGACAGACTGCTGAACTAACACCGGAAATTAATACGTCAGAGGAGAGCGAACATTTTGTATCACCATTTCAGCATTTTAGCTGCTAGTATCATAAGAGTCCCCTGTATTTCTTTTGGAGAGTGTTGCCACTTGTGAAATTCCATTCTTTCGTGGAACGCTAGTAAGCATTGATGAAAATTGTGGCCGCTGAGAATCTTTTGTACTTGACAAAGGCTTGTGACCTGGTACACTATTTACCAAGCCAGAGCTTGACTGAATCATATACAATCCAACTACATCATTTATATACTAATATGAATATGGTGTCAGTTCTGGCAACACCGGCCATGACCTTCTTCTTCTGTGCAGATGCACACGTATTCCCCGAACTCTTACGGGACTTGGTAAGAATGTCTTCCACGAATAACGAGTCTGTTGTGGTGGGACACTATGAATGTAGTGTGTGGACATACAAGGTGAGAATGTGGGTCTCGCGGGAGGCGTGCGTGATATACAGTAGTCCCTGCAGTCGTGCTATCCACTGTTCCCTCGGCGGCTCAAATGGAGAGAGCGTCTGCCATGCAAGCAGATCCCGGGTTCGAGTCCCAGTCGGAGCACACATTTTCACCTCTCCCCGTTGATATACATCAACACCCGTCAACAGCTGAATGTATTAATATAATTCTAACATCATTTATATGTTGGGAATTTTGTCTTACATAACGTTAAATGAACTCAGAAAGCGAAAAGCTTCACATAACTGTCTTCTTCTTTTCATTTTAGCCACGTGAGTGCCAATTTAACTCAGGTCAGCTTCATTTCTTCTGGTCTTTATCCTAGACCAATTTAGTTTCGTCCCCATTCTTTGTAACTTTCTTCGCTCTTCTGTTCATGATGATTATTCTCTGGGTCTAATTTTGTCCTGGAAGCTTATGACAGCCTGAGTTTATTTGAAAGTCGCCCTGTTGTAAATATCTATATTTGCATTTCTTCCAGATTCTTTTGTATCTCTTGGATCCAGCGTACTCTTGATTCTCTGGTTCACAAGAAACTGTTTTTTTTCTGATGTGTCAACCCCCCCCCCTTTCCCTGGTCCATTCTAAGGATGTGTCTGAAGAATATGCTACTGTTTCTCACGATGGTTTCCGAGGTTCTCTCTGTCTGGGTATATTTGGTTTGCTCGTCCTCTATAAGGGCAGTCAAATAAAAGCGAGATAGATGGGAAAAAATTAAGTAAACTCTTTACTGTTTCAAAAGTAAACTCAATAACGGATAAAACATTTATTCCGCCGTGATACAAGACGGTCAATACCTTCATGGAAAAATGTCTGCTGTTGCCTTCGGAATCATAATTGTACCCAGACGTGCACCTCTTCATCCGAAGCAAATCGACGATCACGAATGCCTTTCTTCAGGGCTCCAAAAATATGGAAATCGCATGGGGAGAGATGGAACTGTATGGAAGATGTGTAAGTGCTTCCCAGCAAAACTTCTGCAGCGTATTCGAAACAACCTTGGCAACATGTAGGCGGACCCTTACACATTCTCCAAATAGTTCCGATCTCTCCCCATAATATTTCCATATTTTTGGAGCTCTGAAGAAGAATACGATGAACCAAGGACAGTTCTAACAACTCGTGGATGAAACGTCTTACGTTTCACGTTCCCAAAACAACTTTTTGAGCACGCGCGTCAGCCTGATGATTTTCTTTGCGAATAATATCATTTCCCAAACATTTTTTCCATCCAGTTGGTCGAAACGAGAAGTGTAATACGTCTAACTTTTCTGATAGATGATATCAACTTCATCTCCTCGGTGCATGTCCATCGGCTCCCGTGCACTGACCTTATCTTTGCTTCATTTCTTGTGCGAAGTAGTGGAACCAGTTAACAGCTCAATGTTTCTTTTGAAACTTGTCCAAAATCATGGTGTTTGTGTTTACTTTAGACAGCATTTTCTCACGCTAAAATTATCTTACGCAAAGCTTTTGGTTAATTTTCATGGAAGCATTTCTTCTGATATGCCTATGACATAAACTACCTCCTACACATTTAATTACGTATCGTCCAATGCTAAATCACTCACCTTCTCCATGTTTGCTTGTATCCTTATAGTTTTGGAACGCCCTTCACGTCAAGCGTCCCAAGGATAAGTAAGGCAGAGTTTTGTACCTGGAGAATAGTGTACCTGAGAACACATGATATTTCCTGGTCGGTATTTCAATTTTGTGACTGATTTTCGAATCACAATGAAACAATGCACACCAGAAACCGCCATAAATAGTTTCTGGCATTTTCTAGTTTCCTTTGTTGTAAGATATGAGGTGGTGCTTTCTGCAGCGTTTGTAAAAACGAGTTCTACATTTTTATGTGCTGTGTAATATATTAAAGCTGTTGTTGTTGTTGTTGTTGTTGTTGTGGTCTTCAGTCCTGAGACTGGTTTGATGCAGCTCTCCATGGTACTCTATCCTGTGCAAGCTTTTTCATCTCCCAGTACCTACTGCAACCTACATCCTTCTGAATCTGCTTAGTGTATTCATCTCTTGGTCTCCCTCTACGATTTTTACCCTCCACGCTGCCCTCCAATACTAAATTGGTGATCCCTTGATGCCTCAGAACATGTCCTACCAACCGATCCCTTCTTCTGGTCAAGTTGTGCCACAAACTTCTCTTCTCCCCAATCCTATTCAATACTTCCTCATTAGTTATGTGATCCACCCATCTAATCTTCAGCATTCTTCTGTAGCACCCCATTTCGAAAGCTTCTATTCTCTTCTTGTCCAAACTATTTATCGTCCATGTTTCACTTCCATACATGGCTACGCTCCATACGAATACTTTCAGAAATGACTTCCTGACACTTAAATCAATACTGGATGTTAACAAATTTCTCTTCTTCAGAAACGCTTTCCTTGCCATTGCCAGCCTACATTTTATATCCTCTCTACTTCGACCATCATCAGTTATTTTGCTCCCCAAATAGCAAAACTCCTTTACTACTTTAAGTGCCTCATTTCCTAATCTAATTCCCTCAGTATCACCTGACTTAATTCGACTACATTCCATTATCCTTGTTTTGCTTTTGTTGATGTTCATCTTATATCCTCCTTTCAAGACACTGTCCATTCCATTCAACTGCTCTTCCAAGTCCTTTGCTGTCTCTGACAGAATTACAATGTCATCGGCGAACCTCAAAGTTTTTATTTCTTCTCCATGAATTTTAATACCTACTCCGAATTTTTCTTTTGTTTCCTTTACTGCTTGCTCAATATACAGATTGAACAATATCGGGGAGAGGCTACAACCCTGTCTTACTCCCTTCCCAACCACTGCTTCCCTTTCATGCCCCTCGACTCTTATAACTGCCATCTGGTTTCTGTACAAATTGTAAATAGCCTTTCGCTCCCTGTATTTTACCCCTGCCACCTTTAGAATTTGAAAGAGAGTATTCCAGTCAACATTGTCAAAAGCTTTCTCTAAGTCTACAAATGCTAGAAATGTAGGTTTGCCTTTCCTTAATCTTTCATCTAAGATAAGTCGTAAGGTCAGTATTGCCTCACGTGTTCCAGTGTTTCTACGGAATCCAAACTGATCTTCCCCGAGGTTGGCTTCTACTAGTTTTTCCATTCGTCTGTAAAGAATTCGTGTTAGTATTTTGCAGCTGTGACTTATTAAGCTGATAGTTCGGTAATTTTCACATCTGTCAATACCTGCTTTCTTTGGGATTGGAATTATTATATTCTTCTTGAAGTCTGAGGGTATTTCGCCTGTTTCATACATCTTGCTCACCAGATGGTAGAGTTTTGTCAGAACTGGCTTTCCCACGGCCGTCAGTAGTTCCAATGGAATATTGTCTACTCCGGGGGCCTTGTTTCGACTCAGGTCTTTCAGTGCTCTGTCAAACTCTTCACGCAGTATCATATCTCCCATTTCATCTTCTTCTACATCCTCTTCCATTTCCATAATATTGTCCTCAATTACTTCGCCCTTGTTTACCCCCTCTATATACTCCTTCCACCTTTCTGCTTTCCCTTCTTTGCTTAGAACTGGGTTTCCATCTGAGCTCTTGATATTCATACAAGTCGTTCTCTTATCTCCAAAGGTCTCTATAATTTTCCTGTAGGCGGTATCTATCTTAGCCCTAGTGAGATAGGCCTCTACATCCTTACATTTGTCCTCTAGCCATCCCTGCTTAGCCATTTTGCACTTCCTGTCGATCTCATTTTTGAGACGTTTGTATTCCTTTTTGCCTGTTTCACTTACTGCATTTTTATATTTTCTCCTTTCATCAATTAAATTCAATATTTCTTCTGTTACCCAAGGATTTCTACTAGCCCTCGTCTTTTTACCTACTTGATCCTCTGCTGCCTTCACTACTTCATCCCTCAAAGCTACCCATTCTTCTTCTACTGTATTTATTTCCCCCATTCCTGTCAATTGCTCCCTTATGCTCTCCCTGAATCTCTGTACAACCTCTGGTTCTTTTAGTTTATCCAGGTCCCATCTCCTTAAATTCCCACCTTTTTGCAGTTTCTTCAGTTTTAATCTACAGGTCATAACCAATAGATTATGGTCAGAGTCCACATCTGCCCCTGGAAATGTCTTACAATTTAAAACCTGGTTCCTGAATCTCTGTCTTACCATTATATAATCTATCTGATACCTTTTAGTATCTCCAGGGTTCTTCCATGTATACAACCTTCTTTCATGATTCTTAAACCAAGTGTTAGTTATGATTATGTTGTGCTCTGTGCAAAATTCGACCAGGCGGCTTCCTCTTTCATTTCTGTCCCCCAGTCCATATTCACCTACTATGTTTCCTTCTCTCCCTTTTCCTACACTCGAATTCCAGTCACCCATGACTATTAAATTTTCGTCTCCCTTCACAATCTGAATAATTTCTTTTATTTCATCATACATTTCTTCAATTTCTTCGTCATCTGCAGAGCTAGTTGGCATATAAACTTGTACTACTGTAGTAGGCGTGGGCTTCGTATCTATTTTGGCCACAATAATGCGTTCACTATGCTGTTTGTAGTAGCTTACCCGCATTCCTATTTTCCTATTCATTATTAAACCTACTCCTGCATTACCCCTATTTGATTTTGTGTTTATAATCCTGTAGTCACCTGACCAGAAGTCTTGTTCCTCCTGCCACCGAACTTCACTAATTCCCACTATATCTAACTTCAACCTATCCATTTCCCTTTTTAAATTTTCTGACCTACCTGCCCGATTAAGGGATCTGACATTCCACGCTCCGATCCGTAGAACGCCAGTTTTCTTTCTCCTGATAACGACATCCTCTTGAGTAGTCCCCGCCGGGAGATCCGAATGGGGGACTATTTTACCTCCGGAATATTTTACCCAAGCTATTTGGAGGAAATTATTAATTTTTCAATTACAGAGTTCTATGCTGATTAAAATTCTGTACGTTTTAATTTTTGAAACTATTTACATAACATGTGGACGATTAAGCCATACTTCGTCGGTCGTGCACCGTCTTGTACCTTCTACCATCGAACACCTGATGTTTGCAAGTGTACTGCGTTTCTTCAATATCTTAAATAAGAGGGCCATTCACAAAGTAAGTTCCGTTTCTTTTTCTATCTGCGGTAGCGCTACGATCGGAGTTCAGAGCATGCGCGGCGGTTACTCTGACTCAATGAGAAGACGTACGCCATTTTCAGATCGCTGCTGCCAACGTGTGCTTTGTAGTGCTTCTTTATTATTTCAGCCGTAATTGAAAACGGCGCCGCGAGTATAATCAGAGCTGTGAATCGTTTTCTAAATGCAAAGAAAGTTAAACCAAAGGAAATTCATCGGCAAATCTGCGAGGTTTATGGACAAAATGCTATGAGTGATTCAGTGCTTAGAAGATGGGTCAGACTGTTCAATGGAGGATGTGAACGCCCGTCTGTGGTTACTGATGAACTGGTCACACAACTGATAAGGAGATTAAGCACAACCGTAAGTTTACACTTAGTGCCCTTGCTATGGAAGTTCCGCAAATCTCACGATCACTAATTCCTGAAATTGTTACTGAAAAACTGAAATTTGGAAAACGTTGCTCACGTTGGGTACCCAAAATTCTTACTTAACAACACAAAAAACAACAGATGGGCAGTGCACTTCAGATTTCGAACGCTACAATGAAGAAGGCGACGATTTTCTTTCTCGGATAGTCACGGGGGATGAAACTTGGGTATCGTACGACACCCCTGAAACGAAACGGCAATCAATGGAATGGAGGCACAGTTCATCCCCAACGAAGATTAAGCCTAACCAAGTCTTGACACCTCCAAAAGTCATGTGTAGCGTTTTTTGGGACAGAAAAGGAATTTTGCTGATTGATTTCTTACCACGAGGACAAACAAACAATGCACATGGTTACTGCGAGACCATTAAGAAATTGCACCGCACAATACAGAACAAGCGCAGAGGATTACTGTCAAAAGGTGTTGTTTTTTCCACGATAATGACCGACCTCCCACGGTGAATGTGACCAAACAACTCTTACGGGAATTTCACTGGGGCGCGTTTGATCATTGTACAGCCCGGACCTCGCTCCTAGCGACTTTCATCTCTTCTTACACCCAAAATCTGTCCTTGGTGGTCAACACTTCGATGATGATGACGAGCTGAAAGTACATGTTCCCACGTGGTTGAATAACAGACGGCAACCTTCTATGAAGAAGGCATAGAAAAGCCTGGGCCACGTTATGACAAGTGCCTACAAAATTTCGGAAGCTATGTAGAAAAGTTGTTTAACAGTTGTACATTTTTGTGCAATAAATATTTTTTCTGTTTCTGTATACGTTTGTTTTATGTAACCAAACAGAACTTACTTTGTGGACGACCCTCGTATTTTCCCGGTCTTGCACATGGAAATTTGTGCTAGTTTGCAATAGCTTTTACCCTCATGCTCATAAAACGAACTGCATCCAGAAGGACAAGGCGGCTTGCGATCACTGTTGGTAGGCGGGTAGATAAAATGGAAATGCCATGTGGTTAGGGCATCCCTCCGGGTAGACCGTTCGCCTGGTGCAAGTCTTCCGAGCTGACGCCACTTCGCCAACTTGCGTGTCGATGGGGATGAGATTATGATGATAAGGACAACACAACACCCAGTCCGTGAGCAAAGAAAATCTCCGACCCAGCCGGGGATCGAACCCGGGCCGTCAGGTATGCCATTCCGTCGCCCTGACCACTTTTTTTTTCCTTTTTTTTTTTAATCAAAGACGCTACCCCTTTTTTTTTCATTTTTTTTTCCAAAGACGCTACCTTTTTTTTTTTTTTTTTTTTTTTTTTTTTTTTTTTTTTTTTTTTTTAAAAAGAGTGTTCAGATATGGGTAGGTGGAGACAAGGCGGGCAGGGGTCGAAACCCGAGGCCTGGCCGCGATGTCTCCCCCCTCCCATCCCTGAATCACTCACTCAAAGTAGCTTTTTGATTATTTTTTTTATGTATATTTTTTTTTCACCAGGAAAAGGGTAAATGGAAAAAAAGATCTTTATTGGTACAAACTTAAATACAACAGAAATGCCATCCTTCCGGCGAAAATAACACAAGACAATATACTCGTACAAGGCGAGGAATTTTTTTTTTTTTTTTTTATGAACATGGTGTAGGGAAAAAAAGCATAATAGGTCTGATGTAATCTAAGAGGTGTGAAGCAATATACAGTGGGGTGAGGGAAAGACCAGTGTTGTCTGGGGTAGTGCATTAAAGAAAGGAGGCGCGTGTCCATGCGCCTATTCCACTGTGGGTTACAATGTAGAAAGTAGCGCGAGGAGTCTCAGATGTCAGCAGGGGGGGGGGGGGGGGCGGGAGTGCTGTCGGCGTGTGGCACCATCCAACTGAGCGGGGGTGAAGTAAAGATCGCGTGTAGGTAATTGGCGAAGAAGGCGCGGTAGCGCGGTCGCTGTTCGACTTCACTGTGGGCGGTTTGTAAGTACTGCCAGAAGTCAAGGCGTGATTTGTCGCCACCATTATACATGTAGGTGATCGTCCATCCCTTGACCCAGACAATCGCATGATTTTTGGAGGCGGGGAAATAAGTATTCTGAGGATGGATAAAAGTCCATGGGTCAATCGAGTCCGGCGGAACGCGGAGGTAACAGGCTACGAACTGTCGGGCAAGTTTCCAGACGTCACTGGTGGCAGTACAAGTCAGTTGATGGACATCGTCATCCACGAGGTTGCAAATGGAACAAAGTGGAGAGTCCTGTAGTCCGATGGCGTGAAGGCGATGGTTTGTGGCGAATTTTTCATTTGCGACTTGGTACCATGTTGCCCGGACGTTGGAGGGAAGAAAAGGCTGGTGGATGTGGCGCCAAACCGTTGGCCACCGCGTGGACGGATGTCTCAGTTCGATATTGTTGCTGGATATGGAACGAAGGAGAGGGGTGTAAAAATCTTTAGGTCGAGGAGAACGCGTGGTCGGCAAGTGTGTGTGAGCATAACTGAAGTCGACGATGAAATCAGAAATGTGCGTCAAATGGTGCTTGATGTGTCCGACTGGTACTGGTGGTGTTATGGTCGCGGGCACAAGAATTTCCAGCAAGCTGCGCGTAAGGGAGGTGCCCCCGTGCCACTGCTTGTGCATGGTGGACATGTACAAGGACGCCGCTCGGAGTCGCACATTGACAAGGCCGAGGCCTCCTGCTCGCGGGGGAAGGGTCAGCGTGTCGCAGCGGACCTTAAAGATCGTACCGGCTGTAAGGAAGTATCCGAGGGCAGCCTGAAGGCTGCGTCCAATAGTTGATGGCAGCGGGAGGACCTGTGCGATGTGGACCATTCTGGCCGCCACATGTTGATTGAGGTATTGGACACGTTGTAAAGAATCGAGTCGTCGGAGAAGATTTTGTCGCACCGTCGTGCGGATAGTTTGGAGTGCACGCCGAAAATTGATGGCAGCGGAGCGGCGCACGGTGGAGGTGAAAATGATACCAAGATATCGTAGTTGTTGTACACACGGGAGAGGTGCTAAGTCTTCGTGTGGGAGACCGCGTCCAATGGGCATCGCCGCGGATTTAGCCACATTCATGTTACTGCCCGCTGCAGTGCCGTACGTTGATATCAAATCAAGTACCGTGTGTGTTTCACTCCGTGAGCGGATCAAGAGGAGGAGGTCGTCCGCATACGCACGACATCGAAAACTGTGCTGTCGCAAAGTGAGACCAGAAAGGTGGCTCGTCAGACTCCCGATGAGTGGCTCCAGGCTTATGGCATACAGTAGGGTCGAAAGTGGGCAGCCTTGCCGTACGGAACGCCGGATCGCCACTGGTCCCGCCACACGGCCGTTAACCTGAATCAGAGATTCGGCGGTGCCGTACAGGCGCCGGATCACGTCGATAAAGGCTGGTGGAAAACCCATGCGGTTCATCACTGAGAACAGAAAAAGATGCCGCAATTTGTCGAATGCGCTGTCAAAATCAATGGCAACCACTGCGGCGCGGAGTCTGCACGCCGCTGCCAGTGCAATTAAATCGCGACATTCTCCTGTGGCCGTTTGTATATTAACTGAGCCGCCCGGAGTTGTCTGTTCCGGGGATAGAATGCTAGGCAGGATCTTGCGGCATCGCGTTGCCAGTAGGCGTGTAAAAATTTTACAGTCTGCGTTAAGCAGAGTCAGGGGACGGTAATGTGCTGTCGTCACACCTGGTGTCGGCTTGTGGATGGGTATAATAATTCCCGTGACGAAGGACGGCGGTACGGCGTTCCCTATCGTCAGCAGTTCATTAAACATCGTTGTCCACCGTGATGCCATTAGTGTGAAGAAAGCGCGATAAAATTCTATCGGCAATCCGTCGACACCAGGTGACTTATTCAGAGCGCCTTTTTTGATTGCATCGTGGATTTCGTCACGCGTAATGGGCTCCAGCAGCTCGTCCGCTTCGTCGCTGGTGAGGGTGCGAGTTACGTGTGGTAACACAGACTCCTCAGCGTGGTTGTTGGTAGTCTCCTCCTGGTACATTGTGCGGTAGTGGTCGACAAAGGCACTGACGATTTCGGCCTGGCAAGTGACGTGCTGGCCGCGACAGGTGGTGATCTCGGTGATGAGTTGTCGTCGTCGATGTTTCCTATCGGAGGCGATATGATGCATGGTCGGATGTTCTTGTTCCGCCGAATCTTGACGTCGGGTTCGCACCATAGCCCCCTGCAGTCTACGGCGTGTCAAAGTTACAATTTGCGCCTTAATCCTGCTGCGTTCCCTCTGGGTGTCGGGGGTGGGCGGTTGGGCGTCCAGGTCGCGGAGAACGGCGTAGAAATAGTCGGTAGTGTGCCGGCGCCACGTAGCAACTTCCTTTCCATACTGAATCAAAGTACGTCGAATGGCAGGTTTGGCACATTCTAGCCACCAGGTCAAGGTCGTGCAGTATTTAGGTAAGCGACGTTCACAGGTGGCCCATGTCTCGGTAACACGTTGAAGACATTCGGGATCATGAAGATGGGAGGTGTTTAGCTTCCACGGTGCACGACTACGCCAGACCACTTGCTTGGGGAAGAGAATGTTGCAGATGTAGGCACAGTGGTCCGAAAAGGCCAGGGGCCAAAGTTCTGCACCTTGGACTGCAGGTGTGAGTTCCCGAGAGACGTAAATTCTATCAAGGCGGCTCGCGGAGTGACTCGTCTGGTAAGTATGTCCAGGCGCGTCGCCGTGCCGAACTTCCCAAGTGTCGCGGAGCAACAGATCTCGGACGACAAGACGCAGTTCTTGACAGGTGTTGTAGTGGGGCACTTGATCTTTAGGGTGCAAGACACAATTAAAATCACCCCCAAGCAAGTAATGGTCGCAGCGTCCAAGAAACAAAGGAGCGATTTCTTCTGAATAGAAGAGGGCCCTGTCGCGTCTGCGGGTGGAGCCTGACGGAGCGTAAATGTTGATGATACGCGTCCCCATGACGGTGACGGCCATGCCTCTGGCAGATGGAAGGTATGTGATATCGGCCACTGGAATGCCTTCCCTGGCGTAGATGGCTACGCCGCGTCCCAGGTGGTCACCAGGAGAAGGATAAGTGTTATATCCCGCGACGTCTGGTAGTGTGGCCAGGTGTACTTCCTGTAGTAGTGCGATATCGACGTCCGACGCCCATATCATCTCTCGCAGCAGTTGGAGTTTCACGGGTGAGCTAATGGTGTTAGTGTTGATCGTCGCTATTCGGTAGGTTTGGAGCTGTAACCCGCCGTGGAGGGGAACTCCACCGGCGGAGGATGAAGAGGGACGAGGCAACGGTGAGTCGTGCCGGACGCCACCTGACGGCATTATCAGCGGCGTAACGATGCTTCCGTCTGAGGTAACTTTGTCCCCAGCGTGTGGTCCGGCTCCTCATCGACGTCCTCACTCCACACCATTGAAGGCGTTGTCGTTGTGATGGTCGTACGTTCCACTTCGGTCGTAGGGGCAGAGGACGTCTCGGCGGCAGTCGCATCTGTGGAGTCCATTGGTTCAGGAGCACCTGAGCGAGCCAGTAGAGTAGGCATCGACGTAACCACAGTCGGCGTCATGTTGTCGTCATTCGTATCGTCGTGTAGGTTCTCCGAGGCCTCGTCGGGTCGGACGGCCTCTGGAGCATCGGGGGGAGGTGATCCGTCTCGTTCCGAGACCGTACGGCGCCTCCTCTTGCGCCTCTTAGGTGAACGTTGTTTGCGGGTTCGTCCCTCCGTGTCGGAAGACGGGAGGGAGTCGCGTCGCTCTGAGAGGAAGGCCGTCGCGGGAACGTCAAATGAAGGGGCGTCCATATGTTCAGGCTGGTGGGTGTCGGAAGTCGTCGCTGTTGGTAGTGGCGCCAGAGTAGCGTCAGGCTTTGAGCGCGACGCGTTGGCCCCAGCGGTATCCGTAGCAGCTGGAAGGGTCACCGGTGCATGGTCCGATGGGCGGCGGCCGGTGGGAGGAGAACAGAGCGCCGATGCGTAGGTGATCGGTAAAACCGTAGTCGGAGCCGGAGGTGCCACGGTAGCGGCTGGCAATTGGGTGATTCGTCGCTGAAGACACTCAGATCTGAGGTGGCCTTCTTTGCCGCACCCGGAACAGGTCTTGGGTTGGCCGTCGTATATGACAACCGCGCGGCACCCGCTAATGTGCAGGTAAGATGGCACGTGGCGATGGAGGTCGATGGTGATCTGCCGTACACCGTTAAGAACAGGGTACGTTTGGAATTGCGCCCAGCGTTCGGCAGTGTGGCCGTGTACAGTGCCATAGGGGCGGAAAGCCGCGATAACGTCTTCCGCTGGAAGCTCGAACGGGAGTTCGAAAACTCGTATGGTGCGCATTCCTAAGCCGGCATGGTCGACAGTGACCGCTCCGACATTGCCGTCGGCGTGGCAAAAGCGTAATCCATGGTTGGTGTCACGAAGTATTCTTTCACATACCGCGTCATTGACGACTTTGACGTACACAGTACTGCTTAATATGGACAAATGGATGCCCAAGATGTCAGAAGCTGGGATCTTAGCAACGTCGCGTAGGAAGCGTTCCACTTCCAAGGCCTTTGGTCGTGCGTAGTCGTTGCAGAAGTTGAAACGTAAAGTTGATTTTCGAAAACGGTTGGCCATGATTCTAGTGCACGTAAGCGACACGTAAGTGACGGCCGCTGAAATGTAAACAACAGCGAGCGCGCGCGCTCCGCAGGCGGAAATAACAACACGTCCGCACTGCACGGCGGCGAAAGCCGGACTGTTACCACTCAGCTACCAGGGGCATATGCGGGTGCATGGTGCCACACACATGAAATGATTACACTTTCAGCTATGTAAAGGACCAACAATTATTACGCTAAATGGCCACAAAATGTACATATTAGAATGGCTTCAAGGCCCCAGTGATTGTGAAGACAAACGTCCAGACGTCACGGCATGTAGCTGTACAGGTCGCGGATGTAGTCGTCCAACGGAATCGTCCCATGTCACTTGCACCTTAGTGGTTGAAGGTGGAGTCCTCATGACATGCTCCACAGCACTCCACATATTCTCGATCGGGGAGAGATAACATGATACTGCTGGCCATGGCAGAACATCCACAGCCGCAGGGCAAGCTCAGGAAGCGGCAGCGGTATGAGGGCGAGAGTTGTCCTGTTGACACAGGGCATGGACGTGGGCGTTCATCAGCAGTAGAGCTGCCAGTCACAGGAGCTCATATTTGTACCGTGCACCTTTCACAGAGCCCAATAGGAACACTAATGGTGAACGGACACCAAACGATATTGCTCCCCATACCAATCGGCTCGATTTGTGATGGGAGACCACAAACCGCACTTAGTGGTGCTCTCGACTGCGCCTCCACAAACTGGCTCGGTGGTTTTTCATCTCCAAGGCAGAAGCGAGACTCATCCGAAAGATGACCCGCTGCCAGTCTGCAGGGCCCCATACCCTTCGTTGTCGTCACAAGTCGAGTCAGGCGCGTCGCTACGGAGTTGTTAGTAACAGGCGTCGTAAAGCCAGAACCAACATTGGCGCCAACGTTTGTCCACCATTTTGTGCATCGATGAAATAGTACTGGAACAGTGTTGGTCCCAGTGCAGGTACTACTCGGTTGCTTGTCAGTATTTTGACTAAACATCAAAAGACGTTGGCCCAATATCGATACTTCGACCACACTTTGGCACCAACGGTGTTTGTTCTCCGTCTCTGCCATTTCAAAACCGAGTTTGTTTGTTCGTCCGTTCGTCATTGTCGTATTTACTTACAAGTTGGGTTTACGTCTACGTCTACATCGATACTCTGCAAATCACATTCGAGTGCCTGGCAGAGAGTTCATCGAATCGCCTTCACAATTCCCTATTATTCCAATCTCGTATAGCGCGCAGAAAGAACGAACAGCTATATCTTTCCGTACTAGCTCTGATTTCCCTTATTTTATCGTGGTGATCGTTTCTCCCTATGTAGGTCGGTGTCAACAAAATATTTTCGCATTCAGAGGCGAAAGTTGGTGATTGGAATTTCGTGAGAAGATTCCGTCGCAACGAAAAACGCCTTTCTTTTAAAGATGTCCAGACCAAATCCTGCATCATTTCAGTGACACTCTTTACCATACTTCGCTATAATACAAAACTTGCTGCCTTTCTTTGAACTTTTTCGATGTACTCCGTCAGTCCTATCTGGTAAGGATCCCACACCGCGCAGCAGTATTCTAAAAGAGGACGGACAAGCGTAGTTAGGCAGTCTCCTTAGTAGGTCTGTTACATTTTCTAAGTATCCTGCCAATAAAACGTAGTCTTTGGTTACCCTTCCCTACAACATTTTCTATGTGCTCCTTCCAATTTAAGTTGTTCTAATTCTAATTACTAGGTATATAGTTGAATTTATGGCCTTTATATTTAACTGATTTATAGTGTAACGGCAGTTTAACGGATTCCTTTTAGCACTCATGTGGATGACGTCACACTTTTCGTTATTTAGGGTCAACTGCCAATTCTCGCACCATTCAGATATCTTTTCTAAATCATTTTGCAATTTGCTTTGATCTTCTGATGACTTTACTAGCCGATAAACGAAAGCGTCATCTGCGACGGCTGCTCAGATTTTCTCCCAAATTTACGTAGATAAGGAACACCAAAGGGCCTATAACACTACCTTGGGGAACGCCAGAAATCACTTCTGTTTTACTCGATGACTTTCCATCAGTTACTACGAACTGTGACCTCTCAGACAGGAAGTCACAAATCCAGTCACACAACTGAGACGATATTCCATAAGCACGCAATTTCGCTATAAGCACTTGTGTGGTACAGTGTCAAAAGCCTTTTGGAAATCCAGAAATTCGGAATCGATCTGAAATCCCATGTCAATAGCACTCAACACTTCATGCGAATAAAGAGCTAGTTGTACTTCACAAGAACGATGTTTCCTAAACCCATGCTGACTGTGTGTCAATAGACCGTTTTCTTCGAGGTAATTCATAATGCTCGATCACAATATGTGTTCCAGAATCCTGCTGCATATCGACGTTAACGATATGAGCATGTAATTTAGTGGATTACTCCTACTACCTTTCTTGAATATTGGTGTGACTTGTGCAACTTTTCAGTCTTTGGGTACGAATCTTATCGAAATGTCTCAGGAACCACTGAACAATATTATTCACGCTCAAAACCGTAAATGCATCGGCTACGCTCTATGCGTCAGAGATACATACTTTGGCTCTACACGAATCCAACTGAATGTTGGCTCCAATGTGTGAGCGCTGTCCAGTAAATACTGCCCATTGTTGGCGCCAGCGTTGGCACCAGTGTGTGGACTATGCGTAACGGTCAACATGTGGAAAGCCCTGCGTCATGCATCCCACTAGCAATTACAGGATGTTACGTAGAAGGCAGGACAGTCCGCCGAATGGCCCCTATCGCTGCCGTTGGATCCGCTCGCGCGCGGCGGACTTCCGTTGGTGCTCCCTTCTTGGGGAGCAAGGCGAACGTCCAGATCCTACATATTGTACATGGCAGCCTTCCTGTATCCATTGCCGCCAACGGTGGTGGTGCCCCTATGAACGATGTGTAGCGCAATACGACCACAGGACCTCCCGGCCTCCACTGCGCCACGATGCGGCCCCTCTCTAACTCTTCTAGGTGTGGAAACGGTTGTGGGACATGTCGCCTGGGCATAGTGCAGGTTCAGGCAGTGCTCTAGTGACGCCACCCGCTGTCGGAGCCCTCTCATACGAAATCATAGGCACGACGTTACGGCCCTGCTGACGCTCCCCGAGCGCGCACTGAACCTGCAAAAATAATCAGTGGCACAGCTGGTGGAGCGCAACATACCCGCCCAGTTTGTAGCGGATCGGTCAGTTCCTTTTTGGGGGCAGCTCTTTTGACGACGATGAGTGTATTTCAGAATGTTTTTAACTTGTAACTGGTTTTTGATAAAACTTCTTCTTAATTAGATTTCATTTACTGATTAATGGTGTCTAATAAGGTAATAATGTAATAATAGATCATTAAACACAGTACTGATAAGATTTACTCCATTATAACACTTTTAAATTTGATCAGAATATTTTTTTCCTGTTTACACGACCATGTTGTACCTTCAAACAATTTTTCACATTTGCAAAAATCTTACTTTTGCGGAGTAATTTTTGTAATTTCATAAAAGGATTTCAGCACGTATAAAGTGAATACTATCTTTTCAAATTGGAATAAGAAAATATATTTAACTTCTATTACAGGGTACGATAGAGGCAAAAGTCTGAAAAATATTCCAAGGAACAAAGCTCTCCCCTACGGTGCGTTTATACTGGACATTATGTTACTTAAGATTTGCAAATGAAGGACAATACAAGGATAATAATGGCATGTGACGAGGGCCTCCCGTCTGCGGCGACTTGCGCGTCGATGAGGATGAAATAATGATGATTAGGACAACACAACATCCACTCCCAGAGCGGAGAAAATCTCCGACCCAGCGGGGAACCGAACCCGGGCCCTTAGGATTGACTGTCGCGCTGACCATAATTTTTTTTTTAATCTCATCTTGTTCTATATTGATCGTTGAATTTGTTCGTGGCGGACGTCCGATGACACTCGTTCAGGTTGTTCGTTGATCCGTTTACTCAGTTTTTTATTACAGAGGGTACCTAAACTCTCTGAGCGAACACGCTGAGCTACCATGCTGGCACCACTCAGCTGCCGGGGGACGGACAATACCAGGATGAATGTTGGTTGTAGTCCCCTCACGAGCACGGACAGGATATTTACATGTCGGTTGTCTACGAGATGTAGTGAATGGATCTGAATACTGGGCCATTCAGTCCACGACTTGACCCGATGGTGAAACCAGCCCAGCTCACAGCGTAAAAAAACCTGAAATAAAGGAATATCGTTGGGCTCCCAACAGATAATAAACCAATTGGAAGTGACAAGCTGGAATCGTTTCCTCGGCCCCCACCATGGCAGTCAGTGAGGACAACTATTTGACAGTGGAGACACCTGAAAATATTGAGGAAAGCCCAGGAAATCAAAACTTGTGTGAACTTGGATCCTTCTCAATGAGTGCAGCATGTGTCAACCACTGCACCATCCAAATTTCACTCTGCAGCGCGTTGTGTGCTGATTGGAAACTTCCTGGTAGATTAAAATTGTGTGCCGGACCGGGACTCGAACCTCGGACCTTACCTTTCGCAGGCAAGTTCTCCGCCGATTTTTTAATTAAAGAGCTTTACCGACTTTTTATATATAATCAGATGATCTAACCACGTTTTTTTAAAGAGCTACTCCTTTTTGTGAATGCTCTCTGCTTTTAATAAAAAGTAACGTTTTCCTTGTAGAGAAAAAAATTGAACGCCTGCTAGACGAGTAAAATATTGTAGGTAATGACAAAGGAAAAAAAAATTCTGTTGTTCGAAAATTTCTTCAAAACGTAAATAAATATATATTTTCGACATCATTTTTTCAGACCACTTATCATACACCTTTTCTTGTTTTTTTTTTTTTTTTTTTATTTTTTTAGACCACATAGGACGCCCTTCAGGCGAGAAATAATGATGTGTGATCATCATCAGTAACAAATAAAACGTAAATGGAATAATGGCATCCGCGCCGTGGCAACTTATTGGTAGATGTACTCAGAATCCCAAGGCAGTCACGCAACCGATTAAGCTAAAAGTCAGCTTTGAGGGCGGGTTGTGACTCATGCTTGGATAGTTCGGTCGGTAGAGCACCTACACGCACTGTACTAACTAGGCTGAAAAGAAAAACGACCGTCGTGTATTGTGTAATACTGGCTACATAACCACACTCCACACTGATCATTTTCACAGTATGGAATGATATTCGGAGGTCCAGAAGCTGCTGTCAAGCCAAACTCTATCTCCCTCATGTAGTAGGAGAGAGAACTGCTAACGATTTATCGCCAGTTAAGAGTTCCGCCGGTCCCACACAAACGACAAGTATCCATTACGGCGCTGAATGTACACGTACTGGGCGACGCTTATTCACGCAAGCTATAAATATTACATCAAAGCAAAACGGTACGTTATGGAGTCGTGAAACTCGTTAGTAGCCCCACATTACATCCAATCAAAATACAGCTCTCTTTATATCTCTTCAAAAAGAGAAATTTGTAATGAAACGAGGCACATTGCACTTGCTGTAATGAAATAGCATTGATCATTACTTCTGAATGTGGCAGTTGTTCAGAAAACGTAGTAAAATTTTTCTCAAAAACTAGTGCAGGGCGTGATTGTAATACGAAAACTGTACGAAATCTCTAAAAAGTCTTCCAGTTTTAAGGTGATTGTTCCAAACGTCGCCGCTGTGTCTAATATTGCTCACATCTGCCCCGAAGGCAACGTACACGTCATCTCTGATTTCATGTGATTACCTTTAGTTTTGGGGTTCCACTAGCCACTATGTCCAACTGAAGGGTCTGTTGGGGGCCGATTACAACTTCCTCTAGGACCGAGTTTCGCACATAAAGTTGCCCAAGTCCCGTCATGTGGAGGAGGAGCTCTTATGATTATTTTCTTTCTTTTTCGCAGCATTTTTGTCCGGGTAATCAAAGACAAAATTTGGGAATGGAAGTATAAATAATGTTTTGATGTTCAAGAAGAATAAAAAATACAAGATACGATACATGAAAGATGATTTAATACCGCCACTGTTGTGACTGGTTGCTAATACCTGGGAATTGTTGCTTCGAGCCGTTGACCACCAGCCAAAATTCATAGAATTATGTTAATAGCTGAAGAAAACTATGATATCACCGTGTTGTTGTTGTTGTGGTCTTCAGTCCTGAGACTGGTTTGATGCAGCTCTCCATGCTACTCTATCCTGTGCAAGCTTTTTCATCTCCCAGTACCTACTGCAACCTACATCCTTCTGAATCTGCTTAGTGTATCCATCTCTTGGTCTCCCTCTACGATTTTTACCCTCCACGCTGCCCTCCAATACTAAATTGGTGATCCCTTGATGCCTCAGAACATGTCCTACCAACCGATCCCTTCTTTTGGTCAAGTTGTGCCACAAACTTCTCTTCTCCCCAATCCTATTCAATACTTCCTCATTAGTTACGTGATCTACCCATCTAATCTTCAGCATTCTTCTGTAGCACCATATTTCGAAAGTTTCTATTCTCTTCTTGTCCAAACTATTTATCGTCCATGTTTCACTTCCATACATGGCTACACTCCATACGAATACTTTCAGAAATGACTTCCTGACACTTAAATCAATACTGGATGTTAACAAATTTCTCTTCTTCAGAAACGCTTTCCTTGGCATTGCCAGCCTACATTTTATATCCTCTCTACTTCGACCATCATCAGTTATTTTGCTCCCCAAATAGCAAAACTCATTTACTACTTTAAGTGTCTCATTTCCTAATCTAATTCCCTCAGCATCACCCGACTTAATTAGACTACATTCCATTATCCTTGTTTTGCTTTTGTTGATGTTCATCTTATATCCTCCTTTCAAGACACTGTCCATTCCATTCAACTGCTCTTCCAAGTCCTTTGCTGTCTCTGACAGAATTACAATGTCATCGGCGAACCTCAAAGTTTTTATTTCTTCTCCATGAATTTTAATACCTACTCCGAATTTTTCTTTTGTTTCCTTTACTGCTTGCTCAATATACAGATTGAACAACATCGGGGAGAGGCTACAACCCTGTCTTACTCCCTTCCCAACCACTGCTTCCCTTTCATGCCCCTCGACTCTTATAACTGCCATCTGGTTTCTGTACAAATTGTAAATAGCCTTTCGCTCCCTGTATTTTACCCCTGCCACCTTTAGAATTTGAAAGAGAGTGCTCCAGTCAACATTGTCAAAAGCTTTCTCTAAGTCTACAAATGCTAGAAACGTAGGTTTGCCTTTCCTTAATCTTTCTTCTAAGATAAGTCGTAAGGTCAGTATTGCCTCACGTGTTCCAGTGTTTCTACGGAATCCAAACTGATCTTCCCCGAGGTTGGCTTCTACTAGTTTTTCCATTCGTCTGTAAAGAATTCGTGTTAGTATTTTGCAGCTGTGACTTATTAAGCTGATAGTTCGGTAATTTTCACATCTGTCAACACCTGCTTTCTTTGGGATTGGAATTATTATATTCTTCTTGAAGTCTGAGAGTATTTCGCCTGTTTCATACATCTTGCTCACCAGATGGTAGAGTTTTGTCAGGACTGGCTCTCCCACGGCCGTCAGTAGTTCCAATGGAATATTGTCTACTCCGGGGGCCTTGTTTCGACTCAGGTCTTTCAGTGCTCTGTCAAACTCTTCACGCAGTATCATATCTCCCATTTCATCTTCATCTACATCCTCTTCCATTTCCATAATATTGTCCTCAAGTACATCGCCCTTGTATAGACCCTCTATATACTCCTTCCACCTTTCTGCTTTCCCTTCTTTGCTTAGAACTGGGTTTCCATCTGAGCTCTTGATATTCATACAAGTCGTTCTCTTATCTCCAAAGGTCTCTTTAATTTTCCTGTAGGCGGTATCTATCTTACCCCTAGTGAGATAGGCCTCTACATCCTTACATTTGTCCTCTAGCCATCCCTGCTTAGCCATTTTGCACTTCCTGTCGATCTCATTTTTGAGACGTTTGTATTCCTTTTTGCCTGTTTCACTTACTGCATTTTTATATTTTCTCCTTTCATCAATTAAATTCAATATTTCTTCTGTTACCCAAGGATTTCTACTAGCCCTCGTCTTTTTACCTAATTGATCCTCTGCTGCCTTCACTACTTCATCCCTAAAAGCTACCCATTCTTCTTCTACTGTATTTATTTCCCCCATTCCTGTCAACTGCTCCCTTATGCTCTCCTTGAATCTCTGTACAACCTCTGGTTCTTTTAGTTTATCCAGGTCCCATCTCCTTAAATTCCCACCTTTTTGCAGTTTCTTCAGTTTTAATCTACAGGTCATAACCAATAGATTGTGGTCAGAGTCCACATCTGCCCCTGGAAATGTCTTACAATTTAAAACCTGGTTCCTAAATCTCTGTCTTACCATTATATAATCTATCTGATACCTTTTAGTATCTCCAGGGTTCTTCCATGTATACAACCTTCTTTCATGATTCTTAAACCAAGTGTTAGTTATGATTATGTTGTGCTCTGTGCAAAATTCGACCAGGCGGCTTCCTCTTTCATTTCTGTCCCCCAATCCATATTCACCTACTATGTTTCCTTCTCTCCCTTTTCCTACACTCAAATTCCAGTCACCCATGACTATTAAATTTTCGTCTCCCTTCACAATCTGAATAATTTCTTTTATTTCATCATACATTTCTTCAATTTCTTCGTCATCTGCAGAGCTAGTTGGCATATAAACTTGTACTACTGTAGTAGGCGTGGGCTTCGTATCTATCTTGGCCACAATAATGCGTTCACTATGCTGTTTGTAGTAGCTTACCCGCATTCCTATTTTCCTATTCATTATTAAACCTACTCCTGCATTACCCCTATTTGATTTTGTGTTTATAACCCTGTAGTCACCTGACCAGAAGTCTTGTTCCTCCTGCCACCGAACTTCACTAATTCCCACTGTATCTAACTTCAACCTATCCATTTCCTTTTTAAATTTTCTAACCTACCTGCCCGACAAAGGGATCTGACATTCCACGCTCCGATCCGTAGAACGCCAGTTTTCTTTCTCCTGATAACGACATCCTCTTGAGTAGTCCCCGCCCGGAGATCCGAATGGGGGACTATTTTACCTCCGGAATATTTTACCCAAGAGGACGCCATCATCATGTAATCATACAGTAAAGCTGCATGCCCTCGGGAAAAATTACGGCTGTAGTTTCCCCTTGCTTTCAGCCGTTCGCAGTACCAGCACAGCAAGGCCGTTTATATTGCAGTGGTACATGGCTTAGTCTACTATAAGTGATATTATTTCTTATCAGTATTATTCTAGGTATATTTTGATGTTTATAGTAGATTTTCTGCGACCGTACGCATGCACTGTCTTGTATTACTTAAACTTACATATTGCTTTAGAGCGCATTATTGCGACAGTTCGCATGCACTAATTAAGGCCATGGTATACTCACGTCAATCGTCGAAGGTTTTATTGTCGTAGATTAATCGTAGCTTCCTACTTCTTCCTCTTCCGCATTTCGACTATGAAATCCCTCATGGGGTTCCATATAGGCTTATCGTCTATCGTCTGTCCATATAGAGTCTTCATTCGTTGCTTTGGAGATGTTTTCTGTTTGTGTGTTGATCTGTGTCCACTGATCTTTATTTATAATTACTGTGTGTTCTGTCGTTCTGTGTTACTGTAATCTTGGTGTAACATGTCTCTGATGTTTCTGTATTGTCCGCAGAAATAAGATTTTATGTTCTGGGAAATCTTCTTCTCCGGATGTACGGATCTGTGTCTGCCACAAACTCACACGGTTTAAATGCGTGGGATAAGGTCCATGTCCAGTTAAGAAATGTACGATACCTCGGCTGCGATCGATTTGTTTCACTCTTGAACTCTCCCTTATGTCGGGGAGAAAATCACGTAATCTATATCCCTTGTTACTCGTGTCCCATTCCTCTTGCCATGTATCCATCCACCAGAGTTGAAGATGGTTTGTATAGGTATACCGGCAATTGTGATTACCTGTTCTACTCACTCCATCCGTCACCAGTACATAGCGGCCTGATATATGATGGTGATATCTATCGGGGATGTTCCGAGTACCACCTACAGTGCTCTCACTGTGGTAGTGCCAAACGCCTTGCACATAACTAGTCAGTGTACGTGCCCATTAATGGCTGCAAACCTTAGTGATGATTGGAGGAGGGTAGTGGTATCTTCACATAACTGGCAGAGCACTCTGTAATTGCTTGAATTTAGCCTCGGCAGTCTATGTAGTATTGTTCTGCTTTGAATGTTGTAACCTTATGCATTCGTGGAAATTTAGTTTTTCATCTGTGTGTACTCCAAGATCGCATGTCACCTTTGCCCGTTTAAAGTTTGTGTCCCCAATCTTTACTGGGTGGTCTTTTTGCAGTGAGCCCTTTACTTTCTGCTGTCGTGAGTTTACTATTGCTACCCCATTGTGCGATAGCATGTAGAGTTCCACTGGCTTTCTCTTGAAGCTCGTCCCCGTCATTTGGAGGGTTGGGGTGGGTTTGGTTGTTTGGAGGAAGAGATCGAACAGAGAGGTCATCGGTCTCATCGGATTAGGGAAGGAAGGACAGGGAAGGAACTCTGCCGAGGCTTTTCAAAGGAACCATCCCGCCGGCATTTGCCTGGAGCGATTTATGGAAATCGCTCGTCGTTTGGAGAGATCACTACTAGTAAGTGATGCATACACAACAACTCCATCTGTCCAATTTTCTGCATCCCCTACGTACAGGAGGGGTTCATTAGTTCCGTCCCAGAAGATGGCGCCACAGCCCTTTGCAGTTCTTCAGCAGTTACGTTACGGCTGCCGATCTGTCATTCTACTACTTTGTCTCTTCAGTAGTCAAAGAGACTATCGTAAAGAAACTATGGTAGCTTCAGTTGTCTTAACCTGGCTAATATTGCAGGCTACCAGAGATTGTCAAACGCCCCTACATTGTCTGTAATTATGGCCATTATGTATTTGCTGTACTGCTGACAATTCACAATGTTTGGTTGATGGCATCATCTATAGATTGTCTGGGCCTGAAGCCGAAATGATGTGGGCTCGGGCCACAGTGAGCGCTGTGTACCTGTATACTCAGCTATGCTATATCCAGCTATCATTGATGACTTCATCCGGTAGAGCTACCTGCCTTCAGGGGTAGTGATTGGTACGTTTCACTCGCTGTTCCAAATAGCGCCAGATATTTTCTATGCGGTTAAGGTACCGCAAATTAGCGGGCCAGTCGAGTGCGACTGGATGCTTGGGAGTCCGTCAAACCAGGAAATGTATGCCTGCAGCTCTGTGAACACGACTGTTATCTCCTTGAAGGACGAGAGTGCCTTAGTATACTCATCATGAAGATGTATCAAAATGAACCTCACTTTCTCCCTGAGAATGTTGAAATAAACTTCCTGGTCAATCTTCATGGTACCCTAAATGTGTGAGCCCAAGTACTGGCATGAAAAAGACCTTAACACACTACAGAACGACCTCCGGGCTGAACTACAATCTCTGCACACATGTGGCCGTTGGTGATTCGAAGCCTTGTATCCTTCAAGAAGAGGGAAAATTACGAACATAAGACCACGCATCCAGTCAGCTACTTACAAGTTTCCTTGTTGTTTGGCCCACTGTTCTGCTGCGATCATTTGCGTTCTGCAAGGTGACCGACTCCAAATATTTCTTGCATGCAGTTCCCTGGGCAACGTTCCCTAGGGAAAAAAAATTGATGTTGCCGTGCATTGAATGATAGCAGCGATTAGTATCGGGTTTGAAACTGATTATCGTGGCCCTCGTATAAGCCTGTCGGTTAGCATCTCTTAGCGATCACCGTCATCGTGCCATACTACAAGGCTGCCATTGGTGTACCACTTCTAGGGCGGTCCGCATTGCTACATAAAGAAATCGGGCAGCTTCATTCATGGTGGACACTGGCACCTCCGGAAATGATAGCTCCTTTCTGTGAGTCTGTCACGTTTCACATCGATCCATCTTGTTGTGCTGATTCCTTACACCTCACTGTCATACCCACATCACTTCACTGCCATGACTTACATCATCTGTGGAGGATCACACGATCGCTTGGTCTCAGTTCTACACCATCTACGGCGCTCCAACAAACCAGTGCGCTCTTGTGGGAAGAGGTGACTGATACCTTGACCTGTGAACTTATTTGGCAACAAAATAATAATTGCTTCGAACTTCTTTTTTTGGATGAATTTACCAACTGATCTGTATGGTTAACACGCCCATGAAACTTCGTCTAATACCGCTTATAAAATACATTAGGAACATTCTTATCATGTGTCTACTTACTTTCAATTTTTCCATTGTTTTATCTCAGCCTCATGATTTCAATACAACATTAATCGAGAAGACGCAGAATGATAAGAGACAAGGCAGACATGGTCCACCTCAAATCTCCAAGCTGCGTCTCACGCGGTTCTGAATGAAACGCTCAGAAAAATGAAAGCTAAGAAAATATTTAAAGTGACAGGGTCAGCTGCTTCAGACTACTTTAGACAAAAAAGACAAAATGAAGTAACTGCAGTTAAAAGAGACAAGATCTGGGAAAATCCGTGCTGGCAATAGATTTGGAAACACAACTTGTTAATTACTGCATTGATATCTAAAATAGCACAACTGTAAAGCTGTTCACAAGCTTTCAGTTGGATCAGGAGACAACAGTCAGCTGCACGTCCGCTGCTGGTGTAGTTGCGTTCGCCCACCCCCCTGCCCCATCCACTGCCACCACGATCATTTTCCAGGAACAAAATGAGGTACGCACGAAATGAGCTCTCCCTGAATTCATTAAAGGGCTTCAACAGTCAGGACGGATCCTGAGCGATCTGTTATTGAGCCGATAGAAGGTCTTCGTCCTTTGTGAAACACCAGTCGAAGATCCACTTATTTTGATTCTAGACACTGTTTACCCACCGGAAATATAAGATACATTTTGTGAGAGAAAAATCACGTGCAAACCGACGCGCGGCGGGCCAGTCTCGAGCGTGGCGCCACGTCTTTACGATTCAGCGCCAAATATAGCGCATCTGACAGGGAACATACATTGCCCGCGCCATAAATCGTACTGGTGGTCCTACGCATTCGCCACAGTTACGCTCTGACGCCTCAGTGAGCGCTAATGAACAGGGACTAGACCTGTTTCCTTCTGACGTCAGACAGATACACTACTGGCCATTAAAATTGATACACCACGAAAATTATGTACTACAGCCGCGAAATTTAACCGACAGGAAGAAGATGCTGTGACATGCAAATGATTAGCTTTTCAGAGCATTCACACCAGGTTTCCAACCGATTTCTCATACACAAACAGCAGTTGACCCGCGTTGCCTGGCGAAACGTTGTTGTGATGCCTTGTGTAAGGAAGCGAAATGCGTACCATCACGTTTCCGACTTTGATAAAGGTCGGATTGCAGCCTATCGCGATTGTGGTTTATAGTATCGCGACATTGCTGCTCGCGTTGGTCGAGGTTCAACGACTGTTAGCAGAATATGGAATCAGTGGGTTCAGGAGGGTAATACGGAACGCCGTGCTGGATCCCAGCGGCCTCGTATCACTAGCAGTCGAGATGACAGGCATCTTACACGCATGGCCGTACCGGATCGTGCAGCCACGTTTGCAAGACAACAACGATCTGCACCAACAGTTCGACGACGTTTGCAGCAGAATGGACTATCAGCTCGGAGACCGTGGCTGCGGTTACCCTTGACGCTGCATCACAGACAGGAGCGCCTTCGGTGGTGTACTCAACGACGAACCTAGGTGCACGAATGGCAAAACGTCATTTTTTCGGATGAGTCCAGATTCCGGTTTACAGCATCATGATGGTCGCATCCGTGTTTGGCGACATCGCGGTGAACGCACATTGGAAGCGTGTATTCGTCATCGCCATACTGGCGTATCACCCGGCGTGATGGTATGGGGTGCCATTGGTTACAATTCTCGGTCACCTCTTGTTCGCATTGACGACACTTTGAACAGTGGACGCTACATTTCAGATGTGTTACGATCCGTGTCCCTACCCTTCATTCGATCCCTGCGAAACCCTACATTTCAGCAGGATAATGCACGACCGCCTTTTGCAGGTCCTGTACGGGCCTTTCTGGATACAGAAAATGTTCGACTGCTGCCCTGGCCAGCACATTCTCCAGATCTCTCACCAATTGAAAACGTCTGGTCAATGGTGGCCGAGCAACTGGCTCGTCGCAATATGCCAGTCACTACTCATGATGAACTGTGGTATCGTGTAGAAGCTGCATGGGCAGCTGTACCTGTGTATACCATCCAAGCTCTGTTTGACTCAATGCCCATGTGTGTCAAGGCCGTTATTACGGCCAGAGGTGGTTGTTCTGGGTACTGATTTCTCAGGATCTATGCACCCACATCGCGCGAAAATGTGATCACATGTCAGTTCTAGAATAATATATTTGTCCAATGAATATCCACATATCATCTGCATTTCTTCTCTGTGTAGCGATTTTAATGGCCAGTAGTGTAGTTAACATCCATGTGCCAGCAGCTGATAAAAGTAGATGCACAGCTTCATTCAACAGTTATCATCACACAGTTACCAGTTGCCATGAGTGGCCACCAGTTATTCAGCAGTCATCGAACAACTGCCACGTTGCTGCAGTCGTTGCACAGTGTCATGGTAACCGCCGAGTCTCACTATGTGCGTTACGGACTTAGTGACAGTCAACAACAACAACAGAGCCAGACTGTAAATACCATTACATTAATTAGTTAATATCACTGAGTTAAGTTTAGAGCAGTGTTCAAAATTTTAAGATCAGTGACAATCTTCACATTATCATCACCATCATCGCTCTAAAGTTGAGTATTCATGCATACGCAGTGTCCCAGAAATGTTGCGACGAACTTCTAGGTGTTGTGGGGCGGCGGATGGAATTATTTTTGTTAAATGTTCCTATTATTTATGCTGTCTTTTGCCGTTTTCAACACTGGCTCTCTAACTACAATATTGGCAACCAGGAAGTGATTAGCAAAACTTGAAGCCTGTAATTAGAATTCCTAATGCCCACTTCATCTGAGAATACACTTATAGTTACAGCTTGTAGCTCTGAGGAATTAGGAGATTGTCTGGGATTTATAATTAAAAACGGTCGTGAAAGAAAACGTTCTGTATTCTGAAAGTCACAGATGAAAACAAACGAATCCACACAATCTAACTAACAGAGCAGTTCAGAGTCTAATGCGCTGATGCAACTATAAATTCCAAATTAAATGTTTAAATGAATGCTCGCCATAATTTTATGATTAGGTTCATCAAATGCCACGCTAAATAATGGTAGAATGTTTGTCCCGCGGCGGCACGTGAAAATACGACAATACGCAAACTGAAGATCGATAATTAAAGTCATCCCAGAATTAACACTTCACTCGAAAATGATTTCATGGTGCGCGTATCCCGAGTAACTTAATACGGCATCCGAGGCTGTTTGTAGCAATGATACCGACGCGACGCGACTCCCTACACAGATGGCGTGTTATTCAGCGTCTGGAGAGACCTGGGGCCTTGCTTCCTCGCGCAGCGTTTTTATATATAAAGCCGCGGTGCGGACGGCTAAGGGAACGCCTGATCAAATCGGCTCTCCCGACTAGCCGCTGGACTAGTAATGCACCACTTTAGGTTACCGAATAAATCATAGCTTCTCTTGCTGATGGCCGATGAAGCTCTTAATTTAAATGTGCATTCAGCACACAGGTAAGTAATCTTAATAAAAGTTTGACGTGGCTAAGTTAAATCTTTTGGGCGAGAGAATTATTTTAATTACACTGCACGCAGTAGACGAGCTCTGAACTGGCCCTTTTGAGATACGCTATCGCTGTAGTTTTATAGGTATTCAAATGAAACTTCTCACATCCTTATGGTTATAGCGGAACTCCATTCTACTTAAATATAAACATCCTAGCCTTATTTATTTGCCTGCTTAATCTATCTTGCTTCCTTAATTTTTAAGACAAAAACCAGACAATCATGAATTTCAACTAAAATCTTAATTTGTGAGATCCAGAAGACTGTTTCTATTAAATATTTATGAAAAAGGAATCTAAATATAAATTTTTAATTCTCTAGCTCTTTTCTGTTGCGCCAATGATTTTTACAGAAAAACGTCCAAATTTCGAAAATGGTTAAAGTTATCGAACTGATATTCAACACATATTAATTTAGTATTATTCCTGACATGCTAGAAACATTTTAGGTTATTTATTTGAGTTTTAAAGTATTGCGCAACCTTTATGACGTCAGAGCTAGTTACAGCGGACTGGCTGGCACACAATGGAAAGACTGATGTGAATTTACTATGGCGTAAGTAGGCTGCTTCCCTACAGTGTAGTAGAGGGTGTCTTGAGCAACAAATCGAGGATAGGAACCCGTGTCCGGAAACTACACTCATACTCATAAATTAAGGACAATTTCAGAATGTGGTGCCACACAACGTGGCACTACAGAAAACTGGCGCTAATAGCATAGGCACATAGGGAACACACACGACACAGATCTGTAAGTCCACGGTATTGGTGCTAAGATGAGAAAACCGTCCCAAAACACATGTGCTCCAAAACGCCACTGTTTCCTGCGCATGTACGCCAACATTAATATGGGATATGATTACCATGCACACGTACACAGACCGCACAACGGGTTGGCATTCTCTGGATCAGGTGGTCGAGCAGCTGCTGGGGTATTGCCTCCTATTCTTGCTCTAGTGCCTGTCAGAGCTCCTGAAGTGTCGTAGGGGTTTGAATACTTGCAGCGATACGACGACCGAGAGCATCCCACACGTGCTCGTTGGAGTTTAGGTCTGGAGAACAGGCAGGCCACTCCATTCGCCTCATGTCTTCTGTTTCAAGGTACTCCTCCAGGATGGCAACTCGGTGGGGCCGTGCGTTATCATCCATCAGGAGGACGGTGGGACCCACTGCACCCCTGAAAAGGCGGCCATACTGGTGCAAAATGACATCCCGATACACCTGACCTGTTACAGTTCCTCTAACAAAGACATGCAGCGGTGAACGTGCACCAATCATAATCCCGCCCCACATCATCAAACCACGATCTCCATACAGGTCCCTTTCAAGACATTAAGGGGTTGGCATCTGGTTCCTGGTTCACGCCAGATGGAAACCCGGCGAGATTCACTGTCCAGACTATACCTGGAATCGTCTGTGAACATAACCTGGGACCACGGTTCCAGTGACCATGTATTGTGTTCTTGATACCAGGCTTTACGGGCTCTCATTGGAATGCACCTTTCAAGTCTCTGGGCGAATAAACAATGTCTGTTCAGCTATGCCTGTGCCTTGTCGATTTAGCCACGTCCCTCTCTCCATTGTCATCCTCTTCAATTCTTCATACGATTTTATTCCCATATCTTCTTTGATGTTATTAAAATACGTTGCTCTTGGCCTGCCTCTTGGTTTTTCCCCAGAACTTTTCCTTCAAATACATTCTTTAGGAACTGGTTGTGTCTCATTATGTGCCTTATCATTTTTTATTTTCTTCTTCCTATGTAATTTAGCAGCGTTTTGTTTTCATTCACTTCTCTTAAGACCTGTTCATTACTTTTTCTATCTACCCAGCTTGTTTTCTTCATTCTTCTCCATATCCACATTCCCATTGCTTCCAGTCTCTTTTTCTCTGCCTTTTCCAGAGTCAACGCTTCACATCCGTATGTTAAGACACTACAGACAAAAGTTTTGGCAAACTTTTTCCTACTTTCTAGGCTTATATTCCTTTTATTTTGGGAAGTTTGCTTTGCTAAAGCTATTCTTCTCTTTATATCTGTGATACATTTATTGTCGTCAGTGATTGTGCTCCCCAAATAACACAAGTTCTCAACGTGCTCTAGAACATCTTCTTCTAGTTTAATATTTATATTTTGTCTTCCCTACTGTCATAGTTTTCGGTTTCTTCTTTATTTTTAGGTTTAATTCTCTTGGGATTTTGGCAAATTTTAGCAACATGAACTCCATTTCCTTTACTGAGTCAGCAAGTACTACTATATCATCTGTAAAACGGATACAGTGTATTCGTTCCCCGTTAATTTGAATTCCTTTGGTTATTCTTTTCACTTTTTCAATGGTTTTTTCAATAAATAAGTTAAACAAATATGGTGATAATGGGCATCCTTGCCTTACTCCCCTCCTTATTTTTGCTTTCTTCTTCACACCATTCACTTCTATCTCTGCTTCCTGCCTTTTATACAGGTTCCAGATTAATCCTCTGTCCCTCCAATCAAGATTTATTTCCTTCATTGTTCGCAATAACAATTTCCAATTAACCATGTCAAAGGTTTTCCTATTAACTCCAATTCGCCTTTCTAATACCATCCGCAGAGCTAGTATTGCCTCTCTAGTTCCTTTTTGCGGATCTGAAACCAAATTGGTCTTCTCCTAGGTTTGCCTCAATTTTCTTTTTTATTCGATTTTTTATTATGTTTAACATTATTTTGGAAGCGTGGGATGGTAAGGAGATAAACCTATAGTTCTCACAATCCATAGCATTTCCTTTTTCTTGGGATTATTACTGTTCTGCTGTTAAGCAAATCTGTAGGTGGTTCTTTTCCATCTTCGCAATACTCTTTAATAAGTTTATATAAGTACTCTTTTGTTGATTCTCCAATTTTCTTCAGTATTTCTGCTGTGATGTTATCTGTGTCTGTCTTATTCCGTTACTTAGGTCATTCAAGGCACTGTTGAATTTCTCTTTAGATATACACTCCTGGAAATTGAAATAAGAACACCGTGAATTCATTGTCCCAGGAAGGGGAAACTTTATTGACACATTCCTGGGGTCAGATACATCACATGATCACACTGACAGAACCACAGGCACATAGACACAGGCAACAGAGCATGCACAATGTCGGCACTAGTACAGTGTATATCCACCTTTCGCAGCAATGCAGGCTGCTATTCTCCCATGGAGACGATCGTAGAGATGCTGGATGTAGTCCTGTGGAACGGCTTGCCATGCCATTTCCACCTGGCGCCTCAGTTGGACCAACGTTCGTGCTGGACGTGCAGACCGCGTGAGACGACGCTTCATCCAGTCCCAAACATGCTCAATGGGGGACAGATCCGGAGATCTTGCTGGCCAGGGTAGTTGACTTACACCTTCTAGAGCACGTTGGGTGGCACGGGATACATGCGGACGTGCATTGTCCTGTTGGAACAGCAAGTTCACTTGCCGGTCTAGGAATGGTAGAACGATGGGTTCGATGACGGTTTGGATGTACCGTGCACTATTCAGTGTCCCCTCGACGATCACCAGTGGTGTACGGCCAGTGTAGGAGATCGCTCCCGACACCATGATGCCGGGTGTTGGACGTGTGTGCCTCGGTCGTATGCAGTCCTGATTGTGGCGCTCACCTGCACGGCGCCAAACACGCATACGACCATCATTGGCACCAAGGCAGAAGCGACTCTCATCGCTGAAGACGACACGTCTCCATTCGTCCCTCCATTCACGCCTGTCGCGACACCACTGGAGGCGGGCTGCACGATGTTGGGGCGTGAGCGGAAGACGGCCTAACGGTGTGCGGGACCGTAGCCCAGCTTCATGGAGACGGTTGCGAATGGTCCTCGCCGATACCCCAGGAGCAACAGTGTCCCTAATTTGCTGGGAAGTGGCGGTGCGGTCCCCTACGGCACTGCGTAGGATCCTACGGTCTTGGCGTGCATCCGTGCGTCGCTGCGGTCCGGTCCCAGGTCGACGGACACGTGCACCTTCCGCCGACCACTGGCGACAACATCGATGTACTGTGGAGACCTCACGCCCCACGTGTTGAGCAATTCGGCGGTACGTCCACCCGGCCTCCCGCATGCCCACTATACGCCCTCGCTCAAAGTCCGTCAACTGCACATACGGTTCACGTCCACGCTGTCGCGGCATGCTACCAGTGTTAAAGACTGCGATGGAGCTCCGTATGCCACGGCAAACTGGCTGACACTGACGGCGGCGGTGCACAAATGCTGCGCAGCTAGCGCCATTCGACGGCCAACACCGCGGTTCCTGGTGTGTCCGCTGTGCCGTGCGTGTGATCATTGCTTGTACAGCCCTCTCGCAGTGTCCGGAGCAAGTATGGTGGGTCTGACACACCGGTATCAATGCGTTCTTTTTTCCATTTCCAGGAGTGTAGTTGGCCCTATCATGTCGATATCCACACTGCTGTCTTCTTCCAGAATTTCCCCCTCATTATCAACATCTTCTCCTTCATATAGGTCCTCAATTTACTCTTTTCATCTTTCGCATACATCCTCTAATTCGAAAAGTATGTCACCGTTTTTATTCTTGACCATATTTGTTTTTGTTCTTGGCTTTATCTGCATTGATTTAATTTTAGAGTAGGCTCTATTAATTTGGCCTCCACTTAGATCTTGTTGAATTTCCTTATGCTTGTCGTGCATCCACTTTTCTTTTTCAGATCTACATTTCTGTGTAATTGCATTTTTTACTCTTTTGTACTTATCGAAATCTTTTTCCTCAGCCTGTATTCGTTCTTCAATAAGGTCTAGTATTTCCTTGGTCATCCAAGGTTTACTCAGTTCTAGTTTCCTTAATCATACTAGTTCTTTAGCAGCTACTTCTACGGTCTCTTTGAATCCTTCCAATCCTTCCCTGTTACCTATCAGGTTATCGGTCAGTTCTTTCACGTCCGCAGCTACTTGTTTTTCTTTGATTTTTTCTACAAACCATCTGTGTTGGTTCGTTCTTTTATATTTCTTAAATCTGCTACTATTGTCTGCTATTACTAGAACATGGTCACTGTCTATATCATATCCAGGGTATGAGTAGCTAGACTTTATTTGATTTATAAATTTCTTCTTGACTAGGGTATAATCTATCTGATACCTTTTGCCATCTGCTGGACTCTTCCATGTATATCTTCTTCCCTTGGGCATTTCAAAACACGTGTTGGTGACTATCATCTCATACTGTTCACAGAAATCTAGCAACCTTTCTCCTCCAGCATCATTTTTCCTAGCCCGAACTTGCCATTCCATAAACCTTTGTTATCTTCTCCAGTCGATGCATTGTTATCACCAATTATGATAAGATCGTCTTTTTCTTTAACCAGTTTCATTAAGTCATCAGTTTGCTCATATACTACTTCTACTTGCTCATCCTTGCTATTTATTGTTGGTAAGCAAACTGTAATGACACACAAATCCGTGGGTTGAGCTTTAATTTTAATCATCATTATCCTATCACTGCAGTGGTATGTGTTCAATACATTGTTCTTCCATTTTCCTCTCAAAAATTATAGCGACGCCATTTCTTCCTGTTCGAGCACTACTACTGTGAATGATCCTGAAATCCCATAACATAAAATCACCGTTACCGCCCCATCTAGTTTCAGGTATTAATTACTCGGTGGAAATGAATGAAAGTGCGGGAGCTAGTCAGAAGTTTCGCAGTCGTGCACAGAAAATTGGATGTCACACTGCCCGAGGTTAGCGTGACTATAGCGCTAAAATAGACGGCACCGTTTGCGATGGTGGCCAGAGCATAGGAACTCGACCAACGAGGGTTGGGGTCTCGTGATTTTCTCAGATGAGAGCAACTTCAGTCTGAACAGTGATTCAGGACGTACCTTTATTTCTCGAAAAGTGGGAACACATAATGCCAGGAACAATGTCGAAAATGATCGTTTTGGTGGTCCAGGTGCAATGTTTTGAGGAGGCATAAAGTTTCATGGGTGCACTGAATCTTTGAACACGGCACACTCATGGGCCAACGTTATTGTTATGCTGTACTCGTTCCCTAGACTTTACCCGATGTTACTCGCCTCTTAGGTAATTGGGCTACGCATGCTCTCTTTAAAAAGTAATGTCTCGATAATGTCCTAGGGTTGAGCCGCACTTTTCTGTTTTCACACGCAGCAGCTAACCAGCTGCAAATACGCTGAAGAGGCAAGGAAACTGGTACACCTGCCAAATGTAGCGTAGGGCCCCCGCGAGCATGCTGAAGTGCCCCAGCACGACGTGGCATGGACTCGACTAATGTCTGAAGTAGTGCTGGAGGGAACTGATACTATGAATCCTGCAGGGCTGTCCATTAATCCGTAAGAGTACGAGATGGTGGAGATCTCTTCTGAACAACACGTTGCAAGACATCACTGACATGCTCAATAATGTTCACGTCTAGGGAGTTTGGTGGCCAGCGAAATTGTTTAAGCTCAGAAGTGTTGCTGGAGCCATTCTATAGCAGTTCTGGACGTGTGGAGTGTCGAATTGTACTGCTGGAATTTCCCTAGAAGTGTTCCTGGAGCCAATCTATAGCAATTCCGGACGTGTGGGGTGTCTAATTGTCCTGCTGGAATTTCCCTAGTCTGTCGGAAGGCACAGTGGACATGAATGGATGCAGGCGATCGGACAGGAAGCTTACATACGTGTCACCTGTCAGAGTCGTATCTAGACGTATCAAGTAACAGTGCATATCACTCAAACTACACATGCTTCATACAGAGCCTCCACCAACTTGAACAGCTCCCTGTTGAGATGTAGTGTCCGTGGATCCATGGTGTTGTCTCCATACCCGTACACGTCCATCCGCTCGACACAATTTTAAAGGAGACTCATCAAACCAGGCAATATGTTTCTAGTCATCAACAGTCCAATGTCGATGTTGACGGGCCCAGGCTAGGCAGTCATCAAGGATACACGAGTGGGTCTTCGGCTCCGAAAGCCATATCGATTATGTTTCGTTGAGCAGTACACACGATGACACTTGCTGATGGCCCAGCAATGAAATCTGCAGCTATTTGCGGAAGGGCTGCATTTCTATCATGTTGAACGATTCTGTTGTCATCGGGTCCAGTTCTTTTAGGATCCTTTTCCAGCCGCAGCGATGTCGGGTATTTGATGTTCTACCGGATTCCTGATATTTACGGTATACTCGTGAAATGGCCGTACGTCAAAATTCCCACTTCATCGCTACCTCGGAGATGCTGTGTCCCATCGCTAGTGCGCTAACTGTAACACTACGTTCAAACTCACTTAAATCTTAATAACCTACCATTGTGCCGGCCGCAGTGGCTGAACGGTTCTAGGCGCTTCAGTCTGGAACCGCGCGAGCGCTACGGTCGCAGGTTCGTATCCTGCCTCGGGCGTGGATGTGTATGATGTCCTTAAGTTAGTTAGGTTTAAGTAGTTCTTAGTTCTAGGGGATTGATGACCTCAGATGTTAAGTCCCATAGTGCTCAGAGCCATTTGAACCATTTTTAACCTACCATTGTAGTAGCAGTAACCGATCTAAGAGTTGCGCCAGACATTTGTTGTCTTATATAGGCGTTGACGACCTCAGCACGGTATCCTGCCTATTTACATGTCTCTCTATTTGAATACGCATGCCTGTACCAGTTTCTTTGGTGCTTCAGTGTATTTATGCCTGCTTGACAGCAGCGTCTTTTGGCTGTCAGCTAACATATGCGATTGACTACTTTTAAACCACCACGGTTTTTTAATAGCAGTTGTAATCAACATTTAAATGAAGTTTCTGGAAAACAGTAAAAGATTCCTTAAACAATACAAGTACAACAAGATATGACGTATTCATGCAGCTCTCATTTGCTGTGTTACTGTGGAGACTACGATGTTCTGACAGACATTTGTGTAATGAAGAGATATGAAAAAACGTAATAAATCAATAAATAAAATAGATATAGTGCATTGCCATAAACTGAGATGTTGCTTGTTGAAATAGCATGAAGCTTTTAAAAGTTATTAACTCAGAGGTTGAGTATGAAAATGTCTAGTCACCGTAAAATGTTAAATTCATTAGTTTTCAAGGTAGTAAAAGTATTGTTGTGTCATTGGGTGAGCCTCATTTGCCTGAGATTAAGTATTTGAATGTGCATCAGTATAAATTTTTTAAGAATTGTAATTTAGCCATTTGTCACATTGTCTCAAAGTCCGCCATTGCTGGTGCATTCCGCATTCTGCTAAGTGAGCGACCACTGTTCAGTTACCCCTTCTGAGATTTTCCCCATTTCCAGTCACACTGCTTGCCTTCGTACCTGGCTGGCTGGCTGGTACCGGTCGCTTAGCTGGACCGGCTGTGGTGTGCCGTCGGTCGTGGAGCACACCAGTGTAATATATGTAAAATTTTAAGTGAATAGAACTGGAAGAAGTGTGAAATTTATGATATTTTGTTGACACAATGATCGACTGATAAATCGGGTGGTCTTCCGCAGAAAAACAATAAATATTGTTTATGAAGTGATTCACGTAATGGTCTTGTTCTAGCTTTTTATCATATGCAGTGGTCAGTAGTTCGGCATTATGAGTAAATATAAATATCGTTCAGTAATACTACAATTTTATTTAAAAAAGTCAACTGCACTAAAATTACATAATGGCCCTAAGAAGATTCATAGGGAATTCATCAGCTCTCAAAACCGTCCAGTTATTGGATAAATGAATTTAAAAGTTGTTACATGAAAACTGTCGATTGGAAGGTTCCTTAAGCCTGGTTGAGATTTCTCCTCAAGTAATGACCGATAAAATACGTAGTATCCTGAAAGAACCTCGTAGTATTGGGATATTTTAGCATGTAGTAAATTCATATGAAAAGCAAAGCTCCATCGCTCAGATTACAGATGGCCCTCCGGGACAGGCGGACCGCCGTGTTACCCTCTGCCAATGGCGTCATTGAGTGCGATATGCAGGGCGTGGGCTCCCGGCCGTTATCGGCATTTTAGACCTAGGAGACGCTACTCTTTTCATTCAAGTAGTTCCTCAGATGTCATCATGAGCCTGACTGGACCCCAATCTAGTCCTCCTACCGAGGAAAAGACCCCCCCCCCCCCCCCCCGGCAGTACTGAAAACTGCAATCGGATTTTTCGCATGGCAGCCGTATACGCTGACCACACAGCTGCGGAGATGCGCCACTAGTATGACGTAGTACACAGGATCCTCAATAAAGTTTCCCATATGAAGAGGCTGTCTGCACAACCGGTCCGTGTTCGTTCACTCCAGGCCAAAACAACTCATAAAAATATTTCAAATATTTCAAAACTGTGTTCGTCAAAAATGAAGCGTAATTCAAAGGTCGTCTGATTTCTTACGTGGTTTCAGATTAAGCCTCAGAACCATACCTATTGACAAGGCAGTTGGTGAATGTGAAGGTAAAAGACCACCAAGGAATCAGAAGGAAAAAATGAAGGCTAGAATCTTGACTGACTATTTGGAAAATGGTAAACAATGACTGTTAAGTGTTTCGAAAGGCTCCAAAGAATCACTTCAACTTCTCGGACGTGCCACTGACGTACAAAGCTCGAGAAAAACGAACACCAAAATCTAAACGTGCGAGTTTCAATTTCTCTTATGGTATTACGGTTGTAATATCATACGGTGGTGGCAACAAAAACGGTTTGCATTCGGAGGAGAAAGATGGTGGCTGAAATGTCGTGGAAACAACATGCCACAATGAAAAAAGCGTTTGTTTTGATATTGCGTTCCCAACTCGTCCCCCTGCCCCCTGACCCCTCCAACCTCAAGGAAAAAAAAGAAAAACGTCTACAACACTCTCTCCCCTAATTCGCTGTACTACAATATCAGCTGCCTTCTTTCAACGTTTTTGATATCCTCCGCCAGTTCCATCAGGTAATGGTCGCACAGTGCTAATCAATATTCCAAAATAGTCAGCCGTAGTGCCAACAGTCTCCTTAGTAGACTTTTTGAGTCTTCTAAGGGTTGTCAATAACCCAACATTTGTTTCACCTTCGCCACATGTTTCCCAGTTATGTTGTTTATATTTGTTACCCCTAGGACTTTCGGTAGATCTATAATCCTGAAATTCGTTTTACTTGTCGATTTCTCGAAGCTTGACGAAACATTCTTTGTAATAATGTGGGGAGCCTCACACACTTTATAATTTAGGGTCAACTGTCACGTTTTGCACCCTGAAGACATATTTTTAACATCATTTTGCAATTTGCTTTGCTCTACTGAGGAGTTCACTAGACAGCAGCAGTACCTGCCACAAAACTAAGAGAAATGTTCTGATTGTCTGCAAAACAATTTATACAGGGTGGTCCATTGATCGGGACCGGCCAAATATCTCACGTAATAAGCGTCAAACGAAAAAACTACAAAAAACGAAACTTGTCTAGCTTGAAGTGGGAAACCAGATGGCGCTATGGTTGGCCCGCTAGATGGCGCTGCCATAGGTCAAACGCATATCAGCTGCGTTTTTTTAAAATAGGAACCCCCATTTTTATTACATATTCGTGTAGTACGTATAGAAATATGAATGTTTTAGTTGGACCACTTTTTTCGCTTTGTCATAGATGGCGCTGTAATAGTCGCAAACATCTGGCTCACCATTTTAGACGAACAGTTGGTAAAGGTAGGTTTTTTAAAATTAAAATACAGTACGTAGGTACGTTTGAACATTTCATTTCGGTTGTTCCAATGTGATAAATATACCTTTGTGAACTTATCATTTCTGAGAACGCATGCTGTTACAGCGTGATTACCTGTAAATACCACATTAATGCTATAAATGCTCAAAATGATGTCCGTCAACCTCAAAGCATTTGGCAATATGTGTAACGACAATCCTCTCAACAGCGAGTAGTTCGCCTTCCGTAATGTTCACACATGCTGACGCATGTTGTAAGGCGTTGTCGGTAGATCACACTCCGTCGTCAGGCCACGAGTGGCCTACCGGGACCATCCGACAGCCGTGTCATCCTCAGTGGAGGATGCGGATAGGAGGGGCGTGGGTCAGCACACCGCTCTCCCGGTCGTAAGATGGTATTCTTGGCCGAAGCCGCTACTATTCGCTCGAGTAGCTCCTCATTTGGCATCAGGAGACTGAGTGCACCACGAAAAATGGCAACAGCACATGGCGGCCTGAATGGTCACCCATCCAACTGCCGACAGCGCTTAACTTCGGTGATCTCACGGGAACCGATGTACCCACTGCGGCAAAGCCGTTGCCCTGTCGGTGGATCACGGTAGCAAATATCCTTCAACTTTCCTCACAGAAAGAAATTCGGGGACGTCAGATCCAGTGAACGTGCGGGCCGTGGTACAGTGCTTCGACGACCAATCCACCAGTCATGAAATATGCTGTTCGATACCACTTCAACCGCACGCGAGCTATGTGCCGGACATCCATCATGTTGGAATTACATCGCCATTCTGTCATGCAGTGAAACATCTTGTAGTAACACCGGTAGAACATTACGTAGGAAATCAGCATACATGGCACCATTTAGAATGCCATCGAGGAAATGGGGCCAATTATCCATCCTCCCAGAATGCCGAACCATACATTAACCCGCCAAGGTCGCTGATGTTCCACATGTCGCAGCCATCGTGGATTTTCCGTTGCCCAATAGTGCATATTATGCTGGTTTACGTTCCTGCTGTTGATGAATAACGCTTCGTCGCTAAATAGAACTCGTGCAAAAAATCTGTCATCGTCCCGTAATTTCTCTTGTGCACAGTGGCAGAACTGTACACGACGTTCAAAGTCGCCGCCATGCAATTCCTGGTACCTAGAAATATGGTACGGGTGCAATCGATGTTGATGTAGCATTCTCAACACCGACGTTTTTGACATTCCAGATTCTCGCGCAATTTGTCTGCTACTGATGTGCGGATTAGCACCGACAGCGGCTAAAACACCTCCTTGGGCATCACTATTTGGTGTAGGTCGTGGTTGACGTTTCACATGTGGCTGAACCCTTCCTGTTTCCTTAAATAACGTAACTATCCGGCGAACGGTCCGGACACTTGATGATGTCTTCCAGGATACCGAGCAGCATACATAGCACACGCCCGTTGGGCATTTTGATCACAATAGCCATACATCAACACAATATCGACCTTTTCCGCAATTGGTAAACGGTCCATTTTAACACAGGTAATGTATCACGAAATACCGTCCGCACTGGCGGAATTTTACGTGATATCACGTACTTATACGTTTGTGACTATTACAGCGCCTTCTATCACAAAGCGAAAAAAGTGGTCCAACTAAAACATTCATATTTCTTTACGTACTACACGAATATGTAATAAAAAATGGGGGTTCATATTTTTAAAAAAGCGCAGTTGATATCCGTTTGACCTATGGCAGCGCCATCTAGCGGGCCAACCATAGCGCCATCTGGTTTCCCCCTTCAAGCTAAACGAGTTTCGTTCTTTGTAGTTTTTTCGTTTGATGCTTATTTCGTGAGATATTTGGCCCGGTCACTATCAATGGACACCCTGTATACGTTGGAAATAGCAGGTGGTCTACATCACATTACTAGCGGAATCACACTCGTCACTTCCGTTTCACTAGGTGACGTCCCATCAGTGACTGCGAACTGTGATCTTTCAGACCGGAAATCACGAATCAAGTTTCAAAACTGAGACGATAGTCCATAGGAAAGAAATTTTGTTGGAGGCCGCTTATTATTAATGATATCAAAAACCGTTTCGAAACTCTATAAATACGGAATCAATTTGAGAGGCCCTGTACGCAGTACGCCATGCGAATAAAGTGCCATGTGTGTCTCAGAAGAGTGAGGCTTTCTAAATCCATGCTGGTTTGATGTTAATAGGTAACATATTTCGGGGTGTTTCATAACGCTCGAACAAAGTATTTGTTCACACGTCCTGTTTTATGTCGTTAGCAATGAAATGGATCTGTTACTCAGTGGATTACGTTTACTTGTTTCGTAAATATTGCAGTGGTCTGTGCAACTTCCCATTCTTTTCCCTCACCATAAATACTAGAATACTCCTCACGACGTCGCAGAAAAAGTAATTAAGCCGGTGCATCGTTGATGTACAAGATGTACTCCTAAGTTAGCCCACTCAAGAAAGACATTGCCTGCAGAAACATAATCGTTCTGCTACGACTATGAGAGGGTCATGAGAGGTGCATAATGGAACATGTCTGGTGTCCCTGTGATAGATTTATTACTTCCTGGAATGACAAAGAATTATCTTGCAAGATGCACTTGATATATTCGTGGTATACCAATCGAAGATTCTGAATGAATTCCGCTTTGGTGTGTCATCGACTTATCAAATATGTGTCTACAGACAGGAGAGATTACTTTCACGCAGAAACTACAAATAACCTGAATGTCTACATTGAGAATTACCTGTATCAGCCATCACAAGTACAATGAGGAGGCGATGAAAGCTACGGTTGGTCGCTTACTCCTTGATAATGTCGACGCACTGTAAAGAGTAAAAGTAAGAGTTCTGAGTTGCAAACTGTCGCGAAAGCCGCATTTTTCCTCCGCTGTGACAGAACTACAAACAGCTAAATGAACCCCAGAACGACGTTCAGTAACCACTTGATTTAGAGGTAAGAAACGTAAAATACTGTAGAACTGCTACTGAAAACACACAAATCTGTTACTGAAATCATATGACTGAATACTCTGTTAACTGTTTTTCATTCGGCAACTACTCCCACAGTAACATTGTCATATTTACGTTATAGTTCGGCAAAACTACATGAGTATGACAAAAGACTTCACGTTTAATAGAGATAGCCATTCTTTGCACGGTATTACGATGAGACACCAGATATATCAGTGTAGTGCATATTAATAGCGTTTCCGTTAGGTTAATGAACAAAAGAGACAAAAACATCAGAAAAATTGTAAATAATATATTCCATGTCGTTATCGAAAACCTTCTGATGAAGCACAGGTAGTTTTTCGATCCCACGCAGATAGCAACTTGTTTATTCCGAGTTAAGCCATGTTTAAAGCTCAATCACCAGAACAAAACAAACAAAAACAAACAGAAGAAAACAAAAACTAACTTTTTGTGGTTAATCGATAAGGAACGAGATAGGTAAACACATGCAGGGGCCAGATTAGAAGACATGCGGTAGGCATGTTTGCCAACCAAGCTCCTTGGTGCAGTCTTTCAGGTTGCATTTGTTACTCAGTGACTGCAACAAATGTCAACTGCGAATGACATATCCCTGTGAAGCAGTTAGAAACACAAAACACCTTCTTTGTGCCTCCAGATGTATTTCACTAATAACACATTTTGTGGATTTACATGGTCCATCGTTTGAGATAATAAACGAAAAACGCTTGTTTTCTTTTGTTCTACATTAAACTTTTGCTTTGTTAATCAGTTTTGCCTTAGAAGACAATCTCCAGACATTTACTGACTATTGTCACCAAAGAAGTTACAATGTTTGTAAATGATATTCGAAAAGAAGTTACACATCTAGATTGAAACAGAAACGTACAGTAAATAACATCTTGAACAGTGTGATGATAATGCAATGTAAGAAATAAAAAGTTGAACAGTAAATAAATAAAAGAGATTAAAGAGGAAAAACTTTAACACAAAACTGGAACAGCAAGCCTACATAACAGTTTATATTAATAAACAAAACCAATAAAATAAAACAAAATTAGTACTTGACAAGTTTACTCCAGGAGGTATAAAACATGGAGAGCAATACGCAAGTCAATTAAAAGAAGAAATAATTATCAATGTAACTACAGAATATATAAGACATTTAAGCAATATCAATAAAATAAACAGAAATGAATTAATGCAGGAAAATGGAGTGTGAGGGAACATACAGTAAATGCCATCTTTGAGAGTGTGGTGGTACTGCATTTTAAAAAGTAAAGAGTTGAACAATACGCAAATACAAAAGGAGCAAACAGGGGAAAAACATTAACACTATACTTAAAACTGTGCCTATGTAACAGTTTGCATTAAATAAATCAAACAAGTAAAATAAACTACAAGAGGTATCAAAGAGGAAAGTAATAGAAGTACCAGTTAAGAGAAAGACTTAACAATTGTAACTACAGTCTATATGGATTACATAGACAATTTCAATAAAATAATAGAACTCAATGGATATAGGAAAATGGGCGAATATGTAGGAACAGACGAAGTGAGAAGTAATGAAAAACAGGATTATGTGAAGTTTAGAGGAGGGAAAGTGTTAAGGTGTGTCTGATCATTTGAGATCAGATCTGAACTGTGAGCTAGACGTTTGTTAATTTCCAGGGATTCCAGCAGGCTGAGTTCTTGGCTTTTGTTTGCTAAATGAGGGACATGGGAATTTCGGTGGTTGGTTGGACTGAGTCTTGCTTGTCTTGGCTAATGTATGGGTTCGATCCTCACACCCACAAACATACCCTCTTCTCCTACAGTAACGCCAAGTAAAGTACGCAGGACCGTGCCCTGGTTCCAAATCAACATTAAACATGTCCATGCGCTACTGATTGGAACAGAGATTAGTTTCGGCTGTCAGAGGTGGAAGTCTCTGCTTACAGAAACTGTCTCTAGTAAGCTTTCTTACATTACTAATGTTATTTTAGTTAACGAACCCATCTTCATGTAAGGTCACAGGACCTCCATTTTGGTATTTGACGCTATTGATGAACATATTTATTATCTGACATCTGATTGTGCTAAGTTAACAATTCATATAGGTATTGGGTTTACTCCTCATCCATCACAACTTCACTTCATGACGTTTCACACTTGTGCATTGCACTTTATTACATACCTTTCGTAGTTACTTGTCAGGAGCTATATAAGCTTCATGAGGTTCCTGGTGCAGCGCTAAACATATCGTCATTTATTTCCGAGTTCGGTGATTCGGCCTTGTAAATTGATACTGGTGAACACTTCGATATTTTACTTCTCTTTATGCCTAGTCAAGTCTCGATCAGCGATGCAAGTTTTGTTTGTTTAACAGTCGGATCACGAACAACAACTAGTCATGTCATTTAATGAGTGGGATAAGACTTCTGCAGTGTCTCTTAATGTAATGAAGTTAACTTACAAGCGTTAAGGACTGTCTCATCTCTAACAGAGTGTTTTCTAATATTTGTTCTATGATGGTATTAGTTTACAACATCTGAACTGATTGCCAAAAAGAACAGGGTTCTCTAGCAGTCTCCTGCTGACCTACGCCCTGGAATTCAGCGGTGGTCCTATTTTTGTGTTCTCGAGTGTACAAAAGCCAGACTGCAGCTGTAAGAGTCGAGGACACCAGGCTGCAGTTATGAGATTCAAAGAACCTGAAATGATGACGTTGGTTGAGAAAGGAGTGAGACACGGATACTGTTGAATCCATAGACTGCGCAACAATGAAGGCAACCAAGTATTTATTTATTTTTATTTATGTATTGATTTATTTAACCTGGCAAGATTAGGGCCATCAGGCCCTCTCTTACATCTAACCAGGCATTCTACTTATTTTACATTCATATGTTTTAGTAGGCATGTTAAATTACATCTAGTACAAAAAGTGAAATAAACAATTACAAAGGCACACCTGGAAAAATACATACATATAGAGTTTATATTCGTAGATCATAAGTACTGTTATAATTAGACATTATTGAAGAGACAGATTTTAGATAGGAGTGCTAGCAGCAGGGAGTATGAGGGAGACTAATGGTGAAGGGAGGAGAAGAATAGAGAGACATGATGAAACATAATTAAGGAAATATAAAGGAAAAGAAGATTGCGTGGCTAATAGAGATAGATGAAGAGGAAGAAGAGAAAGGAGCAAGATAGGAGACGCTACTTTGCTATTTGAAAGATGAGAGGATTGGCCTTGTACATTAATTTTGTGGAGAACGTTATGAGGATGATAGTAGGAAATGCTTCAGCTTCTTCTTAAAAGCAGCAGGGGATTGAATTTTGCGCAAGGTAAGGGGCAGTTTGTTCCAGAGGCGGCCAGCGGCATCTGAGAAGGAGTTTGCGAAAGTTTTTGTTTTGTGAGTGGGCACAGTTAGGATACCAAATAAGAGTGACCTCGTGTTTAGATTATGATGGCATGACAGGTTTTTAATCTCTGAAGCAAGGTACTGGGGTGCTTGCGCGACGAGGAGTCGGTGAAGTAGACATAGAGTGTGGTAGTCACGCAATTTGTCCGGCCGCAGCCACCCTAGCTCGGAGTATGAAGCACTAACATGATCATATCGGCGAATGTTGCAGGTGTAACGCACACAGGCATTCATGGTTACTTCTAGCCGTCTTTTGTTCTACTCATGCTTTATTGAATTACATCACAATAGTGGAGGTTCGGTATTACGAGTGCTTGCACGAGCTGGCGTTTCAAGTCCTGTGGAAATATGTTCCGAAACTTTTTGAGAGCATAGAGACAAGCAGACGTCTTTCGGCACACTGCGACTGTATTCTCCGCCCAGTTAAGATGCTCATCCAAAGTTACACCCAAGTTCTTAACTGTTTTCTGATATGGTATTGGAGTACCGTCGAGCAGAGTAGGAGGTAGCCGTTCGCGGAAATCTGAACTTATTAATTTCTGGTCGGCTATTAAGATTACTTGCGTCTTTTTTGCATTTAGTTTAAGCCCCAGGTTTTTCGCCCATGTCACTACTGAAGACAGATCATCATTCATCTGAGTGATTGCAGTGTTTACATCTTCAGGTCTGACGCTTAGGTAGAGCTGGAGGTCGTAATTTGGAAAGGGAATTATGTTGAGGAATAAGAAATAAAAACTTGCACTTTTCCCATGATACTGTAATTTTGTTAGAGATGGCAAACTACTTGCTTGGCCAGCTAAACAGAAAGGTTAATGTCTTGAGAAATAGACTGTAAGATGAACATCAGCAAAAGAGAGGCATAGTAATGAAATATAGTCGAATTACATTTGGCGATACTGAGGGAATCAGATTAGGAACTAAGACACGAAAATACTAAAAGTAGTCAGTAAGTTTTGTTATTTCGGCAGAAAAATGTCTGACAACGTCCAGAGTAAAAAGGATAAAATATACAGACGTAATAACAAGAAAATCGTTTCTGAAAAAGAGAAATTTGCTAACGTCGAATATAAATGTAAGGATTAAGAAGTCTTTTCTGAACGTATTTGTCTGGAATGTAGCACTTTATAGAAGTAAAATGTGGATTTTAAACTGTTTAGACAAGAAGAGAATAGAGGATTTTGAAATGTAGTGCTACAAGAGAATTTTGGACATTAGATGAGTAGATCGAATAAGCGAATAACGTATCAGCAGTTAATAAACCGAACTAGGAGGAATAGAAATTTATGGCATAACTTGACCAAAAGAAGGGATCCGTTTATCAGATCCATGCTGACGCAGAGGCAGTAAGAACTCGTTAGTTTTGCAGTGGAAGGAGGTGTGTGAGGGGCAGGTGAGAGAGGGTGTGGGGAGGATGTTAGAGAGAGATCAGAGCTCGACATACCAAGCAGGTTCCAACGGATGTAGGTCGCAATAGTTATGTTGAGATGAAGAGGCTCACACAGAGTAGACTAACGTGGAGAGCTACATCAAAACAACAACAACAGCTCCAAAACGTATCTTACATGAAAAAAATTTTCGTTGAATAAAGAAATTACCTGGGCTGCGAATGAATATCACACTTGATTGGCGACTCCATAGAGTGATGTGTGCACAACGACCATATGATAAATAAAATTAGAAGGAAGGACCATCGTTGACCGTAATTTTGATTATTTATTAACGGCAAAATAGATTATCGATTATCGGTCATCTTCAGTGCTTTAGCGTACAAATTAAAGCTCGTAGGCACGGTGTCTAATCCCGAGCGACTGGAAAAAAAGCGCAGGTGACGCCTGTATATAAGAAGGGTAGAAGGACGAATCCTCAAAACTACAGACCAATATCCCTAACATCGGTTCGTTGTAGGATTCTCGAACGTATTCTCAGTTCGAATATAATGAATTTCCTTGAGACAGAGAAGTTGCTGTCCATGCATCAGCACGGCTTTAGAAAGCATCGCTCCTGCGAAACGCAACTCGCCCTTTGTTCACATGATATCTTGCGAACCATGGATGAAGGGTATCAGACGGATGCCATATTCCGTGACTTCCGGAAAGCGTTTGACTCGGTGCCCCACTGCAGACTCCTGACTAAGGTACGAGCATATGGGATTGGTTCCCAAATGTGTGAGTGGCTTGAAGACTTCTTAAGTAATAGAACCCAGTACGTTGTCCTCGATGGTAAGTGTTCATCAGAGGTGACGGTATCATCTGGAGTGCCCCGGGGAAGTGTGGTAGGTCCACTGTTATTTTCTATCTACATAAATGATCTTCTGGATAGGGTGCTGTTTGCTGATGATGCTGTGGTGTACGGGAGGGTATCGTCGTTGAGTGACTGTAGGAGGATACAAGATGACTTGGACAGGATTTGTGATTGGTGTAAAGAATGGCAGCTAATTCTAAATATAGATAAATGTAAATTAATGCAGATGAATGGGAAAAAGAATCTCGTAATGTTTGAATACTCCATTAGTAGTGTAGCGCTTGACAGTCACGTCGATTAAATATTTGGACGTAACATTGCAGAGCGATATGAAGTGAGACAAGCATGTAACGACAGTTGTGCGGAAGGCGGATAGTCGTCTTCGGTTCATTGGTAGAATTTTGGGAAGATGTGGTTCATCTGTAAAGGAGACGGCTTATGAAACACTAATTCGACCTATTCTTGAGTATTGCTCGAGCGTCTGGGATCCCTATCAGGTCGGACTGAGGGAGAACATAGAAGCAATTCAGAGACGGGCTGCTAGATTTGTTACTGGTAGGTTTGATCATCATGCGAGTGTTACGGAAATGCTTCTGGAACTCGGGTGGGAGTCTCTGGAGGAAAGGAGGCCTTCTTTTCGTGAATCGCTACTGAGGAAATTTAGAAAAGCAGCATTTGAGGCTGACTGCAATACAATCTTACTGCCACCAACTTATATTTCGCGGAAAGACCACAAAGATGAGATAAGAGAGATTAGGGCTCGTACAGAGGCATATAGGCAGTCATTTTTCCCTCGTTCTGTTTGGGAGTGGAACAGGGAGAGAAGATGCTAGTTGTGGTACGAGGTACCCTCCGCCACGCACCGTATGGTGGATTGCGGAGTATGTATGTAGATGCAGATATTAGCAGTAACAGATGCTACGAAACGATCACAATATTATAGTGCTTCAAACAAAAATCTTTTTTCTGGGAAAAATTTAAATCCCTCAAGACCAAAAGCACCGACTTCACTCAAGGTTGTGTTGATAAAACAATGCTTCCCCAATTCTTTTAGGCTACCTGTTAGCGCGACCTGGTAAGGTGCGTGGCCAGACGGTGGGCACGCGTGTCGCGCCGCCGCCGGTGCCGCCGCCGTTACCCCTGGGGTGCTGAACAAAGCGCGCATCGTGCGCATCTGAGCGTTGAGCGGCCTGCATTATTCATGGCGCCCTCCAGCTCACGTGGAGTGCGACCCAGCCCGTCCACTCCTTAGCCGCACGCCTCGCGTCGCATCGCATCGCCGACGTGTCCTGTCGCCCTACCCGTCCGACAGCCCGCTCGCTTCCTCGCAGGTCTCTGCCTGACACGTCGTAACGCCGCGCGAAGAAAAAAGAAAAAAACGAAAACATGGAAACAACTGCGTGCGAACAATACAATATCTGATCAAAAGTTTCTGTACACCTGTTATCGACATTAATAGTGGCTGTGGCTACTCTTCCTCTTTATGACGGCCTGAACTCTGCTGGAGGTACTTACAATGAAATTTCTGAATACCTGTGGAGGAATGGCAGCACAGTCTGCCTCAGAAGTCGAAATTAAATAAGGTAGTGTGGTGGTGCACTGGGGTCTGGATAAAAGCTTACTTTCTCGTCCAAAAGGGTTCTATCAAATTCATGTCGGGACTCTAGCCACGCCAGTCCGTTTCAGGAATGTTGTTGTCCACAAACCATCGTGTCACAGATGCTTACACTGGTATGACAAAAGTCATGGTATACCTCCCAATATCGTGTCAGGCCTCCTTTTGCCCTGCATAGTGCAGCAACTCGACGTGGCATGGGCTCAACAAGTCGTTAAAAGTCCCCTGCAGAAATATTGTGCCATACTACTTCTATAACTGTCCATAATTGCGAAAGTGTTGACGTTCCGGCATTTCGTTCACGAACTGACCTCTCGAAATTGTTCCATAAATGTTTGATGCTATACATGTCGGCTGATCTGGGTGGCCACATCATTCGCTCGAACTGTCCAGAATGTTCTTCAAACCAATCGTGAACAGCTGTTGCCCGGTGACATAGCGCATTGTAACCCAAAAAAATTCCATCTTTGTCTGGCTTCAAACGGTCTCCAAGTAGCCAAACACAACCATTTCCAGTCAATTATCACCTCAGTTGGACCAGAGGACGCAGTCCATTCCATGTAAACACAACCCACTCCGTTAATGGAGCCACCACCAACTTGCACAGTGCCTTCTTGATAACTTGGGTCCATGGCTTTATGGGATCTGCCACACTCGGACCTTACCATCAGCTCTTACCAACTGAAACAGGGACTCATCTGACCAGACCACTGCTTTCCAGTCGTCTAGGGTCCAACCTATATGGTCACTGCCCCAGGAGAGGTACTGCAGGCGACGTCGTGCTGTTAGCAGAGGACTTGCGTCGGTCGTCTGCTGACATAGCTCCTAATGGATACGTTCATCGTACACCTCCCTTTGATTTCTGCTGTTACTGCTCGCAGTTTTGCTTGTTTGGTAGCACTGGCAACCGTAAGCAAACGCCGCTGCTCTCGGTCGTTAAGTGAAAGCCGTCCGCCCGTGGGTTGTTCATGGTGAGAGGTAATGGCTGAAATTTGGTATTCTCAGTACACTCTTGACACTGTGGATCTCATAATATTGAACTCTCGAACGATTTACGAAATTTGCCTAGCTCCAGCTACCAGTCTGCATTCAAAGTGTGTTAATTCGCATAGTGTTTGCCATTTTCACATTAATCACCTGAGTACAAATGACAGCTTCGTCAATGCACTGCCCTTTTATATCTTGTGTCCGCGATACTGCCGCCATCTGTATATGTGCATACAGCTATCACACAACTTTTGCCACCTCAGTGTATAACAGAGTGCATTGTCATGATGATACAAACAATCAACATCTCCAAACTATTCCTAAACTGTACGTAGTACACAATGCTGTAAAATGTGCTCATATCCTTCCTCATTCAGAACTTTTTAAGCACACTAACGGAACCATACCCTAACCACGCCAAACACCCTCACACTGTAATACCCACTCCTCTGTATTTCAGTCATCACAACAGGTGACGTTATACCATTGGATTTCCACAGGCTACATCATGATTCTTCACTTCAAATCAATCATTTACAGTAGTCCACTCTCCAGTAAAACAAATGTAAATGTCGTGTGACTAGGGCCTCCCGTCGGGTGGACCGTTCACCGGGTGCAAGTCTTTCGATTTGACGCCACCTCGGCGACTTGTGCGTCGATGTGGATGAAATGATGTGGATTATGACAACACAACACCCAGTCCCTGAGCGGAGAAAAATCTCCGACCCAGGCGGGAATCGAATCCGGGCCCTTCATTCTGTCGCGCTGACCACTTTTTTTTTAATCTCATTTTGTTCACTTTTGTTCGTTGCTTCTGCTCGGCGCGGACGTCGTAATACATCCGTTGAAGTTCGTTGTTGATCTCTTAACTCAGTTTTTTTATTACAGAGGGCAGCTAACCCTCTGACCGAACACGCTGAGCTACCGTGCCGGCAACCACTGTACATTCTTTTTAAATACTTACGCACAGTAATTTTGCTAGTTGGACTGTTCGTAGCACATTGGAACTCACAATGACTTCTGCTCATTCGATGATTTTTTACAAATAGTCTCCACTATGCCTGACAGTCCTTGTCTCGTCTTGCTTTAGCTGTGATTATTCCGTCCCGCTTCCACTTCACAGTCACATCACCAACAGTGGATTTCGGTAGCTTTAGGAGGGTTGAACTGTCCATGATGGACTGTTTCTTAGATGACATCCAACGACTAGTCCACGTTCGAAGTCTTCGAGCTCTCATAACCGGCCAGTTACGATGTTACTGCTTCTCTACTTACGACAGAAAACCTCACCTCCTTTTATACTCCTGGGTATCTAGAGTTCAGTTATGCAATACAAAGGGGTATCTGGGCGCTTTTTACAAGATAGTGCTATTGAGCTGGGGCACAACGACGTAAATATCATACGAGACGTCCAGTTTGCTATGTGACTACCTCCTGGCGATGATCTGCAGTTTGATAGAACACTTGTGCATGCTGCCAACAACTGTTTGTTGTTGTTGTGGTCTTCAATCCAGAGACAGATTTGATGCAGCTCTCCGTGCTACTCTGTCACGTGCAAGCTTCTTCATCTCCCTACTGCAACCTACATCTTTCTGAATCTGCTTAGTGTATTCATCTCTTGGTCTCCCTCTACGATTTTTAACCTCCACGCTGCCCTCCAATACTAAATTGGTGATCTGTTGATGCCTCAGAACATGTCCTACCAACCGATCCCTTGTTCAAATGGCTCTGAGCACTATGGGACTTAACTTCTGAGGTCATCAATCCCCAAGAACTTAGGACTACTTAAACCTAACTAACCTAAGGATATCACACACACATCTATGCTCGAAGCAGGATTCGAACCTGCGACCGTAGCGGTCACGCGGTTCCAAACTGAAGCGCTTAGAACCGCACGGCCACACCGGCCGGCCAACCGATCCCTTCTTCTAGTCAAGTTGTGTCACAAATTTCTCTTCTCCCCAATTATATTCAATACCTCCTCATTAGTTATGTGGTGTACCCATCTAATCTTCGGCATTCTTCTGCAGCACCACATTTCAAAAGCTTCTATTGTCTTCTTGTCTAAACTATTTATCGCCCACGTTTCACTTCCATACATGGCTACACTCCATACAAATAATTTCAGAAACGCATTCCTGACACTTGAATCTATACTCGATGTTCACAAAATTCTCTTCTTCAGAAACGCTTTCCTTGCGATTCCCAGTCTACATTTTATATCCTCTCTACTTCGACCATCATCAGTTATTTTGCTCCCCAAACAGAGAAAGCCGGCCGGGGTGGCCGAGCGGTTCTACTCGCTTCAGTCTGGAACCGCGCGACCGCTACGGTCGCAGGTTTGAATCCTGCCTCGGGCATGGATGTGTGTGGTGTCCTTAGGTTAGTTAGGTTTAAGTAGTTCTAAGTTCTAGGGGACTGATGACCTCAGCAGTTAAGTCCCATAGCGCTCAGAGCCATTTGAACCATTTGAACCAAATAGAGAAACTCATTTACTACTTTTAAGTGTCTCATTTCCTAATCTAATTCCCTCAGCATCACCCGATTTAATTCGACTACATTCCATTATCCTCGTTTTGCTTTTGTTAATGTTCATATTACATCCTCCTTTCAAGACACTGTCTATTCCGTTCAACTGATCTTCCAAGTCCTTTGCTGCCTCTGACAGAATTAGAATGTCATCGGCGAACCTCAAAGTTTTTATTTCTTCTCCATGGATTTTAATTCCTACTCTGAATGTTTCTTTTCTTTCCTTTACTGCTTGCTCAATATACAGATTGAATAACATCGGGGATAGGCTACAATCCTATCTCACTCCCTTCCCAACCACTGATTCCCTTTCATACCCCTCTGCTCTTATAACTGCCATCTGGTTACTGTCCAAATTGTAAACAGACTTTCGCTCCCTGTATTTTACCCCTGCCACTTTCAGAATTTGAAAGAGAGTATTCCAGTCAACATTGTCAAAAGCTTTCTCTAAGACTACAAATGCTAGAAACGTAGGTTTGCCTTTCCTTAATGTATCTTTTAACATAAGTCGTAGTGTCAGTATTGCCTCACGTGTTCCAATATTTCTACGGAATCCAAACTGATCTTCCCCGAGGTCGGCTTCTACTAGTTTTTCCATTCGTCTGTATAGAATTTGCGTTAGTATTTTGCAGCCGTGACTTATTAAACTGATAGTTCGGTAATTTTCACATCTGTCAACACCCGCTTTCTTTGGGATTGGAATTATTATATTCTTCTTAAAGTCTGAGGGTATTTCACCTGTCTCATACATCCAGCTCACCAGATGGTAGAGTTTTGTCAGGGCTGGCTCTCCCAAGGCTATCAGGAGATCTAATAGAATGTTGCCTACTTCCGGGCCCTTGTTTCGACTTAGATCTTTCAGTGCTCTGTCAAACGCTTCACGCAGTATCACATCTCCCATTTCATCTTCATCTAGATCCTCTTCCATTTCCATAATATTGTCCTCAAGTACATTGCCCGTGTATAGACCCTCTATATACTCCTTCCACCTTTCTGCTTTCCCTTCTTTGCTTAGAACTGAGTTTCCATCTGAGTTCTTGATATTCATTCAAATGGTTCTCTTTTCTCCAAAGGTCTCTTTAATTTTCCTGTAATTAGTATCTGTATTACCCCTAGTGATATATGCCTCTATATCCTTACATTTGTCCTCTATCCATTCCTGCTTAGTCATTTTGCACTTCCTATCTTTCTTATTTTTAGGCGTTTGTATTCCATTTTGCCAGCTTCACTTACTGCATTTTATATTGTCTCCTTTCACCAATTAAATTCAATATTTCTTCTGTTACCCAAGGATTTCTGCTAGCTCTCGTCTTTTTACCTACTCGGTTCTCTGCTGCCTTTACTATTTAATCTCTCAAAGCTACCCATTCTTCATCTATTGTATTACGGCTATTTGTATCGCTGAGGCACGCAAGCCTCCCCACCAACGGCAAAGTCCATGGTTCATGTGGAGTGCCAACAACTAAGCCACATATATCACACATAAATCGCCCTCTCAAGTCAAAAAACAATGTTTAACCTTTTGACACAACAGCACATCGTAAGTAACAGTAACGCCGTCTTTGCTGTGTGTATGAGTAAAGATTACGCAGCGGATTTCTCATTCAAAAATGGAATGTGGATGTTGGTGGTTTGTGAGAACATCGTGTTATGTCCCTATAAGAAAGAGAAACGTGTGCCAGCCTTTGGTACACTCAGATAGTGGCATGGTCATGGCCTACTGACTGCTGTTAATAGGTCCAAATTATTTCCGTTCGCATTGGTATGGATCATACTACTTCCAGGAAGTGTCAAATCGATGGCTCCTTCATGACCAGTTCCAACAAAACAGATATATTTTTCGGTATGCCGTGCAGGATAAAGCCACGTCACGTACTCTGTGTCATGATATGCAGGTATCCGCATGGTCAGTTTGACAACATCTAGAGAACCATGAACAATCTGCATTGCCACCGTTGTAGTGACACCCCTTGACAAGACTGACATGACAGCAGGAATAGGCGCACAGACAGTGGTGCAGAGTAACCCCAGCTGTATGTGGAGAGTCCAGGCTCGTGGTCGTGCGGTAGCGTTCTCGCTTCCCACGCCCGGGTTCCCGCGTTCGATTCCCGGCGGGGTCAGGGATTTTCTCTGCTTCGTGATGACAGGTGTTGTGTGATGTCCTTAGGTTAGTTAGGTTTAAGTAGTTCTAAGTTCTAGGGGACTGATGACCATAGTTAAGTCCCATAGTGCTCAGAGCCATTTTGTATGTGGAGAATCGCCACGCATGTAACAATGTGTTAAGGCTCCAAAAAGACCGAATGTTACCACATTGCATTTAACATTCGTCATTGGTAATACGCGCCCTGAACCTGCGTGATGGTATGATATGTCACTGGATTACGGAACACCATCACCTCTCGTTCGCATAGCTGGTAATGTGGACGGTATACGTTACATTTCTGATATGTTAAGGCCATTGTCTGTGCCCTATCTTCAAAGTCTCCATGATATATATCAACCAGACAACACAAGGCTGCATGTTCCCCATGGTACTCTGACCTACCTCTATACAGATGCCAGTACGTTCTCCAGATATCTAGTCCAGATATCTGGCACGTTGAAAACATCAAATTGCAAACAATGCGAAAGAATACCTTTACACATTCTCTCACAAACACAAACACACCTACACAAACACTACATCAGGGAATGTCATACAAGTAGCTGTCATCCAAGCTTAGTCCAACTCAGTACCCGTTATAACTGAGATGGCAGCGCTGTATACTAAATTTCGCGCATTATGTACTTCCATATCAGCTAAAATTTCACTAATATATTATTCCTACTATCCTATGTTCCTATTCAACAGTCTTACGCAATAAATTTGTAAAATGTATATCTCTTAGTCATTCCATAATAAAAATGTTTACTGTGCGGCTGGTTCCGGCGGAGGTTCGAGTCCTCCCTCGGGTATGGGTGTGTGTGTTTGTCCTTAGGATAATTTAGGCTAAGTAGTGTGTAAGCTTAGAGACTGATGACCTTAGCAGTTAAGTCACGTATGATTTCACACACATTTCACACAAAAAATGTTTATATGTACTTTATGTGTTTGCTTTTTCGCATATAGGAAAAAAAACAAATGCAGGGGTGTCGTGAAAGTTTTAAGAGTACTCTGGTGTGCTCTGAAAGAAACAAAAAGGATGAGAAACGCTATAATATAGTAAGGTCCACATGCATTGACGAGCAACTGTATTGGATACGCTGGAATAATGGTGTTCAGTATCCAGCCCTTCTGCTCTGATGGCGGCAGCAGCTCTTCATGCCATGGCGTCTGTGACACACCAGAATCATTGAAAGTTGGCTACACTGAGTCACAGAGCCAGAGACTGCGCCAAAGACTATTATTCCGCCGCCTCCACTAGTGCAGTACTAGTTCGTCGGGGGCAGTTGTTCTGTTGGGCGAGAGAGTAGATGCTGTTTGGTTGGTGTAATGTATAGATGGAAGAAGTTGCAATTGTCACAGTGTATTTGAGAAAGGAGATGGTCTTTTGATTGATGATGCTGGTGTAATGGAAAATTTTCGTCAATATATAATGAGGTAAAAATGTATTACAGTTTTCTTTAATGACAATGCCTCTTGCTCACAGGTACAGTTAACAAAGCATCTGGCTCGTGTTCATTTATTAGACTTGTAATTCTGGTTTCTATGTGCAATTATAGTATTTCTGGTTTTTCAATTAGTTCATTGTAAATGGTGTTTAAAATATTTTGTCGTATTGAGAAAGAACCGAGCCAGATACATGTACGTTGAGTCACACTACCACACACAGAACAGTTACACTTGTGCTTTGTTGTTTCGTAGCTTTTATAGTTGCAAGAGACTTAATTAATCAATTGTGTTAATGGAAATTCCTTGTCATTCTTTATTTTTATTTTATGCAGTCAGATTGCGTGCTACTACTAGTCAGGGCCAACCGGTCACACAGCTACTAAAATTATTGCAGTTAATTAAGCCCCCATGCAGCGTTGAAGAGCCATAGTCACTGCCACTTATGGAAATCAGGCACAGCAAGGTGCAAGAGGGGCACACCTCACTATATGAGTATAGTAGCCCAGATACGCACAATATAACTGAGACTGGGTGATTTGCCGGGCCTCACAAGCACTGTCATATAAGTGGAGTGTTCCTCTAACCATGCACAGTCTGGGAGTAAAGGACTGCTCGATTATATGCTGAAAGTACAAGTCACCTGGGGTCGCTCTAGGTGAAAAAATGGACGCATGTGATCGTTCCCCCGCGGCAGAAGATGGCATTTGTATCAAAGGCCCCATTCTATTCCACATAAATATCCCGATCCATGAACACCTCTGTTAGCTACCTTAGTGGTGCCATGTATGTTATTGGGGTACAACACCTCATGTGGCTTTCTATATACTAGTACCACGCTGTCGGTGAGCATCAGCGTGTATTGCGACTTCTCATCATGCTCTCAACGCCTCGTTACCGAGAAACGTGGAGCAGTGGCTAGATTTTGGACTGGCGATTCTAATCCGTATTGGGCAATCCACATTTTGGTTTCGAGCGATTTCACTAAATAATATGCCGTGTAAAACTGAAGAACGAAAGTAACATTCGCACTATTTGTCACTGTCAAGCAAAGAAGCTCAGTGAAACTTGGACCACACATAGAGACAAATGCTACAGTGCAGTAAGGAAGGCAACTGAAAGAAATACGCAAAGAGACGAACACAAATGATCCTTTGATTCGAAGACAATAATCACTCTGAACTCACTGATATTTATCATGGTTCCTTGGACATTACAAAGACGGGACACGGTCTTAAGCTTGTGGTTCGCACGTCTACTGCAGTGGACAGCTGTTAATGTTCGCTTCAGCAGCGTTTCAATCATTCCTGTGGCTGCAAACGCTCGCACGGCCCAGGACCGGCAAGGAGTGTTAACTGGAGTGCACTGCGTGCATTTACAGCCTCGGGACTGATTGAAACACCAAATTCTGTCCATTTGGTACGTTAGATCATCAAAATCCCAAGCTAGACAACCCTGCCCATAATGCTGCAAACGTTCTCAACTGGGGACAGATCCGGCAACCTTGTGTTTGGCAAGCATGTAAACAAGCAGTAGAAACTCTCGCCATGTGCAGGAGGGCATTATCTTGCTGAAAAGAAGCCCAGGATAGCTTGCCACGAGGGGAAACAAAATGGAGAGCTGAATATCGTCGACTTACCGCTGTGATCGGCCTCGAATCTCACTGACTGGAGTACAATTGTCTTCAGTGGAAGTCCCATTTCGAACTGAGTCCTGATGACCATTTAGTACGTGTCCGGAGACGCACCAGACAGTTATACACAAACTGACTGTCGCATGGCATAAGGCGCCACAGCCAGGAGTGTTGGTCTGGAGTGCCGTATCATTTTAATGCATGATCCTTTTGGTTGTCATCTGCAACAACCTTTCAGCACACTGATACATCAACGACAACCTAATGTCAATATTTTCCCTTTCTATATTAAGTATATATGTATATACACTACTGGCCATTAAAATTGCTACACCACGAAGATGACGTGCTACAGACACGAAATTTAACCGACAGGAAGAAGATGCTGTGACATGCAAATGATTAGCTTTTTAGAGTATTCACACAAGGTTGGCGCCGCTGGCGACACCTACAACGTGCTGACATGAGGAAAGTTTATAAATCGATTTCTCATACACAAACAGCAGTTGACCGGCGTTGCCTGGTGAAACATTGTTGTGATGCATCGTGTAAGGAGGAGAAATGCGTACCATCATATTTCCGGCTTTGATAAAGGTCGGATTGTAGCCTATCGCGATTGCGGTTTATCGTATCGCGACATTGCTGCTCGCCTTGGTCGAGATCCAATGACTGTTAGCAGTATATGGACATTTTGCCATTCGTGCACCCAGGTTCGTCGTTGAGTACACCATCGCAGGCGCTCCTGTCTGTGATGCAGCGTCAAGGGTAACCGCAGCCATGGTCTCCGAGCTGATAGTCCATGCTGCTGCAAACGTCGTCGAACTGTTCGTGCAGATCGTTGTTGTCTTGGATTCGTCCCCATCTGTTGCCTCAGGGATCGAGACGTGGTTGCACGATCCGTCACAGCTATGCGGATAAGATGACTGCCGTCTCGACTGCTAGTGATACGAGGCCGTTGGGATCCAGCACGGCGTTCCGTATTACCCTCCTGAACCCATCGATTCCATATTCCGCTAACAGTCATTGGATCTCGACCTACGCGAGCAGCAATGTCGCGATACGATAAACTGCAATCGCGATAGGCTACAATCGGACCTAGATCAAAGTCGGAAATGTGATGGTACGCATTTCTCCTCCTTACACGAGGCATGACAACAACGTTTCACCAGGCAACGCCGGTCAACTGCTGTTTGTGTATGAGCAATCGGTTGGAAACTCTCCTCATGTCAGCACGTGGTAGGTGTCGCCACCGCCGCCAACCTTGTGTGAATGCTCTGAAAAGCTAATCATTTGCATATCACAGAATCTTCTTCTTGTCGGTTAAATTTTGCGTCTGTAGCACGTCATCTTCGTGGTGTAGCAATTTTAATGGCCAGTAGTGTATTTATAACATATAAATGTATATAATACATAAAGGGAAAACATTGTTACCAATAATCTCCGAAAGGATTTAATCGATTTATATCATATTTTTACACGATGCTCTAATGAATTTTCGAACAGACATAGGCTTCATTTTTTTAATATTTATAACATATAAATACATATAGTGCATAAAGTGAAAACATTTTTACTAAAGATCTCCAAAAGTTATTGACCGATTTATATCAATTTTTCACATAATACCCTAATGAACTTTAAGAGAGACATAGGATACCTATTTTAATGTATATAATTATACATGCGCTGAAGCGTCAAAGAAACTGGTATAGGCATCCGTATTCAAATACAGAGATATGTTCAAATGGTCCAAATGGCTCTGAGCACTATGGGACTTAACTTCTGAGGTCATCAGTCCCCTAGAACTTAAAACCACTTAAACCTAACTAACCTAAGGACATCACACACATCCATGCCCGAGGCAGGATTCGAACCCGCGACCGTAGCGGTCGCGCGGTTCCAGACTGTAGCGCCTAGAACCGCTCGGCCACTCCGGCCGGCACAGAGATATGTAAACAGACAGAATAAGGCGCTGCAGTCGGCAACGCCTACATAAGACAACAAGCGTCTGGCGCAGTTGTTAGATCGCTTATTGCTGCTACAGTGTCGGGTTAACAAGATTTAAGTAAGTTTGAATGTGGTGTTGTAGTCGGCGCACGAGTGATGGGACACAGCATCTCCGAGGCAGCGACGAAGTGAGGATTTTCTCGTACGACCATTTCACGAGTGTACCGTGACTATTAGAAATTCGGTAAAAAATCAAATCGCCGACATCGCCGCGGCCGGAAAAAGATCGTGTAAGAACCAGGCCAACGATGACTGAAGAGAATCGTTCAACGTGACAGAAGTGCAACCCTTCCGCAAATTGCTGCAGATTTCAATGCTGGGCCATCAGCATGTGTTAGCATGCGTACCATTCAATGAAACATCATCGATATGGGCTTTCGGAGCCGGACGCCCACTCGTCTATCCTTGATAACTGCACGACACAAAGCTTTACACCTCGCCTGGGCCCGTCAAAACCGACATTGGACTGTTGATGACTGGAAACATGTTAACTGATCGGACGAGTTTCATTTCAAATTGTATTGAGCGGATGGATGTCTACGGGTATAGAAACAACGTCATGAATCCGCGAACCCTGCATGTTAGTAGGGGTCTGTTCAAGCTCTGTAATGGTTTGGGGCGTGTGCAGTTGGAGTGATATGGGACCCCCGATGCGTCTAGATACGACTCTGACAGGTGATACGTACATAAGCACCCTGTCTGATCTTCTGCATGCATTCATGTCCATTGTGCATTCCGACGGACCTGGCAATTCTAGCAGGACAACGCGACACCCCACACGTCCAGAATTGCTACAGAGTGGCTCCAGGAACACTCTTCTGAGTTTAAACACTTTCGCTGGCCACCAAACTCCCCAGACATGTACGTTATGGAGTATATCTGGGATGCGTTGTAACGTGCTGTTCAGAAGTAATCTCCATCCCCTCTTACTCTTACCGATTTATGAACAGCCCTGCCAGATGTCATTTCTATCCAGCACTACTTCAGACGTTAGTTGAGTCCGTACCACATCGTGTTGCTGAACTTCTGCGTGCTGGCGGCGGCCCTACACGATATTAGGTAGGTGTGAGAGTTTCTTTGGCTCTTCAGTGTATAACATATAAAGCGAAGACATTAACACCAAATTTTTACATAATACTCCAATGAACATTCTGAGTGAAATAGGGTATATATTTTAACGTATATAATATACAAATGTCTATGTAATTCATCAAGGCGAAATGTTGTTACCTAAATATCGAATAATTTTTGCCTGACTGACTTCTTTTTTTTTATGATACTCTAATAAACATTCGGGTGGAAGCAGACTATATATTTTTTTATAAAATGTGTGAAGTACATAAATATGTATGTAATATACAGGGCTATTACAAATGATTGAAGCGATTTCATAAATTCACTGTAGCTCCATTCATTGACATATGGTCACGACACACTACAGATACGTAGAAAAACTCATAAAGTTTTGTTCAGCTGAAGCCCCACTTCAGGTTTCTGCCGCCAGAGCGCTCGAGAGCGCAGTGAGACAAAATGGCGACAAGGAACCGAGAAAGCGTATGTCGTGCTTGAAATGCACTCACATCAGTCAGTCATAACAGTGCAACGACACTTCAGGACGAAGTTCAACAAAGATCCACCAACTGCTAACTCCATTCGGCTATGGTATGCGCAGTTTAAAGCTTTTGGATGCCTCTGTAAGGGGAAATCAACGGGTCGGCCTGCAATGAGCGAAGAAACGGTTGAACGCGTGCGGGCAAGTTTCACGCGTAGCCCGCGGAAGTCGACGAATAAAGCAAGCGGGGAGCTAAACGTACCACAACCGACGGTTTGGAAAATCTTACGGAAAAGGCTAAAGCAGAAGCCTTACCGTTTACAATTGCTACAAGCCCTGACACCCGATGACAAAGTCAAACGCTTTGAATTTTCGGTGCGGTTGCAACAGCTCATGGAAGAGGATGCGTTCAGTGCGAAACTTGTTTTCAGTGATGAAGCAACATTTTTTCTTAATGGTGAAGTGAACAGACACAATGTGCGAATCTGGGCGGTAGAGAATCCTCACGCATTCGTGCAGCAAATTCGCAGTTCACCAAAAGTTAACGTGTTTTGTGCAATCTCACGGTTTAAAGTTTACGGCCCCTTTTTCTTCTGCGCAAAAAACCTTACAGGACACGTGTATCTGGACATGCTGGAAAATTGGCTCATGCCACAACTGGAGACCGATGGCGCCGACTTCATCTTTCAACAGGATGGTGTTCCACCGCACTTCCATCATGATGTTTGGCATTTCTTAAACAGGAGATTGGAAAACCGATGGATCGGTCATGGTGGAGATCATGATCAGCAATTCATGTCATGGCCTCCACGCTCTCCCGACTTAACCCCATGCGATTTCTTTCTGTGGGGTTATGTGAAAGATTCAGTGTTTAAACCTCCTCTACCAAGAAACGTGCCAGAACTGCGAGCTTGCATCAACGATGCTTTCGAACTCATTGATGGGGACATGCTGCGCCGAATGTGGGAGGAACTTGATTATCGGCTTGATGTCTGCCGAATCACTAAAGGGGCACATATCGAACATTCGTGAATGCCTAAAAAAACTTTTTGAGATTTTGTATGTGTGTGCAAAGCATTGTGAAAATATCTCAAATAATAAAGTTATTGTAGAGCTGTGAAATCGCTTCAATCATTTGTAATAACCCTGTATAAATATCGAAAAGCTCTTGAGCAATTTACTTCAAATTGCTGTATGATACTAATAAACATTCATGTGCACATTGTCTATTTATTTATTAAACAAAAATATACATGTTTTCTATTAAAATCGACAGGGATAAAGAAAATGTTATGCATTTGTCTGCTGCAAGTATAGAATGTTTTGTTTTCTTTCATGCAGTCAGCTTTAACTACGATAGGAGGGCAGATAAAGCATTAGAAAAATTGTTTCTCCCAGACAAATTCTTTCTCATTACATACATTTTTAAACAATAATTTTATACACAACAATGTGCTATTTTGTTTTCTTTCCCGCAATCGGTTACTTATGGCTTATCAGCTTATGATTAGTATACTACTATATAATCTGAATTTCTAATAACCATAAACAAGGCTCAATATCAGAGAAAGGGGCTGGATGAGATTTACAGAGAGAGAGGGTGAAGGAGATTAGGACGTACAGTATGCCCAATTCCCACATATATTTTCAGTAATTGGGTCCAAAAAAATGGTTCAAATGGCTCTGAGCATTATGGGACTTAACATCTATGGTCATCAGTCCCCTAGAACTTAGAACTACTTAAACCTAACTAACCTAAGGACATCACACAACACCCAGCCATCACGAGGCAGAGAAAATCCCTGACCCCGCCGGGAATCGAACCCGGGCGTGGAAAGCGAGAACGCTACCGCACGACCACGAGATGCGGGCTCAGTAATTGGGAATGATTGCCAGGTTCACTAGAGTATATATACACGCGCGCGCGAGTGTGTGTGTGTGTGTGTGTGTGTGTGTGTTTCAGAAGTAACTTACTGTAACTGTAGTGCAATTATGTTTGAAATCTGCTACTTTGCGGTATAACTTAAGGTGTGTGATATCATTTTGTAAAATTATTGAAAGACAAATAAATACTGCTTCTATGTGGCCCTGGCGTCTGCAGGCGATGTCTGGCCTTAATAACAGCATGTGAAGACTACAAACGACATGTACGCGCGAGCTTACAAACATGTTAACAAATTAAGGTGAGGAACAAAACAATATCTCGTATCAACCCAGGTGGGAGTCGTTCAGAGTCTCAGTTCATCCTCTCCCCCCTACATTTCTGTCGGTTCCCATCCATAATTATGCTTTGTGAAGCTTGAATAGCGATTCTGCAAAGGCTCTGGATGTTTTCTAATTCTGAACTTACCAGAATTAAGCTTAATTCTTTTCCAAATGACGTCACCCTCTGTGGAACGTTAGGAAGCAACCAAAACACGAGATAATGAGGACACGGCTAAAATTCTACTCCAAAAAATAAGTTAAAACTACGGGATGGATTTCGACTCCAAACACTCATCTTTCGCGAACATTGCTCCTTCATCTGGTCAGTTCGAGTATGCCGCACAATCGACTAACAGCTCCAACTTCCGACTGGCTTCACGGTACCTCCCGCACTTTCCACAGTAGCCCTCCTACGTGCAAGACGGTAGTGAGTGCACTTCAAATGCTGTACTACTGTGTAAGGACATACAGTAAAACAGAGGGGAGAGTACAAATCCTTGCAGGTACATGTCCTGTTCTTACAGGCAACTGGAAATGCCAGGGAGCGTCTAGATGTGAACTGTGCTTTACGACCCCGTTCGCCAAGACGCTGAACGCAAGTTTGACATTTAATGCCAAACTTTGTCACATAATGTTGTGATCAAAAACTGTGTCATCTCTTCTCCCGTTCGCTACTCTAATAGCGGTCATTAAAATCCTACTCACCGCTGAAGTTCTAGTTCCGGATCAAACGATACAGCGTAATCTGCTTTTACGATGTCATATACACTCCTGGAAATGGAAAAAAGAACACATTGACACCGGTGTGTCAGACCCACCATACTTGCTCCGGACACTGCGAGAGGGCTGTACAAGCAATGATCACACGCACGGCACAGCGGACACACCAGGAACCGCGGTGTTGGCCGTCGAATGGCGCTAGCTGCGCAGCATTTGTGCACCGCCGCCGTCAGTGTCAGCCAGTTTGCCGTGGCATACGGAGCTCCATCGCAGTCTTTAACACTGGTAGCATGCCGCGACAGCGTGGACGTGAACCGTATGTGCAGTTGACGGACTTTGAGCGAGGGCGTATAGTGGGCATGCGGGAGGCCGGGTGGACGTACCGCCGAATTGCTCAACACGTGGGGCGTGAGGTCTCCACAGTACATCGATGTTGCCGCCAGTGGTCGGCGGAAGGTGCACGTGCCCGTCGACCTGGGACCGGACCGCAGCGACGCACGGATGCACGCCAAGACCGTAGGATCCTACGCAGTGCCGTAGGGGACCGCACCGCCACTTCCCAGCAAATTAGGGACACTGTTGCTCCTGGGATATCGGCGAGGACCATTCGCAACCGTCTCCATGAAGCTGGGCTACGGTCCCGCACACCGTTAGGCCGTCTTCTGCTCACGCCCCAACATCGTGCAGCCCGCCTCCAGTGGTGTCGCGACAGGCGTGAATGGAGGGACGAATGGAGACGTGTCGTCTTCAGCGATGAGAGTCGCTTCTGCCTTGGTGCCAATGATGGTCGTATGCGTGTTTGGCGCCGTGCAGGTGAGCGCCACAATCAGGACTGCATACGACCGAGGCACACAGGGCCAACACCCGGCATCATGGTGTGGGGAGCGATCTCCTAAACTGGCCGTACACCACTGGTGATCGTCGAGGGGACACTGAATAGTGCACGGTACATCCAAACCGTCATCGAACCCATCGTTCTACCATTCCTAGACCGGCAAGGGAACTTGCTGTTCCAACAGGACAATGCACGTACGCATGTATCCCGTGCCACCCAACGTGCTCTAGAAGGTGTAAGTCAACTACCCTGGCCAGCAAGATCTCCGGATCTGTCCCCCATTGAGCATGTTTGGGACTGGATGAAGCGTCGTCTCACGCGGTCTGCACGTCCAGCACGAACGCTGGTCCAACTGAGGCGTCAGGTGGAAATGGCATGGCAAGCCGTTCCACAGGACTACATCCAGCATCTCTACGATCGTCTCCATGGGAGAATAGCAGCCTGCATTGCTGCGAAAGGTGGATATACACTGTACTAGTGCCGACATTGTGCATGCTCTGTTGCCTGTGTCTATGTGCCTGTGGTTCTGTCAGTGTGATCATGTGATGTATCTGACCCCAGGAATGTGTCAATAAAGTTTCCCCTTCCTGGGACAATGAATTCACGGTGTTCTTATTTCAATTTCCAGGAGTGTATATAACAATATTATGAAAAGTAAATAGGAAATTTATTGGCAATATATTTGGTTAAAGAAAGACGTTTCCAATCAGGTTCCATACATTAACTCTTGACAAGGGGGAAATAGATATCGGACGACTGAAAGTGTTAAGTAATCAGGGTGTATACAAGATTCACAGACAACGCTTATTATTTTGTGTGGGACTACAAAATGGTTGTTTTTCTAGTGGAGAACTCTCTCTGGATATGTACAGGATGTCGACAAAGTCTCGTTATCAATTCAAAAATTCAGAGCTTGGAAAAAATTAGAGATATGCACTTTGAAAAGCAAAAGAAACTGGTAGTCCTGAATAATATCGTGTAGGTCCCCCACGAGCACACAGACGTGCCTCAACACGACGTAGCAGGGACTCGACTAATGTCTGACGCAGTGCTGGAGGGAACTGACACCATGAATCCTGCAGGGCTGTCCATAAATCAAGAGTACAAGAGGGTGGAGATCTATTCTGAAGAGCACGTTAGAAGACATCCCAGATATGCTCAATAACGTTCATGTCTGGGGAGTTTGGTGGCCAGCGGAAGTGTTTAAACTCAGAAGAGTGCTCCTGGAGCCACTTTGTAGCAATTCTGGACGTGTGGTGTGTCGCATTGTCCTGCTGGAATTGCCCAAGTCCGTCGGAGGTCACAATGAACAGGAATGGATGTAGGTGATCAGACAGGATGCTTACGTATGTGTCACCTGTCAGAGTCGTATCTAGACGTATCAAAGGTCCCATATCACTCCAATTGCATACGCCACACCCCATCACAGAGCCTCCACCAGCTTGAACAGCCCCCTGCTGATATGCAGGGTCCGTGGATTCATGAGGCTGTGTCCATACCTGTACACGTCCACCCACTTGATACAATTTGAAAAGAGACTCATCAGACCAGGCAACATATTTCCAGTCATCAACAGTCCAGTGTTGATGTTGACGAGTCGAGGCGAGGCATAAAGCTCCGAAAGCCCATAGCGATGATGTTTCGTTGAATGTTTCGCACGGCGACACTTGTTGATGGCCAAGCATTGAAATCTGCAGCAATTTGCGGAAGGGTTGCACGTCTGTCACGTTGAACCATTCTCTTCAGTCGTCGTTGGTCCCGTTCTTGCAGGATCTTTTTCCGGTAGCAGCGATATCGGAAATTTGATGTTTGACCGGATTCCTGATATTCACGGTACACTCGTGAAACGGTCGTACGGGAAAATTCTCACTTCATCGCTGCCTCGGAGATGCTGTGTCCCATCGCTCGTGCGCCGACAATAACACCACATTCAAACTCGCTTATATCTCGAGAACATGCCATTGTGTAGCAGCAGTAACCGATGTAACCACTGCGCCAGACGCTTGTTGTCTTATGTAGGGTTGCTGACCGCAGCGCCTTTTTCTGTCTGTTTACATGTCTCTGTATTTGAATGCGCATACCTATACCAGTTTCTTTGGCGCTGCAGTGTAGCATCCTGGGTTATTTTAAAAGTATAATTAGGTCTCAAAGTTTTTTGTTCTGTTTCGCGAGAATTTCAGTGTATATCCCACTCGTTGCTCGTAGATCATCAGTACAATATTCGAGTTCTATCCATGTACAGATCAGCATTGCTGCGTCAACACTACTGATTGCTTCATTAATTCGTGCGCGAAGGGTTACAGTGGCCAGTCACATGTCCAGAAATTTAGAATGTTGCTTCGTTTGAAAACAGACTTTTTTGGAATAGTCATTGTCAGCATCTGTGGAGGCCAGGATGTAACACACAAATGCATATAGCACAGGAAGATTGTTTGCCTCAATGCATGGAGCATATGCAGTTGTATGCAGAAAGGTGTAACCGCTTACGTAACACTCTATGGCAGTTGATCTTGCTTCCTGCAAATCGCATGTATGACGTATCGATGTCTGGGGGCTGCGTTGAAATGCAGTCTGAGCTACGTCAACGCGTGCTAGAAACCCAGAGGGACGTCCACTTCGAGGGAGGTCTTTGACATTGCCTGCCTACCCGTCTGTTTCTGAACTACCTCATTGTGCTTGTTTTTTGCCGGTTATGCCCTCTCATACTGGCGTCGAAAATTCCGCAGTACCTTTGTCACAAATTTGGACTCAGCACGTCAGTTGACCTGTTGTATCTTCTCCTGATCAGTCGCCATTTTGATGCATCCCAACTCAAACATACAACAGAGGGAAGAGGAATAAAGCTTTGATAGCTACTACACGTTTTAGAACAAACCATATGTTCACAGTCTCTGATCGTTTCCAGTTCATGATTTTTTGAAATGATAGCGGAACTTTGTGGACATCCCGTATAATTTGGGCGCTGTGGGAGTCAGGATTGAGGGAGGTTGTCTCAAAGTTGCTTTGGAGTGTGTTTGTTGCCTTATTAGTTAGACGACCCCTTTGCCACAGATGCACGGTAGAACTGCAGAATGACCAGTACCTACCCTGCATACGTGTCTACTCTTAGCACAGTCCAGTGCAGGAACAGGTTTTGGCGGCATTACGAAGCGATCAGTTCACAAATAACGAAAGGAGGGATATTCTTCTCGAACTACTGCACAATTGTGTCAGGAAAAGTTTCATAACGGAAATACTGCGCATCTTTCGGCGTTCGGGGAAATTTAGAGCAGTGGTTTCCAAACTTCGTGGTTGTACGGCCCTCGCCGGCCGGTGTGGCTGAGCGGTTCTAGGCGTTACAGTCTGGAACCGCAAGACCGCCACGGTCGCAGGTTCTAATTCTGCCTCAGGTATGGATGTGTGTGATGACCTTAAGTTAGTTAGCTTTAAGTAGTTCTAGGGGACTGATAGTAGTAGGGCAAGGTTTGTACGACGACACTCTGCACTGTTGCCAAATTTATTCAAGATAGTGGCGATGACGTCATCCACGATGGCGGCATGTAGACTTGGCAACAGCGCATGACGTCATCCAATATGTCGGATTTTGGCGGGAAAATAGACCAATTGGGCAGTGTCCACTAACCTAACCTTCAGAAAAAATTATGGGAATTTTGAATTTTGGCGGGAAAATAGACTAATTGTGCTATGTCCAATAACCTAAGCCTCCAGAAGAAAAAAATGGCGGGAAGTTTGAATTCCAACAGGATAATGCATGCAAAACCGTACTTGTCTTTATTATTATTCATTACTATTTATCATTTATTAACATTCATTATCATTTATTATTATTTAAATAGACCAGTTGTACTATGACCACTAACCTAAGCCATCAGAAGAAAAAAATGGCGAGAAGTTTGAATTCCAAAAGGATAATGCATGCAAAACCGTACTTGTCTTTATTATTATTCATTACTATTGATTATCATTTATTAACATTCATTATCATTTATTATTATTTAAATAGATCAATTGGGCTACGTCCACTAACCTAACCCTCCAGAAGGATAATTGGGGGGAATTTTGAATTCTAGCAGGATATTTGCGGGTTCTCTTTATTACTATTGTTTATTATCATTTATGTTCATTTATTATCATTTATTATTATTATTGGCCTACCTCCACTAACATAGAAAATCGCGCCCAGTTCAATCATTTATAATTATTTATTCAAAACAGCTGATTTTGGCTGGAAGAAAGCCATTTCCCTTACAACCATAACAAAAAATCGATCACAAGTTCAAATTCCAACACGATAATCAGTCACACGTACCAAATCGTTCACCTCATCCCACGAAGTTCTAATTTTTTTCGCAGTCACTTATTGCTTCACACGTAAGCTATGAAAATCGCGTCAAATAATAATAATAAACTGCACTTCCACTAATCTAAGTCACCTCTTGTCAATTTGTGGGTTAATGGACTGAAGTCTTTATTTCACACCGTACGGTCATCACTTCTTCTCCAACAGACTTAGTACACATCTTTGAGATCCCAGCAGCATCCACCGTGCTCACTACGAGGTCCAGAGTCCAACTGTGTGTTAGTTTGTATCTCAGCCACCTGAGGACGTAACCGTGACGTCATTCAAGACGGCGGGAAGAAAGCCAATTGGGCCACGTCCACCAAGTTTGAATTTTCGCGGTCAGTTATGCTTCCGCTGCTAAATTAATAAAATCTCGTCACCTGTACTACGCGAAGTCACAAGGTGGGAAAATGACTATTTCAGGCATTACGGTCATGCAGGTGTGTCCCAACTGACTTCTCGATGCTCACACAGCGAACTCCAGAGCGCAGCTCTGACGTACGCGCGGCCGGCTGAGCCCGCTCCATCGGCCGCTCCCTGGCCGGCTGACGTCAAGCGACCAGCGGCGCCCGCACAGCCCCCGCCCAGCGCGCCAGGTAGGTGGTGAGCGGCGCCTCAGAGTCCAGCCACAAACGGTCAGCCGCGCTCGCCTCAGAGTCCGGCTACGTAAACATCTTTTCGCGCCCGCGAGCACTTAACGCTGTACAGGATGGAACCTGTCGACCACATGCTGGACAAAGGACACGTTCCACCCCAAATTTATTTTTCTGAACAGGTTCGAACCTGCCGATACCTGCCTCACACAACCGCCCGAGATGTTTGGAAAGTTCTATTACGTGACACACTAAAAGCTATATCGGTCCTAAAGTTTACAAATTCCCAGCAGCGACAGACAGGAACCCACACACTTGCTTTGTTCAAACTACCCTCACGCCACATACCGCGCCGCCAGCGCGTGTGATGGAGCACAAAGGACGCTCTCATCCCCATAAACTTTGGAATTCCAGACTGATAGACAGGAACTGACACGCTCGAACTGGAATGATTTTTCTACCAAGTTGGAAACTTCCTTGACATCACAATGCGCGATCAACCACGTGGCTCTGTCGGACAAAGAACACTCTCACTAAGTTAACTGATCACCTGATTCTCATTATTCACCCCACATGCTTCGATTACCTAATCCAAGATCTTCGTGAAAACACACGTCCTTACAAATGAGCCATCGCGCACACCTAGCTTAGTACCTCCGCAAGTGAATGTAACAAAGTTCGCATGACTATTTAATTAATCTGATCAATTAATTATCCTCTCTGATGTGGAAAATTTCCACGTCCACCTAGACTTGGAATCAATTTTCGCCACTGCCACGCCCACCTGGACTTGAAATGAAATAGTTAAAGTCCCTACCAACCACCACGCCCTTTTTCCGACCCATGTTCGTTGGCTAACATGTACTAATGCTTCCTTCCGTTTACTAACGTGTACTAACCTACATTAACTTATATCACATTTTGTCTATACAAATAAACCAAGCTTCAATTCTGATGGTCAGTTCGTGTTTCGCTACCAACATAAGAAAATTGTGGCAAACGAAGCCACTAACCTAAGTCACCTGTGAAGACTCAAAATAGTCTGCTTTGCCTCTCTCACACACCACGAGCGCGAGACTGCCCACATCACAGCCTGGACCTTTATACTCGCGTCGGACATACTCCTCTGTAAATATTCTAGCTAAACTATGACCCTAATACTGTTGTTCAGTCCACACAGTCTAACACATGGCCAGAGCACACCCCAGAGAACATTGCTCGCCCCATCTTTAGTTAACTGCTGAGAGACGGAGATATGCTGCAACCACATCCCTCGCGCTCTCGTAGCTACTCACCTCAGCAATTCGATCTAACAAAACCTCCAAGTAGAAAAAATAAGAACCAACTCGAAATCTCTCTTATTCTATATCGTCCCACAAATAATTAACATACATTTTATTTACGCATCGAGTATACCTATTACTCTCATACAAAAAACACTCGCCCTGATGTACCTGGTGTCTTGTTGCACAGTCGGCAGACACGCAAACAACTCCTAATTTCAGTGCACAATATCAAACTACTCCTAAATAATGCAGTACACATAACTGTAAACACCATCACTACTCTTAATCTGTCCAAATAACGCATAGCAAAATAACTCAACAGACGCGCGCAATCAACCTGTCCCACACTAAGTCACACATCCATCTAAACAGCCGTCCACTCAGCCCCAGGACCAGCATACCGAAGTGGGCTCTCTCTCTATACCTGCTCTCCGGCTATTGTCTAACGACATACACTGCACAAATGGATTCCTGAATAGAGCAGATCTCTATCCTCCCCCGCATCTCCAACTCGACATGTAAACAGTGTCTCCCCCAGCCAGCGAACCCGTCGTCATTCACGCTGCGCTGACAATTTCCACTCACAAATCTTAAATACTCTCATATATAAAAGCCTATTCACTCCTGTCACACTCAACACTTGACCATGGTGATTAGATGGTTTAAGAAGCAATCTGGATTGGCCTAACAGAGCTGCAACAATTAACACTGCTGCCGTTGGCGACCTTTGTCGTTCGAGATGTTAAAACTGATCAATGACTGCTATTTCCAGTCTGGCAGGTACAACAGTCGTATAAAATTTTCGAAAGGACAATATGATTCCACCCGCGACTGTAAATGCTGTTTATGTGCACTTTGGCCAATTTCGGCTCTCATGCTAATGTCTAGCAGCAGTTGTTATGCATGTGTCGATCATTTACAGGGGCCGGACAAAAATATAGAAATACCGCGCAACAAGCGTGCTTGAATATAAATGCAGACACTAACCAAGCCTGCAGATTGCGCTGTTGTATTTGACCACGAACGATACCTCTGTAAAGTCCTCAATACGTTGCAAGAGGCAGTCGTCGTCAGAACAGCGCTCTGTGTGGTGTGACTCCTTTACACTGGAGCTAAGAGAACTCTAACATATGCAACTTATTGGTGCTGGTACGGTCAGTGCTTCCGTAAGCAAGATAGCTAAAGTGTGTGGTGTTTCAAGAAGCAACGAATCGAAAATTTATACCGCATACAGGGAAAGAGGGACAACATCATTCGCTAAGTGAAAATGCAGACGAAAGAGAGTGCTGAGTGATGGTGACAGTCGTTTGAAGAGGGTTGTGACGAAAAGTAAGAGGACAAATACAAAAGTCACTGCAGAACTGAATGTTGCTGTCGCGAACCCTGCAAACACCAAAACGACACTAAGGGGGCTTCATAAGCTGGGAACTTCAGAGTGAGCTGAAATTCGTAAACCACTGTTCAGTGGTTCACAAGGCAGTAACAGGAAAACATAGTGCCGAAGCCATAAAACCTGGACTATGGAGCAAAGGAAGAAAGTCATTTGGTCGGATCATTCTTGTTTCACACTGTTTCCAACTTCTGTACGAGTTTACGACCCAAGAGAAAACATGGCGAGAATTCAGTGATGATCAGGGCAGCCAAACGTGGTATTCCTTGGGCCCCATGGTTACTCTGCAAGGTCGCAATACTCCCAGGTATTCTGTGACCATTTTGGCTGATCACGTCCATCCCCTGGTATAGTATTTTTCCCAAGTGGTGATGCTGTGTTCCAAGACGACAAGGCCCCTGTTCACATAGCAACGTCCAGGACTGGTTTTGTGAGCACGAGATGAAATGTCGCATCTTCCCTGGCCACTACAGTCACTAGATCTTAATATTACTGAAACTTTGTGGTCTACTTTGGAGAGAAGTGTGTATGATTGTTATCCAATTTGTAACCTCCCCCTCAAAAAAAAAAAAAAAAAAAAAAAAGGTTCAAATGGCTCTGAGCACTATGCGACTTAACTTCTGAGGCCATCAGTCGCCTAGAACTCAGAACTAATTAAACCTAACTAACCTAAGGACATCACACACATCCATGCCCGAGGCAGGATTCGAACCTGCGAGCGTAGCGGTCGCTCGGTTCCAGACTGTAGCGCCTAGAACCGCACGGCCACTCCGGCCGGCTAACCTCCCCCTCACTTATCGACCTTAATGACAGTGAAAAATTAAACCGTGTGTACCTAATGGCAATTTGGGAAAAGCAATCGTCACCGAAGTTAATCTGTCGGTAAAGAGGGAGGAAGGGTTACATCTAGACGAAAGGAAAAATGCGAATGAAATTGGTGGAAATTAATTTTGAAAAAGGGTAAAGTTAATAAAGAATGTAAATGTGCGGTCGTTACGTTAACAATTAACTGGCGTTAATTAGATATTTGAGATTTGGGGAAAATTACGGTTGCCAGTCCTATGGACAACTACTATAATAACTGAAAAAGAAAGATTAATGTACATATCATTAGCTCTAAAAGCTTGGCAACTGAAGATTGACACGTGTTGTGTGAAAACTGAATGTTTGTCAGAAGTAATAAATTTCGCTACACTCTGACTTAATTTAGGAAAAGAATCAATAAAACCGGAAAATTGAAAGTTAATTTAGTGACTGAAATTAATAGTGAACTTTGTTTGTGAAGCACTACGAAATTAAGTAAAATAAGGTTAGTCTTGTGCTACCTCAACAATCATCTCAAAAGCAACTTGAATCTACGCAATTTAGAAATAAGAGATTTAACTTTGAACTTGAATTAAATGATTTTGAACAATTGACGATAGTAAAATTTAGTACTTACCAAGCTGAGCTGCAGTCACAGGTAAGCTAAAATATGATAACGAAACTCGCACTCTTAATTTGTGCTTGTGTAATCTAAATACAGTTCTGTTTGTTTATTGTAGCCAGCTATGAATACTTTAACTGAACTTTGAAATTAAAGCAGTGAAATGTAATGATATTACTTTAATGCTGGCATTTGAATTTCAACGACACTCGGGTTCATTTCGGAAAAGGAAGGGACCCTGCTTGGTAATACAATTGGGAGAATGAGCAACAAAGGTTCTTGCTAAATTGCTGTATTTTAGTGATGCAAATGGAACAGTTTGAAAAACTGAGGTCTGCCATATAGTTCTAAAACTTCACGTACTTTCAGTCTTCCTTGTTGGTTGATTGAAGGTTTGAAGTCGTCGATCGAGGAGGTGGCGACAGTCATTTATTGTCGGCCGTCGCTGTTGCAGAAGCTGGATGTTGGCGCGCCTTCCTCTTGACACGGTCACCAGGCGAAACGGGCTCTTGATGTGTGCCAGCTAATGTTTCCCGTCAGCGACACAGTGCCAGAAACTATCATATCAAGTCGAGCGCAATTTCATGCTGCCAAACCCCGAAAGCGCGGCAACCCGCGGGAGCGTCACTCAACACACCTGCTCCACCGCCCTACTCCAGCCAGACTCTGCTCTAACCGCGCTCCACGCGGCAGAGTCAACACTACCCAAGAACCTAAACACTTTGGTTCTCCACACGACCTATCGATGTAATCGCTCGATAGCATAGTTTTCCCTAGGTAAGACCCAGCGTAAAAATACAAATAATATTTACAAAACAAAGCAATTATACATCGACATATATATATATATATATATATATATATATATATTGTAAAACAATTACAGTATATAAAGACACAGAAATGTCTTATCTTCAGGTAACACAATAAGGAAAAAAATTATAGTACAATAGATGGAAATAGGAGGACATGCATTTCCGGCGTTACAACTTCCATCGTCCTTAGCTGAACTTGCCATTATTTTCGAAGATAAATAGTATAAGATTCCCCTGAAAATCATACTGGATCTGTATTTATCCATTCTGATACGACTGACCCTCGTTTTGAATACCAACGGATTTCCTACAGCATCGAAGGCATGGTACTGTCTTGCGTTATTTATGTTTCCAAATTTTTGGCCAACTCATGTAGCTGCCCAACGATCGGCAATTTCCTGCCATACGCCGGTCGTTGGACAGCTTGTAGCTAGACGAGTATGCCTAACAGGTGCTTCTTGACAATGGCATAAGAACAAAAATTGACAGAGAGCACTCATGAATTGCATTTACAGTAGTATGCGAAGTCATGTCGTCCTTTCGATGGCGCATGACCAATTTCCAATTTTTCCACTATCGTCTCGGTTCTGATACGCAGGTCTTCGAGCACCAGGGCCTCCATTTTTCTTGCGATTCTCAGTTTCTTCACAGGGAGACGGTCAGCCACCTCGTTCTTCGTCATTCAGACTTGTCTGACCGCACTGGAAGTTTCTGCGCCACCTAACCATTGTGACATATAACGGTGCATGGACCGTTAAGCGCTTTTCCTCTTCAAAAGCAGTAAACGAATTACCGAACGCATTCGATTTTATCTATGGTCTGCATCTCTTTCCTTTGGCTTGGTAAGGTAATGTGACGTGTGGATTTCAGTGTGTGCCAGGACTGCAGATATTATCTTGCAAACAAAAACAAATCAATTACGCAACTTTGCGACTACCGCCCGTAGACCGAGAGACTCGAGTCATTAGGGTGCATAGTAGGGCTGAGATTCATGTGATTTTGTTCTAAATGTCTTGTACGCAAACTACTGACCAGCTAGTCAGACGACAGACTTATGTTTTAGGTCTCCTGGTTAGGAACAGGCCCACACTTTCTGACGTTTTTACATAGACCGTAAAATCGATCATCATAAAGCCATCGTGCACTGTCCAGTCAAATGAATGTGACCGCTTGTCAAACGCCTCACTAAGCACCTTTAGCAGCGCAGACGTGCAGGAAGAGCGTCAATGAGGTTCTGGAAGGGATGCAGAGCCATGGCGATTTCATTGCCGTGGCCAGCTGCGCTAGGTTTCATGGTGGAGGATCCGCGGTGCGAACAGCCCAACTGAGGTGGTTCCACAGATTCTCGACTGGGCTTAAATTCGGAGGGGGGAGGGGGGGGGAGGAGATTGACGGCCACGGCAGTGTGGTAAACTCATCCTGATGCTCTTATGACTACGCACGCTGTGTGAGACGTTGCATTGTGCTGCCAATAGGTACCATCGTACTGAAGAAGAAAAAACTGCATGCTGGGGTGGACATGGGCCCCAGGGATACACACATATTTCTGTTCATCCATTGTGCCTACCAGAGTGACAAGATCACCCAGGATATGACACGAAAACATTCCCCACACCACAACGTTTTCTCCCGCAGGCTGGATCCTTCTGACGATTTTTGCTGGCCGTATATGCTGGAGACCATCTTTCTGATTGAGCATAAAACAGGATTCTTCTGATCTGAAAGGGCCACCCGTCGCCACTCAGCAGGCGTGCAGATGCGGTACTGGCGTGCAGGTTCCGCCTGCTGCGGAGGCCGACACACAGCGACGTTTGCCGAAAGGTCGTTTGGTAATCTCTTGGCTCATCTGAGTCATCAGTTTCTCAACAGTCGCAATTCTATTCACCCGCACTCAGCCGTCATTCAACCCTGTCATCTGTGGCCTGTGGCGCACCCCAGTTGCCTCAGCGCCGGTTTTCGATAGCGCCATTTTGCCACACAAAGTATACATTAACCACAGCTGCAGTCGAACAGTTTACAAACTTGCCGTTTCGCAAATGCTTCCACCCTTGGTCCTAAAGCGAATCATCATGCCGTTTAGGACGTCAGATAAATCGCTCCGTTTCCGCGTTACGACAACAGCTGCACTGTTTTCCGCGTCCCCGGCACTCTTGATAGGTTCTCCACTGCTAGTGCTGGCACCTATCGTCTGTGATTATTACATGTTGATATCGAACATAATGCGGTGGTCACATTAATGTGACTGCATCGTGCAGCATCACTGGTTACAGGTATCACTAGGAATGATAATGCAAGAAGATATTTCTGCTTAAAAAGAATGACAAGAACATATTTTTGATTACTTACGCGGTTGACATCAAACATTCATCTCTGAGAATAAAGATTAATGAGTATAACTGGGGAAATTCAAGAGCCCTAGACAGGTGAATGCCGAGATATGTTGTGAGCGTTTAGAAACTCCATTCCCGTAGGTGAACCATGGTGATAGATCACAGCCTTGTTGACAAACAAAAAACGAATGAAGCTAGAATGAGTGTAAGGATATCTGCACATGTACCCTGAAGGAGTACAAAAGTAATCAAAATATCCACGTGTGTACTGCCGGTCTACAGTGTCCAACGGGCACAATATTTCGGCGATCATACATGTCGCCATCATCAGGTGAACTGACGGACTGAGTTCCTGTGAACGTGCCAGTACGGAGATCCGTACGCTATGGCTGCTCAGGGGGAACTGGCTTCGGTCGCGGCGGCGGCCGATTTAAATATCCTCCGCCCGCGGCGCACTCCCTCCGCCGTCCGCGCCCCGCGCCACGGTCACGCGGTGGAACAGATTGCGACGGCGTCTGGGATGACGTCGGTGTGATGGCTCTGTCCGCAGTGGTCGTCACCGACCGAAGCCAGTTCCCCCTGAGCAGCCATAGCGTACGGATCTCCGTACTGGCACGTTCACAGGAGCTCAGTCCGTCAGTTCACCTAATGCTAATGATGGCGACATGTATGATCGCCGAAACATTGTGCCCGTTGAACACTGTAGACCGGCAGCACACCCGTGGACAATTTGATTATCAAGTACACCGGGAGGAACTTAAGAATCACGAGTACAAAAGTGATATTCTATTTACTGATCTGACAAAAAAATCCTAAGAAGTCTTGGTCTTAGGTTAAGACAATAAGTGGTTCAGAGCCCTCTATCACACACCCAGTGTCTATACTGGCACAGAAACAGAAGATGACAGAGGGGAGGCCGAAATACCATATTCCTTTACCCGACATTGTTTTACTCAGGAAGGTGGCATTATGATTCCTCATGTTAAGTGTACGAACAACGAAATGACAGATATCGAGATCAATAACAGCAGGTTAATAAATTAACTAAAATCGTTAAACAGATATCGAAAGGTGTCCGATACAGTTCCACGCTGTCGCTTTATGGCCTAAACGCTAGCGTCCAGAATATAATACTAGCTTAGTAACTGGATTGTGGGCAACAGCCTTGCCGCAGTGGATACGCTGGTTCCCCTTCATAGCACCGAAGTTAAGCGCTGTCAGGCGTGGCCAGTACTTGGATGGGTGACCATCCGGGCCGCCATGCGCTTTTGCCATTTTTCGGGGTGCACTCAGCCTCGTGATGCCAATTGAGGAGCTACTAGACCGAATAGTAGCGGCTCCAGCCAAAGAAAACCATCATAACGACCGGGAGAGCGGTGTGCTAACCCCACGCCCCTCCTATCTGCATCCTCAGTGAGGGTGACACGGCGGTCGAATGGTCCCAGTCGGGCACTTGTGGCCTGAAGACGGTGTGCTTTAGTAGCTAGACTGAAGAGCTTCTATGAAATAGAACAGAGTACGTCGTTCTTAACGGAGTGGAATTTTCAGACGCTAAGGTAATTTCGAGCATAATCATACGACGAGTTATAGGACCATTACTGTTCACAATATGAACAACATACTTAGAGAATAAAGTCAGAAACTGAATGAGGTTGTTCATGGACAAGATTTTTTTAGAAAGAGAAGTCACAATGCTAGAAAATTATATCGACATGCAGTAAAGCCTGTAGAGGATCGACGGTCGGTACAGGTATTGGCATTTGACCCTAATAAAAACAAAAAAATAGTGAATTGCACATAAATGGAAATGACCCTTATTGTTTCATAGCACTGTTTCAAAACAATCACTGGAAGCAAACATGACCATTAAACATCTGAAAGTAACCATATACAACTATTTCAGTGGAACGACCACATAAAACCAATCGCACGAACTGCATGTGTCAGACAGAGATTCATTGAGAGAATCGCCGGGAAACATAGTCCACCCACGAAGCAGAGTGATGACAGAACCCTGGATCAATCGATACGAGTATTGTTTCTCAGTCTGGAGCCCCTACTGGGTAGGAATGCTAGATGAAACAGAGAAGATCCAATGAAGAAAAGCGCGTTTCGTCACGAGCTCGTCTAGCAAGCGCAAAAGCATCACAGTAATGGTCGTGCAACTGCAGTGGAAGACGCTACAACCTAGGAATTGTGTTTACCATTTAAATTTTGATAGCGTACATTCCTATAAGAACCTGTAAGGTGTCAGGCAAATCCAACACCTTCCATGAAAACCCTGACATGAGAAGCAAATCCAGTAGTCTGTCACATAGCTCCGAATAAATCGTGACATTAAATTAACCAAAGTAATACGAGTAACGGGTGAGCAAATGGAATACCACAGACTAACACAAGAATGCCTAAATGCATGTCATACCTTCCCACCGTGAGACAGACGTAGTTCCGAGGGGAGAAACGAGAACAGAAGCCGAGAGCAGAACCGTGTTAAGCTAGAAGGCCCTACGATAAGGGACGGACACCCTCGTTTCCAGCTAACCGACAGGACCACCCCCCAGCCCATGTTAAAAGCCAGAGCATTCCAGAAGAACAGTATAGATGTTACGATAACATTAAAAGGGCCACACCAGCCGCAAGTTTTAGCGTGAGACTTTCTCGCGTCTCTGTTATGTTGCAAACGTTAAAAACATTGCCCCACCACGAAAAGTAACCGCCAGGACCACCCCCCAGCCCATGTTAAAAGATAGAGCGCTCCAGAAGAACAGTATAGATCTTACAATAACACTAAAAGGGCCACAACAGCTGCAAGTTTTAGCGTGAGACTTTTTCACGTCTCTGTTACGTTGCAAACTTTAAAAACATTGCCCCACCACGAAAAGTATAACGTTTCTCATTGGATAGACAGAATTTTTGTAGGCGGAGCTTAAGGTTAACATTGAGACCCTGATTGGTCAGATGAAAACACAGCCAGACAGTTCTTTTTTTAAACCAACTTCGGTAAATTGTAGTAAGGAGAAGTTAGGAGTGAGTTGCTTCGGAGATGGCGAGGTGAGCGGAGCTGTGCTGTCCGCCGCCCCCTGACGAACACCGACAAGGTAATGAACGCACGCGATGCCGCATTTTTGAGCGCATAAGGCTTCACTCAGAACTGCAGAAGTCTCATCTGTTACATCCCCGTTTTACGTAATACTAGTGTCGATCGTCAATTGAAGCTTGTTGTATTCACATTTGCTACGTAAGTTAAAATGTGAAACGCGATGATTTCTCTGTTATATAATTATTGAGAAGCCACATCAGCCACTGTAATTTACGACAAGTTAGATAAGTAATTAAAGATAATTTAGGGTCACTGTAGACCATGTTGATAGTTTTCCCTTTTGTGAAACTTAATTTAAACCTAGATTATAGATGTGATATGGCATAGGTCGTCCTTCGATCCATTGTAGAACTTGGAAACCCATTCAGGGAATATTCGTTCACATTTTTGTTGAACGGAGTTGGTTTTTATCATCCTGTATTAAAACATTTCCTTTTATCAATAGTGCAATTTATAAACAATGGTTCAGATGGCTCTGAGCACTATGGGACTTAACATCTATGGTCATCAGTCCCCTAGAACTTAGAACTACTTAAACCTAACTAACATAAGGACATCACACAACACCCAGTCATCACGAGGCAGAGAAAATGCCTGACCCCGCCTGGAATCGAACCTGGGAACCCGGGCGTGGGAAGCGAGAACGCTACCGCACGACCACGAGCTGCGGACTATAACCAATGTTTTGTGAGTGGAATAAAATGTCCAATGGTAAACTTAACTGCTTTTTCGACGTTATTTTACCAGATATCTAAAAATAGGAAAGCCTTGAACCCCTTCCACTAAATTTAGTTAGTATTAAGATTCTTTTACAGGGAGTGCAGTGGAGCTGACGCTGAAATCATTAAGTATTTGCTTGTATCATCGCTAGTCTCACTGAACTCTTCTGAACTCTACGTGTCATGTGTGGTCTGGCGTCTCCTTACCAGCAACAGATCCCACGTTCAAACTAGTTAATTCCCTAAAAAACACGCTCAGAGCGTCGTTGCGCGAAAGTGGTAGGGAGACACGACATAGAACAACAGACACCACGCAGAATGTTAGAAACCGATGTCCTACATTTATTTCGCAGAGAGACCACGAAGGTGAAATTAGAGAGATTGGAGCTCATATGGAGGTTTACAAGTAGTCGTTCTTGTAGCGTGCGATTCGCGGCTGGAACAGGGAAGGGGGAAGTAACAGGGGTGAACGAAACACCCTCCGCTAAACACACACCGCAAAGCTTACTGAGTAAAGATGCAAATGTAGAAGAAAAAAGTTCACGGAACACTTTGGGTACCGACCAAGTAGGCACAGTGACAGCAACTCGTGATCCGAATTCAGGAGCTCAGGAGTTCAGGAGTTCCTTCAGGAGTTCCAGACTTTTCAGCTCTGTCGGCTCGTTCTATGTTTTACATCTTTGCCTACTGGCGCGATCCATCTCTATCTAGTCGCCTGTTAGTTGAGTCTTTGGTTGTAGTTCCTAGGAGCGGCGTGTTGACCACATGGGCAGGCAGTCGGTCGCAGTCAGAGAGAGAGAGAGAGAGATAAGAGACATCGTGACGTGTGATCTGTTCACGGAGATTACAGGCGCACGATTGCCTAAGCGGCCGGTGGTCGGTGGAGTTGTGTTAGTCGGCAATACTTGGGCCTACTGTCGACGCAGCCGGTTTACCCTAGATTCAGGAAGCATATTTGTGATGTGAGTGTTGGAGTGCTGTTCATTTTCTGGTGCCGTCTGTTCTGCCCTTTGGGGGTACGGTACTCGTTACTTGATTGACACATGTGCTCCCGTGTTGAAGTTTTTACCGTTACACTGGATTGCCTGTGGTTCTCCATCATCCTGTCTCAGGTGTTAAAATAACCTTTTGGTGCCTGTGTCTGAAATTATCTGAATGCCATAGTTGTGTATCTTAAAATTTCTTTTAATTGCGGCTTGTTCAATGCCTGCTTATCTTGTCATTCTGGCATGAAATTTTGTCATATGCACTAGGCCGTCACGTGTATTAGTGACCACTGAGGTCAACATTGAGTCTTACTTGTATTGGAAGTTGTCGCTTCCCAAACTAAAATAATAATAAATGTCGTGTGACTAGGGCTTCCCGTCAGGTAGACCGTTCGCCGGGTGCAAGTCTTTCGATCTGACGCCACTTCGGCGACTTGCGCGTCGATGGGGATGAAATGATGACGATTAGGACAACACAACACCCAGTTCCTCAGCGGAGAAAATCTCCGGCCCAGTCGGGAATCGAACCCGGGCCCTTAGGATTGACACTCAGCTATCGGGGGCGCATGCTTCCCTAACTGATGCAACGGCTATAAAATTGCCTACGGCAGTGGTAAACAAACGCTAGCGGCCGTGTGAATCTTGGCTAATTTGGATAATTAAGTTCCACAACTCTGGTGAGATTTTGCACCTCTTGAGAAGTTTAATATTTATTGTTTCAAGCATACTTACTATTGTAGTTGTTTGAGTGTTAGCCCTCAAGATATGTCTGTTACCTTTTAAGTCACTAATGTGTTGAGTACCCTGTGATATCTCGGTTATTACATTAACTTGTTGTTATATTTTATTGTAAGATTAATAGATTAATCCTTTTAGTAATTCGTATTGTAATATTCTTGTTGTAATACATAAGTTTTGATTGGGGCTTGGGACTACGTTCACATTGAGTTCCTTGTCTTGATCTGAGCATTTTCGTATGTTCCATGATTTTTATGCATGAATTATATGTTTGCTTGTTTGTTCTCAGCTTCCCGAGCTGTTCGTAGCGTTTGGAGCCGCTGCCCCGGATTGTTGCTTGTTACCCGCCGGTCCACCGGGCATATCCTGTCCGCGTCGGCTATGTATGTGCGCGCGGGCGGCGCGCCGCTTCACGTCTCACCGCAACCTCTGAGACGTTACAGCCTCCTGGATTTTTACGGCATCCCTCAAAAACTGAGTTTCTATCTCGTAGCGATCGGACGTTAATTTAACCGTACGTATGTTTTTGGATAGGGCCCGCCTTTAGCAAAACACAATTTTGTTTTTTAAAGACAGGGTTGTAGCCTCTCCCCGATGTTATTCAATCTGTATATTGAGCAAGCAGTAAAGGAAACAAAAGAAAAGTTCGGAGTAGGTATTAAAATCCATGGAGAAGAAATAAAAACTTTGAGGTTCGCCGATGACATTGTAATTCTGTCAGAAATGGCAAAAGACTTTGAAGAGCAGTTGAATGGAATGGACAGTGTCTTGAAAGAAGGGTATAAGATGAACATCAACAAAAGCAAAACGAGGATAATGGAATGTAGTCGAATTAAGTCGGGTGATGCTGAGGGAATTACATTAGGAAATGAGACATTTAAAGTAGTAAAGGAGTTTTGCTATTTGAGGAGCAAAACAACTGATGATTGTCGAAGTAGAGAGGATATAAAATGTAGACTGGCAATGGCAAGGAAAGCGTTTCTGAACAAGAGAAATTTGTTAACATCGGGTATTGATTTAAGTGTCAGGAAGTCGTTTCTGAAAGTATTTGTATGGAGTGTAGCCATGTATGGAAGTGAAACATAGATGATAAATAGTTTGGACAAGAAGAGAATAGAAGCTTTCGAAATGTGGTGCTACAGAAGAATGCTGAAGATTAGGTGGGTAGATCACCTAACTAATGAGGAGGTATTAAATAGAATTGGGGAGAAGAGGAGTTTGTGGCACTACTTGACTAGAAGAAGGGATCGGTTGGTAGGACATGTTCTGAGGCATCAAGGGATCGCCAATTTAGTACTGGAGGGCAGCGTGGAGGGTAAAAATCGTAGAGGGAGACCAAGAGATGACTACATTAAGCAGATTCAGAAGGCTGTAGGCTGCAGTAGGTACTGGGAGATGAAGAAGCTTGCACAGGATAGAGTAGCATGGAGAGCTGCATCAAACCAGTCTCAGGACTGAAGACCACAACAACAACAACCGAAACATGTTTCACTGCAGTTGCAGCATCTTAAGTGGGCTTTTATTTTATGGCTGTTAAAGATAAAGCATGTTCTTTACTGTTTGTATTCATGTAACTATTAGTTTTTAAATCGTAATTACAGATATTTGAAAAAAACACATAAAATAATGAATTAAACCTTTTTACCACATCGTGTGGTTTTTCTGATGTGTTGTGTTTCTACAGTGATTGTTTTCTTCCACAGTTTGTCATCTGCAACCACTTACACCTTAAAGTAGATAAATTGTTTAAGCCAATATTACGATTTAAAAATTGTTATTTCTATGCCTGAAATTGATTAATTCTATATGTGTGTGTGTGTGTGTGTGTGTGTGTGTGTGTGTGTGTGTGTGTGTGTCTATTACGTTTACTTCTTCCTCATCTTCATCACTATCAAGCACTATATATTGAGAAACGATAATTAATCGAAACCCTCAGCTGCCAACAGGTGTTGTTGATACACATCAATGGGGACAGCTGAAAATGTGTGCCACACATTGTTAGCTGTCCCCATTTATGTGTATCAACAACACCTGTTGGCAGCTGAGGGTTTCGATTAATTATCATTTCTTTCTAGAGAAGCTGCATGGTCATCACTGGTATCTGTTCTTTTGGAACAGTTACTACCTTCATATAGCATATATTGAGTTGCCACTGTCACTGTTATTGTCACTGTTTCACTGTTTACCAGCTGTAAAAACAAACATGGCGGGCAGTGGAACAGTTGAAGGTGTAAAAACAAGATGGCTGACAGTGGAACAGTTGATTCAAATGGTTCAAATGGCTCTGAGCACTATGGGACTTAACATCTGAGGTCATCAGTCCCCTAGACTTAGAACTACTTAAACCTAACTAACCTAAGGACATCACACACATCCATGCCCGAGGCAGGATTCGAACCTGCGACCGTAACGGTCGCGCGGTTCCTGACTAAAGCGCCTAGAACCGCTCGGCCACATCGGCCGGCAGGAACAGTTGAAGGTGTTCCTGGCGGTTGTTCTGAATCTTTCAGAGGTGTCCGCGATTTTGTTTTTTTTTTTTTTTTTTTTAATTTAACCAGTAGTTTACGTTACTCTGAACCACCTCATTCAGACCTGGCTTGTCGTACCTGCGTGTTTCATGTTTTCCCTGTTTGAAGTTCGTTTTAATGTAAGAGTTTTAATATTGGTGTAATGCTCATTTGTTAAATGGTACTGTATTCTTTTTCCATGTTAATATCCTGATTATGCCCAAAGGGCTTCTCTGATTGACCAAATGGTTCAAATGGCTCTAAGCACTATGGTACTTAACATCTGAGGTCATCAGCCCCCTAGACTTAGAACTACTTAAACCGAACTAACCTAAGGACATCACACACATCCATGCTCGAGGCAGGATTCGAACCTGCGACCGTAGCAGCCGGGCGCTTCCGGACTGAAGCGCCTACAACCGCTCGACCACAGCGGCCGGCATTGATCAAATATTGGATATATGAGCTGATACCAGACTTGTGTAATTTTGTGTTACTACACTTCTGATAAGTTGTATTCGTTAATGTCATGCACCGCTTTTGGCCAGCCAAATGCTGTAATTATAATCTGTGCTGTCATTGTTTTCCCGGCGCTAAGGACGTGTTTGAGTTATAACTGATTCCACTACTTGCTTGTTAGTCCTTCCTAAATTAGTGCGTGTTATTTGCCGGCCGGTGTGGCCGTGCGGATACAGGCGCTTCAGTCTGGAACTGCGTGACGGCTACGGTCGCAGGTTCGAATCCTGCCTCGGGCATGGATGTGTGTGATGTCCTTAGATTAGTTAGGTTTAATTAGTTCTAAGTTCTAGGCGACTGATGACCTCAGAAGTTAAGTCGCATAGTGCTCAGAGCCATTTGAACAATTTTTTGCGTTTTATTTGTTTAAATTAACTAATTAATCATCAATTGGTTCAACTGAAGAAATTTTGCAGTATCTTCCGGAACCACTTAAATTTTATTAATGTTTTTGGTATATGTGCCATAAAGATAGTTGGACTTTCGTGAAGTGACAAATGACTTGTTATAAATGACCTGCACCTTTCCCATGCCCATTTAGCTGTTCCTTATCCTTGGGTGCCCACAGACATTTCAGCTATCCTGATTTAGGTTTACCACGGTGACCCCAAATTACTTCAGGTGACTAGTGAGGTGCCGACTTCCTCTTATATCAACGCCCAACAGAGTAACAGCTCCGCCTCTGATCACTTAGACATTCACTAGAAGTAAACGTCATTTAAAAATAATTGGCAACTGACACTGAGAGAAAGCTATGAATTACTCCTTGTGAATTTTATTTGCAGTCTAAAGCCGCATGTTGTTTTCATTCATAGAATACTCTTGGCCGCAGTTTAATAAAGAATTAAGTGACAAGTTCATTAGTCTCGCCGTACATTTCGAATGCTTATTTAGAGACTTAACACAGAGATAAAAGTGGTTAGAGATCTAATAGCAGTTGCGGAATAAGTCTCAGGTAAAATTCCGAAGCACGGCTAGCGTAGCTGCACCTCGATGCTTGCGAGCAATAGCCGTTGTGAACAAAGACGGCGTTGACTAATAGATGTGCCCTTTGTTGAGCTACTCATGCAAGAGCCCATTGTAGCGTATGACAGGGTGCCATCGAATTTACTGCCTGTCCTCTTTGCATGAGATCATCTAACAGGAAGCCCATTAATTCTAAATTACAACAATCATCACTCTTCATGAGCTAATGACTCGTCGACAGTTTTGTAACTCTACCAGAATGATCTTCTGTCAGTTATTTATATTTTGTGACATTACACTTGACGCATTAAACATTTATCCTTGTCTTGATGGCATTGAATCGGAAATCGAAAGCAGCTCCCGTTATCTTCCTGTTGTGGCTGAAGACAGCCGCCATCCTTTTCCTTTGATACTTGTTCAAGGCTGTATTACAATTGTCACTCGATAAATTTCTGAAGTTTCATTCATCAGTTATTATCACAGACGCTCTTTATTTGACTGAGGTTAGAATTTCACATTGCAGCAGAAGTCAGTGAACGTAAGACAACGTAAGAAGGAAACATGATGAAAATGAACGGAGCTCTTGTACTTAGCGGTGGACTTTGTGACGATTTAAACAACGGAACACCTCTTAACAAATAAGTGTCCGTGTAGTTTGGAAGAGTATAAGACAGTATAAATGTATGAACGTGTGAATCAGAAAACGTAGTGACTAGCAAAGATTTATTGGCAAGACGCAAGATAGAGAAGTGAGAACCTGACACAAGTGTGATTATAATCTGTCGTGAAAAAAGAGTTGGAACTTATATATTTGTTGGCTTTCTCGATACCTTCTGTCTATAGTGTCTCTGGGTTCTTTTTTTCCAATATTAGGCGATTCCAAGAGCCTGTGTCAAAATTTCATACATAACATAGAAGCAAAGTAGCAACAAAATAAGGAAGGGAATGTAGGTTGGTAAAGGTGCCAGTCAAAATTCGTAATTGCAATTGGCAGCTAGCTATAATTACACTGCCTGACAAAAAAGGTGAAGCACCCTGAAGACATGGTCGGATGTTAATGTGACTTCGCAGACTTATACACTATCGGCTGGTATTAGTGCTTCAATTTTCCGTGATAAGTAACACATTAGTGTCTTGTTTGGTGTAAGTGGCGTAAACAGTGTCAGACATCGACTGGTCACTGTAAAGAACACGGAGATGGGCGTACCCGTGTGAGACAGCGTTATCATCACTTGACAAAATTAGAAAGGGGCCTCATTGTGGATTTCCATTTGGCTGGCTGGTCGAATCGTGCAGTATCAAAATTTGTGACCCTTCCGGACATGACAGCGGCCCAGTGCTGAACTGCATGGGGACATGAGGATAGACATACTCACTGCCTAGGTTCCGGTCGTCCTCGTCTGATTACCGAAAGAGAAGATCGCTGTACAGTGCATCAAGCGCATCATAACCCCTTCACACTTGTTCCCGCAGTTCTCTGTGTCCTCCTGCACCGTTACTTAGAGACTAATACAACCTGGGCTAGTGAATTACCGTCCTATGCACGGGCTGCCACTAACACCACAACACAAACGTTTTGAGTGACCCCGAGCTCGTGAAGCATGGGCTGTTGATGAATGACGTCACATTGCGTTCAGCGATGAATTTCGGTCCTGCACTGGTCCAGATGACCATCATCGACGAGTACCGTGGCCACCTGGGGTGAGGTTCCATTCCGCCAACGTTTTGCGAGAGGCGCAAGTGGTGTTAATCCTGGCGTCATGACGAGGGGAGCCATTGGGTATGACTTCAGGTCAGATGGCACAATGGAACTTGTCAGACATCTTGCGTCCCCGTGTGCCACCTCTCAAAGCGATAGTCCCATAGTGCCACATGTCAACAGGACAGTGCCTGACCACACATTGCACGTGTCTCTATAACTGTCTGCATAGTGTTGAGATCCTCCATTGGGCATCAAGATCCCCAGATATGTCCCCTATAGAACACGTGTGAGACCACCTCACACGTCAACAATATTGCACTGCAAATTGGAGGATATCAAGGTTCAAAATAGTTCAAATGGCTCTGAGCACTATGGGACTTAACTTCTGAGGTCGTAAGTCCCCTAGAACCTAGAACTGCTTAAAGCTAACTAACCTAAGGACATCACACACATCCATTCCCGAGGCAGGATTCGAACCTGCTGAAACGTCCCCTTTGAACAATTTATACATGACTGTGCTTATACTGACACACAATGTTTTTTAGCGCAACGCAATCTGACTTTCAAAATTCCCTACTAAAGAATGGCCCTGACTAACATTAAACTATACCTTTCACAAATCACTTACCTCACAAAAATCTTCGCTGCTCAAGCTACTGCAATACAGCGAGCGCCACTACTGCCAGCTAAATAAAAGATTCAAACTATGGAAGGCACTAACTACTGATAGGGATAGTTAGCAAATGAAAGATATTAGTAGAGAACAAACAATGTATTTACCTTGATATCATCATATATAAATATAGCAGTTCATGACAAATTACAAATCTCCGCCATCTCTCTCCCCACATCCACCACTGCTGGCGGCTCACCTCCAACTGCGCAACGCTACGCGCTGTTAACATCCAGCTGCCCCTCTACAATGGCAGACAACAATGCAAACTAGCCACAGACTGCACACAGCACAGCCAGTGATTTCATTTTCATACAGAGAGCGCTACGTGGCGGCGGCGTTACCAATATAAGAACCTAAACAGCCTACTTACATAAAGAAAACATAAACAGCCTACTTACATAGCCCCCATGCTCCCCACAAAAAATTTTTACAAATTGGATTGGGCAGTGGCCAATACAGATTTGAAAAAAAATTTTCATAATTACAATAACAAAGAAATCAAATGCACACACTTATTGATACAATGTTGGTCAAAAGCTAAAAATTTGTCACAGTCCATAAAGACAGTCCTCATCATTCGTCACAATAAAATTGCAGTGTTTTTCTCAAAGTCTGACCAGTAAAAGACAATGCACACAGACGTAGTGGACTTCCATGCAGTCTTGAAGAAGTAGTGTTGTCCTTCCAACGGAAAGACAGTGCTGACTCGACATGCAGACAGGTAATGGGCCACAACAGAGTAAACCCACAGCAGAGTCAGTCGACGTTTTGAAGAATATTGGTAGTTAGGTCATCACAGAGCAGACCCACTGTAGTCCTGGTAGAAATTACGGTACTGGTGGGCCACCAGAGGTGCAGACCCACTGCAGTCCTTGTAGCAATTGGTGGGCCATCAAAGATGCAGACCCACTGTAGTCCTGCTAGAGATTACGGTACTGGTGGGCCACCAGAGGTGCAGACCCACTGCAGTCCTTGTAGCAATTGGTGGGCCATCAAAGATGCAGACCCACTGTAGTCCTGGTAGAGACAGCCAGCAGCCATCTGTTGCAAATGTGCAGGTGCACAATCACCATCGAAGAGTCTTGCGGACAATATAGCAAGTCCATAAACCACCACTTGTGCACTCACAAAGTTTCTGGAATTGTCCTTAGATCCAGCAATGCTGTTATCCAGTCCCTTGCTGAATCATTAACACACGTGCAAACACTATCAGTCCATACTTCTCACATATTGTCCATGTACTATGACCAACAGAAACGTGTGCAGTGAAATGTTACTTAATTTGAAGAACTGATAACAATTACAATTTGGTAACATAAAAATACAATAACAAAGGTACAAAATACATCATTAAAGAACATAATAATACAGATAACATTTGTAGTACAGGCTTTACAAAAGAATAGAAATGAACGTATACATCAGTGTTACAGGAATTATGACATGAGTACAAAAATAAAAGATCAGAATCACTTTCAAAACATCAACTTCACACATGAGCATTAAAACAAAACAGAATAAATAATGTGTAAGCATATTTATAAGGTAAATAACATATTATTAATGCCAATTATATTCGAGGATAACAGTATTCCTCATCATAGTGAATGTAGCTTAATATTAAAAGAAGAAAAAATTCTTTGAAACTACACAGAGACAGGAAGAAAACAAATACACAAGGGTACACAAACATATAGTGGGATAATACAAAAGGAAAGGACAGGGTTTGTTGTACTGCAGTATTTTGCAAACAAAACTTTCTTTACTTCTTGGAGATCTCCCTTCATTCAACATTATTCCCAAAAAGTCCTATCTATACCTGCTTTCTGTATTCTATTCATATTTTTTTCAATATAATTATTTCTCAGTGCACAATACTCATTTTGGCCCAAGTCTGTTTCATATAACTTCGCAACGCATTCTTTACCTACTCTCCATAGTCAGTTTCTTATATAGTCTACCCCTCTTAAGCTAACTTAAATCTACTGAGCTCAGATGCTAAACTAAGGGACGAGGCAATGCAGCAGCACATAAAACAATTAATATAAACAGCAATAAAAAAAAATGGAAAATCGCAAAGCAAGCTACAGTAAATCTAAATTACCAAGCAATTCAACATTACAACTAATATGAGCCAATGTGCAGCAACAACAAAAATAAATGAGTAGTAAAACTGGCTTAGCAGAGTAACACAAAGTCAAATTCAGTAACACTATGGCTGGCAAACAGCAGCTTATATCTAAACATGACATAGCTCAAGCAGAAAAAATAGTACACTAAAGATAACAATGCAGATAAGGGAAATGTATAATCACATCTTAATGTCTAAGTAATTAAAGTGGTGCACCACAACAACTTATTGTAAAAGAAATATTACCATGTACTTGAAAAGAAAATTATGTGTTACTGTTACTAGTTCCTTCTTATTGTTCTTTCCTTTCCAAGTGTTCCTTTTTTAAAGAATGTGGATCAAAATAATTATTTAATAGATCTGTTGACAGAAAGTGTTCACATTAGCAAATGCATTTCATTTTATAAAAGCAATGCTGCAACACAGCTGGAAACCAGATATCAAATGAAATAAGCAACTATGAAAAGCAAAGCATAAAAATATCATTCAGTAGTCATGTGACATTTCATAAGTTAGTAGAAATTCTCTCAACTCTCATAGAAAGACGCTTGTCATAATCAGGTGTGCAGATGTAAAAATATTTCTTGTCAATTCATAAGCATTTCAGTAATTAGCACAAAGTACGAGTAACCATATGTTTTCTGGTAATGAGCGTGTAATATTTGCGATGCTTTCTACAAAGGAACGTCAATAGCCAGGATAATGGCCTCCCTTTTTTTTTTACCTGTGCCGCTGAAAGGCTAATGGTTTTTTTTTTTTTTTTTTTTTTTTTTTTTTTTTTTTTTTTTTTTTTTTTTTTTTTTTTTCGGGCGGCTGTCGCCCAGGTGGGTGCCTGCGACGCATTACGTGCAGATGGTCACTTCTATGTAAGTAGGCAGTTTATGTTTTCTTTATGTAAGTAGGCTGTTTAGGTTCTTATATTGGTAACGCCGCCGCCAATATAAGAACCTAAACAGCCTACTTACATAAAGAAAACATAAACAGCCTACTTACATAGGAGCGCCGTGGTCCCGTGGTTAGCGTGAACAGCTGCGGAACGAGAGGTCTTTAGTTCGAATCTGCCCTCGGCTTTGCGAATTACTTGGAAACAAAGTCTGGTACTGCAACCGTAGCAGTCGCGCGGTTCCAGACTGTAGCGCCTAGAACCGCTCGGCCGGCGAGGATATCAAGGACCATTTACAACAGCTGTGGGCTAAGTCGCCTCAGAAGAAGATGCAATGGCTTTATGACTCCCTTCCCAACCGAATCATTACATCCATCCAGACCAGAGGGTGTACAGTGTCATACTGGTAAGTGGACTAACACTGGCAAGTTGTTTGTAAATCTGCCTCGATTTTGTAAACACTGAAATAATATCGCATACCCTCTCGACCCTCGAAGATTTATTTCGTATCCTCCTCCCCTTCTGGGTACTTCACATTTTTGTCAGGCAATTGGCACTGACATTGCCATCTAAGATCTCCGAACGCTGTTACCAGAGGTTCCCCCATGAGCTATGGAGGTATAGCACTACTGGCATAAAGGTATCGGTGGAGGACGGTGATTTACGCTGTCATAGGGGTATGCTTTTATATAAAATGAAGTAAACTCAGTGAAATGATCTGAATTGATCAATGAAGATCTAGATGCAACTACGCGAAATGACGTCAATGCAGACCGTTCCAATATGCAATGTAATCATTATATACTTTATATAACTTTAACATATTAGAAATTGCATTTGAGATAGATAACTGATATGTAGGTATCGATACTCAAGTCCCTATCGATACTCGCGTGAGTTCCTACTTCCGGAAAGAAGGGGGGGGGGGGGGGGGGGGAACCTTAGCGCTCGAGAGGCGTTAAGACATAGCACAAAGCCTGCGTGACTCCGGATCCGGATACCAGGAAACGACGTTAAATTTACATGTACGTGTCAAGCAGCGCATTTCGAGTAAACTGAGCATGACATTGACACCACTTTGCCCCGTGGGTGAGTGGTCCTTCGGAAATCGATGAAACAGCTAAATATTTCACTCGCAGTAATTTGGTCCAGATGGGGACGTACGAAGGGCGATAAATTTCATACATGGTGGGCCACGTAAGACGTAACACTCCTCTTATTTCCCTGGACGGTTACAGATACCTGAACAAGGCCCTCAGCAATTGTTAGAGGGCACGTAATTTTTTGAATGGATAATGCTCTGCACTCGGACACAATCGAAAGAAGTATGTTTTTTTTTTTTAATGGAACCGTATACTTTTCGTAACTGCATTCAGTACTTCTTGGAAAGACAATTACTGTGATATAGCGCTTGTTGGTATTGAGGTTGAAACATTTCGCAAAGATTCCGATGAATGCACTAAAATCAGGAAGCAGAGTGACAAGAGTCGGCTGCTACGGTGTAAACACTGCCGCGGAGAGCTCTCATGCCATGCTTCGTCGTTGTATGCAGCAAGACAGGCCTACGCTACTTAAATAAAACGTTATTTCCTATGCGACATAGATACAGAGTCAGCTATGATTTTCGTATACGGAAATACAGCATGTGCTAACTTCTGGAGCATCAGATTGGGCTTAGGAAAACTATTTCAAATGGGCATATGTTTCCAGGTTTTTGTAGAAACAACTGTAATTCGTCAGGCAGATGACCATTACGACAGCATATGTTTGACGTTCGCCGTATAAAAGTAGCATGTCTAACTTTTCTTCTAAAGCAGAAATGACCTCCCGATACACAACACAGTTCCCGCTAGTTCTGCAGTTAGACAAGTAAACATTGAACGGCTTGATATAACGAAGTAGCGTGGCATGGCTGTGTTTACAACACGATAGCCGATTTCAGCCAACTTTCGTTTCATCTTTTTAGTATTTCTCGGATTCTTTTGAAAATTAACATGCATTATAGCACTGAACTCGTCTTTTCAAGCACTTTCGGATGCAGTTCAAAAAGTATATCACTCTATTTAAAAAATGATACTTGCTTCAATATCTCGATCGATACAAGACTTAATGTTCTTCATTATGTACCAAAGTACGTGCCCCTTAGTGTCCTGTAATTTGCCGAAGACTTCGTTTCGATAACTGGAACAGTTCACGATGCAAAACGGGTGTTACATCTTACGTGTCTCACTTTATATACCAGAGTTTATCAAGTAACGTAAGTGACAAGTCTAACATCTACTTCCCTTTTCATTAATTCTAGTCTTTTAAATTTCCTCCGCAGTTGTAATGAGAAGCCAGCAGTAAGTGCCAACTCATATATGTTTAATGCAAACTCTAACTTCAATTCAACGTACAGTGTACTATCTCCACCCATTTCGCATTCACATACATTTCCCGACACTTTAGCAGAACAAACCGTACCAAAAACTGACGCGTTCTGAAGAAATCCTTAACGCGGCGTATAATTAAAATTAAATGGTTCAAATGGCTCTGAGCACTATGGGACTTAACATCTGTGGTCATCAGTCTCCTAGAACTTAGAACTACTTAAACCTAACTAACCTAAGGACATCACACACATCCATGCCCGAGGCAGGATTCGAACCTGCGGCCGTAGCACTCGCGCGGTTCCGGACTGGGCGCCTAGAACCGCTAGACCACCGCGGCCGGCGATTAAAATTACGTATTTTCGTAATACGTATGTGTAAATACGAAAATCACCAATATGGCACGCTAGCTTGGCACAAAGACGAATGCAATGTCATTCTTGGTCCCAGAATCTGTTACAAAAATCGGAGATAAAAAAAAAAAGTTACTGGCATACACCTGGACGCAAACCTGTTTTCCTTAGCACCGTACTACGACGTCTTTATCCACACGGCCAAGCTGCACAGGGCACATAAACAGCATTATTGTTGACCTTACGATGTCCTGGAGGCTTTTATTACCAATGGGTCATTGACATTTCATTACAAGAAATCGTACCAAGAATGACGTGTTTATGATAAATCTTCATTGCCCCATTCCCTTGAAACGGCGTATTGCAAGATATAATACAAGGAAGTAAAACGCCACGAAACCAGGGCGGATGTCGCATCGAGTATCACGTCGGTTTGACGTCATTTCCCAAAGCGGCTGCTGGAAGTGTGGTGGAGTGCGGGGAGCCGCATAGGATTTAACATTTATTGGCGTTAAGTGCGCACCGTTAGGGCGTTGCTGGGACCGACGAGGGAACGGCTGGGCGGTCGGTCACGAAAGCGCTGGCGGAAAGCAGAGGATCGTGTGGAAGAGTCGGCCGCCAGTCTGTACACGGGCAACGTGTGACAGAGGTTCACGTGACGGGCGTTGCATATGGTGGTTCCTCCTTCCTGCCAACAAGCAGTGATAATGAGACTGAAGTAAGGAGGGAAACTGGCCGTGCTCTTCTGAAAGCTCCTTCTCAACACTGTAACATAACCTCCGCAGAAAAGTATGCACTACAAAATCTCCGAGAAGATCCGAACGTTGTAGTACTTAAGGCCGATAAAGGCAATTTAACTGTACTGTTACCTCGCAGTTTGTATGTGGATAAGATGTATGGTCTACTAAATGATTCTGCCTACAGGAAGATTGATAACGATCCTACAGGACGTGTGCAACGGAAGGCATCTACACTCCTGAATTATTCCTCGTTGCCTCCAGAGACGATCAAGCGCTTAAGGCCTCCAAGACTGTATGGCCTTCCGAAGGTACATAAAGACGGACTACCCTTACGGCCAATAGTGAGCAATATTGGGGCCCCCACTTACGATTTAGCCAAACATCTTGCACCCATGCTGAGGCCATTTGTGGGCAAATGTCCACATCATATACGTAACTCGGCCGATTTTATCAACAGACTGGGGGCCCTCCGCCTAAGTACTTTTGATCTTTTAGTTAGTTTGGACGTGGTGTCTCTTTTTACAAAGGTACCTCTCGCAGACTCCTTTGCACTGATTGGCAACAAGTTTCAGGTGGGAATCACTGCTTTGTTTCGCCACGCTCTCTCCTCAATATATTTTATGTTCAACCAAGAATATTTTGAACAGATTGACGGCGTCGCCATGGGTAGCCCCTTGTCTCCCTTGGTGGCCAACGTTTTTATGGAGGATTTTGAGGAGAGAGCACTTGAATCAGCAGCCCCCAAACCAACTGTTTTTTGGAGGTACGTGGATGACACTTTCGTAGTGTGGCCTCATGGAGAAGACAAATTAACTCAGTTTTTAGATCACCTCAACTCCATTCATGAGAACATTCGGTTTACCGTGGAATTAGAGAAAAATCGTTGCCTCCCTTTCTTGGATGTGCTAGTTAGACGGAAGAGTGATGGCTCTCTGGGGCATTCGGGTTATTGAAAGCCCACACATACTGATTTGTATTTAAATTCGTTCAGCTGCCATCACCCATCGCAAACAATGAGTGTACTTAAAACACTTGTACACAGAGCTCATGTAGTGTCAGATGCAGATAGTTTGCCTGAAGAGCTTGCCCATCTGAAGAGGGTTTTCAAAGAGAATGGATATTCTACCCGGCAAATTAGCAAGGCACTTGCAATTAAGCCAAAGAAACAGGGAGTGGAGAAAGAAGAGAGCATGCCTACCAAATCTTTAGCTTTTCTTCCCTTTGTTGGCAACATTTCCTTCAAAACTGCAAGTATACTCCACGGTTTCGAAGTGAAAGTGATTTTCCGTCCACCATCGAAGATTTCCGACCTGCCGGGATCAGTGAAAGACGATCTGGTATTGCGGAAGGCGGGACTTTATAAAATACCTTGTCAGTGTGGCATGTCATATATCTGACAAACATTGCGAACAGTAGAAGAACGTTGCACTGAACATCAACGCTGTACTCGCCTTTTGCAACCTAGCAAGTCTGCAATTGCTGAGCATTGCATTTCCACTGGACACTCAATGGAGTATGACAAGATAACAATTTTGGCCACAGTAACATCCTTTTGGGACACCGTCATAAAAGAATCAGTGGGAATTCGCATGACAGACAATCTTATCAACCGTGACAATGGCTACCAGCTAGATAATGCGTGGAACCCCGTCATCTCTAAGATCTGCTCCAGACGAAGACGTCAGAGTACTCCGATGGCCGCGGCAATTGACAACGCCGAAGACAGCTGAGTTCTGCAGTTCCACCAGCGAGGGCGCTGCTGGCGGGCGGTGTTGTTTGTCTGTCCATATGATTTTGACGCATGCGCGGAATACTCGCTGCACGCTATATATTGCGGAACGGAGGGCGTCTTCGTACCGGATATCATCGCCATTAGTGTCTCGTGTGTGTCGTCGTGTTTAGTGTTCAGTGTTCACCGTCACACTCCATCGTTCACCAGTGCCATCGACGTCTTCAGTGTTTGTGCTTCGTGTCAACAGTTTGTAGTGTGGATTGTCATCGAGTGTGAACGGCTTCATGTTCTTTATGTTCATGTGTCTACTGTATTTTCCCTGCCGTTTTGTTCCAACTCATGTGTCTTCTCTGTTTTATCATTGTACTATCTTTGGCTGAAGAGCGGCGTATTGTGCTGCTGCCAGCCTACCTGTTATACGGGTATTAAAATCACGATAAAGAAAAAAAAGCGTCTTCGTCAGTCTTCGATGGCTTACCTGAGGATGGCTGGCAGTTGTCCAGTCGCAATATCGTGGATGGAGGCTAACGACGACCGGCTGCAAGCCCGAAATCTTTTTGAATATTTAGTTCGCCGGGAAAATTTTAAATTTCACTTAGGCAACATTGTCTGTGGAGTGCAGCGATCTGGTGCTAACTTTGATTAAAGCAACAGACAAGATCTCGATTGGTGTTTTAATCTAAATAAATTGTGATTACCTACTTTTGTTTAAAGTTAAAAAGAAGACTGTGTCAGAAATTATTAAATCTAGGTTTACAAAGCAATAGTTCTCGCTCATTCATTTAAAGTGTTTCTTTATCAGATCTACTTATTACCTGCATGTGAATATCGGGTGTTATGAATATAATAGAGACTGTTAACTGTTTTTGCACGTGTGGGCTCAGTGGCGACCATTCCCATATCCCCATGTCCCGTTATCACATTTCAGTAATCAAAGGTGAAAGAAAGCTAAGTCGATATTTTTCCGGATAAATATTTAAACTTTTCGTCAAGGAGAAAAATTTTAATTTTCATAATCCACTAAAATCATATGGTGAAATAATGCAAGAGAGTTTCATAGTCTAGCTCCTCCAAGTTTTTTTCTGCTAATGTACCATGCTATAACTTTTCTAAATTGTTCCGTTCATACCCAGATTTCGGTTTATTATGTAAATATGTAAGAATAAAGAATACTAAAAAGAACAATCAAAGACTGAAAACTGCAAAAAAATATGACTAGGCGACTGCTATCGGTAAAGGTGAAATCCATTTTCTAGCCCCGCTGTGGCACAGATTTTCAATTTTTACTACATAATCATTACACTGTAAGTAACCCATCGATTTCCCGTGCACTTGACAGAGTGCGTTTAGATGGTTGATCGGGGAAAAAAGGAAGGAAGAAAACTCTGAGTTTATCGTCCTGTCGACGGCGAGACAGAATACGTTCCGGGACTTCAGAAAGACGGGGAAGGCAATCGACTGCGTTCTTTTCGTAGCATCTTTTGTGGCGGCGTTCGTAGCGACAAACAATTCGCTGTAGAAACGACTTACGAAGTCACCGCCACACTTTTAATAGCGGGCCGACCGGTCCGCTGGAACAGTGAACAGAAAGATGAAAACCCAAACACTCTGATTAAATAAAAGTCGGTACTTATCTTTATTAACGAAGATACAGAAACACAGTAGTGAACTCAGTGTCTACAGAAATCTGTCTAGTTCGAGTCGGAGCGGCTAGGTCAGCGTCGGCTGACGACAAACAACAACTCTGCTGCGATGAACACACAACTGACTAGCAAGTACATAATTCGGTGGCGAGTATACAACTGAGTGGCGAATACAGAACTGTCCTAGCGCTCGCGACTCCAGCGCTTAAGAAACCAGAAGCCAGCGGTGGCGCGCGCAGACTTGCGGCGATTTCCTGTCTCGCTGGCGCTGCTTATGCGGACGGCGTCCGGACTTTGATGCTGCCAACCTTTTGGCAGCGGGCTCGGTTGGCATTACTGGCTAGGATATAACAGCATCCATTCCGGCATTCGTCTTAAACTAGTTGTAGGAAAGACGAGGAAGCTAAATCTTCATGGCCGGACAGGAAACTGGAACTCAGTCATTCAGAATATGGGTCCTCTGCCTGAATCACTTCCCCATCTCGCTCGGCGTGACTGGTCGACCAGCTGCTCGAACTCTATTAATAAAGCTAGAAATTTTCTCGCTTCGTATCTGAAATACTCGCAACTGCTCAGTTATCAGTAGACCAAGTCCCCTAAATGGCACGCTCCGGGCGTCTCGTATGTATATCTTCGCCTTGATACAATTATTATTCTTTTCTGAAGCATCTGTCAGCTTGATCTTATGGAAGTACTTTACTAGCCAGTTCAATAGTGGTACCTTACCGTAGCCATAACTCTTTTAAATTGTGCACACAGACTGCTGACATCTCGTTATTTAACTTGGCAGTGCATCGAAACACGTAAAGTCCAATGAAACTAGGTTTATGCGTGAAAAATATTGCTGCAGTTTCGAATATGAGTCCACAGTCTTAATCACTTCTCCATATCGAACTGCACACAGCATTCTTTTTTTTTTACGCGAACAATTTGCGCCTTTCTCATTATTGGACAGATTTACAACAATGTTACAACAATAATGTACAATTGCGAATATAGCATAATTAAATCTGAAAAAGGTTGCATGACAATAGTCACTGAAGCGGACATATATCGGGTGTACATACAGCAATACAGAGATTTTTTTTTCTAGCTTATTTCTGACAAATTCATCTTTGGAATACCACTTCATCCTATATAACTGAATTAGGTATTATCAATGCTATACGTTTTGCTTTTAGTCAAATGTCGAAATGAAAAATAAAATAATCGAGGAGAGGGGATTTCGAAAAAATTAGGTTTTCGACAAATCTGGATGCATCATTGTAACATGTAGTAAAAAGCATAGAACTTTTACTTGAAGTCTTTTTTCATGTGTGTTACCGTTTCAACGGTATTCTTTCAGGAACATTAAACTCACAAGGGGAGGCCGCCAACAGTGAAATTCAGATTCGATTCATACTGCGCATAATAAAAGCTCATGGCCAGAGGTGTAATGTGGCAAAGAACCAAGATGCACTTCTCAGCCGTTGTCGAGAAAATCGACAGTTAAAAGAAACCGTTGCGGTGAAATACTCTCTACGATTGATAATTTTCTACAGCGTCGTGGCGCAGCGGTAAGCGCTCGGGTTCGTAATCCGAAGGGCGCCGGATCGAATCTCGCACCATGCAGTTCTTTTTTATTATTAGTTTTTGTAATTCATATATATATAAACTATTAATGAATTGCTTATGCATGTTGGTGAAGGCTGATCGCTCTCCAATTGTACCGCCTCCATTTTTCCGTTTTTTTAACAGAGTGTACCAAAGCTCTCCCGTCCGCACTGATTTTCGACGATGTTATAAGTTGCGCTAGGGACTGCATCTACCTTCTTTCGAAGTTAGCAGGCAACTACGCTGTTATGCGGTGGCTCGTTTCGGCCCATTCAACATCTGTCCTTCAAGTGTAACGAGCAAGTAACGGAGTTTATATTTCATACCTGCCACAGCAAATTTGTGTTCGTGGGGTCTCTATTCTAATTCGAACGTATGACTTACGCTATATGTATTCGTTTCGGAATATCGTTTCTACGTCTTCCGTTAACAATACGTGGTTAACATTATGAAGACAATTAATAACATTTGTGAAATACAACTTTGTTTGCGGAAAACATAATGATGTTCGAAGTCGCCGTTTTTCCACGACAAACGACACGTGGTTAACATTATGAAGACAATTAATAACACTTGTGAAATACAACTTTGTTTGCGGAAAACATAATGATGTTCGAAGTCGCCAGTTTTTCCACGACAAACGACTTTCAACAACTTATTATATGCATAATTGTTGAAACTGATTGCCGGGAATTTTTTTTATATATATATATATATATATATATATATATATATATATATATATATATATATATATGTGTGTGTGTGTGTGTTTGAATTACAAAAAACAAATACAAAAAAAAGGTTGCATGGCGCGAGATTCGATCCGGTGACCTTCGGATTATGAACCCGAGCGCTTACCGCTGCGCCACGACGCTGTAGAAAATTATTAATCGTAGAGAGTATTTCACCGCAACGGTTTCTTTTAACTGTCGATTTTCTCGACAACGGCTGAGAAGTGCATCTTGATTCTTTGCCACATTACACCTCTGGCCAAGAACTTTTATTATGCACAATATGAATCGAATCTGAATTTCACAATTGGCGGCCTCCCCTTGTCAGTTTTTTTCTGGATAGTGTTTCACCACCTTAACGGCTGTATGGGCAAGTACAAAAAATTTGTCTCTCGTATTTTGCTCTCCTTACAAAATACTCAAAGCCGATCAAACTCGAAGCGTATCCCTTGGATAGGTTTCCTTGTTAGAATAGCGGAGATGGTTGAAGTCTGTACTTCATTCCTCATTTGTCTTGGATGCATGAACAGTGAACAGCTTCATCATCTTCTTCTAAAGCACAGCACAGCACAGTACCCTACTTATCACCAGGCAGGCACATCGTTAAGTTTAGGTATTCTCTGGTATTCACTACTCAGTTCCCCTAAAATTAAGCCGTCGGCGTACGTGACGAGTTCTTTAACGTTGACGTGGCGCTCGACGAGTTTCGTTAGGTCACTCCCTGCCATTTCTCGTTGGCAAATCATTTCGTCAAGTGAAACACAACTGAAGTTCTTCAATATTTCGGCAATGTGCCACGCAAAGTGAACCAATAGGAAGCAAGAAAACTCCCCACATCACAAGCAGAAAGAAAGACGCCATTCTGTATTTATAGTGTTCAGTTGGATTTTATGTCGTACGTTACACTCTAAGAATACACAGGAGACAGGCAAAATAATGTGAACAGTGGTAGTAACGGGATGGTTGTGTCAGACGTTCAACAACGCTGGTAAAGCAAGTGTCGCGCTGGATTGTGCGTTTTCAGCACGGACTAGGTATCAGTGCAGGTTGTTAACGAGTAGTGCACACTTCGTAACTACTTTCACAGGCCGTGGCTGAAGTGCAATGAAATACCTAACAGAGTTCCAAAGAGGGCAGATTGTGGGGGCCCGATTAGCTGGAGCATCAGTAACCAAGACAGCCAACTTATTGAATGTTTCAAGAGCAACTGTTTCAACGCCGGCCGGTGCGGCCGTGCGCTTCTAGGCGCTTACAGAACATGGAAAGACATCGTGTAAACGTAATAGTGGGTGCAAATCAAAAGTAAATGACAGATATCGTCACACGCTAACACGAATTGTGTCAAAAAAAAAAAAATACAGAACTACGGCAGCTAAAGTGACTAGAGAGCTCAATAGCCACATTTGAGACACGTATCTATCGACGCTGTCCATCGAGAACTCCATAAAGCGAATACCCATGGACGAGCTGTTATACCGAAGCCATTAGTGTCGACAACCAAAGCAAAGAAGCGTAAAACATGGTGTCAGGAACATAAATCCTGGACGGCTGATCAGTGGAAACATGTCATATGGTCCGACGAGTCAAAATTTTCGTTATTTCCAATACTGGGCAGGGTTGTCTGGAGAACGCCAAAACAAGCCTACAATCCTGACTGCTTGATTCCAACGGTTAAGCATGGAGGTGGAAGTGTTATGGTGTGGGCAGCCGTATCATAGTATTCTGCTGGTCCCATCATTACTCTCAATGGCTGTGTTACAGCCAACGATAATGGGAACATTTTAGGTGATCAGGTGCACCCCGTGATTCAAATGTTCCCCAACAATGATGCAACGTTTCAGGACGACAATGCATCCATTGACACAGCCAGGACAGTACAGTCGTGGTATGAGGCGCATGCAGCTGAACTGCAGCGTCTTCCCTGGCCAGCACAGTCCACGGACTTGAACATTATGGAACACTCGTGGGCGGCACTGGAGCACAGACTACAGAGCAGATTTGCGCCTCCCTCATCACTACAAGCGTTAGAAGAGGATCTGATCGAAGAGTGACATAACATTCCACTGGAGACTATACAATCATTATACGCCAGTATTCCAAGAGGAGCCGCAGCTGTATCATGGGCAAATGGGGGTCCAACCCCTTATTAATAAACCATTCCCAAGTAGGTATAATTGTTCACATTATCTTGCCTGTCCCCTGTATGCTATTTCTAAACACCAGCACATTGAATGTCTCGAAAAAGAATCGTTATTGGTACGATTTTTTGGAATAAAATGATAGGAAACATCATATTTATGGTTGAGGAATTTTCGTATTTAGTTATTTTCGCGTTATAGCTCACGTATTATGAGAGAAAACCGTTTTAAGGTAACAACCCACTGAAGATTCATGAAAAGTGTCGTTCTCGTTAATATTTGTTATAATTAAATGTCTATAACATTTCGGCGGCTAATGCCTTTAGAAGAATGTAACATAAAATACGAGGCCGGTAGCAGGTAAATTATAGCATAACGTAGTTGGTTGAGGCGCCGTGACCCTGAACCAAGGTTGGATCGGAAGGCTGTTCGCGTTCCACTGTATGCCTTTTTTTCCACTTTCGCGTTTTCTAAAAGGTTGTGGGAGTTTCCTATGAAATTAATAGAAATAATTTCTGTAATGTTTGATGTTATGTCAGGAGTGAATTTGTTTGTTTAGGTGAGCGTTTATAAGCTGGTGGCCTTCCTAAGTGGATATGTATCTACCGTTTTGGTCGTATTACACGTTCACGGATATCGATATTTATGTATACCACAGACAGAAAAATATGACTAGCATATGATCAAAGAGCTAACGTAGAAATTCTACACATATGTATTTTCGCGAACAGACTGTATGGTTTGCGAGCCGAATAAAGCCGATAGCTGCCCCTGGAGAGCGCTGAAAGTGCAATATCACGTTAAGCAGCTACTGCCATGTGTCGACAGTGCTGTGTCTTATGACGTTGGATTTCCCGTCTGTGTCAGTGTTAGCTGTCTCATCCCGTCTGACAATGGCTTGAGGCGTACAGATCTCAAGAGTTAAGCTCGTAGTGATATTTATCGTTGCCAGATTTTATATATATAGGTTTGGAATATCTTTGGTCTCTAAGGTCGATGTTATTGTTTTTTTGTTTGTTTTTTTTTCTTTAGCCAAATGTCGTCCAGCAAAGTGCAGGCAGAGATGATTCGTGGTTTCAAGCCATTGCTCGAGTTTCCGTAATCCATTACTTCAAACGTTTTTAATTCACATGAACTGGAGTACTGAATTCCCAGGTACCCATCCGTGCCAGTAGGGTCTCTGACAAACCGGTTTATGGTACACTAACTTGCCAGAGCCTGAAAAGTTTGGTGAGACACAGAAAAAGTGCGAAATACTCGACACCACTATGCTCATGGCAATCTCTATCCGGGTCTGACTGTATTTAAATCTGAGTGTGGAATCAGTGAACATGTGATGATCATGCACCAGCAGGGAGCTCAAACCTCCAGTGTACATTGTATTTAACAGTCAGTCAGTCATTAAGTAACTCAAATTACATTACGTCCTAAGGACAGCAGACTTTGACATATCACCCCATCTACAGTGCATGTTGGTGAGCTGTCTGATTTTATTCCTACTAAGCGATATATCGAGATTTTTACCTGATTGTTACTAAGGGCTGCAATGCATAAAGTTCCGGATTGGGCAGTGGAGTCTACCCTGACTGGTTTCCTTAATCCTAACTAAGATTTGAAGAAGGGCTCTCCTCCCTGTTCTTAGTAGATTCATCTTTTGCAGGCCTTACATGTAAAGTGACGGATAAATCAGTACAAAACTTTCTCAAAATCTAAGAACAGTGTTGTTCCACATCCTCCTATTTCTGCAAATTTACTGTCTCGAAATTTGGAATCGCCACTTATTATTATTCTCACAGCACTGTCTTGATGGACTTCCTTGCTCTTTTAAAGTTTTTACGTCTGGAACATGATATCCAAACGCTGTTCAGTGCTGGTACAAAACCCATTTTTCCCGTTATTTTGTCGTTGCATTTATTTTGTGTAGCTACGATGAAACCACTGTTGAATCCTAGACGGGACTGTGATTAACGACACAAGCTTTAAGAGATAACGTCGCTCCAGGAGGCAGCGCATTTCGACTTCGTGAGGATGTTAAACGGTACCCGTCGTGTGACTGGGTTCAATTGCGCCATTATTTACGTGTCACTTTAGTAACCGATTGCAAAACATCGGAAGTAACTGATATTGTCAGCCATTCTGTAGTAAATAATTCAGTCGCCCCGGTTGGACTTATTTAAGTATGTGACCAACTACCGTTCAGTGTGGTTGTATTTCGAAATTCCACTGGACACGTCCAGCGTACACCATCTTATTCCGTTAACCTCCAAGCTTCTACATCTTCTTGTAATACCTGAAAGCTTAGAACTTCATGCCCATATACAGCTCTCCCACGAGATTTTTAACTGGAAACTTTGAAGTCTTCTTGAACTTTTTAATAGGCCCATCTCATATCTAACCTTCTGTTATTATTTTCAATCCTGTACACAAATGATTTGCGCTAAGATAGGCAAGCACCTCACTGATATCAGAAACAAGGAGCTTGTTTGTAGTGAGCTAATTTTGTGTGCATCCACCTACACCATCACTAAACGCCTGTACATGGGCTCAGTTTTTTGCAAATTACCTTCTACTTATCATCCAGTACATTACAACACTTCTTCTTCTTTCTTTACATACGAGGTACATTGCTTGTTGCAATAGATCGAGTAATGCTGCAGGCAATGTGGTATCATTTGCTCATCTCTCAACTGATTATTGTTGTTCTTTGCTGGCAGCATACCATGTTGAGAAAGTTTACTACACTCGTTTTTCTTTTATGTGTAAAATCGCTCTCACTTAATAGAAGTACACAGGAAACTCATTTATCTGGATGAGGTGGGACTGGATGTAATCTGGACTACCGAAAATCCTGATAATCCAGAAATCTGTTTCATATATAAACCAGAACGTATGAATGTATATGCAGATTCTCCTCCAGAACTACCAGATCTATTTCAACCAAATCTTGCACAGAAACACCAGGCCTCAAACGTATCAGCATTGTGGGATTTGTAACCTCCTAGCCCCAATAGGAGCGGAGATACACTCCAAAGTGTTTTCCAGCCCCTTGCATGTAGACTGCCCTGTATGACAGGAATGTTGTCTGGGAACAGTACTGGCCTGCAGGGCAACCCCATGTCAGGGTCAAGAAATGGTTTTCTGGACTCCAACACGTAAGTTGCCCTGCATGACAGGCTTGTTGTGAGAAAAGTATCAGCCTACTTTGCAGGGACTATGCATGCCAATGAGCATGGCTGGGGACCAGCTGAGATGGATAGAAGAGAGGAGGACAGGGCAAGGGGGGAGGGAAGAAAATGGACAGAGAGAGGGGAAAAGGAGGAGATGCATGACGCAGGTGGAAGCTGTAGACAGTTAGTGGGCAGATGGATAAGGAAGAAGGGTGGCAGAGATGGAAAGAGAGAGGAGGAGGAGGAGGATATGGTCAGATAGAACTGTGGATGCAGATATGGTCAGAAGAGATGGTGGAGGAAATGGATAAAGAGAGGGGGAGGAGGACATGAAGAGACGGAGACTATGGTGAGGAGGAGATAGACAGGTAGAGGTGGAAAGACAGAGGGAGGAAGAGGTGTACATAGAGAGTAGGAATAGGAGGAGTTGTGCTTAGTATACATGTCGAGCGCATTTGTAGGTGAAGCCATTGGGAAAAGGCAAGTATTCTGCTAAACGCAAAAACTCTAATACCTACTACAGTATACAAACCTTTCATTTTGATGATAACAAGAAACACTATTTTTGGACTTAAACTCTATAGTTACTATAGTCTACTCAATTCTGTGACATTTGAGAGTAGCACAATCCAATGTAGACTTTTCACTAATATCAGTTCGGCTGTAGTTGTTTCTGGCTAATGTTCTGGGTAAATGATTAGTTTTTCTAGCTGTACCTTTGTCTACGAATGCCACATTATTTCTTCCCCTGAAACGCCACTTTGGTTGTCCGCTTCACCATCACTGCCGTTCTCTGTACAATAGGCGACAATACAGATTTCGTCATTGGTTATCATTGCATAACTAGCATCACTGTGATTCCGCAACCAAGTTTTGTCCATCGAAACATACACTTCTTTCGCTTTGAAGCATTTTGACTCAAGCACAGTCGAAACAGGGGAACATACGAACATTACCGGTACAACTTCTTAACTCTGTACGGAACAGATATACACTGACCGTCGTAACGGTAGCTCGAAACGTAGGACTGACGATCTCAGCTGTATATATACCGTACAGTACCAACTGTACTCCGCACATTTTACGTTAAAAAAGAGAAAAGGAAACAAAAAATGAACCCAGATAAATAGGAAATCCGGATTAATGAGGGCCAAATAAACGAGGTTCTTCTGTAAGATGAAGCCAAACAATATTTGACAGAAAGACGTTGGAAGAGGTTCTTGGTATTACGGTAGTGAAAAAAATAGCTGTTATGCAATACCCCCTATGCCATGAAGGGTTTTGGTAGATAACACAGAGTACAGGAATAGAAAAAAACCTGTAACACAGGTATATAATAATAATAATAAAAACATCCGTCATTTCACATCACACTTTCGCACTATATTTCTTTTTCTTTTCTCGAAAACCGAATGCCAAAGCTCTTCAATAGTCAATACTGACATACTTTTCTCTTTCTGAGCTCAGTGCCTCACTAATTATGGCAAGATGGTGGGTCATTTCTTCAGGCAATCAGATGGGAAGTCGCAGTACACAAAACGAAAACCAAATATCGTCACCACGATCCTGATATGAGCTCATAGTGAGTGCAGTGTTACATTATGAAATAATGTGTGTATATTGTGTTCGATGGTAGGTATTGAGAAATGAATTAACAATGTGGCACTAGCTCTCTCCTTTATTAAATACCGGTAATTTATTTGCAACAGAGAATTGTACACAAAGGATACACGGAACGAGATTGCGCGGTTACCGACAGAATAGCCCTGTGTTGGGGGTGGGGAGGGTGGTGGTGGTGGTGGGGGGGGGGGGGGGGTTGGAGGCTCCAGTCTCCATCCAACCACCCTGATTTAGGTTTTCCATGGTTTCCTTAAATTACTTCAGCCAGATGCAAGGATGATTCCTACTATAAGGCCACAGTCAACATCCTATCCCAGCATTGTAAAACTAGACCTGTAAGTATATAAATAGCTGTATACAGGGTGTTACAAAAAGGTAGGGCCAAACTTTCAGGAAACATTCCTCACACACAAATAAAGAAAAGATGTTATGTGGACATGTGTCCGGAAACGCTTAATTTCCATGTCAGAGCTCATTTTAGTTTCGTCAGTATGGACTGTACTTTCTCGATTCACCGCCAGTTGGCCCAATTGAAGGAAGGTAATGTTGACTTCGGTGCTTGTGTTGACATGCGACTCATTGCTCTACAGTATTAGCATCAAGCATATCAGTACGTAGCATCAGCAGGTTAGTGTTCATCACGAACGTGGTTTTGCAGTCAGTGCAATGTTTACAAATGCGGAGTTGGCAGATGCCCATTTGAAGTGTGGATTAGCACGGGGCAATAGCCGTGGCGCGGTACGTTTGTATCGAGACAGATTTCCAGAACGAAGGTGTCCCGACAGGAAGACGTTCGAAGCAATTGATCGGCGTCTTAGGGAGCACGGAACATTCCAGCCTATGACTCGCGACTGGGGAAGACCTAGAACGACGAGGACCCCTGCAATGGGCGAGGCAATTCTTCGTGCAGTTGACGATAACCCTAATGTCGGCGTCAGAGAAGTTGCTGCTGTACAAGGTAACGTTGACCACGTCACTGTATGGAGAGTGCTACGGGAGAACCAGTTGTTTCCGTACCATGTACAGCGTGTGCAGGCACTATCAGCAGCTGATTGGCCTCCACGGGTACACTTCTGCGAATGGTTTATCCAGCAATGTGTCAATCCTTATTTCAGTGCAAATGTTCTCTTTACGGATGAGGCTTCATTCCAACGTGATCAAATTGTAAATTTTCACAATCAACATGTGTGTGCTGACGAGCATCCGCACGCAATTGTGCAATCACGTCAAAACACAGATTTTCTGTGAACGTTTGGGCAGGCATTGTTGGTGATGTCTTGATTGGGCCCCATGTTCTTCCACCTACGCTCAATGGAGCACGCTATCATGATTTCATACGGGATACTCTACCTGCGCTGCTAGAACATGTGCCTTTACAAGTACGACACAACATGTGGTTCATGCACGGTGGAGCTCCTGCACATTTCAGTCGAAGTGTTCATACGCTTCTCAACAACAGATTCGGTGACCGATGGATTGGTAGAGGCAGACCAATTCCATGGCCTCCACGCTCTCCTGACCTCAACCCTCTTGACTTTCACTTATGGGGGCATTTGAAAGCTCTTGTCTACGCAACCCCGGTACCAAATGTAGAGCCTCTTCTTGCTCGTATTGTGGACGGCTGTGATACAATATGCCATTCTTCAGGGCTGCATCAGCGCATCAGGGATTCCACGCGACGGAGGGTGGATGCATGTATCCTCGCTAACGGAGGACATTTTGAACATTTTCTGTAACAAAGTGCCGGCCGGTGTGGCCGTGCGGTTAAAGGCGCATCAGTCTGGAACCGCGTGACCGCTACGGTCGCAGGTTCGAATCCTGCCTCGGGCATGGATGTGTGTGATGTGCTTAGGTTAGTTAGGTTTAATTAGTTCTAAGTTCTAGGCGACTGATGACCTCAGAAGTTAAGTCGCATAGTGCTCAGAGCCATTTTTTTTTTTTTTTTTTTTTTTTTTTTTTGTAACAAGGTGTTTGAAGTCACGCTGGTACGTTCTGTTGGTGTGTGTTTCCATTCCATGATTAATGTGATTTGAAGAGAAGTAATAAAATGAGCTCTAACATGGAAAGTAAGCGTTTCCGGACGCATGTCCACATAACATATTTTCTTTCTTTGTGTGTGAGGAATGTTTCCTGAAAGTTTGGCCGTACCTTTTTGTAACACCCTGTATATGAATTACGTTTTTTGTTCTTATACTGTAATACCATGACTTATCCAGAATACTTGTGAAAGTGATTCACAGATGAACAAAATTGCTGTCATTACTATGACTACTACTACTACCACTACTAATACTTTGAACGGTCGTTGCAAACCGGCGTCATAGCCTCGCAGAGTGGATGTGATGTCCTTTTAAGCTGAAGAAAAACGTGTTTCAAGCCTTAGAAATACCATCTAAGAAATGTTCCTGTCGGAGCACAAAAAAGGCGAACGTGCTCCTCTTTAAAAGACCAATAAGGAAGTGGGGCGATCAGTTGCCTCATTCCGTCTTCCGCACCAAAACTTTTGTCCTCCAGACATATGTCGGTCTTTTAACACAAAACATTCTAAATCCTTTTACTCATTCTCTCTCTCTAGTGAAGTCTTCATACTCAGTATCTCTCTCTCACTATCGTGACTGTGTATGTCTCTCTCCTAGTGTTTTATTTTTCTCTCATTGGCACTTCGTCGCATTTGTCTCTCCCTCTGTCAATGTTTCATCTCTTTATCTCGTTCTTCCTCACCATTGTGTCTTTCTATGTCGCTTTCACTGTGTTTCTGTCCTACTGACATTGCCTTTGTCCCATTTTTTGCCTCACATTGCCACTGACTCTTTCTTTCTCGCTTTCAGTCTGCTTTCTTACTTTTCAGTCAGCATTCTCTCTTCTCCCCACATGTCCTTTGGGCTGGTTTATGCCCTCTAGACTGGTGTACTTGAGCACCTAAGTATAGGGGATGGGGCAAAAACGGACAATTTTTTTCGTGTTGAACTTCGCCGTATTAGAGGAAGGAGGCGGGGACGGGGGTGGTTGGGGGGCTGTAGATCCCTCAGACCTATGTATGGTCTCCACTCATATGTTTCATTTCCACTGACTCCTCTCTCTCTTGTACCCACTGTCATTATCTTCAGCCCTTCCTCTTTCTTTTCTACTCCCACTATCTCTCACTGACCAACATTATATCCTCTCTCTTTGGCTTGTACTGCTTTTGTCTTTAACCATCTCCTTTTCTCTCCCACTGCCACTTTTTCTCTCCCACCATCAATGTCTCCTCTCTCCCACTTCCACTGTCTCTCCTTTCTTCCACCCTCACTCTCTGTTACTCTCTTTCAGCACAAAAGTGTGAATATGTTCGCATATCAAAATAAGAAATGCAGAAAGAGGACTGAGGCACTTCCCCCACTTTTCTGCCAGTCTTTTACAGCGGAGCACATTCGCCTGTTTTGTGCTCTGACAGGAAGATTCTTCCACTAGTTCCCTTCTTTCCCTGTTACAGTTGCGTGTGCAGCTTATATAAAACGAATTCTGTAGGCCACTAAAATTTTGATACTTTATTTACATACTTCGACACATTTACATACTTTGACACTCTTAAACAACAAATAAGTATGCATAACATGAACCATGGACCTTGCCGTTGGTGGGGAGGCTTACAGATGGCCGTACCGTAGGTGCAACCACAACGGAGGGGTATCTGTTGAGAGGCCAGACAAACATGTGGTTCCGGAAGAGGGGCAGCAGCCTTTTCAGTAGTTGCAGGGGCAAACGTTTGGATGATTGACTGATCTGGCCTTGTAACATTAACCAAAACGGCCTTGCTGTGCTGGTACTGCTAACGGCTGAAAGCAAGGGGAAACTACAGCCGTAATTTTTCCCGAGGACATGCAGCTTTACTGTATGATTAAATGATGATGGCGTCCTCTTGGGTAAAATATTCCGGAGGTAAAATAGTCCCCCATTCGGATCTCCGGGCGGGGACTACTCAAGAGGGCGTCGTTATCAGGAGAAAGCAAACTGGCATTCTACGGATCGGAGCATGGAATGTCAGATCCCTTAATCGGGCAGGTAGGTTGGACAATTTAAAAAGGGAAATGGATAGGTTACAGTTAGATATAGTGGGAATTAGTGAAGTTCGGTGGCAGAAGGAACAATACTTTTGGTCGGGTGATTACAGGGTTATAAATACAAAATCAAATAGGGGTAATGCAGGAGTAGGTTTAATAATGAATAAAAAAATAGGAGTGCGGGTTAGCTACTTCAGACAGCATAGTGAACGCATTATTGTGGCCAAGATAGACACAAAGCCCATGCCTACTACAGTAGTACAAGTTTATATGCCAACTAGCTCTGCAGATGATGAAGAAATTGATGAAATGTATGACGAGATAAAAGAAATTATTCAGGTAGTGAAGGGAGACGAAAATTTAATAGTCATGGGTGACTGGAATTCATCAGTAGGAAAAGGGAGAGAAGGAAACATAGTAGGTGAATATGGATTGGGGGGAAGAAATGAAAGAGGAAGCCGCCTTGTAGAATTTTGCACAGAGCATAACTTAATCATAGCTAACACTTGGTTCAAGAATCATGAAAGAAGGTTGTATACTTGGAAGAATCCTGGAGATACTAAAAGGTATCAGATAGATTACATAATGGTAAGACAGAGATTTAGGAACCAGGTTTTAAATTGTAAGACATTTCCAGGGACAGATGTGGATTCTGACCACAATATATTGGTTATGAACTGCAGATTGAAACTGAAAAAACTGCAAAAAGGCAGGAATTTAAGGAGATGGGACCTGGATAAACTGAAAGAACCAGAGGTTGTACAGAGTTTCAGGGAAAGCATAAGGGAACAATTGACAGGAATGGGGGAAAGAAATACAGTAGAAGAAGAATGGGTAGCTTTGAGGGATGAAGTAGTGAAGGCAGCAGAGGATCAAGTAGGTAAAAAGACGAGGGCTAATAGAAATCCTTGGGTAACAGAAGAAATATTGAATTTAATTGATGAAAGGAGAAAATATAGAAATGCAGTAAATGAAGCAGGCAAAAAGGAATACAAACGTCTCAAAAATGAGATCGACAGGAAGTGCAAAATGGCTAAGCAGGGATGGCTAGAGGACAAATGTAAGGATGTAGAGGCTTGTCTCACTAGGGGTAAGATAGATACTGCCTACAGGAAAATTAAAGAGACCTTTGGAGAGAAGAGAACCACTTGTATGAATATCAAGAGTTCAGATGGCAACCCAGTTCTAAGCAAAGAAGGGAAGGCAGAAAGGTGAAAGGAGTATATAGAGGGTTTATACAAGGGCGATGTACTTGAGGACAATATTACGGAAATGGAAGAGGATCTAGATGAAGATGAAATGGGAGATAAGATACTACGTGAAGAGTTTGACAGAGCACTGAAAGACCTGAGTCGAAACAAGGCCCCGGGAGTAGACAACATTCCATTAGAACTACTGATGGCCTTGGGAGAGCCAGTCATGACAAAACTCTACCATCTGGTGAGCAAGATGTATGAGACAGGCGAAATACCCACAGACTTCAAGAAGAATATAATAATTCCAATCCCAAAGAAAGCAGGTGTTGACAGATGTGAAAATTATCGAACTATCAGTTTAATAAGTCACAGCTGCAAAATACTAACGCGAATTCTTTACAGACGAATGGAAAAACTGGTAGAAGCGGACCTCGGGGAAGATCAGTTTGGATTCCGTAGAAATGTTAGAACACGTGAGGCAATACTAACCTTACGACTTATCTTAGAAGAAAGATTAAGAAAAGGCAAACCTACGTTTCTAGCATTTGTAGACTTAGAGAAAGCGTTTGACAACGTTAACTGGAATACTCTCTTTCAAATTCTGAAGGTGGTAGGAGTAAAATACAGGGAGCGAAAGGCTATTTACAATTTGTACAGAAACCAGATGGCAGTTATAAGAGTCGAGGGGCATGAAAGGGAAGCAGTGGTTGGGAAAGGAGTGAGACAGGGTTGTAGCCTCTCCCCGATGTTATTCAAACTGTATATTGAGCAAGCAGTAAAGGAAACAAAAGAAAAATTTGGAGTAGGTATTAAAATCCATGGAGAAGAAATAAAAACTTTGAGGTTCGCCGATGACATTGTAATTCTGTCAGAGACAGCAAAGGACTTGGAAGAGCAGTTGAACGGAATGGACAGTGTCTTGAAAGGAGGATATAAGATGAACATCAACAAAAGCAAAACGAGGATAATGGAATGTAGTCAAATTAAATCGGGTGATGCTGGGGGGATTAGACTAGGAAATGAGACACTTAAAGTAGTAAAGGAGTTTTGCTATTTAGGGAGTAAAATAACTGATGATGGTCGAAGTAGAGAGGATATAAAATGTAGACTGGCAATGGCAAGGAAATCGTTTCTGAAGAAGAGAAATTTGTTAACATCGAGTATAGATTTAAGTGTCAGGAAGTCGTTTCTGAAAGTATTTGTATGGAGTGTAGCCATGTATGGAAGTGAAACATGGACGATAACCAGTTTGGACAGGAAGAGAATAGAAGCTTTCGAAATGTGGTGCTACAGAAGAATGCTGCAGATAAGGTGGGTAGATCACGTAACTAATGAGGAGGTATTGAATAGGATTGGGGAGAAGAGAAGTTTGTGGCACAACTTGACTAGAAGAAGGGATCAGTTGGTAGGACATGTTTTGAGGCATCAAGGGATCACAAATTTAGCATTGGAGGGCAGCGTGGAGGGTAAAAATCGTAGAGGGAGACCAAGAGATCAATACACTAAGCAAATTCAGAAGGATGTAGGTTGCAGTAGGTACTGGGAGATGAAGAAGCTTGCACAGGATAGAGTAGCATGGAGAGCTGCATCAAACCAGTCTCAGGACTGAAGACCACAACAACAACATAAGGTTAATACGAAATCGTCTCAAATCCAACGCACATTTACATTGTACTCCTTTACAAAGGAATGCACAACATTTTTAGACTATACTTACAATACACCAAAAAATGCGGTGTTTGATTTTCAGGTGCAAATATTTTCATATGACAAGATAATTTTTGTAAGGTTCTTACACCACCAGGTGGCATCATTGAATAATTTCCAGGTCAAGACAGCCTGTGCACGTATGAAGTACCAATTAGACAGAGGTAGCCGCGACATAAAGTTTTATTTGTGAAAAAAAGGCGACTAAAACATAGTCTGGTGACCTCAGACCTCCTGGGATGACCCCAGAACCCTTGCCATTTGTTCACTATGTCCTTTAAAACTGCAGTTACGACTCAGACAGGATATTACATATAAAAAAGTACGGTAACTTTAAACCTCCAGATCTCGATAACGGATGCTGACATCGAAAAAATTTCCAAGGCTCCCCGAGAAAATCATCTTAAGACCACGTGGTAAAAATTTCGACGGTTTGCCATGAATAGAAATTATGCAAGTGGCCATCTCCACAAATGGTACTTTTGGTACAGTACCCAAAAATCTTGGTTTTTAGGGTGCACCTTGATAACGAATAAAGGTTTTCGAAAATGGGAAAATGGCATTCCTAAATACTAGGGTTGTTTTTTAAGTAAGGGCCGTTTTTATTTTAAAAAAAAAGATACAAAAACTTTTGTAAAAAAGCTTTTATTTTCTGATTCTACAGACTTTTACCTATTTTTCTACATAGTTGCCTTGTTTACTTAAGCACTTGTCATACCGTACAACTAAGTTTTTAATTCCCTCTTGAAAGAATTCGGCCGCCTGCTCCGACAACCAAGAGTTCACGGCCGCTTTCACTTCATTGTCATCACTGAAGCGCTGCCCGCCAAGATGGTGTTTCAGGTACCGGAAAAGGTGAAAATCGCTAGGAGCAAGGGCGGGGCTGTATGGTGCATGGTCCAAAACTTCCCAGCCAAAAGAATCAATCAAATCCCGAGTATTTTGAGAGGTGTGAGGCCTAGCGTTATCGTGCAGGAGCAAAACTCCTTTTGTCAGCATGCCGCGCCTTTTGTTTTGAATTGCTCTGCGGAGCTTCTGTAGAGTTGCACAGTAGTCATCTAAGTTGATTGTCGTTCCTTGTGGCATGAAGTCCACTAGCAAAACACCACGCCGGTCCCAGAACACAGTTGCCATAATCTTGCGCTTTGACAGCGTCTGTTTGGCTTTGACCTTGATGGGTGAGGTTGTGTGTCGCCATTCCATCGATTGTCGCTTGCTTTCGGGAGTGATATGGGATACCCATGTTTCATCTCCAGTGACAATCTGACTCAACATGTCATCCCCTTCTTCCTCGTAACGAATCAAAAAGTCCAATGAATTGGCAACTCTCTTCCCTTTGTGGTCCTCTGTGAGGAGTCTGGGTACCCACCGAGAACACAGTTTCTTAAAGTTTAGGTTTTCAGACACAATTTTGTACAAAACCGATCTTGAAACTTGTGGAAATTCCAAAGAAAGAGTGGAAATTGTGAATCTTCTGTCCTCATGAATCTTTGTTTCGACTGCAGCCACCAAATCATCAGTGATCACAGAGGGCCGGCCTGAGCGTTCTTCGTCATGGATGTTTTGACGGCCATTTTTAAACTCTCTAACCCATTGACGCACTTTACCTTCACTCATTGCATTCAAGCCATAAACTTCTGTTAACTGACGATGAATTTCTGCAGCTGATAGGCTTCTCGCGGTCAAAAAACTTATCACTGACCGTATCTCACACGCGGCGGGCGATTCAATAATCGTAAACATTATAAAGTAGCACAGCGATGCGTACACGTCAGCTACAGAGCTGCAACTTGCATCAGTGTGAACGGGAAGGATGCCGGCAAGTGGCGCGGTGGCTTGTTGCGGCGTCCGCGCGAACTACGGGACTATACGCGCGAACGGCCCTTACTTAAAAAACAACCCTCGTACATGTCCAAGGAAAGTATGCTTGAAGTTTGAGCAATTTACTATTGTTTGGTTGTTTCGATAATTGCTCCAATTGAGCAAAAACGGCTAAAAACCCGTTTTTCGATTTCCTGCATAAGTACAGCAGTTTTGAACCTCTGGAGTTCGGTAACAGATAATGATATCCAAAAACGTTTCGAAGTGCCCCGAGAATACAATCTTAAGAATATATGGCAAGAATTTCGACGATGTGAAATAAACAGAAATTACAGAAGTGGCCATCCCCACAAGTAATACTTTTGATATCCAAAAATCGTGTTTTTTCGGGTTTTTTCAGGAACCATCCATGAACAAATGATGCTTTTGTAAGCTACCTAAGGCGCACCTTCGACCACATCTCATGCACGCTGGCTACGTGTTGTCTGTGATGAGTTCTTGTTCCTCGAGATACTGTCTGGCGTAACAGAGATGCAACAGCTGGGATTACTCTTCTCTGTTCTAGAAATGACAAGGTCAGAAAAAGATGAGAGAAAGCTGTCGACAGAAAAATGACTTTTTCAAAGGAGGAAATTCATCCACAATTGAGATCCGACAATTTCCGAAATTATTTAATAATGGATGGGAAATACTTTTCTGGCCTGCTAAACCTCGTCAGACCACATTTAATTAAATGGAAAACTGTAATTAGAGAAACTATAAGCTGTGACGAGAAGCTCTTAGCTCTGTTATGATTTATAACTACTGGCTGAACTTAAGAAGACTAGTAATTCGGTACAGCGGTGCATCGCCATTTACAAATGACTATGGAGACACGTGATGATAAAGCAAAACAAATTATATTCATGTAAAAGTTGTGTATTTATGATACCACGAAAGATGTCCCTTATAAGTTTAAGAAATTCATTTCAAATTAGAAGCATGAAAACTACAAATAGTGGTGGCGCAAATCATGTAACAAATACACAAGAAATGAAGCATTTAGCAACTATCAGAACTGTAAAAAATTTAGTCCTTCACTTTGCTCTTCATAGCAGAAGGCGTGGCGTTCGGCTGTAAAGACTCCTAGCAACGAAGGAAGCATATTTTATAAATAAAAAACTGTCGACTGTACGTATTTTGGGATTTCGTTTTTTTTCAGTATGTATCGGAAGTAAAAACTAAAAAGCGAACATGACAATCGAAGGACTTTTATTTTCACTGTCTGTGTGCCACTTGAAACCATTATGATTCCGTCAAATATTTGAACAATGTTTATTCCCGCGCACAGTGACAGGCGAAGTTCTTTGGGCAGCTGAATGCCTATACACAAATAATATAGGCTGTCTTGAGCGGTTCGTTCGACAGCGTTACACACAAAATTTGTGGTGGCGGTGGTGGCGGTGGGGGGAGAGTGGGGAGAGTGGGGGAGGGGGGGGGCGGTGACTAGGCGGGGGGGGGGGGGGGGTAGGGCGGGTGTCGGGTAGTCAGACCCTACTGACCGACCAAAAAATAAACTGTGTCCGTCGGTTACTCAACAAACTTACACACGTACAGTTTGTTGGTCGGTCCTTCGATAAATCGGAGAGTTTGTAAGGGCCTTTTACAGGTCTATGGAGCAAAGGTTCCGCAAACATTGCTTCGGAATAGTAGTTACACATTATAATCAAATTCCTCGCTGATGTATATACAGTTCCTAAAATCAGTTTTTATGTTAGCGGCTCACTAAGTTCTTTTGTTTTTTCTTCTTATTCTTCTTCATATTTCCGCGTTTGTCACGTTATCAGTAACGCCAAGAAAATTAGTATTTGTATACATCTCGTTTAACATTCCCGAAGGTCCTTCTTTAGTGTTGGATCTACAGAAAACATTGAATGAATATTGATTCGAAGCCACTTACTTTTTGCTTTTTCGGGGATGTATCGCGGGAATATGTTGTTTTCTTGTTGATCATTGATTTGTTGTAAATTACTTCGACATCTATTACGTAATTTTTTTACGTTAATATGATTGAATACCATAAAAATTAAATTGGTAAATAGACCATGACCTGGAAACCTGTCTTCGCTGATAATTACTCTCTGTGAAACAAAGAAGCAACGGAATCTAGTAATTCTTGTTTTTCCCTTCACATCCTAGTTTTGGTAGGGCAATGGAGCCGCTAAATTTGCAAGTTACGTGACAGTAGAAATGAAACCAAGTTTTAAAGCCATATTGGATCCCTGAACCTTTAAGAATCGTAAGTTCAACTTTTATTCGCATCTCTGTGTTCTTCTCTCAAGCTGCATCGTAGAGAAATACCGCACATATGTGTTTTTCGTAGACAACTACCGCCGCTCCTTTCGTCAATGCCAGTATATGTTTCTCTTAATTTAAGAATGAGTAATTCGAGAATACTGAACGTCATAGTCACCGGTACGTTAAAGCGTAGAATTTTCCGATCAGGTGCACGTGAATTAGCTATTCTGGCACGAGACGAGTATACCTTTGTTGTCAGCTACATGGAAACATTATTTCCCGTCGACATTAACTGGTACTTCTTGCTGTCTCCTAACACAGGGATTTTTTTTTCCGGCATTTCCAAGATGACTCCACTTTTGTATACATGATTTGTTCTCTTTGAGCACATGCAATTCTTTTTCCATCTAGCGTTTTTCACGTTTTGGAGCTTCTGCACCTACATCTACATCTAGAATTTGTGTCTGTCACTCTGTTTCTTAGCGTTTGGGCTCCTTGTGTTGGTACCGAATCGGTAACAAATTCGGCAGAACGTTTCTACCGGCTGATCAAAAAGTTAGTACAAATTTGAAAACTGAATAAATCACGGAATAATGTAGATAGAGAGGTACAAATTGACACACATGCTTGGAATGACATAGGGCTTTATTAGAACCAAAAAAGTACGAAAGTTCAAAACATGTCCGACAGGTGGTGTTTCATCTGCAGAATAGCAATAATTAGCATTACAAAGTAAGACAAAGCAAAGATGATGTTCTTTACAGGAAACGCTCAATATGTCCACCATCATTCCTCAACAGTAGCTGTAGTTGAGGAATAATGTTGTTAACAGCACTGTAAAGCATGTCCGGAGTTGCGGTGAGGCATTGGCGTCGGATGTTGTCTTTCAGCATCCATAGAGATGTCGGTCGATCACGATACACTTACGACTTCAGGTAACCCCAAAGCCAATAATCGCACGGACTGAGGTCTGGGGACCTGGGAGGCCAAGCATGACGATTGTCATGGGCAGTCACTGACGTTTTGCTGTCCGGCGCCATCTGTCGGACATTTTGTTAACTCTGTTTTTCTTTGGTTCTAATAAAACCCCATGTCATTCCAAGCATGTGTGTCAATTTTTACCCCTCTATCTACATTATTCCGTGGTTTATTAAGTTTTCAAATTTATACCGTCTTTTTGATCACCCAGTATATACCAGTACAGATAAAGTTTTATAACCGGTCGTTATGAACCTTAACAATAAAACGATGCTTTGCGTGTTCAGTGTCACTGTTTGTGAGGCAAAATGGATAATGATTGAGTTCATAATCTGCCGTGGGTGTTTCATACTATACCCTACTGACTGCCATCCTTTTACAGTCGTATAACACAAAGCAGAAAACGCGAAGCTGGTAGAGCGTGACAGAAGTGCGATTTAAATTTCAACAAGTCATATATGGTGTGCCTCAAGTGTCAGCATAGTACCCGCTACTTTTCATTGTTTTTGTTCACATAAATGATAGGAAAACACCAGGGAGCGCAAATGTTGCTATGTAGCCTGACAATACATCTCTTATGGCTAGTGTTAGCACAGAGAATGAACTGGAGAATAGACACGCACTGGATGTAGAAGATACAACCCAATACTGCAGTGGGCCTACTATAAATTTGACCATAAGCGCAAATTTATACACAACAGAAACGATCACGAAACTTCCTGGCAGGTTAAAACGATATGCCATACCGAGACACAAGCTCGTAATTTTTGCGTTTCGCAGGTAAGTGCTCAACCAACTGAGCTACTCAACGACTCACAGTTTTACTTCCGCCGGAACCTCGTCTCCTACTTGTGTCCTTTCTTCCAGGAGGGCGAGTCCTGCAAATTTCGCAAGAGAACATCTGAGAAGTCTGGAGGGTAGGAGACGAGTTACTGGAGGAAGTAAAGCTGTGAGGCAGGTCGTGAGTCGTGCTTGGATAGCTCAGTTAGTAGAGCACTTGCACCGAGAGGCAAAGGTCCCGAATTGCAGTCTCGGTACGGCAAACAGTTTTCATCTGCCACGAAGTTTCGTATCAGCGTACACTCCACTGCAAAGTGAAAATTTCATTCTAGAAATATTCACACTGAAAGTATCAGCCTTCAACTTGGGAACACAAACCTGCGTGAGACAAGCAATTACACGTTCTGGGGCGTAGTGCAGTGCACAAGTACTGGTTTCGGGAAAATCACATAGACAATTTATGTCCACAAATTCGCTCAAACGTATTCCTAATGGGAAAAATGCCTTACACAGTAAATGGAGACACATTACTAAAGTTGTACAATGATGTTGGGATACTTTGCACCCAAAAGGGTAACTTCGCTCCAACTTTGAAAAAGCATTTAATCTTGGCTAACACCTATTCTAATACATTTCGGAACAGTTCCGACACCGGCCAATATTAGGCAGTACAAACTACCTCGTACGTGTGGGTTACTCTGCTACTCTTCATCATGGATGATTTTATGCTAAGCAAATCAGTACTTCTGTATTTTTGAAGTAATTTTTGTCAAGAAAAAGTGATACTCCGCTACCGGAAAACTACCTACACAAAAATCAGATGGCACTTAGGCCTATTTGTGTGTAGTGTGAACATTGAAAAGAAAAATATGAAGCTTACTGTCGCAACTGTGTAATGTGAGCTTTCATATCTTTTTTATGGTAGTGCAATGGAATCTTTGGAATGGTAAAACTGAAACTGTTTGGCACTCTCAAGAGTTCAAGACAACGAGTCACGGAACTCCCACCTTTCTTCTGTATCTTCGCTACTGCAGCGCCGCCAAGCGACTGACATGCATGAACACGCCGCGAAACGTTTGTATGTATGGAGTGGAGAACCACATTCAAAATGCAAATGTCGTATTTCAGAGCTTAGTGGGGTGCTATAAATATGAAAAGTCACTGTATGACGTGAGATAAAATAAAATGTTTTGTTTTTCTCTTTTTTGGAATCGTGTAGTACCGCGAATATCATAGCGAATTAGAATAGTCTGTGCTGTCAAATTTGTATTAGAAATCAAAACAATGATAGACCTAAGGCAAGTTGATTGTCACGTGCTGACATTTATTTGTTCATTGAAAAGGGAATTAGGAATTAAAGGCCTGTTGTTCTCTGTCAAGGATAGTAAATTAGCACAATACTATTTATTGATGATGAAGGAGTGGTAGCCGAAAGTGAACAGGATTTAGGTTACTTGGCAAATACAATGCAACACGTGTTTCCTGTCTGTTAATGTATGCTCATAGATAAGAGGAGGACGAAGAGAATGTAGAAGGGATGCGCTATATAGCCTACACTTTTGACACCTCGGAAGCAGAACAGACCAAGATTATAGGTACATGCAAGGCATAGAAGCAAAGACAAGGCGGAGAAGTCTTTTATAAGAATAAATAGCTGAAAATGTCCAAGAATATAAAAATCATGCCTCGTTTTGAATGTGTTAAAATGAGCCTGAAGTCCTGAAAGAAACTCGCGGAACGAACTACAATCAACACAAAGCACCAGGTAGTACATGGCAAGCACGCATACTGTACTGGTAAGCAGTTCACTTTCAATTTAAACACATCAGGTCACAATTATATTTCTCTTGTTAAAACATTTTCGCTGCTACGGTTACTACTCGACTGTTGTGATCCGTATAGCCAGTATTAAATTACACTCAGATTTTATTATTATATCTTAATATTAACAAGAGGTGAGTTATTGATTTAATTAGCTACAATTTCCTATTCGTATTGAGAAACATCACCTCCCCGTTTAATGACTGGAAAATATGGAGGTAACTGCATTAAAAATAGCAATTTCTCTGTTGATATCAATATCATGCAGTCACGACACTCTCATTTTTGTTAAACACTATGATAGCAGCACACCGAGAGGACAGAAAGCTACACTTCTAAATATGATATCGGATGAGTGCGGATAGTATAGTTTATATAGATCTGTAACATCGTTTTTATAATAGGGAGCATATGGAGTGGTATAAAAATAAACGCAAACTAAAAAGTGACAGCACAGAGGTTTTTCCTACGGATCCTGGGAGATATTACACAGTACATTACAGGACAGCTTATTTGTGATTTTCTTGTAACATATAGATATTTAATCAAGCATATCGTTTTAAGAGTAAAAAGATGGCTAGTAAGCAGTAGCAGACCTGATCGTTTGCAGAAGTGCGCTATATATCTACTTATTACCGTGAAGTTTTCGTCACTACACTTACAGCCACATCTGTGAATAAGGAACGTAGGAAACTTGTATGGAATGCAATACCTTCGTTATTTAACGTAAAAAATAAGCCACCATAACTGTAACTGAAGGGAAAACCACACTGACGTGATAATAAGACATCTAAAACAATAACACTTCCCCCCCACCCACCCACACACACACAAGAATCCAGGACGAGAATTGCTGCTATATCTGAGCTGAAAACGGCAAGAATCTTAAGAACGATCGCTTTTGAAGCTAAAGTAATTGCATTTACGAAATATTCGGGTATTAGAAAGTGTCAGAGTGAAGCGTAAGAATCTGTGAATCCTTGGGCTCCACACAAAGTTGTTTTACGTATCTCGCAAAATGCCTAGTATAATAAGAATAGATAACAACATAAATACCGGGTGATCAAAAAGTCAGTATAAATTTGAAAACTGAATAAATCACGGAATAATGTAGATAGAGAGGTACAAATTGACACACATGCTTGGAATGACATGGGGTTTTATTAGAACCAAAAAAAAATACAAAAGTTCAAAAAATGTCCGACAGATGGCGCGTGGAAGGTGCTTTCGTTGCAGGTTTATCACATGGGTTCAAATGTCCGACAGGAGAAGGGAAAACGCTAATTATAGCGTATATAGAGTAGCAAGTCATTAATATATGTTGGGAACAATAAGTAACCCTCATTGATCCTTGTGGGGCCCTTTTTTTTTTTTTTTTTTTTTTTAAATATGCACTGAGATTTGAAATAAGAAATAAATGGCATAAGCACTTATCTTACTGATCAACAAAGCCATTGCTGTCTGTTAATGCTTTAGAACGCGTTAAAGCTGCGTTTTCAGCAGTACAACACAAAATATCTAATACACAACTAGGGTCTGTTTCCAGGCAAGAAAACATTGCAACAACGACAGATGCATGTATCAAATCGGAACAAACAAATAGGCCTATCAATAAAGAGCTTACAGTCCATGAAGCGACAGAAGATCGATGTGTTAGCAATACTTCTTTGAACAATTCGAAAATTGGAGCCAGTATAAATGAAACCAGTCCCTACATCTTAGCCAGACCTTCAGATGAGAAACCTTCACCCACTACAGATACAAATTGGCGTGATGTACAGTGTAGGAAAAGAACTTTTCGATCTACAGATCAGCAAGTATCGTTCACAACACGAAAACAACAAACCAACAACATACACAAAACGAAGCAGAATGCATCTGTACAACCAAAAATGCTGTATGCAACTGCACTAAAGAAAAGTGTTGAGGAAGAAAGACCTCAAGCATCTGCCATAGCATCAGTCAGAAATTCAAGTACTAGAGAAAGAAAAAAATCAGATAATAGGCACTGGTGAAGAACAAGGAATGCTATAGGGCGAGAAAAGAGCATGGTTTCATTTAGGAAAAGTGAAAAACGGCACAACAGCTAAAAATGTAACCAAATTCCTTGAGAAAATCTTTCCAGGATATAGCAACTTTCATGTAGAAAAACGGGAAACAAATGGTGTGAACAGCAGCTTTAAGATTAGTGTGGGTTTCCATCTGAAGGAAAAGGTGATGAACACAACACTATGGCCAAAGAATATTGTTGTCAGGCGTTTTTCATTCCGGAGATCAACCAGAGACCGAGTAAAATAGTGCCTGAAATAAAAACCCAAGGCCCCATAGTATCTCACAGAAGTATACAGCGTTTAAGAACCAAGGTGGACCTTCTATCATTCTTTGTAGGACAAGTATGTATCTGTGAACACTGGTTAGATGAAGCAGAAGGTGACTATTACAGAGCTATTGAATGTTTGGACATGGTAAATTCATGGTATCGAACTACTACAATTCATGGTGGTGTATCTGTATATGCAAGCAAGAATCTTAGTGTAAAGGAAATGGACTTAAGAAACTTTTCCACAGACCTAGATCTAGAATTAGCTTCACTAGTGTTAACGGATATTGACATTATTATTGTCCTGTGTACCACTCACCAGATGGTAATTTTGAAAACGTTATTGCACAAACGGAAACCTGTTTGTCCTACCTAACACGTCTTAAATCTAAAATTGCAGTGTGTGGAGATTTCAACATACATATAGGTGATGGATGCACTAGAGAAAGAGTCTTCATGACTTTGATAAATAGCTGTGGGCTGTTTGTTGCAAACTGACTGTTAACAAGAGCCAATGCCTGCCTAAACACAGTTATCACTAACCTCAATATCTGGGACCATAATATCAGTGTAGTTGAACCAATGATTGCTGACCATAGTGCATTAGTAATGGAAATATGTATGAAATGCTTGAGTCAACTGCAGCCAAGCTCATGGCACTCCAGTTACACATTTACATAAAAGAAGAAAGACTAAATGACCTTAAAATAGCCCTGTCAAGTGCAAACTGGCAACAAAAAATTGCAGGAATGGGGGCCAGTGACTCATTTGAATGTCTGTTCCAATTATTAAAAGCTAAATTTGATGATTTATTTCCAGAAATCCACAAAAAGTATCCTACAGGCAAAGCTAAAGTAAGGGACAAACCTACTGCAGGGAAGATGTGGTATACCCCTGAGCTAAACAAATTAAAATGCATTGTGCTAATTTTCAGGGACTGTATGAAAGCAGCTAGAGATCTCCCATCTAGAGACCTGCTTCATTGTAACTATGTAAGAGCCAAACGAATTTACAGAAAGCAAGTGGAGGAGGCAAAAAAGCGATACAATGACAGGTTCATTAAAGAGGCTCACAATCCATGCAAAGCAGCTTGGAATCTGGTAAACTAGTGCAGAAAAAAGCCCACCTCAGCCTTAAATTCCGGTAGCCCTGACGCCTTCAATCAGTACTTTGCTAGGATAGTGAAAGATACTATTAATGAAATACCTGACACAGGCTTAGTCCCCACAAGTCACATGAGAAACATAACCAGTAGCACTTTTGAAAACTGGAAAGAAGTGCACCCTAAGGATATCGTACAAATAGTTAAGTCATACAAAAACTCAGAGAGCGGAGATATCTATGGTATGTGTTGCACAATGCTGAAGAAAATTATTCTGGAGCTTGCTCATCCATTATCTATAGCAATTAACAAATGATTATCCTCTGGTGTCTTCCCAAAATTTCTTAAACTAGCACGTACAGTACCAATCTACAAAAAAAGGTGACCCTTGTGAAGTGTCCAGCTACAGACCAATTTCTATCATTCCTATTCTAGCCAAAGTTACGGAATCTGTTATGAAACTCGAGTTACAGAATTATTCTGAAGTAAATAAGCTCTTCCAGGACACACAGCATGGTTCTTGCAAGGGAAAGTTAACATTTACGGCAGCACTGGACTTAACCAGAAAAATAAGGCAAGGATTCGAAGACAGAGAAAGTGTGGCACTGACACTCTGTGATCTTAGCAAGACATTTGACTGCATTTCCCACAAGATACTGCACAATAAATTGAAGTATTGCGGTGTCGGAGGTGTTGTTCTGGCAACTTTTCAGTCTTATCTGGAAAACTGGAGACAAGTGGTATCAATTCATGGAGCAACATCACAAGAACAAAAGTTGGAATATGGGAGTATCCCAAGGGTCCGTCATAGGGCCTCTCCTGTTCCTTATTTATGTCAATGATATGGGTTATAACCACAATATGTTAGTTTGCTGATGACACCACCCTTTTTGCCAAAGGAAGAACTGCTGCAGAATCACTCCAAGAAACAGATGTACTCTTCCAAAACATTAAAGAATGGTTCATCAAATATAAAATGAAAATGAATGAAGAAAAAAATACAATGTCTGATATGCACCCTCAACAACATCAGATGCCATGATAATATGGAGGATGTCAAACTGTTGGGCTTCATGATAGACAGGAAACTAACAATGAACGAACACACAGTGTAAGTGTGCTCCAAGCTCTCCCGTGTAATATACCTTCTGAGGAGGTTAAAAGGTGTATTGAGTGACCAATATCTCATAACAGTATGTTATGCCCTGTTCCATAGCCACATCAATTATGGCTTACTGTTATGGGGACATTCTGCAGGTTGTAAGGATGTGCTAATTCTACAGAAAAAAGCTCTCAGAATAATCACATCAAGCAAAAGACAGGAGCACTGCAGGTCTATATTCAAGCAGTTAGGAATTATGACAGTCTTCAGCCAGTATGTGTTTTTATGTCTCATCAGGGTGAAAGAAAACCAAGGAGTCTTCAGCATGAGGCAAGATATACACAATCACAATACCTGAGGAGCATCGAAATACCCAGGTGTCGACTGACGGGAACGAAAGACGGGTTTCCAGTGGTTGCCGTAAAGATGTTCAACTCACTGCCTCAAGAAGTGCAATCCCTGCCGCTAGGAACATTCAGAAGGAGAGTAGCACAGGACCTGAAAGAACGCCCATTGTACTCCATTGGTGAATTCCTTAATAGTGACCAAAGTGAATGGACAAACAAATATTGTTTCTATTAAGTGTAAATGTCTTAATTTTGTGAATATTTTTTTAAAAAATGTATGTATGTAATTAATCTTGATGCAGTCTGTCCAGTCATGACTGGTACACGACACAGATCTGGTAATAAAGTAATAAAGTAATGGCATAACAACACCCGTAAACGTGTGGAAAGATTGCTCACCAATCGCCGCGGCACGTGTTTTTCTTTACATGAGGTACACATTATTCTTTATTTCTCCAGGGATCATTTCTTACGACGATATTGGACACGTCACGTTTACATAAGGCTTACATATAAGTAGCGAAAATACGATGATATATTCATATATATAAATTTATTTATGATTGAATTTATAGTCTGGCTGTTACATATATTTGCTAGTTACAAAAATATAGTAAACATGCGCATATTTTATAGAATTTTCACAAAAATGTCATTAAAAGCACATTATAAAAAGCACCAATGATAATACAGTTCATTTTTCTGCATGTCCTTGGTCTTCACTCAGCACTGCCAAGAAAAACAGAGAAAAAGTAGAGGACAGCAGCAGCGGTGTTTGGACACGGAACATTATTTCATACGTCTTATATACCTGAAGTGATACTGTACACCGTTTTACATTTTTTACAGTTTCCGCTTGCAGTGTATACTGACACACTACTTTTTATTTCAATATATTCTTGAACACTGTAAGGGCAAACATTGATCAGATGTCTTTTTAATTTTCTTTTAAAAAGAGACGTACTTTCAATCATCTTTATACATTGTCGTAACCCCTGTACAGTATTCTTCCAGCATTTACAGATTCTTTGTCAGTTAATTTTAGCCTACTTCCTTCTATATGATAGTCATTACAATGAACAGAGTTTAGAAGATATTGTTAATGTATGTGCAAGAGTGCTGAATTTGCAGAAGACGCAACCATGGAAAAAAGTAGTGGCACATCGGCAGTGGTTGAGAAACAATGCAAAAGCAACAATTTATTGACAAGTGGACCAGGAAAATCTGTGGCCGAGCAATACGCAACGCCTAAACATGTTGCTTCAAGTTTTTTTGTCTGTGTTTAAAGGACGAAGGTAACATTACTCCATTTTGCGAAGTTGCATAATCTTTTCTTGTATTTGAATAATGAAATGCAGAAGCACAAGGAAAATGTTTTGTCTGAAAGAATTTTTAACGTCGAATTTTATCCACGCCAGGCAAAGCACAAGATATTATTAAAGACCTGAGGGACATGATCACAACTAAAAACCATAGTATAAGCCTTTTGGTTGAAAAAGTGTGTGCAATGGGACTGTATGATCAAAGTATGGTTAAATCAGCAGCATTTATCACACACAGTGGTTATAAGAAGAAAATTCAGTGAAATAAAACTGATTACATTGTTAGTAAAAAAATTGAAAAAGAATTTTGAATGTGCAAAACGAAAACTTTCCTTGTCGTAAATATAGGCATGAGTGTTTGATCAAAAGACATATAATAGTGCTGTCCACATAAAGGAGTCTGGAAAGTATTCTGTATTTCCGTCACATGTTTTCGGTTCCTCACTCGATAATTGTGTTGAAGCCGACAGTTGTACTGTAACAGTGGTACCACAAATCATATCACTGGGAATAAACAATTTGTGTCATATCAGTAGATTATACAAAACTCGATGTTCCTGAGAAGATTTCAACTGGGAAAAGTGGTGTGAGCGTGTTGTCTCATAAACAGGAAGCTATGGAAATACAAATGCACTTGAATAATGTCAGAAAAAATGCCGAATTGAAAGATGTGCTATATGTTCCTGTTTCTATTGTTCTCTGTAAAAGCAGCTGCACGAAAGTTGATGCCTGAGACCTTGTAACAAAAGCATCAAAATTGAAGACAAACTCAAGAGGGAGAAGATTTGTGTATAGTGCCGAATTCTGAAGAAAGTCAAACATTAAGTGAAAAATGAAGTAGTAAATGTGAAAAGAAGAAACCAAAATGGATAGCCAGTGTAGATCATGAGTACATGGTTGGAACTCTTGTCATCAGGGACAAGCATCCAAGTTTATATACTGAAGCTTTGCAGTCCAGCAATAAAATTTAGCGGCTGGTAGTCATTCATGAAGATTTCAAGTCCCTGAAAGGGGATAATAGATCAGTATTAGCTGAGTGCCCAAAAGGTGGACAGATTTTGCAGATTGGTGGACCTTGCACAAGAAAATTGCAGAAAATGGAAAAGTTTGCTTCAAGGGTTAACTTGTGGCCAAAGAACATGTACAAATGCAGGAAACTAACTATGAAGACACATTCAACCCTCCTGCATGCTGGTAGTGGCTGCTGCAGAGGAAATGAAGCTTGACCAGTTTGACCTCAAAATAGCTTTTCTAAATGGTGTGCTCAAAGGAGACATATACGTGGAACAACCTGAAGGTTTTGAAAATGGTAATGTAGGCTATATGTATGATTACTGAAGAGAAGTGTGTAATGTCACAAACAAGCACCACATTGTTGGTACAAATTTTCCATAGACATCATTACAAAAGCTGTAGATATCATGACAGAAACTGGATGTGATGCTGCTCCATTTCTCTTGTGTCATCAGAGCTACAAGAACAGTTTATATGTCACAGTGTGTGTTGGTGGTGGTTTAGTTGTGAGCAGCACAGAGCAAAAATGGAAGAGTCCATAAAAATGTTGAAGATGGATTTACGTACAACTGAATGTTCTCTCAACAGTTTTTTGGGTATAAAGATATAGCAAAATGATATTGGGTCGATAGCAGTGAACCAAGAGGACTAGACAAAGGAAGTTCTGGAAAGATTTGGAATATCTGAATCTATTGCAGTTTCTACTTCAGTTGGTCACAAAGCAAGACTTACATCCACGCCTGCTTTTACAGTGACCAGAGCAGCTGGAGATATGGAGATTCCACAGTTCAAGATTGGACTCAAGTGAAATTAATTTTTGAATACTTAGAGAATACAATGGATTATGGAATTATCTGCAAGAAGTAAATAAGTGCTGCCGATCATGCTGGTGCCAAGGTCATGAGATGTTCAACAGCTGGTGTTTTTGCAACACTGATTCATGTGTCTGCATCATGGATTAGTAAATTCCAAAAGACAGTGGTAACATCTACTATGGGAACAGAAATAATATCAGAAAGTGAAGGAGCAAAGAAGTTGGTCTGGCTGAAAAGGTTGCTCTATGAACTGATTGGAATTTCCAAACAGTTGAAAGCTCCTACAGGCTATGTTGGCAATGCAAGTGCAGTGAAGTCTAAAAATGCAATATGTCATTGAAAACTTGAGCTCATTAGAATTCCTTCACTGCTACGCCGGGGAAAAATTCTTGAATGGAGATGTTGGATTAGAACACATTGATGGGGCAAGCCTGGTAGTTGATTTACTAATGAAGGCATTAGAGGGCAGAACATCAAATCCTTGTGAAGTTGAGTAGTCTCCTTTATATGTTTCTTTGGAGGAAGTGTTAACACTGAAATGAAAATATGATGTGTTTGTCATATCGGTGTAATGCACAGACAATTTCTCTAGTGTAATGTGAGTTTCGATGTCTTTGTTATGCTAGTACTTAAGAATATTTGAATTGGTAAAACTGAAATTACGACACAGAGGAACTACAGACATTAGAAGTTGCCTAGTAAACAGGAGACCTAGGTTAGAATCCCAGAATGGCACAAATTTACAACTTTCTCCATTGATTTAAATCAATGCCCACTCGCAGCCAATGTCTGTAATTCCTTTGTGTCTTAATTCATAGTGGCTGCTTGATCAAAATGGTGTCTTGTTTCAGATATGTCCAATAGTACAGACATAACATATATAAAAGTGGAAGTGTTTGGTACTATGTGTTGTGTGTGTATCTTGTGGTGCCAAACTTTGTAAATCATTTGTAGTCTGTTTTAAATAAATAATCCTAAAATTTAGGAATTGTCTAGTGTTTAACTCTTTGATGAGCAGGAAACACAAAAAAAAAATCATCCCAGAGGGGCATGAACAATAATTTACATGTTTCACATTTGAACTACCTGTAACACTTTAGTTTTATTGTTGGATATGTTTTCTGCAGTATATAGTACTCGATAACATTCTTCCACTGTTCATTTTTGGTGGGATGTACCGGATGAAGAAGAAAATACACTGTACAGAGAATAAGGGTAGCGATTAGCTCCACTAATCACACATAAATCCATCAGTGAAGAGAAAATTATGTTAGAATAAAAAGTGAAATTACTTATATATTTATGGAAGTCAACATACAAATATAAACATTATTTACCAAAAATAGCCATATAAAGAAAAGCTACAGAGAGAAATCCATGAAACTTCAATGAACAATACATGAAATCTCAGCTTGTATCGTAAATACATGGTAAAAGTACTCCATTGTGATTTTCCTGTCGTCTAGTGAAACTCAACACTTAATTGGTTAATTGAGAGCTGTAAACTGAGAAAAATGTGTGGTTAGCCTCAGCAGCCCTCCACCCTTCAAAGATTTAAACCATACCCACAAAATCATAATCAAAATGTAATTCATCACTGCATGATCAAAAGGAGCCATAAAATTTATTTTTAGGGAAAACTGGGCAACTGCACGTCACTGACAAGGTAAATCAAAGTAACCCTGCAGCATTTTCATTACTTTGATTTAGTTTGTGATGAATCTCATTACACTGAAAATGAGTATTGCTAAGAGATTGATGTTGTTATATTATGGGAAGAGTGTGAACAGAAGCCAGTAGCTTGCTGATGTCCAGATTACAGGATTTCAAGATAGATAAATCAATCTGCTTTGGTGAAACCACAACATTATGCTTCTTCATGTAATACAACATCATATCTCAAACAATAATCCTTAATACAAGATCATTACTATCAGCTTCATTATCATAATGATGATAATCAACATTAGATCTATTCATAAATAATCCTAGCACAGCTCCATCGACCCCTCAATACACAAAAATCTTCATTGCTTCCTAACCATAGTAAACACCTCTCAGTTGACTACAATTACATGAAAGTAGTATGCACATTTCATTATCTCACCATTTCATAGAAAATATTACAATACTGCATTTCATTATTTAATTAGCTCTCAATGTTTCTGTACTCCACCACTGCATGTTCTTGCTTTACACAAACTTACTGTATTCCCTCACATACACTAACCTTTCCAGAGACAAAGAGAAATAATAGATACAAGATATTTCTCATAGTTGAAAAGGACATCATGGCCAATAACATATCGGCTTTGCTGAAAACACATTAAATGTAATGTTGCAGTTAAATACATGACTGCACAAACAATTAAATTCAACCTCTTGTTCACCTTAACATTTTCCATTAACATCACAGCTTTGCTGCTTTTAAGAAAATAAATTCTTAAAGTATCTGAAGTGAAAATTCATTAATTTATTCATTTAACTGACAATAAAATCTCTCACACATACAATGTATAACAGATTCTGGACAATATTTTAGTAATATTAGACAATCATTCCTCTCTGTTACACATATAATCAGACACACTGTAAAAACGTTATTTAACAAAAACATGATCTGACAGGTTTTGAACGCATTTATTTGATTAGTAGTCTTCATAATTTCTGGCAATGTATTGTACAGGGTGACACATGGGAGACAGACGGTTTTGAACTGCGTAGTACTGAGGGCGCGGTGGTGGGAGGTGGTCATGGTGGGGATAGTTCTGATCCACACAAAACGCCATTTCATTTACTCAGTCACTATGGAGCAGTGGGACTTGCAACGTCGAGTGTTTGTCTATGACAGTTTCGTGAAAATTAGCGAGTCTATTATTGCTACGCAGCGATTGTTTCGTGCGTGGTTTAGTGTCGGTCGACATGCAGCTGTTCCAAGCTGCAACACAATCCTCAGATGGGTGGAAAACTTCAGATCAACTGGAAACATACTGGATAAGAAGCATTCTGGCCCGAGATGCAGAGTAATGACACCAGAAAATGTTGAAAGGGTAAGGCAAGTGGCAGTCAGAAGCCCAGGATGGTCAGCTAGATGTCATGCCAGTGAGTTACGAATCAATTGCGAATCGATGATACGAATTTTGCATAAAGAATTAAAATTCCATCCCTACAAAATGCTCATTGTCCAACAACTTAAGGAAACTGATTTTGCTGTACAAGAAGACTTTGCTTAGAGAATGCAACTGATTTTGCGACCAAATGAAAATGAAATTTTATTGATGAGCAATGAAGCTCATTTTCATTTAAACGGGACCGTGAATAAGCAAAACCTATGTCACTGGGCTCCAGAGCATCCACACCTTATCCACCAGCGTCCTCTACACTCAGAAAAAGTAACAGTCTGGTGTGCTCTTGGCACTGTTGGCATTATTGGACTTTTTTTTTTTGGAAGAGAACGGGGCCACAGTTAATGTTAATTCAATTCGTTACATTCGTATGCTTGAAACATTGTTGAAACCTGAACTAAGGAGACGATGAATCCCTTTAAAATGCATTTGGTTCCAGCAGGATGGGGCAACATCGCACAGTGCAAACACTTCAATGGTAGTTCTTAGACGCATGTTTCCTGGCTGGATTATCTCACGTTTTGGCAGTGTTCCTTGGCCTCCAAGGTCTCCCAACTTGTCAGTATGCGATTTTTTTCTGTGGGGCTACCTTAAGAACTGTGTCTATAACCACAAACCACGAAATTTGGACGAGTTGAAGAATGCAATCATTCAAGAAATTGCTGCCATCCCTGCAGAGATTTTAGCCCATGTGATGGAGGATTTTGAGAAGAGACTTGAGTCCTGCATTTGAAATGATGGACATCACCTTGATGACATTATTTTTCACAAATAACTTTGTTAACTAAAATGGCAAATAATGAGCTTTGATTTTGTGTAAATAAATATGCATTAATTTTAAAGTTGGCTGAGTATTATTTCATTAAAAACTGTCCATCTCCCATGTGTCACCCTGTATAATGCTAAACCTAAATGATAAGTACCCTTTTGACACAGAGTCATGCTGGAACAGTTTGCATGAATGTTTTTTCTTAACCTAGTTTGGTGCTGATGCACCACAGTGTTTGCAGTAAAGACAATCTCCTCTTCTGTTTAGTTTGAGTTTTTTTTCCATAATCTGAATTGTAGTATTTAATAGTCCAGTTTTCAAATCACACTTGACTTGTGAAAGCCTCCTGTTAATTTTGACTTTGTTTTCTACAGTTTATTACCTAGTTCAGTTTTTAAATCTTTGATTTTATTACTTAAATGACGTTTCTGATCACTGTTCAAGTTTTTGAGTTTATTATTTGTTTCTGTGACTGCTAGATTATTTATCATTTTCGTAATCTGTTCGAGCTGTGCATTTCTCCCTGTAGACAAACTACCAAAACTTTGTTGATAACCTTGTGGGAACCATAATATGGTTCCAAAGAAACACTCTGATCTTTCTAAATGTGGGATGAGAATGGACGGGACAGAACGGGCCAGGATATATACAGTGCACAACTACTGCAGAAGCATCACAAATAACATTTTTATTCAGAGAAAGAAGAGAAAACAATAGGCAAATTACAATTATCAAACAGGCTTGAGCATCTACACTCTGCACTAAAAAAAAAAGAAACAAAAAAATGACACCATGTAGGAGGAGAACACCAGTGCACTGATATGAAATTTTTAAATTTTGCAAGTTCTGATTCCATTGCTAGTGTGGTTCAACTAAGTCTCCTAATAAACAAATAAATTGCTGATAACAATCTGGACCACTTGTGTGGGGCCACAGTTTCTATAAATGTCTGGTAACATTAGATGACTTTTGATCATGCTAGTGATGTAGCTAATTTTACATTAAATTTAAGATAGTCTTGGGCAGAATCCTATTATGGTCACCCCAACTGCTCTACAAATCAACATCAATGTTCAGTGGATTGTGTCCACAATAACAGCCAACAATTACACTATGTCTGCATACATACAGATTCATAACATCGACACTACCAAGTTGAGTTTAGCAAGGGGTTAGACTTCAAATGGTCAGTCTGCATGTGACGTGCCATTGGCCTCTTTGCCAACTGGTAAAAGAATTAGAACATATTAATACCATTGCAGCAGTTTAGCGGAATTCTCCGTGTGTGCAAATCATCTTGTTCCCAGCAGGCCTCAACAGCTCATTCCAATTACGTTGTGCCTTTTCTTTGTCTGCTACCCTAACTAAACATTTTGTGAGCCATTAAATATCAGATGGCATTTCCTAAAGAACTTTAATTCATAGTTACTAGCAAAACCCATGTGGACACATCCATCATGTGCATTTCTTGGTGTCTCCATGGGAAGTGCCATGTTTCCAGCTGTGTGGCTTTTCCGGTAAAACACCAGCTTGGCAAAGAGATGTGCGCGAGACAAAACTATTGTTTGTTGCCTCACAAGGTCTGCAATGCTGTCTACGCTGTTCTTGTTATGGGTTGACTTTAAGTGATCACTATATTGTGAGATGCCAAGCCTTTACTTGTCCCCATGTAATAACAGTTATCTTCTTTTCCAAATTTACTAGTCGCCTCTTGTTTTCTCTTGGTGCAGTGGTCCTGCAATGCAGTGCCACATATTTAACTCCATGGACTGCAGAAGTGTGGGGGCTGTAAGGGAGTGTCAACATTTTAATAGATCACTACAAAATCACAAAACTGTTTCCATAATTCTTCTATATTCAAATAAGTTATCAACTCACAACAACTGATAATTAACAAAGCTTTTTAAACAACATGTTCATATATGATGCTTCAATGCTTCACCAAAACCAAAGTTCGTGCCTAACTCCAGATAGAATGGCATAGATTCTGTACAAAAACATTCACCTTTCTTTAGTGCTTGACTAATTTCAACAGGTCCCTTTCTTCTTTGGAGTCCAAAGCACTGCCAAAGCTTGACTGCAAGGTGCAAGCAACCCCTCACTGGCCAGTCCAAATTGCACATTTATTGTCACTTTCCGCACTGTGTCCAGTTTTCTTTCTCATATCTGCACATAAATTCCAACAAACCTAGGCACAGTAGATGCTCTTTCTTTACATTTTTACTGATTACAGACACGTTGTTCACACACACATCTTTCATTGGTCTAGTAAAATAAAAGTGAGAAATGATGCTGTGCTTTATAGCAACATGTACCACTACAGATTCCCCCACTAAGATGAAAGATATCGTGTGGAATAATTTACACAACTAGAGACGGTGTGTTTATCTTATCTTACTTTTTCATGTTTACTGATCTCAGAATTGTTCTTGTTCAACATGTTTTCAGGAAGGAAAAGTCTAAGGAATCAATTCAGTCCTGGTGAGTCCACGTCCTTTGGACTTTGGAAACATCTGACCTCAGATATAGGTTCCCTTTCTCCTAAGTAAACATACTCTCCCATTCTCGTACTCTCTACAAATCTAGATACAATCCATCTTCATGCTTACAGTCATGTGCCTATCCTCCGACCACAAAGTTTTTACACTTTGTAATATTGAAGATTGCTCCTCAGCTTAGTGATCTTATCCAAAATCTATGTAAAATATTAATCTCTTACTTTCTCCTTTTCTGTTATTGCTCCTATTTCTCAACCTGTTATTATTTATGTGTTATGTAAGTGCTTCTAAGCAACTTAGCACATATTAGTACATCACTTTGTAATTTCTTCATCACTTATACCTCCTTCTGTACTATCTATACCCCCACCCCCACCCCCCCAAAAAAAAAAGAAAAAAATCAGATGACATCACTAATATAAGCTCCAACCATTCAACTTAACTGGAGGAAATTGAATGTTTTAATGAAAAGAAAGCTTTAGTCTGTGTCACTATGTCATTTTTGTCATGTTCTCTCAGGTGTACCTGTGGAAACAGGGTGTCATTAGCACTATATGGTCCTGATAAGAGAAGAACTGGAAATATGGAGCATATGAGTGGTACTCTTGGTGGAGAAGGAAGAAAAGACGGCATAAGAATAAGTGCATTGGGATAGAGAAGAAAAAGACGATAGATCCCAAAGACAGAGTACCTTCCACTAAGGTTCTTAACTGTGAAACTGGAGGGAGACGATGGTCGGCATTCTGTACAGAACTGACTTTCATTGCTTCGCCATTGCAGACCCCAAAAATCGATCCTAACCCACCCCTATGGATAGCCAGTAGAGATCTCGTGGTCATACATTATTCATCAGTTAGTTGTTATCATTGGTCCTAACATCTTTGTCAATCACATTTATGGATCTTAAGAACCATGTGAGTACTTGGTCATACTATATATACCCACCATGTGATGGGTACTACTGTATTTAGAAAAATACGTTACTCATTCCAGTAGTTAACCTCCTGGAGAGTGAAGTGCTGCTGGGGAGCATGCAGGGATGAGGTGGAGAGAGGGTAGGGCAGCTAGGTGCAGTCAGGAAATTAGGCGGTGGGCAGGAGAGAGAGGGGGGTAGTGGAAAAGGAGAGTAGTAAAAAGACTGGATGCATTGGTGGAAAGAGGGCTGTGTAGTGCTGGAATGGGAACAGGGAAGAGGCTAGGTAGGTGAGGACAATGACTAATGAAGGTTGATGCCAGCAGGATTATGGGAACATAGGATATATTGCAGGGAGAATTCCCACTTGTGCAATTCCAAAGAGCTGGTGTTGTTGGGAAGGATCCATATGGCACAGGCTGCAGAGCAGTCATTGAAAGGAAGAAATTCACGTTGAGCGGCACGCTGAGCAACAGGGGGGTCCAGTTGTTTCTTGACCACAGTTTGTCAGTGGCCATTCATAAGGACAGACAGCTTGTTGGTTATCATGCCCACAATGAATGCAGCTTAGGTTGTAGATCACATGACTGGTTCAACAGGTAGCCCTGCCTTTGATGGGATAGGTGATGTTTGTGACCAAACTGTAGTAGATGGTGGTGCGAGGATGTATGGGACAGGTCTTGCATCCAGGTCTATTACAGGAATATGAACCATGAGGTAAGGCATTGTGAGCAGGTGTTGTATAGGGATGGACAAGTATATTGTGTAGGTTCGGTGGACAGTGGAATACCTCTGTGGGAGTGGTGGGAAGGATAGTGGGCAGGACATTTCTCATTTCAGCGCACTATGATAGGTAGTCAAAACCCTGGTGGAGAATGTAATTCAGTTGCTACAATCCTGGGTAGTACTGAGTTTCAAGGGAAATGCTCCTCTGTGGCTGGTCTGTGGTGGTGGTTGACTGGGAGATTTGTTTTTGTATGAAGTTGGAAGTTTGTAAAGGTCTCCATGAGATCCTCAGCATATTTTGAGAGGAGCTCTCGTCACTGCAGATGCGACGGCCACGGGTGGCTAGCCTGTACGGAAAGGATTTCTTGCTATGGAGCTGATGGCAGCTGTCAAAGTGGAGGTATTGCTGGTGGTCAGTAGGTTTCTAATATGGACAGAAGTACTGATGTAGCCATCTTTGAGGTTGAGGTCAAGAGCTAGGAAGGTGGCTTGTTGGGTTGAATAGGACCAGGTAAAGCAAGTGGGGGAAAAGCAGTTGAGGTTCTGGAGGAATGTGGATAGGGCGTCCTCACCTCGATCCAGATCACAAAGATATCATCAGTGACTCTGAACCAGGGATCATAGAGTAAAGGGAGGGGCATCAAGAATGATGAGCAGGGCACTGTGTGGTAAAGGGGCAGGAACTGAGGAGAGTCAGTGGAGAAAATGGTTAGTATCTTTTATATAGGAGGGTAGGTTCTGGGTAATAGGCTGAAGGTGTTAGTCTATGAAAGCAGAGTTCTCTCGGTGGGGGCACAGTAACCAGCCACAATGGGGTGTCCTGGTGGGTTTGGTTTATGGACTTTAGAAAGCATATAGAAGGTAGGATTGCGGGGAGTGGTAGGGGTGGTGATAGAGATGGACTTCCAAGAGAGGTTCTGGGATAGGCCTAAGGATTTGAGGAGAGACTGGAGATCCTGCTGGATTTCTGGAAGGGGTCATTATGGCAAGGTTTGTATGTGGATGTATCTGACAGATGGCAGAGTCCTTCTGTCAGGTAATCTTTGCATCCACCTCACGTGCTTCTCCCCCATTTCCTTTACCTGGTCTTATTCAACCCAACAAGCCACCCTGGTAGGTGTTGACCTCAACCTCAAAGATGGCTACACCAGTTTGTCTGTCCATATCAAATCTACTAACCACCAGCAATACGTCCAATTCAACAGCTGCCACCTGTTCCATACCAAGAAGTCCCTTCCATACAGCATAGCCACCTGTGCCCATCGCATCTGCAGTGACAAGCAGCCCCTCTCACAATATATCGAGAGTCTCACTGAGGCCCTTACGAACCATAATTATCCTCCCAACCTTACACAAAAACAAATATCCTGTGCCTTATCTTTCCAGTCACCCACCACCTCCCAAAGTCTCACTGTCCAGCAACAGAGGAGTATTTCCCTCGAAACTCCTTACCTCATGGCTCATATTCCTGAATAGACCTAGATGCAAGATGGCCGAGTGGTTCTAGGCACTACAGTCTGGAACCACGCGATCGCTACGGTCGCAGGTTCGAATCCTGCCTCGGGCATGGACGTGTGTGATGTCCTCAGGTTAGTTAGGTTTAAGTAGTTCTAAGTTCTAGGGGACTGATGACCTTAGCAGTTAAGTCTCATAGTGCTCAGAGCCATTTTTGAACCTAGATGCAAGAGCTGTCCCATACATCCTCCCACTGCCACCTACTCCAGTCCAGTCACAAGCATCACCTATCCCAACAAAGGCAAGGCTAACTGTGAAACAAATTATGTGATCTACAAGCTAAGCTGCAACCACTGTGCTGCATTCTGTATGGGCATGGCAACCAACAACATGTCTGTCCGCATGAATGGCCACCGACAAACTGTGGTCAAGAAACAACTGGACCACCCTGTTGCTGAGCATGCCGCCAACATGAATTTCTTCACTTCAGTGACTGCATCGGAGCTTGTACCATGTGAATTCTTCCCACCAACATCAGGTTTTCAGAATTGCACAGATGGGAATTTTCCCTGCAGTATATCCTATGTTTCCATAACCCTGATGGCCACAAACTTCTTTAGTCATTGTCCTCACCCGTCTAGCCTCTTCCCTGCTTCCATTCCAGCCCTATACAGCGCTCTGTTCCACCAGTACACCCAGTCTTTTTACTTCAGTCCTTTTCCACTACCTCCTTCCCGCTCTCTCCCCCACCCTCCATCTAACCTTCTGACTGCACCAACTACCCTACCCTCTCTCCACCTCGCTCCTGCATGCTCCCCAGCAGCACACCAGCGTCTTCCAACCCTACCCTGCTATCCCTCACCCTCCACGCCGCAGCCTCCTCTTGCCTCTCATTTGCCTCACATCATACAGTGCTGCTGCTGCTGCTCGTAATCTGGTTTCAGCTGCCAGAGACTGTGGTCACATGTGTGTGAGTTGCATTTGTGTGTGTGTGTGTGTGTGTGTGTGTGTGTGTGTGTGTGTGTGTGTGTTGGCAGAAAGCTTATTTTGTGACAGTCTTTTTGTTGTCCCTATCTGCAACTCAACATCTCCTCTATATAGTGAGTAGCAAGTATCCTTTTCATAATATTGTTACCTCACATATAAAACATACATAAAACCCAGCCTGTTGTTTATATGGAAGAAAAAAATATATGAAATCCCACATGCAAAATATATAGAAGTATTTGGATCATTTTTTGATGAAAATTGTAGAAACAAATACCTAATTGTATTGTAGTCTAGCATTTTCTTCAATTTTTATAGTAAGTCTTCACCTCCTTGCAATGAATTATGAAGATTATGCTAAACTTATGTATTTGACATACAGGCATATCTGTATCGTTTCAATAGATACCCTTCTTGTTGGCAAAATCTCTCTAAGGTAGTAGAAGAAACTTGAAAGACAATAGAATAGTTCAAGAGGAAAAAATTGCCTCACAGAAAACTAAAGTGATAAAAATAAAGCAATTAACTCAGAACCTGACAGTTTTCACTGCACATAACCCCTAAAGAGGGCAGATTATCCTGAGGACTCAAACGCTGTTATTGTATCAATGTTATAAAGTTTTCCATCTAGTGGATTACTTAAATACTTAGACCTAGGGAGATGCCATTCAGAATACTTCTTATATGTACCTCATGAAATATTATAGTATGTAGGATCTAGTAACTCTAGTGTCGATTCTTCTTGCGAACAAATGGACCAATATTTTCTCTTAAATTTTTCTTGAAAATCCTCTCATTACCTAAATTCCTCTGAATGAGCTGTTCCCCATTCCTCTGCATCAGCTAGTAAATGTCCTAGTGCAAAATTTATTTATTTTTGCTATCCAGTTTCTGAGGCATTGATCAAGAAAATAGTCTTAAGAAATACATCAGATGTACTTCTCCTTCCAGCTTAAACTTTGTAAACTGCTTAGCACAACTAATTCCACTTCCTATTTGTGATTCTAATAATTCTGGTGATAATCTTGTGTTAGATGTAACTATTTTGCTTCTAAGTTCTTACCTGATGCCTTGTAATTCCTCCCATAATTTCTGTAATTCACTATTATTATTAATAGTATCATCCACAGAATTAGAGACAACACTGTTGGTATCTACTTTTTTGTTTACTTTTTGCTCTACCATTTCATCTAGATGCTTCTCCGAATTAGTTGAAGTATTTGGATCACTAGAAATGTCACTGAGTTTTTTTATTTAGTTCTAATATTTCTACCCTGTCTTGAGTCTCTGAGATTTTATTGCATATAGTTTTGTAATTGCTTGAAGATGATTTCTGTAATTGCATCATTTTATCATTTACATCTTTAACCCTTTAACATGCACATTTTTTGTGGCAACTCAGTGAAGCTAATTTTTTTTTTTTGCATCGAATTAGAATTGTGATCAATTTATTATATTTTATTTTTTGATAATTTTATTTTTGTGATTTACGTCTAAAAATTATGGTGGTAAATATATCACCACAGCACTTTTTTAAACCTTACATTTTCGGTGGTATACTGATTTTCCACTTGTCAGCTTTACACTTTGGTGGGAAGAAGATGTCCCATTTCCATTTTATAAGCTGTAACATGTTGGCATTACACGTAAAAAATTTTAAGAAGACGGTGATTTCTTTTTATTTTACTTTATTTCAAAAACATTTACATTACAAATTTACAAGTAATAATTCTTTTACAACACAATATTCAAATGATTGTTACATTTTCTTTTTATTTTCCATGAAACTGATGGAAGCATGGTTCGATACACAGGGGTACGTCGCAGGAGCAGCATACTTATTTTGTTCTCTTGTCACGATCTTTTGTTGAACACCTTCAGCACCGTCTGTAGGTTGTTTCTAAAACAGGCATATGATCCCCTACTTTTGCCAGTCAAACATGGTCTGGTACGGTGTTCTTCTTGGTTAGAATGGATACTGTATTCCCCCCCCCCCCCCTTTTTTTTTTTTTTTTTTTTTTTTTTTGTGGGATGTAAAGCCATCTATCAATTGTTTTGCGAGTCGTAATCAAAAGTTCAATTTATCATCATATCCCTCTTGTCCTTTATTAGTTTTGTACAATTTAAAGGCATTTACAACTGCTGTGTCTAATAGGAAATAGAGAATCTGATGCCACCACTTATGAGAATGTCGACCTATTGCACAATATTCTGTAAGTTGATCAAAGTGATCTACACCTCCCATTATGGTATTGTATGTTGCCACAGCTGTGGGACATGTAACCATGCTAGTTGTGCCATCCTTATTCTTTCTTGAGACAAGTGTGGTATCTCCAGGATTGTCTGAAGTTGTCAAAATAGTGACAGGTTTGTTGTCCATCCATTTTATAGCTGCAATGCCATGTTTGCATTGAAACTGAAATTCTCCTCTTTTCAAGGTACATTTATCTTTCATCATTGAAGGAAGCTGTTTCCAATTTGCTCTGACAGTCCCTATAGAGTAGATTCCATTGTTCAAAAGCATTTGCATTAGATTCACTGTGGTGAAGAAGTTGTCAAACACTACTAAAATGTTACTATATTTCAGGTCTTGGGTGAGGCTAATGACTACATGCTCTCCCAGAGAATTTTCTGTACATCCGTCATTTGATTTTCCTGTGTAAATGTCAAATTTTATGACATAGCCAGTCTTTGAATCTGCTAAACACCATACCTTGTATCCTTGTTTTACTGGCTTGAGAGGCATATACTGCTTGAGTGAAGACCATCCCTTGAAAGGTATTATGTTTTCACCCACAGCCAATACCTTACTAGCAGTGTATGGCTTACAAATTGTGTTGTTCAGAAAGGTTATAAGAGGTCTGACCTTGTGAAGTTTATCTTGGATGATTCAGCCTGTTGTCATTTACGTGAATAGTTTCACATATCTTTTTGAAACGTTTGCATGTTATAGGTTTCGATATGTAAGGCTGACCTTACATACCTTACTACTGAACTCCAGTAGTGCACTACACTTGGCAACACAACCACACCCATCAAGATATTCATTCCAATCCAGGCCTGTAACTCCTCTACAGATAAATTTGTCCAGTTATTTGTTGACTCACTTACAGTCTGGCCAGATTGCCGTTTTTGCTTCTGTTGTTCTGCATACAGATTTGTCTGCTGAACCACATACTCCAGCATCTCATTGGTAAATAAAGAAAGGAAGTAGTCTCTCTCTGTGCTGTGTTTTGTCAATCGGTGGTAGACAACTGGTTTTCCTTTTGTATCAACGCAAGGAAAGTCGAAAACAGCAGTGTCATTGGACCATTCCTCTTCTGCCAATGGCTCTTCTACACTTACGGTACTATCACTAGAAATATCTATGTCCATAGAGTAAGAATTGTTTGCACTGTTATTGATATTAGGTTGTGGAACCAAACACGGATCAGCGTCTGAAACAAATTCATCTTCTGATGCTTCATCACATTCTATTTCAGAATCCTCAGGATCACTAGGTAGTGAAAATAGCAACTCTAATGCTTCTTCTGGTGTGTATTTCTTAGTATAGGCATGCTTCTTTGACATTTTTGCTACAAAAGGCAAAGAAAGATTGTGAGGCGAACAATAAGTGATAATATGATATTCCAATTATATTTGCCACCAATATTAAAATTTACTTACCACAATGTGAAAACAGTAAAGCTACCACAAGATGTCAGGCAAATACAGCGGTGGTAAGACATATTCCCAGAAGCATAGTGGTACCTCAACATTTGTGGTAAGTGTGCTTCCCAAGGACCATAAAAGACATTGTGATGGTGTATATATTTCCCGAGCCCCTTTCAGAAACGACTTTTGGTGATAAGTATACTTCCCAAGAACCCTGGGAACACCATTATTTGGTGGGATATATACTTCCCACACCCCTAAAAGCTATGTTTAGCAACAAACAGAAACCAGAGCTAGTGCAGCAGACTACCACTAGGGGCCATGAGCATATGGAAGTGGGAACATGTATTTCCATGAATGCAGTAAAGGAATACCATTAGTGGGAAGTATATCTCCCACAGCCCACAAAAGGGTTAAATTGTGTTTTCACTTCTTGTCTAACTATATCACAATATTTGACTATTTTTGTTTTGAACTCCTTAGGTAAATTAGCTAAGGTTTCCTCTAATTTGGAAATCTTACCTATTTTTGTTGCTAAATTACCTATTTTTAATTATTTTGAAATACACTCCAGGAAGGGGAAACTTTATTGACACATTCCTGGGGTCAGATACATCACATGATCACACTGACAGAACCACAGGCACATAGACACAGGCAACAGAGCGTGCACAATGTCGGCACTAGTACAGTGTATATCCACCTTTCGCAGCAATGCAGGCTGCTATTCTCCCATGGAGACGATCGTAGAGATGCTGGATGTAGTCCTGTGGAACGGCTTGCCATGCCATTTCCACCTGGCGCCTCAGTTGGACCAGCGTTCGTGCTGGACGTGCAGACCGCGTGAGACGACGCTTCATCCAGTCCCAAACATGCTCAATGGGGGACAGATCCGGAGATCTTGCTGGCCAGGGTAGTTGACTTACACCTTCTAGAGCACGTTGGGTGGCACGGGATACATGCGGACGTGCATTGTCCTGTTGGAACAGCAAGTTCCCTTGCCGGTCTAGGAATGGTAGAACGATGGGTTCGATGACGGTTTGGATGTACCGTGCACTATTCAGTGTCCCCTCGATGATCACCAGTGGTGTACGGCCAGTGTAGGAGATCGCTCCCCACACCATGATGCCGGGTGTTGGCCCTGTGTGCCTCGGTCGTATGCAGTCCTGATTGTGGCGCTCACCTGCACGGCGCCAAACACGCATACGACCATCATTGGCACCAAGGCAGAAGCGACTCTCATCGCTGAAGACGACACGTCTCCATTCATCCCTCCATTCACGCCTGTCGCGACACCACTGGAGGCGGGCTGCACGATGTTGGGGCGTGAGCGGAAGACGGCCTAACGGTGTGCGGGACCGTAGCCCAGCTTCATGGAGACGGTTGCGAATGGTCCTTGCCGATACCCCAGGAGCAACAGTGTCCCTAATTTGCTGGGAAGTGGCGGTGCGGTCCCCTACGGCACTGCGTAGGATCCTACGGTCTTGGTGTGCATCCGTGCGTCGCTACGGTACGGTCCCAGGTCGACGGGCACGTGCACCTTCCGCCGACCACTGGCGACAACATCGATGTACTGTGGAGACCTCACGCCCCACGTGTTGAGCAATTCGGCGGTACGTCCACCCGGCCTCCCGCATGCCCACTATACGCCCTCGCTCAAAGTCCGTCAACTGCACATACGGTTCACGTCCACGCTGTCGCGGCATGCTACCAGTGTTAAAGACTGCGATGGAGCTCCGTATGCCACGGCAAACTGGCTGACACTGACGGCAGCGGTGCACAAATGCTGCGCAGCTAGCGCCATTCGACGGCCAACACCGCGGTTCCTGGTGTGTCCGCTGTGCCGTGCCTGTGATCATTGCTTGTACAGCCCTCTCGCAGTGTCCGGAGCAAGTATGGTGGGTCTGACACACCAGTTTCAATGTGTTCTTTTTTCCATTTCCAGGAGTGTATTTTATGTAGTTTATCTGCTTGATTTTTGCTGTTTTGAGGTAGTTCATCTAATTGCTCCATTTTGTTAGACTTATTCTCTAGTTTATCTGCTTGGGTTTTGATGCTTTGAGATAGTTCCTCTAGTTTTTCTAATGCTTTAAGTTTATCTAGAATTTCCACTAAAACCATACTATCCATAATTCTGGTTGTGATAGACAAAAATCTGAATTACTGTACAACTTAAACTTTTATAACACTAAAAACATTGATTGTTTATCAATGTATTAACACTATCACCCAATGTTAATCAAAGCCATTTACAGACAGCTGTTGCAGATTAAATAATTACACACAAATTCTGGAGGTGATAGACTGTATAGCTCACCTAATTTGTCTGTGTGCTGCTGCAGCACCCTGCAGATACCATCGTGTGTGTAGGGCAGTCTTGGACAGTCACTGTGCTGTAGTCAGCCACTGCTGTAGTCAGCTGCACTACTGCCAACAGTGAAGCGATGGAATATTGCCATGAGAAGCCATCACAGCACCCATCGCCGTTGAAACTTCTCACTGAAAATCTTCTCTGTAGACTGCTTATCATTTTGTGATTTACATGCTAAGAATGCACTCCAACACATTGATAATATTCATTGTTGACCTTTTTGCTATGTCCAACTGACATTCCTTTTGTTATGGATCATGAAAATCTAAATTTTTTGGGTTTAACTGAAATTACAATCCCTTTAGTTGAATAATGTTGCTGTCATTTGTACTGTTATAGCATATATGCTTATGATACAGTTCTTGATGGCTTGTTTACTTCTGTCATCCTAGGCAATGACACACATCTTCTCGTTTTTCATAAAATTTTAGTTTTAATCTCTTGCTATACCTCTCTTATTTCCTCTTGTCCATATCCTTCACTTACGATGCGACATAAGGTAGTTTGTCTTGTTATGGGTTGACTTTAAGTGATGATACATTGCAAGATGCCAAGTCCTTACTCATTCCCAGATAAAAACAGTCACCTTCTTCTCCTAGTTTACTGGTCACCATCATGTTTCCTCTTGATGTTGTGGTCCTGCCATGCAGTACCACATATTTATCTGTACGGACTGTGTATTCAATTGCAGAGGGGTGAGGGCTATAAGAGAGCTTCTACATTTAAACAACTCACAATAAAATTACAAAACACTGTTTCCATTATCTTCTATATTCAGATAAGTTATCAACTCACAAAACTGATAATTAACAAAATTTTGCAGACAACCTGATCGTACTTGGTGCTTCAACACTTCACCAAATCAATAAGTTCATACTTAACTCAAGATAGCATGACATAGACTCTAGATAGCAACATTCATTTTTATTTAGTTCTTGACCATTGTTGTCAGGTCCCTTTCTTCTTTGGAATCCACAGCACAGCCAAAGCATGACTGCCAAGTGCAAGTGATCCTCTGAATTACAGATCCATCATCACTTTCTGCACTGTGCCTGCATTTTTCTTTCTCTTATCCTCATGTAAATTCCAGCAAACCTGAGCACCGTAGATTCTCTTTACATTGCTGCTTATTAAAGTGATGTTTTCCATATGCACAGCTTTCATCGAGCTGGTGAAAGGAAAGTGAGATGTGTTGCTATGCTTTGTAGCAACATATACCTCTACAACGCATCTGTCATGGTGCTAGTCCACCTGCTACAGCAGCCTCCTGCCAGAAGTGTGAGTCATGCATTGTCATGTGGGTATGGACTGGCATTTTGGTGTCAGTGGCCAACTCCTCAGTGTCAGTTGGCAACACATGACCCACGTGTAAGGATCCTGTGACAAGAGCATGGCAGTAGCAGGCATTGTGGGCAACTCTGCTGACACAGATGGTGGTGGGAGCAACAGTGCAGCGACTGCAGAAGGCATAATGGTTAGTTCTGCTGAGGTAGATGATGGTGGGAATGGCAGCATGGTCTCCTGCAGCAGGTGTCATGGGCAGCTCTACCAAGGTAGGTGGTGGTGGGAGTGACAGCATGACTCCCAGCCTTGGGTCCCATGCACACCCCGCTGGATCATCACTGGCAGTAGCAGGAGTTTCACTTAAAGCACCCAATAGCAGCTTGATCTCAGTGTTAGGTGGCAAGCACAGGCTGGGAAGGTCAAGCATGTATGCCAGCTTTAGACAGTCGCTGGAGACCATGGTAGGTTACTGTGGAGGTGCACGGAAAAGCCTTCAATCCCCTCTTGTGCACCAAGCAGTGTAGCGTTGCAGGTGAGGTGGCAGGTGGTTGGCATCAACTCAAAGCATAACATGCAACATATGCAGAGGTCCTTGTGCATGAAGGACCCACACTTGCCATGGCACCATAGGATGCCGGGCATCCAAAGTGAGAGGCACAATTGTCCATGAAAGTCTCAGCCATTATATCCATCGTGATGTCGCAGTTGTACAGCCTCCAACCTGTTTATGAAGTGAGTATGTACCTGTGGTCATTTGATGATGGGAGGGGTCCAACAAGGTCAATATGTACAGGGAAAAAATGGTGGTCAACTGGAGGGAAAGGAGCAATAGGAGCACAGGCATGACAACCTACTTTGGCATACTGGTAAGGCAAACTTAAGTGCACCCAGATGGTGCAGTCATGTTCTATGCTGGACCATATGAAGCTTTCTTGTACAAGGGCCTTGGATGTCCAAACACTGGGGTGAGACAGGCTGTGGACGTCATCAAAAGGCAACCGGTAGAAATTGGTAGATAATTAAGGGCATGTGCATTCTCCAGGCAGTCAGAACTCACACAGAAGTTGCACTAAATGTTCGACCCCACACCAGAAACTGTATATGGTTGAAAACAAGAGGTCTGTGTTTCAGTCGCTGTGTGGCCTTTTGTGTTCAGGAGCTGCTGTGTGGGTCAGAAGTACCATCCACAATATGGCAGTTTGCCAGAATGAGGAGGAGGCCATAGTGGGTGATGAAGTCAGTGTCGCGGATGAGGTCAATAATGTCGGCTATGGTAAAGGCCCATGCTAGTTATCTGCCAAGGCTGAGAACCGGGCAGGGGGAACAGTAGGTGGTGATGTGGAATCATTTGCAGTAGTGAGAAGGCGTGAGGAGGGCTAGAGAAAGGTAGCAGCCAGCTAGGTTTATGGAGGCGTCAGAGCTAGTATCAAGCTGGTAAACTGTTGGGGGAGTAGGAGTTGTCATTGTCATATTCGTACTTGCACTCTGACACATTAAAGTAGCTGGGCATGCATACTGACAGCTGTTGTCAGGGTCTGCATGCAATGCACAAGGTGCCCAGAGTTGGTGGCCTCATCACCATGCATTCATGGTAGCAGCACAAGCCACTTGTGCCCAGTTCACTCTGGTTCTCCAGTCATTACTATTTGGTCAGGGGAGAAGAGAGCAAGCTGAGTGTTTGCAGGTGTGGGTGTGCTGGTAGTTGCAGGCATGGAGAGGGGCTGTTTGTGTGTCATGCCAGGCGAGCACGTTCCAGTCACGAGTGTCATCACGTGGTGTTAGACATGGTGTGAGGGTGAGTGGGTGCGCACACATCAGGGCGGTGGTGAGTCTGCTCATTTCCACAATCATGCTGTTCATGAATTTCACCAAGTCTGCAGGGGTGCTGAGGGCCATGGGGGGTTGGGGAACCAACAGGGTTTGTGAGTGGGGATGGTTTTGCAAAGGAGGGTCACAATGGTATGTTGTTGTGACTGTATTACGGATGTCAAGTGATTTCAATACCCTATCATCTATGACAACTAGCACGTCAATGTTCATATAGTCATGTGTGGCCAGGGTCATATGGGCTAAGGCAGGTGGACACAGAAGCCAATTTGTGAGTAATAGATTATTCAGAATTTTTGTGGGTTCAGCCAGAGCATGGCGATGTTGGAGGAACTGCGAGGGCCACATGCCTTATCTTTCCAGTCACCCACCACCTCCCACAGTCTGGCCACAGAGGAGCATTCCCCTGTAACTCAGTACCATCCAGGACTGTAGCAACTGAACTACTTTCTCCAACAGGGTTTCAATTACCTCTCGTCATGCCCTGAAATGAAAAATGACCTGCCCACTACCCTTGCCACCCCTCCCACAACGGTATTCTGCTGTCCACCGAACCTACACAATATACTCGTCTATCCTTACTCAACCCCTGCTCCCAGTCCCTTACCTCACGGCTCATACCTCCATAATAGACCTAAATGCAAGACTTGTCCCATATATCCTCCCACCACCATGTACTCCAGTCTGGTCACTAACAGCACCTGTCCCGTCATAGGCAGGTTTAACTGTGAAACCAGTCATGTGGTCTTCAAGCTGAGCTGCAACCATTGTGCTGCATTCTATGTAGGCATGACAACCAACAAACTGTCTGTCCACATGAATGGCCACTGACAAACTGTGGCAAGAAACAAGTGGACCACCCTGTTGCCGAACACGCTGCCAAACATGATATCTTTCATTTCAATGACTGCTTCACAGCCTGTGCCATATGGATCCTTCCCACTAACACCAGCTTTTCTGAATTGTGCAGGTGGGAAATTTCCCTGCAATACATCCTATGTTCCCGTAACCCTGCTGGCCTCAACCTTCGTTAGTTACTGTCCTCACCCATCCAGCCCCTTCCCAGTTCCCATTCCAGCACTACACAGCCTTCATTCCACCATAACACCCAGTCTTTTTCTCTCCTTTTCCGCTACTCCCCCCCCTCCCCCCCCCCCCCACCACTCCCCTGCCCACAGTCTAACCTGTAGCACTTCACTCTACGCTACCCCCACCATACTATCCTTCTGCCTCCAAGCTCCAGCCTCCTCCTTACCCCTACCCAGTCACCACTCCCACCATGCTCTGGTGCTGCTGCTCACAGTCATGTGTGTGCCTGAGACTGCAGTCATGTGTGTGAGTTCCATCTGTGTGTGTGTGTGTGTGTGTGTGTGTGTGTGTGTGTGTGTGTGCATATGTCTATTGTTTACGAAAGCATTAATGGCCAAAAGCCATAATTGTGAGAGTCTTTTTGTCATGCCTATCTGCGACTCAAGATCTACATTATATGGTGAATAGTTAATTTCTATTTTAATTACATTACAATTATTGATGCTATTATGTTCAGAGAACCCAGTGCTGATAACTGATATTCTTCAATTGTCATTTCTGCAATGAATGATTTGGAGGAGCCATAAAAAGAAACTGATGTTAATACGATTTTTTAGAATATTCTAAGATATTAGTTTTATGTAAAAATAATGATGATCAGATATCCAGCAGGAAGACTTTTTTGGTGTAATGACAATTGTAAACTCATATACAGTGAAATTAAGAATGACAATAGTCGACAGTAATTTATGAAATGTTTGTTCTATTCACAATTTTTATATTGTGATGTGCATCAGTTACAGCATCAATCACTTCACTATACTGCTTCCTGGTCTGCCACTTTACAAACTGATGAAATCTCAAATAGGATGCTAAAAAGTTGTGGCCCTAATATTTGTTGTTTCCATTCACAAAGGTAATACACCATTGGTTCCTAGTATTTTTCCAGCCAAATTAAAATATTCATTGCTAGGCCTCTCTGTAAGGAAGGCAGTTTTACATGTGTCGATCTCACTTTCCAAACGTTCTGGGAAGATAATACATATGATGGTTGGCACCCACTTGAATAGTATTGGGAAACTTGTCCTGTCAGAGTTTCGGTTTCAAAAGAGCTGCTCTACAGAGGAAGCTACTGTTTGTTCATAACATTCTGAATCTGAACCAGGCCTCTCTTGCTCTAATCAGCACAAGTCAGTATAAGTTGATCAACTTTAATCTACACTCCTGGAAATTGAAATAAGAACACCGTGAATTCATTGTCCCAGGAAGGGGAAACTTTATTGACACATTCCTGGGGTCAGATACATCACATGATCACACTGACAGAACCACAGGCACATAGACACAGGCAACAGAGCATGCACAATGTCGGCACTAGTACAGTGTATATCCACCTTTCGCAGCAATGCAGGCTGCTATTCTCCCATGGAGACGATCGTAGAGATGCTGGATGTAGTCCTGTGGAACGGCTTGCCATGCCATTTCCACCTGGCGCCTCAGTTGGACCAGCGTTCGTGCTGGACGTGCAGACCGCGTGAGACGACGCTTCATCCAGTCCCAAACATGCTCAATGGGGGACAGATCCGGAGATCTTGCTGGCCAGGGTAGTTGACTTACACCTTCTAGAGCACGTTGGGTGGCACGGGATACATGCGGACGTGCATTGTCCTGTTGGAACAGCAAGTTCCCTTGCCGGTCTAGGAATGGTAGAACGATGGGTTCGATGACGGTTTGGATGTACCGTGCACTATTCAGTGTCCCCTCGACGATCACCAGTGGTGTACGGCCAGTGTAGGAGATCGCTCCCCACACCATGATGCCGGGTGTTGGCCCTGTGTGCCTCGGTCGTATGCAGTCCTGATTGTGGCGCTCACCTGCACGGCGCCAAACATGCATACGACCATCATTGGCACCAAGGCAGAAGCGACTCTCATCGCTGAAGACGACACGTCTCCATTCGTCCCTCCATTCACGCCTGTTGCGACACCACTGGAGGCGGGCTGCACGATGTTGGGGCGTGAGCGGAAGACGGCCTAACGGTGTGCGGGACCATAGCCCAGCTTCATGGAGACGGTTGCGAATGGTCCTCGCCGATACCCCAGGAGCAACAGTGTCCCTAATTTGCTGGGAAGTGGCGGTGCGGTCCCCTACGGCACTGCGTAGGATCCTACGGTCTTGGCGTGCATCCTTGCATCGCTGCGGTCCGGTCCCAGGTCGACGGGCACATGCACCTTCTGCCGACCACTGGTGACAACATCGATGTACTGTGGAGACCTCACGCCCCACGTGTTGAGCAATTCGGCGGTACGTCCACCCGGCCTCCCGCATGCCCACTATACGCCCTCACTCAAAGTCCGTCAACTGCACATACGGTTCACGTCCACGCTGTCGCGGCATGCTACCAGTGTTAAAGACTGCGATGGAGCTCCGTATGCCACGGCAAACTGGCTGACACTGACAGCGGCGGTGCACAAATGCTGCGCAGCTAGCGCCATTCGACGGCCAACACCGCGGTTCCTGGTGTGTCTGCTGTGCCGTGCGTGTGATCATTGCTTGTACAGCCCTCTCGCAGTGTCCGGAGCAAGTATGGTGGGTCTGACACACCGGTGTCAATGTGTTCTTTTTTCCATTTCCAGGAGTGTATAAATATTTTGCGAGCAGCCACTGCCGACCTCGGCGAACTAACAAAACCTGTGTATAGTGTCAAAGTGATTGTTATGCTGTGTCATGCCAAACCAGTATGGACTTGTGTAGCACCAGCATGATGAGATGAAAGTGCAGCTTGTGTTGCCCTCGACACCGCTCCCTTACTTGGCTTGCTGGGAATTGGTGAATGGATCTTCCTTCCTCCACTCCTGTACCCACACTCCCCTCCTTAATAATACCTTCAGTACATTGGGAACAAACTATACTTATACCTTTACTGAGTGTATAGTTAAACTTTCAAGTGATAAAATATCACCAGTTTGGATATTGCTTGACTTATGAAAGGCATTTGATTGTGCCAATCATAAATTCTATTAGAGAAATTAAGTTTTTTTAGTTCAGCACATGTCTGGTTTAGTTCTTATGTAAAATACAGGAGCCAGGATTTCGAGTAGGATGTTTGGATCATACCAACAAGGTCACTATATCATCTTCGTGGGGAGAAATTACAATGAGTATGATTTGATCACGGGTCAATTATTATTTGCTCTGTGACAATTATTTACCATTTCATTGCAGTCAAAAGGCAAAATTAGTCGTGATACAATCATTATTGTAAGTCAATCAAAGTACCCATAAGGAAAATAATAAATGATTTCGTTATGAATCAAACAGTTTTTTACTTCCAAAATTACCCAACCTACTGGGGTCAGGGTCTTTGGATAGTGACACTGTCACCTCATTGGGCTAGTCAGCCATGCCCACCTTTGCTCAGGGCCCGCAGGCTCACCTATTTTAATTTAGGATGTGCACCATTATCTGTGTCTTACCCTAGATATTGTTCTCTTAGGGACCATGAAAACAAAATTAGACTAATTACAATTCACACAGACACATTCTTCTTGCACTCCATAATCAATGGGACATGCCTTCTGCTGTGCACTTCACAGTGGTTTGCAGAGTATAAACAGATGTAGATTTAGAATCTACAGATACATACCTACCCCAGAAACTTGAAAATAAGACTATAGACAGGATCATATAAATCTTTCGATACTCCATGGTTCTATATAGAAGAGAATGATTAATGTATGGTAAAGGAAAGTACAATTAATGTGCCTTTGACTGTAGTTTGCGAAATATAGAAGTAACTTTAGGAGACAATGAATGACAACCCACAATACACCAGCTCGTTGTTCAGACAAGACTGAGAATGTTACTAACTTTCATTCAAATCCTCCCTGAGAGCCTATCTGTCTACATTGTCACATGTGATGACCCTGTTCCAGCACTGCAGCTTTGTTAATAAGGAATGTTGTGTGGAATGGGTGGGACATTTGTCACATTGGTGCCACATGGATTGTCTTATATCCAGTGGGATGTCTTCCAGTAACTGCAACAGCATATCTGTAAGGAAATGTATTATTATTGATTTAAGCCCACTAAGGAGTGCTTACAACTAGTTCTTCTTCGATGCTCTCTTCTGTTCCCAATATCTCTTTGATCCCTGCTGATAATTTCTCCTTCCTCTCCTACGAAAGTAGCTTCTGACATTTAGGGACTGTAGGTGGTGGGGTCCAAAATGTGAAATGATCTTCTACTCCAAGATCAGACATCCCAGCCAAATCCAAGGCCTTTAGTACTTCATTAAGCCATAGGCTTACAGTCTTGTAGCTTTTAGCCAATGAGAAGATCTTGGTAAGCCTATTGTTGTTCACTCATTGTAGGTGCCCATAGATCTTGAGCCCCTCCATCGCATACTGGTGTTGGCTGATTCTAACTGTTGATACAGTTTAGAATTAGACTTCAATCAGTTGGTTCCATCAGGGAGCAATCTCGGGCCATGAATTTTTCTGAGAATACATCTTTCAGCGTTCTCCAGGTCATCCATCATCCCTTTTCTGTTCATCAAGAGTGTCTCTGTGGCATACAGAAATTGTTGTATGACAGCAGTTTTGTAATGACATGCAAGTAAATGTATATACTTCTGGAAATAAATAAAGCAGGGGCCAATGATGCAATTCTTGAAAAGCTTGCATCACACATACACAGATCAATATTATTGCTTATCCACTTGTTTCTGCAAGTGTGGATTTTCAACACACCTGTGGTGCATATGCAAAGACTTATTTGATTTGTAAATGTTGCTTCATTCATAAAATAGTGCATAGAAACACCACACCGCCCAAAAATTTTCATAGAGATGATTCAGAGCACTGTAACCACTAACGAAAGTCATCACTTTGAAGTTGTTGATGGAGCAAAATGTGAAATAAATGAAATTAACTGGAATGAGGTGTTTGCAGAATATTCTGTTGGCAGATTGTACTTGCACACTCAAGCTGCCTTTTAGTGACATGTATATTGAGTGTTACCGTTACGAAAATTTTTCTTGCATTTCTCTCATCAGTTATCGTTTCCTTTCACTGTATTTTATGCTTCATAATTTCAATTTCATGATATTTTAAAAATGTTTGCAAGTACAAATTATAAGGGCTTGGCATACAACTACAACATTGCTCCAAAATGGTGGTGAAAATTACAATAAATACATGCATACCATTTTTTACTGTCATCTATGATATGAAAATTTCAATAGTTTTGTGAGCAAACTATCTGATCACTAAAATAGCAAATTGCATTCTGATAAGCTTCAAGTGTACTCATAAACACACAAACCATACCTGAGTTACAAGCATGCTTACATTTAGTACAATGGAACAACATTTGTGACACCTCTTCTCCTGACACTAGCACAATGGTTTGTGATACTGTTATCTTTTTACTGCCTGATCAAGTTACAAGGCTCATTCTAATCCCACAGATACAGCTCCAATAAAAAAAAGTTTGGTGATGTAATTTGACTACTGTAAACATTAAAAATTACTTCTTACTTGCTTATATCAGAAAATTCACCACATTGACTGCTATAGCTTAGTGAAAACCAAAGCTCAATATATTTACTCATTCTGTATACAGTTGTGATGGTAAGTCTTAGTTCTGTCACTCTGTATACAATTTCACACATCATCTACTAAACATTAAGAGTAGAAAATAACATTAAATGTGCTACTTTTGTAAAATAGGAGAAAATAATTTGTTTTTATAAGTATCTAGTACTTTTGTTTGTGGAACCAGTAAAGATTCTTACGTCGTCTCATTAGGATGTCTTCTCATTAGGATTAATAAAAATTAGTTAGGATTACTAAAGATATTTGTGTCATTCTTTTGTCATGGCTCCCAGTCACAAACATTTTTAATATATTCCAATATTTTCAGATTACCAGAGTATGGGTATATTACAAATAAAATGACTCTTTGATTGAACAGCAAGATTCTTCATTTAGACTGCAAATAAAGCTGGTTTTCTGTATGGTTTTCTTTGCAAAAAGTAGACTCAAATATGAGTACAAACATAAACTGTTGCCTTTGGCCTAAATTAGCAGGCCAAACAGGAAACATATCTGGGACCATTTCATTGCCTATCAATTTGTCAGCCACCTTAACACAAGGATGCGTACCAGCAAATTCAGGTAAAAATAAAAATAATTACTGTATGACTCTAGTAGTCGTTACTGAATGTTAGTGAATAATTGAGCTGTCACTCAGTCCAGAGACTGTAGAACAATAAATTGTGATACCAGAATATGAGATACCATGCATCCACAAAGTCTCTCCACAGTTGAGAGCCTTGCATGTCTTGCCCTGTGGGCCACATAGGGTTGGCAGAACGTACAAACCTCACGTTTCCATGTTCCATGGACCTGCAATGGTAGAGTGGGGGTAGTAGTAGTAGTAGTAGTAGTAGTAGGTTTATTCACATGTAGATCTCTTTTTACAAGGCTATAGGACATGTCAAAGTATTTACAAGTTTAGACCAATTTAAAATAAGCTAATTCGTACACACATATATTTACAGACTTATAGTTAGAGACAATCATTAGATTTTACTCCCGGTATACAATACTTTTTTTTACAAATAACTTATTAAATATTGTAATGTCACACTGTTCACTCATATCTCACTATCAGTCACTACACACACTATGCACACATTGTTTCATAACACTTCATTCACTAAACTAACAAACACACACACACACACACACACACACACACACACACACAAACAAACACACTGGTGATCTCTGGGTCATTTTCTGTACCGCAACTTCCCATTTGCTATCCTGAAAAACTGAGTCAGCATCCCTCATAATGAGTGAGATGTAGAGCTCAGAAAGAGGAAGAGGTATTAGTATTGCGCTATGGATAGCTTGAGGGGAGAGTGTTTCTAGAAAGAAAAAAAGAAGGAAAAAAACATGAAGTGAAGATGTTATGTGGAACATTGGGTATTTTATAATCATCATTATTATTATTATTTATATGTATAACATTTTTTTTATCAAACCCCTACTCTGTTTTATCTAACTAATCCTTCAGTGTATAAAATGTATTGCATAACAGGTACTTTGTAGCTGCCTTTTTAAATAAGTGTATTTTTGCAGTTTCTTTAATCTCTTTTGGAAATTTATTGTACAGTTTTATTCCTTGGCAGAAAATGCTGTTTTGAGTTTTATCTTTATTTTTTCTTGGTAAATGTGAGTTGAGTCTATCTCTTGTTGCATGGTCATGGACAGAGCTGTTTGTGCAGTAATTACCAATGTTATTTTTGATGTGTACAACTGCCTGGTAAATGTATTCACATGGAGCAATTAATATCACCAGTGTTTTGAACAAATCTTTGCAATGAGCTTGACTAGTATTTTTTGTTATTGTTCTTATGGCTCTTTTCTGGAGTTTGAAAATTGTATTCATATTTTGTGCATTTGTTCCCCAAAAAAGAATGCCATAGCTAAGTATTGAGTGTACATATGAATAATATGTAACTAAAAGACACTGCATGTTACACACTGATGATAGGCATCTAAGGGCATAACGTGCTGATGACATTCTGTTTGCAAGTACCTTTGTGTGTTCACACCACTTCAACTGAGCATCAATATTCATTCCTAGAAATTTTGCATATGTTACACAGTTTATAGAGGTGCCATCTACATTTAATTTAACATTGTCATTTTTCCTCTTCATAATGAAATTCATGGCATTACTTTTCTTTATGTTCAATGTCAATTATTGCTTATTGAACAATCATAAACTTCCTTGAGAGTTTCATTTGCTTTATCAGCAAGGAGTTCTCTTCTTTTCTCAGTGACTATAATATTGCTGTCATCAGCGAAGAGAATTTTTTCACCAAGAGTAACACTACTGGGAAAGTCATTGATGTATATCAGGAATAGTATTGGTCCTAATACGCTACCTTGCAGAAACCCTATATTAATGTATTTTGGTTCTGATAAGTGTTTTACTAAATGTTTAGATCTATTTGAAGTATATGTTATTTCTACTCTTTTTACCATACCTGCTAGGTATGATCGAAACCAGTCATTATCTACCCCTCTTATTCCTAATTCTTCTAATTTATTTAATAGAATCTTGTGGTAGACTGTATCAAATGCCTCAGAAAGATCCAAAAATATGCCTGTGATACATTCATCTTTATCAAAAGCATCAAGTACAACTTTTGTGAATTCTACTATGGCTGACTCTGTATTTTTACCTCTTCGGAAACCAAACTGTGATTCGCTTAAAAGATTGTATTTATTTAGGTAATTCATTAATCTGTCTTTCATAATTGCTTCTATTATTTTTGAGAATGCTAACAGTAGGGAAATGGGCTGGTAATTTTCTATGTCTTCTGCATTATCTTTCTTAAGCAAATCTACAACTCTTGCCTGTTTTAGCTGCCTTGGAAGTGTCCCTGATGTGAAGGATTCATTTATTATATTTGTTAAGGGGCCTATGCATTTTTTCAGTACACACATTGGTACTTCATCTAAGCCTACTGACTTTTTATTTTTTAGTTTTTAAACAGTTTTATTGACTTCATTCTCTGTGGTTGGAAGTAACATCATTGTATTTAGTGCAACATTATATACAGGTGCTACAATTGTTTTGGGAAATTTTTGCTGTAACTTATCAGTAATACTTGAAAAATGTTCGTTTACATAGTTTTCTAAGTGTTGTGGATCATTTATTACCTTATCCCCCTCCCTTAGCAGTATGTTATTCTGCGTTTGTTTGCCCCTCCCCGTTTCCTTTTTTATAACATCCCAGGCTGCTTTGCTTTTATTCTCTGCATTATATATTATTTTGTCATTAAATGACTTTTTTGCAGCAATCGGCAACTTCCTATAGATCTTTTTGTATCTATGATAGAAATTTAAGAATTCTGGATCATTGCAAATCTTCTTCATGGAACTGAGGTGTTTAAGTGTTTCGGAGGACTTCTTAATACCTGCTGTTATCCATCTGTTTTTGTGAGATGTTGATACAGACATGCATACTTTTGGAAATGCCTTTTCAAAGTTCAATTTAAACAATGTGGAGAATTTAGAGAATTTCATAGTCACATTGGTTTCCTTACACACTTCATCCCAACTTTGTTTTTCTAGTTCTTTTGAAAAATCTTTTATTTTTATTTCTGGTAAATGTGTTTGTAGGCTTGTAGTTTAGGGAATGATTCGATGCCTGAGTTTACTGTTGTTATTTGACAGAGATAGTCTGATAGTCTGAGATCTTTTACAGCTACATCACATTTTTCCCTGTCCATATTTGTGGCCACACGGTCAATTACTGATGCAGTCATTGTAGTAACTCTTGTTGCACTATTGGCCAATAGGGGCATGCCAAAACTCTGAAGGATGTTTATGAAGGTGCTGGTGGATTCATTTATGATATTAGTGTTGATGTTAATGTCCGCTCACAGAATTATGTTGACCTTTATACTTGAGACTTTATCTAGAACTTCTGTTAATTTATTGAAAAAAGTGTCCACACTGCCACTAGGAGACCTATACACACACAAAATGATTAATTTCTTGGTGATATCAAGCCCTGTTAATTCAATAGCTGATATTTCAAAGTGTTTGTCTTCACTTACTGTCCTGAGGTCATGTCTTGATTTGAAATGTGTTCTTTTTCTAATATAAATGCATGATCCTCCACCCCTTGAAGTAGTTCTGCAGTAAGAGTTTTGCCCTTTCATACAATGATAATACTATATGTTTGATTTTTGTGTCTCTACACCAGTGCTCAGTAATACAAACTACTGTACTTCTAATAGTTGTATTTTATTTTTTGTTGATTGCATGTTTTGATGGAGGATTATTAAGTCTGTGAAATGCCCCATGTTACTCTTTCCAATGGTTTGTTTTCTTTGTGACATCTGGTATGTGTGATATTTGAAGTGTTAAAATCTGTCTTGTGAGTGATTGTTTCAGTATTTTTTTAAACTGCTGGAGATACTCTTTAGGCAGGGGAACCTGTTGTCTGGATTTATCCTAAAAAGACCTACTTTTCCTACCTATGACAACAGGTATTTGACCTTGTGTGGCCCGAGATCCACCCCTTATACTTTCATGAATCAGCTGTACCAATCTTCCCTTCCCAGTCTTGTTTAGGTGCAGGCCATGTCTAGTGAAACCCCATCTGTTGACAGTCCCAATGGGCACCAGAGAAACATGAGCAAAGTTGGCTGCCCTCAGAGCCATCCCTAAACCCACATTGGTTCGCATCACAGCTCCATCAAAGTGTGGTCGATCATGACGCCAGAACAGTTCAACAATGTGTACATTGGTGTCATGAGTCAGGGACGCTATCTTGTCCAGATCACCACCTATGTCATATGCCCCATCCCTTTCCAAACTGTTTCCTACCCAACTCACTATTACTACATGGTCCTCTTTTGTAAAGTCCTTATATAAAGACCCTAGGTCCTCTATCACATGACTTAGCCCTGCATTTGGAGATACTGGTGGCCTGGTACGCTGCCCCTAAACTTTCCTGTAACTGAGGGCCTACACCTCGCCTATGGCTACTATCTAGCAGCAGCACTTTCTTCTTCCTAACACTTTGTACATTCCTAGGCTTCTTGGCCTCAGTTGAAGTGTGCTGCACATTTCCTGCTCCTCATTCTATCTGAGTATTGTGTGTGCATTGCAGCTGTTAATTGTGTTACTGTCTGGTTCTTGTGTAGTGAGAATGCTCACCATTGCAGAGAAGGCATTTTTAGTGGAAGAGGTGTACCGTGAAGGAGGAAACTTTACAGAGCATCTGAGCTGGCAATTTAAATGGCATTTTCCTGGCTCAGGGCGCTCACATTGTGACACTGTATGTAATTTAATACACAAATTCCAGACAACAGGTTCATTTCATGTTGCACCATGAACACATAGAACCACAATTTTAACAGAACAGGAGCCTGACAACATTTTGAACATCATGTTGTGAAGCCTAGCAAAATCAGTGAGGAGATTATTGCAAGAGGCTAAAGTCTCTCATATGACAGCACACAAGGCCATAGCCAAAGAATTTGGGATGTATTAATATAGATTTACTGCTATTTAACAGTTACATTGTACCATGTGAAATGAATAGTGTATTGTGAATGGTTTCAGCAATTTGTTAACCAACAATGAGTTGATGTTTTAGATCAAACCTTTTTCACTGTTGAGGCTTGGTTTCACTCATTTGGCCACACTAATTTCTAAAATTCATTAATTCAGTCATAACAAAATTCAGATGACTTAAGAGAAATGTCATTACATGCAGAGAAAATCGGAGTGTGGGTTGCCTTAACACAAGAGCAAATTATAGGGTTGATCTTTTTCGATACTACTGTCACTTCCAATATCCATTATTCTCAGATAATCTATTCATTTATTGCCCTGCTGAATGAAAATGAGATCATTCATTTCTCCAACAAGGTAACACTACTGCTCATACAGCACACCAGTTCCAATAACTTTTAGATGAAATCTTTGGAGACAGAGCAATTATGTAAGGTCTCTGGTTCCTGCACTCACTGGATCTGTCTCCACCCAACTATTTCCTTTGGGGTGCAACTAAAACATTTGTGTGTATCAAAATAACACAAAGACAGTGGGTGAACTGAAGACAGTGATAATTGATTATCTGCAGTTGATGACACGTGTAACATTGGTAAAGGTGTTCACAAATAAATGTGAACAGGTTGAACTAGGCCTTCAATAAAGAGGAAAATATTTCCAGCACCTTCTGTGATATTAGTGAGTACAGTGTATTTCATTCTAATAAATGTACAATAAATTAATTCCATTGTTTTGATTGTAATAATGTTGAATCCCATCTCTCAACATTACTGCAGCCACAAGCAATGAATTCCAGCCCCTAACTATATGCTGCCAACCTTACATGCCCCGCAAAGTGAGACACGCGGAGTTTTCCACTGTGGAGAGACTTGGCAGATGGACTGTATTTTGCTAAACATTTCAGCATAGTAAACATACTGATGGTCTTACCATACCTCACAATCACATGTAGTGCAATAGCAAGAAATCAATAACTGTGTATTAATAATTGTAGAAAAACTATACAGGTATAAAACAGATGCATGTTTTCAATAACAATGGCACTTGAATAATCAAAAATAAGTATTGTGTCCCAGCATCAAGTGTACTTCCACAACTTCAGGCTTGCACATTGTCATAGAATGCTCGAGGGCTGCAGTTCTTTCTTCATCATATTAAACCTCAAGGAGGTATACCTATCTATAAAGTGCACCAGCCATAAATAAAATTGTTTTTCACCAGTCTACTATTGTTTCAAAATCGTAAGCCCATACATATTCCTTCATTATTGCTTCAGCTAACACAGTAAGCCTGCAAGTGATCAGCATGATATAAACTAAACAGTGAGCTAGGTGAGAAAAAATTTAGGATTCATGCAAGAAAATGACCCCAATTATGAGCTAGTGGGAAAATCACATACTGAGGCAATTGTCCATGAGATAATTAGTAAGTGAAGAAGCAGTTGGCTGGTATCTGATGCAATTGCACTGCTTAATGCTTCAAGGGGGTGACACTACCTGTGACAACAGAGTGATAAATGAAAGTTTATTTCATTATTGTGTAACTAAATGATGCCTTAGCTCATATTACATAAGTTTATTTTATCATTATTTAATTCTACTAAGATTTAACTGCAATTTTGCTCATAAATGTTTACTTTGGTAACATAAGGACAGCTCTTCTTTACATGTGTGCAAAGTACATTGTCCACCAACTCATGTTATGAAAAATGGTGTGCCCACTCGAAGATTAAGGAAACAAATTTTCTCACTACAACTGGCAAATATATTTATTTGCATAGTAGTTTCAGAGATTTATAGCTCTGTTTTCAATAAAAACAATAATTTTCATACATTTGTGATTGTAGAAGCTGTGTTGCAATACCATGTCAAATCACTGTCCCATCACCAACCAAAAACGAGTGCATACACCCAAGAAAATTGACACGTTTGCCCAAGGACATACTAGAATGAAAATAAAATATGAAATATTGATGGCTGATTGGAAGATGTTCAAGTCTTTACTAAGACAACAGGTAAATAGAAGGTAAAACTACCATTTTATCTATAATGTTTACATCCTGCACCTCAACAAAATTTGGAAGTGTCCAGCCGGCTGCCGTGACCAAGCGGTTCTAGGCACTTAAGCCCAGAACCGCACTGCTGCTACTGTCGCAGGTTCGAATCTTGCCTTGGGCATGGATGTGTGTGATGTCCTTAGGTTTAAGTGGTTCTAAATCTAGGGGAATGATGACCTCAGCTGCTAAGTCCCATAGTGCTTAGAGCCATTTGAACTTTTTTTTTCATTCTTATATGTACTTGTGTCAACATTTGTCAGTTTGCAAGGGCAAATGTATTTCTTTTTATTTCCACTGTGACAGTTAAAAAAAAAAATTCTGCATTGAAAACTGAGCTATAAATCTCTGAAACCAGTATGCAAATAGACATGTTTGGAAGTGAACAATTGTTACTTTATATGACACTGCTATTGTTATTTAAGTGCAAAGTATGTGAACAGTTTCCTTATCATATGTGTTTTCCAAAATCAACTTATCCCTTTTGTATATAGGCTCTTTTGGGAAGGGAGGGGGAGGGCAAGGTGGAATAGCTAAATTTACTATGATTCTGATCCTTCAGCAAATAATGTTTTTCTGTTTTCTGTTGTGCAAATAATGCATATATCATATGTAACTAAAAGTGCTACATTCCTCTCTATACTGTATTTCACTAAACATTATTATACATAATATTGTTTGAATTCTGCTGATAACAATAGTGTAAACAGTTTATGCAAAAATATTTAGTTTAACGAAATATTCTAAATTTATGATACCTGTAGACCATGTCCACATCAAAATTTGACCCCACTAATAACTGTTTGTTTCAAGATTGACATAGCTTATTTGAAAGCCTTTATTTTCCTCTTTTGAAAAATGTTTTTCTTTTTCCACAAACCAGATATTTCATCTACATCTAAGTGATTACTCTGCTATTCACAATAAAGTGACTGGCAGAAGGTTCCATGAACCACTTTCAAGCTGTCTCTCTACCATTCCACTCTCGAACAGTGCTTGGGAAAAACAAGCACTTAAATTTTTCTGTTTGAGCCCTGATTTCTCTTATTTTATCATGATGATCATTTCTTCCTAATGTAGGTGGGTGCCAACAGAATGTTTTTCCAATCAGAGGAGAAAACTGGTGATTGAAATTTCATGAGAAGATCCTGTCGCAACAAAAAACACCTTTGTTTTAGTGATTGCCACTCCAATTCATGTATCATGTCTGTGGCACTATCTCCCCTACTTCACAATAATACAAAGCAAGCTGCCCTTCTTTTTACTTTTTCAATGTCATCCGTCAGTCCCACCTGATGCGGATCCTACATCACACAGCAATACTCCAGAATAGGGCAGACAAGTGTGGTGTAAGCAGTCTCTTTAGTAGATCTGTCACACCTTCCAAATGTTCTGCCAGTGAATCGCAGTCTTTGGTTTGCTCTACCCACAACATTATCTATGTGATTGTTCCAATTTAGGTTATTTGTAATTGTAGTCCCTAAGTATTTAGTTGAATTTACAGCCTTCAGATTTGTGTGACTTATCACATAATTGAAATTTAGTGGATTTCTTTTAGTACCCAAGTGAATATCTTCACACTTTTCTTTATTCAAGGTCAATTGCCACTTTTCGCACCATACAGATATCTTATCTAAATCATTTTGCAATTCATTTTGGTCATCTGATGACTTTACTAGATGGTAAATGACAGCATCATCTGCAAACAATCCACCCCGGCTGCTATGATTGTCAGTAACAATAGAGGGCCTATAACACTTCATTGGGGAATACTGGATATAACTTCTGTTTTACTTGATGACTTTCCATCTATTACTACGAACTCTGACATTTCTGACAGGAAATAGCGAATCCAGTTGCACAACTGAGGCGATATTCCATAGGCACGCAGTTTGGTTAGAAAAAGCTTGTGAGGAACAGTGTCGAAAGCCTTCTGGAAATTTAAAAATATGGAGTCAATTTGATATTCCCTGTCGATAGCACTCATTACTTAATAAGTATAAAGATTTCTTCGAGGTACTTCATGATGTTCAAATACAATATACGTTCCAAACCCCACTGCAAATCAACGTTAGTGATATGGCCCTATGATTCAATGGATTACTCCTACTTCCCTTTTTGGGTACTGGTGTGACTTGAGCAATTTTCCAGTCTTTAGATATGGATCTTTCTGTGAGCAAGTGATTGTATGTAATAGCTAAATATGGAGCTATTGTGTCAGCAAACTCTGAAAGAAACCTGACTGGTGTACAATGTGGACCAGAGGTCTTTGCAACACTGCTTTGCAACACTAAGGTTATCTACTTCTATGTTTCTCATCTTGGCAGTTGTTCTTGATTGGAATTCAGGAATATTTACTTCATCTTGGTAAAGGAGTTTTGGGAAACCGTGTTTAATAACCCTGCTTTAGTGACACTGTCATCAGTGACTTCACCATTGTTATCACACAGTGAAGGTATTGATTGTGCCTTGTCACTGATGTGCTTTATGTATGACCAGAATCTCTTTGGGTTTTCTGCCAGATTTTGAAGCAGAGTTTTGTTATGGAAATTATTAAAAGCATCTCACATTGAAGTATGCGCTATATTTTGAACTTCTGTAAAACTTTGCCAGTCATGGGAATTTTGCATTCTTTTAAATTTGACATGCTTTCTTTACTGCTTCTGCAACAGTGATGTGACCTGTTTTGTGTAACATGGGGAAGCATTACCATCACTTATTAATTTATGTGGTATACATCTCTCAATTGCTGTCAGTACTATCTCTTTGAAATCATTCCACAACTTTTCTATGCATACATGATCAGATCGGAAGGAGTGAAAACTGTCTTTTAAAATGGCATTAAGAGCATTTTTATCAGCTTTTTTAAATAGACATACTTTGCGTTTCTTTTTGATGGTTGTAGGTGTTACAGCATCATCCTAGTGGCAACTGCCTTGTGGTCACTAATCCCTGTATTCATCACAATACTCACTATTTGTCCAGGATTACTTGTTGCTAAGAGGTCAAGTATGCTTTTGCAACCATTTATGCTTTGCGTGGCCTCATGAACTAAGTGTTCAAAATAATTTTCTGAGAAAGCATTTAGTACAATTTCGGATGATGTTTTATGCCTGCCACCAGCTTGAAACATATAATTTTTCCAGCATATCGAGGGTAGGTTGAAGTCACCACCAGCTATAACTGCATGAGTGGGGTACCTATTTGAAATGAGACTCAAGTTTTCTTTGAACTGTTCAGCAACTATATATTCTGAGTCAGAGGGTTGGTAAAAGGTCCAATTAATAGTTTAGTACAATTGTCAAGTATAACATACCCATACTATTTCTCAGTAATTTCACTACAAGGCAAACTACTTCTGACAGCAGTAAATACTCCACCACAAACTGTATTTAATCTATCCTTTCTGATCACTGTTAGATCTTGGAAAAAATTTTGGCTTAACTTATTTCTGGCTTTAGCCAGCTTTCTGTACCTATAACTATCTGAGCTTCAGTGCTTTCTATTAGGGCTTGGAGCTCTGTTCTTTGCCAACACAGCTACAACAATTTACAACTACAATACCAATTGTTTCTACAACTAACTTACTGTGTTTTACCTGTCCCCTTTTAGACGGACACCGTTTCTGTGGTTCCATGAGACCCTCTAACCTAAAAAACTGCCCAGTCCCTTCCACCCAGTGCCCGGAAACCCACCAGCTGACAGCGCAAGTCAAGGAACCTGCTGCCTACATGGTCACAGAACCACCTGAGCCTCTGATTCAGGCCCTCCACTCAGCTCTGCACCCAAGGACCACAGTTGGTTCTATCGACGATGCTGCAGATAGTGAGGTCCACCTTAATCTTGCAAGCAAGACTGGCAGTCTTTACCATTTCCACTAGCCACCTGAAATCAGAGAGAATCTCCTCCAATCCAAAGTGACACACATCATTGGTACCAACATGAGCCACCACCTGCAGTTGGCTGCACCCCGTACTCTTCATGGCATCTGGAAGCACCCTTTCCACGTCTGGAATGACTCCCCCAGTATGCACACAAAGTACTCACTGGCTTCCTTCCCCTCCTTGGCAGCGATATTCCTAAGGGTCCCCATTACACACCTAACGTTGGAGCTTCCAAGTACCAGCAAACCCACCCTCTGTGAATGCCCAGACCTTGTGGGCCGAGAAGCTTCCTCTGGATCAGAGTGGACAACAGCATCCGGCTCAGAGACATCGCCAGCCACAGATAATGCCCAAAACCTCGTCACCAAATGAACCGGGGAGGCCCTACAATTGGCCTCTCAGAAAGTTTTTCGCTGCCTGCCAGACTTTGGAATGATCTCCCACTCAACCATGGGTGAGCGGTCAACCTCAGTGCAGGCAGTACCTGGGTGGCCACAGCAGTGGACAGATTTCAAAATTTATTTGTATTCAAAGTTTTCACTCACCAGAAAGTTCAAATTTTAAAATGCAATACTGTCAAAATTCTACTGTTACAGTTCTGTAGCCACAATTTTTCTTTTTCCAAAAATGCATACTTTTACTAAAATAATGTGTTAGTTTACCAATATCCAGGCTATAAAATCTTACTTTTGAAAAAAAGTTCTTGGCAGGCTGTTGGATTCCCGGTGTTCATCAAAACTTCCACTATAGTTTTGGCAATTTCTGATGATATACCTTATAGATAACCAGGATACTTTAATCTTACCATCACTTCCTTCGGCCAGCATGGGCCAAGGGATATTACATGGCCCCCACCCCCGTGGGAGTGAAATTTTTATTTTGTGTGTTTTATTTTTTACGCCTTTAGTATTCATTTTTAAAATGTAATAGCTTATTATTTTAAAATTTTGTCTTTTATGTACTATGCACATCTTTATTTAGGTGTTGCACACAAAGCCTTAGGTGGTCATAGGTGAGTGTTAAACACCTGAACACCTGTGTCAGTCAGTCAGTTTTTGCCGCCTCTAAATTTTGTGACATCACTTATAGTTTATTTATCTTACTGATCTGTGTTCTGAAAAACAACATATTACAAGCAAGATGATCACCATGATTTCATAATGAGAAAAGTAAATCAACAATGTTGCGTACATTTATTTAATAACCATTTTTAACATCAAATAGTCAAAAAAGAATATTTGTGAAGATGATTATCCAGGAGACTTGCAAGGTGTCAAACAGGCTGGTAATGCTTCAAGGGATGAAGGTATTTATTAACCACTATAACACACTAAAAAATAAATTTGTCCTCTCTTTCACTACGATGCAAACTTAATAGCTATTTATAAGTAAAATAAATAATATAACATTCTACATCAGGCTTCAGTAAGACTGCTGGAGTGAGATAGTGTTGGAACTAGTATAAAACCCTTGGCATGTGAATAAATATTCTTCCAAGGAGTGCAATAAATATCAGGTCATTCTCATGCATGTCCATACATCATGATGACATTGTCTGTGTATATCACACATTTCCCCCAAATCCTTTATTCAGAAACCATAGATGTTTCACATTAATAAATGGAAGCTATACATTGAAAGAATTTTTGCATTTTCTGTATTCATATTCTAAATGTAGATCATGTGAATCATAAAAATGTCCTGGGTTTATAACTCATTTTACAATTGCTCCAGATCTTTTAACTAGCTTCAACTCAGGCAGAAGAGCATACTCTTCCTATTAATGGTTCCTAAGACACAGTGTAACTCATGTAACTGACAACTATAGCTGCAGTTTACAAAATTGCTTGGTCTGTAGATGACATCATACAGAGTTTGAATTTTTCTGTGTTGTGTAGGCAAATAAAAATATAAAACAAAGACAATAATAGGCCTGTCATCAAACCTTTGTTTTATTCTTTTGATAGTGCAGACAAAAAAATGGTTGTTGATGGTAATTTCAAGTGGTAGACAAACTGAGGGTCATAAGTTAGTGCATCATGAAATATATTTTTGATGCGGTTGCATCGGAATGTATTCTTCCATTAGGTACCAATCTCCTGTACTATATACTGAATCTACTTCATTTCTCAAAAATACAGTCTACCTGTATCTGGTCAGAACAATATTAAATTACAACAGAAGGAACAACATCACCATCCCAAACAACAGCAGCACCATCAGTGACAGCAGCAGAGCCACTGTCGCCATTGGCAGCGACATCAGTACTCCCAGAATCAGAACTGTTATCATCAGAAGCACAGGCAATAAGGGAAGAAGCGACAGCAACACTGGAAGGTGCAACAACAACAACTAAAGAAGCAACAGGAGTCACTCATCCTTTTAAAGAGAGAAGAATTTCACCACTATGCCATATGAAGGATTTTTTTAATGGAAACTGGTATGGAGGAAACACTGAGGTAAGGAATCTATGAAAAGTTGTGCTTAGAAAGGCAAATAAAAGTGAAAACAATTACTTAATTACTTATAATATAAGTGGTCTGAAGGCAGGTATTACCAAACTTGAAGAACTGCAAATTATTCTCAATTGAAGCAGAAATATCAAAGTTGTCTGCTTAAATAAACGTTGGTTAATTATTGACTTTTTAAAAATTTTAAATAAATCGCAAAATTTCAATGTAGAAAGCTGCATTCACAGAAAAGAGAAATAACATGGAGGCTCATGGATACTTCTAGATGCCTGCTTAACATTTTAAATAAAAACAGATTTTGATTACCTAAATGAGGAGTTGTGTTGAAATAAAAGAGATGAACAAAATAGTTACATCAGTTTACAAAAGCCCAGAAAACACAATAGGTAACTAAAACTTTCTTGTCTTAACTCCAGTGTCTTCTATATAAACTTGTCTTATATAAAAACTTATAAAAGAAACGAAGAAAAGTATTATCATAGCAGCTGATTTTAATGTAATGTGGTAAGTCATGAAAACAGCTCAGAAATGTTTATGACTTATTTCAGAACTCTGGTTTCAAACTAATCTTTTATGATTTCACTAAAGAAAATGCCAGTCCAGCTACTAGTATAGGCAATATCTGAACAAATTACATGTTTGACAGTGAAAGCAAGTTCGGTTTAGATGAAGCAATTTCTGGCCGATTTTGCATTGTTTAGTCAGCTGCCAGGAATAAATAAGCCAAATGGTAAGAAAGCTTAAATGAAAAGGAACTTTTGTAGTAGTAACTTGAGGTATTCAATGAATTGTTCCCACCATGGATTTACCATAGAAAAGTCAAAACCAAACTAAACTGGATTACTCAAGGTTTAAAAATACCTAGTGCAAGAAAACAAGAGATACATAAAGACCTGAAACCCTATAAAAACCTTGACTTTATTAACTATGTGAGACGTTGCAAAGTTATATTTAATAGTGTTATTAAAACTGCCAAAAGAACGTCAAATGGTAAGTTCATTTTAGGACACATGACTAAGTCTAAGACAGTATGACATGTTATTAAATCCAAGTTATGTAATGGTTAATAACAGTAAATTAAGAAAATTAAACAAAACAGCAACAATTTTGTGAACCCTGTTCAAATATCTCAATGCTTCAATAAATTTCTCAATTATCAGAATTATTTCACTGACTGTGAATTCCTTGATATAATCTATATTAGGTATAGATCTACTACCCAACAGTAACATCTGAAAATTTATGCCAGGCAGAGACTCAAACCTGGGTTTCCCAGTTTTCATGAGCAGTCAGTTTAACCACTTCAGCTCTCTGTGCATACTCCCTGGACTGACCCAAACTTCTATATGTCACACTGCCTATATCCTTATATCATAGTCCACTAAATACATCACCTAACCCTCAAAAATTACTTGTATTCCTGCAACAGGGAGAGTGAGACAAGGAGAAATTGAGACCAATGTTGTTATCGCCATGTGTCGACCTATAGTCAAGATGGTATAAGAAGATTCCTGAGAGCTCGCAGCACTGTTGCCAGCTTTCAGCTACAAAGCACTAATGGCTGCAAGTGGAAACAGTAGCCATCTGTTGACCTCTGACAACATTGAGGCATTGCCGTAGAGATGTTTACAAAATTATGTTATGTTATTGGTTGAGGTAGTCTTGTGAAGCTGCCATGCCCAGCCCACTGCAACTGACGAGGCTCAGCTTACACTGACTCAACTACAGGCTTGTAATACTTACAGTCATGTCTGAAAGACAGACACTGTTGGCAATCCACAGCAGTATGAGATACTTCAGAATTACTTCACTGACTGAGAATCTCTTGATATCAGCTGCATTAGGTACAAATCTGCTACCTAGTTTCTTTTCATACATGCATTAAAAACATAGACAGGTACATGAGGATAACAACATTGGTCTCAGTTCCTCATTGTCTCATTCTTCCTATTGTGGAAACCAAAGTAATGTTGTGAGCATTAGAGGATGAATTTAGTGATATGATATAATAGTGTAGACAGTGCGGCATATGAAAGTTTGGGTTGGTCCGGGAAGCACGTGGATAGCCAAATTGGTGAGGGTGATCACTCTTGATAAGTGGGAAATATATGTCACTATCATGTAGTAGAACTATACCTAATACTGCTGATGTCAAGGAATCCACAGTCAGCAAATTAATTTCAAAGTATTTCATACAGCTGTGGATTGTCAACATGTCTGTTCTTTCAGACATCCATGCGTAAGTAAAAATTTCTCATAAATGTAGTAAAATCTGAAGTAGATATGATTACTAATCAAAACAGTGTAAATTTCTTTGTTTGGGACCAGAATAGTGACTACCTAGTGATATTTAGTAAAGTTTCAAGTTGAGATGTAAAAAGTACTACTTTGTCCTTTCTAAAACACAAAAATGTTGGAGGGTGGAATCAAATACCCACCAAAGTAATTAAATTTGTGTATGATTAAATAACACATCTCCTGTGTTTATAATCAACCAGACATTTGAACAAGCCAACTTTCCTAATGCACTTCAGTATGCAGAGGTAAAATCACTGGACAAAAAAGAATCAAAGGAGGACAATCCTAGCTCTATTCTCCCAAATTTATCCAAAGTTTTTGAAAAAGTAGTTACAGTCCAGATAACAAATTTTATCCCAGAACATGGTGCTATTCTCAAAAACCAATATGGATCCAAAAAAGAGAAAAGCACCACAAATGCAGTTAATGAATTCATCACTGGACAAAAGCAATAAAGTGGCAGGTAACTTCTGCAACCTTACAGAAGCATTCAGTTCAGTGAACCACTTTATGCTGCTTCATAAACTAGACAGATATGGTAGAAGTGAAAGTGATCTACAGCAGCAGAGGAAGAAAAGGTCATTTAATATCATAAATTATGTACCTCACTTCAATATATTTTCACAAGGAGTACCTCAAGGTTGTTCTTAGAGACAGTCTTGTTTCTCTTTTACAAAAATGATTGACTTCTCAATATCAGTGCCCAGCTAGTCACATGTTTTGATGATGCTTCAGTACTTATCAAAAGACAAAAACCGAGCGAGGTGGCGCAGTGGTTAGCACACTGGACTCGCATTCGGAAGGATGACGGTTCAATCCTGCGTCCGGCCATCCTGATTTAGGTTTTCTGTGATTTCCCTAAATCACTCCAGGCAAATACCAGGATGGTTCCTTTGAAAGGGCACGGCAGACATCCTTCCCTAATCCTATGAGACCGATAACCTCGCTGTTTCGTCTCTTCCCCCCCAAAAAAAACAACCAAAAGACAAAATGTGAGACCAAATGGTATCATAAACACACTATATGGTTTCAGAGAAATTATCTTAAACCTGACATACTCAGTATACTATATAAGGTCTGTCTAAAAAGAATCTGACCTTTGACTTTACCATGCAAAATAGAGACAAAAGCATTGCACCACTGTACACAATAAAGGAAGAGACCTTCATGCGCGTGTGTGAATTTTGTCCCCGTTTTCCAGCATGTCAGTCGCTGCCTGTCGGTCACTGAGTTAGGAGCTACACAATGTGTTCATCAGATTACTGATTCTCTCAAGATGACTGAATGTGTTGAGCAAAGATACTGCATCAAATTTTTTCAAAAGCTTGGTCATTCTCAAAGCAAAACAATTCATAAGATTCAGCAGGTATTTGGAGAAGATGCAATGGGTGTAACACAAATTAAGGAGTGGTTCAACCAATTCAAAAATGGCTGCATATCAGCAGAGAGTGACCTGCATTCTGGCAGGCCCCAAACTGCTTGGAGTGCAGCTGTTGTTGAGAGGGTGCAAAATTTGGTGATGGCAGATTGTCGTTTGACCATGCGAGAGATTGCCCAAGAGGTTGGAGTGAGTAAAGATTCTTCATATGCAATTTTGTATGATGATTTGAACATGCACCGAGTGACTGCAAAATTCATTCCCAAGTTGTTGTCGCCAGAACAAAAAGACCTCCATTTTGACATTACAGAGGATCTTCTGGACACTGCCAACACTGTCCTGGGTTTCTGAACACTGTGATAACTGGAAATGAGTCATGGGTGTATGGGTAGAACCCAGAAACAAAAAGACAGTGGTCACAATGGAAGCATCCTGAGTCTCCCAGGTTGAAGAAAGTGTGGCAGGTGTGAAGCAAAATCAAGGTGATGTTGACTGGCTTCTTTGATGTCAACAGAATTGTGCATCACAAATATGCACCAGAAGGACAAACAGTGACAAAGGAGTACTATCAAGATGTTCTCCAGCAACTCCGTGGCACAGTTCAGCACAAAAGACCAGACATGTGGACAGCAAGAAACTGGCAACTGCATCATGACAACGCCCCCACACATTCATCCCACTTGATCCAAAATTTCTTGGCCAAACATGGAATTACAACCATTTGCCAACTCCCTACTCTCCAGACATGACTCCTTGCGATTTCCACCACTGAAAGGATCCCGTTTTGAGAGTAGAGAAGAGAAAATGCACAGAACATGATGACGGAGCTGAACACCATTCCAAAAGAAGACTTCCAGAGGTGTTTCCAGCAGTGGAAGGATCGGTGGGCTAAGTGTGTGCAAGCACAAGGGGCTTACTTTGAAGGGGATTAGGGTCCAAAATCTGTCAGGTATTTGAAATATTTTTTCTGGCCAAAGGTCAGATACTTTTTAAACAGGCCTCATATACCCAGTATACTCAATCTGAAATCAAGCAATCAAAACTCAGTGACATCAGTATTATATATAAAAATCAAGTTATGGAAGAAACTCTGTCCATCAAATTCATGGGACTAAACTTGGACAAAAATCTAAGCTGGTAAGCACACATAGACTATTTAGCTTTCAAAATACACAGTCTTGCTTTTATGATGGACAAACTATCTAAAGTAACAAGTACAAAAAGCAGGAAAATGGAGTACCACAGTCACTTTGAATCCTTAACTAGATATGATTCATATTCAATAAGGATAGAAGCTGAAGAAATGAATTAAAATTTTTGCTATGGCTGGGACTTGAATGCAAGTCTCATGCTTATTAGGCAGATGTACTAACCATTATACCACTGTAGCAATGTGGCCATCACAGTTGTATGGACTACCTAAGTCCAGTGCCCTCTCTAACACAAATTTCAATTCAAACCTTTAGCCCATTTTCCTCTTCTCATGTCATCAGCACAAATTTTTAACTCATTTCTTCAGCATTGAAGATAAAGTTGAAACTCATATGTTTCCAGAAAAATGTTATTCCATCAGATCAGTAGATATGATTTAATTTGGGGGGGGGGGGGGGATTCAGGCCACCGATCATAAAAAGGGATCATTAGAAAAATCTCCAAAAACATCTTGTTACCCATTATTCAAGAACCTAAAAAGTTTCTGTCCCTGAATCGTACATATTTGAATTATCATCTTTTTATAAAGTAATCCTGAGCAAACTGAAGAAACCCATTCCGAACATATGTATAGCATCAGACAAAAAGAAATTTTCATTCTTTTAAAACACTGCTTAAAATTCTACCTAGAGACAATATAGTATATAGGAAATAAAAATCCACAATAAACTCAAGGATAGAGATGTCAAGCATGGAGACAGGTTTACTGAAGAGAAAACTATATGATCTCCTGGTGGAAAAATGTTATTACTCAATGGAGGAATTTATCAATGATGAGATGATCATTTGAACAGTATGGCTATTTAACATCATAGTGTTGTAAATGAAATTGTATTAGTAAAATAATGTCTGCAAAATTTAGACTCTTTAAGTACTGGTACATTATAAGAAAAGCAATTTAACGATATTAATGTGTTTAACACAAAACAGTGCTTGTAAAACTAGTGTTGGAGACTTAAGTAACTATGTATGTCATAAGACAAAAATTAACATGTCTACTGTACAATATGATCAGATAACCTATAGAATACATGTTATCAGATGAATAAAATTTAATACAATTCATTTTTCCCACCTACCACACATTCCACAAATCTTACCATGAAGGAGAGTCTTCAAGGATGAAAAAGAAGTCAGTTTGTACATCAACAGGTAGAAGCACCACCACAGGCTATTTCTATAAAGTATACTAACAACAAGTAATGACTATTGTTAATCTGTTCATACTGATCATATTACAATGTGCTAGACACACTTGGGGATGAGTGAATGGTGGTGACAAGCTGCGGGGCCCAGGGCAAACACTGTTAACAATTATAAAGAACTTTATTGAGCTTGGAAGTGGCATAATGAGACAGACATGCCTCTCCCCACTGACCTAGGTTGGTGCTGATGAAAGGGCAGCAGCTTCTATCTGGTGCTGCTGGCCTGGCACCTCAAACTATTGAGGCCGGCAGCCTTCGTAGGTCACAGGTGTTGATGTCATTGACATGTCATGTTGTGCTGTCATGGTGCTCCAGTTGGGAAATGGTCTCCCTGCTCTGCACACATCTGCATTGGGAGCCTGTGGAGTCTGCTGTGTGCTATTTCCCTCAGAATCATGTAGGTCCAGAGCTCCTCGCCCCACTCGTGTCACTGCAACAGACTGTGAAGACAGCTGTGCATGGGGTACAGCTCACTGCCCTCAGACAGTAGTCAGCTTTCAGCTGGTGTTTTGGTGCTGAGTCCCACTAGGAAATCAGCATCAGAAGTGGCAGGTGTGGATGGCAAAATGGCAGGGCTGAGACACCCATGGAAGAGGTACGGGCCAGATTTTGCAGGAAAAATTAGGTTACAGTTACCTGGTCACAAGTATTTTCAAGCCCAGTGCATGTGTTAGCCAAGTGATAGAAGATGTAGGATCATTGTGCAAATGTTTTAGAAAGCAGGATCATGTTATGGTAGTGGGTGGAGCGGGAAACAGTATTGATAGGGATTAGGGCTACAATATTGAGTGTGACCTGGTAAAAATAGCATCCGCAACAAACCATACAAATGTTGGCTTGGTTCCTGCTTTCATATGGTATGACCAGCCCCAATTGAACACCTCTGTCAGGAGGGTCAATATGGAGCTAAATCAGCTGCTTCAGATGGCTACTTTGTCAAGCATAGGTTTGGTTCTTGTTGATGGTATTGGTAGATGGGACTTCACAAGACATGGCCTGCATGGGATGATAGCAAAATCATTAAGGGGGCGCTGAAACTCATGGGAGTACTTTTTTAGGCTAAGATCAGTGTCCAATGATTTAACATTGAATGAAATTAAGCTTAATGTGAAGCTCAGACAGGCACGTACTAGAGATGTGAAAATATCACAAGATTCTCATAACAGTACAGTAAAAAATAATTTTAGTATGTCACAAGATTCACCTAAAAGCGTATGTCACAAGATTCACATAAAAGCACAGTAAAAAATAATGTTAATATATTGCATCAGAATATCAGGTGATTAAAAAACAAAGTAGATGAGCCTCTTGTTTGTATAGAAGATCTAGAAACTGAGGGTGGAATAGATGTACTATGCCTGTCTGAACATCATATAGTCACAGGTATGGAAATGGTAAATGTAGGTACATGTAAGTAGAGACACTATGAAGAGAGGAGGAGTTGCCATATATGTTAAAATCATAGTGAGAAAAATTTGGAAACTAAAAAATTTTGCATAGAACAACACATAGAAGCATGTACATGTGAGCTTAAACTAAATAAAGGCACTTAGGTCCCCAGTGGGAATTTTTCAACTATTTTTGAAAAGCTTGGATTCTTTGTTGTGCTACCTGTCAGACAAAGGAAAGCAAATTATTGTTTGTGGGGATTTCAACAAAGATTTTCTGAAAGAGTCAGATAGAAAGCTTGACCTTGAAGTATTACTTGGTTCTTTCAATTTGACATCAGTTATTGATTTTCCTACTCGGGTGATACAGGAAAGCAGCACACTGATAGATAACGTTTTCATAGACCAAGATAAATTTAATCAAATAAAAACTTTTCCTGTTAAGAATGGTCTGTCTGATCATGATGCACAGCTAGTTAAAGTATATGATATAGCTCCATACAGTAATGCAAAACAGTCCTCCAAAATAGTGCATTCCATTAACGATTTAACACTTCAAAATTTTAGGGAAAGCTTGCAACAGTTAGACTGGGCTGAGGTGTACAGGGAACATGATGCTAATTTAAAATTTAACCTATTTCACGAGTATATTTGAAAACAGATTCCCTAAAAAAACAGTGAAATATAATTGTAAGAAACCGATTTCACAAGTATATTTGAAAACAGTTTCCCTAAGAAAACAGTGAAATATAATTGTAAGAAACCATGTGAAAAGCCATGGCTTACTAAAGGGATAAAAATATCTTGTAAACATAAGAGGGAAATGTATCTTATAGCTAGGAAGAGTAATGATCCTGAAACAATGAAACATTATAAAAACTACTGCACTGTATTAAGAAAAGTTATTAAAAAGTCCACAAGTATGTCCATTATGTCTGAGTTTAGCACATCTGATAATAAAATTAAAACAGTTTGGAATATTGTGAAAAGGTAAACAAGGCAACTGAGAGCACAGGAAGACTGTATTTCTATCAAACACAATGAAAAGTTTGCTAACAAGAAGTTAGAAGTAGAAAACATTTTTAATAATCATTTTTAAAGTGTTGTAGAGAAAATAGGTTCCAGCAATTCATTAGAAAATGCAAGGCAGTATATGGAAGAGGCAGTACCTACGCAATTTGATAAAATTGAAATTCAACCCACCTCTCCTGCTGAAATTTAGGAAATAATAAATTCACTCAAAAGTAAAAGCTCACATGGAATTGATGGCATTTCCAACAGAGTAGTAAAAGCTTGTTCCCAACAAAAAAGTAGGATTCTCAGCCACATATGTAGTAGCTCACTGAAACAGTGAATTTTTCCAGATAGACTGAAATATGCTATTGTTAAACCATTGCATAAAAAAGGGGATAGATCTGATGCTAACAACTACAACCCAATCTCACTTCTGACAGCTCTATCCAAAATTCTTGAAAAAGTAATGTATTCAAGAGTAGCATCACATATTTATAAAATTGAAGTACTAACAAAATGTCAGTTTGGTTTGCAGAAAGGCTTTTCAACAGAAAATGGAAGTCTGTTGCTGAGGTAGAATACTCAAAATTTCTGGGTGAGAAATTGAATTGGAAGAAACACATCGTTCATCTGCTGAAACGCTTAGGTTCAGCTACTTATGCTATTAGGGTTATTGCAAATTTTGGTGATAAACATATCAGTAAATTAGCTTATAATGTCTATTTTCATTCACTGCTTTCATATGGCATCTTATTTTGGGGCAATTCGTCATTAAGAGAGAGAGTATTCTTTGCACAAAAGCGTGTAATTAGAATAATAATTGGAGCCCACCCAAGATCACCTTGCGGATATTTATTTAAGGAACTCAGGATATTCACAGTAATACGTATATTCACTTATGAAATTTGTCATTAATAACCCATCCCAATTAAAAAATAACAGCAAAGTGCATAGCTACAACACTAGAAGAAAGGATGATATTCACTATTTTGGATTAAATCTCACTTTGGCACAGAAAGGGGTGAACTATGCTGCCACAAAAATCTATGGTCATTTGCCAAATAATATTAAAAGTCTGACAGATAGCCAACCAATATTTAAAAGCAAATTAAAAGAATTTCTGAATTATAACTCCTTCTACTCAATAGACGAATTCTTAGATGTTGAATTGAATTTTATTTGATCCTGTAAGATTACATTGTGTACAGTAAATGAACGTGTAATATAGGACACATCAAAGTATTAACATTCTTTATCACTTATTTTTCTACACCTTTAGCTTACATTTTTACATCCCTGGAGGCACCACCTTATCGTAGCACTGTCCGTGCGGGCGGGAGAGTTTGCATGTTCCTGTGATGCTGAGAGCTATACCGGTGGTAGCGTAGCTACTGGCAGGTTCAACCTAGCCGGTCAGGTCTCAGCAGAGGAGCCAGACGAAGTGTGCCTCACAACGACCTACCGTCCTTTCCTCCCTTTCCCTTCCAGTCCCTTCCCTTTCCTTCTTCCCTTCTGTCAGTCTCTTCATCGGTGTAGGAGGCGGGTAATATCGATAGGTAAACACTCACGGCTTCTGTACCGACGAAGCAAGGCACTTGTGATGTGCCTTAAGGGCGTATGTCAGGATACTTCCAGTGGCATATGGCCATTCACTGCATCCCCTGCCTCTTGCCAGTCGTATCGGCCCTACAATCCACTGCCAACCAGAGGCAGAGGACGAGAGAGTGGATCTGCATCTGCGCAACTGCTTGTCCACTTTAAATACCTTCACGCGCAGATGACTCCGGCAAAGTTTCAATGGACTATGAGCTTTGAAAGTCCTGCGGCGATGGAGTACTGATGGTGAGGCAAGGGTTTGGTGTGCCTGAACCTTAGTTGGTGCTCTGCACGTTAGGCGGTCAGACGGTGACGGTCGTTCTGGTACTCGTGAGAGACTGGAGGACTGGTTTGGCAGCTCATCAGACGACAAAGCAGCCCTATTTAGGATCGCTCTGCTTTTCCTAATCCAGGGAGGGGCCTAGAAAAGGTGGCCTAAATATAGCCCGTCTCAACCCAGCACAAGTGGCAAACTGCGGTCACTTGTTCACTAACATATGCGGTCAAAAAAATAATAAAGTAAACAGTTACCTTAAATATCTAATGATTGGAGTCTGGAACGTCTGCACTTTACAGGATAATGACCATAATCAGTGCCCAGAGAGAAAGACAGGACTTATTGCAAGGGAATTGGCTAGATATAACATCGACATTACCGCCATAAGTGAAACACATCTTAGTGACTCTGGACAGTTATGTGAACCGCTCAGAGGTTATACCTACTACTGGAGTGGAAAATCATCCACTGAAAGGGTGGAAAGTGGGGTAGGCTTTGCCATACGCAATAAATTGGCATGTTCACTAACAGAACTCCCAAAAGGTATCAGTGACAGAATAATAACACTCAGACTTCACCTGGCATCCAAGAAATATCTTCACTTAATCAATGTATACGCACCTACATTGCCATCTCCGGATGAAGAGAAGAACAAGTTCTACCTACTTGGTGATTTTAATGCTCGTGTTGGGAATGATTTCAGTGCTTGGAATGGAGTCCTCGGTCACCATGGGATTGGAAAATGCAACTCGAATGGTTTGGATCTTCTAACTCTATGTGCCGAGTTTGAACTCTGTCTGACAGATACATATTTTCGTCTGCCTGAAAAATATAAAACGACATGGATGCATCCGTGATCTAAACACGGTCACACGTGCGATGAGAGGCGCTCAGGGATGGACAGACCATCGACTCGTGAGGTCCAAATTAAAGATAACTTTGAAGGCACCACGCCGAGCTTCACACAAAATACCAACAAAATTGTTCTGCAAAATCTTGGCCAATGATCAGACTATGAGAGCAAAACTGGATGAAAAATTTGGTGTCAATGGCCTTCTGATATCTGAATCTGCCCCTGTAGATGAACAGTGGAGTGCATACGCTAGCAGACTGCGTGGCTGTGCTTCAGAAGTCTTGGGAAAGCCTCAGAAGAAGCACCAGGACTAGTTTGACGACTCAGATCCAGAGATCAGAAAGCTAATTAATGATTTCAGAACCTCTCTTCGTACCCCTGATGATAACAAGCGTAGAGCAGCACATTACAATCTGAAAGTGAAGGTACGTGCTCTCAAAGACAGTTGGTGGGCAAACAAAGCAAATGAAATACAGTTATATGCCGACACACACCAAACGGATAGATTCTTTGAGTCCCTGAAAACTGTCTTTGGTCCAAGAGTTGGGAAGATAGCACCAGTCTATAACAAAGATAAAAGTTGTCCGCTGACGCAACAGAGTGACATCCTGTCTCGGTGGGCGGAACATTTTAATGACGTTCTTAATCCCGACCATCAGACAACCGATATTCCATACATAGAAGCACTTGAAGACCTGCCAGTTGAGGAACAACTTGTGGATGCCCCTTCCTACGATGAATTCATTTCAGCACTGGCTAAGCTGAAAAATGACAAAACAGCAGGATTAGATAACTTGCCATCAGAGCTATATAAATATGGGGGCCAAACATCAAGAAACCATTGTTTGCTCTGATCTTAAGGATTTGGGAGTATGAAATGATTCCACAAGACTGGAAAGATGCTTGTATTTCTAAGATCTATAAAGGCAAGGGAGACATAGACTGCAGCTCCCACAGGGGCATTTCTCTTCTCTCAGCAGCGGGAAAAGTCCTTGCCCACATAATTAACACCCGGTTAACACACTTTGCAGAAAAACTGCTACCAGAGACCCAGTGTGGCTTTCGCCCAAACAGAGGCACAGTGGATGCCATATTTGTTGTTAAACAAATGCAAGAGAAAAGCTTAGAGCAACATCGGCCTTTGTTCATGTGCTTTGTAGACCTGGAAAAAGCTTTTGATCGTGTCCCACGGGAAGCTCTCTGGATCATACTAAAGAAAACTGGGTGCCCTGACAAAATTGTCAGTTTGATTCGGCAGTTTCATGAAAACATGATGGCAAAAATCTGCCATGAGGACAAGCTCTCAGAACAGTTTCCCGTGACATGTGGTGTAAAACAAGGCTGTGTTCTGGCTCCCACACTCTTCTCACTTTACTTCGCAGTTGTTATGAGAGACGCGACCAAAGCCTGTAGTAATCAAATTAGTCTCGACACAAGGACAGACAAAAGTGTCTTCAACATCTCTCGCCTCAGAACAAAAAGTCGCGTAACCCATCTCTCGCCTCAGAACAAAAAGTCGCGTAACCAAACTATCCATCTTAGAGATTCTCTACGCGGATGATGTATGCATGATGGCTAATTCTTGCAAAACTCTTCAGACACATAAATCTGCTAAATGCCTCCTGCAGAAGATTTGGCTTAGCCATTAGCATCACTAAGACGCAAGTTCTCAAACAGCCACTTAGAGGTCTTAATGCAGATGACTCCAGTATTGAGATAAATAACAAACTCTTGCAAAATGTGTCAAATTTTAAATACCTGGGAAGCCAAATTAGAAGTCACAACAGCCTGACAACAGAAATCGCAGCACGTATAGCCAGCGCAGCCTCAGCCTTCGGTAAGCTTAATGACCGACTATGGAAATCACATGATCTCAAACTACAAACAAAAATTGCAGTCTACAAAGCAGTAGTATTATCCACCTTACTCTACGCCTCAGAAACCTGGTGCTGTTACAAAGCTGACTTTAAGAAGCTAGATAAATTTCATCTTCGATGTCTGAGATCAATTCTGCGCATCAAATGGGAAGACCGTGTCCCAAACACGGAGATTTTGCGCCGCGTGAAACTGGCTGGTATTGAAGCTTTAATAATGAAACATCAACTGAGATGGAGTGGTCACATAGTACGCATGGATGACAGTAGGCTACCTAAAGCGGTTTTCTACTCACAGGTCTCGTGCAGGAAGAGGAGGAAAGGTGGTCAACACCTGCGATATAAAGACACCATTAAACGCCACCTCGCAGCCTGTGGCATTCCAAGCAACCGTTGGGAGGAGCTAGCATTGCGTCGATCAGAGTGGCGATCAACTGTACATAAGAGCATTGAACAATTCGAGCAAAAGCGTCTAATGAACCTGGATGCTAAAAGAGAGCTCTGAAAATCTCAGCTCAAGCCTGTCTACACGTATACTCACAACTCTGCTGGTCAACTTCACTGTGCTTCATGCAACAGGATATTCAAAGCAAAATTTGGATTCGCGAGCCACACCCGAGCCTACCACAACAAGGACAGAGAAGACTGACAGAGTCGCTGTTGCCGGACACGGCGAGGAGGACATCATCACATCACTGATAATGAGTAACAATATATACAAATTTAATGGCATAAGTATTCTGCAACACTGTAAAACTTTTTTTCAGTGAGATAGTCTTTAAGTTTCTTTGGGAAGTCATTGTGAAGTACACTATCTTGCAGGGTTTTGGGCAGACTTCTTAGTAGTCTGATACCAGAGTACTGGGGTCCTTTTTCTAGCATCGCCAGTCGGTGGGGTATGCTCCGTACTTCATTCTTCTTTCTTGTATTGTGGGTGTGTACACTAGCATTTGTAATCCAGTCCTCACTACCTTGTGTGATGTACATTATTGTTTTGTATATATACAACAATGAAAAAGTTAAGATACCTAAATTCTTGAAACAGTTTCTGCATGTTTCAGAGGTCTTTCTTCTTAATATGGTCCTAATTGCTTTTTTTGTAATGTGAACACTCGTTTTGACTCTTGTTTGTTTGAGTTTCCCCACACAGTCACTCCACACTGTAAGTATGGTTCGAAAAGTCCATGATACACTGTACACAGAAGGTTCTTGTCTGAATACTGTGATAGCTGCATCATTAAGAATATGACAGAGCTCAGTTTCTTACAGACATTATTAATATGTTTTTTTTCCATTTCAGTTCATTATTCACAAGAATACCTAAGAATCTAGCAGATTCTACTTCTTCCAGCCTTGTTCCATCAACCTCTAAATCCATGTCTACAGCCTTTTCCTTGGTTTTAAACACTGCATACATAGTCTTTTTTAGATTTATAACCAGTTCATTTTCCAACAGCCATTGAGCTGTGACATTTGCAGATATGTATGCTCTTCTCTCAAGCTGTTCCATATTGTGGTCACTATTTAGTATTGTCATGTCATCAGCATACAATATTTTCTTTTCTTCCTCCTCAACACCTATATCATTAACAAATACATTAAATAACAATGGCCCCATTACCGAACCCTGCGGCACTCCATATTTGATGGATTTGGTTTCTGATTGGTACGAGTTTCCTAATGATACATACTGCTTGCGGTTGCACAAGTATGATTTTATCGATTCACCTGGTTGCTCTCGAATGCCATAGTTGCTTAATTTTTGTATCAGCATTTCGTGGTCAATGGTGTCAAATGCCTTTGAAAGATCCAGAAACATTGCAGAGACAATCGTTTTCTCATTTAACGACTGTAAAATGTATTCTGTTAGACTGACAATTGCTGATTCTGTAGATTTACCCTTTCTGAAACCATGTTGTGAGGGCATGAGTATGTTATGTTTGTCCAAATAGTTAACTAATCTGGTATACATAAGCATTTCTAGGATTTTTGAGAAACTTGATATCAGTGAAACTGGTCTGTAGTTGTTGGGATCATCCTTACACCCTTTCTTGTACACTGGCACTACCTTCGTTATCTTCAGTTTTTCTGGAAAAATTGCATCTCTGAAAGAACAGTTTGCTATGATCAGCAGTGGTGGTGTTATCTCCTCACATACCAGCTTTATTACATGATTTGATATTTCATCATCACCAGCTGATTTCTTGGACTTCAGTTTCTGTATAGTTTTCCGCAGTTCATCTTCCGTGACTGGTCTTAAGAACATTGTACTGCATGATCTTTTTGGTACCTTAATACCCTTCTGTTTTTGACTATTTCTTTCCAATTTTAGGTTTTCTACTACACTGATATAGTTATTATTCAGTATGTTTGCTATTTCCATACCATCTGTGACCACTGTGTTGTCTATTTTAATTGACCTAATACCTTCTTCTTTGTTTGATCCATCTTTTTCCTTTCTTTCAGCATTGATTGCATTCCAAGCTGCCTTTGCCTTGTTTTTTGAGTTCTCTATAGTGGTGTCAATTGCTCTTGCTTTCGCTTCTCTTATTGTTTTTCTATACTTCTTTTTTAACATTTTATAGTTTTCAGCTTCGCCCATCCGTCTCACGTCCTGAAGCTTCCTTTGCTGTTCTAGTATTTCACTGGTAAAATCCACTGTGTTTGATCTTGCTGCCTTTCTTGTCTCTTCACTTTGGGAAATGCTACATTAAAATGGTACTTAATTGTTGAAATAAATGCATCATATTTTTCATTTACACTCTGGGCCTGTAGGGTTTCATTCCAGGTTTCCTTACTTAACATTGTTCTAAAGATGTTGATATTTTGTTCACTGATGATCCTAATTTCTTTGGTTGTTTGTTTTGGTTCTGATACTGTGTCATTACTTCTGCAAAAGCTGATTAGTTGTCCATGATGATCAGATATTTCTGTCTGAACTACATGTGACTCATAGTTACACATATTAGTAATTATGTTGTCAATAATTGTCTCACTTTGTGAAGTCACTCTTGTTGGTGCAGTTATTGTCACTTTCATGTTATGCTGTATTAACAATTCTTCAAAATCCTGCCTTTATTTTTGTGTCTTTTCCCATGTCAATGTTGAAGTCTCCACATATAATAAGATTTCTCTTCATATTCATTCTCAATAAGCTAGCAACTTTTTTTTAGAAAGATGCTAATATTGCCACATGGTGACCTGTACACACAAAACACTCTAAAATCCTCTGCCACTATACTAGTAACTTCAAAGTCTTTTTCTCTAGCTATGGGAAATGTAGCAGCTTCACTGTTTACATTCTTTGATAGAGTACCTGTTTTAATATATATACAAACGCCACCACCCTTATATTTAGATCTGCAGAAGTAACTAGCTAGTTTGTATTCCTTTATTGCCATATTATGTATTTTACTTTCAGGTAGTCCATGTTCACTTATGCATAATATGTCTGGTCTTACTTCACTCAGGAGTACTTCTGCTTCTAATTTTTTGTTACCAAAGTATTGAATATTTTGATGAAGCACTTTTATGTAATTTTTCTTTTGTTGGTTTACATGTTGTGAGTTGTATTCTGGGGCAAATTCTTTAGTATCGTCTTTTTTTGTATGGTGCTTATATTTTTCTTTTCCAGCTGGAGTGTATGATTTTTCACCCCCTTCAGGCCATATTAGTTTCCCTTGAATCTAATGATTTTGCAGACATCTGCAAACATTCTGCTGAACGTTACAGACCCCAGTCTATTTAAATGCAAGCCATCCTTCGCTAGTGAGTTTTCACATAGGAATTTATTTGGGTCTATAAAAATTGCCCCAAGACGATCACATTGTTCTTTAAGAGCACAGTTTATTTTGGCGATATATTTTTCACTCACCGACCTTCTGTTTATGATTCCGCTAAGTATCAGACGAGATCCTGCATACATATTTCTTGCAGAACGAATCATGTTTCTTGTTTCGCTTGCCATTTCTTCCTCACTGCTGCTCCTTAACGAATTCGTTCCAACATGTATAAACACCCCATTATAGTTATGTCTGGTTTCAGAATCTGGTTCTGTAGTATCTTGTCTTGCATTTACCATATTTTTAAAATTTTTACCGAGTTGATGCGTTCTAATACCAGGTCGTACGTCGATCTTGCAATTGGGGACAGCGATATTCTTCAGCAGCGAATCGCCAATTATTAAAAAGTCATTTTCCTTTTGTTGCGTATCCTTCGCCTTGTTTTTCCTTTTGCTGTGTCACCACCTACCATTTATATTTATCTTCCGGTTTTTGGCTTACTGAGTTTACCGAGACATCAACGGGAACACTTGAAATGTTGTTTTTAAAGTACGATCGGTCATTCGAATTTTCCCGATCTTCTTGCTTTTCCGTTTGATGGCTTTTACACACACAGGACTTCTTTTCTTGTATTAATGTATCGTTTTCTTTCTTGATGGTCGAAAGTTCGGTTTTTAATGCCTCAATGTCACTTCGTAGTAACTTTATAATTTCGTTTTTTGTATAAACTGCACTTACAAGATCGGCCGTTTCGTCACGTAAACAACCGTGACATGTCCACGGAAAATCATCGCTGACGAACTTTAGATTTACTTTCGCGCACTTTTCGTGTAACCAGAAGTTGCATTTGATACACAGAATACCCTTCATCACACGCTTTTTACATTGTCTACACGAATAACTGTTCATTTTTTGCCTTTTTAACGAGAGAGAAGCGTCACTACACTTTCCTATCGGCGCCATCTTACTATGTGAAGTAGTAATTGCAATTTAAAAAAATTAATTAATTATTTTGTGTAAAGAAAACTTATGTTAATGTGACACATTCCACATCATTATGAAATGTCATATTCATGATCTATGTAACAAGGATTAATGTATGTATGTAGTACCATGGAGGGCTTAGTGTGGACAGTGGATGCATCCCAGTCTCGAACCCATGGCTGGTGGAGTCCAGTTGTCTCACTGTCTGGCGTCACTCTAGTATCAGTGGTAAGCTGGCTTCCAGTGATGACAAGTGATGCTTACCTTAAAATTCAGAATTATTCATATACCTCCAGTGCCCATATGTTCCACTAAAGCCCAGTGCCTAGTCACATTGCCAAAACAAGACTTGCCCTGGAACAATGACACTGCTCCACTTGCTGCATGGTTACAGCTATGCAGTGCCATTTGCCACTGAGCTTGTCTGTTCTTGTTGTGCAATCTACCAGTGTGTCTCTTATTGTAACCTACATGTCACCATACTTGCAGCTGCCAAACCGCAGCTGTTAACGCAGTGCTTTATGGTGCTTCCATGCTACTTTTCCTTACTTTTGTCAAAAACTAATAATTTTCTGACCAGAGATTTGGTCATGGCACTACACTGCACTCCCCTATGGAGAAGACATGGTTCCTCATATTTTACACTGGCCCAGAACTCTATTGTAATTACTTCTACCCTTAATCCACTAGGACCTAACACTAAATCAACTACTCTTAACTACTACACAAATTACTGTGTTCACCCCTGTCCCTGTAAATCTATCTTTCACCTCTCATTCACGGTATCCAGCTTACTGGAACTTGGATTAGCCCAGGGTTGGCCTCCCATAGGGTTCATTGTTTAACGTACATGAGAGATGGGCTGGGCGAAATCAGAGTCATCATGATGCTAGGAATCGCAACACTCAACGACGTGGTTACTTGACACCTACCATCCTGCAATAATTACTGTGTAGTGATTTGCCCTTCCTGGGCAGCTATCATTCAGCATAGTGAATGCTCCAGGCTAGATTCTCAGGTGTTGTGAAGGAAGAAAAGGTTTTGCTTGGACAATATCTCTAAAGGTTCTTCTGGCCAGTACAGCTGTGGCTGTGTCACATTTAGTAGGATAACTCTCATTATAGTAGCTGGCAAATGGAACGTGGGTCACAAAATATTACCCATAGTCCCAGTCAACACTCCCCTGCCTCATAATTCCAAACACCTTACCCCCATTAGTTTCCCTCATAGCAGCCAGCAACTACCTTTACATAGTTATACATCAATTATATCTAATGCAAACCTGTCTTCCAAAACTATGATTTCAGTTTGATTCCTTCTTTTCTTCAACAATGTTCCTCTCTTTTGGCTCTGAAGAGTTGCATTGACAAGTTTACTCCTTCTTGACACAATTTCATGAGACATGCACGTAGTGACTACCTTGCTCTGGCTTGGCTAGAATTCACCCTTGGCCATCACCAAGTGTTGATTCCCATCTTCCATTGATGGTAGCACTTCTTCCACTATTACTTGTGCAGATTTTCCAATTTCTGCTAACTTCATTGGATAACTCTGTACTGTGTAACACCTGAACACTCCATGCTTGCTCGCTAACAGTACCTTCATCAATATGTACAGTCACATACTATCCATTGGGACTCTCACCATTGCACTATGGTAGTAGAATGTCAAGTTCTGGCTTCTTGGCTCCACCATTGTCTGTAATTCTGGCAGCAGTTATTCTTGCAACTTCCTCAGTTCTCTCAAATACTGCGCAGGTGACAGAAACATAGGACTTAACTGCCCATGTAGTGCTGGATGGATGTCTTCCTGCAGACTCATTAACTCCACCTGTCATCACAGATACTAATCCCCAAGGACAGCAACAGCCTTGTTAACATTATTCTTGCATCCAATATGTGCATTCAGGCTAGTACTGCTTCCAGATCCTGGTTCATAGTACTAGACAAGGCCCTGACATAATCACAAATCTCTTAGTCAGTTTCTGGAACAAGCATCTGTTGTTCAGCACACTGCTCTCAAAGTTCATAATCTGCATGGAATGCCACTCCACAGTTACTTTATTTGCCTCTGCTAACCCCATTGCCATCTCTGCCATTTCATTCAACTTGCTTACAACACTCACATCAGCTTCCCAAAGATGGTCTTTAATATTATACTCCAATGTCTACCTGTTCCCTTTCTGCTCTCCTGGATTCATATGGAAGCACTCTGACCACATCCTGCATCTGCTTCTTTAATCATCTATTTGTCTCATGCAAATTCCTGTGCTTCTTTGAGACCTCTCTCAGCCTCCCATTACTAACCGCTAATTCCTGTATACCATTAAACACTTCTTCCAACATCCTGATTTCATTCTGTAGCTCCTACACATTAAACACCAAATCTAATGACCATATGTCATGCATAACACCAAGTCTGGTTGTCTGGAGAACACAGCTCCTCCATCCAGGTGATAATCCTGCAGCACCCTCAGCACCGCCAAAACTAGCATCCTTCATCATATGGCAGCTTGACATGGACTAACATCACGTCGCCTTCCCCCAGCAGCCTGCTATCTCTGAACAGCCTGTCTCAATACACCTAACAATAAAAACTGCATCACACAAGCATATAACTTGATCAAAAGCAACATTAATACCCTATACCATACAAAAAGAAAAATATTCAGCAAACACTAAAGTCACTTCACATATCAATTAATTCCTTGCCTTAATTCATAATGAGCCTGAGGTTTCTGGGCATATCTCTCTTGTCTCTCATCCTTTCACTTCTTCTTTTTCATCTCTCTCCTCACTTTCACCAATACCTCTTATGAACTGCCTCTAGTGCTTATAGATGCTCAACATGCACAATGGTTGTCCTTGTTGTTGGCTGCAGCTTCAAATTTACCAGTAATGTAGTTTCAGTTACTCAGTACAGGCCCTGGTAACATGTTACAAATTTCTTCATCTTTCCCTTCATGATACATATGGGCTTGACCTCACCTATTGACCCACTCGTTTCGCCACCTCCTCCTGTTTCTCCACCAATGGGTGTGTACAGCTCCAGAGTACAGGAAGGAAAGATATATATTCCAATCCAGATAGTGTCACTTCACATAATAACTAAGCATCTTGCCAATTATTCAATGAACTCATGCCATTCTTCCCATTCTTCCATTAGCTTGTGGGTGAAGTGGACTGGATGTCAGTTTTTTCACATTTACTACCTGACACAACTCTTTCATCAGGCCTGATATGAAGTTTGTCCCCTTATCCATAATTATTGTCTACAGCACCCTGAACTTCAATATCCACCTATTCACCAGTTCTTGTGTGACCATGACTGCCTGTTGCCCAGCAACCCCCATGGTCCAATGAAATGGGTTCATGCATCTCGTGTAACACATCTAGCTTCAGCTTGGCCAGCACCACCACTTGTGGTCTCATTTTCTTGTCTCTACAGAATAACATGTTGTGCACACTAAACTGCTGTTGCTTACCAGACTGCTTACACTCTTCATTGTTGCTCTTCACTGCTTGTCATTGCCCATTGTCATGATCTAGTGCCTATATTACAGATATCTTTTTGCGTAACACGTCTGCATTTCCATGTTTCTTTCCTGGTTTATGGATCAATTTGTACTTACATTCACTGAGTTTCAATATCCCCTTGCCACCCTACTAGACAGGTCCTTCAAAACAAGTAACCACTTTAAGGCATCATAGTCCATTACTTCCTTGAACTTCCCTCCATACAGAAAACACTGGAAGTACATCACCTTGAAAATCAAGTTAAGCATTTCCCTTTTTGTTGTAGAATAGTTCTTCACTGCTGTGTGCAACTGTCTTCATGAATAGGCAACAGGATATTCTTGCCTGTTGACCTCCTGGCTTAAAACACCCTCCAGAGTATGATTCTACGCATCACATGATAATATGACCTCCTTCTGAAAGTCTGGAAACACCACAACCAGACTCAATGTTAATACTCTCTTCAACTTGAAATGCTTCCTTGCATGCTTCTGACCAAACAAACTTAATCCCCTTCTTTAGCAACTGCATAAGCAGTTGCATCCTAACTGATGATATACACCACTAAAGTCCATTGTTGAGAAGCACTGGCTTTGCCCTAGCTTATCTATTGTCTTTGTGATGGGTAGGCATCTGCCATAGTCTTATTATTCCAATGGTGATAACTGCAACAAAACTGATACTTCTTCAAGGCATCAACAGACTTTTTCAGCATGATCACAATTCCTGTACTCTCTTCTATATTTCCATGAATCATCTCTTTATTTATAAATTCCTCCAAAACCATTGGCAGTGATTTTGGAATTCTGTACAGCCTCCGAAACACTGGTACTTGATTTCCTGTTGGAATCCTGTGATGTGTTACTAGCTTAGCAGGCAGTAGTCCTGGTGGAAAAACAAATCCTGAAATTCTAGCAATAGATCCTCCATCTGTGTCATCTCTTTTCCCTTTAAATGCCTCAGTTTTGCATGAAATGCAATCCCAGTGGGATCCTGTGCCTCATCACAGCCAACACTCCCTCTCCGGAATCTCTAGTGCAGCCAGAAATGTTCCCCTTAATGCAGGAAGTCCAAGCCTAGGGTCATGCTGCAGCCCTCATGTACATGAAACACCACTTCTACATCATGCCTAAACCTGGTTGCCTCGAACAAAAAATTCATCACCACTGATCCCAGTGCTCATATATCACTATCCCCTACCCCATCCAAATTATAACATTGTTGGTTCTGACACCTCCTTTCCATGAGCTCTCTTGAGGCCACTGACACATGGACCCATGTTTCTAATAAAATTTTATATTTCCTACCATCTACCACACCCATTATGACTCATTCCACCTCTGCATCCATTCTTACTGCATTTGTTTTTATGGGAAACTCCTGTTGGTCCTCTCCTAATTTTAATGGACCATTCCTTCCACCTGGGACATCTCTATTACCACCCTTATACACTTGTCGGTGACCTACAAGGAAAACCTATCATATATTACAATTATTGGACTCTTACAGGACGAATTAAAAAAACTGTACGAGAAATATGAATTAAATCCACACAAGTCGGAGCAATGGCGTGGTAAAACAAAAACCAAAGATGTGAAAATCGGTGCTTCATCCTCCGAAAATGATCTGTTGTTAATTATTGCTGAGCTACGAGAGGACACAAAAATTCTGAGTGATGAAAACAGAAGACTCAAGCTTAAATTGGAAGAGATTGGTCATCAGGTATGTCTTAATATCCCCAAACCTATGGAAGGATTGCCATAAAGTGAAGCTACGACTCAAACGGCTCACAACAGGCCTAGCAGTAGATGGGTAACTGTAAAATCGAAGGGGGGCGCTTACAAACATATTAACAATAAACATAGGCAGGACTTTGTGTACCATTAAATAACAAATATAATTTGCTTCAAAACACAGATGGCATAGAAACTGTATTAGCACACTCATCTGATAAGGTGGTGCAGGACTCTCAAAATTTAGTGAACAGCCAGGGAAGGTATAAGAAAAAACGTAAAATCAAGATTTATTCAGACAGTTACGTCAGAGGATTAGCAGCTATGTTAACGGAAAGCGGACCTCGTGTGATTAACGAGTTTGAAATAGAAGGTACTGTTAAATCAGGAGCTGGTTTACGAGATGTTTCAACATCAATCAAGAAAGAAAGCACAGTCCTTGCGGACAGAGACTTTGTAGTGGTAATGGCCGGAGCAAACGACGTCAGCAGAAACGAAAGGAAGATTGCTACTTCGACACTGAAGAAGACTCTCGGAATGTTAACCCACACCAACGTGATTGTTGTTAATGTGCCACATCGACATGATTTGCCCCAGTGGTCATGTGTGAATAAGGAAGTGGAGCAGACAAACAAGGAGTACAAAGCTATCTGTAAGCACTTTAAGAATGTTTCCCTCATTAACACCAGTAGTTGTAGCAGAGAATGGCATACCAAGCATGGTCAACATTTCAGTTATCTAGGTAAATGTGTTTTAAGTGATACAATTATCAGAATAGTATTGGATAAGCTAGAGAAGGAAAAAAGACCAGTAATGTGTTTGGATTATGTTTCAACTGAGATGACAAAAAACTTTTATGCATAGACCAGGTTGGGTGTTCTAGTAACATAACGACGCAACCTGGTCAACTTTCATGCAGTAACAGTAGGTCATGTCAACTAAGAGAATACGCAAAAAAAGAAATGCCTAAAGTAGAGTTTAAAATATGCTACCTCAATATTCAGGGCATGGCAGATAAAAACTTAATTGTCAATGAATTTTCAAATGAAAACGTGATAGATATTCTATGTTTAAGTGAACATTGGTGTAAAGAGGATGAGCTTGGGTACAAAGTATTGGATGATTACACACTACTTAGTTGCTATTGCAGAAAACAACACTTACGTGGTGGGGTAGCAATATATGCAAAAACACCTCTTGCACCAAACTGTGGCAGGATAGATCTCAATACTGTTTGTGATGAAATGCATTTTGAAATGTCAGGTCTAGTAATTGAGAGCCTCAAGCTAATGGTAGTAGTAGTGTACAGGCCACCTAGTGGTGACCCCCATATCTTTCTGGAGAAACTTGAGGAACTCTTAATGTACATATGTATACCGAAATGGAAAAAATACAATGTTGTCATTGGAGGGGATATCAATTCAAGTTTTGATGTCCTGCAGGACAGAAAAACCATGACAGAGCTCAAAAATGTGCTTCGACAATTTAACATGTACTATGTTAACCGCAAACCTACCAGAGGCTCATCCTGTCTAGACAATATATTTACAAATATTAAGAGAACTTGTATGTCCACTGACGTAATTAGTTTCCCTTTCTCAGACCATGATGCAGTATATCTTAGTCTTAATAATGTAACTTCAGACTGCACCAAACCAGAATCTAAAACTGTGATTACTAGACCAGTGAGCAGAGAGAGGATGGATAGGTTTAGACATGCCCTCACTTATTTCAGTTGGGACATATGTTTTATTAGGCTTCAACACTGTTCAGCTGATATTGTATTCACAAAGTTTTTCTCCATCTTTTTAAATGTATTTGAAAATAGCATCACTCTGAAAAAATGTACAGTGAATATTAGTAGTAATTACAAGAAAAGGAAAACAAAGGAATGGTATACTCCACAGTTAGGGCAACTGAAAAATACTGTTATGCTGTATTCTAGTCTGTACAAAACCAGTAAATCAGAACTGTATAAAGACCTGTATGCTAAAGCTAAATGCAAGTACAGGAAGGCAATAAATGAAGCAAAGAAACTGCATAACATAGTAAACATTGAAAAATCTAACAATAAATGCAAGAAGGCCTGGAGTGTAAGAAACTCCATTGCACACACTAAACACAAAGAGGAAATTGCCATTACCCCAGAAGAATTTAATAAATATTGCATTCAGTCCAATAAAGAAATTAGTAGTTCAATAATCAAACCACCTGAAAATGCACTTAGTATTATGGACAGCTGCTTTGAAAAGCTCCCCCCAAGCACCTTCACTTTCACAGAAGTGAGCCCAAATAATATCCTAAAAATAGTGAAAAATTTCAAACCTTCAGTTAGTGTTGATTACTATGATATGTCATGTTATTTGTTGAAAGATGTTATTGATTGTGTGATTTATCCTTTAACCTTTTGTGTTAACAAATGCCTAGTTGAAAGTAAGTTCCCCGACATACTAAAAATTTCTAGAGTTGTGCCCATATACAAAAAAGGGGAAAAGAACTGTCCCGCTAGCTGCAGACCTATATCCATGACCCCAGTTTTTTCAAAAATTTTAGAAACGATTATGTATGAGCAAGTTAGTGCCTACTTGGGTAAACTAAATATAATTAGTGATAAAGAGCTTGGATTTAGGAAAGGTAAATCCACAACAGATGCAATGGACTCCCTCGTAAAATTAGTCCTAGATGTGTTCGAGGCTAGGGACTATGCCCAGGCTACATTTTGTGACCTGAGCAGAGCCTTTGACTGTGTAGAGCATGAAACTGTGCTGAATAAGCTAGTTTACTATGGTTTTGATGACAACAGTATAAATATGTTCAGGTCTTTTCTAGAGAACCGTCAACAAGTTGTGTGCATTGGTAGGGAGAAATCAAATTTGGTCAATGTTATGTACGGAGTGCCTCAAGGGTCGGTGCTTGGACCTTTACTGTTTATACTGATGATTAATGACCTGCCCTTATTCATAAAATCTCATACAATATTGTATGCTGATGACACAACTTTTCTACATAAAAGCTCTGATCTAGGTACACTGAAAACACTGACCGAAAATACCCTTGCTCAGTCCTCATTATGGTTCAAAGCTAATGGCTTCTTGCTAAATGAAAACAAAACCCAGACACTTTACTTTAGCCTCAGAGAGATTCCTAACTACCAGGAATTAGAAACTGTTAAATTTTTAGGTGTTACTATTGACAATAAATTGACGTGGGAACCACACATTAAAAATATATTGGCTAGGCTTTCAAGAGTGATTTATCTAATTAGAAATTTAAAAAGACATGTTCCCAATGACTATGTGAGATCAGCATATTTTGCCTTCTTCCAAAGCATCATCTCTTATGGAATTTTACTGTGGGGTAGTAGCTGTCATGTAAATGACATTTTACTTTTACAGAAGAAAGTAATAAGAATAATAACGGATTCTGATAAAACAGAACATTGTAAACTTCTGTTTATTAAATTGCAGTGTCTTACAGTAGTAAACATATTCATCTACAATGTTTTAATGTACATTAGAAACAATGTGTCTAATTTTGTGTTGAGAAGTGATATTTATAGCCATAATACTAGAAACAGAACATCTGTAGACGTACCATATCATAGATTATCAAAATTGCATAACTCTTACCTAGTTCTTGGACTAAGGATGTTTAATATACTAAGTGCTGACTTTAAAGAACTGCCTGTAAATATATTTAAAGCTAAGTTATACAAGCTACTAGTGAACAATCCGTTTTACTCCATTGATCAATTCTTTGAAGATGAAAATACTGTATTCTAACGTGTACCTATTTTATGTAAACCAATTCACTTCGATATAGTAGTTTATGTAGAAATATATGCTCATGACTTTGTCTATTGCTGTAATCAGCTGAACGACAATAAAATTATTATTATTATTATTATTATTATTATTATTATTATTATTATTATTACAACTCCCCTACTACCATTCCCATTAAATTGCTGCCCATCTCTATTACCCCATCATTCCTTCATGACTGGTAGCACTGTCTCTGCATATGACCTGTATGTCCATAACTAAAACACTTTATATTCAATGCAAATACATACAAGGTGTGATTGGAAAGTTTTAAGAATGGGCTTGTAATTGTACAATGGTGTTACTTACATGCTATTGTGATGCATCTCCTTCAAAATAGTCCCTTCTGACTTAACACATCAACTCCAATGGTGTTTCCACTTTTGGAAACATACCTGGAAATTTTTTTCCTGGAGTGTATTAAGGACACTCTCCATATTTACCTGGATGTCTTCAATCGAGTCAAATCCCTTCCGTTTCTGTGAAAATTTCGGTTTAGGAAATAGGCAGAAGTCTGCAGAGGCCAAACCAGGGGAATATGGTGGTTTTGGAAGCCCAGATATGTTGAATTTGGTCAAAAATTCAACAATGGAGAAGGCACGATGAACCAGAGCATTGTCATGGTGTAGCACCCAACTCTGTCTTTCCACAATGCAGGCCTTTTCTTCTGCACCTTTTCACGCAAACACTTGAGGACACATTTGTAGTATTCCTAGTTAATTGTCTGTCCTCCAGGGTCAAATTCATGATACACAATACCACTAGAATCGAAAAAATCACTAACATTGTCTTTACCTTCGACTGACTTTGATGTGCTTTTTTCAGTCGTTGTGAACTTCGAGTCTTCCACTGCAAATTCTGCACTTTGGTTTCAGTATCATATCCATATACCCATGATTTGCCACCTATAATTACCCTATTTAACAAATCTGGGTCATTAATCAGTTCTTGGTTTACTTCAAGTTGGTATTTTCTCGGGTCACTTGACAATACTTTTGGAATAAACTTTGCTGACACTCGACACATGTTCAGATCTTCAGTTAAAATTGACTGAACTGCATAGAAACTTAAATGAAGTTCATCAGCCATCTCCCTAATTGTAAGTCTATGACCAGAGTGCACTAAGTCACGAACTTTCACAACATTTTCATTAATTTTTATGTGGAAGGATGGCCGGACTGTGGTTCATCTTCAAATGATTCGCGGCCATTTTTAAATCTGTTGAACGAGACAGAAACATTTGGCTGATTCATACAATTATTTCCAAAAGCTGTTTTTAATAGTTTGTAAGTCTCCAAAGCTGATTTCCCAGTTTTAAAACAAAATTTCACACTAATTCATTGCTCCATTTTTATGTCCATTTTCACGCAGACAGAATCTGGCAACAAGCCCTAGCTGACCCTCACTCAACCAGCTGCCACAATGAACTGAATAAAGGAAACACAGTTTCCTGTCAGAGGGCATGCTAGGACAAGGCAATGACTCACTCCCTACCCTACATGTACCTGCCCACCAAACCAGTAAGCAGTAGTGGATCCATTCTTAAAACTTTCTAATCACAACTCATATCTTTGATCCCTCATCCCTGTCAGTCTATCAGCTTCCTTGTATTCCAGTGTGAACCAAACTCCAGCATGAAGATCTTTAAGTGCCCCAGTATGTACCCTGCTAGACAATCCCCGTGCTAAACCCATGAGGAAAGCATTGAGTGCTTCCTGCTCAGCTTCCTGCAGCACCACTTTGCTGACCTCAGCATTCTGCAGTAACTCATAGATGTCACCATTCAACTTCCTAACAATATCCGCAAAGTCCTCCACTGCCCCATTATATCTTCTGGACACAATACCCAACAGCTCCTAAAAAACTGCTGCACTATTCTGCTTCCTTTACCATTGTTCCAACCCCTGTCTCAGTTGGTCAAAAGCCTCTGCATTTCATATAGCTCCTGTGCATCTTATGAACAACTTTAATTCCCCCATCAAATGTAACCTCACAGTGTGTTCAACAACTGCTTATCCATTCAACCCCTTTAATTACCAATGACTTCAGATCCTCAGATGTCCTGTCAGAGATGGGAGAAACAAGGTTAGCAACAGCCAGATCCACTACTAGAACCTGAGACCACAACAAATCTATTTCATTATCCTTCTTCACCAATACGTTATTTACAATAACATTATCTCCACTCAGCTGAGCTACCTAATTCACTAACAGTTGAAACGTTTTCTCACTGGTGACACCTTGTGTCCCTGACTTTGATTTGCCTAGGCCTTGACCCTACTCATTTTCACAATTTAGACAGACACTGAGAAATAACAAAACTAATATAGATAGAAAAGACAGTCATGGAGTACTCTATTGATCTACTTCTTCTGTCTAACAATGAGCCACCAGGACTCCCTAAACTAGCTGTGCACCCAAAACAATTACATGTAAAGCAATAAACTGCTACTGATTCAGCACAAGGGGCAGAGTGCCCAAGCAAATTACAATGAGTACAATGCACAGGCATCTAACCCTCATTCTAGAATTCCCCTTAAACTGTGATAAATCAACTGGTTCCTATGGTCTTGTGAAGGTAAGCCTTGTATAGTTATATCCCCTAAACGTTTACTCCATTACTATCACCACACGAGAGCAAAGAATAGTCTCACTTGCTCTAATGATGATACTGCAGGCTGTGGCTCAAATTATGTGCTGCAATGGTGGCACCCCTCCGCTATTGATTGCAGTGACATTGGCCCTCCTGACACTATTCTGTAGCATGCTTGGCATGCTGGTGGATGAGTGTGTAGTAGTGGCAGGCCGTGGGGCCCAAGGCAAACACTGTTAACAGTTACAAGAAATGTCATTGATCTTGGTACATGGCATAGTGAGGCATGCACACCTTGCCTTACTGACCCTGGCTAGGGGCGATGAATAGGCGGTAGCTTCTGCCTGGTGCTGCTGGGCTGGTACCATGTGCCGTTATGGCCAGCAACCTCTGTAGGCCACAGTTGTTGATGTCAGTGGTGTGTTGTGCCGTGCTGTGATGGAGCCACACTCAGGAGATGGCCCCTCACCTAAGCATGTGGCTTCAGTGGCAGCATGTGGAGTCTTCTGTGGAGTACTTTCCTCCATGTTGTGCAGGCCCAGTGACCTCTTGTGCTGCTCACGTCACAACAACAGAAGGTGGAGATGGTTGTGATGGGGTATGACTCTCTCCCTTGGACAGCAATCAGCTGGCGGCTGGTCACTGCCATTGTGGCTTTGAATCCCACAAGATGTAGATGTAGAACTCAGTATTAGAGTCAGGAGGCATGTCCGACAAACTGGCGGGGCTGAGACACTAAGTTCCATGAAGGACTTAAGGTGAACAGCAGTTGCAGCCCGTTTTTGAATTTGTGGCTGCATCTGGCATAGCCCAGTCAAACAAATGCTGCCCATCATGTATTTAAGTGATGTCCAGTGTTCATGGAAAACATCACTTTGTTTCTCAATACAAACAGAATATTTTTAGAGAGGAATTTTATGTACCCATTCAGTAAAGTAGTCTCAGCTTAGTCTATTGAAATATTTGGTTTAATGATATGTGTTAACAGGGACAGTGGAATAGGAAAATTAACCAGAACTCCACAATGGTTGCTGACCTTATTATATAAATCAAAATATCTGATAACATCATCAATGAAGATTGTGTTTTGTATATGAGTACAGCATGGAACTTGGCCACTGTGAGGTTAAAGTGGGGGCAGCAGTTGCAGGACAGAAACATTGCCTTAAATGGCGATGGACTGAGCTCATGTGATGTTACAGCCAGTACCATAGCTATATGATGGTGAGGGTAACATCAGTCACAGATGTCTTGACAGTGGCCAACAAGCGCTCAACCAAAAGTTCATGGCTGTATAACCACTGACCACAGCTAGAAACCAAATAAGATTTTATGTCACTAGGTATTCATACAGTGGCGAAAAGATGTTTACCATTTTGAAGAGGGCTACAGCAGACTGTAACTGGCTGTTGTTTAATCCTGAAGTATGGCAAAATACTGTAGATATTATAGTATTATGTATGTTGAAAATGAAACACTAGGCTGTTCTCCAAAAACATCTCAAAAGTGATATATTCATAGCTTTTATTACTATTGTGGCTCTGTAGTTCACTCTTCATCTGTTTCTAATGCAGTTTATGACAACAACACACACTGAAAGATCAGTAAAGATTTGTTCACCATGCCCTCATTGACTAATTTGCCCTGTCATGCTTTCTGGCCCATGCCATCCTGTCTGTCTGCTGCCTCAGTACTCAGTTACTGCTGGATCACAAATTATTCGTTTTGCCTTGTGATCTTTTTAACAGTTTTGCTCTAGACTAATTCACCACTCTGTCAAGTGGGCAAACAAAATTCCATTTAAAAATAATTTCATTGATACTGGTCATTGCATTAAACATGTTATAAAACTTCTACTACTATTTTACAACTGACAATAAATAGCCAATTCTTGTGTTTTGGCCATGGGCTGATTTTCCAAGCATATTACAGAAAGTTACATCTGATTGTAGTAGAATGTTACTTATCTTAATTTCCCCTCATTGATGTAGGAGTGACTACTGTTGATCTTGAGTTTGCTATAATATGACCTTACAACTGGATTCATCGGTAATGTAGGAATAAATACAGTAGCATTCTAATTACGGAAATGATGCTTACATTACTTTGAAGTTAGTTTCCACTGTAGTAATGGAAATTAGTAAAATACATTCACTTCTGCACAGATTAACACTCTGATGAAGCCTGACTCTGTGCCATCTTCAACAAAGACTCAAGTCCAAATGCCTCAGTGTGGCCACTAACAGTTCACTTCAAAATGTAACAACAGTTACATTTTCTGCACTTGATTATTGTATTACGCTCATTAAATTTAAATCAAGAATTTAAGTTTTATAAAATACTAGAAATTGAAATAAATCTTCTGCCATAACTACTATTCAGATTAAATTACATCTTTTATATGAAAATGTATGATATAGCATGTTCTTACATAATATTTTAATTATAAATTTATTTAGCTACAGATTTTATTGGGACCACAGTTTCAATCCTGGCGTGTGTTGTAGAATCTGTTGCATATAAATATTTTAAGATGAATAAATGTTTAAGTCTTGATTACAGAACTGTTGACAAGATGATAATACCAGAATGTACTATGAAGAACAGGTCTGCATAATAAAAATGAAAGTCAAAAGATATGTAAACATGACAAAAAATAAATAAAATAAAGTTGAGGAGGAAGTTCGGGTTGGTTACACCAAACAACACTCCCATTTTGCAGTAGTTCATTTATTCACCTGAACACATCAAAGTCTCACACAGAACTGACATGGCAGAACTGCACAAAGATAATGTTTAGCTTAGTTCAAAGACGATACTCAGATCGATTCTGGCGTTGACCTCATCGGCGTCACATAGACCCCCCCCCCCCCCCCCCTGCAGTACAGAGTACACTTGCGAGGCCAGGGGGGGGGGGAAGGGGGGGGTGACTATGGCATCAGCAGGAGTGGTCCACAGGAGCCGGACCACGGTCAGCTCGACAGCATCGTCAGGGAGCTGTGTGGGTAGAAGTCGTGAAGGAAGGTTCGGCCGCTGAACCTGGAAGTTGTTGAAGTGTGCCGGGTGTTGTACTGGGCGTGCTGGGCGTGTGGCGACAGGGAGGCCGGTGGCGATGTCTCTGGTGGGCCTGGCGACAGGCGCAAACACCTCAAGCGAGGTAGATATCGGTGATAATAATTAACCGTTCCCAGAAAGCGCCGCAGCTCTTTGAATGACGAAGGTCTGGGCAGGTTTAGTATTGTTTGTACTTTCTCAGGGGGCAGTGAAATGCCGTCGGCAGATACCCGAAAACCAAGAAAAGTGACAGCGGGTTGATGTAGCTGCAATTTGTCCTGGTTGGTCTTGATACCTGCTGCTGCGAGAGTGTTCATAACAGTTTGCACATGTCGAATGTTATCCTCGAGGGAGGAGCTGAACACAAGAATGTCATCAAGATATGCAAAGCAGAATTTTAGTTCAAATAGCACTTCGTTGATGAAGTGTTGCCAGGTCTGGGTTGCGTTATTCAGACCGAAGGGCATGAATCTAAACTGAAATAACCTGATCGGGGTGGTGACTGCTGTATTCTCGATGTCTTCAGGTGCCATGGGGATCTCGTGGTAAGCCCATGTGCAATCAATGACAGAGAACGTGGTCACACCTGCGAGGGAACTGGTAAAGTCAGCAATGTTGGGAATGGGGTAGGTGTCCATAATTGTTCATGCATTTAGTCGACGGTAGTCTCCGCATATGCGACACGACCCGTCTTTCTTGAGTGTCATATGTATGGGTGTAGACCAACTACTGGCAGAGGGTTCAATGACGCCGGAGCTTAGTAGTTCAGAAATCTGTTTTTTAAGGTCGGAGAGGTGCTTGGCACAAAGTCGACGTGGTTTACTGGAGATTGGGAGATCTGGTGTGAGGTGAAGCTTGTGAACTGTGCTGTTGGTGATGACGGAAATGTTGCCGGCGGCATGGGAGGCGGTTTTGTTTACAATGTGTGGCGGGCAGGGCAGGAGAGGGGTGGTTGTGGTGTTCGGAGCCACTCGGCAGATCCGACGGGAGCCGATGCAGCGAAGTTTTCCAGGAGTCAACACGACAAGATGGCCGCCGGCCGGAAGCAGTGGCACCGTAGTCGGGTGCGCTCGGTAGAGCTCGGGAGCCGTCAGTGAGCCCATTGTCCAAGGGTGTGGCCTCTGGCAGCACGGTAGCTTGGCACGAGTGCACTGTTTGTGTTGTCAGTGGCCAAAGTTGCATAGTTTGAGGTGCTGTCCGTGAGGGGCGGGGTAGGAGCCGTCAGTTCGGGAACACATGACGCTCGTCGCCCATGCGCATGTGTGACCAGCTGAGTGTCAAACACTGCCGTGTTAGGAGGGTGTGGCCCTGCGGAGCTGTCAGTACATGTTATGGCAGTCTTGATAGCACAGTTGTGAGGGGTACTGGGAGGTAAACACACGGAGGCTCGATTGCTGGGATTGCAAGCAGATTCGGTGCACTTACTGAACTTGCTTTGTCCTTGCTGTAGTGTCTGTAATTCCTCTGCTGCATCGGAGAGCTGGAGCTGTGTTTTGTGGAGCCGGAGGGAGAGCTTGAAGTTTTCCTTGCATAGGCGAGCAACATGTTCGAGCTCAGCAAGGCACTTATGTGTGGTTTCTTGTAACGTCGTCAACAGAGACAAGCATGTACAGATGAGATGAGCCAGGACCGATGTGTCATGGGGGGGGGGGGGGGGTTGCTCGACAGAGCACAGGGGAAGTGAATCTTTGATGGATGGTGAAACACAGTGTTTCACACTAGGTCCAGTGAAATTTTGTGGTGTCACAGGAAGTCAATGCCTAGTATAGGTTCGTCAATTTCGCATGCTAAAAAAGTCCACTTGAGTTTGCAGTTTGGGGAGAGTGAGACGACATGTGAAGTTGAACCCGAGCATTGTAGTTTAGTTGAATTCATGGCTTGCAGTGAAGTATGATGAGGGCGGGTGTTCGACGATGCTAAGGACGTGGGCAGCAGTGAAACATCGGCGCCTGTGTCCACTAGGAAAAGGTATCCCTACAAAATGTCTTTAATATAATGTCATCCACAATTATCCAGTCGTTCCCAGACAGAATGGAGCACTGGGGAGTGCCTGTCATGTTGTGCGCAGGAGGCGGCACCCGAACTTAACCTGCGATTGGCGTTTGCGAAGTAGGAGGGTGGTCTGCAGTTCTGTGCCGCCTCACCAAACCATGTGTGGAAGTAACAGTACGGGTAGTGCAGTTGCATTTCCTGCGGAAAGTTCATTGCCAGTGGCAGTGGTCAAGGTTCGGTGGCTGCAGCAGGTTCAGTGACCGCAGGAAGAGCTGGTGACATCCCAGTTGCTTGTTTACTGCTTTCCAGAGCAAGGGGAATGGCCGGTACAGTACGGCCCCGGCCGCGTCCGGCCGCAGGGTGATGTGCCTGAACCTGAGACTTGTCAGATAGGCAGTGGCTGGTGAAGTGGAGCAGTGATGCATTGTGTAGCTTGTCAGCAATCGTCATTCTTTGCTCGACAGGTTCAGGAGGCCTTTGAGCAAGAGCAAAGTGGATGTGAGGAGTTTATCTGTCCAGATGGCGAGGAGAGCTGTGTCAGAGAATAGATCGGCGCTGACCAGTGCATGTGGCCGTCTCCAGAGCTGAGAAGGTTTGTCGTTGCGTAGTTACTCGACGTGAAGCACTTGCCGTATCGCTGCCTCAGTTGAGCATGCAAGCCAATGTAGAACTGTCTCTTTGGCTAGAGTGTACTGGGTAGATGAGTCCAGGGCGTCGACCAGGTCAGCAATCAAGTCCTCCTGGTCGTGCTGGTGGGTGATGAGACACAGAAACATGATTGACTCATTGAGTTTGTAATGGTCGAACACTTCATCTGCAATTTTGAACCAGGTTGTAGCTCTGTTGGGATTAAACAACGGCAGTGTTGGTAAGCATTATGGAATGTTCGGAAGAACAGGTTGAGTTGAGTTTGTCAGGGAACTGCCTGAAACGAGCTGTTGCTGTAGTATTCCAGGAGAGTGTGCCTCCAGGGGATGTGGCAATGACGGCTGTTTGGGAGGTAGCATGAGGGTGACATGTTGTGGTTGAGCGCGGTCCGTCATGACGTGGAAGGCCAACGCGGGTGAGACACCATAATGTGTCGATTGCGGTTTCAGAAGCTCAACACGTTGCGGGTGTGTTCGGATTGATGCGTCGCGGAAGACCGACGTGGATGAGGCACCGAGATGTGCTGAGAACGGTAGCAGAAGCTCGACTGGAGCCGGCGCATGGGTGACAGGAGAGAAAAAGTTCAAAGTTTGAGAACACATGTTAGTCCACGGAAAGCTCGACGTATGATCAGAGCCGGGACCACCCGTGTTGCAGGAAGGCGGTGGAGGTGCGGGCTGTCCAGAAGCAGAGTGTGGAAAATGATGTTGAACGTGAGGCGGAATGTGTGGAAGTTCACTGTTCATAGTCACTCCTCTCAAAACGGTGTGAGGACAAGGTGAATGTCGTAGCACAAAACACTGAGGCATAGCAATGGGACGGAAGTGGAGGTCAAGCACAGATAACAAGTTATCATTCCAGTTGCAGGCCAAGTTATCGAAGTAGGAAGGCAAGTGCTGATGCTGAACTGAGGCAGGTGCGGGCATGGTCGGATGCTGAGTAGGATGACCTGTGAACAAAGCAGTTCCAGCCACATGGCCAGTATCCGTGTGGTACTGGATGGATTGCAGCGTGGCAAATCATTGTCCTGGCGGTAGTAGGTTGTCCAATGAAGGATTTGCAGAAATCAGCATTGGTCCCGCACTGCACGGAGATCCATAAGAGGCAACTGCACAGTCAATGAGGGAGGGCACATGTGGTGGGAACAAAGGCATTTAATAGCCGGAGTCATGCACACTCCTAACCTCATTGTTGCAGGCTTGAAAACGTCCAGTGATATCGGTGTAATCGTCGAGTGAGAGGCATCGTGTTGCAGTGCTGGCAGGTGTACATCGCCCGCAACATGATGCATGTTGATCACAAAATCCGGCATTAGGCGTTGGGCCGAAGTCATCGTTCGAATGTTGTGTCACTGTAATACACGCGAGAATAACCAACATGGAGGTCGCGGACACAGTAAAACAGCGAAAACGGAAGACATTACAACTCGGGGTCACCATTGAGGAGGAAGTTCAGGTCGGTTACACCAAACAACACAGAGGGAATGGGGGTAGTCAGTCTTTCAACTAGTTTGATGCAGCCTGTGCTAACCACTTCATTTCAGACCAGCACTTGCATCTGATGTCCTCATTTATTGGTTGGATATATTCTGTCTGCCCTCTTATTACAGCTCCCTATAGTGGCACGGAAGTTATTCCCTAATGTCACAACACACTTCATATTCTTCTGTCTCTTCTTCTTGGGAATATTTTCCACATATCTCCACCCTCAATTGCTCTCCCAAGAACCTCCTCATTTCTTATCAGTCTATCAAATGTTCAACAGCTTTCTACAGCATTTCTCAAATGCTTCAGTTCGCTTCCAATATGGTTGTCCCACAGTCCATGATTCACTACTGTACAATGCTGTATTCCAAATGTAAATTTTCAGAAATTTATTCCTCATACTAATGGCTACAATTGATGCTAGTAGACTTCTTCTGTCCAGGAATACCCTCTTTGTCTGTGCTTGTCTCCTTTTTATGACCTCCTGCTTCATTCATCATGAGTTATTTTGCTTCCAAGGTAGCAGAATGCTTTTGTTTTGTCTCCTTCATGGTCTCCAACTTTGATGTTAGGTCCATTGCTAATCTCATTTCTGCTACTCCTCATTAATTTCGTCTTTCTTCAGTTTATCCTTCTTTGATCCATATTAGACTGTTCATTCCTTTTAACAGATCCTGTAATTCTCCTCCACTTTTAATGAGGATAGCAACTGCTAGCAAATCTTATCAGTGATATACTTTCACCTTGAATTTTAATCCTGCTCCTGAACTGTTCTTTTATTTACATCATTGCTTTTTCATTGTATAGATTGAACAGGAGGGGGGGAAAGGCTGTATCCCTGTCTTACAACCTTTTCTAATCCTAGCAATTTGTTCTTGATCTTTTATTTATCCCTCTTATTTCTTGCTCATATTGTTTATTACCCACCTTTCCCTTAACATTAAAACTATTTTTCTGAGAGTTTCTAACATCTTGCACCATTTTACATTCTATACTGACAAATTCTCTGAACATGTCTTGATTTTCCTTAATTCTTGCTTCCATAATCAAGCACCATATCTGATCTACCTCTGTAGTGTCTTTACCTTTCCTCAGGCCAAATTTATCTCCGTCTAAAAATCCTAAACCTTCTTTTCTATTCTTCTGCATTTTATTTATTGTAAATAACTTGGATGCATGAGCTTTTAAGCCAATTGTGCTTACTAACTTTGGGATTGTGTGGTTTATTTTTTTCTGTAAGTCTGATGGTAGATCCCCAGTCTCATAGACTCTAGACAACAGTTGTAATTGTCACCCCCAGTGATTTTAAAAATTTTGTTATCTATACCTTCCATCTTATTTCATCACAAGTCTTCCAAATTTCTATTAAACTCTGACTCTAAAACTAGCTCCCCTTTGCGTTCTTTATCAACTCCCATTTCTTTCTATAAGATGTCATCAGACAGTTCCTGACCCTTGTATAGGTCTTCAGTGTAAACCTTACTTTTCTCTTCTATCTGATCTTTCCTCTATGTTTGGCAGTGAAACACCTTCTGCACTTTTAGTGTTGATACTCTTGCTTTTAATTTCATTGAAGGTTATTTTGGTTTTTCTGTATGCTAAATCTGTCTTTCTGATGACTATTTCTCTTTTTATTTCTTCACATTTTTCCTGTAATTACTTCATAGTTATTGTATTAAGTGACTTATGTTAATATATTCTTATATTTTCCCAAACAGTTTTGTACACTTTTTTTTTTTTTTTTTCAGTTGAAATATTTCTTGTGCTACTCACAGTTTCCTCAGTTTCGCCTTCCTTGCGCCTGTGTTTATTCAACTTCTGTGCTGACCCTTTTTACAGATTTCCATTCCTCTTCAACTGAAACACTTACTGTGGTATTCTTCCTCATGTTATCTACAGTCTTAGAGAAATCAAACACGTCATCATTCCTCAGTAATTCAGTGTCCTGATTCTCTCCGTGAATGATTTTTCCAGAAAATTCTCTTAATTTCCAGCTTGCTCCCCATAATTACTAATTTGTGATCAGAGTTCAAATCTGCTTCTGTGTATGCCTTACAATCCCATACCTTATTTAAGAACCTCTGTTTGCCTATTATGTAATACAGCTGAAATCTCCTCATGTCTCCAGGCCTTTTCCAAGTGCACCACCTCCTCTTGTGATTTTTCAACCATGTATTTGCTATTAGTAGCTGAAATTAATTGCAGAACTTAATTAGTCTTTCGAAGAGGCATGTTTGATAACATATGGAAGTTTGGGTCTGGTCACAAGCTGTGCACGGATAGCCAAATGGTAAAGTGACTGCTTGCGATAAGCAGGAAATCCATGTTTGAGTCCCAGTCCAGCTCAAATTTTCATTGTCATCATTCCATTCTACAGCTGATGGTAGTCCTTATTCGCAATTGCGAATTCATTTGATAATTAGCTTTCTCCTCTAGCACACTGACTACCAAACCAAAATTCTCTCCAAACTCTGTCTTCCTTCCTTCCCCTGCTACCATGTTCCAACCCTCCATGATTATTAGATATTGATCTGCCTTTACCCTACTGAATCACCTGTTCATTGTCCTCATATGCTTCCTCTATCTCTTCATCTTCTGCTCACAAAGTCAGCATGTATACCTGAAGTATTGTTGTTGGCACTGGTTTGCCATGAATTCTGTGAGAACAATTCTATCACTGAACTGTTTTCAATAGCTCACTCTCTGTCTTACCTTTCTGTTCATAATGAATCCTATTGTTATATCATTTTCTACTGCTGTTGGTACTACCACATATTTATCTGTCCATAAATCTTTATTTTCCTCCCATTTCACTTCATTGACCCCCAGTTTATCTTGACTGAGCATTTACATTTCCCCTTTCAGATTTCTGGCATCTCTACCATGTTCAGACATCTGACATACCATTTTGTGAATCACAGAATGTTACTCTTCCATTGGTCAGTAATATTTTTCTTATGATCACTTCCCCCTTGGGGGGCCTCCTCATGGAGATCTGTTGGGGGACTAATCTGGAATCTTTTCCCAATGGAGATATCATCATCCGTGAATCACAAAAAGTTACTCTTTCATTTGTCATTAATATTTTTCTTATGATCACTTCCCCCTTGGTGTCCTCCTCACAGAGATCCATTGGGGGACTAATCTGGAATCTTTTCCCAATGGAGAGATCATCATGACACTTTATTATTTAAAGGACACATCAGTTGTGGATGCACAATGTGTGTCTTTAACACAGTGGTTTTCATTGCCTTGTGCATGCTCATGCTGTTGGTTATTGCTGATTCTTCCACCTTTCCCATCATGAGGGCAATAAGGTGTCTTGAACCTGTGTTCGCTCCTCTGCCCTTTCTGCAAGGCCGTTGGCAGTATGGCTGCAAGTCATCAGCCATCATTGTTAATGCAAAATTTAAGCAGTGGCTGGGATCAATCCAGGGACTCAGGATGTTTTGATTAGTTGTCACAGTTTCCACCCATAGACCAAAGCACTTTCTTCTTAAATAAAAGATATTACTTAATCCATTTCCCATACTTCAGGTATTTTTACATGTTTTCCAGAACAGATTGATTGTGGGTAGCAACAACAAGTGCAGCATCATTCCTGTACTTCCCTTCTGTCAGAGCAATGCACCAAGATGAGTGACATAGCAAATGTTTGATCTAGCTCTGCAGTTTCTTTCAATCATTGTCATTAAATTATGTTCCTCTGCTGTGTTTCTCTATATTTCTCCATCCTAGTACAGGCATCTCTTCTATGTCTTCCACTCTTTTTATATGTTTCAGAATTTTACAAGCACAATTCTGGGCAGACGTTGAGATCATTTCCAACCAGACATGAATTAGTACCAAGTTTCTTGTTACATTATTCTAGATAATTTCTTACCATAGTTGTTTTCCTTGTATTATCTTTATTTGCATTTTCCAAATTTTCTGGTAAGTGTTGTATGAATGCACTGAATTTTTACAACCTCTTCGATTTCATCATTCGAGATCCTTTGCCCTGTAATGCATCTTATTTTTCTTTTTTTTCCACTCAGGGTTTTACTACTGTTTCTCCTATGCAGCAGTGAACATCATACAACCCAATATCCATATAATTTTCTGTTGGTATTTCATGATATGTTCTCCTGCAATCTTGTTAATAAAGCTGTTTTATACTTTCTTCTTATAGTTAGTGAACTTTAGACATTTCACTTGCATGTCAGTGGTTTTAGGTTTTCACATAGGTCTCACTTTGCAGTTAGTATATAGTATATAGTGGTCCAAGCCACTGTCACATCATATAAAGACTTGTGCATCAATGAACTGATCTCTTAGCTTATCATTTGCTTTGAAATAATCTAAAATTATCTGAGTGATAGGTTGTATGAAGTTCATGGATATTTTTGTAACATCTGGTTACAGGTGTAAATTTTGTGTCAAAGTGGGGGAAACATTTACAGAAATATTTGAGCTTCTAGATAAAGGTTGTGGAGATGATACTCTGTGTCAAATACAGTGCTAAAATGGTTCTGTATGTTTAAACGTGATTGATAACCAGTAAAGAAGGCCTTCAACCTCACCTGATGTTGCTCATATCCAAAAAGTAAAGGATACGAGTCTCACCAATGGTTGGGTAACTTCACAGAACTTGCTGAAGAAATTGGAATCTCAATTGGTAGATGTAATGAGATTTTACCTGAAAGACGGAACATGCTTGAAATTGCACCACAGTATGTTCCTCATTTGAGCAGTAGATGATGGTGCAGTTCTCAAGCAAAAGATCATCAAAAGAGCTAAGTCTTAATTTTATACCTACAAAATCAAAATAAATGGCTAGTAATAACCGTGAAGTGATAAAGGATCTGCTTGCTTAAATAAAGTGTGACAGTTTCACTTCAGTGTCAAAGATGCAACTGTGTATTTTGAATTTTTACTGCAGTGTCAAACAATGAACCACCACTACAGAGCAAGTTTTTTGAAAAAGCTGCATGAGAAAATTCACACAGCAACAAAAGATGTTGCAACACGACTCATGCCTCACTAACATGACATCACACCTGCCCACTCTCAGCATAGTTGGTTCATGGGTTTGTGCCCAAAATTAGATCACTGTCCTCCTCTAGTCACAATTCTGCCCACAACTTGCTCAATTATTTTTTGAACAGACCTAAAATGTTCGTGTAGGTTATTTTTCTTTATGAAAGTTTATGGTATTTAAGTGAGTTAATGGGAACAAAGTGCTTAAGTTCATTGTTCTTATTATTGCAATGATCTACTCCAAATTATCAGACTAGTCCTCATACTGACACATAATCCATTCTGGCATTAAAATATTCACACAAGATTATATGGCCATTTTTATTAATTTTATCAATCTGCCAGTGGAATCATTTATTAAACTTAACAGTTCCGTCTCTTTTTGTCTCTTTAAGGCCATTAAACTTCTGCAGTCAGGTAATCTTTTCTTCCTCTCTCTCTCATACATTTAAGCATCTAATTACTGTTTCAGTTTCAATACTCAAGTTACATATTTAATGATTGAGTATTGATATCCCAGCTTTTGTACCTTTTTTTTTTAGCAACAGCTTTATACATTGATTGCAGTATCAAAATTCTCCATATGGTTGTACTTTATGAAGAATCTAAGTAACATATCCTCAGAATGTGTTAACAATCAATAGCGAAGGTTGTCAGATGGTAGAGCTGGAGATCTGTGGCATTTAGAATTGTTTGTTTTTGTCAAAGATCATTTTGAGTGGTTGCCTTCTTTATGGCTCTTGAGAGCCATCCTTCTAAGGGTAACAGAATTATGTTTTGGATCAGTTTAAATTTGAACAGACAATTGCAAGACACAGTCTGGTTTCTCCATCAAGGCCTGTGTGATCTGGGTGCCACTGTTGCTAGTTACAATACCAACAGCATAGCTCCCAACTTCCCTGGAACATCCAAATCCCTCTGCCTGCACAGACAGTGCTTTGCTAAATTGGTGTTTTGCTGAAAGTTGTTCCATACTGTAGGATGAAGTCACCTCCTTTTTCATGGCATAATATTTGTCATAACTACACGAGGAGGCTAGACAGTTGTGCTGGTCTTCATTCCTGCTCAGACCAATGGTAACAAATTTATGCTTTGGATTGGTTTAGGTCTGGACAGATCATTGCAAGACACTCTCTGATTTCTCCATCAATGCCTGTGTGGTTGAGTGTCACTGTTGCTATTTACAGTACCACCAGCACAGGTCCCAGATTTCTTGGAACATCCATACTCCTCTGCCTGCACAAACAGGGCTTTGGTAAAGTGGTGTCACCTGAAAGTTGTGCCATATTGTAGGATGAAATCACCTCCTTTCTTGTGACATAATATTTGTCATAATTACACAAGGAGATTAGACAGTAGAAAGTTAATATTGACAGGAGGAGGGGGGGGGGGGGGGGGAATGGCAGAGGAAGCCATCTGGTACAGTTATGCACAGAGTGTTATTTAATCGTTGCTGACACTGAATCATGAAAGAAGGTTATATTTGGTTATATATGTGGAAGACACATAGAGATACCAGAAGGCTACAGATTGATTATATAATGGTAAGGCAGAGGTTCCAGAACCAGATTTTAAATTGTAAGACATTTTCAGTGGCAGATGTGGACTCTGACTACAATCATAATTTATTGGTTATCAACTGTAGATTAAAACTTCAGAAATCACAAAAAGATGGGAAATTAAGCACATGTTGAATGAACCAGAGGTTATTGAGAGTTTCAGAGGGTGCATTAAGCAACAGTTGACTAAAACAGGGAAAAGGAATACAGTAGAAGACAAATGAGTGGCTTTAAGAGATAAAATGGTGAAGGAAGCAGAGAATCCAATAGATAAAAGTCAAGGCATAGTAGAAATCCTTGAATAACACAAGACGTGCTGAATATAAATTATGAATGGGGAAAACATAAAAATGCAGCAAATGAAATGCAAACAAGGAAACTGACAGGAAATGCAAAATGGTTAAGGAGAAATGGCCAGAGGGCAAAACATATTTCACTAGGGGAAAAGTAGATATCACCTACATGAAAATGAAAGAGACTTGTACAGAAAAGAGAAGTAGTTGTCTGAATATCAAGAGTGCAGATGGAAAATCAATACTAAGCAAATAAGGGAAAGCTGAAATGTAGGAGTATATAGAGGTAGAGGGGCTATAGAAGAGAGATGAACTGGAAGGCAATAATGTAGAACTGGAAGAGGATGTAGATGAAGATGAGATAGGAGATATGATATTGCAAAAAGAATTTGACAGAGCACTGAAAGTCCTAAGATGAAGCAAGGCCCCTGGAGTAAATGTTATTCCATCAGTTCAACTGATAGCCTTGGGAGAGCCAGCCATGACAAAACTCTTCCATTTGGCATATATGATGTATGAGACAGGCAAAATACCCTCAGATTTCAAGAATAATGTAATAATTCCAAATCCAATGAAAGTAGTTCGTGCAAAGTGTGAAATTTACTGACCTATCAATTTAATAAGTCATTGTTGCAAAATACTAACATAATTCTATACAAAAAATGGAAAATCTGGTAGAAGTTGACCTCAGGGAAGGTCAATTTGGATTCTGGAGAAATGTATGAACACACGAGGCAATGACACTATGACTTATCTTAGAAGATAGGTTAAGTAAAGGCAAAACTTTGTTTATTCTGGAATACTCTATTTGAAATTCTGAGGATAGCAAGGATAAAATACAGGGAGCAAAATGCTATTCACAACTTGTATAGAAACCAGATGGCAATTATAAGAGTCAAAGGGCATGAACAAGAAGTGGTGGTTGAGAAGAGCAAGGAATAGAGGAAATCAAAGACAAATTTGGAGTACAAATTAAAATTCAGAGAGATGAAATAAAACCCTTGAGGTTTGTCAGTGACATTGTAGTTCTGTCAGAGACAGAAAAAGTCTTGGAAGAGCAGTTGAATGAAATGGACAGTGTCTTGAAAGAAGGATAGAACATGAACATCAACAGAAGAAAGAAGGGATAATGGAATGCAATTGAACTTGTGGCCCGATGAGATCGACACCAGTATCGATCCGAGCATCATCTTTGAACTAAGCAAAACATTATCTTTGTTTAGTTCCACCATCCAGTTCTCTGTAAGCTTTACTTGTGTGAAGAGGTAAACAAATGAACTCCTGATTATAAGGTGTTGTTTGGTGTATCTCACCCGAGCATCCAGCTCACTGGTGACCCCGAGTTGTAACATTTTACTGTGTCTGCAGCCTCTGTGTTGGTTACTTTTGTGTGTATTACATAAACACAACATTTGGACAATGGCTTTGGCCCAACACCTAACGCCGGATTTTGTGATCGACATGCATCGTGTTGTGGGCGATGTACACCCACCGGGACTGCAACACGATGCCTCTCACTCGTCGATTATGCCAATTTCGCCAGATGTTTTCGTGCCTGCAACAATAAGTGAGGTTAGGAGTGTGCATGACTCCAGCTATCAGATGCCATTGTTCCTGCCACATATGCCCTCCCTCATCAATGGTGCAGTTACCTCTTACAGATCTCCGTGCAGTGCGGGATCAATACCGATTTCTGCAAATGCTCCCTTGGATAGCCTACCACCACCAGGACAACAGTTTGAAATGCCGCAATCTATGCAGTACCATGCGGATTCCTGCCACGTGGCTGGAACTGCTTTGTTCACAGGTCAACCTACTCAGCATCCGACCACGCCCGCGCCTGCCTCGGTTCAGCACCAGCACATGCCTTCCTGCTTCAATATCTCGGCCTGCAACAGGAACAATGGCTTGTTATCTATGCCTGACCTCCATCTCCGTCCTACTGCTATGCCTCAGTGTTTAGTGCCATGACATTCATCTTTTCCGTACACCATTTTGAGTGATGTGACTATGAACAGTGAACATTCACACATTCCACCCAACGTTCGACATCATTTTCCTCACAGTGCTTTTGGACAGCCCACACCTTGGCAGCATCCCTGCAACACAAGCGGCTCTGACTCTGATTGCACGTCAAGTTTTCTGCGGACTGGAATGCGTTTTCAAACTTCGAACTTTTTCCCACCTGTCGCACCCGCGCCGGCTCCAGTCAAACTTCCACAACCACAATTGACACATTACAGTGTCTCACTCACATCGGCCTTCTGCGTCATGACGGATCGCGCTCAACCACAATGCATCACCTTCATGCTGCCACCTGACCAGGTGTCATCGCCACATACCCTGCAGACACACTCTCCTGGAATACTACAGCAACAACAGCCCGTTTCAGGCAGTGCCTTCACAAATTCAACTCACCCTGTTCTTCCGAACATTCTACAATGCTTACCGGTGCTGAACCGTTCAATCCTGCCAGGGCAACAACCTGTTTCAAAATTGTGGACGAAGTGTTCGACCATTTCAAACTTGACGAATCAACCAGATTTCTGTGCCTCGTCACCCACCTGCACGACCAGGAGAACTTGATTGCTGACCTGATTGATACCCCAGACTCAGCTACCTGGTACACGCTAGCCAAAAAGACAGTTCTAATTCAGCCTGCACACTCAACTGAGACAGAAATACGGCAAGTGCTCCACATTGAGCAACTAGGCAATGACAACCCTTCACAGCTTTGGAGACAGCTACGGGCCCTGGTCAGCGACGATCTACTCTCTGACACAGCTCTCCTCGCCATCTGGACAGATAAACTACCTTCCCACATCCACTTAGCTCTGGCTCAGAGGTCTCCCGAACCTGTTGAGGAACGAATGACAATTGCTGACAAGCTACATGAGGCATCACTGCTCTATTTCGCCAGCCACTGCCTACCTGACAAGTCTCAGGTTCAGGCTCCTCATCCTGTGGCCAGATGCAGCCGGGGCCGCACTGTACCACCCATTCCGCTTGCTCCAGGACGCAGTATAGAAACAGCTGGGACATCACCGGTTCCGCCCTCGGTCACACCCCCTCCTGCAACCGAACCGGATGTGGCCTCCAAACCTCAGCCACCATCTCTGGCAACGAACTTTCCATAGGAAATGCAGCCGCACTACCCATACTGTTACTTCCACACACGGTTTGATGAGGCAGCATGGAACTGCAGACCACCCTACTGCTTCCCAAACGCAGATCGCAGGTAGGTCCGGGTGCCGCTTCCTGCACACAACATGACAGGCACCTCCCAGTGCTCCATTCTGTCAAGGGAACAATTGGATAATTACGGACGACTTTATATTAAAGACATTTCGTTGAGATACTTTTTCCTAGTGGACACAGGCGCCAATGTTTCACTGCTGTCTACGTCCTTAGTGTCGTTGAACATCCGCACTCATCATACTTTACAGCAAGCTGTGAATTCTACTAAACTACAATGCTTGGGTTCAACCTCCCATGTCGTCTCACTCTCTGCAAACTGCAAACTCGAGTGGACGTTTTTAGTGTTCAATATTGAGGAACCTATACTAGGCATTGACGTCTTGCGACACCACAAACTTTCTCTAGACCTAGTGCAAAACATCGTGTTTCATCATCCGTCCAAAACTCACTTCCTCTGTGCTCTGTCGAGCAATCCCCACCCTGACACGTTGGTCCGGGCTCATCTCATCCGTACATGCTTGGCTCTGTCAACAACGTTACAAGAAACAACGCACAAGTGCTTTGTTGAGCTTGAAAACGTCAATCACCTATGCAAGGAAAACATCGAGCTCTCCCTCCAGCTCCACGAAACTCAGCTCTAGCTATCCGATGCAGCAAAGGAATTACAGACACTGCAGCAAGAACAAAGCAAGGTCAGTAAGTGCACTGAATCTGCTTGTAGTCCCAGTAATCAAGCCTCCATGTGCTTAACTCCTTCTACCCCTCGCAACTGTGCTATCAAGTCTACCATAACGTGTACTGACAGTTCCACAGGACCACAGCCCCCTAACACGGCAGCATTTGACACTCGGCTGGACACGAGTGCGCATGCGCGATGAGCGTCATGTGTTCCCGCACTGACAGCTCCTACCCCTCCCCTCGTGGACAGCACCTCAAACTATGCAACTTCGGCTCCTGCGCGCCACTGTGCGACCACCACTGACAACACAAACAGTGCACTTGTGCCTAGCGCTTCTCCCACGACCGTGCTGCCACAGGCCGCGCCCTCTGACAGTGGACTCACTAACGCTTCACAAGCTCTACCGAGCTCACCCGACCATGGTGCCACTGCTTTGGGCCGGCGGCTATCTTGTCACGTTGACTCCTGCGAAACTTCGCCGCCTCGGCTCCAGTTGGATCTGCCAACTGGCTCCGAACACCACGACCTCGCCTCGCCTGCCCCACCCACCTCACATTGTAAACAAACGGCCTCCCATGCCGCCGGCAACGTTTCCATCGTCACCAACAGCACGGTTCACAAGCTTCGCCTCACGCCAGGCCCCCCGATCTCCAGTAAACCACGTCAACTTTGTTCCGAGCCCCTCTCCAACCTTAAAAAGCAGATTTCTGAACTTCTAAGCTACGGCATCATCGAACCCTCTGTCAGCAGCTGGTCTATGCCCATTCATATGACACCCAAGAAAGACGGGTCCTGGCGCATGTGCGGAGACTTCCATCGACTAAACGCACGGACGAGTATTGACACCTACCCCATTCCCGACATTGCCGACTTTATGAGTTCCCTCACAGGTGCGTCAACATTCTCTGTCATTGACTGCAAACTGGCCTACCACCAGATTCCCATGGCTCCTGAAGACATCGAGAAGACCGCAATCACCATCCCAATCGGGTTATTTAAGTTTCGATTCATGCCCTTCAGGCTAAAAAACACAACCCAGACCTGGCAATGCTTCATCAACGAAGTGCTATTTGGCCTAAAATTCTGCTTTGCATATCTTGATGACATTGACATCAAGACCAACCAGGACAAATTGCAGCTATATCAACCCACTGTCACTTTTCTTGGTTTTCGGGTCTCTGCCGATGGCATTTCATCGCCCCCTGACAATGTACAAACAGTATTAAACCTACCCAGACCTCCGTCATTCAAAGAGCTCCCGCGCTTTCTGGGGACGGTTAATTATTATCGCCGTCATCTACCTCGGGCTGTGGAGATTCAGGCTCCACTGACGGACACCTTGGCAGGCAGCAAGACTTCTGGATCTCGGCCCGTTCCTTGGACCCCTGTTATGACTGACTCTTTCACTGCCCTCAAAAATCTTCTTGCTGAGGACTCCAACATCACGCATCCTCATCCCAATGCGCAGCTTTTCATCACCACAGACGTGAGCAATACTGCCATTGGCGCTGTCCTTAGCCAGACAGTCGACGGCCAAACTTCGCCTCTGCAGTTCTTCTCGCGCAAGCTCACCAATGCACAATGGAAATATTCCACGTTTGCCAGGGAGTTGCTCGTGGTCTACAAAGCAATCAAGCATTTTAAGACTGACTTCGAGAGACGCCCTTTCTATGTTTTAACAGACCACAAAACCCTGGCTGCGGCCATTCCAAACCTGCCAGCTGACCCGCCTACTCACCATTTCAGATACATGGATTTCATATCTCAGGTCACCACCGATGTCAGACACATAAAGGGTGCTGACAATATAGTTGCTGATTACCTTCCATGAGTCGATGCCGTTCCTTCACTGTTAGACCTCTCTGACCTGCCTAACCTCCAACCCGCTGACGAGGACACACAAAACCTCATTTCAGACTCTTACCTCTTCACTACTCTTCGTCCGCACCACCTTCCCTAGCGTTTCTGGTGAGATCTGGAGCGACGACAGTATGGGGACGTTACGCCCCCTCGTCCCAACCGTGCTCCGTTGAGTTGTCTTCAACGCACTGCATAATTTAGCCCACCCCGGTGTTCGTGCATCCGCCTGCCTCGTAGCAGAGTGCTTTGTGTGGAGAAATGTCAACAAGGACTGCCAGCAATGAGCATGCTCCTGCATCACGTGCCAACTCTGGAAAGTACACAAGCACACTTCACCTCCCCTTGGTGCCTTTTCGATCCCTCCTGCGCGTTTCCAGCATATTCACATTGACATTGTAGGCCCTCTCGCCCCCTCTGACGGCTTTCGTTATGTTCTCTTGTCTATCGACCAAACAACTCGCTGGGTCGAGGCTGTCCCCCTCCCCAATATCATGGCAGAAACTGTTGCTCGAGCTTTGGTCGAGTCATGGGTATCATGTTTCGGTTGTCCATCTATCATCACGACTGACCAGGGCAGACAATTTGAGTCCACCCTGTTCAACCAGATTTGTAACATTTGCGGCATCCAGCGCATCCATACCACAGCATATCACCCGCAAAGTAACGGGCTAGTTGAGCGCTGGCACCGCACTTTCAAGGGGGCTCTTCAATGCCATGACTCTGTTTGGATGGAGGCCCTTCCCCTTGTGCTACTCGGCATTCGTGCGATCTATAAGGACAACCTCAAAGGCACAATAGCCGAGTTCGTATACGGCCAGAACATTGTTCTCCCTGGCGAACTTGTGAGCCATTCCGCTTCCCTCCCTCAATCTGACTTACCTTCCTTCGTGGACCGTGTCAGACACCACTTCATCATCCTCCGCATCCCTCCACCTGCCAGCCATTCCCGCCCTAAGGTTCACGTCCTGAAATCTCTGAACAATTGAGAGTATGGCATGCTCCAAGATGACACTGTCCGTGCTCCCCTCCAACCCCCATATACCGGCCTGTACCGAGTTCTCCGGCACTCAGCCAACACCTATGACATCCAGATAAAAGATTCAGCTGTTACAGTCTCTCTCAACAGACTTAAGCCTGCTTATGTCGAGCCTGCTTCTACCCCTTTCAGGCCACGACCACGCCACTCACTGTCATGGCTCACGATGCTCCGACCACTCCCTCCACATTGGACTTACTCACTCAGTCGAGTGACTTCCAGCTCCAATCATCGAGCTCTTCTCCGACCTCGCCTTCTACTCCGGTGTCACGCACTCCATCGAGTGATCACATGCTCCCCACGTCGAGCTTCCCTATGATCAGGCCCTCGCAGCCAGACCCTTCTCCAGTCCCTTTGACCTCTCCCTCACCGTGTCGAGGTTTCTCACCTCCCCCCCCCCCCCCCCCCCCCGCCTCCATCTTGAACATGCCCTCGTTCGAGGTGTTTGTGCCTGTCCCCCCAGACATAATCCATGACATCTCTATAATACTATGCAATGACACACTATTCGTCATATGTTTCCCTTCATCCGGTCCTCATGACACAACCGCCGCCATTCCCTGCCACCTGGTGAAATGTGTTCCCCTCTCACCCGACGTCAACCTGGACATGCTTCATATGTTTGCCACGCCCACCGGAGACGTCGTCATCGCTCCGTTCCTCCCAGAAACCGCCGGCCTACCTGTCGCCGCACAACCAGCACGCCCAGCATGACGCCCGGCGCACTTCATCGACTTCCAGGTTCAATGGCCAGACCTTCCTTCACGTCATCTACCAACACAGCTCCCCAACGACGCTGTCAAGCTGACCGTGGTTCGGCTGCCGCGGACCACCCCTGCCGACGCCATAGTCGCCCCCCCTCCCCCCCCCCCTCGCCACCGGCCTCTCAGGAGCACTCCGTACTGCGGGGGGGGGGGGGGGGGGGGGGGGGGGGCTATGTGGCACTGATGAGATCAACACCAGTATACCAGTATTGATATGAGCATCATCTTTGAACTAAGCAAAACATTATCTTTGTGTAGCTCTGCCATCCAGTTCTCTGTAAGCTTTACTTGTGTGCAGAGGTAAATAAATGAACTCCTGATTATCAGGTGTTGTTTGGTGTATCTCACCCGAGCATCCACCTCAAACTAAATCGGATGATGCTAATGGAATTAGATTAGAAAATGAGACACTTGGAATGGTAGATGGGTTTTACTATTTGGGCAGAAAAATAAGTGCTGATGGCTGAAGTAGAGAGGATATAAAATGTAGACTGACAGTGGCAAGAAAAGTATTTCTGAAGAAGAGAAATTTGTTAACATCAAATATAGACTAAAGTGTTCGGAAGTCTTTCCTGAAAGTATCTGTCTGGAGTGTAGCCATGAATGGAACTGAAACATGGACAATGAACGGTTTGAACAAGAAGAGAATAGACACTTATGAAATGTGGTGCTACAGAAGAATGCTGAAGATTGGATTGGTACATCACATAACTAATGAGGAAATACAGAATGGAATTTGGGAGACAAGAAATTTGTAGCACAACATGGTTAAAAGAAGGAATCAGTTGATAGGACACATTCTGAGACATCAAGTAATCAGCAATTTAGTATCAGAGGGGAGTGGGGAAGGGAGGGGGGTAAAAACTATAGAGGGAAAATAAGAGGTGAATACCATATGCAGATTCAGAAGACTGTAGATCACAGTAGTTGTTCAGAGATGAAAATGCTTGCACAGGATAGAGTACCATGGAGAGCTGCATCAGCCCAGTCGACTGAAGACCACAATAACATGGTTATTAAGAACATGAAACACCCCCTTGAAAAAAGTTGAGTTAAATATTTTTCAGGGAATACCCTTCTGAAGGTAACAAGTATATTCAAAAACAAAAGAAAGCAAAAAAGAAAAAAAGAAGTTCTATTGTTTTTAATGTACATTGCAACAGTGCACCTAGATTTGTGAAAAAAGTCATTTGTTTCAAAGGCCCCTAGTCCTAGATTTTGTTTTCATTTCAACATTTGACTAATAGCAAAAAGTACAACATCATTAACACCAAATTCGATCATACATGATGAAGTGGTGTTTCAAAGACCCATTTGTCAGAAATAAGCAAGAAATATCTCGCTGTCACTTCATGCATGCCTAATATGTGTCTGCTTCAATGCCACTTGTCATGTTGGGTTGTTTAATATGTCTTTCACAGTGTAGCAGCACCATCGTTTAGGATAGGGAAAGTTAGTTTTGTACAATATTCTGAGCACAAGTTACAGCCAGGTGCGGGCTGGATTGCAGTGAGTTACACATACCAACAGTTGCTAAGTAGAATAGAGGCCACAGGGGCGTCAAATTTCTGAAAGAGTATACGTAGTAGTTTTGCATGTCACAAACCACAGGCAGAAGGGGCCCACTGGCCAACCTAGCGTGTTATGAGTACATGACGTGAATTGGCACGTGTGGCAAAACAGAGGCACACAGCCATATATAAATAGGTTCAGGTTTATAACAAGATTCACTTAAGTGTGGCAGCTCTCCCGGATGGCAGGGTATATCACACCACCAGCTACACGCAGCAGCAGATGTAGCGCCAGCGTTCCAGTCGACGGTGGGTCGCTGATTTAACCCCCTAAAGTTGACACGGGGTCTGTAGCCAGCCAGCGGTGGGCCACTCCACAGCTCACAGTTGTCCTGGCTTCCAACACACACTGGAGGCATCCCGAGGCAAGGGCTGCAGATTCGGACTCCAGGTTGCAGGTGCTTGCTGTCGCCGCGATCTCAGCCACGCTGGCAAGAAGCACGCAGCTGGCCACCTGTGGTTCACACCGAGTGGTGCTGAGTCAGCAGGGATGCAGACCGCTGAGCCAATGCCGGCATCCTGATGATGACGCAACTCCACTGGCATACAAGGCTGACACACGGTGCATGCATGGATTGCTGAGGCAGCCATTCCGTGCCAAGTTGTGTGGGACCCAGTGATGCTGATTGAGAGGAACGGGGGCACCGTAGTTGGAAACAATAAATCACTTGGAAAGCTTGGACAAGTCTTAATATCATGATTTCTATGTCTTCTCACTACATTTGGTCTTCCTGATACATTCGGTAGCAGAAGTTGCCACTATATTTGGTGTCAGAATAGCGGACGTCATCTGTACAGTACGACATTCAAACCCACTGCCTGCATTACAATCACAAGATGTGGTGAGTTTTGACCAGTTTTCATTTGAGTGTTGGACATTTTCTTTCTTTTTTGTGTTTTTGAGTGTGGCTCATGGCAGACCACTGTAGATGTTTTGTGTGAGCATATATAATAATTCCAATCCCAAAGAAAGCAGGTGTTGACAGATGTGTAAAATACCGAACTATCAGTTTAATAAGTCACAGTTGCAAAATACTAACACGAATTCTTTACAGACGAATGGAAAAACTGGTAGAAGCCAACCTCGGGGAAGATCAGTTTGGATTCTGTAGAAATATTGGAACACGTGAAGCAATACTGACCTTACGACTTATCTTAGAAGAAAGATTAAGAAAAGGAAAATCTACATTTCTAGCATTTGTAGACTTAGAGAAAGCTTTTGACAATGTTGACTGGAATACTCTATTTCAAATTCTGATGGTGGCAGGGGTAAACTGCAGGGAGCGAAAAGCTATTTACAATTTGTACAGAAACCAGATGGCAGTTATAAGAGTCGAGGGACATGAAAGAGAAGTAGTGGTTGGGAAGGGAGTGAAACAGGGTTGTAGCCTCTCCCCGATGTTATTCAATCTGTATATTGGGCAAGCAGTGAAGGAAACAAAAGAAAAATTTGGAGTAGGTATTAAAATCCATGGAGAAGAAATAAAAACTTTAAGGTTCGCCGATGACATTGTAATTCAGAGACAGCAAAGGAATTGGAAGAGCAGTTGAATGGAATGGATTGAGTCTTGAAAGGAGGATATAAGATGAACATCAACAAAAGCAAAACGAGGATAATGGAATGTACTCTAATTAAGTCGGGTGATGCTGGGAGAATTAGATTAGGAAATGAGACACTTAAAGAAGTAAAGGAGTTTTGCTATTTGGGGAGTAAAATAACTGATGTTGGTCGAAGTAGAGAAGATATAAAATGTAGACTGGCAATGGCAGGGAAAGCATTTCTGAAGAAGAGAAATTTGTTAACTTCGGGTATAGATTGAAGTGTCAGGAAGTAGTTTCTGAAAGTATTTGTGTGGAGTGAAGCCATATATAGAACTGAAACATGGACGATAAATAGTTTGGACAAGAAGAGAATAGAAGCTTTCGAAATGTGGTGCTACAGAAGAATGCTGAAGATTAGATGGGTAGATCACATAACTAATGATGAAGTATTGAATAGAATTGGGGAGAAGAGGAGTTTGTGGCACAACTTGACAAAAAGAAGGAACCGGTTAGTAGGACATGTTCTGAGGCATAAAGGGATCACAAATTTAGCATTGGAGGGCAGTGTGGTGGGCAAAAATCATAGAGGGAGACCAAGAGATGAATACACTAAGCAGATTCAGAAGGATGTAGGTTGCAGTAAGCACTGGGAGATGAAGAAGCTTGCACAGGACAGGGTAGGATGGAGAGTAGGGTAGCATGGAGAGCTGCATCAAACCAGTCTCAGGACTGAAGACCACAACAACAACAACAGTATTTTTTGTTGTCAGAGTAAGTGTTAGTTATTTGGGGTAGTAAGAGTTATTATTTTTTTTCCTGGCATTTAATTACTTTTGTATTGGTTTGAGTATGGTGTTACCAAGTATGATGATACTGAGGTGTAGGGAGTCGGGTTATTCTTGTACTTAAATGTTTTGTTTCGGGACTAACTGGGTACGAAAGCAACACAAAGGCAGAGTCAGGGATGTGAGGTGTGTCAGAACTGGAAGCAGTACAATTGACAGCAGACAATATGCAGTTGAGAAATGAATTAACGTCTAGAAGTAAGCGGGAAACCACATCTGATCAGTCGTTGTTGCCTAGGGTGCAGGAGATTCATCCAGCTGCCGTGAGTTTGATTATTCCATTTTCCAGCAAAGCATCTGAGGATGTGCGTTCATTTGTGGAGGACTGGGAGACTTCAGCAGTGATGAATGGTTGGTCTGATGAGCAGTTGTTACATATAGCCAAGATTAGATTAATGGGTGAAGCAAAAACATATGTAAGGTGTTCTGGGGCCTTAAGGAATGCAGGACAGTTTAAGCAGATAAAGGAAGGGCTTTTACAAAGGTACAAAAAACAGAACAGCGCTTGGTACTTTAGAGAGAGGTTAAGTACAATGTCAAAGAGACAGGGAGAGATGATGGAGAAATTTTGCAGACAGGATAAGGGAAATTAGTGAGTATACTTACAAGTAGGGTCAGAGCGATGAAGCGAATAGTCTTCTGTTGCAGGAGGCCGAGCAAAGGACACTTGATGTATTTTTGAGAGGGTTACCGGCCCATATGTCATGGAAAGCGCTTAAAGGGACTCTGAAAGATTTGTACTCAGCCATTCATCTAGCAATTCAATGTGAGGAAATAGATGTGGGAACAGGGGTACATGAGAGGCAAACAGTGTTTCAGCGGGTGTGAAATGTTTTAAGTGTGGTCATACAGGACATGTGCAGAGGCAATGTACCCAGTCACCAAGGAATAAAGGAAGGGCTGGAAATCAGCAGTGGGGAGGATGGCGAAGTGGAGATATAAGAGGTGGACAAGTTTTAAATGGTAGAGGGGGCCCAAGACCCACCTAAGGGAGCTCCCGTTCAATTTCAATGCTACGAATACGTATGTAGAGGTGGAATGTTCAGTGGTAGGATCCATAGGAACTAAAAAGTTTAAGATTTTGTTGGACACAGGGGCACAAGTGTCATAAAAATACAATGGGATGAACGAAGCTAGACCCACCATGTTAGAGGTTGCGTGGAGTGGGGGATAAGGAGGACATGCCTTTGAGGTCGGTGACAGCTGGCTTTCGAATGGAGAAAGTCCGGTTTAATGCATGCATTGAGGTAGTACCATGGGTAAGCGATGGCTATGACATGATCCTAGGAGTAGATTTCTTGCATCAACATCATGTCAAATCAACAGGCAGCAATGGTTGCACAAGCATTAGTAAACAACTGGATTTTGAAGTTTGGTGTACCGGAAACAATAATTACTGACCAAGGGACCAACTTCATGTCAGATTTAATGAATGAACTGTGTGAATTGTCGAACATAAAGAAGTTGAGGACAAGTGTGTTGCATCCACAGGCCAACAGAAGGACGGAGCGGGTACACAGAACAATTGGGAAGATGCTGAGTTTTTATGTAGATTCTCATCACCATCAGTGGTATGAGTATTTGAAAGTATATTGCATGCACATACAATGCAAAAGTCCATACAAATACTGGTTTATCTCCATATGAGGTAGTGTATGGGCGAAAAATGCCATCACTGTTTGATTTGGGGAGGCTACAAAAAGGAAGGACTGGTGAACCTGTATGTCAATTCGCAAGGACAATTCAGGATGTAAACAGGTACAAAAGGTGAGTACAAAGGCTTTGGAAAGGCAGAAAGACACAGTAAAGCACAAAGGAAGTTTACTGCAGTATAGAGTGGGGCAATGGGTAATGCTGTCCAGCCCCTATATGCAAAAAGGGAAAATGAAGAAGTTCCTCATGAGGTATCAAGGGCCATACTAAGTTGTTGAAACCACATCTCCCATTAATGTTAAGCTTCATCTGCCAACTAGAACAACAATAGTACACATTGGGTGGTTACAGCCATTTAAGGGTTGCCCGGATGTTATTCCAGGCATGTCACAGGAAGGAAAGAGGAAGAAAGAGAGAGTGAAGAGAGGTGCTAAGCACAGAGAAAACCAGGAAGATAGAGCACAGCATGAAGTACTGTATACTTTGTGATCCAGAAAGTAGTAGAGTATTTGCAGATTTTTGTGTGTGTGTGTGTGTGTGTGTGTGTGTGTGTGTGTGTGTGTGATGTATCATTGGGTTTGCATAGAGTAATTAGGCATTGTATTTTCGTATGTTGTATGTATTTTCACATATAGTCTGCTGTGGACAGCAGTCCTTTTGAAGAGGGAGGAAGGGTGATGGTGATCCTTGTTCTCAGGTCACAGCAAAGCCGTAATAAATAGGTGTTGAACTATGTCAGAGTCATACAATTTCCTGTTTAAATTTTTAGTTATCGACAGTGCTGGGTCAGGGAAATTGTGTTTATTGCACCAGTTCATATAATGTAAACTTAAGGATGAAAGTAGTCACACAATCAGTGTTGAGTTTGGATCAAAAATAGTGAATGTTGGAGGAAAATCTGTGAAGCTACAAATATGGGACACATGCACGGTGCAGTTATTTTTAGCCAGGGGAAAAGAAATAGACTGTCCAACGGACATCATGGAGCTAAAATTGAGCTTGCAATGGGTCAGGATACATTGGATCTTCTCCACCTATGAGAGTTTGGTAGAAGTAGCAAGTTGTTTTGAGCAGGGAGCATTTGCAGAATCGAAATGTATAGAGATCAAGGGGGTCAGAATTTTAATCAATGGAACTAAGTGTAACATAATAGGACCAACCTATTGCACAGCCACAGCCTTACTGGCCAGAAGCCCTTTTAGAGTTTTTGCCAAGGCAGAATCTGACCTTGTTAAATCAAATTCTGGAGCCAGATCTGTTGAGATCCGTAAACCAGTTTGTTTTATAGCAAGAGGTGCGCATATCAGCCGAACAGCTTGTGCAATATGACGCTCAGTATAGGGAAAGGCAAAAGCAAATAACAATCATTTTGAGCAACTCTGTACCAAGTGTCATCACAGCCTTAATTTTGTTATGTGGTGTTTTCTTTCTGATCAGGCAGAGAGCTAATTCCAAGAGGGAACCAAGGGTAGTCCAAGTCCCAGTGGATTGGGTGAGGGCATGAGACGAGTAGGCAAGGGGTTGATCAAGCAATGGTCATCCAATAAGGAATTTTTATGTTTTGTTTCATGTCATGGTTTTAAGGGGCACTAGATCGCGTTTAAGTTTTCTTATAGTAAAGAAATATGTCACAGGTGCCAACCCAAACAAGTTGAGAGTTAGTTAAAGGTCGACCCAGGGACCGGGTGTTTTGGAAGAGGGAAATAATGTAGCGGCACCACCGTTTAGGATAGGGAAAGTTAGTTTTGTGCAATATTCTGAGCACAAGTTACAGCCAGGTGCGGGCCAGATTGCAGTGAGTTACACATACCAACAGCTGCGAAGTAGAATAGAGGCCATAGGGGCATCAAATTGCTGAAAGAGTATATGTAGCGGTTTTGCATGTCGCCCATCACAGGCAGAAGGGGCCCCCTGACCAACCTAGCACGTTATGAGTATGTGATGCAAAGTGGTGTGTATGGCAAAACAGAGGCGCACAGCCACATATAAATAGGTGCACATTTCTAAGAAGACTCATTCAAGTGTGGCAGCTCTCCTGGATGGCAGGGCATATCACACCACCAGCTACACGCAGCAGCAGATGGGGCACCAGCATTCCAGTCCATGGCGGGTTGCTAGTTCGACCCTCTAAGGCTGACACGGGGTCCATAGCCAGCCAGCAGTAGGCCACTCTATGGCTCACTATCGTGGGCAGTCATCCTGGCTTCCAACACGTGCCGGAGGCAATCCGAGGTGAGGGCCACAGATTCGGACTCCGGGTTATGGGCGCTTGTTGTCACCGTGATCTCAGCCACACCAGCGAGAATCATGCAGCTGGCTGCCTGCGGCTTACACCGAGCGGCACTGTGTCGGCAGGGACACGGACCACTGAGCCAACTGCCGGCATTCTGATGACAACAAAACTCTGCTGACATACAAGGTCAACACACAGTGCGTGCATGGGTCACTGAGGCAGCCATTCCATGCCAAGCCATTTTGCAGACAGCAAAGTGGTGTCCTCAGCAATGCGGGACCCAGTGATGCAGATCGAGAGGAATGGGGGATCTGTAGTTGGAAACAATAAATCATTTGGAAAGCTTGGACGAGTCTTAATACAGTGCCTTCTACCTATTCCCACTACATTTGGTCAAACACAGTGATGATGGGTGCATGTAGCATGTATGTTTTATAATCAGCCTTTGTTACTAAAACTGTTTAAACTCATTTCTCATGTTTGCGTATTGCCGTACCTGAAGGACCTACCACTTACAAATCCTGACAAATATTTTGTCTAATTATGATCCGGGGCAACAACACAAACAACCCCCTTATAGAAGTGGTGTCAGATAGGATGATTATGGAAAATCTACAGTCCTGAAGAGGTGCTGCACAATGTGAACTTCGAGCAGCAGTAGCAGCATGAACATCTTCTGACTACGCGGGGACATCCAATGCTGGAATTCAGGTTGGTCTACTCCAGTATGGCTAGAATACGAAAGGCAGTGATGGATTTTTATTTTACATTTGAGTGACTCATTGGCATTAAATTAGATTCAACCCAGTCAGAGTAATGTTGTTGATCTACAAACTGTTATTAATAAACTGCAAGAAGAAATTCAGCAGTTAAAAGCAGAAAGAAGTGAGCTTAACATTCTGAAAGACTTGTCAAATGATAGTTCATGCAGTACAGGTACAACTACAGTAAAGAATTTTTCATTATTGGCATTGGTACCAGTGTTTAGTGGGAAACCCAAAGATGATGTGAAAGTGTTTTTTCATAAACTTGAAGGGGGTGCCCTGTTAGGATCATGGACAGATTCCGAAAATCTAGTGGTTACAAATTAAGAATTCATGGAGCAGCACAATATTTCAGTAGCGTGGAGCCTACTTGAATGAAAGCAGAAGATTACAATGAGTTTAGAATGGTTGTTGTTCAGAGATTTAAACGTAGCAACGAGATCAGATTTTACAGAGAGCAGCTTTACAGTTTGCGAATGTGACAAGACAAATCTATCAAGTAGTTTGCTGACAGAATTCGAAACAGCAATGCCAGAAACAAGAATGCAGTTTTCAACACAACAGTACAAGGTTACAAATGCAATAAGCTGGGTCACAAGTGTAAGGATTGTAAAGAGAATTGAATCTGCTATCATTGCGGGATGCAGGGTCATGTTTCAAGAGATTGTCGCAACAAGAAGAAAGATAATGCAAACAATAGATAATCTGCCAGATCTTTAAATGATTATGAGGACACACAGGCCACCACTCCATCCGCCCCTTGACAGAGACAGTGTCGTTAGTTCCAATGAAAATCAGTCCAAGAATGACTTCATGATAGATGCTGTATATAGTGGGAGAAACATGAGACATGAGCACAGACCTCATTAATGTGGTGTAGCATAGATAAACGGAATAAATTGAAACTGCCACTATTAAAAGTATGAGGGTTAAACGAAGGAAAGCTACGTAACTATGGAGAAGTTTATGTAGAATTAATTCTTGGCAAAGACCAAGATGAAGGTGAAAATAAAGATAAAGGTAAATACACAGCAAGGGTACAAGTAGTTTCAAATAACAAAACGCATTACAACGGTGTACCTGGATTTGATTTCTTGTCCGTTAATGAGGCAGAGATATTTGCCATAGAGAGAAAGATCAGCCATAGCAATTACAACCTATGAAATCATTCTTCGGATCATACTCAAAGGAGCAGCAATACTGATGTCGTGGGAATGGACTGCCCAAAGGATGCCTCAGTTCAAACTGTCCGAGTAAATGTTCAAATTGATCAGCCTCAGCAGATTCCCAAGGAGCAGGAAAGACAATCTGTGTTGAAGTTAAGCCACCCCAATGCAAAGAAGGAACTTTGTTATTAATTGAGTAATCTGGGAAAAGTGAGTGCAGATGTCGCTACAATGGTGAGACAGAATGTCACAAAAGTCCCAGTTACAATAACGAATATGTGCAATGAGGATGTTGTTTTGCCATGAGGAACAAAAGTTGCTGAAGTGTTGAGCGTAAGTAAAAGTGACATAACACAGATTCCAGATGAGGTAACAAATGCTGCAGTTATAAACACAGATTTTTGTAACAGTACCGCAAAATTGCAATGAGGAGACAAAGTTAATAATGATCTGAAGTGCAAGATTTGGGAAAAGACAGAACATTTGACAGCTAATGAACAAAAGATTTCAGTGCCTGTTTTGTTGGAGTATTCAGATTTATTCTGAGAACGTGCAAATTTACCTGTCACTCATTTAGTTCAGCATCATATTCATACAAGGAATGCAGCCCTAATCACTCAGAAACCTTACTGAATACCATTCTGTCAAAGAGAGTTGGTAGACAACATGGTTAAAGAACAATTAGATGCCGGAATTATAAAACCAAGAGATCCTTCAGACCAACCGTGATGTTTGTCTGTTGTAATTGTAAAGAAGAAATCAATTTCTGGAGAACCACAGTTCCATTTTTGTGTTGATTACCAATCTCTGGATGCTGTGACCACACTCGAAATTTACCCCTTACCAAATTTAGTGGAAACCTTGGATTACTTTGGCAGATGTCGAATTTTTTCAGTATGTCGTTTAACAAGTGGTTATCATCAGTTAACAGTGCATCCCAATGATCAAGCAAAACCTTCATTTGTAACTGCAACAGGAGTATACAAGTATCTTCGTATGCTGTTTGGAATTCGTAATGCTCCAGCTACATTTCAGCACCTGATGGATGCAGTTTTATGAGGGCTCATCCCAAACACCAGCACTTGTTTACCTTGATGATGTAATAAGTTTTGGTGTAAACATGAAGCAGCATACTGAGAGACTACAAGCTGTTTTTGAGCATATAAGAAGCGCAAACCTGTCTTTATCAATAGATAAATGTCATTTTGCACAAAGTAAAGTTAACTATCTTGGTCACATTATAACCAGTGAAGGTGTTTGACCTGATCCAAAATTAATTAAAGATGGAAAGAATTTTCCTGAACCACAGAATTTGAAAGAACTACAATCATTCTTGGGATGGTCAAATTTATACAGACAATTTAGAACTGGTTATGTGAATATAGCACGTCCAATGACACAGCTACTGAAGAAAGGAGCCACATTTAATTGATCAACAGAGTGCAGAAAGGCAATGGAAGAACTTAAAACTGCTCTAACCACAGCCCCAGTGTTATCCTATTCAGATTTCAGTAAACCTTTTATTCTTTCAACAGCTGCATCCAATTTTGCCATAGGTGAAATCTTGTCTCAAGAAGTTGATGGTCATGAACATCCAATCTCATTTGCTCCCTGACAATTACACAAAGCAGAATGTAATTGTACTACTACTGAGAAGGAGCTTTGTGCTTTGGGTTTTGGTATAACACATAACAGATGTTTCTTGACAGGAAGAGAATTTACAGTTATTACAGATCATGCCGCACTTAAATGGTTATTGAGCTTAAAGGATCCAAGTTCCAGATTAACAAGGTAGCCATTAAGACTGAGTGAGTACCAGTTTAAGGTTATTCACTGACCTGCTAAACAACATGTATGCAATGAGTCAAAAAGTCGATGTTTGTGTTACAATAAGTTGAGAAGAAGAGTTAAAGGCAGCTCAAGAAGAAGATCCACAATGCAAATTATGGAAAAATGATCAACGTTTTGTTGAAATAGATGGATTATTGTACAAAATCACTAGTAAAGGAAACCGCCTAGTTATTCAAGAAATCATGAAAGAGCAAATCATGAGAGAACAACACGATTCTTTATTATTAGGACATTGCAGTAAAAAAGCAACAAACATTAAAATAGCTCAAATGTTTTGGTGGCCGAGCCGCAAAGCTGATGTTTTTGAGTTTGTTTCACAATGTGATTCCTGTAACAAATGGAATGATGTATGAATTGCAAGAACCACCAGATACAAGTGAACCATTTGAATGAGTAGGACTAGATGTCATGAGACTGTTGCCTAAGACTAAAGATGGAAACAAATACATATTGACAGTGTTAGATCATTTCTCTAGATATCTTCTCATGATATCAATACCTGATCAGAGTGCTGAGACTATAGCTAAAGTTTTTCTAAAAGAATGGATTCTTGGATTCTTAAGTTTGGATCACAATTAAGTATAATTAGTGATCAAGGAACGGATTTTATGAGTGAATTGCTTAAACAGACTTGTAATCCCATGCAAATAACTCAGTTAAGGACTACATCAGCACACCCTGAATGAAATGGAAGAGCTGAGCGAGTCCACAGAACAATTATTAAAATGTTTAGTCATTATGTGAGCAGCAAACACGACAATCAGGATGTCTGTTTACCGTACTTGGTAAGTTGTTACAATGCCAAAATGTACAGCTCAACTGGTCTAAGTCCATATGAGATCATCTACAGAAGAAGAATGCATTCACTTGGACTTTGCACGATCGATTGCCGGAATCAGCAATGAACACATAAGGGATCTAGCATGCAAGCTAAAGGAAGCATGGAGGGGAGTGAAACAGTGGAATCATCAATCCTTTCTTCAGCAAGCAAGACAACACGACCGCCAAGCAGCAGCACCACAGTATCGAGTTGGAGATCTTGTGCATTTGAGCAATGTGGTATTAAAGAAGAGTCAAGTCAAAAAGTTTAAGAAGTTTTGAAAAGGACCATATCCAATCTTTGAGGTGTTGTCGCCAGTCACTCTTAAGCTCCAACTGCCCTTTTGTTTGATTGTCGTTCATGTCAATCATGTAAAGCCATTTCTGGGTAGATTTGCTGTAGTATCGCAAGACGACAAGGACTGACTGAGAGGCAGACGTGCTGTTCTCAAACCCAGGAAGCGAGAATCAAGAGGTCACAGTCCAGACTTCGAGGCTGAGGCATCACCACATTCCGAGCGATCCTGTTCCAAACACCCCTACAATCTGCATAAATGTGTGTAGTGTGTGAGAGTGCGATGCGTGTGTGTAGTAACACGATTCACGTTTCCGTCGCACTTCACCTAGTGTAGACAGGGAACTGTCTGCTAGACCTGCCCGATGTGAACTGACTGGGCCTGGCCCGTGCTGCCGGCGTTGTTGTTATTGTTATGCCGGCAGAGGTCGCGTCCGAATTCTCGCGTTCCCTCTGGTGGACGGGCCTCTACTTGCAGCAACTACCGTCCATGATGCGCCATACCAATGTGCGCCTCCCGCGATCTTTCTGGTGGCTACAGCAGTGTGTTTATTTCAGCCATGTGCTTATGTGAATGTTTTGTGAAAATTTAGTATTGAAGCTATTACATGAGTGCACAAGTGAAACTAAACCTATTATTCCACAGGTTACCACAAGAAACTCATTTATTTTATGTTCATTGTTAACTCTAGTATTTAGAACTAATTAACCATGTTCTCTTTTATTCTAATGTTTGCTGTGATAGCATATTCTACTAATGCTGTAGTAATAGTACCACATAGTACAGGTGTTTTGTTTGAACCATGATCAGACATGGTAGTTTCAACAAGTAATGCAAAACTTGTCCTCAAGTACAATCTGAGTGAAATCCAGCAACAGTTCAGTTCTGTAAAGAAGCAAATTGATCTAATTTGTTTTGTTAAGGGTAATGATACAATTTTGGAAATGCGTACATCTTGGTATAACAACTGGATCACAGCCAAAATGCAGGTAGAGTCTACATTTGCTAATTATGAACAAGAGATTTACTGTTTTTTAAAGCTTTTGCCACACAAAACTTTAATTAGTCATAAACGTGCCTGGTTTGATTTTGGAGGGAGTATCCTTCATACTGTATTTGGCACTCTAACTAGTCGAGATTACTGGAAGTTAAAGGCAAAATATTAGCTCTTGAACAACAGTCCACTACAGATTCAACTAACCTCTCTAAAGTAATTATCATATTCAAGAATATGCAAAGAACCATTACTAACCACACAGTTTTCATTGAACGGATTGTAAAGCATTTATCTCACATTTCCACGTAATTCATAATGAAACAAAACCAAATTCAAAGAACTATTCTAAGGATTAAATGCTGTGAGTGCACACTTAGATTTAAACACTCTTTTGTTAAGGATTACTGATAGTTTATCAAATGCTAGTATTGATGCCCTTAACTTAAGAACAGCCTTAGAAAGTAGTTCAAATGATTGTTTGAGCAGTGTACTACTACATCCAGAACAATTTTTAGAGATCCTACTATCAATAGAATGAAAGCTAGATGCAACCTACACTATGATTTACTATTGGCTCTTACAAGTTGTACGATTACTATAAGTTAACCACCACACACTCTTTAATGATTGAAGATGAATTAACTGTTATTGTTTCTACACCCATTGCTGCTAGATCAAAGTATAATTTTGAAATGTATAAGATTTATTCTTACCCTGTGAAATGGAGACAGGCAGGTATTCATGTAAAGTACATACTCAATGATTATCTACTGATCAGCAAGGATCAAAGATATTTTGTGGCCCTAAATGAAAATGATTTGCATATGTGTAAATGTAGTCATAAGTTAATTTGCCCTGAATCAGCAGTATTCTCAGATAGTAGAGTGTACAGATGTGAGAAAGAACTGTGTGTGACTCAACCCCCAAGTGATGATTGCCCTAGAATTTTAATGCGTCTTTATCATCCATTTCTTAAACAATGTTCTGAAGGTATAATTTTCTCATTTAACTCCACCCTTGATGTCACATTTACATGTAAAAATTATGATACACCTGAGCTATCCTTTACACTCAAATTGAATAATAGTGGATTAATCTTGAATGCCACACATTGTGATTTATCGTGTGAACTGTTTGATATGCCTAGTGTATTGCCAATTACATTTCATGCAGTTGGACATTTGCCATTAATGACAATGTTATCTGTTTATTACAATGATTCATACATATTAACATTTGGAAAGCATTCCTTATCAAGTTTTTCTGTAGACAAAAATTTAATTAAGGATATCCATGAAAATTTGATTTATTCCAATAATGAGTTAAATTTCATTGAAGCAGCAAACAGAATTAAGTCCTTTGATTCATCCAGTAACGTTAATGCATACTTGAGTGTCAGTATTGTGTTTTTATTGCTTTTATTAATTTGTCTTTTGTCAACAGCATTTGTCATGTATGAAATTGTCATCCTGAAGGCATGCTTCTCTGTACTGTGTCTGCAAATTAAATACATGTTGCAATGCCTTCTGACGCCACAAATGGAGAAATAGATTCATAACACCCAGGAGGTCATTTTGAGCCACCTATTGTTGCTCTTTTTCTCTGGGGAGAGTGATATAAGGGTCTACGGGTTGCACACAGCCATATGGTACGTAACACGCACTCGCCAACCGTCCTATCTGGAATGCTGACAATTTGCTTGGTCAGTACACGTGCGTCTGGCCACAGCGCAATGCAGGGAGTAAGCGATTGGCTGCCGTCCACAGTGCACCATTTTAGTTAGGGTAGCCTCAGGCACAAATATGTCTTTTATCTTAGTTCACCATGGAACCTTTCGATATGACCATAATTAGCCACTGTTAGGATGTCAGACACAGTGATGATGCGTGTGTGTAGCATATGTGTTTTATGATCAGACTTTGTTAATTAAACTGTTTAAACTTACTTCTTGTGTTCGCATATTGCTGTACCTCAAGGACCCACCACTTACAAATCCTGACAAATATTTTGTCTAATTATCATGCGGGGCAACAACACAAACAACCCCCTTGTATTAAGTTCATTGACGTTTTCCCTTTATCTATTGTGTGTGTGTGTGTGTGTGTGTGTGTGTGTGTGTGTGTGTGTGTGTGTGTGTGTGTCTCTGAACAATTAAATATTCTAGGTCTCGATCTCCAAAATGTGGGCCGAGAGAAAGAGTAGGCTGCGTTCCAACATTTGGCATGTCGGCATCACAATCAGTGATGTGAAATTGGTGTCCTGGCACAAAGTGTTTCCCTCACACCACTTTTTCCCATTTTGCTGTCCATTTGTTTAGGTGATATTGGTCAGCTCAGGGAAAGAGAGGGAGAGTCATCTCTTCCTTCCTGCTCCTGTCATTAAATTACAGTTGCCCGATGTGCTTGGTGGGCAAAATCAAAATGTATGCATTGATGTAAAAAATTCTGTGCTTCCTCATTATTGTACAGGTTTACAATAATGTTACAACAATAATGTATAAACAATTTCAAATATAACATAATTAAATCTGAGAAGGTTACAACTTGAAAACAAGAACAGTGCACCAAATGTAAAAAGAAAATACAAATACAACAAAGGATATTATTTTTATATTTCTTGAAATTGAAAAAATATATGGAATACACAGTATGAATGTATTTATCTGGGAAAGACATATTAAACAGCTCAACATGACAATTGGCATTGAAACAGATGCATATCGGAGACATGTAAAGTAATATAGAGATATTTCCAGCTTATTCCTGACAAGTACATCTTTGGAATACAACTTCACCTTATATGACTGAATTTAGTATTGACAACGCAAAACATTTTGCTATTAGTCAAATGTCAAAATGAAAAATAAAATAAGGGATATTTCAAAAATATGACTTTTTCAACAAATTTGGGTGTACTGTTTAATATACACTAAAAACTATAGAACTTTCATTTGAAGTTTTCTTATTCTCTTATCATTTCAGCAGCATTTATTCAGAAATATTTAACTCAGTTTTTTCAAGGGTGCAATTTGCCCCCTTAGTAGTTATATGGACACACATAAAAAAAGGTGTTTCTTATTTGCTCTACATTTCAATAAATTCAAATCCAGTCAAAATCAAAGTGTATCCTTAGGGTGAGTTTACTTGTTGGTTTTCAAACCATGCCATGTGCCTAGTCAAATATGTAATATTTCCTTTAATTTTTTTCATTATCTTTTATGTGCAGCGAAATATAACAAGTAGCAAGTGGGTTCTTGTGATTCTGTGAAGGATCAGATCAAAGCTGACCGACAATGAGCTTGAGTGGCTACTCAATGAGGATCCAGGCTTCAACACTATACCAGGCAATGAAAATGACACCAACTTTGAGGAAGAAGAGGAACTTATCACACAAAGTGACCACAATTCATATTCTGAACAAGAACATGAGTCACATGATGACTGTGAACAGTCACTCCCCCTGACGATATTTTTACTGGGAGGGTAAAACATGTAAATGGAATAAAATAAGTGCTAATATGATCACCAAAACCAAAAGAAAGACTATTGTAAAATATTTCCTGGGCCTAAACATGTTCTCAGAGGGATCACAAGTGAAACAGAGATTCATGGACAATACATAGCTTGGAAATGACTGATGAAATAGTAAGATACATGAACTTATTTATCCAGTCTAAGAAAAAAGTGTACAATATTCCAAAGAAAGGGACGCTAAGGAAACTACAAGGTTTGAAATAATGGCATTATTTGTACAGCTGTATGTCTTCAGGGCCAAGAAAGCAAACCACACTAATGTCACTGTGGTTAACAAATGGCACATGTCTGGAGAATACAAGAGCTGTGACAAGTTCCATAAGATTTCTGTTCCTTTTAATAAATTGTATACATTTTGATGACAAGAGCACAAGACAATAAATAAGTACAACAAAAACTTGCTGCAATTACACAAATATTAGATGACTTTGTGGTGAACTGCAAGAACAGTTACAGTGTAGGTAAAACTTTCTGACAGTAGCTGAAAAGTTGCAAGCTTTCTGGGCTCACTGTTCTTTCGATCAGTAAGTCCTGATCAAACTGAGAAAATACAGGATGAAGATTTTTGTTTTAGCAGATGCTAAAATATTTTTCACATGTAATATTGATGTGTATTGTGGGAAACAACTTACAGGACCATATGATGCTTCCAGTTCTCCCTGTGATGTTGTAGGAAGGCTTGTTACTCACACTAAAGGCTCCAGGAAATTTTACAATGGATAACTGATACACCAGCTATTTCTCAGTCATCTTCTTGTTGCAGAAGTGGCTAACATGCATAGATACATTGAGAACAAACAAAAGTGAGAACCCACAAGAATTTTGCCTGAGAAAGGTAGGGTTGTCCATTTCACTCTACTTTATATCTCTGACATGATGTTAGTTTTGAATTTAAAAAATAATAAATTGCTGTTTTACTGCTTTCAACTATATGTACAAGTAAGCCAGAGATAGTTTTGGATTACAATGTAACAAAGGGAGGAGTCATCACAGCCAATCAACTGGCAGGTGTGTATTCAGTCAAATGGGTGATACGAAGATGGCTATTTGTTGTATTCTGTGTTCTAATAGAAACAGTAGGAATCACTGATCAAAGCATTTTTCATACAAAGGTAAATTCAAAACAGATGACCATTGTTTTTGTGAAAGAATCAGAATTTTCTCTTATGAAGGCTCATCTAGTGCACTGCTGACATAGTGGCTTCCTTCGCGGAATACAAAGAACCATGGATTGAAAGAACTGAGGAGCCTGCCACCGAGAAAATAACATAGTGTGTAACATATGGACAAGCAAAAAACACATCTAGTACCATTAGGTGTGACTCATGCCATAGCTTTGTTTGTGGAGGACATGTGAAAACAATTGCACATATGGAAGTATCACACAGTCCTTGAAAAAGTGCAAGACAATCAAATGTGCAGATCCAAAGAAATCTGTGATAATTTATACTGTGTCAATATAGAAATCACACATCATTTCATATTGCAGTGTTATTCTGCAGTGTGTATGCTTAAGAAAAGTGTTGAGCTAGGGTAATGTAAAGTCAGCTGCAGCAACAGATTGATATAATGGAAGTTTACTTTACCATTGTTTAACTAAACAATTATTCAGTTTGTATAATGTAAGTCTATTTTATCATTGTTTAATTAATGTAAAGTTAAATTGCAATTTAGCTCATACATGTTTACTTTGGTAAAATAAAGACAGCTATTTTTTACATGTGTACAAAGTATGCCATCCATCAACTGGTGTTATGAATAATGGGGTGCCCACTCAAGAGTTAATTTTTTGGCTCCAGGAGATCAGTACAGGCATTTCTTACAACTGCATTCATTTGTCATCTAATGAGCTTCTTATGTTAACTGCTATTAGAACAGTGTGAGAATACTTTCCAATGTTGTTGTTGTGGCCTTCAGTCCTGAGACTGATTTGATGCAGCTCTCCAGTAACTACTGCAACCTACATCCTTCTGAATCTGCTTAGTGCATTCATCTCTTGGTTTCCCTCTACGATTTTTACCCTCCACGCTGCCCTCCAATACTAAATTGGTGATCCCTTGATGCCTCAGAACATGTCTTACCAACAGATCCCTTCTTCTAGTCAAGTTTGCCACAAATTTCTCTTCTCCCCAGTCCTATTCAATACCTCCTCATTAGTTATGTGATCTACCCATCTAATCTTTAGCATTCTTCTGTAGCACCACATTTAAAAAGCTTCTATTCTCTTCTTGTCCACACTAGTTATAGTCCATGTATCACTTCCATACATGGCTATACTCCATACAAATACTTTCAGAAATGACTTCCCGACACTTAAATCTATACTCGATGTTAACAAATTTCTCTTCTTCAGAAACGCTTTCATTTCCATTGTCAGTCTACATTTTATATCCTCTCTACTCCAACCATCATCAGTTATTTTGCTCCCCAAATAGCAAAACTCCTTTACTACTTTAAGTGTCTCATTTCCTAATCTAATTCCCTCAGCATCACCTGACTTAATTAGAGTACATTCCATTATCCTCGTTTTGCTTTTGTTGATGTTCATCTTATATCCTCCTTTCAAGACTCTAACCATTCCGTTCAACTGCTCTTCCAAATCCTTTGCTGTCTCTGAATTACAATGTCATCGGCGAACCTTAAAGTTTTTATTTCTTCTCCATGGATTTTAATACCTACTCCAAATTTTTCTTCTGTTTCCTTCACCGCTTGCTCAATATACAGATTGAATAACATCGGGGAGAGGCTACAACCCTGTCTCACTCCCTTCCCAACCACTACTTCTCTTTCATGTCCCTCGACTCTTATAACTGCCATCTGGTTTCTGTACAAATTGTAAATAGCCTTTCGCTCCCTGTATTTTACCCCTGCCACCATCAGAATTTGAAATAGAGTATTCCAGTCAACATTGTCAAAAGCTTTCTCTAAGTCTACAAATGCTAGAAATGTAGATTTACCTTTCCTTAATCTAGCTTCTAAGATAAGTTGTAGGGTCAGTATTGCCTCATATGTTCCAATATTTCTATGGAATCCAAACTGATCTTCCCCGAGGTTGGCTTCTACTGGTTTTTCCATTTGTCTCTAAAGAATTCGCATTAGTATTTTGCAGCCGTGATTTATTAAACTGATAGTTCGGTAATTTTCACATCTGTCAACATCTGCTTTCTTTGGGATTGGAATTATTATATTCTTCTTGAAGTGTGAGGGCATTTCGCCTGTCTCATATATCTTTCTCACCAGATGGTACAGTTTTGTCAGGACTGGCTCTCCCAAGGCTGTCAGTAGTTCTAATGGAATGTTGTCTACTCCCGGGGCCTTGTTTCGACTCAGGTCTTTCAGTGCTCTGTCAAGGTCTTCACGCAGTATCATATCTCCCATTTCATCTTCATCTACATCCTCTTCCATTTCCATAATATTGTCCTCAAGCACATCACCCTTGTATAGACCCTCTATATACTCCTTCCACCTTTCTTCTTTCCCTTCTTTACTTAGAACTGGGTTTCCATCTGAGCTCTTGATATTCATACAAGTGGTTCTCTTATCTCCAAAGGTATCTTTAATTTTCCTATAGGCAGTATCTATCTTACCCCTCGAAAGATAAGCCTCTACATCCTTACATTTGTGCTCTAGCCATCCCTGCTTAGGCATTTTGCACTTCCTGTCAATCTCATTTTTGAGACGTTTGTATTCTTTTTTGCCTGCTTCATTTACTGCATTTTTATATTTTCTCCTTTCATCAATTAAATTCATTATCTCTTCTGTTACCCAAGGATTTCTAGCAGCCCTCGTCTTTTTACCTACTTCATCCTCTGCTGCCTTCACTACTTCATCCCTCAAAGATACCCATTCTTTTTCTACTGTATTTCTTTCCCCCATTCTCGTCAATTGTTCCCTTAAGCTCTCTTTGAAACTCTGTACAACCTCTGGTTTAGTCAGTTTATCCAGGTCCCATCTCCTTAAATTCCCACCTTTTTTCAGTTTCTTCAGTTTTAATCTACAGTTCATAAGCAATAGATTGTGGTCAGAGTCCACATCTGCCCCTGGAAATGTCTTACAATTTAAAACCTGGTTCCTAAATCTCTGTCTTACCATTATATAATCTATCTGAAACCTGTCAGTATCTCCAGGCTTCTTCCATGTATACAACCTTCTTTTATGATTCTTGAACCAAGTGTTAGCTATGATTAAGTTGTGCTCTGTGCAAAATTCTACCAGACGGCTTCCTCTTTCATTTCTTCCCCCCAATCCATATTCACCTCCCTTTTCCTACTACCGAATTCCAGTCACCCATGACTATTAAATTTTCGTCTCCCTTCACTATCTGAATAATTTCTTTTATTTCATCATACATTTCTTCAATTTCCTTGCCATCTGCAGAGCTAGTTGGCATATAAACTTGTACTACTGTGGTAGGCATGGGCTTCGTATCTATCTTGGCCACAATAATGCATTCACTATGCTGTTTGTAGTAGCTTATCCGCACTCCTATTTTTTTATTCATTATTAAACCTACTCCTGCATTACCCCTATTTGATTTTGTATTTATAACCCTGTAACGCCTGACCAAAAGTCTTGTTCCTTCTGCCACCGAACTTCACTAATTTCCACTATATCTAACTTTAACCTATCCATTTCCCTTTTTAAATTTTCTAACCTTCCTGCCCGATTAAGGGATCTGACATTCCACACTCCGATCCGTAGAATGCCAGTTTTCTTTCTCCTGATAACGACGTCCTCCTGAGTAGCCTCCGCACGGAGATCTGAATGGGGGACTATTTTACCTCCGGAATATTTTACCCAAGAGGACGCCATCATCATTTAACCATACAGTAAAGCTGCATGCCCTTGGGAAAAATTACGGCCGTAGTTTCCCCTTGCTTTCAGCCGTTCGCAGTACCAACACAGCAAGGCTGTTTTGGTTAGTGTTACAAGGCCAGATCAGTCAATCATCCAGACTGTTGCCCCTGCAACTACTGAAAAGGCTGCTGCCCCTCTTCAGGAACCACACGTTTGTCTGGCCTCTCAACAGATACCTCTCCGTTGTGGTTGCACCTACGGTACGGCTATCTGTATCACTGAGGCACTTTCCAATAATAACATCTTATTAGCTGCACTCTGGGGAAATGTAGGAAAATTCAAGACAATACTGACCCTTAACTTAAAAAATAGATTAGGGAAAGGCAAAAATATGTTTATAGGATTTGTAGAATTAGAGAAAGGTTTTGACAATGTTGAAGAGAATACAGTCTTTGAAGCACTGAAGGTAGCAGGGGTAAAATACAGGGAGCATAATGCTATTTACAACTTGTATAGAAACCAGACAGCAGCTATGACAGCTGAGGTGCATGAAAGGGAAACAGTGGTTGATAAGGGAGTGATACAGGGCTGTAATTGATCCCTGCTGTTATTCAATCTGTGCATTAGTAAACAATAAAGGAAAGTTCTGCGGAAAGAAATAAAAGCTTTGACATCTGCTGATGAGATAGCCCCATCACATGACAGTTTGTCATGTGATGTTGCTCATTGCAAACACCAAAAACTACTAAGTCACTACCTTTGCTGACATATCTGCTTTCATATTTAATTCATTTCATGTTGCTGCAGTACTCCATATTAATGTGTGTGTGAAATATTTTTGTCAGTAGTGGTGATTGTGGCACAATCTACCTCTTGTCATTTCCAATTTCTGTGCAGCCATGTATACGTATTTTTAAAGTGAACCCTCCATCATCCTGCCATCAACACTTGTACATTGGGTACTGTCAATTACAGTTTGTGTGCTCTCGGTCATTGTTTTTTGAAATTTCTTTGAACACTTTCTCTCCTTCATACACAGAGATTGTGCTCTGATGTTGCTACATAGACATTGGATCATGTGGTTTATTACCTGCTCAAAAAGTTCAGGATCTTGTGTGGGATCTGGCAACTCAGTGGATATTACAGCATTGATTTGTGTAGACTTTATTTTGTTTACAAACAACAGTAAATTATAAAAGATTGGCCATCCTCACTTCTGTTACTCAGTCATGTACATTCCACAGTGTGGCACTCCAAATACATGGCCTTTTCTTATTGTGCTAAACAGTTCCAACTGCTTCTGCCAGAAAACTCTCAGAAGTAATGCTTGCCACTTGGTTGGTAATTGCCCAATGGTGAGCATGCTCTTAATCTCTGACCAATTCAGATTGCATGTGAACAAATCCAGTTTCCCATATCTCCTGATGTATACCATCATTTCCTTGGTGTGTTCATGAATTCGCCTTGGACTGCCTATAAATGTAGACGATAGTATCACTTATGCACCAAGGTTTTCTACATACCCATCATTTGTCACAGTATCTCTGAGGTAGATGTACTCTTCAACCCTCAACTGATGTTTATGGAGACAAATGTATATAAGATGCTCACTCTCAATTTCTATGTACATATCAACTTCATACTGATGCAACAGTTATCTGCAGTGTGATATGGGCTTCTAACCACTGTCTCAAACCATGAGTCAGAATGCATAAAACAGCATAGCAGACACCATTTGATGGTCTCATATGTATCACTTCGAGGTGGTAGTCATCCTCACCATGAGGGAAAAGCACAGGGCATTATAGATCATTTTGTGATCAATGAGTTTCTGCAATGTGTACCAATGCATTTCTCTGACAGGGTACAATGACATGGTGATTGTAAATGTCTTTTGAGATAAGCACTGGCATCTCAGGTACATGTGGAGCACTGAAGCACCATTCTTGTTTGCATGGTGACCATCAATCTGCCTGTAAAACTACTTTATACTCATCTTTTGGCATATATTCAAACACACTTGTAAACATCTTGATATTGTTGTATTGGTGAAACTTTCTTTATTAGGTTAACACAATTTCACATCTTGTTCCTGAAATGTACACACACCTCTCATCCATTTCCATTTCCTCACCTCCCATGAAGTACAATTGAAGAAATTTTTGTGGTTGGTCTGACGATGGCAGTAAAGCTGCCTTGCGATAAATCTGTCCTGTACTGTAAATGTAGTTGCACATGTGGGCTGATCAGTAACTGAAGTGGCTCCTAAAGATGGCATTTGGAAACCGGAATTATATGTTCTAATGTTCTGAAGGAAATGCTTTGACTCGGACATATCACCTAATGTGTGGTTGAGAAGCTTTTGTGTTGTAGGTTGCAGTTGACACAGATTTGCTTCACAGGTCTTGCAACAAATGCCAGGAGGCTCTGACGTAAATGTAGCAATGCAATGTTTCCATTTCTCCAATGGTTACAGAGACTTGCCTTGAGTAGTCTCTGTAGGGTTGTAGTGGAACCCTTCTAATAATAAGCATAAAAGTGAACTTCGTATCATCTGACTGTGTCTCCCATTGCTTGCAATCATACGTCACACTGTTGTAATGGCTCTGATTCTCTATATGTTGATATGTTCTATTTCACTGCTTGTAATTGAGGGTCATGCTGTTGTAATATTTCTGACTCTCTAGACATTGACACTCTCTTTACCATTGCTTGTAGTTGAGCCTCACACTGCTGTAATGTCTCTGAGTCTCTGCATGTTGCTGCTTGCTGTCTCACTGCATTTTTAGTTGAGCCTCATGCTATTGCAATCTTTCTCAGTCTCTACATGTTGATTCTCACTGTCTTAGTGCTTGTAGTTATTCATCATGTTATTGTAATGGCTCTGAGTTTCTAGAGGTTGATGCTCTTTGTTTCATGTCTCGTAATTTTGTCTCATGCTGACCTGCTGTCTCTGAGGCTCTTGATGCAATTATGTACTGTTGGTCCATCTCTAAGACTCCACATGTGGAAGCTGTGGCATGCAATGTTGCTACTCTTGTGTTCATTTCATGGGTGCTCTCTTGTCTGCGTCCATGTTGATTGATTGATTGATTGATTTTATTGCCCAAAAACAAAACATTTACAGGGATGTAAAGCTAGTATAAGCAATGTCAATAAATGTTCAAACAACAATGAGAATAAATACACAAATAATTAATCTATGTTAGAAATTATGCTCACAGAAATCTTCCATTGTATAAAAACAATTTTGAATTAATAAAGTTCTTACAAATATCTTAAATTTTTTCAGTTCCAGACTCTTAACTGACTCTGGTAGTTTATTAAATAGCTTTACAGATGTGTGGTTGAAGCTGTTCAGAGTTTTGGTATATGAGCAGTAGTCTTTTCTTACATCATTACAGTGTCATGAGTTATAATTATGTACATCAGAATTCAGATCAAAACTAGACAAGTTCTTTTTATTGTACAAGAGACATTGAAATATACATGGCAAGGTCAAAATACTAAGTTTAATAAATAATTCTCTACAGTGAGTTCTAGGTGGTACTTTACATATCAGTCTGACAGCTTTTTTCTGGGCTGTAAATAAGCATTTTGAGTAGCAATTATTTCCCCACAAGATTGTCCCATACGTCAAATGAGAGTGAATATAACTATAATACACAGAAAGCAAAATCTTCTCGTCTACTGTTGCTTGTAATTTTCTGAGCATAAATATGTCTTTAGAAATTTTTGGTGTTAAGTAAATCACATGTGCCTGCCAGCCTAAATTATTTTGCAAAACAATGCCAAGAAACTTTGCAGGAACTGTCTCTGAGGTGATTCTATTGTTATAAGAAATGTTTAATTCCTGTGTTTTATTTATGTTCATAGACAGGCTATTGGCATTGCACCAGTCAGAAAGTATATCTACCTCGAGTGAGGTAGAGTTACTTAATGTATTGTATGTAATGTTTCTTGGACTTTGGACACACTTGGCCAATTGTTGTAAATTTCTTTTATGCATTTTGGTGGCAACAGCATCTGTAAAGATGGAAGAAATGATAAGTTGCAAAAGTAAGCAGAAGGCTGCCGTATGTCATTACCTGGTACATACTCCTGCAGTTGTGTTGCAGAGTAACAGTTCTAATGTCAGAGAGGTGGAGTGGGTGTGGTGCAGCTTCTACTCATGCTGTCCTCCTTCAGTTACATGACGCAAAGGTGTGCATGTCTCTGTGTCAACATCTGAGTGTAACTGGAGCTATGTTGATGGCCAATGCTTTGTGTATGTTGTCTTTTGTGCATGGGAGTACAGTCATGTGTACAACGTGCATGGGTGTGAGGAATACACAACATTTGTATTGTTTCAGGAATGCTGTGATAGAACACATAAGCAAAAGTTATCCATTTGTTATTACTTTACACATAATACTATTGTTGTGGGAACATGAAATGAGTATGGGCCGATACAGTCCACAGGGCACCATTGCTTTGCACGCCTGGCCCGTGAGGTCAAGTAAGGGAAAGTCACAAACATCTCATGTTGTGCTTGGGTGGTATGGAAACATCTCATTGTTGATGGTGCTACATCAATTGATATCATTTTGTTACTGTAGTCATTAGCTGAAAGCTGCCTGAAGTGCACTCAACTCTGAGGAGTTTATGCATGCTGTGTCAACTGTTGAGCTGTGTTGTCATTGTGTTATATGTATACATTGTCCACCTAATATGGGTCTGTTCATCTCTTCAATCCCTGTCTCACTGCCCATCTCCCCACCATCTACCTCTTACTGCCCTATCTCTGTCTTTCCATCTCCACCTGCCCCCTCTCTATCTGTTCACCTCCATCTACCCCATATCTCCATGTGCATCTCCTACTCCCCTCTCTCTGTCTGTCCATCTCTTCCAACTCCAATTTAATATTATGAATTAAGGATGTTAGTAAAGCTTGTTATGTTTTTACAATAATAACTGGTAGCATTCAACTGTATTTCAGTCCTACATACAGATCAACAGTGCTTCTTTATGTACTAATGATTCACACCATCCACAGGCTTATAAAGAAACTGCCTTCAGTAGTTTAGTTCATAGGACAGTCATTATTCCAATGATCAGGGAGGATATGGAGATGGAAGATAATGGTTAACAGTGGTTATAATCTAGATACTGTTAATAAATTTCTGCACAAATGTCATATGAATGGAAAGAATAAACTTAATGAAGAAAAAAATAAAAGGCTCACTATGCCATATTATAGGTCAGTCTTGCACAAAATATTGAACAATTTTAAACCTTACAGTGTTAAAATAGTATTCCAGACAAATAATCTAGTGAGATATAACCTGAAACATGATGTCGATAAAAAAATAAACAAGCTTGAAAGATTAGGAATTTGTAAAATTCGATGCGTATCTTGTGATTTAAAGTACTGAGTGATTATAATTAAACTTTCACTACTTGAGCCAGTGTAGATGGAGAATTATTTACCATATGCATGTACAACTTTATAGGAATGATGTTCAGACTGTGGGCTGCAGGGTTTGCATTGTTAGTAGTTTTAGTGTTATCACTTGCCATTAGGCACCAGTACTGGTATGGCAACATACAGTTGAAATACCAGCATCAGTGTGCATTACAGCTGCAGACAGTTAATACGGGTCTGGACAAGATGAGCAGGGCTTTACTCCTAAAGCTGTTTTATCAAAACAACAGCAATAGTGCTGCTACTCTTCATGAGTATCAATGCATTAAAGGAATACCGAGAGCTCCTCTTTCCACAACAGGGTTGAAGAACATGATTTGGAAGTTCCAATTAACTGGTAATTTGGTGATTGTTTCTAAGAGGAGCTGACAGCCAACTGCACCACATATTGCTGAAGAAGTTACTGTTGCCAGGGCTGAGAATGCTGGACTCAGTGTGCAATCATCAAGCAGTAGACAAGTTGTGTCAAAACAGCTGCCTGAAAATTTCTGTGAACAGTTGTAAAACTGTCTCTTTAGTGTGATTTCAGGCTGTCACAGATGCATCACACTGGGCAATGTTTGTAACTTGGAACGTAAACATTGTATGCAATTAACAAATGTTAACTTCCCATTTGCTCATGTGAAAATTAAATTGTGTTTCATTTCTCTTCTGCATGTCCTTAAAAATGTTTCCACAAAGTGTCATTGACATACAATCACTCATTTTTCATGTGGCTCTCTTAAGAAGCAAAAGTTTAATTATAACCACGTTGTATATTGGATATTCAGGAACAACATTTTTGGTCAGTTATGAGGAATATAAAGATGCAGTCAGACTGAGTAACTATGACATATCAGCTGTTGCAAATTATGTATATAAAACAGGCCACACCCTATCACGAACAGAACATAACTTGGAAATCTTGCTCATGCAAAACAAAGAGAGGAAATTCAGCCTACTGGAAGAATTGGAGATCATCATTCACACATCATAATATTCTGAACATGCCTGTGAAAAACAACAGAATAAGATTTTTTAACAGCTTTTTAGAATTATTTTTAAGTAGATGCATAATTACAAATTTTTAGGACTGAGGAAAAGTAGGCAACCAATAAAACAGCATTATGATCGAGCCAATAGCTAAGCTTATAAAATAATATTGCAGACATGTCAGTACACAATAACTCTCAGACCTCTGTAGAATCATCAGACTGATACACTTGGAGCCCACAGCAGATCAGCAGGATGTGGCCTGGTGTTATGTGTGGTGTGAGATGAGAAGGTTACTGACAGAAGTTAGGAATTTTAAACTAGGATGAGGGCCCACAGTCCAATTATGTTTATCTATTTTATTTTATGAATTCTGTAGTTGTGTTGGTAAACTTTTCAGTGTTTTAACCTGACAAGTTGTGTCTTTACAACTTGATGGTCAGAGCACCATCTCTCAAAACATGTCGTTCAGCTGTACGTATGGCAGGAAAACAGTTGAATGGCACAAATTTTTGCTGTCTTCTAGCCTGGTCTTTCATCCATTTCCTCCTCCCCCTCTCTCACTGTCCACCTCCCCCGCCCCCCCCCCCCCACTCTCTGCACATCACCACATCACATCTGATACCTCTCTCTGTCTGTCTGTCTGTCTGTCTGTCTCTTCCTCCCCTTTCCTCTGTCCACCTGATACTCCCCCTCTTTTCCACTCTCACCATACAGCTTCTCCCCCCTCTCTCTGCTCAGTCATGCCCATCTGCATGTGCAGCCTCTGCAAGATATGTCTATACTAACCACACAACATGCCTGTTGTACAACACAGCCTATACATCAGGTGATGAAAAAAAACCTTTTCTTGTCCATAAACGAGCTCCTACATGAACTAGGATTTACTAACACCAATAGTGCTGATTTTCATATAGCAAGCAGTATCTGTACCAAATTTGGCTGAAACCAATCCAGTGATTTAGGAGGAGATGCTAGTTACACACACACACAAATGTAGATACATACATCCTGTTTCATGTACTGGCCTCTTTCCTGTGGCTTCATCCTTGTACATATTCAGGACACATCCTGTACATCTTTCATCTTCTCCCCTAAGTCCACCACTTCCTCCCCCAATCTCTCTGCAATCTCTCTGTGCAAGAGACGTGGAGTGTTTATTTACTCCAGTGTGAAATTATTAATGGTTTGTACTGTTGTCACTTGTACCTGGCAGTACAGTGATGTGTATAACATGCATAGCTGTTTTTACAGAAATGCTATCTGGAACAAATAAGTGAATGTTATTGTTACTGCCCTGGATATAATCCTATTGTCACTGCCTCACGAAATCAGGTGAGGTGAACTGTTGAGTGTCTCTGTAGAAATGCCTCAGTGTTGCTGGTGCCACATTGATGGATTTTGTAGTTGATAGTACTTCCCAACTGAAAGCTGTCTGATGCATTCCCAACTGGAAGGACTTTTCTTACGCAGTATCAACTATTGGGGTGTATTGTCACCATGGTAACACTAATAAGTTTATTGCAGCCAAATAGCCATACAAATTCAATGTACAGTGATAATAATAAGATAAATTAGAAATTTCATATATTGTGATTTGCATAGTCACTTATTGTTCGTGTCCTTTTGGTACAGAGCTCTCTGTCTTGAAGGGCTTCCCATACACTCTTTAACAGGCGTTCTATTGTTGTCAGAGTTGATCTTCCCTTTCTGAATCCCATTTGGCTTTCGGGGAGGTGTTCGTTGGTTATTTGCTTTATTCTTTCTGTTATTATTTTTCTGAACACTTTGAAAGGTAAGTTTTCTAGGGCTATGCCTCTGTAGGGTCCAATCTGGTGATCGCGTGTCTCATTTCGAAGTTTTCCTTTGTCCCTGTTCGGTCAATCATGGCACCTGTGCTGTAAAATTCTGGAGGTATGTCTTCCCTTTTTTTCTTCAATGTTTTAAGTAGACTTTCCAAGGCGCTGCTATTGGGTAGCATCAGGATTGTCCGAAGTTCTTCAACGAGGGAGGGTTCCCTCGCCAGCAGATATACAAGTCTCAATCTTGTTGTTTTGGACACTCCTATTGCTTTCTTTATATAGGTCACCTTCACTCTTTCTAGTGTTGTTAGGTTGTTCACTGTAAGATGTGGTCCAACAATTTCTATGCCATACATCAGTATTGGGAAGATTTTGGCTCTGAATAGTGCCATTGCTGTGTCTAGGCTAAGGGATCTGATGTATTGTATTTCATGTATTGCCATTATTGCTTGCATTGCTTTCTCTGTCACATGTTTTGTGAAACATTTTGCACTTGTTTGTATTGTGACCCCCTAGGTACTTGTAGTCCGGTACAATCTTCAGTTTTCTCTCTCGTATGAAGATCTCAGCTGACGCAGGTGTTCTTCCTCCATTTCTGAGTACCATCATTTCTGTTTTTGCCACATTTATTTCGAAGCCGTGTTCAATAAACCAATCTTCTATATCGTTTATCATTTCTTGTAACTTTGCAACATTCTTTGCACCTATTCCAATATCGTCTGCATATGCATCTGAGATTACACCCTACCTTTGGGGTATTCTTACAATTTCTTCTGCTGTGAGGATAAATAACAGAGGACTCAGTGGGTCTCCCTGTAGTACTCTGTTTGATTGGAATATCAACTCTGATAGGGAGAGCTTGTCTGATATTCTTACTTCGTTCCATTGCAGTATTGCACTTATAATTCGTGTCTAGAAGTTGTTTTTTCCCAGGGTTTCCTCTAGTTTTTGGTCATTAATTATCTGTTTATAAAGTCAAAGGCTTTTGTAAAATCTATGAATACTACATAGAACTTTTCTCTGTCTTGAAGGGCTTCCCATACACTCTTTAGCAGGCGATCTATTGTTGTCAGAGTTGATCTTCCCTTTCTGAATCCCATTTGGCTTTCGGGGAGGTGTTCATTGGTTATTTGCTTTATTCTTTCTGTTATTATTTTTCTGAACACTTTGAAAGGTAAGTTTTCTAGGGCTATGCCTCTGTAGGATCCTTGGGGTCTCCTTTCCCTTTATAAAGCACTCTTACAGTTGGCTGTCTCCATTGTTCCGGAATGGAGGCTGTTTCTATACACTTATTATAAAGTTTTGCCCACATTGGCGTTCGTATTTGGGCAGTGTCTTTCAGATATTCGCTATAAAGTTTCTGTCAGGAGTGTATGTTCTTGTTTGATAGTTGTAGTTATTGGCGTTAATCCAGGTTTTATGAGCACAGTTATTCCTCCACTGGATCTTCCTCTGTCACCTTGTTTTGCATGGAGATGAGTACAGTAAAATTCTGGGTGTTGCCCGTCTTTGGTTAAGAATGTTTCTGTTAAGACTGCTATGTCATATCCCTGCAGTAAGTCTGTTGGAGCTGTGTTGGTTGCACTTTTTAAACGTTCTATATTCCACAGGAGGATCTTTAAGGTTCCTACTGCTCCTTCTTCTTTGTATTCTTTTAGGCTGCATTCTTGTGTCTTATGGAAGAGGCACCCCTCCGTTTTCTTGAAAAAAAAAAAAAAAAAAAAAAAAAAAAACGGGGAAAACGAAAACGTCTGACAGTGATTCCTGCTGGCCAGAATTCAGGTTTATTTGCCAACTCTAAGTTGTGAAAGGGGATGCCTACTTTAAAAGACTTCATATTATTGTTGTTTGCCAGTTCTTCACATTTCACGTTTTCTTTGATTCCTTTCTTATTGAGAAATTGTTTTATTGAGTCCGGTGTTGTCTCAGGTTTAAACCATCCTAAATAGAGCCAGGCCATCTTTTCTGCAGCTTGTAGACTTTTGTCTCGTGGTCCAGCGTCAGTCAGCATCTCCTGTTGCTTAGTTGGTCTTCTCTTTCTTCTATGGCTAACTTCAGTCCAGTGTTCTTCATTCCCATTCCATTGTCACCATGGTAAATGTATCCATGGTCTATTTAATACCTGTACCACATGTCTGTCTATCGCCTCCACCCACACCTCTCTGTACATCTCCCCCTCCACCACCTCTCTGTCTATGTCTTCCTTCTCACCTCTCAGTGCCCATCTCCTCTCTCTCTGACCACCTCATCATCACTCTCTTTGCATTCCTTTTGTCCTCGTCTCTCTCTGTCCATTTCCTCCTCCTCCTCCTCCCCCTCTTTCTAGTCAAGTCCTCCTTTCGCCTCTCTCTGACCATCCCATCCTACCCCCTCTCTCTTATCATCTCCTCCTTCAATTTCTCTCTGTCTCTTCATCTCCTCACCCCTTTGTCTCTCAATGTCATCCTACCCCTCTCTCACTATCCATTTCCCCCTCTCTGCTCAGTCATGGCTGCTGCACATGTACCCCTGCACGGCATGCCAATATTACCTGCGCAGCATGCCTGTTGTGCAGGGTAGCCTACATATCATAATTATATACATAAGGATGTTAACAAATTCCTATTTTTCAGAAGTGCTTTCCTTCCTATATGTGTGTTATATTTTTCCTACTTTGGGATGCTCCAGTTATACTCATGTTCAGAAAAAGCAGAAACTAGAGATAGGACATTGATATTGCCAGGACATGTACATTAGTATGTTCTGCAGATATGATTAGCAATTCTGTCACTTCGGTTCAGCATGTGTCCTGTTGCCTACTACACACAGGTCCACCAGGGGCCCTGATAATTTGTTCCATGTGTGATGGCATCAATGCATGTAAGGCACAAATTGTGTCCTGTCATATAGCCATCCATACTGCATTCAACAGGTTCCAAAGTTCATCTGTGATGACTGGCACTCTGTCACAGCACTGCACCCTTTGTTTAACCATGCCCCACACATTTTCAACTGGTGACAAGTCTGGCAATCTGGTGGGCCAGTGCAAAAGGCTGGCATCTATGAAACCAAGAAGGCACGTGTTCATGCAGCAACATGTGGTTGTGCATTATCATGCTGAAAAATGGCATCTGGGGTGCTGTGTAGAAAGGGTATGGCTATGGGTCACAGCATGTCATTCACATAGGTCACACTGGCCACAGTCCCCTGGATGTGCACCAACTGCGATTTGTTGTTGTACCCAATAGCACTCAACACCGTAAGGCCTTGATTTGGCATTGTAAGTTTTGTGTTAATGCAATGACTGTGATGCCACTTCCCCCATCTCTGGCAAACTAAAATGTAGCCATAATTTTCAAACAAACTAAACCTATATTCATCCAAAAACACTATCTACTGCCATTCCTGTCACCAGTGACATTCCACACACCATTGTCATCTAGCATATTTCTGCACATTTGTCAAAGGTAGGTGGAAAATTGGATGATGCACATGTACCTGTGCATAATAAATTGTGACATACTGTCACCCCTGATTGAGTATAATGTGTTACACTGTTGTACCATAGCCAAGTAGGATACAGACCTGTCCTACAGTGCCATTCAGATGAGGTGTCTCATTGTGTTCTATAGCCTTCTGTGAACCATTCTGCACACACCCGTTGCACTACCGAAACACTTCATCCCACATGAGCAGCAATTTCCCGGATGGATACATTGCATCCCTTCATGTCAATAATGTGCCCCCTTTCAAATTCACTGATTTGATGGTATGGTTTGCACATACATCTGCAAAGCATCCTATACATGTGTTTGAATCACATTGATCCATCCCTTTTTCTTTATAGCAACAATGAAAGCTGCAGGCACATTTTACTGATAGGTGCTGTTGCACCATGATATCAATGTTTACCTCAAACCTGCAGGCCAATATGGTTCAAATGCTAGTCAATTCTGCAGAACATACTAATGTACACATCCTGTGAATATGAGCATCCTGTCTCTAGTTGTTCAAGGTGTTCTGTTTTTTTTTCTGAACATGAGTGTGAGTGACGTTTGCCTGCTTTATTTCTTTGTCGATAGTCCTCGGTGTCAACGTACTGCATTGTTATACTGGCTGAAAAATGGGGGGTGGAAGTTCAACACTGACTACTGTAAATGATGTAGCCGACAGTTGCACAGTTGCGTTTCACAGTTCTTTACTTTCACTGTTCACAACCCCCCAATAGTACACAGTTATATGGCCGGTTCAATATTGGTAAATGTTAAGCCTCATTAATAGGTTGCAGACAGACATCAGCATACTGCTACAATAGTTTGCTGTTGAACACCTATGAGCAGTGAATACCTAACCACACAGTTCACAGTTCTTGCAGAATAATAAGGTATGCGTGACACTGTTTCTCAGATAAATTGAACAGACACTGTCATTGTTTTAATCCACTGCCTATTTGTGTTACACTTTTTCCACTGTTAAGTTGATGCATTGTTGTTACTTGAAACAGTATATAATTTCTCTCTGAAAATCGGCCGTGGACTGACTGACTCGGGCTCTTATATATCCTCACAATACTAGGCACTGAAACTATACATTGTTCAGTGTTTAAGTTACAGAAATTACAATTAAAACATAACTCACTGAATTAACTGAATACATTGAAAAATTCCTCCTCTTTAACAGTTCCTTCTCTCACAAAGGTTAGGCTGAATTATTTGTTTAAATAATGAAATTAACAGATGTAGTTATACAAACAATACTTTTGACAAACCTGGTAATTATTTTGGACTTAATTAAGGACTGGCTTTGCTAATATGTTTTCAAATGGAGCCAAATAAATACTTTAAGAATCCTTGTAGTTCTTCTTCCAAATGTTTATGGTTAGTACACAATTTATATTTGTTTATAAGTCAACAGTAGAGTCTATGTCACGAAAAAATTACTGATTTCACCCTATAACAAAAGTATTAACTAGGAATGGTCAAAATGAATTAGGAAATTAATTACATACACTAAACTAAGCACAAATTTAGATCTGGTGCTATATTTCTTAACACTGAGTGTCAACCTTTTCTCTTTTATGAAAATGCAGATTATACTCATGGATGTTAATGATAATTAGGTAAAAATCAAAATAAAATGAATTTAAGAAGGCAGATGGCAAAACAAGAGAGGAAATAGAGAGATTCCAGCTTGTTCCGTCATGTGTTTTGCTGCCCAAATAGCACAATTCATCTACTACTTTTTGTGTCTCTTTTCCTAGTTTAATTCCCACACCATGGCATGACTTAATCTGACTACATTCCATTGCCCTAGTTTTACTTTTATTGATGTTCATCTTATAATCCCTTTTAAGTTCTGTTCAATTGCTGTTCCAAGACCACAGTTACCTCTGACAGAATTATATAAAGTCATCGACAAACTACAAAGTTTTTGTTTCTACCTCTCTGAACTTTAAAGTCATTTTCTAAATTTTCCATGGTTTCATTTATTTCTTGATCTATGTACAGATTGAATAATGTGGGGAAGAGGCCACAACAAAGTCTCATTCCCTTCTCAACTACAGCTTTCATGTCCTTCGCCTCTTTTAATTATGTTCTGGTTTCTATACAAGTAGTAAATAATCGTTGGTCCTTAATATTTTACCCTGCTACTTCTCTAAATCTACAATTGCTATAAATTTAGGCTTGTCTTCCTTGAAACTATCATCTACAAAATGTTGTAAGGTTAATAACGCATTGGGTGTTCCTAGATTTATCTGGAACCCAGACGATCTTCCCCAAAGTCAGCCTTTATCACATATTCCAATCTTCTGTAAATAAAGTGTGCCAATATTTTGCACCCAGACTAATTAAACTGATGCTTCAGTAGTATTCACACCTGTCAGTATCTGTCCTCACTGGAAATGCAATTATTACTGTCTTCCTGAAGTCTGAGAGTATTTTGCCCATGTCATACCTCCTGCATGCCAGGTGGAATAATTTTTGTCATGGTTTGCCTTCCCAAGGATCTCACTAATCCTGGAGGAGTGTTACTTATCCCATGGGCCTCATTACCACTTAGGTCTGCAGTGCTCTGTCAAATTCATCTCACAGTATCATATTTACTATCTCATTTTCATCTTTGTTCCCCTTTATTTAGGATAATTATAAAGTCCATGAAAAATCAGTACAGGTAAATGACCAGGAACTACAACATATGATACAGTATGTAAAATACAAACTCTCAATTTTTTCCAGTGTTTATAATGATTCTGTGTGTCCCGCCTCTGTTACATGGCACACATCTAATCAGTAATCCAATTCTGTTCACATACCTGACCCAACACATGAAGAGTGATGGTAATAATAGCTCCCGTGATGCAGTGTTACAAGTTTTTGAATTTATGTGATACATGTGGAACATAAATGCTGTCCTTGATTTGGCACCACAAGGAAAAAATTGAGATGTCAAATCTGGTTACTGTGATGACCACTTGAGCAGCACCAGATCAACAGCTGTAACACATGGTAGCATCTCATTTGAGTAATCTCATACATAATTGTGGAAATGTGTGTGTGTGTGTGTGTGTGTGTGTGTGTGTGTGTGTGTGTGTGTGTGTGTGTGTGGCAGGGGTGGGGGCTCCGTGTTGAAAGATGAAATGCGTGCTATCAGTTTCGAGTTGCAGCATAAGCCACAATTGCAGCATGTCAAGAGGTGTGGTATTATTGACAGTTCTCTCAGTAGAGAAGAAGGGTCCATGGACTGTCTTGCTGTACACAGCACAGAACACATTAACTTTTTCAGAATCTCACATATATTCAGCGGTTGCATTTAGATCCTCTGTGTTTTTATTTATTTATTTATTTAGTCCTACCAACCTTCCACAAAAGATGAAACATGGCTTCACCACTGAAGATTAATTTGCCCGCAAGATATCATTTTTAAGGTGGCCCAGTTTGTCATTATGGCTTATGGCTTGCAGGAGCTCCAACTTGTATGATTTCACTCTTTATCACATACAAAATGTTTTCCACACTTTTAGCTGAGGCATATTGAGTTCTGCACTAGTTCAATAGCTACACTGTGTGCGACTTTGCAACATCATATCTCTCACAGGGTCCAATGCCTGTTGTCACATGCCCTGTCGGCCTGAACATTTAGCATTGCACAAACAATCTTCCTCCTCTGATTTCTTGTACCATTTCACTATGCTACATCTACATCTATATTCTGCAAATTACTTTAAGTGCATCCCATTGCACCAATTATTAGGGTTTTTTCCATCCATTCACATATGGAGTGCGAGAAGAATGATTGTTTAAATGCCTCTATCTGTGCTGTAATTAATCTAATTTTGTCCTCAAAATTCTCACGGTAGTGGAGTGTAGTATATTCTTAGCATCATAATTTAAAGCTGATTCTTGAAACTTTGTAAGCAGGCTTTTCTGGGTAGTTTACATCTAGCTTCACGAGTATGCCAATTCAGTTTCTTCAGCATCTCTGTTACACTTTACTACAGGTCAAACAAACCTGTGTCCATTCATGTTAGTCCTATTTGGCATAGGTCCTGCACACTTGAGCAGTATTGTAGGGTGGGTCATACAAGTGATTTGTAAGCAGTCTCCTTGTAGACTGATTGCATTTCCCCAGAATTCTACCAATAAACTGAAGTCTACCACCTTCTCCACCCACAACAGTTTATCTGCTCATTACATTTCATAACCCTTCAAAGAGTTATACCCAGGTATTTGTATAAGTTAAACAATTCCATTTTGCAAAGTGGACAGTTTTCCATTTTTGAACATTTAAAACAAATTGCGCCACTTTGAAGTCTTACCAAGATCTGACTGAGTACAGATGCACCTTCTTTCTGACAGTGCTTCATTATAAATAACTGCTTCATCTGCAAGAGGTCTGAGATTACGATTAATATTGTCCACAACGTAACTAATAGATATGAAGAGCAAGGGTCCCAACACAGTTTCCTGGAGCACACTCAAAGTTACTTCTACATGTCTTGATGACCTTCCATCCAAGATAACTTGCTGCAGCCTTCCAACCTAAAAATCTTCAATCCTGCCACAAATTTCATTTGATACCCCATACAATCATAGTTTCATTAATAAACATAGATGTTGTACTTACTGAGTCAAATGTTTTTTGGAAATCAAGGAATACTGCACCTACCTGACTATTTTTATTCTTTGGTCTTTATTTGTCCACAGTTCATTTCTTACAGTTTTACTGGACACTTCACATTTACATAAAGCTCACATATACATAGCGAAAAATACTGTGGTATATATCAGTTTATGTATGATTGCATTTATAGTCTGACTGTTAAATATATTTGCTAGTTATGGAAAGATAGTAAATATGCATATATTTTATAGAATTTTCACAAAAAAATGTCATTATAAGTACTTTAAAAAGGCTCTAAAGATAATATAGTTCATTTTTCTGTAAGTCTTTGCTTTTCACTCAGCTCAGCCAAGAAAAACAGAGAAAACGTAGAGGACAGTAGCATCGGTGTTTTGACACGAAATATTATTTTGTACATCTGGCATGCTTGAAGTGATTCTATACACTCTTTTACGTTTGTTGCAGTTTCCCTTTACAATGTATACTGACACACTATTTAATTTTTTATTTCAAGATATTCTTTAACACTGTAAGGTCGAATATTGATCAGATGTCTTTTTAATTTTCTTTTAAGAAGAGACATATTTTCTATCATCTTTATACATTGTGATAAATTGTTGTACAGTATGCATCCAGCATTTACAGGTTCTTTGTCTCTTAATTTTAGCCTACTTCCTTCTATATGATAGTCTTATTTATTCTTGTATTATGATCATGATATTCTCCATTTAGCAATGCAGTGCTGTTAGTTTTTAAGTATATAATTGTTCCACATACATACACTGATGCTACTGTTAAAATTTTTAGCTCACTGAATTTATTTGATCATGATATTCTCCATTTAGCAATGCAGTGCTGTTAGTTTTTAAGTATATAATTGTTCCACATACATACACTGATGCTACTGTTAAAATTTTTAGCTCACTGAATTTACTTCTGTGGGACTCTCTAGGTGATTCTTTTGCAAAGCATCACACAGCTCTCTTTTGTAATCTTAATACCCTTTGTGTGTGCACATTTTCAGCATTTCCCCAAACCAGGATGCCCTATGAGAGGTGCAAATGGAGTAGTCCATAATACATTGTTTGTAGAGTGTGTTTGTTTACTGACTTTGACATTTTTCTCATCAGAAATATGCTTGAACCTATGTTGCTGCAAATGTTATTTATGTGATTAACCCATGCCATATACCTATCCACTGTTACCCCTAGAACTTTATAGCTGTCTGTTGCCTTTAGTTGTACGTCTCCAAGCCTGACAGTGATGATGTCCAAAGTGTGTTTTTTGTTTGCGTGTATCTGTGTATATATTAATAGAGGGAAACATTCCACATGGGAAAAATATATCAAAAAAACAAAGATTATGTGACTTACCAAACGAAAGCGCTGTCACGTTGATAGACACACAAACAAACACAAACATACACACAAAATACTAGCTTTCGCAACCAACGGTTGCTTCGTCAGGAAAGAGGGAAGGAGAGGGAAAGACCACTTAATGGGGTCGTTGTGGGGGTGTTGTGAGGGTGACATGGTATTAGAAGGTAGACAGTGTAACATGAGGTTGAAATGAAAATGAAAATAACTGGAGAAAGTAACTGGAGATCTGTTGTGAAAAAAGGCGAAAAAGTGTTGGATAAAGCTGGGCTATGTTGATCGTGTGGTGAACTTGCATTGGTAGACAACGATGTGCACAAAGGTTAGGTGGTTGTGTTGCCACCAAAACACGTTAAAGGATGGAGAGATTCGGGAAAATTTCGAAAAAACGGCGTGTAAATGTATTAAAAAGAGTGGTTTTGTGGTGGCAGATTATGAAAATGAGGCTAACAATTGTCTGGCGAAGAAATAATGATGTTAAAACCTGTGGGAAGCGGCTAAAAATTATCAGTGATGTGGGAAAAATGGAAATGGAAATAAAGCAAAAGTTATAAGAACTAGACGAAATGGTTGTTTAATAGGTGAAAGGAACTGTTTGTGGACTAGAAACGGTGGATTTTATAGCAGCGGTAGTGTTGAAAGCGGGAAAAAATTTTTTGGTTATGGTTTGGAAGTGGGTGACGTATTATTGAGTATATATAGGTGGGATAAAATTGTATAGTAGATTACGGTAAAAAGGAGAAGGTGAATACAAAGTGAAACTAGTGGCAAAAACAAAAAGAGAAAATAAGACGACAGAAAAGATTTCGAAATGCGACAGTGACAATAACAAACGTAATTGTTGGGCTCAAATTAATGATACTAATTAATAGAGGGAAACATTCCACATGGGAAAAATATATCAAAAAAACAAAGATGATGTGACTTACCAAACGAAAGCGCTGGCACGTCGATAGACACACAAACATACACACAAAATACTAGCTTTCGCAACCAATGGTTGCTTCATCAGGAAAGATGAAGCAACCGTTGGTTGCGAAAGATAGTATTTTGTGTGTATGTTTGTGTGTCTATCGACGTGCCAGCGCTTTCGTTTGGTAAGTCACATCATCTTTGTTTTTTTGATATATCTGTGTATGTGTGTGATATATATATATATATATATATATATATATATATATATATATATATATATATATATATATATATATAATAGAAGGAAACATTCCACGTGGGAAAAATTATATATAAAAACAAAGATGAGGTGACTTACCGAACGAAAGCGCTGGCAGGTTGATAGACACACAAACAAACACAAACATATACACAAAATTCAAGCTTTCGCAACAAACTGTTGCCTCATCAGGAAAGAGGGAAGGAGAGGGGAAGACAAAAGGAAGTGGGTTTTAATGACTCCTTACCCTCTCCCTTAAAACCCACTTCCTTTCGTCTTCTCCTCTCCTTCCCTCTTTCCTGATGAGGCAACAGTTTGTTGCGAAAGCTTGAATTTTGTGTGTATGTTTGTGTTTGTTTGTGTGTCTATCGACCTGCCAGCACTTTCGTTCGGTAAGTCACCTCATCTTTGTGTGTGTGTGTGTCTCTCTCTCTCTCTCTCTCTCTCTATATATATATATATATATTGTTTTGTTTCTATATATAAAGAAATTGTTTCGCTGAAATAATTGTTTCCACTTTTCATATTTAGCAAAGACTTTTCTTCCAGGTCATCTGTTGTATAACTTGTACCAACAAATGAAATGTCATCTACATACGATCAGATACTGTTTTGGTCATATGATTGGCATACAGAATGAAAAGTAGTGGACCAAAGGCAGATCCTTGAGAAGCCCCATATTTCACAATTTAAAAATTTGAGAAGACACTTGTAACATTATTTTTCACTTTTTGCTTTATTTCTACACACTGCTTTCTATGTTCCAAAAATGATTTAATGATGTCTACTGCTTTCTCCCTTACACCATAACAATGAAGCTTTTCTAACAGGATGTCATGACATACACAAACAAATGCTTTAGATAGGTCCAGGAACATACTGCAGACCTTCTTCTGTTCATGAAGTGCATCAGTTACAAGTGCTACAAATTCAGTTATTGCTGTTTTGGTATATTTGCCCTTTCTGAATCCATGTTGTTCATCGATGAGAATATTGCATGCTCTCTTTTATTATGATTTCAATTATTTTAGAGAGTACAGATGTAATAGTTATAGATCTGTAATTTCCTGGGTCTTTTTGCTGCCTCCTTCATATACAGGGATTACTTTACTCGTTTTCAGGCACATTGGAAGTATTCCTTTTTCTATAGATCAGTTTATCAGACAGGCTAATAGCTTTACTACCCTCCGTAAACAGCATTTAACTAGTAAACAGCATTTAATTAGTTCAGTGGATTTACCATCTAGTCCCCCAACATTTTTTGTTTTTAGACTATGTATTATTTTTATGATTTCTGATTCATTAGTCGGGGTCAGGAATAAGCACTTTGTCTCGTATGGAATGTTTATTGTGTTTATTTTGGAAGTATTATTTTGAGTTATTAATTTGTCCACAATTTCAATATAATGTTTGTTTAAAGTACTGCTGACATTTTGTACATCCCAAAGTTCCCTCCCATTTACCGCAAGTGTTATGTTATCAGTGTTGTCCACAACTACACCTTTCCTCTCTTCATTTACAAGAGACCATATGCTCTTAGTGATATTTGTTGAAGTTGCTATCTTGTTTTCATAATATGTTGATTTAGTTTCTTTTATCAGTTTGGTGTATGTTTTCTTCTTTTCCCTATATTCATCCCTATTTTCTTGGGTGACCTTAACTGACAATTTTCATACACATGTTTCACCTCTTCCCTCTTCCTTTGTACCTATACTGTGACCCAATTTTTATTATTCTTCTTATTTATTTCTCTATGTACTAATGGACATGCAACATCTATGTAATGGCATAATTTATTGCAGAATGAGGATTCCCATCCTTTACCTAGGTTTTCTGTTAAGTATACTTCCTTCACTAAAGTCTTCGGTTTCCAATTGCCTTTGTAGCCTATCTATGTTCATTTACTTAGTTTTTCTAAACTCTTGAAATATTTTTTTCTAGCCTTCCTATGTTGCCTGATAATTCAACTAGTTCACCATAATGATCTGCAATTGTTATGTGTATGACCTGTACTGTCTGCCTGCTCTGTAGTACATTAGTGATATATTAATGTTCCTGTACTTTTACAGCATCTCTTGGGACTGTCTACTGCTAAATTAAGTCCATAAATTTTAATCATATCTTGAAAACTCCTTGTATAACAGTTGCCTTTTTGAGTGTTAATATTTAGGTCACCATCAATAATTATATAAGGGAGTTCCCTGCTAACCGTATCTAACAGTACTTCAAACTCTTTCAGAAATCCATTTATCTGACTGGTGATCTGTAGAGCCCTATTAACATGTTTTTACCCAAAATATGTTGTCTGTATTGCTGCAGCTTCAAAAACAACATTTCTGTACTGGTGTCTGTTGACCATGGAATGATAACCCCTATTTTACTGTGTACATAAATTGCCACCCCTCTGACCTTATGTTCAGATCTGCAGAAATTAGCCAATGTTTTCAGTATGTTGTGTGAGGAAAGTACGAATTGGGTTTCACATGATCAGTGTTTTTACAATTCATGCTGGTCATTCTGTTTGATATATCTCATTATGTTTAAGCTCAAAATATGATCTAAGATTCTAAAACAAATTGATATCAAGGATACTGAACAGTAGTTTTGTGTGTCACTTCTACTACTCTCCTCATACATAGATGCAACCTGTGCTTTCTTCCAATTACCGGGCATGCTTTTTTGTCAAGGGATCTACAACACATTATAGTTAAAATTTGGGCTAGCTTAGCTGCAAATTCAGTTTAGAATCTAATAGAGACTGCATCGTATCCTGAAATTTTGTTCAGTTTTAAGGATTTCAGCTGTTTCCCAATGCCACTGACTAACTCTAATTTCACACAGTTTTTCAATGGTATGAGGATTAAATGCAGCAGTTCTCCTGGGTTTTCCTTTCTAAAGGAACATTTGAAAATGGAGTTAAGTATTTTTTTTCCTACTCTCAATTTCAGTTCCGGCTCTCTCACACATGAGAGACTGAACACTAACTTTGGTGCCACTAACAGTCTTTACATATGATCAGAATTTCTTTAGGTTTTGTGAAATATTATTTGACAATGTACTGCTAAGGAAGTCATTGAAGGTCTTAGGCATTGCTCTCTTGACAGTCAAAAGTGTTTCATTTAGCATCTTTCTACCTACAGCCCTATGCTTTGATCCACACCTATTATACAGTTGTCTCTGCTTCCTTGGCAGTATCTAACAGTGACTGTATACAATGCAAGGCCCTCCCATTATGAACTGTTCTACTGGGTACACATCTACCCAGGGCATGGTCAACTGTTCTTTGCTGTTGTAAACTGCTGGTGTGTTGTGAAATTTGCCAAGGAAAGCTCACTGCACACTCTCTACCAATTATCAGTAGGCAATTTCTAACATAGAAAATGCTTTCTCTGGCTGGTTCACCACCATTTTAAGCACTTACAGCCAGTTACACCACTGTTAGCAGCTTTCCAAACTAACTTCCTGGAACCACATTCAAGGCAAACTTTGAGAGTTTGCCTTTTTACATACTGTATCATTTGTTACATTAAGTTCAGCCATTTACCTATATTTCATTGGCAATATAGTAACCCTATATATATTCTTTCCACTTTTCTAGCTTTCCTTCTATGCTTAGTGCTGGCTTGCCATCTGAGTGCTTGGTATTCACACAGTTGTTTTTCTTTTCTACAAAGGTTTCTTTAATTTTCCTATAGGCAACATCTATCTATCCCCTAGTTATCCAAGTTTCTTCAGCATTGCATTTCTTCTCTAGCCACAGCCACAAGGCCATTTTATGTTCCCTGTCAGTCTCTTTTTTTTCAGATGTCAGCATTCCCTTTTGCCTGGTCCATTTGCAGTATCTTTATATTTTCTCCTTTCACCAATTAAACTCAGCATCTTTGTTATCTATCTAATAGACCTTTGTCTCTTCACATATGTGATCATCTGCTGCCTTCCCTATTTCATCTCTCAAAGCTACCCATTCATGCTCTATTTTATTCATTTCCCCTGTTTCATTCCAGCATTGCCTAATGCTCTCTCTGAAACTCTCAGTAACTTCTGGTTCCTTCGATTTATTCTAGCTCCATCACATTAATTTCCTACCTTTTTGCAGTTTTACCAGTTTTAGTCTAAAGTTCATAATCAATAAATTATGGTCACAGTCCACCTCTGCCCCTGAAAATGCCTTACTGTTTAAAATCATGTTTCAAAATCTTTGTTTTACAGCTATACAATCTGAAGCCTTTCAGTTTCCTCTCTTCCATGTATACAACCTTCTTTCATGTTTCTTAAACAAGGTGTCAGGAATGTTTAAATTTCACCTTGTGCAAAATTGTACCAGACAGCATCTCTCTCATCCATCTCTTCCAGATGATGTTCTACTATTTTTCCTTGCCTCCTTTTCCTGCTACCAAATTCCAGTCACCCAACATAATTAGATTTTCATCTCCATTAATTACATTGCTACAAGGTGTGGTACATGCAGTGTAGCATAGTGATTAGCATCGGCGGCTGGCATTTTGTAGGCCACCAGTTCAAATCCAGTTGCGAGCAGTTGTTGTTTAGTATCTATCATTTCTGAAAGGTTCTTGAAATACCTTATGTTTGTAATGTTTGTACATTCAGGAGTAGTCAGTTTTTCTTTAAGTAGCAGCACTCTCCATCATGGAGTTCATTTCTGTTCTGTCTGTGTTTCTAACAACTGTGCTTCAATGCTGTATTTTACTGAAAATACTGCTTTTGAACTTAGACTCAACAGTAGGTGTGACATGACATTGTTTGATGGAGACACCAGCTACTTCATAACATCCACATCACCATTGCTCCAATTATACAATATAAAAGACATTGCCTTCGTGGACACAAACAAGGCAGTACATCATTTGCAGAGTCCATATATTCAGGGAACAGATGTATTCAGAAGACTGATGGAGTCTAAAACAGCAACAAGTCAACTGTGCAGCAGATAACCATTTGTGTTTTCTGAAAACCTGGTCAGGATCCAATAAAATGACTGAAAGATTTTGTCTGAATCATGAAACACAATAGGTATGATGACGTGTTTGCAAATGTGAGCTTTTACTTGGATGGCACAGCCCAGCAGTGTTTCAGGAATAATGAAGTAAAGCTCAGTAGCTGATACAAATTCCAGGCCAAACTGAAGAAAACATTTGCTGACAATCAGCAACAAGTCAATTTAGCAAAAAATAGCTGAAGAAGTGTGCCTAATACTATGGCAAAATGACACAGTCCTACATACAGCATATTTTGGCACTACACTACATTTTGAAACTGAAAATAACAGAAGCTGACAAAATCTCACACATGATGAAAGGGGTCCAGAAGACACATACCAAGCTCTCTGGTAAAGGACATCACAAAAGCTATGAAATCCATAAGGTAGTGCCAGTGCATTGAGGAAATGCAACAGAAAAGATTTAGATGAAAGAAGTTTGACTGACCCCCAAACAGAGTCCCTATGGCAGTTGTGAAAGATGACCACAACCTTGCATATCTCCATATGCCATGTAGTGAGAGAAGGGATGCAGCATTTTATGGCAACCAGAGTTGTTGGACAAAGTAAGCAGGATATAGCAGCCATAAATGTTGATCCAATATTTCAGAAGGTAATACAGCATATTGAAGAAGATGTCTCTCAATCTTTAGTACCACTCTGCACCACCAATCAAATGGGCAATGAAGAATGGACTCCGCCAACTCAGATTATGCTGCAGCCAACAAATGACAACCCAACATCTGACCAACAAAGATACAACCAAGTCCTACACCAAGAATAGCACTCCATAGAAAAATAAACATTTGGTGAGCAGAGGATAACATGCTGGTGTGTTTTCACTGTGGACACATAGTATACTACTGCAGAAAAAGCAGGTTAGTTCTCAATGACAATGATGCTGCCAGACATCAACTATCACAAAAGATCTGTTCATGTCAGTCAACTGCATAATGATTATAATTGACAAGTGAGATGAGGCCCATCACCATACCCTAAACAAAGTCACTCTCCAGTGAACTGTAGCTGCTCCCTGTCACCATACAGAAGTACCAGCTGCTCATCTAGCTGCCAAAAGCAGAACAACTGAGTAAGATGCCATCTATGGATGTGAGACCACCACAAATGCAAATCCTACACAGATATCTCCAGGATATCTCACCCATATCATCCATCAACAGCCAAACTGTGTGGGAGCTTATTTGCATCTTGGGCTTCATTCTCTGTAATGTACAGCATGTTTGAAAATGAACTCCCTAGTTTTAATGTATCCTAGAATCTCTAAAAAGTGACATACACTATTCTAGTTTGTGGTGTTTGATTCGTTGACTCTCCAAGTTTGGTTCCCCTGCAGGTGGCAGGTCTACTTGACTTTGAGTGGCAGGCAGGTCTGCTTGGCCTTGAGGCAGCACCAGTGTTGTTTTTCCCTGTGTTCCCTCAGTTCAGTCCAGGCATGCATGCAGTACAGTGCAGAACAACTCAGCAACAATGTGTATTCTGCAACAGAAAGCACAGTGTGTTATTAGGCTAGTGAAAACTGAGTCAGTTATCACAGTGCAACATAATTTTAGATATCAGTACAGTGGTGAACCACCTACAGCAAAAACTATCCATCATTGGCTAAAGTCTTTCAAGGAAACCAGTAATGTTTTAAAAGCAGGGATCTGACCTGGCTGACAAACAGCTTTAGTGAGTGATACCCATTCCATGCCAATTTTCAGATGCTTTTAAATCCAGAGTGGGGAAAAGACAGACCAGTGGCCCATGGTAAGACACTATATCGACACAAGGGATCAGCCACCAATTAGCCAGTGGTCCACATAGCATTTCAAGAACGGAATGATGGATAATATGAAGGAAGTGGACAAGACACTGCAAGATGACCTCACTGAAGCTTCAAAGAGTCCTTGATCCTGTCCTGTGGTCCTTGTGAAGCAAGAGGATGGCATATGGCATTTCTGCATCAATTACTGATGACTAAATAATATCACAAAAAAGATATCTACCTACTGCCATGCGTTGATGACACCTTAGACTGCTTGAAAGAAGCAAAGTATTTCTGAGCAATGGACATGCTGACGGCTACTAGTAAATCAAGGTTGATGAGAATAATGAGGAAAAGTCTGCCTTCATAACCGCTGATGTCATCTATGAGTTCAAAGTTATTTCCATTTATACTATGCAATGCTCCAGACACCTTCAAACATGTGATGGACAACATGCTTTGACACCTTAAATAGATGATGCATTTTTTGCTACATGGTTGACAATGTCATTTACTGAAGACATTTTGAGAATATCTAAGCTGCCCAGCAACCATTACAGGCTTCCACCTGAATCAGCAAAAGTGCCTCTTCACTGACCAAGAAATAAAAATCTTGGAGCATGTAATTAACAGTGATGGAGCTAATCTCAATCCAGAAAAAAGAAGAGCAATCACAGATTTTCTCACTCCTTAGCCTATTTGCGATGTGAAGAGTTTTCTCAGAATGTATTCATATTACTGACAATTCATAAAGGATTTCTATATCAACATTTTCTGACAAGAATGCCAAGACAGAGCTTCACACCAATGCTTGCACTTAATGTGATAGGTGCAGCTCTTGTGCAAATTCATGAAGGTGCTGAAAAGATGATAGCTTATGCTTCCAGAGTACTCTTCAAATCCAAGAAGATTTACTTTACAACCAAAAGGAAAAATATTCGCCATTGTAATGCAGCACCATTATCTTTGCTGGTTGACTACCCTGAAAGATCCATCAGACTGACTGGCAAGATGAGTGCTGCTGAGGCTTCAGGAGTATAACAGTGGCATACAAAACCAGATGCAAACACAAGGATGCGGACAGTATTTCAGGGAATCCTTAGGCGAACACAGCAATGTGGGTCAAATCTCATTCCTCATTGCTTTAAATAACATTGCTGCTGAATATAAGGAAGATACATCACTGTCAAATATCACAGAAGCCTTGAAGGAGGAGGAACTGACTAAAGGAAGATTCAAAATAATAAATGGAGAATTATATAATTCCCCTATCATCTTAGTTCCTCTATGGTGAGCCTGTTCTGAAGTATCTCCACATTGCTCCAACATCTGGTCATCTGACATACTTGAAGACCTTGGACAGACTCGGACATAGGTATAATGACCAGGTGTCTACCCATCCATTTGACGCTATGTGAGCTACAGCAAGGAATGAAAGAACGTGCTGTAGTTTCTTCTGGGACATTTGGTACCAATTCTGTCTGCAGTAGTACCATTCCACCAAATTGGAATCAACTTCTTGGAGAAGTTCCAGTCTACAAATGGAAATCAGTGGATAATAATATGCACTGATTACCTCCCCTATTATGATTTAATCATACAGTCTTCTGAATTTTCATATTAACAAAGCTGAAGTTACAAAGGGTGTTCAAAAAGTTTTACACAGTCGTCTCTAAAGTTTTTTATTTTTTGCAAAAGGAGAATGAAATTTATGTGAACATACTTTGAACATTTAGCTATACATTGAGCCTGCTCAATGTAGCCTCCATCAGCTGTGACGCATCTGGCCCAACGTTCTTTCCATAATGTAAATGCACTTTGGTAAAATTCTGGGGATTTACTTTTACACCATCACTTGACACAGGAAATAAGGTCTTTCTTAGTAGTCCTGTGGAACGGCTTGCCATGCCATTTCCACCTGGCGCCTCAGTTGGACCAGCGTTCGTGCTGGACATGCAGACCGCGTGAGACGACGCTTCATCCAGTCCCAAACATGCTCAATGGGGGACAGATCCGGAGATCTTGCTGGCCAGGGTAGTTGACTTACACCTTCTAGAGCACGTTGGGTGGCACGGGATACATGCGGACGTGCATTGTCCTGTTGGAACAGCAAGTTCCCTTGCCGGTCTAGGAATGGTAGAACGATGGGTTCGATGACGGTTTGGATGTACCGTGCACTATTCAGTGTCCCCTCGACGATCACCAGTGGTGTACAGCCAGTGTAGGAGATCGCTCCCCACACCATGATGCCGGGTGTTGGCCGTGTGTGCCTCAGTCGTATGCAGTCCTGATTGTGGCGCTCACCTGCACGGCGCCAAACACGCATACAACCATCATTGGCATCAAGGCAGAAGCGACTCTCATCGCTGAAGACGACATGTCTCCATTCGTCCCTCCATTCACGCCTGTCGCGACACCACTGGAGGCGGGCTGCACGATGTTGGGGCGTGAGCGGAAGACGGCCTAACGGTGTGCGGGACCGTAGCCCAGCTTCATGGAGACGGTTGCGAATGGTCCTCGCCGATACCCCAGGAGCAACAGTGTCCCTAATTTGCTGGGAAGTGGCGGTGCGGTCCCCTACGGCACTGCGTAGGATCCTACGGTCTTGGCGTGCATCCGTGCGTCGCTGCGGTCCGGTCCCAGGTCGACGGGCACGTGCACCTTCCGCCGACCACTGGCGACAACATCGATGTACTGTGGAGACCTCACGCCCCACGTGTTGAGCAATTCGGCGGTACGTCCACCCGGCCTCCCGCATGCCCACTGTACGCCCTCGCTCAAAGTCCGTCAACTGCACATACGGTTCACGTCCACGCTGTCGCGGCATGCTACCAGTGTTAAAGACTGCGCTGGAGCTCCGTATGCCACGGAAAACTGGGTGACACTGACGGCGGCGGTGCACAAATGCTGCGCAGCTAGCGCCATTCGACGGCCAACACCGCGGTTCCTGGTGTGTCCGCTGTGCCGTGCCTGTGATCATTGCTTGTACAGCCCTCTCGCAGTGTCCGGAGCAAGTATGGTGGGTCTGACACACCGGTGTCAATGTGTTCTTTTTTCCATTTCCAGGAGTGTAGCTTCAAATGATGACATAATCGAGTAGCTTGAGGACCAAAATCAGTGTGTGAAATCAGAAATGTATACATCTTGTTATACAGTCTACACTTGATTTATGATCACTATCGTAAATGTCTTCCACACCATTTTTCATACAGACTAACCTACATAAATAAAAGCCTAGAAGAGTTATTTACAATTGATGAAAAAAAACATATTGAGTATTGAGATAAGAAATTTCATTGAAATGTACAACTAATAAACTAACAGTGCCTAATTTTATCAGATTCTCATAATTATTTGCAACATGGTTCACAGAATGTACTCTTGAACTTTTTAAGTTTTAACATTTCTGTGTTGAACATATCAAATTATCAGTCATAGAATATCAACCTCTCACAGCATTATTTAAAGTACATAATGTATTCGGAAGTTAATCCCCCTACTTAAAAAAAAGAAAAAAAACATACATGTACGAGGAATAACTCTGTCCATAGCAGTGACTACTTTTCTAAACAAATAGCTCCAGGCTAACAATTTCCAAATTTCAGTCATATGGCTGAAGTAGTTGACAGATGTTTGTGTACATTACCCATGATCTCTTGCTAGTTGACTGAACCAACAAGGGTCCAGCCTTACAGGAATGTGGGAGCGGATCCACCCATATCTTTCAGTTTCCTCCCTAGATTTCTCATCACACATTCCTGTCTAGCTTTCACATCAAATCCTGAAACATTCTTTTGTGCACTAAGTATGCTGTTCAATGCCTCCCTCACAGCAAAGAGAATGTATTTTGCCTATCTAGAAAAGAAAAATTCGGAGTAGGTATTAAAATCCATGGAGAAGAAATAAAAACATTGAGGTTCACTGATGACAGAGACAGCAAAGGACTTGGAAGAGCAGTTGAACGGAATGGACAGTGTCTTGAAAGGAGGATATAAGATGAACATCAACAAAAGCAAAACGAGGATAATGGAATGTAGTCGACTTAAGTCGGGTGATGCTGAGGGAATTAGATTAGGAAATGAGACACTTAAAGTAGTAAAAGAGTTTTGCTATTTGGGGAGCAAACTAACTGATGATGGTTGAAGTAGAGACGATATTAAATGTAGACTGGCAACGGCAAGGAAAGCGTTTCTGAAGAAGAGAAATTTGTTAACATCAAGTATAGATTTTAAGTGTCAGGAAGTCATTTCTGAAAGTATTTGTATGGAGTGTAGCCATGTATGGAAGTGAAACATGGACAATAAATGGTTTCGAAAAGAAGACAATAGAAGTTTTCGAATTATGGTGCTGCAGAAGAATGCTGAAGATTAGATGGGTAGATCACATAACTAATGAGGAGGTATTGAATAGAATTGGGGAGAAGAGGAGTTTGTGGCACAACTTGACTAGAAGAAGGGATTGGTTGGTAGGACATGTTCTGAGGCATCAAGGGATCACCAATTTAGTATTGGAGGACAGCGTGGAGGGTAAAAATCGTAGAGGGAGACCAAGAGATGAATACACTAAGCAGATTCAGAAGAATGTAGGTTGCAGTAGGTACTGGGAGATGAAGAAGCTTGCACAGGATAAAGTAGCATGGAGAGCTGCATCAAACCAGTCTCGGGACTGAAGACCACAACAACATACTAAAAAATAAGTGTACAGGGTTCACGTCAGAATGGATTAAAAAGTGTTCACATATATGGAACTTTAATAAACAGAGCTAAATGCAATAAAAAATGAACTAGTAAGATAATATACACAAATATACTAAAGATGTCTCAAAGTCACATTTATTTAGCAACTATCAGATTAGAAGAAATTGTGTACACAAGCAAGATAAGTGTGTCTTTACTAACACAGCATCCGGCAAATGTCTACAAAATGAGGTACAGACCACAGTCCTTGGTGTACTGAAACAAGAATTGTGTTTCTAGCATATCTATGTGTTTGATTTGCACATATGAAATTTTAAGATACTATTTCTAATATTTACAGTACTCATGAATAAAACAAGTCTTCACCGAATTTACCACAATACCCCTGACTTTACCCAAAAGAGTTCATGACAGTTAAATTTAATTATTTTCTGCGGAGTACACAGGAATAATAATATTTGACACTAATATCATTCTAAAGCAAGAAATTTATTAGTAGATCTTTAATGACAATGTCCCATTCTAAAATTGTAAAAGGATCTACCCATTTAGTCACATGGCATAAATGTATCAAATTATAAGCACAAATCTGTTACAAAACAGATTTACACTGAAGACCCAAAGAACATGGTTCACCCACCTAATATGGTGTAAGCCCCCTATGAGCATGCAGAAATGCTGCAACATGGTGTGGCATGGACTAAACTATTGTCTGAAGTAGTGGTGGAGGGAACTGACACCATGAATCCTGCAGGGCTGTCCACAAACCTGTTAGAGTACGTAGGGGTGGAGATCTCTTCTGAACAGCATCCCACATATTCTCAATAATGTTCATATCTGGGTAGTTTGGTGGCCAGCAGAAGTGTTTCAACTCAGAAGAGTGTTCCTAGGACCACTCTGTAGCAATTCTGGATGTGTGGGGTGTCACATTGTACTGCTGGGCATGCCCAAGTCTGTCGGAATTCACAATGGAAATGAATGGATGCGAGTGATCAGACAGGATGCTTATGTACATGTCACTTGTCAGAGTCGTATCTAGATGTATCAGGGGTCCCTTATCAGTCCAACTGCACATGCCCCACACCATTACAGTGCCACCACCAGCTTGAACAGTCCCCTGCTGACATGTAGGGTTCATGGATTCATGAGGTTATCTCCGCGACCATACATGTCCAGTCGCTTGATACAATTTGAAATGAGTCTCGTCCGACCCGGCAACATTTTTCCAGTTATCAACAGTCCAATGTCGGTGTCAATGGGCCCAGACAAGGTGTAAAGCTATGTGTCGTGCAGTCATCAAGGGTACACAAGTAGGTTTTGAGCTTCAAAAGCCCATATCAACGATGTTTTGTTGAATGGTTTGCACACTGACACTTGTTGATGGTCCGGCATTGAAATCTGCAGCAATTTGTAGAAGTTTGCACTTCTGCCATGTTGAATGATTCTCTTCAGTCATTATTGGTCCCATTATTGCAGGATCTTTTTCTGGCCACAGCACTGTCAGTGATTTGATGTTTTACCAGATTCCTGACATTCACCGTACACTCATGAAATTGTAGTATGGGAAAATCTCCACTTCATCAGTACCTCGGAGATGCTATGTCACATCTCTCATGTGCCAACTATAACACCACATTCAAACTCACTTAAATCTTAATAACCTGCCATTGTTGTAGCAATAACCAACCTAACAACTGCACCAGACACTTGTTGACTTATATAGTCATTGTCTATATAAATACCACTGTAATCGAATGTGCTTGCCTATACCAGTTTCTTTGGAGCTTCAGTGCATATAGTTGTATGAACCTGCAAATATAGTGTGGCACAGATTTAAACTCAGTCAGTAGATGAGACAGAATTTTAGAAATCACATCATCTTACGCATATAGTTGTATGAACCTGCAAATATAGTGTGGCACAGATTTAAACTCAGTCAGTAGATGAGACAGAATTTTAGAAGTCACATCATCTTACGTACTACATTCCTGACAAAGGAGAAAGAAAAAGAAAATTGGTGCTTATACATCATGTCTATAAGCTTTTAATTCAGTGATATTGCATAATCCAAACAACTTCTTAGATTTAGGATATACAAGTCTGTATGCATTAGGATGCGGATTTTAAAGAATTTTGAATGGTCCTACAAAAATGGTGAAAAATTTCTTTATCTCAGATGTCAACACTTTAGATATCTCTTTAGCTTTCACCAACACAAGATCTCCTACCTCAAACTTAGAAAACCTGCCTTTACCATCATGTCTCCCTGAAACACTCTTCTCTCTCTTGCGGTGACGGAATTTTACATGGTGGGAACACATCATTTTCAGTAATAAAGTTAGCTGCCCTGCAATTAATCATGATTTCGAATGGTGAAAAAAATGGTGAAGAATGTTGTAAGCTGATCATAATATCTTCAAAATCACTGACATAGTCAGTCCAACTGGTATGATTCTTACTACTATATGTTCTAAATGGTCTTCCAATTTCTCTCATATATCTTTCTGCAGGATTTCTCAACGGATGATACACAGAGGTTAGAATACGCCTAATTTTTGCATGATCAATAAAATCTTTCTAAGCTTGTAATGTACACTGAGAATCTGTGTCACATAAAATTGTTTTAGGAATACCCACCTGATGAAAGCACGTGTTTTCAAAATTAGAAATGATTTGCTTACTGGTAGCTTTCCTAAGAGGAAACCGCCTTATGAACTTCAAAAATACATCAACCACCACAAAAATACAACAAAACCCATTCTTAGACTTAGGTAAAGGCCCATGGTCGTCCACAGACATGAGATCTAAGTTACTATTAGGCAATATATTTTGCGTTTGACCTCTACTTGTTTAGTTACTTATCTTCACTCTTTGATATCTGTCTCTTATTGACTCTCCTTCCTATGTTATAAAAATGGTGTTTTCCTAAATATTTTGTGTACATTTGGTTGATCCACAATGACCAAAACCCTCATGTGTATAAGTTTATTTATTTATATAATAGAGGGAAACATTCCACGTGGGAAAAATATATCTAAAAAGAAAGATGATGAAACTTACCAAACAAAAGCGCTGGCAGGTCGATAGACACACAAACAAACACAAACATACACACAAAATTCTAGCTTTCGCAACCAATGGTTGCCTCGTCAGGAAAGAGGGAAGGAGAAGGAAAGACAAAAGGATATGGGTTTTAAGGGAGAGGGTAAGGAGTCATTCCAATCCCGGGAGCGGAAAGACTTACCTTAGGGGGAAAAAAGGACAGGTATACACTCGCACACACACACATATCCATCCACACATACACAGACACAAGCAGACATTTGTAAAGGCAAAGAGTTTTCAAAACTCTTTGCCTTTACAAATGTCTGCTTGTGTCTGTGTATGTGTGGATGGATATGTGTGTGTGTGCGAGTGTATACCTGTCCTTTTTTCCCCCTAAGGTAAGTCTTTCCGCTCCCGGGATTGGAATGACTCCTTACCCTCTCCCTTAAAACCCATATCCTTTTGTCTTTCCTTCTCCTTCCCTCTTTCCTGACGAGGCAACCATTGGTTGCGAAAGCTAGAATTTTGTGTGTATGTTTGTGTTTGTTTGTGTGTCTATCGACCTGCCAGCGCTTTTGTTTGGTAAGTTTCATCATCTTTCTTTTTAGTTTATTTATTTATTTACACGTCAAGTTCCATAGGACCAAATTAAGGAGCAAATCTCCAAGGTCAAGGAACATGTCAGTACATGAAAATACAACATAAAAGTAATAACAGATAAAAATAAAATGTTTATGAACCCCAAAAAAAGTCAGTTCATAAGTTTAAGTAAATGCAGTCAACAATACATCAAGAATCAGCTTAATTTTTCAAGGAACTCTTCAACAGAATAGAAGGAGTGAGCCATGAGGAAACTCTTCGGTTTTGATTTGAAAGCATGTGGATCATTGCTAAGATTTTGAATTTGAGTGGTAGATTATTGAAAATGGATGCAGCAGTATATTGCACACCTTTCTGCTCAAGAGTTAAGGAAGTCCGATCCAAATGCAGGTTTGATTTCTGCCGAGTATTAGATGACTGAAAGCTGCTTATTCTTGGGAATAAGCTAATATTGTTGACAAGAAATGACAGTAAGGAATATGTATATTGAGAGGCCAGTGTCAAATACCCAGACTCGTTAACAGGGGTCGACAAGAGGTTCATGAACTTACACCACTTATTGCCCGAACCTCCTGTTTCTGACCCAAAAATATCCTTTTAGAATGAGAAGAGTTAGCCCAAAATATAATACCCTATGACATAAGTGAATGAAAACAAGCAAAGTAGACTAATTTTCATGTCAAACAATCACTAACTTCAGATACCATTCAAATAGGAAAAATGGCAGCATTAATTCTTTGAACAAGATCCTGAACATGGGCTTCCACTACAGTTTACTATCTGTCTGAACACCTAGAAATTTGAACTGTTCAGTTTCACTAATCATATGCTCATTCTGTGAAATTAAAATGCCAGGTTTTTTTGAATTGTGTGTTAGAAACTGTAAAAACTGAGTCTTACTGTGATTTAGCATTAGTTTATTTTCTACAAGCCACGAACTTAGGTTATGAACTGCACTACTTGAAACTGGGCCAATGTTACACACAAAATCCTTTACTACCAGCTAGTGTCATCAGCAAACAGAAATACTTTAGAGTTGTCTGTAATACTAGAGGGAATATCATTTATATAAATAAGGAACAGGAGTGGCCCCAACACTGATCCCTGGGGCACCCCCCCCCCCTCCCCCACTTGACTGTGACCCACTCAGACCCCACATCACAGCCATTCTCAACATTGTGAATAATGACCTTTTGCTTTCTGTTGCTAAAGTAAGAGGTACACCAATTGTGAGCTACTCTCCGTATCTCATAGTGGTCCAACTTCTGGAGCAATATTTTGTGATCAACACAATCAAATGCCTTAGTTAAATAAAAAAAATGTGCCTAGCATTCGAAACCTTTTGTTTAACCCATCCAGTAACTCACAGAGAACAGAGAATATAGCATTTTCAGTTGTTTAACAACTTCTAAAGCTGAACTAACATTTGATAACAAATTATGTGATACAAAAGATCAATTATCCTTACATACACAGCCTTTTCAATAACTTTAGCAAACACTTATGGCACAGGAATAGACCTAAAATTGTCTACATTATCCTTTTCTCCCTTTTTATAAAGCGGCTTTACTACCGAGTACTTTAATCGTTCAGGAAACTCATCATTCCTAAAGGAAAAATTAAAAATATGTCTAAAGACAGGGCTAATATGTGCAGCACAGAACTTAAATATTCTGCTAGGCACTCTATCATATCCATGAGAGTCCTTACTCTTCAGTGATTTAATTATTAACTCAATCTCCCCCTTGCCTGTATAACAGAGGAGTATTTCAGACATTAATCTTGGAAAGGCATTTGCCAAGAAAGTTATGTGATTCCCTGTAGAAACTAAATTTTCATTTAATTCACCAGCAATGCTCAGAAAATGATTATTAAATACTGGACATATATCTGATTTAACAGTAACATAAATATTTTTACTATGAACTGACTTTATACCATCAACCTTGTGCTGCTGACCAAATACTTCCTTCACAACTGACCATGGGGTTTTAATTTTATCCTGTGAATTAGCTATTCTACTTGCATACCACATACTCTTTGCCTTCCTGATAACATTTTTATGCACCTTACAATACTGTTTGTAATAGGCTACTGTAGCTTGATTGTGATTACTTCTAACATTTTGATATAATTCCCGCTTTGTTCTACATTATATCCTTATCCCACTAGACAGCCGCCAGGGCTGCCTATAACTGCTAGTACCCCATTTAGAATGTTCTAATGGAAAGCAACTCTCAAAGAGCATGAAAAAAGTGTTACGAAAGCATTATATTTATCGTTTATGTTGTTGGCACTATAAATATCCTGCCACTCTCATTCCTTGACAAGGTTTAAAAAACTCTCTATTGCTGTTGGATTAACTTTCCTACATAGTTTGTAATTATATGTGACATTTGTTAGCACAAAAGCGTTTTAGTGTTAAAATTTGTGCATCATGGTCTGAAAGGCCAATCACCCTTTTACTAACAGAATGCCCATCTAGTAATGAAGAGTGAATAAAAATATTGTCTATGGCTGTGCTACTGTTCCCCTGCACCCTAGTTGGAAAAAAACACAGTCTGCATCAGATCATACGAATTTAGGAGGTCTAGGCTATCAACATCCTTTTTCTTGCACCATTATATACAAAATTTATATTGAAGTCACCACATACAACTAATTTCTGGTGCTTCCTACAAAGTGAATCAAGAGCCCTCTCTAGCTTGAGCAGAAATGCTCTGAAGTCAGAGTTAGGGGACCTATAAACAACAACAATTAGAAGTTGAGTTTCACTAAATTCAACTGCTCCTGCACAACATTCAAGTATCTGTTCAGGTTAGTGTCGTGATATGTCTATGGACTCAAATTGAATACTGTTTTTTATGTACGTAGCCACTCCCCCACCTGGCAAGGAACTCCTTGAAAACAGCTAATCTGTATCCTGGTAAAGGAAGCCTCTGAGCTGTCAAATTATTTAAGTGGTGCTTCGATATACAAATAATTTCAGAGTCAACATCTATAAGAAGTTCACTAACTTTGTCTCTAATACCTCTTATATTTTGATGAAATGTGCTAATTCCTTCTCTACTTGGAAACATGTGAAGTAAAAGTATCAATACATTTTTTTGCCAATGTAGTTTCCAATCATCTGATTCAGTCTTATGTCTGCTGAATAAAATACCTCTGTGTACCTTATAATATTCCTCCATCTTTTCTCCTCCTTTCTTACTCAACATACACTTAACCGATTTCAAATTTTGATCATGATTTTGATACCTGCAGATGTCTTTGCAAACTTTCAAGATCTCTCTTTCTCTTTCACGCCTCTCAAGTACATAATTTTGAACTCTTTCTCTCCTTCTCCAAAGTTGTTACATAATTCACTTCCTAAAGGTAGCCTAGACAAAGCATCAGCAACTACATTGTCTGTGCCCTTAATGTATTTGATTTAATAATTGAACTGCTGTGAAAACAAGGCCCAATGATAATTCTGTTATGGTACAGTTTACACACCTGGAGATAACATAATGTTTTATGATCAGTATAGATGATGACTACGTGACCTAGTAAATAATTTTTAAACATGTTGAACGCCCAATGTGCAGTCAAAAGTTCTTTCTCAGTTACATTGTATGTCTTTTCATGCATTTGCAATACTCTGCTAGCAAATGCAAGAGATCTATGTTCAATAACACCTTCAACTTGAACCTACTGAAATAAATGAACACCCAAACCAACATCACTACTGACTGTCATAATACAATAAGGAAGAGACAAATCTGGTCTGAACAATATCTGATTTTGACACAACTGTCCTTTGATCTCATCAAAAGCATCCTGACATTCCTGGTTCCAGTCTCAAACAGTATTCTTCAAAAGTCCACACAAGCATGAAGCATTCAAATTTTCTATAGAATCCAGTTAACCCAAAAAATGATTTAGGCTGTTTTTTGTTGTGAGGAGCAGGAAAATTAGCAATTGCATGAAGTTTCTCTTTATCAGGTACAATTCTTTTCGCAGATATAGTATGTCCTAAAAATTTTACTTCCTCCACACCAAATTTACAGTTACCTATTTTCAAAGTCATACCTACTGATCCCAATTTTCAAAACACATCTCTTGCAGATCCAAATGTTGTTCCCCACTCTTGTCAGTGACCAAAATGTCATCAACATACACAGTTAATTTTGAACTCATGTCACTTCCCAAGACAGAATCCAGAGCTCTTATGAATTCAGCTACAGATAAATTTAGCCCAAATGGCACCACACAGTATTGAAAACACATACCTTCATACAGAAATGCAGCAAACTTTCTGGCTACAGATAAATTTAGCCCAAATGGCACCACACGGTATTGAAAACACATACCTTCATACAGAAATGCAGCATACTTTCTGGCATTAATTTCAAGTGGAATCTGGTGAAATCCAGAGGTCAAATCCAACCTACTTATGCATTTTACATAGTCAAATTTGTGTAACAGCTTGTCCACATTCTCAGGATGCTCATTCTCTCTGATAAGGAACTTATTAAGATGTCTAGAGTCCAAAACAATTCTCACTCCACCATTTCTCTTACTTACCACAACCAAAGGATTATGATAAGCACTCCTACTTCCCTCAATTACTCCCCACATCTCTATTTGCTGAATTTCGTTCTCCACATCTTTCCTTTTTGAAAATGGTATACTATATGGCTCGAGAAAGAAAGGTGCACTGATAGCCTTTCACATACCCTGGTCTTTCACTGAACGCATTACTAAACTCCAATAACAAATACCTAAGTTTTTCCTTTTGTTGGTCATTAAGAGCTTTAGTTTCCCTCACTTTAGAATCTACTACATTTTCAAAATCCTGATCCTCAGTCTCATCAAAATTTATATCATCATAAAACATCTGGTACTCACCTTGGTTCACAAGTTTTTCAAATAGTTACGACACAATTTAAAATACATAAATTAGTTTTCACATAAGTATTATGTCTAGAATCCAAAATAAACAATTCTTTAGCACTCCATCCAAAACAAGCCTCATTTTTCACTGTCCAATCCATACTGAGAATTATATTTTCTTTCAGACTAGGGATCACTAAGCATCCATGTTCAAATGTCTTGTCTTCTATACTAAAAGTTAAAAGTACTTGAGATTTTAGCAATTTGCTGTGCTTGCCTGTAGCCCCTATTATCTTTACATCTACAAAGGGCATTTCCATAAGATTCTTACTACACTTGTTCTTGTCCCTAAATTGTTCAGGTATACCTCAAATCAGGCTATCTCATTCAATCAAACAGTTGTCTTCTCACTGATCAATCTTAATTATAATGTAAGGACACCCAAAATCTGAATCAGCCTCTCCGTTTTCCGACACTTCATGGAAAAGATCACTTTCAATTTCATCAAATGCTACAGCCACTCTGTCTCCACAAGGTTTTGTCAGCTTTACAGATATCACAACATTAATTTGATTACTCATGTTGTCAACACAATGAATAGATTCCGTAGCACAATTAACATCACTTGTTACAGAAGGAACACAAAACACATTACTGTCAAAATTACACTTCCTGCTCAGCTCCTCTTTCACTTAATTCCACCAATTGGAATACAAACTCTGACTAATCACAGCTAACTTAGTCCAGAATGCACCTTGATTTACGTTGTCATCACTCTGGACCCAAACAAACTTCAAAACGTTGTCACCTTTATTGTTCAGGCTCACAGATACCTCACCTTTACTGTTTTGATCATTACTTTGCATGTCACCAATGAAAAACTGTTTTGACTGAACTGGTATTACATGACCCTCACCTACAACATCACATACATCACTTACCCTACTTGTATTGTCCACATCATTTACAAATAACTCTGAAACTTCATTATTCTTAAACTCCACAAATACCTGATAGTCATCATCATCATATTCTGCCAAAATTACTTCATCAACAAGATTACTAACAATACGAGTCTCATGCCCATCAAAGTCACTTACCCCACCTACATTCATTTGCAGTAAGCCACCAGTCTCATACTTACCAAACTCAGTTACTTGACAGCTCTCATTCACATCTGCATCACAAATACTGTCTAGTTCAGATCCAATATAGTCATCACCTAATTTACTTTCATCAACAACAGTTTTCCACCCACGAGAAGAAGTGATTAGTAGATACCACATCAAAATTCTCATCACTCTCACATTTTAGTTTGTGATTAGCACTTACATCATCATAATTAAACATAGTATCCAAAAACTTTTGATCAAAACTTAAATGAGAAATCTTATATTCCTTCTGCTCAATTTCAGATTCATGTGCCATATCATTAATACTGTTATAATTGTCCAACTGCAAGTGTAGCTTGGGGGTCCTGTGCTTGTTATGTTTCCTCACCCCAAAACTGTGATCTTCATTGAGGCGAACTGCCATTTCCTGAGTAGTTAGCTTCTACAATTGCCTATGGTTATCCTCATTATTCCTATCCTGCTGATGTTCAGAATTTCTCTCTCTATTGACACTTTGATCCTGATAGAAGCTTTTCCAATTATTATGGTACATACTTCTTTCTACTGCCCTATCCAGCTTGTCAACATATTGTAAAAATTGCTCAAGACAATCTACATCTACATCTATATGGTTACTCTGCAGTTCACACTTAAGTGCCTGGCAAAGGGTTCATCTAACCATTTTCATACTTCTCTACCATTCCACTCTCGAATGGCGCATGGGAAAAAGGAACACCTAAATCTTTCTGTTCGAGCTCTGATTTCGCTTATTTTATTATGATGATCATTTCTCCCTACGTAGGTGAGTGTCAACAAAATATCGCATACAGAAGAGAAAGTTGGTGATTGAAATTTCATAAATAGATCTCGCCGCAAATAAAACCACCTTTGTTTCAGTGACTGTCACCCCAACTCGCGTATCGTATCAGTGACACTCTCACCCCTGTTGTGCGATAACACAAAACGAGCTGCCCTTCTTTGCACTTTTTCGATGTCCTCCGTCAATCCTGCCTGGTAAGGATCCCACACCACGCAGCATATTCCAGCAGAGGATGGCAAGTGTAATGTACGCAGTCTCTTTAGTGGGTTTGTCGCATCTTCTAAGTGTTCTGCCAACAAAGCGCAGTCTTTGTTTCGCCTTCCCCACAATGTTATCTATGTGGTCTTTCCAATTTAATTTGCTCATAATTGTAATTCCTAGGTATTTAGCTGAATTGACAGCCCTTAGATTTGTGCGATTTATTGTATATCCAAAATTTATTGGATTTCTTTTAGTACCCATGTGGATGAACTCACACTTTTCTTCGTTTAGTGCCAATTGCCACTTTTTGCACCATACAGAATTTCTCTCTAGATTATTTTGTAATTGGAATTCATCATCTAATGATTTTACTAGACGGTAAATTACAGTGTCATCTGCAAACAATCTAAGAGGGCTGCTCAGATTATCACCTACATCATTTATGTAAATCAGGAACAGCAGAGGGCCTATAACACTACCTTGCAGAATGCCAGATATCACTTCTGTTCTACTCTATGATTTACTGTCTATCACTACAAACTGTGACCTCTCTGAGAAGAAATCGCGAATCCAGTCACACAACTGAGGCGATACTCCATATGCACGCAATTTGATTAATAGTCGCTTGTGTGGAACGATATCAAAAGCCTTCTGGATATCTAGGAATATGGAATCGATCTGAGATTCCTTGTCAACAGCACTCATTACTTCATGGGAATAAAGAGCTAGCTGTGTTGCACAAGAACAATATTTTCTGAATCCGTGTTAGTTATGTATGAATAAGTCATTTTCTTCAAGGTGATTCATAATGTTCGACAATCGTCAGGTCCGTGTACTAAATCCCACTGCAATCTCTCTGGTAATCCCCTTTTAAGTGCATCAATCAAGGTCATTTCATCAAATGGTTTGGCAAGAAGTGCTAATTTTTAAGCTGGTTCTTACAAAACTCTTTCAAAGTGCCCTCACTATTCCTATAATTAGGACCACTCAATATTTTACTTCTGATTCTCCCCTGTTCTGCTTCTAACCAAAATTTATTTAAAAACTTTTCTTTAAACTCTAGTATGCTTCCCACTGACCTAAATTTAAATTTACCCTTGATATAGCTTTGTCTTCAAGAAATCTTTTAACAGATTTAATGTTTTCATTGTCACTCATGCCTGACACAAAGCTATCTGCACTGGTGCAGAAAATCCACTAGATGTAAATTATTGGATGGAAAACTTTTGATAGGAGTGGAAAACTTGTGATGAGTGTTGGACCGCACAGTACCATTGTTTGCACACAAATTTTGGTACAGACAAATTTCCGGAACTGCTGATGTTTTTTTGATCTAAAACAGTTACATTGGTTTGCATGTTGTTTTCTACAGTTAAAATTTTTTGGATTATACAGGCAATATTTTGTTGGGTTTCATCCACTACGGCCTTCTGTTCAACTCTGATGTCATGAACACTCTTTGATTGTTACACTGACTCGGCTATAAAATCATTTTCCAAAACAATACTTTTATTTTCTAAAAGATAAACTTTTTCATTCACACTTTTTAACCCCTCTGACAACCCATTTTTAACTCTGAAACTTGGTTACTAAGTTGATCCATCTGATCTTGTACTCTGTCTCATTTTGCTATTGATATCAGTTCTTATTTGAATTAACTGATGAGTAACTGCCATAAACTTTTTATTGTTATCTGCCTTCACTTCCTCTAGTTTTACCAAAATTAACAAAAAATCATCAGTTTTTACTGTTTCTTTACTGACTACAATTTTTCTCAGCTCAAACAAGTCCTGACTGGATCCTCCAGCTTTCATTCCTACCTTACCTTTGCTTTCATCCCTATGCATTTTGTTAACAAGCACATCAGTCCAAAAACAAATTAACCTCACAAATAGTCTTTACTTATCTTTCCTTATTGATGTCCCTGGTTGTAGTTGTAAACTCCTCTTCACTTTCATTTGATTGTGTCCATCATTATTGGTAGTATGAGTGTTGACTGAAAAGTAAACTATTCAACAGTTGGCAGCACTGGTATGCAGCAGGTACTGGCTTGTTCCGCAGTGTCTTCTCTACAGCTCCAGTTGGCAGGAAGCCTTAGCAATGAATGGTTATGTTGTTACAGTGTAAAGTATGGAATCCTGCACAGACAGTCGGTCAATGCGATTTAAGCAACGTACAGACATTGTATTCTTGACAGCAAAAGGTTTCACCCCAAAGGAGATTCATCAGAGAATGAAAGCAGTTTATTGTGACTGTGTTGATGTGACTACTGTGCATTGTTGGGCGAGTAAGTTTAAAGATGTTGAGGCAGGAACATGTGACCTGCGCAACAAACAAAGCGTTGGACATCCTGTGACAGCAACCACCTAGTTTTACAAGCAAAATGTTGACAGATTGATTCAGGGTGACGGTTGTATCACTCAGAGAGAAACTGCAAACACAATCGGCATTTCACAAGAATGTGTGGGTCATATTATTGCTTTGCTTGGCTATCGGAAGATCTGTGCACAATGGGTACCCCGGATGCTGACTCCTGAAATGAAAGTGCACAGACTTGAAATTTGCCAGGAACTCCTCTTGCATTATGAGAATGAAGGTGATGCCTTTCCCCATTCAATTGAGACAGGAGACGAAATGTGGGTACACCATTATGACCCGGAGACAAAATGTCAGTTTATGGAATACTGAGACAAAGAAAAAGAAATTCAAGATGCAGCCCTCAGCTGGAAAAATCATGGCCACAGTGTTCTGGGATGCAGATGGTGTTAACCATGTTGATTTCCTTGATCATGTAACAACAATCAACTCAGAGGGTTACATCAGAACACTGCGAACTCTGAAACAATGACTAACAAGGGTCCGAAAGGAAAAGGGAAATGTTTTATGTTTTCCTGCAGCATGACAATGCCAAACCACACACTTCACATGCCACCGCAGCGGAACTTCAGTGACTGAATCTCACCACCGTTCAGCATCCTCCATACAGTCCAGATTTAGTACTGTTTGACTTCCACCTGTTCCCAATAATGAAAGACGATATGTGGGGGCATCATTATGCTTCAAGGCAATGGAAACCACAGCATTAAAGACATGTAACGTGTATCCAAAGGACATGTGGCCTGTAATTGAAGAAGTGTCATAACGATCTCTATATTGGCAATAGATTCCAGAATAGTCCCTCATTTGGATCTCCCAGAGGGGACTGCCAAGGGGGAGGTTACCATGAGAAAAAGATTGAATAATTAACGGAAGGATAACGTTCTACGAGTCGGGGTGTGGAATGTCAGAAGCTTGAACATGGTAGGGAAACTAGAAAATCTGAAAAGGGAAATGCAAAGGCTCAATCTAGATATAGTAGGGGTCAGTGAAGTGAAATTGAAAGAAGACAAGGATTTCTGGTCAGATGAGTACAGAGTAATATCAGTAGCACCAGAAAATGGTATAATGACAGTAGAATTCACTATGAATAGGAAGGTAGGGCAGGGAGTCTATTACTGTGAACACTTCAGCAATAGAATAGTTCATATCAGAATAGACAGTAAAACCAACACCGACAGCCCTAGTTCAGGTATACATGCCGACGTTTCAAGCTGAAGATGAAGAAATAGAGAAAGTGAATGAGGATATTGAAAGGGTAATACAGTATGTAAAGGGATATGAAAATCTAATAGTCATGGTAGACGGGAATGTAATTGTAGGGGAAGGAGTAGAAGAAAATGTTACAGAGAATATTGGCTTGGAAAAAGGAATGAGAGAGGAGAAAGACTAACTTAGCTTTGTAACAAGTTTCAGCTAGTAATAGCAAATACTCTGTTCAAGAATCACAAGAGGAGGAGGTACACTTGGAAAAGGCCAGGTGATCAGCAAGATTTCAGTTAGATTACATCATGGTCCGACAAAGATTCCAAAATCAGATAAGGAATTGTAAGGTGTACCCAGGAGCAGATGTAGACTCAGATCACAATATAGTAGTGATGAAGAGTAGGCTGAAGTTTAAGACATTAGTCAGGAAGAATCAATATGAAAAGAAGTGGGATACAGAAGTACTAAAGAATGACAAGATATGGTTGAAGTTCTCTAAGGCTAATAGATACAGCAATAAGGAATAGCTCAGTAGGCAGTACAGTTGAAGAGGAATGGACATCTATAAAAAGGGCCACCACAGAAGATGGGAACATAAACGTAGGTACAAAGAAGGTATCTGCGAAGAAACCATGGGTAACAGAAGAAACACTTCAATTGATCGATGAAAGGGGGAAGTACAATAATGTTCCAGGAAACTCAGGAATAGAGAAATACAAATCGCTGAGGAATGAAATAAATAGGAAGTGCAGGGAAGCTAAGATGTAATAGCTGCAGGAAAAATGTGAAGAAATCGAAAAAGAACTGACTGTCGGTAGGACTGGCTCAGTATACAGAAAAGTGAAAACAACCTTTGGTGACATAAAAAGCAAGGGTGATAACATTAAGAGTGCAACAGGAATTCCACTGTTAAATGCCGAGGGACAGCAGATAGGTGGAAAGAATACACTGAAAACCACTATGAGGGGGAAGATGTGTCTGATGTGATAGAAGAAGAAACAAGAGAGATAGGGGATCCAGTACTAGAATCAGAATTTAACAGAACTTTGGAGGACTTCAGATCAAAAAAGCAGTAGGGATAGATAACATTCCATCAGAATTTCTAAAATCATTGCGGGAAGTGGCAACAAAACGACTATTCATGTTGGTGTGTAGAATATATGACTCTGGTGACAAACCACCCGACTTTCGGAAAAGCATCATCCACACAATTCCGAAGACAGCAAGGGCCGACAAGTGCGAGAATTATCGCACAATCAGCTTAACAGCTCATGCATCCAAGTTACTGACAAGCAAAATATACCGAAGAATGGGAAAGAAAATTGAGGATTCGCTAGATGATGATCAGTTTGGCTTTAGGAAAGGTAAAGGCAGGAGAGAGGCAGTTAATAATGGAATTAAGACTAAGGGAAAATCAAGACATATTCATAGGATTTGTTGACCTGGAAAAAGTGTTCGACAATGTAAAATGGTTCAAGATGTTCGAAATTTTGAGAAAAGTAGGGGAAAGCTAAAGGGAGAGACAGGTCATATACAGTATGTACAACAGCCAAGAGGGAATAATATGAGTGGACGACCAAGAACGGAGTGCTCATATTAAAAATGGTGTAAGAGAAGGCAGTAGCCTTTTACCCCTACTGTTCAATCTGTACATTTAGGAAGTGATGATTGAAATAAAAGAAAGGGTCAGGAATGGAATTAAAATGGAATTAAAATTCAGGGTGAAAGCGTATCAATGATATGATTTGCTGATGACATTGCTATCCTGAGTGAAAGTGAGGAAGAATTACACGATCTGTTGAACGGAATGAACAGTCTAATGAGTACAGAGTATGGATTGAGAGTAAATCGAAGAAAGGTGTAGATAATGAGAAGTAGTAGAAATGAGAACAGTGAGAAATTTAACATCAGGATTGATGGTCATGAAGTAGATGAAGTTAAGGATTTCTCAATGACAGGTGGAGCAAGGAGGACATCAAAAGCAGACTAGCAATGGCAAAAAGGGCATTCCCAGCCAAGAGAAGTCTACTAATATCAAATATCAGCCTTAATTTGAGGAAGAAATTTCTGAGAATGTATGTCTGGAGTACAGCATTGTATGGTAGTGAAACATGGACTGTGGGAAAACCAGAATAGAAGAGAATCGAAGCATTTGAGATGTGGTGTTACAGACAAATGTTGAAAATTAGGTGGACTGATAAGGTAAGGAATGAGGAGGTTCTGTGTAAAATCAGAGAGGAAAGGAATATGTGGAAAACACTGATAAGAATGGACAGGATGATAGGACATCTGTTAAGACATGAGGGAATGACTTCCATGGTACTAGAGGAAGCTGTAGAGAGCAAAAACTGTAGAGGAAGACAGAGTTGGAATATATCTAGCAAATAGTTGAGGACATAGGTCGCAAGTGTGACTCTGAGATAAAGAGGTTAGCACAGGAGAGGAATTTGTGGCTTACACACACACACACACACACACACACACACACACACATGCGCGCACGCGTGAACGCATTGAGAGAACTGAGAGATTGTGGTGTCTTCTTCCATGACGGCTTCAGAAAACTTTTTCATGTTGGCAGAAATGTATCCAACTGGCTGGTGATTATGTGGAAAAGTGAATATTGGTAATTAAAGATCACATTCTAAGGATTATTTCTGCACTTTATTTATTAAAATATTCCCATCCAAACAAAATTAACAAAGGTGGAGGCATTACTTTTCATTCAACCCTCGTACATTATCACTATTGGTATAAAGATCCTTTGTTGGCTCCATATGATCAAAAATTTATTCATACGTAAATTTCAAAAATCAATGAAATAAAGCAATTTCTACAACAGACAAAACTTCAGTATTAGTGTATTAATCTCAGACAGACCCCCACACTTGTAATCTATCCCCTCCTTCCTAATTCCAGTTATTGTCCACAATAAGCAAAGTCCTTTAAGATAAATTTGAGAGGAGCAAAGATTGCGATAAACTTTCTTGTTTACTTAGCTTTTCATGTAGTGTTGGCTCTAGTTCTTCTTATCTAGGGGTCTGACTCTTGAAGCAGAAATTCTCACATTTCAGGTCCTCATGGTTGAATTGATCTAAATAAATTTGAAGATTGTTGTTGCAGAATTTTAGTTGGTACATTGATATATTTTGTCACATTTTAGTATATCATACAGTCTTCTGAATTTTCACATTAACAACGCCAAAATTACATTGTTCAACCAAAACGCAAACATTCGACCAATCACATCAGAGGCATGCTTACTACTACTTTTCTCTGCAGTAGTAACCGTATTCCAAAGGGTTTACAATTTTTCTTGATAAATGAATTTCTATTAATTTTAATTATTATTTCATAAATGAATCCAGAAATAAATTTAGTAAATAGAACTAGATTGCGTAATTAATAACAGTAATTTCAAGTGTACCAAATAATTCATAATTTAAATTGTTTCTAAAAAAACAAAAAATTAACTGTACACTCAGAGCCAGTAGTTATCAGTTGTAACATCGAAAATAAAGTAATTCCTTTCCATAAATTTTATCTTAAAATATAACATATTGTGTATAAAATTATATGAAAGTTTTCAGAAAAGCAGCTGAGATAATATTGACTGTCCAAAATTTGAAAAATAATACTGGTATCAATAACTACTGTTGAGGAAAAGTAATGCTAGAGGATGGTGTCCTGTTGCAGCCTGCTAAGCTTGAAGATGGTCTAAGACTGAAACTACTAGCACTGAGCAAAATAAAAGACAGCTGGAGGTTTTCACCATAATTTCAACAATTAATTAATGGATGATTTTCCCTATCCATAGGGATTCACAGTACCTACTTCAATCAGACAGTATCCTGGATGACTACGTGAAACACATCATCATCAGGACTGAAGAAGCAAGACAGCTGGCTCGCCAATGGACCCTGGATACCCAGGAAAAGGCTGAGAGCACTATAATGCCAAGCACTGGCCAGCAAAATACGGCCAGAACACTTGGTTTGGATTTTTATGCGTGTGCAGAAAGTGAGCTTATCAGAAAAGTTACTAAAAGCAAAAAGTATTACTTTGGGTAGTATCATATCCTATGTCACTTGTTGGGCATTGCATATAAAGTCGAAGATTATGGTCCTTCATCTAAAAGACACAAGTCCAAAATGTTGTCTGTGCCCTTAATATCAAGCTCTGCTACAGTCCATTTGCAGTAACAGCCCACTAATGTCATGATGGCTAATGTAACAAGGCCTATTGTCCCTGTAACTACTGAAAAGGCTGCTGCTCCTCTTCAGGAAGCATGGGTTGCACTCATCTCTCTGCAGAAACCCTTCCATTGTGGTTTCACTTACAGTACAGCTGTCTGTATCGTTAAGTCATGCAAGCCACCTGACCTCAGCAAGGTGCATGGTTCATGAGGGGCAGCATTATTGATGACAGCAGCATTTTTTATTTGTGTAGTTTTTGTGCCTTATTGATGTAAGTCTCAAAAATACTAATAAGGCTTCTTCTGAGTGATGCTAAAGATAATTATTCGTCTTCTCCAACATAGGCTGAAATTTGACATGTTACATTTAATTTGTAATGTATGAAACTTTAATTCTGGCCAAGATTTCCGCCAGCCAATTATTGTGCTCAATAGGGTCCATTTCACAGTGCATTGGTTATGCCATTAGTATATAATAGAAATTACTCCACCTTGGCTATTTAATACTCCTTCTGTATTCTGTCAAATGTTACATGTTTCAAGCACTACACCATTTTCAGTCACAAATTGCATTAAGCAGAGTGATGATAGTTTATTGTTAATATAGTGTACAACTAAGGTTGGTGTCTTAGGTCTTTACCTATTTGACATTCCTGACGGCTGTTATTCTTGATGGGCTCTACAGAATATGATAAATGAATTTATTAATTATACCTGTGGCTGTTGCATTTAGTAGTGACTGTTCTAATTGAATGTACAACATTATATATTCATTAGGCAGTAAAATTATAATACTGTCAAACAGTCTCATGGGCAGTTAAGAAAGCCCAGGTATGGATAAACATTTTAATTTTTTTCATAAGAAGATGACAATGTCAAAAAAATCACATATGTATCATATCACATTCAAAGAAAAGACAAATTTAAAGAATTGTCACTTTATTGTTCACGTACTCTTCTTATTTAACAGGGACTGCTCAGGTCAGCACATTGCTACAGCAGCAGTTACAGCATCTACAACAGCTACACCAGCAAAACTTGCAGAACATGATGAATCTACTGTCAGGTTTGGCAAATAACAATGTGCCATTTCAGGCATTAGCATCTACTAGTGCAGTAAATACAAATCAGCCTTCACTGCCCCAGTCCACACCAGTTAGCACTGCCAAAACTTCACCTACAAGTATGCTTGTGGATGGAAATAAATATGAGGTATACAAGTAACTTATCTTCAAAACTTACTATATGTTTTATAGAATAGATCAATATACTCTCTTTCAAAAAACAGCAGTTCCACTGCACATCAGATATCATTATCTTATTTGTTTATTCATTTATTAATGTACCAATCCTCTATCTTGGAAGATACTGATGGTGAACTGTTAAAATTTAATTTATGATTGCTCACTAATCATACTGCTTTATAATTGTAATCGTGCCATATTTCTATTCCAGTTTTTATCACACTAATATTACTATGACTACTGAAGTGCTGTTCTGCATGCAATTTTCTGCCAGTACCAATACCTGTTCACAGTCAGGTATCATTTTCTATCATTCTCTGCTGCTGAAAATCAAACAGTTCACACTATTTATAATTAGTTATGTTTCACACTACATTCAACTCACTTCCCTCAACCAATTACCATCTGCCACTACTACTACTACTACTACCACTACCACTACCGCCACCACCACCACCACCACCACCACAACCACCACCACCAGTAGATGTAGTAGTAGTAGTAGCATGGTGACTGGTGGTTTGCATGCTTATGAAGTTACACTGACATCCTATCACCTTGGTGTTTCACTTTTTTTGTCAGGCAGTGTATATTTCCTTTTATCAAATCTTATGACTACCAATGCCACTGGGATTTAAGTAATTATCAACTATCTTTCATATTCCATTTCTGGTTCCCTCATTTCATCTGTTTGACTTTCCTACTCTCACAACAATGAGTCTACAGAGCTCAAACATAATAAGGTATTTTGAACAGAATGATCTCCCCAGTGCCAACCAGCATGGATTTTGAAAACACAGATCATATGAAAGCCAATGTCACATGACATACTGAAAGCTTTGGATGGCAACCAGATAGATGCAGTGTTTCTTGATTTCAGAAAAGCATTTGACTCAGTATCACACCTACACTTATTGTGAAAAGTATGATCATATGGGGTATCAACTGAAATTTGTGACTGGACTGAGGACTTTTTGGTAGGGAGAACACTGTGTTATTTCGGATGGAGAGTCATTGTCAGATGTAGAAGTAACTTCAGGTGTGCCCAAGGAAGTGTGTTGGGAACCTTACTGTTGCTATTGTATATTAATGACCTTGCAGGCAATATTACTAGTAAAATCAGGCTTTTTGCAGAGGCAGTTTTCTATAATTAACTACTGTCTGACAGAAGCTGTCTAAATATTCAGTCAGATCTTGACAAGATTTCAACATGGTGCAGAGATTGACAACTTGCTCTAAAAGTTCAGCAATATAAAATTTCGCCTTCACAGAACAAAAAAATGTAGTATCCTTTGAATATAATATCAATGAGTCACTGCCAGATTGGCCAGCTCATACAAATACCTGGGCATAACGCTTTCTAGGGATATGAATACTGTGCAGAGAATGATGACATATGTTCAGTCATGGATAAATCTGGTGGTAGCCTTCGGTTTATTGGCAGAATACTGGGGAAGTCCCATCAGTCTACAAAAGAGATTGCTTACAAATCACTTGTGTGACCAGTTCTAGAATATTGCTCAAGTGTGTGGGACTCATACCAGATGGGACTAACAGGGGATATTGAATATATACAGAGAAGGGCATCATGAATGGTCACAGGTTTGTTTAATCCATGGGAGAGTGCCACAGAGGTACTGAAGGAACTGAACTGGCAGACTCTTGAAGACACGTGTAAACAACCCCAAGAAAGTCTATTACCAAAGTTTCAAAAACCAGCTTTAAATGATTGCTCTTGAGATGTACTACAACCCTTACTTATCACTCACACGGGGATTGTGAGGATAAGATTAGAATAATTACTGCATGCACAGAGGTATTCAAACAATCATTCTTCCTGAGCTCCATACATGAATGGAACAGAAAGAAATCCTAATAACTGGTACAATGGGACATACCCTCTGCCATGCACCTTAGTGTGGCTTGCAGAAATAGATGTAGATGTAGAAAGAGTGTGTTACCACTTATCTGTAGTAAATATACAGGGTGAGGAAGCAAAGACAGGCTACCCGAAATGTTTCCAGAATGAGTAATGAAATTGAGGTGTGGTTTACTCTACGTTAAAGTCGACAGTGAGGTGAATTATTTGATTTATGCAAGTAATTCTTAACATTTATAGCTGGCAAATTATGACACCAACCTTGTTTTCTTCCCTGTGGCATTGTAATGAACCTTACCTTTAAAGAGCAGTTCAGTGGTATAGCATGTGTGGAACTTGATCAAATAGCAACAAAATAACAAAAATACAGCTTACTGTCCTATGCAAGCAAACACATAACTTAGGTATTGTTATTGTGTTTCTTAATACAATTGTCACAACACAGAATGTTAATCTTGAGCATTGATGCCATAAAGCACATCTGGACAGAAAATATTGCATGTTGAAGTTCATCTAGACTTTTATCATTTTATTTGTAAAACTGTATTGTACACTAAGGGTAAACTGAATGAGGTAGCACTATTTTAAACAGAGTTGCCTGTAATGCCATGGCTGACTACCTGCCCCATCCTTGTCATACTAAACCTGTATGTCTGCAAATGTATACATGAATTATTTTATTTTTGTTGTTCTTAAATTGTAATACCAAGACATATCCAATGTCCTTATAATAGAGACCTATAGACAAATACTACTACTACTGCTACTACTACTACTACTACTACTACTACTACTACCACCACCACCACCACCACCACCACCACCACCACTACTACTATCATAGCATAGGGCCATACTATAGGGCATTTCATATCTTCAAGAGTCACTGGTGTTTCCTTGTAGTCTCCTTGTTTTAATTTTCCTCACAGAGAAAAGGTTCAAGCTGTAAAGTTTGTTGAGTGCATTGATCATTCCTGTTTCCAAAACAAATAGTATTTGTGGTTAGTGATAAGAGAATGTCACCTCAATATACACCTGGGTGGAGGCAACTAGCAATGTAATCATGTAAATATTACGCAACCAGCACGAGATAAATAGCAGCTCTTTTATGTAATAGATAAAACACCAGCTTTTTGTGAAGTAGTGGCTTTCCCTATAATCTGTCAAGTTCACATTTACCTGACATAAGCACAAATAACATTAAGCAGTATACTTATAGTTTATTATTAATACAGTGTAATATAGTAAATTAATACAGATATGCTTCCATGGCCTATCTGTATTTTTTAAAGCATATTTTGATTTTTTCACATCTCTAAACATTCTCCTTCTTGGTGGTATTTACGGATTGAGAGACTGACTGACTGAATGAATGAATGAAAGAATGAATCCATATTTCTTACCATCAAGTATAAGGTGCTGTGTGAAACACTGCGACACATTTTACCTGTTCTGTAGTTTCAATATTACACAAGTTGGAAGAAATGCGTAAGACGTGATTTTAATTAATAAGCAACAATTCACATACACAATAAACAGTGAAATCAGGTCTTTCCATGCTGTTTCAACAAAGTTTGCATCTTCATAAACAACATGTGCCAGACTTTCATGCACTCTTTGAAAGCAGTGGGGCTCACATAATGACCTACACAAAATGTTGCCTAAAACCATAAACTTATAATTCTGAGATCTTTTGGGTTAAACCTGTTTACCAAAAAGACAGGCTCTATGGCGTGGGATGTAGCAATATTAGTAGCAGTAAATAAGAATTATAAATCAACTGAAATGGGGAAATTAATTCTGTGTCCAAAATGATTTCTGCAAGATACACTATCAAGGGCAGATTGAAACTTGGAGTTGAATTTTTCTACCAACAATGAAACATATATTCCCTTGGGACCCATTTTACAAAATTTCTCTTAAGTTAAAAAGGATTGTGCAACACCATTGCTTTTTGTATGGGAATTGTGGGGTAGAGTAATACTGGCTCATGTATCATGAGTGGACAGTGAGACAAGAAGTCATAATATACCAAGTGCAATTGTAAAAATTTGAAAATATTAGATAGTCATACACTGAAGAACTCATTTGTTAAGTGTTCCAAGTCTCCACCTATTTGTCTCTGTATCTGATGGTTAAAGTCTTTTGCTGACAAAAACAGAGGACCAAGTACTATTTTATTAGCATACATTAACATATTAGACTTTTTACACTAGTTCTCTGTAGAAAAGTTCTTTATACATCTAGAGGATGACTCCTTTCATTTCATTACTGCCTGTTGCCTACACGCATTGCTATGTAAATTATTTGCTTTTATGGAGCAACGCAACACACTTTGTCGATTAATTCCCTGATGCACAATCTGTGGAATGGAATTTTAATATGTATTTTGAAACCAGTTTGCCCCTTAGATGTTGAATTTTGAAAAAACTGTCCCATTAGCTACTACAATATATAATAAATGTTTCTTCCATGTTTCGAGTTTCTAGAGCCATTAGTTTAGGCTGAGTCTTGAATATTGAAATCAGAAAAATGCCACAGTCATGCACAAAAACTGAAAACCTATTTCACCCCCTTAGGGATTGAATTTTGGAAATCCTTTCTTAGTGAGTACTTAAGTTACATAATAGATGTTTCTTCAAAATTTCATGTTTCTAGAAACAATTATGTAAAATGGACACTGATATGCCAACAAAACTTTAACTCTCATCTGTTCTGCGTAGGGGTTGAACTTTGAAAAATTCTTTCTTAGTAGGTGTCTATACCATACGAAGAATGTTCCACTCAAATTGCATATCTCTAGACTAAATTATTTATGCTAGGCATTGATTCTTGGATTACATCATTTTGCATTCCCCAAAATTACAATAATATCCATTTCAGTCCCTTAGGGTTACAAAATTCCATCTCACTGGAATAAATGTTCCACTTAAATATTTTCAGACTATATATAATTATCTTTGAGGTAGCAGTGTGCACCATAATCTTTGCAATAAACATGTATACATCAGGTCGTCAACTACTGTAAGTGAACGTGCATTGAGTTGGATGAGGAAATAAAATCTAAAAGGAAAAATAAATAAATAAAATTCAAAGACAGTGAATAACATATAAGAATAATACACAATATGAAAGCTAACAATAGAAGTCAAAAATGTGGAGGAGGGAGGGTGGTAAATGGATGCTGGCTGAAGAGGGATGGGAGAGATACAGTAATGCATATTGTTGAGCCAAGACTTATAAGAAAATTAAGAGGTTAACAGTGCAATTAAGTGAGATATGGATTTGAAATCAAATACTGGGAGGGGGGAGAGAGACTGAATAAAATGACAGTAGGGATATGAGTGCATATTTGATTAAATGTTGAAGTAGGAAAAATCAAAATGACAGTAAAGAGGTGGGAGTAAGTTGGGCTACTGTATTGGGGAGGAGGGGGGGGGGGGGCAAGAAACTTCAATGGGCCTAACCATAGGCGAGTGGTTGAAGGCTCAAAGTGGAGGTAAGGAGGGGTGACAAAAGACTGTGATATCTAATGACAAACAAAGCATTGAGGAATGGGGGAGAGGGGGGAGGGTGGCTGGGTGGGGAAGGATTAGTATGCCATTGGATTAGGCTGGTATAATAATACTAGCAGGGGATGAGACAATGGGAGAGAGACACAAGGGGGGGGGGGGGGGGGGTGAGATGAATGGGGGGGTCAAAGATGGATGGAAAACATGAGAGTTTCAGGCACAGTGCAATATTTATGAAACATAGTAAAAAGCAGGAAAATATAGTCCCTTATTCTCTATTCCTGTTTATGCCCCCTTAGCTCCCCAACTTTCCTACTCCCCATACATTTTTTAACCCCCTGTTCACCCTCCTCCTTTAATCTCTACTTCTAATACTACATGTACTTCCGAGTCCAGTTCACTATTGTTCTTATGTCCACAATGCAAAAATGATGCAAATCTCATCTAAATGGCCTGTAAGTCAAGACAAGGTTAACTTAATATGCTGGAAATTCTGTAATCTCCCTGTGCTTAGTTTACATCCTTGTAATAAATAAGATCTGTATCTATTGTGATTAAGATAGGTGGTACACATACACTAATGTATTTATGCTATGTAACACCAAAGTGGCTTTCATTAGGTGCTTTATCCTACCAAGGGGTAACTACACCATTTTATACAATTGTAAGGCATTTTTCCATAATAATATATAAAATTTTCCTACTTTTACTACATTTCATAAATATTGCACTTCCCCCCACCCATCCCACACCCTACCCCTTTCCAAATACCCCCCCCCCTTCCCCCCCATCTTCTGGTCTCTCTCCCATTCTCTCATCCCCTGCTCTCCAGTCTGCCAGCATTATTATACCCAGACTAATCTAATGGATTACTATCCCTTCCCCACCCATTCCCGCACCTCCTCCCCCCCTCCTATTCCTCAATGCTTTGTTTGTTATCATATACCACAGTCTCTTTTAACCCCCCCCCCCCACCCCTCTCCCTTTCAGCCTTCAACCGCTTGCCCATGGGTAGGCTCGTTGAAGTTTCTTGTCCCCTCACCACCACCACCACCACCCACCACCACCACCGACCCACCATCCACTATCCCAACTTTCTCCCTACCTCTTCACTCTCATTTTGATTTTTCTTGCTTCACCATTTAATCAAATATACACTCATATCCCCTATTGTCATTTTATACACCCCCCCACCCTCCCCATCCCTTGCATATACCCTTC